>NC_136067.1:238898876-240284960 GCF_964261635.1 Lissotriton helveticus
TGTTTACCATGTTTTTTTTTCTTTCAGCATTCTGCTTGAATATTTTGATCATTGTTATCAGACATTTACATGCTATTTATATGTATATTGTATATTCATTAACAACATGTTCATTTCAAGTTTTACTGTTTTGCACATAGATTAGCAATAACACTTGCTATCGTAGCATTGATACAAGATATACTTTTGTTTCCTTACTTTGGGCATCAATTGGTTACACAATCTTCAAGAGACATGTCATTATATGTTTTCCAAGCAGGTGTCGGAAATGTTCGTCTTGGGCATCAATTGGTTACACAATCACTAAGAGACACGTCATTATATGCTTTTCAAACAGGTGCCGGATAACTGTGTTTTCAGCAGGTTTTAGCGATCTCATGACGCATATGAGGCCAAAGATGCAGTTTTTTCAATTTTATTATGCACGCTACGAATGTCATTACTGATAGCTTGGTCACCACACAGCATGAACATTAGCCTTATTTGGAACACAGTAATACGAGGACAGTTCACATTATTAAGTCCATTTTGGTTTCATACAACTACATCTCCCACAAGCACAAAACACACGCATAGAAGCGTCGCGTCCGAACTTTTTTATTATAGTATAGTATCCCTCTGTGGTTACCAAAACTAGAATCTTAGCGTCAGAGAGTTGCCTGCATCGTCGACTTCCCGTGTTTATACATTTACAGGTACGTCATTGTACAGTAGATGCAGCTATTTTGATACTTTTCGAGGCAATGGGCACTCCAGCAGCCACTAACATGAGCTACCTGTCATTTTTTAGGAACGTTAACAGGACTGCATAAAATTAAGACAGACCACACAGAATCCCCTGACATCTTTCAACCGTTAACGCCCACAGGTATGTAGTAGCACATGGAGATGAATGCACACCATTATGATCGCATTTCAGCGATTATAGCACTTTTGATCATTTTTCTTTATAGATGGTCGTAGAGCTAGGACATTTTCGTTGATACGACGCAGTGCATTACTGGTCCTCTCAGACACTTATTCTTCTTCATTCATGAGGTCAGTGACCATGTTGCGGTCTCAGCATATAAGAGGGATTTTAGTTGTCGTCACGTTTGGGTTTATAGAATTGAATCTTTTCTTTAGCGTGTAAGGGTTTGAGATTAACACAGTCCGCGATCGTGAATCTACCCACATTATTGTTTAAAAATGTCAAATAATGTTAGTTTTACTGGGCTTTACGTCTGTGAAATATATCTCTATGGTCTCTGCACATATAATAGCTCCTCACTTTCATGACTCGTTTTTCATCAGGGGAAAGCCGCTTCATGACCCGTTTTTCACCTGATCACGTTGCAGATGAAGATTTGCTTTGAAGACCGAGTACAGGTACATTGTTGTTATGAGGTGTTGTTGGGGCACGGGTAGTGGCATCCTTCAGCATGCAGAATGCATGAATGGCACATTGATATATATAACCATGAGAAAAAGTAGTCACTCACCGGCTCTTATTCTTACTGTCTCCTCGCAATTTTATATATGACATCACAGCAATTGATAACATGTTAACCTTTCACACTAGGATTAACATTAACCTAGAGCCATCACACAATAAACAGAGATCACGGCATCTATATTTTCAGGTTATCACTATCAGGGACACCTCCCTAAGTGTCTTTTGTATACCATTACCCACAAGAATCAGATACATACCACTATATTTTACATTCTAGGAAACTGCCCCTGACGAAGGGAAAGCTAATTCCCGAAATGCATTGGGCTTCGGACTTCTGAAATCAAAACTACATGACATTTAATTATAAAAAAAAATTCTGTGAAATTTTGTATCATTGGAAACACGTATTAGAGTTTAAGTTATGCCAATGTATTAGTTTGAATGGTGATACACAGTATCAAAATATATGTACACAAATATGTACCATATCCAAAAAGTAACAATGATGTATTGTTTACCTCACATGATAAGTCAAATATTTTTTATATAAATGAACGTTTGAAGAAGCAAGTAATTGAGTTTATTATTTAAGAATTTGTAAGCAACAAGTAGAATTAAGCATTCCTGTGAACAGTGCACACTGCTTGCAGGCTGGCGCCTGCATCTGTCCTTTAGATAACGACTGTGCTGCCAACACAAGTACGTTGTGTAGCACCCTCAAGGTTACAAGGCGATATCATTTAATTTAGAATAGCCACAGGTTAGGTATGAGTGCACCTCGTGTTCACATGTCTCAAATTTGAACTTGGCCAGCTCCAATCTGAGCTTTCTCTTCTCCCTCCTGTCCTCCAGCTCGGCTGGGGACAGGTCTTTGGATGAAAAACTGCTCCCGGCCATGGGGAAGAGCTATCTCCCCTTGAAAACTGGTGGTCTCCTGCCCCACAGGCAATCCTAGATTCTCCACTGAATCCTGGTCCAGCTCCTCCTCATCCTTTATCACCTCATCCTCCTCCTCAATGGCCTCATGTGCGGCATCCCTTGCTTCTACGTAGACTCTCATTACCTTTTGCAGATCCACCTTCTTGGCGAAGCCTTTGGTAGAAGTCTCAAACCCCTTGCAAAAATTCTTTAGCTGGGCCACAGTATAGTTCCCCAGCTTGGCCAATTCAAAATCCATGTTTGCCGGTGCAGTTGTGGGACCTCCAATCAGAGACATGATTTTAGGAAAAGAAAAAAATGCCAATCAGGGAGAATGGAACTATCAAAAATGCCAATCAGAGATACTAGGGAAACATTGCCAATGGGGATCAGACATAATTGATTCCAATTGGTCTTATTTGTAGATGTCAGTGGGCATCAAATTACTGTAAGGCACTGCACACATACAGGTCCTGTCCTCATCACTGATAGCAAATATTAGAAATGGGGTCTCTACTAGGCAGTGGTATGCACACTGTCCAAACAGGGACCGTCCACTCTAGTCAGGGTAAGTCAGATACACATCCTAAATTAACCTGTGATCACCCTTTGGTAGCTTGGCACAGAGCAGTCAGGCTTAACTTAGGAGGCGATGTGTAAAGTTTTCGCGCAACCATTAATCCAGTAAAGCAGTGAAAACAGAACACAAACGTAATACACACCAGGTTAGAATAATAGATCTAAATCTAATGAACAAAACAAGACCACAGGAGGGGGCATTGCCATTATTTACAGCAGAGATTTCGCATGCAATTTTGAACCTGCAGATATTCCTAATTGCGAAGCAGCATCTTTTAAAATTACCCTTAGCCCCAATTTCACCTTCTCTGGCTTACTTATTTATCGCCCACCAGGTAAAAACCCCTCATGGTCTGAGAATTTGGTAAATTTTATTGTACCTCATCATTTAAAGGCTCAAAATTTTACAATACTCGGGGACTTGAACCTCCATTTGGAGGATAAGAACAATACGACGTGCAAAAATCTTATTGATGACTTCTTGGCGTTGAATATGACACTGCGTAATAAGGGCCCTACACATAAAGCAGGGCATTTGCTCGACCCTATCATCTCCAATATGGAAGAACTATCATGGCTAAATACAATCCCTATTTGTTGGTCAGATCATTTCCTGGTACTTTTCGCTATCTCTCTTCAATCCACTAAACGTCCCTCTATTACTCCTCCTGAATCTTTGAGGAGAAATTGGAAAAGCTTAAACCTAGATGATCTAAATAGTGCATTGAACAAAGATCTCCCATGTCTGGATGGAGACATGGAAAGCATAGCTGAGGCCACACAGATATGGCTAAGCGATGCAGTGAATGCCTGTTTGCCCTTATCCCGCTGCAAGGGAAAAGTACATCGTCCCCCGGCCCCCTGGTTCACAGAGGCCCTCAAGAAAGAAAAATCTACTTGTAAGAACTTGGAGAGACAGTGGCGTAAAAATTACGAAGGGCACCAAAAAGAGATCTACCGTAGGGCTAGAAATAGCTATCACTCGGCATGCATGAAAGCTAGAGCATGCTATGTTACCACGACTATAAATACAGCTATTAATAAATCCCAGACTCTTTTTAACACAGTGAAGGAATTGGCTGGAGAAAATTCAAGAGCAGATGCTCTCCCTCTTAGTACTCAGCAATGCCAGGACTTGGCGTCCTTCTTTACTGGAAAGATTGAGAAGATTGTCTCTAATATTGATAAAAATAATATTACCTCCTTTAATCAAGAGGACACTTCTCAAATCTCTAAAGGCAACTGTCACCTTGAAGACTGGCCTCCCATCACATCGGATAAACTGAGGAAATTGCTTAAATCTATTAAATCATGTTCTCCCCGCGATCCTATTCCAATCAGCATCATTAGCCAATTGGAGGATTCCACCCTGACACCCATTATGGAGACACTTAATGCGTCTTTGGAACAGGCCTCTGTTCCTGCTTTATGGAAACATGCCATAGTCAGCCCTTTGCTGAAAAAGCCAGCCGCCGATCCTACGATATTGGCCAATTATCGACCAATATCGTTGCTTCCTGCTTTTTCTAAAATGCTGGAGAGGCACATTCATGAAGTTCTCTCCACATTTGTGGAAAATAATGAATTACTTCACCCGTCTCAGTCCGGTTTCAGGAGTGGCTATTCCACTGAAACCGCCCTGCTTGGGATCACGGAAAAAATCCGAGAGCTCAGAGATGATGGCCAAACGGTGGCCCTGGTCCTATTGGACCTAAGCGCGGCCTTCGACACCATCTCTCACTCCAAACTGCTCATCAGGTTGGGGGAGAGTGGTGTCGAGGGCAAGGCGTTAGAATGGATCAAATCATACCTATCCCTACGGACCTTCCAGATCACCTCCTCTGAGGCCTGCTCGGATGTTTTCTATTCTCCCCACGGTGTACCACAGGGATCTATCCTGAGTCCCCTTTTGTTTAATTTGTACCTCCGCCCACTAGCCTACCTTGCAGAGAACTTCGGTCTGGTTTTGATGACCTATGCAGACGATTCTCAGATTCTGTTTTCACTATCTAAATCTGACTCGTCTGATTCTTCTGCACTTAAAACAGGCCTCCATGAAATTTTCTGCTGGATGTCGGCCAACCAACTCAAATTAAATGGGGAAAAAACGGAGATCCTTCTCCTAGGGAACAGTAAAGATCTCTGGAGCGACTCCCATTGGCCGACTTCACTAGGCAAGCTTCCGACCCCAGCCACTCAGGTCAGAAATCTTGGGGTCATCATTGATGACAGCTTATCTATGGTGCAACAAGTAAATAAAGTGGCTGGCATATGTTTTACTATTCTCAGATGGTTACGCAAGATTGTCTGGATGCTACCACCGACCACCCAGAAGACCGTAGTCAATGCCTTAGTGACATCGCGACTTGACTACGGTAACATCTTGTACCTGGGTGCAAACAAAGCAGTAATAAGACGCTTACAACTGGTGCAAAATACTGCGGCCAGACTGCTTTGCAGAATCCCGAGATATGCCAGGATCACTAAACATTTCAGGGACCTGCACTGGCTCAGGGTCGAAAATCGGATTCGCTTTAAAACCCTGAGCTACCTGTTCAAAATCAAAGCCGGGACTGCTCCCAAGTATCTTCAAGATCTTGCCAAGCCTTACCTACCCAACCGCAATCTTCGCTCAGTTACATCAGCGAACTTTGCGGTACCAAGGTACAAACGGGCTAGAATGGGCGGAAGATCCTTTTCATTTCTGGGTCCAACTCTTTGGAACACACTGCCCACTGCAATACGCAAAGAAGAAAACTATAAGAGTTTCAGAAAAAGTGTGAAAACCTGGCTGTTTGATAAATAATCTGCCTTTGGATCTGTTTTCTCTCTAGTTGTGTCCTGTGTCTTTGCTGTTTTGGCGCCGGGAAACCCTTTGTGGGTAGCTGTGCGCCTTATAAATGCTATAAAATAAATAAATAAATAAGACCACAATAACAAAAATCCAATTAATAAAACTAGAGTTATGCTGGCTCAATTTTTGTGGAATTAAATGAGGCTTGTGTACAGAATGTAAATTACTTAATAAATGAGTACACACGTACTGAAGCAGCAGGGTGGAAATAGAGTGCCTAGGTTGAGACATAGATTTATTTGATTAATGAATATTTCAGCAAGGGCCTGCAAAGAAATATTGGGTGTTGTTGGTTCAACGTCTAAATGTGCTGTGTTTTTTTAGATAAAATATTCCTAATTCTTTACACAGTGCACTCCCCACACCCTCTAGTTCATAATTAACCAACAACTAGGTGATATAGAAGTCCGAGCACCTTGACTTTTTATGGCAATAAACGCAGGCCATAAAGAAATAACAATTGGTGCCCTCTATTATCAGCGCATCTAGTTATCTTCATTATCTGGGACTAGGCCTTCATAATTCCCCAAAAGGCACCAAAAAGAGGTGACATCAGGAACTAATGCCCGGGGCCTCCACTTGCACGAATCTTAAGTTGCCTGTCAAATGTTTTCCCTGGTTAATGCTACCTGCAGTGATGCCATTCTACGAATTGGGACTTTTGTTAGGATAGGGGTCCTTGGGAGGGACTTAACTACTCGCAATCACAAAGATTATCATTACAGTGACTGTGAATCAATTTTATACTCACTTACCATGGGAGCTGCTGTTGGATTGCTGTAGTAGTAATGGTGGCTAGTGGCTGCAGGTGGTGGTCTCCCAGTTCACTACTACTATTATTTTAAGCTGCGGCTGGCCTGGGGGCCTGGGTAAGGCTGCAGTTGTCTGCCGCGTTGGGCAATGAGGTCAGAGTAGGACTCACTCAAGGCTGCGTAACTTCATGTCACGTGGTGACAAGGTGAGGGGCAGGCCTGTGTAATTAATACCATACTCGTCATTGATAGCAATTTCCTGCGATGAGGATTGACGACCCAATGTGCAAAGCAAAGCAAATAATACATACCACTGCTGCAGTTTTGAAAACTTTCTAAAATTTAACACCAGCCCTGGTTTAAGGGTCGTGTTAAATGTTATATTGTTTTCAAAACAGCAGCAGAGAAGTCTGTGTATGAAGAAGAGCTGTCCCATAGAGGCTGGAAAGTTAGTGACTGTATGGGAAACTGATTTTGGAAATGCTGCTGTTGGCCTGCTGATTTAGTTACTGTGGGCCGATATTGCAGCACTGCTGCAAAATCGGCCACATTGCTGTGGTGTGGCAAGAGGCATCTGGTGCTGCTAGGCTTCCTGTTGGTGTAGTGCAGCAAGAGGCATCTGGGGCTGCTAGGCTTCCCATTGGTGTAGTGCGGCAAGAGGCATCTGGGGCTGCTAGGTTTCCCGTTGGTGTAGTGCAGCAAGAAGCATCTGAGGCTGCTAGGCTTCCCGTTGGTGTAGTGCGGCAAGAGGCCTCTGGGGATGCTAGGTTTTCTGTTGGTGTTGTGCAGCAAGAAGTATCTGAGGCTGCTAGGCTTTCCGTTGGTGTAGTGCGGCAAGAGGCATCTGGGCTGTAGGCTGGGGCGGCTGCACTTCCCGTTTATAGGGATGGCCTCTGGGTTGCCCCTGGCATGGTGCAGCCAGCATTGCCAGATTTCACTGGTGTTCCAGGGAGTAGAGTGAATACTGAGAATTTTCTGCTGATGCATTTTTTTCAGTTGTTTATGGACGATGTGTTTTTGGCAGAGATTGTGGCGCAAAATAATTTGTATGCAGAACAGTTTTTGAGGGACAACAGTGCCAGCCTTAAGCCCCATTCTAGAGCTACCCGGTGGACTCCCACAAATGTTGAAGAGATGAAGAAGTTTTTGGGATTAACTTTTTTGATGGGCTGCTAAGGAAGCCATCAATGTCTTCATATTGGTCCACTAGTCCCTTGATGGCAACAGCTATATTTCCAGCAGTCATGAGTCGTGATCGGTATTTGCTTCTGCTTCGGATGATGCATTTTGTTGATAATGGTTTAGCGTTGCCACGAGATCACCCTGATTGTGACCGTCTTTTTAAGATTCGGCCTGTCCTTGATCACTTTGTTGATCGTTTTTCTGAGATCTTTGCTCCTGGTAAAGAAATAGCAGTGGATGAGTCTTTGGTATTGTTCTAGGGCCGCTTGGTTTTTAGGCAATACATTCCTAGTAAGAGGGCCCGCTATGGAATTAAACTGTATATGCTGTGTGACAGTGGGACTGGATATGTCTGTAATTTCAGGGTGTACACCGGTAAGGAGTCCAGCATTAACCCTCCTGGTTGTCCTTCCACTTTTGGAGTGACTGAGAAAATTGTGTGGGAACTAGGTAGAGGATTATTTAACAAAGGCCACCATTTATATGTAGATAACTTCTACACTGATGTGCGGTTGTTCAAGGAATTGGCCAAAGTGGGCAATGTTGCTTGTGGCACAATGCTCTGTACCCGTAAAGGTTTCCCAAAAGAACTTGTTTGCAAAAGGCTTGTGCGGGGACAGTCTAGTGCATTGCAATGTGAGGAGCTTCTAGCTGTGAAGTTTTCAGACAGGAGAGATGTGTACATGCTGACTACTATCCATGATGAAAGTACTGCACCTGTGCCTATTTGGGGTCAGGGTGCTGAAGTGCGCAAACCTGTGTGCATTTTAGACTATAATAGGCAAGTGGGTGGTGTTGACAGAGTAGATCAGAGGTTGGAACCTTATGCAGCTCTTCGAAAGTCTTACATTTGGTATAAGAAGTTGGCTATCCATCTTTTCCACTTGGCAACCTTTAATGCTTTTGTTGTGTTCCAGAATTCTTGTCCTGAGTCAAAGATGCCTTTTGTTAAGTTTCAGGAGTCTATAGGCAGCCTTGTTCTAGTGGAACAGGCAAGTGTTCCTAGAGTTGGAGTGGTGGAGGATGTGGCTAGACTGAAAGATCGCCACTTTCCTGAATACATTCCTCCCACATCCTCAAAAGACTTTCCCACTAGAAGATGTTGAGTCTGCTGGCGAAGAGGCGTGCGGAGGGAAACTCGTATGTACTGCCCCGACTGTCCTTCTAATCCTGGATTGTGTGTGTCAGCTTGTTTTAAATCGTACCACACGCATAAGAAGTTTTGGGAGTTTCCATGAGTGGTAAAGTGAACTGCCTGGTCTGTATTCTGTAATATTTTTTAGTCTGTTTCAAGGTTGGCATTAGTGCAATGTATTTAGTTTTAGAATTTGTGTTAGCAGATTTGTAGGTATTTGCAATTGGTTTGTGTTATTTTTAAAAGAAATTCTAAATGCGATGGTGGTGTGTGCAGGCTGGTGCTTGGATAGCGGTGTGCGTGGACTGGCGCTTGGCTGGTGGTGTGCGTGAACTGGTGCTTGGCTGGCAGAGTGCATGGATTGGTGCTTGGCTGGGGGTGTGCATGGATTTTTGCTTGGTTGGCGGAGTGCAAGGATAGGTGTTTGGCTGGCGGTGTGCGTGGACTGGCGCTTGGCTGGTGGAGTGCAAGGATTGGTGCTTGGCTGGCGGTGTGCATGGACTGGAGCTTGGCTGGCAGAGTGCATGGATTGGTGCTTGGCTGGCGGTGTGCGTGCACTGGTGCTTGGATGGCAGTGTGCGTGGACTGGTGCTTGGCTGGTGGTGTGCGTGGACTGGTGCTTGGCTGGCAAAGTGCATGGATTGGTGTTTGGCTGGGGGTGTGCGTGGATTTTTGCTTGGCTGGCGGAGTGCAAGGATAGGTGCTTGGCTGGCGGTGTGCGTGGACTGGCACATGGCTGGTGGAGTGCAAGGATTAGTGCTTGGCTGGCGGTGTGCGTGGACTGGTGCTTGCTGGCGGAGTGTATGGATTGGTGCTTGGCTGGCGGTGTGTGTGCACTGGTGTTTGGATGGCGGTGTGCGTGCAGTGGCGCTTGGATGCGTGGACTGGCGCTTGGCTGGTGGTGTGAGTGGACTGGTGCTTGGCTGGTGGTGTGCATGGACTGGCACTTGACTGGCGGTGTGCTTGGACTGGTGCTTGGCTGGTGGTGTGGGTGCACTGGCGCTCGGCTGGTGGTGTGTGAGTATTTACTTTCTGTTGGTCACTACACACACTGCTAGCTGAGTCCCACTCCATGCAGTCCATCACTTTGTGTATTTGCTGTGTCAGGAAAGTGGGCGTGTGAAAGTGTTGGGCCCTTGAATGGCGCTGTCTGTTGATGTGAATGTTGTAATGTGATGGGCCCGTGGCTGGCGGTGTGATTGTTTTGTATGTGACGCACATATGAAAGGTGTATGAATAGCCTGTAAAGAGGTTGGTGCCTTGACGTGGCTTTACGAGCTGTGAGTCAATGGTTCAGTTTCTTGTCTTTTGAAGTATTAATAGGTAATTTTTAAGCCTCCACCGTACGATTTGGGCCTTTTCCAGTTGCAACCCCTATGCCTACCTACGCAAGTGAGGTACCATTTTTATCAGGAGACCTGGGGGGACCCTGGGTGGGAGGAAATTTGAGGATCCACGCAGATTCCACAACTTTACTACACAGAAATGTGAGAAAAAAGTGATTTTTGTTTGCAAAATTTGAGCTTTGCAGTGGATTCTGGGTAAGAGAATGATGAGGGACCCACGCAAGCCATACCTCGCTGGACTCCCCTGGGTGTCTAGTTTCCAGAAATGTGTGGGTTAGGTAGGTTTCCCTACATGGCCGCCGAGCCCCGGGCCACAAACTCATGGGAACCCTCTTGCAAAACCAGGTTGCTTTGTGATAGGTAATTTTGATGTCGCCTCATTAGGTTTTGGGCCCTTGCCTGTTGCGGGTCCTTCAGCCACCCACACAAGTGAGGTACCATTTTTATCGGGAGACCCGGGGGAACGCTGGGTGGGTGGAAATTTGTTGATCCACTCAGATTCCAGAACTTTCCACCACAGAAATGCGAGGAAAATGCATTTTTTTTGTCAATTATTTAGATTTGCGAGGGATTCTGGGTAACAGAACCTGGTGGGAGGCAGTCGAGTCACCACATCCTGAATTCCCCTGGGTGTCTAGTTTTCAAAAATGTATAGGTGTGCTAGGTTTCCCTATGTGCTGGCAGAGCTAGGGTTGAAAAACGACAGGTAGGCACTTTGCCAAAAAAGGCCCATTTTTCAATGTGAAATTGAGGAGCGAACACGTTGCGTTTTGCGCCCTTTGCTGACGCAGGCACTAGGCAGACCCACGCAAGTTACGAAAGTACCATGACTCCGCAATGCCATTATAATGCATGGCATTACATTTTATATGCTTTTACCATGCATACATTTACAACGAAATTCGTTGTAAATGCATGAATGGTAAAAGCATGTTTTTTTTTTAATGTTTGGATAAGGTAAGTATGGGTATAGGGGAATATGTTTTGGAGTACTGAGGTATATGTTTTGGGGTGTTTGGGTATTTTAAGGGTTCAGATATAGGTTTGGGTTATGGGGTACAGGGGTAGTTTTAGGGTTGAGGGATAGGTATGGGTTTTGGGGTACAGGGGTATTTTTAGGGTTCAGGGCTAGGTTTGGATTTTGGGGTACAGGAGTATTTTAAGGGTTCAGGGCTAGGTTCGGGTTTTGGGGTACATGGGTATTTTTAGGGTTCAGGGCTAGGTTTGGGTTTTGGGGTACAGGGGTATTTTAGGGTTCAGGGGTAGGTTTTGGTTTTGGGGTACAGGGTTATTTTTAGGGTTCAGGGCTAGGTTTGGGTTTTGGGGTACAGGGGTATTTTTAGGGTTCAGGGGTAGGTTTGGGTTTTGGGGTACAGGGTTATTTTTAGGGTTCAGGGCTAGGTTTGGGTTTTGGGGGAACAGGGGTATTTTAGGGTTCAGGGGTAGGTTTGGGTTTTGGGGTACAGTGGTATTTTTAGGGTTCAGGGCTAGGTTTGGGTTTTGGGGTATAGGGGTATTTTTAGGGTTCAGGGGTAGGTTTGGGTTTTGAGGTGCAGGGGTATTTATAGGGTTCAGGGCTAGGTTTGGGTTTTGGGGTACAGGGGTATTTTTAGGGTTGAGGGATAGGTTTGGGTATATTTATAGGGTTAAGTTGGGTTAGTGTTTAAGGGTGTTGGGGTATTTGAAGGAGTAAGGGTGGGTTATGATTATGGGGTGCAGGGGTATTTAAAGGGAGCAGGGTGGGATTAGCACACGATATGAGACATGGCATGAAGGGCGGAACGTACCACACGCCCCCAGCGTTTGTCACGCCCCCAGCACACGCCCACAGCACAACGCAGACACGCCCACAAGGGACTACTTTGCTGGCACGGTTCTTTTACCTTTTAAATGTATATGTTGGGTGTCTGCATAGCCTATGTCCTTTTGCTGCAACTGCCCTTTCCAACGCTGTATTGGGTGTTGTGATTGGTGCTGTGGTCCCTGAGATTACCCGCCTCAAAGGTTTGGGCTCTCTTTTATTATATTAGTATGGATATGGATATGGATGACGTTCTCACATAAATCTGGCATAACTGAGTCATATTAATAAACATACTACTATACCTCATATTACATCCATTAACTAGAAATGCATTTGGTTATCATTTACATATAAGATCTAACATCAAAATAGAAGTATTATTATTGCTCAAAAATATGCATTTAGCTGAAAACATTTCTACATCATTGATGGCAAATGGTCGCAAAATGTAACTGCCACCCCTCTTGAAGAGCGCGTAAATATTTAGAACTCTGAGTTAAGAAAGAAATAACACCCTATAAAAGAAAAGAATGAGATAAAATGTAATTGGGTTGATAAGAATGTAGTGGGAAGGTTGCCTCAAAGCAAATGAAGAGCTACAGCAGAAGGTTATGAATACTAGTCATTTAAGATTATCTTTTAGGAGAAAAGAGGAACAGGGACTATGTGAGATTTTCTGATGATTAATAGTATACAAGGCAACATGATGGTGCTTCAAAACCACTGCACACTATTAAAGGGGCAATATGTCATGCCATTATCGAGCTGGTGCCCAGAGGGACATTGTGGGAGGTACTCCATGGGACAGGGATCCATCCAAATCTTCTGCGCATAATCCAACTACTCCATGAAGAGAATTACGCTAAATTTAGGTGTAGCACGGCTGGAGAGCTAAGTGAGGCCTTCCCAGTAAAACAAGGCAGTGTTTTTACACCAGCTCCCCTTCTCCTATATATAAACAATTGTTTTGCCTATCTACAGAACTGTGTCAATGACACATTCACCCTGGCGCTCCTTTTATTTAGGTGACGACATGCTCCTGTAGTCCAAGACTAGGAGAGGTCTGCAAAATCTGATTGATAGGTTTAAACAGTTTTGTGGAGAGCATGGCTTCGAATTCAACACTTCCAAAACCAAATACAGGACCAATTTGAAGAGAGGTAGAGTGATAGGGGTCATCAGGGTGGGAAATAAAACATTGGGAAGAGTTTGGGAGTTTGACTATTTGGGCATTAGATGAGCTGAAACTAGCTCCTGGGATCTGTAGAGTCTAAAGCGCACTTTAGTGGTTGAGCATAGTGCTGGGGTCACATTCAGATCTGCAAAAATAGTTAACTGGACTCCCATATCACCAGCTGTTAAAATGTATAAAGCCCAAGCCAGGCGGCACGCTTATGGTGCATAAATATGGGGCCACTCCAACACAAACTTCCTGAGTGTAGCAGAAAATAACTTTCTCAGAGCCCTGACTGGTTTTGGGACGGAAAAACCACTTATTAGGCTGCACGTGATACTTGGCATTCCTGACATTGCAATGTTGGCAATGCAAAGACCCCTGCTGTATTGGATCAGCATCTAGAGTACTTGTGAGCTGTCCCATCTTAGGGATGTTTTACAGGATATCTTAAATTCAAAATAATAGGTTTAGAATTTATTAAAAGTGCCTGGATCGATCTGCGTTTGGAGAAATTCTTTGCTCAAGTGATGCACTAAAAGTTGAAGAATTGGTCCAAGAGAAAGCTATTAGGCGCAGGGAGCATAAACTCTATATAGGTGGCATAACAAGTGCCTTCTTACTCTAAAAATCCATAAGCAAGTTTGAGGGAGTCCCTAGATTACATTTGACAGGTACTCGCACATTCGGTGAACCTTCAATTGGGTATGGGACACTGCTTGAAGCAGTTTTTACTGCCCATTGGCGCAAATACACCAGGGTTCCAAAAATTGCTTTGATTGTAAAAATATAAAGGAAACCAAAGAGTATCTGTTGTTTTTCTGTTCACTTTATGCTAAACCTATCAGCAGATGGACTGTCCCCCTGTTAAGATCCCTCCGTTTGCTAGAGCAAGGACAAGCCTATAGAATATGCATAAAATATACCTCCTGGATTGTGGTGGTGGCTGTTTCAAAGTTCCTGTATATTGCATGGACATTTAGGCATAAATCATTGGCAACTGTACAAGGTTGAGCCTTATACTAACACCGTCTTGATCACCAATTGATAAACATTGTACGAATGTCTTTTCACTGTCATTTATTGTTGCATTTATGCTTGTTTTAATTTTGTATATTTTTATTCTGCGTTTTTAAAGTGTAAATTTTGATCATTATGCATCTTTGATGATGAAATGAATGGTTCGAACCATCAATAAGTGACACGATGCGACGGTACGCCATTATGTTTTTATTATGTTTAATCTGTCTCATCCCCATCAGCAGTTTGTAGGCTCCCTGAACTCCTTTGGCTATTTTTAGTGAGAGAAGCTCTAAATTAGTCTCTCCTCCCAGCATTCTTAAGAGACTAGACAACTCCCTTTGCCCAGTCTTTGCAAGCCTTGCCAGGTGGACATAATCACTCTTTTTGGTGTGCACTGCTGGACCTAGGAAAGCTACCTTCTGTCCTTATATAAATTATGTGCAGAGTTTTGATGCAGATGGAGGTCCCTTCATGTATATAAACTTCATAAATATTTTTGCATGTATAAGTTGTTCATAAACATTATGAATATGGCTTTTGCAGTAACTGTTTACAAGTCTTGGAATGCGTGGACAGTAATTCTTAGGGCTACCCATGGCTAATCCCAAACATTTAACCTCATAAAAAGAATAGTGTTGGAGGATGGAGGCTTCCAACAGAAGACAATCTAGCTTCACCTTTCTCTATGCTGGTATTTATTTTTTATTTTAGAACTGTCCTGAAGAAATATGCTCATTTTCCACCGTGGATAGGACTCATTGCTGTCTGTGTTTTTACGGTTACAGTTGCAATGCTTTCTGGGGAGATGCTTTCAGAGAAGGAAGACTTTGCCCTTGATGATCTGATCCGTTGAAACTGGATGATGGACTGATGCTTTGTTTACAGAGAGAGTCGTATGCTATAAGCTTGAACATCAACATATAACCTGGAGCTGCCTTCCTGTACCTGCATAACCATAGTTGCAGTTAGTGCTTCAGTAATGTGGATCTGAGTGCTGTCAATTTTATATTGCCCAGGAATATCCTCGAAGGCTCCTGTAAAAGAGCTACTGGATTGCCCTACTGCTGCAGTCGCCAAAAAGAGCCAAGAGACTCAGGCACAACATTTTTTAGTTCTCGCTGCCCCTCACAATGAGTGAGGGTGTGCTAAGACATTAAGGAGCACCTGAGATGAATGGTGACTCCGTATGGTGGTTATGCTGGTTCACTACACCAACTTCGTCATAAATAGTGCTATGTTAGGGTGGTCCAACATCTAGTTAACATCAGGGGTGTAACAAATACCCCCGCGGCCCCCAAAGTGCAGGAGCCTCCAGTCATCAGTAGGTGAAGGGGGCCCTCTCAGGTCTTTGGTAAAGAGCAGTGAGAGAGAGGCTTGCTCTAAAGCAGCTGCAGTGCGCAGCCTGCTCTGAGATCCTAGGGGTGACCCAGGACTGAAGAGAAACAAAGTAACAAGTTACATTGTTTCTCTTTAGTCAGTGTGCTCCAGGCCTGGAATACGGATGAGGATGGGGGCCCCAGAGAGAGCATTCAGCACAGTGCACAGCCTCTGAGAAGGGACAAGGCACAATTTACGTGATGCCTTGGTACATAACAGTCCGCTTTCCAAACCTAGTGCGACCAACACCCTCTGGGACCTACCTCCTGTTCAAGGGCATTTTCCTTGCGGAAATTGTTCCATGTGTCCACAAACAAAGCAGTCCAAAACGGTGGACATTGGCACACATAAACCATAGATGCAGACACACTTTTCCAACTGCAACAGTGATCATTTAGTGTATTTAATCGAATGTCCCTGTGGTGAACGCTATGTTGGAATGACAACTAGTGGAGTGGTGTGGATCACTGGTTAGAGGCGGCAGACCCGTAAGCAGAGAACGGCCCGGGACCAGGGTTCAATTCCCGATGCGGCAGGGTCGTGGACCATGGTCAAAACGGACTCGTTAATTCTCGCCTCGGTGCCTACTCTAACCAGGGAACACACTCGGCAACTCTGGGCATTAAGCTTGCCTCATCTCTACAATGGCCCCCCACAGACGCTGGGGATCCCTGGTTTCACCTTGGAGATACCCAGAAAGGGACCATCTCACAGGGAAAACCAGGACGGGTTCCCCAGCGGTCTTCAGCGCCAGGATACTCCATGGAGTCGCAGTGCGCTTTACAAGTACACCCACATTTACATTTACAACTAGGAAGGTATGCCAGCGGATGCTGGAGCATAAGAGTACCTTCCGTTGCAGTAAAACCAATACTAAGATCACCAGACACTTTGCAGAAATGAATCACAAACCAGAAGATTTTTTCTGGACTGTTCTGGATAAACCTCTCATACCACCCCATGTGAAAGATAAGACCAAGTTCCTTTTTCTTAAAGAGCAAAGGTGGGTGTTTAAACTTAAAAGTGAGACACTGGGTTTAAAACGATGACATCCCCTGGACCATGCTTTGAATGATTTGAATTCTGCGCTGCATACAGTTAGTACATGAAATGACAATTTTAGAGGACCACACGGCCCTTGTTGTTGTCCCTCTAGATCTTATGTGGTTTTTACCTTATTTGATGGCGACAATATGCTTTCTGAAACCACTCTTGTAACTGAATATGAGTGCTTGTTTGCACACTTTCCCCATTAGCTTTCTCAATAGCGGTTACTTTCTCGATCCATTAGAACTTTAACCGCATTATACATGTATATAAACCTATTGGTCTTTTGTGAGGTTTGTAATCAAACGACACTTATTTACCCCAGTTACAACATTGGAGACATATTTGGCCAGTATGTCACTTTTGACAATATCATGCTCATACGTTTTATTTGCAGCGATATGAATGTCATCCTGAAGACGAATATATATTATATATTTTATGTGTCTATTCTGGACCTCAATACAACATCGGGCTTGAAGCAGAAAGGTTGTCATTTAATAAAGTTTACCGCGTTCAACAGCACGGCAATAAACTACTCACAGCAAACGACTTGCGTCATTCTGTAGTTCTTGTAAGTGATTGGACACTGTGACTGACGTCATGTACCACAATTTTCCGGCCAGCGGGACTCTAATGGTGCCACTCGGCGAGGATACGCCACCTCCCGCAGCCTCAGCAGACTTGCCTGAGATACCGACGGAGAGGTAAGCGGGGTAACTCCCTCTCCCTATCCTTGATTGTATCGCGTGCGTGGCAGTGTGATTCAATGTTATCCTCACCTTCGGAGTCATCCTAGATTCGATCTAGAAACACGGGGGGTTTACTAATAAGCAAATGCGTGCACCAAGTTATATTAATGGGGAGGCACCAGAGTATGTTTGACCTCTGGTACACGCTGGGATATGGTCATTTCTTCTAGTGTGGCCCGAGTCATAGCCGCATTTAGGACTGGCACCATTATATTTCCAAGCGTCCGTTTGCTAAAAGCTATCTGTCAAGGTGAAACGAGCCGTGTGTAGCTTCTCTAATGGGGGTTTGTGCATTTTTATGATCAGCACGCTGCGAATGCCCTGAAGGGGTTCCTAGCCCTCGTTACTCACAGGAGTTTTCTTAATAGAATGAGATATCAATTTGGAGTTTTTAAGGGCAGCTTATCAACTACAGCACAGCCAGGTATATCAATAGCATCTATAATGTTCTATGTGTACATAGAATCATATGGTTGTTTTCTGTGGGCTTTTCTTTTCTGCTTTTAGGGCGGTGCCTCCCTAGACCGGAGTCTGAGCCAGGTGAGGTGAGGCTTGATACCTCACACAGGATAGGTGAGTTGATTACCACTTCTATTTTTAACCTTTTGCAACTACAGAGCGTGCAGTCAAAGACAGTCTGTCTGGCTTTACCTAGAGCATTGAATATTGGCATGCTGTTTTTTTCCCCCACAGGTTTGAATAACCATCTGACCTGTGTAGAGGTATTATATAAGTTCACAACCAGTTGTATTGTGATAACTTTATGTTTTTCTTTTTATGCACTTCTGTCTTTTGTTGGTCAAATTGCACTAAATGCAGTAGCTTCTACTTAAAGGTCCTGAAGAAAGCCGGGGTCCTGTGACCCAGTACGGCTGAAACTAGTAGACCACTACACCCGGCAGATTTGTATATTGCAGAGATACTGTTTTTAATAAGCTCATCAGCAATCACTAATAAAGCTTTCTGGTTTGCTGCTGAAACTTTTTTAACATCACCTTCACTTATTGTTTATTCCTGCACTGCATTAATCGATTGATTTGGTCAATTGCTTTTTCACTGGTCCCTCCTTACGCCCAGTCCACCAGTTTTTGGCTTGTTGCCAGAAGAACTAAGGTGACAGGGGCACTCTGGGAGTTCCAAATGATGACACTAGCCACGATGGGCAGTTGATGGAAATCCTTATTGTTTTCTCCCCTCCTCAGGGTTTTCTTCTGTCACAGAGTTACACATGTGTCAGCAATTGTAGCGATCATGGTCCTTAGGTGTGACGAGTGATCTGATTTGACTCTCTTTCTCTTAGCCTCAGTAGTGTTTTATCTTCCATTAGACCACCAGTTTTTTCTATGTGTTGAATAAGGGACAAGGCAGCGCAGAGTTGACAGGGGTGGGAGAAGGATTGCAGCTCCAGGAACAGAATCTGCTAGGACGCAATGGAAGGTAATCAAGCATTTGCTTTACGAGCCTGTATAAGTAGCAAAGGTTTTAAAGGGACTTATTTTTGTGCAAGGTATTGCTTTTCATAGTTCACGGAAGTGATAAAAAACATCTCAAGATAATAATAGGGTTGTCAGGAAGGTGCGATAGCAGAATATTGATACGTGTGGATCTGGTGAGGACTGCCGGCAGCAAATGCTTGATACCCTATTTGCATAAGAAAATACTATATATATTTTTCATTCCCCTCCATTAGTTATTAGTAAGGAAGGGGGAAGAGAAGCGTTCACCAACAGCCTTCAGTTAGTCTTACGGAGACAAAGAATGCTGTGGTCTGTGGTAGATGCCACCCAGAAGTCTTAGGTACATGTATCAGAAGCTGCCATTGAAAGGAAGTGGAAATGCGCTTGGATGTTGCCAGTATTGATGGCTGCTGTGTGGTTGCAGAATTCACTGGGCTCACAGTGGGTGGGGAAATGCTACGTTGTCACAATAGGTTTAATTACATGAATCGTGCATTCTCTCTGGTGTTTGTCCTTGGGGTTGACAATGCGTCTTCTTCTTTTTAGTCCTTCCAAGATGGCGGGCTGAAGACGCCTAAGAGTGGCAGCCAAGCTGGAGGCTCCCTACCTACTCCACATATATGACGATTTGACGATTTTGAGACAAAAGAGAAGTTTTGCTAATGCTTAATACTTAAGGAAACAGAGTTATTGACAAAAGACGAAGGATTGTGGGGTAAACATCGATAGAAAAGTAAACTCACCCCTGACTCGACTCAATTGTCTTGGGCCAATCTTTCCCGGCTACTTTGTTTCATCGAGTTACTGCGGCGGATGCTATGGCTGTTTTGGACCTCCCTGCTGACCGCTCGGCACACGATTCCACGGCTGTTCAGCGGGTCGGTGCTCGGTTGGTCTGGTCTGTGGCTACAAACAAGCCTACATTGTACTCCCACTGTGGTTCCGGAGCCGACACTGCCACTGCCACCGCCTGTGTCGGCAATCTCAGCTGCCCCTGCAGGGTTCCGGACACGAGTGTTCCGACTGGAAATGGCACCGAAAAATCTTCCAAGAGCGACCCGTGCCGTCAAGAACGCCGCCCAGGAAGCGGCCGCCGCCACAATAGCCACAGCTGTCATAACGGCCAAGCACTCCGCTGATACGACAGTCGTCGCAGGTACACCGACTACATTGCCCGGAAAAACTGAACAACTGCTGCCGGGTAGGAAAGTGCTCCGGCCACCTGTACTTGTGATCTCGAACACGCCTGCTGCTAAGTGTGTTGATAAGAGTGGGTTGTACGAATCTACTAAAAACAGCAGCCAGGGCGGCAGTGTAGCTGATACAGTTGCAGAACATGGAGGCAACAATGTAGCCGCTCCCATGGAGTCAGCAGGGTCCCTGTTTGTTGATCCTGCGGATTCGCTACAGGGCCCGGATAGCAATCTTAAAGCTTCCCATTTAATTGATAGAGAAACAGATAAAGAGATGGTTATTCCCGAGATTGAGGGGGTTTCTGATAAAAATTATTGATATAGTACTAGAGGAGGGGCCGTTGTCTGAAGCAGGTCTCCTGGAGAAAACAAAATCAGGAGCCTTAGTGGGGATACCAGATAAAACACCGAGAGCTGACCCACCTATCGATTCTTCCTTAACTGAAGGGGGGGCGAGGAGGCGGAAGATGATGATTCCAATGAGGAATATGAGGAGCTCGTCGATGAAGAACCTACCAACCCCTCAGCAGATACAGTCAAATTCTTGGCGGGCAGAAGAGATAAGGCTAAACTAAAGACAAAAACTAAAAACAAGAGAGGGAAAGCCCCTAGCTCGGTAAATCTGCTGGCTTTAATTACCACTCCAGTCCCAAGGAAGAATCTTCGTATTGATAAAAATGGATACAGGCAAAGGGCTCTTGAAAAACATGACTATGCGACTCTCAGGCACTAGTCCAACGGATCTTGACTCTTCCACAGACTGTTCTGTATCACTTGAGGGCTCCTTTGCCACTAATAAAGTATCCCTAATGTCTTCAACAAATACTATATCTCCAACGCCTTTACCCGAGCTGTCTCTAGTACCCGTGGGCCCTGATCTGACCCTGTCTAAGGAGGTAGCGCCCTCGAATAAGTCAATACTAAATAGTATAAACCCTGTTTCAAGCCTAATCTCACCTACAACCCCAGATTTATCTGTACCTATTGCAACAGATCTATCAACAGCAGTTCTAGTCTCACCCCTTGACATTATCTTACAAAATCTAACTAGCCATCGCCAGGAGGCGCAAGAAAATTTTTTGCAGCTGCGGTATGACAAAAGCAAGTTGCAAAATTCTTTGCAAGAGATGACTCTTAAACTGGGGGGGTCTCACAGGAGATAGAGGATTTGCAACATAGGGTAGCTGATATAGAAGAAGGGTCAGCCCGTACTGAATCCACCGTGAACCAGCATGATGCTCAGATCACGTCCCTTCAGCTGAAAGTCGAAGACTTGGAAAATCGCCAAAGACGATTAAACCTGAGACTCTTTGGTATACCTGAAGGAACTGAAGGATCGGACTCAAGGGCCTACGTCATAAAATTGTTTCAGAAGGCATTCCCAGACCTATCTGATTGGGATTGGAATTCCCAACTCCAAAGAGTTCACAGACTACCTCTAATCCAGAGGAACAAGGAAAGCAAATTTTCGCGTCCTTTTCTTATTTATTTTGGGAACTTCTTATTGAGACAGGCAGTCTCATTGAAAGCGCGGCCAAACTCCCCAGTTATAATAGAGAATGTCTCCTTTTTTGTACGTTGTGTAGCGCTATCCCGAACGTGGGTAGCGTCACCAAATGCACTCAAAGAAGAAAGATTTTTAAAAAGTTGTTATGCGTTTATGTCAATAAAGATTTATTGAAAAAAAGTTTGTTTGGGTCTTGACGTTGTATTCACATCATAAAGTTCATCAAATTTCAAAAAACGTCATTCATTTCTTATAATTCATTTTCAATTTCCCAATGCATTTCGGGCCAGAGGTCCTTCATCAGGGGATTAAATGTGCTGTCGATAAAGGATAATACACAAAAATTAATATATGCAGTAATTCATTGCTAATATAATGAAAACATATCATGATTAGCTATCTCATCATTGTCTATATTTTTCTTCAAGTCATTACAATTTGAGAGGTGAACATTTTAACCCACATGGTAATAAAACATTTTTCAAATCATTTCACACGTTAGCGATACATAAGAGGAAGGATTCAAGAGCTAGAGAGCAACTTAATGATGTAGATTGGGATGGTGCTGGGTGTGGTAATTATAGCAAGCCCAGTGACACAAGGCGATGCTACAGGGTGTAACAAAATTCAAAACGAATACCCATGGTATACGAGAAGTGGTGTGCGTCGTACCTTAAAGCCAGCTATAGGTAAGCTGGACATTCGCCCTTTTGAAAATGATCGTGTCCTAAAAAGCGAGAACATATCATTAATCTTGCAGCGTGATGTAGCACGGAGCGTGCGTGATCGGGGTATCAGGCCCCTGTTACTTGGGCAGTTTCTAGAAAAATCATACCTTATTAACGTGAATCACGCTCAATTCCACAGTATTGTGGGAGGTGTATCTGTAACAGGGTTACCCTCCTCAGAACTCAGTGAGCCGAGCACACACGATTTCCGCGGTGAGTAACCCTGAAATCTCGCAGATTAGACTTAGAACAGCAGTGCGATACCCTTTAAAGCGCTCACCGTTACATTGTATTTACTTTTTTTGCCTTACAGGTACACCTTTTTAGGACACGATCATTTTGAAAAGGGCGAATGTCCAGCTTACCTATAGCTGGCTTTAAGGTACGACGCACACCACTTCTCGTATACCATGGGTATTCGTTTTGAATTTTGTTACACCCTGTAGCATTGCCTTTTGTCACTGGTCTGGCTATAATTACCACACCCGGCACCATCCCAATCTACATCATTAAGTTGCTCTCTAGCTCTTGAATCCTTCCTCTTATGTATCGCTAACGTGTGAAATGATTTGAAAAATGTTTTATTACCATGTGGGTTAAAATGTTCACCTCTCAAATTGTAATGACTTGAAGAAAAGTATAGACAATGATGAGATAGCTAATCATGATATGTTTTCATAATATTTGCAATGAATTACTGCATATATTAATTTTTGATTATTATCCTTTATCGACAGCACATTTAATCCCCTGATGAAGGGCCTCTGGCCCGAAATGCATTGGGAAATTGAAAATGAATTATAAGAAATGAATGACATTTTTTGAAATTTGATGAACTTTATGATGTGAATACAACGTCAAGACCCAAACAAACTTTTTTTCAATAAATCTTTATTGACATAAACGCATAACATCTTTTTTGAAATCTTTCTTCTTTGAGTGCATTTGGTGATGCTACCCACGTTCGGGATAGCGCTACACAACGCATTGACTGTTCCTTTAGCCCTCAAAGGACTACCAAATAGCACCTACCGACCTTAAGCAAATTCTCACCTTCCTTTTGAACTAGGAGCGTGACTGTTCTACTACAATACTGTCCTTTTTTGTACGATCAGATCTTAGTAAGGCTACGATGGACAGACGCTGGAAGTTACGTAAACTTATTGATCCATTCAAATCTTTGGGGGGGCAAGAGTTCTTGCAGGAGCCTTCCCGCCTTAAAGTTATTAAGGGTGGCCATACATATTTCTTCACTGATGAGAGGGAAGCTGACATGGCGCTTTCTAAATTCGCCTAGCTAAAAAGGGTAGAGAGGCTTAGATTTTTGTCTAACCTCTAAAGGGGTTAGATCTGTTTTTTGTCTTTTTTCTCTCCCCTTTCTCTCTTACTTGATTCTTGCTTTTTTATCTTAGTCTCTGTACTGACTTTCTTTTTCACCCATTACAATTCCTTCCTTTCTTTTTAAACAATATTAAGGGTTTCTTCTTCTGCTGTCTCTCTTAATCTTTCCTTTTCTTGTGAGGTAGTAGGTTGAGCCTCAGGCTGCTCCTCTCCACGGCTGCCCATCCAGTGGCAGCAGAACACTGAGGGGTGTTCCCCCCTGAGGGGGAAAAGGGGGGGAAGGGGGGAGGGTTTTCTAGGTTCTTTAGGGGGTGGTTTAGTGAGGGGGTAAAACTTTTGAAAAAAGCAACACGAGAAGGAGATTTGCTGAAATTGACCGGAGGGAGATAATTATTTGTTTTTCTGAGCAGAATGGTAAAGATTACAGATTTCTTTTTTTTTATGTTTCGGTTAAGATGTTTAGCCTGGAATGTTGCGGGCCTTAATAGTAAGAATAAAAGTCGACTTGTACAAGAAGAGCTAAAAATGTATGATCCATACTTAGTTTTTTTTATCAGAGACTCATATCGCCCATAAAGATAGAAAGCTGCTGGGACAACTTGGCTACGATGTAATGATTTGCTCTGCATTAAATGCTTCAATTAGAGGGGTTGCTATTCTCAAAGATAGACGACTTAGAGCAGAAACTCTCAAAACGGCTATAGATAAAGGTGGAAGATGGGCTATTGTACAATTGTCTATTGAAAACTGCAAATATGTATTCTGTGTGGTTTACGGGCCAAATTCAGATGATTCTATCGTTTTTGATCGACTAAATATGGAACCTTTGGATTGGGAAGGGGAACTTGTTATTATGAGAGATTTTAATTGTATAATGGACTATGAGCGAGATACTACCAGGCACAGTGCTTTTCATCGTATGCGCAAATCATGTGCCGCTATTTTAGAAATCATCCGTATTCATAATATTAGGGATATCTGGCGAAGTATCCATCCTAATATTGCTGGGTGCACTTATTATTCGGCGCCTCACAAACTATGTTCTCGCATTGATATGGCCTGGGCCACAAAATGTATATTGAACTCCAGGTCTATTGAGATTTGTCCACGGGTCACTTCAGACCATAATCCTATTTTGCTCACATTTAATACTCCTCAAATCCATCAGGGCCCTAGGATGTTCTCCTTTCCCAGACACTGATTATCAGACACAGTGTTCATCTCTCAGCTTAAGTCACATCTCACAGAATTTATTAAAATTAATCTCAACTCCACTTTATGTACCATAGTCTGGGATGCCTGTAAGACCAGTATAAGGGGGTTCACCCAACAATTTGTCTTTAGACAGAACTCCGAGCGTCGTAAAATAAATAAAAAACTGACTACTAATATTCTATTGCAAGAACAATTACTGGCTGACGCTTTACATTCAGGCTCCCCCAATGCGCCCGAATTGGGGTTAAAATTAGTACATTTAAAATCAGCTATGAAAACAATTTTCAGGAAAAAAAGCAGTGCGAAATTACACACATTTCAAGTCTCTCAATATGAGAGTGGAGATAAAATTGGGAAAATCTTGGCCTATAAAGTTGCGGATGATAGAGCTAATACTCGGATTAAAAGCATAAAAGGCTCTAACAACATTACCTATGACCAACCGGCACAGATACTGGAACAATTTGTGGAGTTTTACAGCACCTTATATACTCCAGAAAAGATTATTTGGACTGTAACATTAAAGAAACCAGAGACACACTCGGGTTGGACCAACTGTCGGATCGGATTAGCCTGTTAGAGATTAGGCAAGCCACTTTTTCTCTACCATCAGGAAAACCGGCAGGGGAGGATACTTTACCATTAGCGGTATACAAAATCTGCATCGATGAGCTATTACCCCTTTTTCTTCAGGTAATTAGATCTATCAGTGAAAACGGGAAAGGCCTGAGTTCCTGGAATACTGCTAAAATGTGTTTTTTTCTGAAAAAGTGTAAACCTGCCGATGAGTGTGGGTCATACAGACCCATCTCACTTATAAATACGGACGTCAAAGTATTCGCCAAAGTTTTGGCCACCCGATTGGCTCCATTTATACCGAAAATAGTAAATCCACAGCAACATGGGTTTGTAATTGGCAGGGACACTACGGCCCATATCAACATGGCTATAACTGCCTTCGATATAACGGAGACGGATTCCACCCCACTCGGTATGATACTGTTGGACGCTGAGAAAGCTTTCGACCGAGTGGGGTGGGATTATCTCTGGTCTGTATTGACTACTATTGGCTTTAATGGCCAATTTGTAAGATGGACTCAAGCTTTATATCACCATCCTATAGCGAGAATTAGCTATGCAGGGTTGATGTCTCCCACTTTTGCTATATCCCGGGGCGCTCGGCAGGGGTGCCCACTGTCACGCACTCAGCGTTATGGCATAGTCATCGAGTGTCCAATAAAGTGCTGTATGCCTGCCTTATCCAAGGCAACCTCTGGTCTGAATAGCAGTGTCTAGAAATTTGAGAGACACCTCCAGAGGGAAGGTAAAGGTAAGTGGTAAATAAAGAAAGAAAAAACTTTGTGCTCTCACTTAAAAAACAATATTTCTCCAAATTGAGGAATTTTAATGGAAAGAGGAGATGTATTGTTAGTTAAAAATTAGTTGGATACCTTGGTCAATCAAGTTACTAGATTGCCTTGTATCACTTAGTAAATGGTCGACATGTTTCAGCTCTCTATGGCCCAGCCGGGTCTGTAGAGCCTTCGTCAGGACAAAACAAGATAAAATACTCACACCATTTGTGTAGTTATCGATAGAGTGTATACCCTTAGTCAACACTCGTTAAGAAAGTTTTTTTGGGTTCCTAAAGGGAAACAAGCATATAGGGAAAACTGTCATCTCTATTGTTAATATTTGCATACAACAAGATCTGGTCTACTCTGTTTTGAATTACAAAACTTGACTTCGTAATGGGCTTCTTTTCGGGCATATTGAGCGTTGAAAGAAGTAAAGAGGGATCGTGGGGACATACTGGGACTCAGTGATCTACAAGTGAAAAATATGTTGTTACTTATTTACAGCTCGGGTGAACTACGTCCCCACGCACCCTGAGGAAGATAACAAGTATCTGGGTTAAGGTAATTGTTTACTAATAGAAAAAACGCCGACTATTTTAGCTGGCCTTGGTATAGCAACTACGTAATTTAACAATGACCCTTTAGGAAAAGATTCATACTTTCATAACTGCATGGAATATACGTATCCAGCGGATACACTTTATCCTGATGATTACGATTAATACTATCGTGAAAATTGTCGAGCTAAATTGCGGTAGCCGCAAACTCGCTAAGAAATGTATAATAACCTTTTGGCCTACTGAAACAATACTGCTCTTATTACCTAGGCGATCCAGTGTATGAACTGTCATCTACATAACGCACCGCATGTATGTTTGACACCCGACACAGTAGATAACTATTAAGACACACCTCCCCTGTAAAAGCTGAGTCCCAGTATGTCCTCACTATCCCTCTTTACTTCTTTCAATGCTCAATATGCCCGAAAAGAAGCGCATTACAAAGTCAAGCTTTGTAATTCAAAACAGAGTAGACCAGATCTTGTTGTATGTAAATATTAACAATAGAGATGACAGTTTTCCCTATATGCTTGTTTCCCTTTAGGAACCCAAAAAAACGTTCTTAACGAGTGTTGACTAAGGGTATACACTCTATCGATAACTACACAAATGGTGTGAGTATTTTATCTTGTTTTGTCCTGACAAAGGCTCTACAGACCCGGCTGGGCAATAGAGAGCTGAAACGTGTCGACCATTTACTAAGTGATACAGGGCAATCTAGTAACTTGATTGACCAAGGTATCCAACTAATTTTTAACTAACAATACATCTCCTCTTTCCATTAAAATTCCTCAATTTGGAGAAATATTGTTTTTTAAGTGAGAGCACAAAGTCTTTTCTTTCTTTATTTACCACTGTCCTTTACCTTCCCTCTGGAGGTGTCTCTCAAATTTCTAGACACTGCTATTCAGACCAGAGGTTGCCTTGGATAAGGCAGGCATGCAGCACTTTATTGGACACTCGATGACTATGCCATAACGCTGAGTGTGGGGCGGGAAACAGAGATACACCGCAATTAACCGCCAGTGTTTATGAGGGTGTTCCATTATAACCAATGGTCCCACAGCTACAAGTGTCCATTCTCCTTTCTGATTAATAGACTTTACAATGGGGAACTGAATGGACTCCAAATCCTCCTCCCTACTACCTGATTATGTTATTTAAGCAGCGCGCAGCTGCGGGAGACTTTTGATAACAAAATCCCTTAAGAACTATAATTAGTTATTCAAGGGACAATCGAGAAGGAAGAATACAGAGCTATGGAGGGCAATTGTGGTCTCAGCTTTACCGGGAGTGAAATTGATGAAATCCTAGCAGCACAACCACTTCTGGAAGACTCGGAACTAACTCAAGTCCTGGGCGAGTGGGACACATTAACGGAGAAAAAAAGAGAGCAAATTGGTACAGCCATACATGGCATCATAATGACTGAATATTTAAGATCCAAATCTGCTCCAAGAGGTTTGTGGGTCAACAATGCACCCAGAATATTTCTACACGATCTCACATTCAGACGTGACTGGTCGTCCATTTCCTGGAAATGTACTTTGGATTATTTGGACGTAATAGTCAAGACAGCTAAGAGACTTTCAGAGGCCTTATTGACACAAATACAAGTATGTGAGAATGAACTCCGGAAAGGTATTAATCCCCAAATCTTTAAAAAGAGACTAGAAGAAATAACAAAGGAAATGGAAGAAACACAAGAATTCCTGATGCAAAGTAAACTACAAAAACTAGGGAAAGACCTAAAAAAGTTTAGTCAAGAGAAGATGCATCCATACTCCAAAGAGGATTACAAAGCTACGGACCAAGGGTCAGACTGTGAATTATCAGGCTGGAACTCGTCAGATGGCTCAGAAGGAAGCACAGATGAGTATAACAACAGAAGGGGCCGAGGAAATTTCCGATACCGACGTCCTCGCAGAGGTAATAGAGGACAACGTTCACATTTCTTCCAAGGAAACCAAATACCTTTCTTTCAACCTTTCATGCCACAATTTGGAAACTGGTTTAGTCTCTTTAACCCAGACATGCAACAGCCTCCCCATATGGGTAATCAATATATACCCAATGTGGGAAACCAACATCAACAACAGCAGCCTTTTTTATCGAGAGGCCAAAATCAACCTCGTGGACGAAAGAAAAATCTAACCTGGCAAGACCAACAACCCAATGTCCAGACTCGCAGCATGACGTCTGCACAACCAGGAACGAGCAAGAAGAATCACTGATTGTCAACCTAACAGAGATTACTTTAACCATTGACCAAACGAAGACCCTTAATAAAGACCTGGGATTTGTCCCAACCCCTCCCACATATATCTTCAAACTCAAATGCGAAATATCGGAGTTCTGTAGGACACTAAAACTGAAGGCTTTTTTCTCAGACAAGGAATCACGACAAAATGAAGGAGACACATCATTAAGGAGAAAATCCACATTCAAACCCCTGAGTGGCACCGTTCCAGTAGAATTTGAGACTTTCGAAAAAGCTCTACTTAAGGGGATTGATACGCTAGATATGAAGAAGAGAAAGACTTTCCAGAACCTCAACAGACAAGAACGCCTGGCACTTGAAGAATTAGGAAACAATGAGGAGATCATCATCAAGCCGGCGGATAAAGAGGGAGGAGTCGTTATTCTACAAAAGAAGGATACAATCAACAATGCTTAACATTATTGTCAGACACCAAGTTCTACAAGAAACTAGACACAGATCCAACAGAAAGGTTGATGAACACTGTTGCCATCATGGTGCATGAGGCAGAATTAAACATGTGGATATCGAAAAAGGAGGCAGATTTTTTAACACCAAAAGAACCAAGAACACCTTATTTATACTCACTGCCAAAGACTCATAAAAATAAATTGCCTCCTCCAGGTCGACCAATAGTATCGGGGGATTGGCTCGATACTAGAGCCCCTATCCAAGTTTGCAGACGAGTATCTAAAACCACTGGTCCAAAAAACACCTGCGTATCTTAAAGATACACGTGATCTCCTTATCCAGATTGTGGGAAAAGAATTCAACTCTGAGACCATGCTACCTGTAGGTTTAGATGTTGAATCATTATATACGAGCCTCCCCCAAGAAGAAACTTTACAAATGTTAGAGGATCTTATTTACATGGAAAATTGGACTTATAACACACCGAGACACTTCATTTTGGAATGCTGCCGGTTAGCCCTAAAAGAAAACTTTTTTGAATATAATGGTGATCTCTACCTGCAATGCCATGGGACATCCATGGGCAGTGCCTTTGCTCCTTCAGTAGCTGGACTCTACGTGAGTCATTTTGAAAATCAACATGTGCTGACTGACAGTAACCCGTACGTTTCCAGTATCTTATACTGGAAACGTTATATTGATGATGTCATAATGATATGGCAGACAGATAAGGATCTCACTACATTCATAAATTGGCTGAATAGAAGAGACAGATGGCTGAAATTTACCTTCACCTCGAGTAACCAACGAATAGATTTCCTAGATCTGACCATCTTCTCTGAACAAGGGAAATTGGAAACAAAAACTTTCACGAAACCTACAGCCAAAAACAGTTTTTTGTCCTACAAGAGCTACCATCCCAAACCGTTGCGGGACAACCTCCCTTATAGTCAATTTCTCAGGTTAAAGCGCAATTGCAGCAAAGACAGCGATTACAAACTACAAGCGCAAGAACTCAGTCAAAAACTACGAGCGAGAGACTACACGGCCCCAACTGTTTCCAAATGCCAGAAACGAGCAAGATTTCAACATAGAGAATGCCTCCTCCAGAGTCACAACAAGGAACCTATCAAAGACCTAACTACATGTGTCACAACCTATTGCCCAGCAACTTATGAGGTTCAAAAACTTGTCAAAAAAAACTGGGGAATGATTACATCTGGTAGGTTCAATTGGCCAAAACCAAGGTTCGCCAATAAACGCACAAAGAACTTTAAAGACACATTAGTGCATACACGGCCTCTAAAGAGAACAGTGACCACACTGGACAGAAACGTAAATATGTTGCCAATCACTGGACACTACCCCTGTGGAACCTGTGTAGTGTGCAAACTAACGTACACTACCAAGACAATACAATTAACTGAAACGCTCCTGTGGACCCAAAGACAGCATACAAACTGTAATTCGACCCATGTGGTATACCTAGTGAGCTGTCCATGCCAGAAGAAGTATGTGGGCATGACTTGCAGAAAAGTCAAGTTGAGAATAGGAGAGCACAAAAGTAACATCAGACTCAAGAAGAACACCACCAAACTGTGCAGTCACTTTGTAGAAGTAGGTCACACTTGTGAAGAACTGAGATGGACAGTGCTAGAGATGTTAAATAATAAAACTCTGAACGCGGAGAAAATACTCTTCAAAAAAGAACAGAGGTGGGTAAACCGCCTCCAAACCCATATCACAGGTTTAAACGACGATATACCATGGCATCAGTTCGCGCAATAAAACAAAGTAAGAAAATGTTATGCACTCACTGCTGCATTGGTATATTATTACCTACTGTCCCAACCAGATTACGATATGAAGACCATATATATTAGTACCAACTAGAGTAATCATCAACGAGTATTTAAAAACACCATGATCAGTGGAGGCAGATATGAAGTATCCTAAAGGCATTACACAGACGCTGTTCCGCATAGTCTTTCCTTTGTACATACCGAGCATAACCCTAGCCCTCTCTCTACTTCCTCCTATATTCATGCACCTTCAAAAGAGGAAGAGGAAATGGCCTCCGCCTACCCAGGGGCAGAGCCAGCACTAGACGTCAGGAATGCTGTAACATGTGGGTAAGAATGGCGGTCGCAAGTGACTTCCCTCGACAACACTATGAAGTAAGTGATCTACAAGTGAAAAATATGTTGTTACTTATTTACAGCTCGGGTGAACTACGTCCCCACGCACCCTGAGGAAGTTAATTAGTATTTGGGTTAAGGTAATTGTTTACTAATACAAAAAACGCCGACTATTTTAGCTGGCCTTGGTATAGCAACTACGTAATTTAACAATGACCCTTTAGGAAAAGATTCATACTTTCATAACTGCATGGAATATACATATCCAGCTGATACACTTTATCCTGATGATTACGATTAATACTATCGTGAAAATTGTCGAGCTAAATTGCGGTAGCCGCAAACTCGCTAAGAAATGTATAATAACCTTTTGGCCTACTGAAACAATACTGCTCTTATTACCTAGGCGATACAGTGTATGGACTGTCATCTACATAACGCACCGCAATTATGTTTGACACCCGACACAGTAGATAACTATTAAGACACACCTCCCCTGTAAAAGCTGAGTCCCAGTATGTCCCCACAATCCCTCTTTACTTCTTTCAACGCTCAATATGCCCGAAAAGAAGCGAATTACGAAGTCAGGTTTTGTAATTCAAAACAGAGTAGACCAGATCTTGTTGTATGCAAATATTAACAATAGAGATGACAGTTTTCCCTATACGCTTGTTTCCCTTTAGGAACCCAAAAAAACGTTCTTAACGAGTGTTGACTAAGGGTATACACTCTATCGATAACTACACAAATAGTGTGAGTATTTTATCTTGTTTTGTCCTGACGAAGGCTCTACAGACCCGGCTGGGCCATAGAGAGCTGAAACATGTCGACCATCTACTAAGTGATACAGGGCAATCTAGTAACTTGATTGACCAAGCTATCCAACTAATTTTTAACTAACAATACATCTCCTCTTTCCATTAAAACTCCTCAATTTGGAGAAATATTGTTTTTTAAGTGAGAGCACAAAGTTTTTTCTTTCTTTATTTACCACTTTCCTTTACCTTCCCTCTGCAGGTGTCTCTCAAATTTCTAGACACTGCTATTCAGACCAGAGGTTGCCTTGGATAAGGCAGGCATACAGCACTTTATTGGACACTCGATGACTATGCCATAACGCTGAGTGTGGGGCGGGAAACAGAGATACACCTCAATTAACCGCCAGTGTTTATGAGGGTGTTCCATTATAACCAATGGTCCCACAGCTACAAGTGTCCATTCTCCTTTCTGATTAATAGACTTTACAATGGGGAACTGAATGGACTCCAAATCCTCCTCCCTACTACCTGATTATGTTTTTTAAGCAGCGCACAGCTGCGGGAGACTTTTGATAACAAAATCCCTTAAGAACTATAATTAGTTATTCAAGGGACAATGAGAAGGAAGAATACAGAGCTATGGAGGGCAATTGTGGTCTCAGCTTTACCGGGAGTGACATTGATGAAATCCTAGCAGCACAACCACTTCTGGAAAACTCGGAACTAACTCAAGTCCTGTCCCAAACAGACGAATGGGACACATTAACGGAGAAAAAAAGAGAGCAAATTCGTACAGCCATACATGGCATCATAATGACTGAATATTTAGGATCCAAATCTGCTCCAAGAGGTTTGTGGGTCAACAATGCACCCAGAATATTTCTACACGATCTCGCATTCAGACGTGACTGGTCGTCCATTTCCTGGAAATGTACTTTGGATTATTTAGACGTAATAGTCAAGACAGCTAAGAGACTTTCAGAGGCCTTATTGACACAAATACAAGTATGTGAGAATGAACTCAGGAAAGTTATTAATCCCCAAATCTTTAAAAAGAGACTAGAAGAAATAACAAAGGAAATGGAAGAAACACAAGAATTCCTGATGCAAAGTAAACTACAAAAACTAGGGAAAGACCTAAAAAAGTTTAGTCAAGAGAAGATGCATCCATACTCCAAAGAGGATTACAAAGCTACGGACCAAGGGTCAGACTGTGAATCATCAGGCTGGAACTCGTCAGATGGCTCAGAAGGAAGCACAGATGAGTATAGCAACAGAAGGGGCCGAAGAAATTTCCGATACCGACGTCCTCGCAGAGGTAATAGAGGACAACGTTCACATTTCTTCCAAGGAAACCAAATACCTTTCTTTCAATCTTTCATGCCACAATTTGGAAACTGGTTTAGTCCCTTTAACCCAGACATGCAACAGCCTCCCCATATGGGTAATCAATATATACCCAATGTGGGAAACCAACATCAACAACAGCAGCCTTTTTTATCGAGAGGCCAAAATCAACCTCGTGGACGAAAGAAAAATCTAACCTGGCAAGACCAACAACCCAATGTCCAGACTCGCAGCATGACGTCTGCATAACCAGGAACGAGCAAGAAGAATCACTGATTGTCAACCTAACAGAGATTACTTTAACCAATGACCAAACGAAGACCCTTAATAAAGACCTGGGATTTGTCCCAACCCCTTCCACATATATCTTCAAACTCAAATGCGAAATATCGGAGTTCTGTAGGACACTAAAACTGAAGGCTTTTTTCTCAGACAAGGAATCACGACAAAATGAAGGAGACACATCATTAAGGAGAAAATCCACATTCAACCCCCTGAGTGGCACCGTTCCAGTAGAATTTGAGACTTTCGAAAAAGCTCTACTTAAGGGGATTGATACGCTAGATATGAAGAAGAGAAAGACTTTCCAGAACCTTAACAGACGAGAACGCCTGGCACTTGAAGAATTAGGAAACAATGAGGAGATCATCATCAAGCCGGCAGATAAAGGGAGGGGAGTCGTTATTCTTACAAAAGAAGGATACAATCAACAATGCTTAACATTATTGTCAGACACCAAGTTCTACAAGAAACTAGACACAGATCCAACAGAAAGGTTGATGAACACTGTTGCCATCATGGTGCATGAGGCAGAATTAAACATGTGGATATCGAAAAAGGAGGCAGATTTTTTAACACCAAAAGAACCAAGAACACCTTATTTTTACTCACTGCCAAAGACTCATAAAAATAAATTGCCCCCTCCAGGTCGACCAATAGTATCGGGGATTGGCTCAATACTAGAGCCCCTATCCAAGTTTGCAGACGAGTATCTAAAACCACTGGTCCAAAAAACACCTGCGTATCTTAAAGATACACGTGATCTCCTTATCCAGATTGTGGGAAAAGAATTCAACTCTGAGACCATGCTACCTGTAGGTTTAGATGTTGAATCATTATATACGAGCCTCCCCCAAGAAGAAACTTTACAAATGTTAGAGGATCTTATTTACATGGAAAATTGGACTTATAACACACCGAGACACTTCATTTTGGAATGCTGCTGGTTAGCCCTAAAAGAAAACTTTTTAGAATATAATGGTGATCTCTACCTGCAATGCCATGGGACATCCATGGCCAGTGCCTTTGCTCCTTCAGTAGCTGGACTCTACGTGAGTCATTTTGAAAATCAACATGTGCTGACTGACAGTAACCCGTACGTTTCCAGTATCTTATACTGGAAACGTTAAATTGATGATGTCATAATGATATGGCAGACAGATCAGGATCTGACTACATTCATAAATTGGCTGAATGGAAGAGACAGATGGCTGAAATTTACCTTCACCTCGAGTAACCAACAAATAGATTTCCTAGATCTGACCATCTTCTCTGAACAAGGGAAATTGGAAACAAAAACTTTCACGAAACCTACAGCCAAAAACAGTTTTTGTCCTACTAGAGCTACCATCCCAAACCGTTGCGGGACCACCTCCCTTATAGTCAATTTCTCAGGTTAAGGCGCAATTGCAGCAAAGACAGCGATTACAAACTACAAGCGCAAGAAATCAGTCAAAAACTACGAGCGAGAGACTACACGGCCACAACTGTTTCCAAATGCCAGAAACGAGCAAGATTTCAACATAGAGAATGCCTCCTCCAGAGTCACAACAAGGAACCTATCAAAGACCTAACTACATGTGTCACAACCTATTGCCCAGCAACTTATGAGGTTCAAAAACTTGTCAAAAAAAACTGGGGAATGATTACATCTGGTAGGTTCAATTGGCCTAAACCAAGGTTCGCCAATAAACGCACAAAGAACTTTAAAGACACATTAGTGCATACACGGCCTCTAAAGAGAACAGTGACCACACTGGACAGAAACGTAAATATGTTGCCAATCACTGGACACTACCCCTGTGGAACCTGTGTAGTGTGCAAACTAACGGACACTACCAAGACAATACAATTAACTGAAACGCTCCTGTGGACCCAAAGACAGCATACAAACTGTAATTCGACCCATGTGGTATACCTAGTGAGCTGTCCATGCCAGAAGAAGTATGTGGGCATGACTTGCAGAAAAGTCAAGTTGAGAATAGGAGAGCACAAAAGTAACATCAGACTCAAGAAGAACACCACCAAACTGTGCAGTCACTTTGTAGAAGTAGGTCACACTTGTGAAGAACTGAGATGGACAGTGCTAGAGATGTTAAATAATAAAACTCTGAACGCGGAGAAAATACTCTTCAAAAAAGAACAGAGGTGGGTAAACCACCTCCAAACCCATATCACAGGTTTAAACGACGATATACCATGGCATCAGTTCGCGCAATAAAACAAAGTAAGAAAATGTTATGCACTCACTGCTGCATTGGTATATTATTACCTACTGTCCCAACCAGATTACGATATGAAGACCATATATATTAGTACCTACTAGAGTAATCATCAACGAGTATTTAAAAACACCACGATCAGTGGAGGCAGATATGAAGTATCCTAAAGGCATTACACAGACGCTGTTCCGCATAGTCTTTCCTTTGTACATACCGAGCATAATCCTAGCCCTCTCTCTACTTCCTCCTATATTCATGCACCTTCAAAAGAGGAAGAGGAAACAGCCTCCGCCTACCCAGGGGCAGAGCCAGCACTAGACGTCAGGAATGCTGTAACATGTGGGTAAGAATGGCGGTCGCAAGTGACTTCCCTCGACAACACTATGAAGTAAGTGATCTACAAGTGAAAAATATGTTGTTACTTATTTACAGCTCGGGTGAACTACGTCCCCACGCACCCTGAGGAAGTTAACAAGTATTTGGGTTAAGGTAATTGTTTACTAATACAAAAAACGCCGACTATTTTAGCTGGCCTTGGTATAGCAACTACGTAATTTAACAATGACCCTTTAGGAAAAGATTCATACTTTCATAACTGCATGGAATATACATATCCAGCTGATACACTTTATCCTGATGATTACGATTAATACTATCGTGAAAATTGTCGAGCTAAATTGCGGTAGCCGCAAACTCGCTAAGAAATGTATAATAACCTTTTGGCCTACTGAAACAATACTGCTCTTATTACCTAGGCGATACAGTGTATGGACTGTCATCTACATAACGCACCGCAATTATGTTTGACACCCGACACAGTAGATAACTATTAAGACACACCTCCCCTGTAAAAGCTGAGTCCCAGTATGTCCCCACAATCCCTCTTTACTTCTTTCAACGCTCAATATGCCCGAAAAGAAGCGAATTACGAAGTCAGGTTTTGTAATTCAAAACAGAGTAGACCAGATCTTGTTGTATGCAAATATTAACAATAGAGATGACAGTTTTCCCTATATGCTTCTTTCCCTTTAGGAACCCAAAAAAACGTTCTTAACGAGTGTTGACTAAGGGTATACACTCTATCGATAACTACACAAATGGTGTGAGTATTTTATCTTGTTTTGTCCTGACGAAGGCTCTACAGACCCGGCTGGGCCATAGAGAGCTGAAAAATGTCGACCATTTACTAAGTGATACAGGGCAATCTAGTAACTTGATTGACCAAGGTATCCAACTAATTTTTAACTAACAATACATCTTCTCTTTCCCTTAAAATTCCTCAATTTGGAGAAATATTGTTTTTTAAGTGAGAGCACAAAGTTTTTTCTTTCTTTATTTACCACTTTCCTTTACCTTCCCTCTGGAGGTGTCGCTCAAATTTCTAGACACTGCTATTCAGACCAGAGGTTGCCTTGGATGAGGCAGGCATACAGCACTTTATTGGACACTCGATGACTATGCCATAACGCTGAGTGTGGGGTGGAAAACAGAGATACAACGCAATTTACCGCCAGTGTTTATGAGGGTGTTCCATTATAACCAATGGTCCCACAGCTACAAGTGTCCATTCTCCTTTCTGATTAATAGACTTTACAATGGGGAACTGAATGGACTCCAAATCCTCCTCCCTACTACCTGATTATGTGCCCACTGTCACCCCTGCTGTTTGCGCTTTCCATGGAACCATTTATCTATGCCTTACAGACACCCCCCCGAATAATTCCTTTTAGATCCGACTTTTATTCCCTGAAAATTACAGCATATGCCGACTACATAGCTATCTACTCCACCGATGCGGCAGAGGCATTACAGGGGATAACCAGCAAGGCTGGTAGATTTGGAGCTGTGTCGGGATATAAATTAAATATAAACAAAACTCAAATAGTTGCGAATTACAAACCTGCGGTATCAATATCAGGGATTTGCAGGATTGCTACCTATCTGGGCGTCAAAATCTCATCTAAAATCAGTGAGGTAATTTCAATTAATTATGATGCTCTTTTAAAATCAACTACTCTGTTATTAAAAAAATTGCATAAGCTTCCCCTAAATATTATCGGCAGGATCAATTTGATCAAAATGAAGGTACTTCCCAAGTTTCTCTATTTATTTCGGTCCATTCCGCTATCACTTAGTAACTCTTTTTTTAAGAAACTGGATGGGATATTCAGTAGCTTTATTTGGGGATCTTTAGATAATGGTGGGCTCAATTTCCCCGATTTTAAACTATATTTTTGGGCAACTTTTCTTGGTCGTCTACGGAGTCTACTTAATATGGACACTCAACTTTATTTTCACATATTTATGGGTGAAGTTCCAAACTGATAGATACACAGTTAAGATTTGGTTTAACATCTTGGCATTTTGTAAAATCTCTTTCTTTCATCCTAAACTGTTGTTATGGGGTAATCCGGGACTTCCTGGGATTTTTAATGACGGTATGGCAAATTTTTGGTCTGCTCACGGTATTAAAACTTTAGGGGATCTATATGGTATCCATGGTTTTTGGGATTTTGAGACAGTTAAAAATGTATACAAATTGACAGAATCAATGAGATTTAAATATATTCAAATTTATGATTTTCTTATATGTAAGATGAAGGTACGTGAAATTGCGGACTCTGACATATGCAATTGTTTTTATTCACTTAAGATTAAATCTTTAATTAGTGAAGGTTACAAATGCTTTAATGCGGTGACTGCTCTAAATAAGCGGAGAAATGGAGCACTAAGTTGGGGCTCAACATAACTCCTAATAAGATTGCTGCTTCTTTATGTAATATCAACTCCCTTGTTAAATCTTTGAGTTTAAGACTACAGCAATTTAAAACCACATGTATGTTATATCATACACCTGAAAGGATCTCCAAGTGGTCTACAAATATCTCTTTCAGCGACCGTACTAAATGCCCTAAATGCGACTTAGTGGCTGCAGATTTGGAGCATATGTTGTTTTCCTGCCCGGCTCTGACTGAGTTCTGGTCAGCACTGGACAAAATTCTGAAACAAAAACTGGTTAGATTGCCCCCACTTACTGCACCAATAGTATTATTAGACATACATACCGTCATCACCCCGCAGCAAGCTCTAGTAACTATTTTATTGTCATGCGCCAAATTAACTGTTGCGCGAGCCTGGATCTCCCCGAAGCCCCCCCATATCATGGAATGGTGGTCATTGGTTAATGAAATTCACTCTATGGAGCATGCTTTTGCTAGATTAAGAGGTGTTCGATCATTAATGAAATGTGATAAAATTTGGGGCACTTTTATATAAATTTTGGTTGTAATATTGCAAACTAATCTGGCAAACACCTCTTTGTCTCCTTTTTTTTTTTTTTTTCCTTGCTAGACAAATTTTGATCATTGAACGAATAGTTTATTGTCAGGCTTTATCCCGCAATGCTTTCTTCTATGTTATCTTATTATGCTGTGATTTATATAATACTGATCTGTAAAGAAATCATATCCATTCTGCTACAGTGTGTAGTCCTCCCACCTTGGTATGTCATGTTTTGTCAAACTGTATTGTGTTATTCTTCCTCGTGTTGTCAATAAAAAATATATATCTTTTTTTTTTTCAAAAGGTGTTTGTCCTTGGGGTACTTGCTGACTGATGCTACACATGGGATTAGGTTTGCCTTTGACAGGAGGTATGGTTTAGTGAGGTACATAGTGTAAATCAATGTTGGTGTGAGGAAACAAAAATCTGGCCCTTTGTACATTTATATTATTGTGTGAATCATGCAGAGGATGAAAAGTAGCAGGAACGGCTTTGATGACGTAGAGGCTAACAGGAAGAGCTGTTTTGGGGTGGTCAGTTGAAGAGATTCTTTAACAGGTTTTAAACTACTACAGTGACATTGGAGAGGGCAGCAGCTGAAAGGCTGTGTCTTTACTGGCAGGCAGTGTTTAGATGGGGACCGGTCATCAGTCTTTCTGTCGGTGGTGGACAGGGGAGAAGTGGGCGACGGTCATGGGTTTGCAGTGACATCCGAGGGGTGGTTTTAAAGGCGGGCGGAAAAGCATAACTGCGGATTTCGTGGGGGTGAGAGTAGAGTTAATGGATGCGTTAGTAGCAGGCACGAAGGCAGTGGTGTGTGTGTAGGAGGATGTGTTTGGTGGGTCAGCTGGAGGCAGTGTTATGTAACTTTTCTGTAGGGTGCAGCCGCAGTATTTACTGATATATGTAAATCGCCCAATGAAATGGCAGATGTGACCAATGGAGGAACCAGAATGCTTTTTTTATGGCTGGGATGAGCCCCTGCAGTATGGCGGGTCGCTGGCCTAAGAGCTCTTGACTGACACAAAGAAAGGGGGGTACTTTGCTGGGGGCCCCCTTAAGTTTCGTTACGCTACTGGTTAACAAACAGGTTACCCTTACTTGAGAAGGGCTTTAGACTTAGCAGTGTTATTCCACACCTTTGGCCTCAGGAATTTTCTGTCGACAAAATCTACCAGAATGGGTATAAGAGGCAAGAGTTATGACTAGGAGAAGGGGTGGATCCAAAACACCATTAAGGAGGGTCCAAGATGGCAGGTGTGCATTACCTAATGTAAAAAACAACAACTTCAAGGTTGAATGCATCAGGAAGGCTGTGGGTCTCAAGGCATGCTTGCTTTTTAAGGTGGCAAACAAAACACTAGGATGATGGCTAAAACTTGTGAGCTTCATTATCTTTGCCTTACCCAAATAACAGAAGAGGAATTTAATGCAAAGTATATATTTTGCAAAACAACGTTTTCAGTTCTTTGTTAAATCCAGATAGCATAATTAGAAAATGCTAACAATTTTTTACATACCTTTATCAATCTAAGGTACAAAATGTGTTGTTACCTTTTACAGGTGGGATTGTGGCCGTCACTGTTGTCTGTTTCGTAGTTGTTACTGGTGTTGTAGTGGTCACTGGTATTACTGGTGTTTTAGTGGTCACTGTGGTAACTGGAGTGGTACTTTTCATTGTTGTCATCGGAGTTGTAGGAGGTACTGGTTGACAATACACCCCATCAGGAGGAAATGAGTTGATGCAGTCACAGCCCTTTGGTGAGCTGGAACAGTTGGGCCTTGCAACACAAGTGTCTGAAGGCCAGTTGTATCCATCTTCGCATGAACACTGAACTGTAGTCGTATTTACGTTGCACTCTGAAGAAAATAAAAAAAGAGTTACGCTAGATATGCCTAGGACCTCTGCTAAACTTTAGATAATCCAAATTACTACTGTGGGTTGCTCAACTATATTTCCAGTATGTCACACTTTGCATTAAAATGTGAGCACAATATTCAATTATTTGAAAACAGATAGAACATAATTCGATCTATTCCTCACACAAGTAGAACTTATGTGAACATGCTTTTGATTATGTTCATAGTTTTTACTCAATGTTTCATTCATGATTCAAGTACACTTTTCATGTAAAACAGATTTGCTCTATTCAGAGGGCGGCACTTGGAATTGATTTGGTGTGACTTACGTCCTGTACAACCTGCTGCCGCACAATGTGCCTGCCATTAAAGACCCTTTGCTCAGGTTCTGGTCCGAGCTGCCAGCAAGGGCCTCTAACTAGGCAGAGGACTCTTCAGGACTGGTATAGTACAAGCCAGAGGGATAGAATATTCTAAATGAAACAATGAAAAAATGTAATTCTAAATGAAACAAAGTGAAATAGAACGCCAGGCCAATTGCCCCCCCCTGCCTCAGTTATACTGGCTGTTAAAGGGCTTGAACACACTTTATCTGCCTAAGCCACAGGCAAGGGCATATAACAAAGAGGGACTATAATAAGGGAGAGGGCCTTTTTAAAACCTACTGAGGTTAGAGTGTTCTAAATTTAAAAGGGAGAAACTGCAGACAAAAATTGGATGGTGATTCAGAAGGTCTATACTAGCCATTATTGCACCTGAGCCACACCATTGTCTTCAAGGAAGCTCTTAACACTTCAGTTTTCTGTAGTCCAGAATAGCATGCTCCAGTGGGCTATAAGGCTATTGGAACATTCTGCCCCATAAGGGTGGGAGAAGGAGATTATTAAAAATGCAAAAAATAGTTACAATTATATGTGCAACATTAATGTGCAGTTTATTTTTACATTAATTGATATTAAAAAAATTGCAAAATAGTAAGTAGTCATACTTATTGGTACTAGGCTTCAAAATGTTTAAAATGCAGCTTTTCTTCATAAATGATTTGACAGGGAAATGCTGCAATCGACATGAAAACTGTTTAAAGATTTACCTTTCAATGAATGCCTTTTTTAGTAAAAAGCCCTTTGCATAACTCTGCAAATAGGTTTCTGATTAATAATATACAGGTACATGCATCATTGTTGCCGTTTGCGATTCCTTAATTGCGAAAATTAAGGAATCGCAATTAAGGAATCGCAAACGGCATTGCATCAAAAAATCGCAATTTTTTTAGCGATTCCTTATTATTCCTTAATTGTGATTCACAATTTGCGAATCGCAATTAAGGAATCCCTTCCCATTGATTCCTATGGGCCAAAAGGCCCATAGGAATGAATGGGAAGACAATCTCAATTTGCGATTCGCAATTAACTAATCGCAAATTGAGATTGCGATTTCAAGGGTGCAGGGGTGTCCAAAGGACACCCTGTTGCACCCCTGAAATCAATCTATGCACATATGTTGTGCACACACATGCCCTAAGGGCATGTGTGTGCACAACATGACAGTTTGAAAAAAGCACAAAAATGCATTTTTCAGATTTTTCGCAAATTACCATGAGGTCCAACCTCATGGCAATTTTTTCCTCCTAATTGCGAATTTGCAATTTTTAAAGATGTCATGCATTGCATTTAAGGAATCGCAAATTGCGATTCCTTAAATGCAATCGCATTTTTAGAAATCGCAAAAAATAGCGATTTCTTGTATTTTTGATTGATGCATCCCATATGGTGATTTAGGAATCGCAAACGGCCGATTTTTGCGATTCGCACCGTTTGCGATTCCTAAATCGCTTGATGCATGTGGCTGATAGTCTTGAAATGTTTGCTAAAGAAACTGCATCGATAAATGAAGTAATAGAGAATAATTGCACAAGGTAATGCTTGAATAGAAATGTTAAGCTTTTAACACATCTTTTCCACGTATTATAACGCAAGATGTGGTGCTGAATAATTTCTCATAATAAGTTGAAGTTTCTTTTTTACATAGTACATTGTTTAGATAACATACAATGTATTTTATTAGAAGGTTAAAAATGCAGCCATGTTTGTGAGAAACAAGGTCTGAATCGAAAGGTTTTTTTTATTTTTATTTTTATTTTTTAGTTCAATAAGTTTATTAGAGTTTTAGAAGAGTAAAAATAATTAAAATACAATACATAAGGATACAATTGAGGTAGGGAAAGAAAAGAAATACAGAGGTTCATTATAGTAATTGATCAAATAATAAATAGAACATCTCAATTAATATTCAGATCAAGTACGGAGTAAATAATAACAGATTCACAGTAATGAACCGTACAGACCCTCAAAGGTATCATTATCGGAAAGGCAAGAAATATAGAAGGAAGAGAATGAAACCAGAAGAAGAGAGAAGAAGAAAGAGAGGGACAAGAAGAAGAAGAAAGAGAGGAAAGGAAAAGGATCTACTGTGGCGCTACAAATACATAAAAAAGACAAACAGCAATCAGGTAGACGGCAGACCGGGATACTAATCAACCAAGCCCTTTGAGGCCAAATCCATATATATGTCTAAAGCTCTCCATACATTACTAGAAATAGCGGGGGAGAGGTGAGCCACATCAACAGAAGTGTGTGAACTTCTTAAGAAAGAAACCCATGCCCACCATGTATGATAGGAAACTGAAGAGAAAGACTTCCATTCCATAAGAACCACCTTAACAGCAACCGTTAATAATAGATCTAATAACTGCATATCTACAGCAACGGTAAAGGATCAAGGGAAACCAAAGGCCCCAACAAAATCATGGGCAAGGAAAGCTGGAGATTTGAAAGATTAACATACAATATTTATGTATAAGATCCCAAAAAGGGTTGCAAAAGCGAGCAGTGAAAAAACATATGCGGAAAATCCCCAGCAGCCAAACCACAGCTCCAACAAAGATCATCATCTTTTAAGAGTAGAGTATGTAATCGCACAGGAGTCCAATGAAGAAGATTAACAGAAAAGAATTTAGATTGGAACAAAGAAGGAGCAATTTTATCACAAAGAGAGAGCTTACCAATCAGCTGCCATGTTTCCGGAGAATATGGTCAATAGTTTCCTTATCAAAGTGACGTAGCCACTTCTGTTGTGCAACAGTATCCGAGCCAGAGGAAGTCGATAATACAAATTTATAAATTCGTGAAGCAGTATGACCAGTCTTAAGCCACAAAGAGAATAATGCAATAGTGGGAGAAGTGGGCACCAAATGAACCTTGGCGAGGGCCACTTTAATTTTGAGGAAGGTGTAAAAATCTAAATTCGAGAGCGAGAACTGGCGAGCCAAGGAGGAGAAGGGTAGTGGATCATTATGGTCGTCGTATAAATGACGTACCAACGTAATTCCTTTGGATGCCCAGTATTGTATTAGCGGGGGATCAATAATAAACTTTATTCTAGGGTTATGCCGCAAGGAAGACCATCTTGATTTATGGATCGGGGTAATCACTTTCCTGTCAACAGCTCTAACAGCAGTAATAGTATCTAATACGACAGTACGAGAAAACGGAATAGCTAGTGTGGACGTGGTTGAAAAGGGAGAGACAGGTAGAGGAGAAGAAAGATGTTGTTCAATGCACATCCAAGAAGGTATGTGACCAGGAAGTGAAGAAAACCATAAGGCTCCCTGAGAGGCTAAGAAAGCCACTTGGTATTTGTCCCAGTCTGGAAAATTACAATCACCCAACTCTGAAGGCTTCCTTAAAGACTTATATGCGATTCTGGCCCGTTTATCACTCCAGAGAAATTTAGAAGTAATAGAATCAATCTCCCGAAAGAAGGAGGAAGACCGCTTCACCGGGAGCATTGAAGAAACAAAATTAATGATAGGTGTGATCATCATTTTTAATGTTTGTACCCTACCCCACCAAGAAATATGTTTAGGGGACCAAGTATCTAAAAGACGCCGTACTTTAATTAGGGTCTGAGCCTCATTATAAGCTACAGTATTATAGAGGGTACCGCAGAACCAGATCCCCAAATAGTTGAGGTGTTTTGATTGCCATTAAAACCTGCTGGTCCCATATGTGGTGGGAAGCAATACGCGTTGAGCGGAAACATCTCTCTCTTATCTCTGTTAAGAGTATACCCAGAGACCTTAGAAAAAAGAGCAATAGTAACCGTAATCGCAGGGATAGCGGAAACGATATCATCAGAAAAAATAAGAACATCATCAGCATATGCCGCTGTTTTCAGCAATGCGATCCAAAAGTAAAACCTTTGATGGCCGGGTGGAGTTCAATTAATCTCAGGAGCGGATCAATAGCTAATAAAAACAAGAGCGGGGATAGCGGGCACCCCTGGCGAGTACCCTAATGAAGACTAAAAAAGTCCGAAGTATCACCATTAACTCTAATTTTCGCCCTAGGGTGGGCATAAAGGGACATAACCATGTTCACAAAAGAATCCCCAAGATTATGTGCACGAAGAACAGCATGAAGAAAAAGCCAAGAGACCTTATCAAAAGCCTTCTCGGCGTCTAAGGCTAATGCCGCAGCCGGAAGTGTGGAACGTTTGGCTGTACCTAGAATATGGGAAAAAGTACGGATATTATCCCAGCAAGCCGACCCTTAACAAAACCTGTCTGAGATGGATCAACCAGCACGGGAATATAGGATTCCAACCTCTTAGCTAGAATCTTAGCAAAGATTTTAGCCTCCATATTGAGGAGGGATATAGGACGAAAATTCTTAGGATCAGAAGGATCCTTCCCTTCATTTGGGATTACCACAATAGTAGCATCCGCCGCCGTTTCAGAAACCACACTCTGTTGAATAAATAAGTCAAAAATACCTTTAAGACGGGGAACCATAGAAGGGAGAAAGGTTTTATAGAACAAAATGGGAAAACCATCCGGACCAGGGGCCTTGCCAGATCGAGTGGATTTAATTGCCTGGATAATCTCATCATGTGTAATCGGGGTACCCAATTTCTCCCCATCTTCCATTGATACAGATTTAAGAGGAACAGATTTTAAGAACTCCTGACAATCCACAAAAGACGACTGATTAGTGGGGGTATATAAATTATTATAGAAATCACGAAAGACCTCAAGAATCTCTTTAGATTGAAATTTCTTACTACCAGAACTCTCAGTGATAGAAGCAATTTGAGAGGACCTAGAACTATACTCTGAAACTTTAATGTGGTCGCTAGGATCCTACCGCCCGATTTTTGAAAAGAAGCCGTTTCGATTTCTGGGCCTTACCCCCAATATGCGCCCTCCTAGGAACAATAGAATTATAGGAATATTTCACATTTTTAATGGTTTGCAACAGTTGCTTATCTCTAGATTGACGAAAAAGAAGTTCATGTTGTTGAATACTATCTGATAGAACAACAAGTTCCTTCTTGAGATCAGCATTTCTCTTCGCCATAATTTTAATGATTTGCCCATGAAGAGTACATTTAAATGCGTCCCATGAGACCACAGGGGAGCTAACGGAACCTTCATTTTCAGAAAAGAAATGCTGAATTGCAGATTGTATGGCCTGAATTTGTGTGTACTTGTAAAGCGCACTGCGACTCCATGGAGTATCCTGGCGCTGAAGACCGCTGGGGAACCCGTCCTGGTTTTCCCTGTGAGATGGTCCCTTTCTGGGTATCTCCAAGGTGAAACCAGGCATCCCCGGCGTCTGTGGGGGGCCGCTGTAGAGATGAGGCAAGCTTAATGCCCAGAGTTGCCGAGTGTGTTCCCTGGTTAGAGTAGGCACCGAGGCGAGAATTATCGAGTCCGTTTTGACCCTGGTCCACGACCCTGCCACGTCGGGAATTGAACCCTGGTCCTGGGCCGTTCTCTGCTTACGGGTCTGCCGCCTCTAACCAGTGAGCCACACCACTCCACTGTAATTTCCTAGGAGCAAAACTTGACAAAGAGAAGGAAACCGCCGCATGATCTGAGACAAGAATAGGATGAATGTACGGTGAAGACAAGGATGGTACTAAGGATGAATGCACTAAGAGATAATCAATACGAGAAAATCTAGAATGAGGAGAGGAGAAAAGGAAAATTCACTACCCGTAGGGTTATGAAGACGCCAACTTTCTTGAAGATTAGCAGAAAAGCACATATTCAACAATTGCTTGTGGGATCTAGGGGGGCGGAAGGAAAAAGCCGAGTTTCTATCCAAGATAGGGTCCAAAGGCAAGTTAAAATAACCCCCAACTATTAGATTGCCATTATGCTGTAAGTGAGCAAGAACTTTAATAATCTTTTGTCAAAAAACAGGGTCATCATTGTTCGGCGCATAAATATTCATAACATAAAGATCCAAAATCCCATCAGATAACTTCGATAGAAGCCACCGGCCCTCAGAATCCTGTTCAGTAGAAATAAACGATAACCCGGAATTCCTAGATATAAGTGTTATCACACCATTCTTTTTGCCAAGGGCGTCCGAACAAGCCACATCCAGAACCCATTCTTTCTTTAACCACAAAGCCTCCGTACGGGAGACTTTCATCTCCTGCAATAGAACCAAGTCTGCAGATAAAGATTCACCATAATGTAGAATTTTAGCTCTCTTGACCAGATGATTCAGTCCCTTAACATTAAGGGAAATCACATTCAAACCAGGCATCATTCAACCACAAAAGCAATTAAAATGAAACAAACATAACAGCAACAATGAGGGAGAGAAAGCGAGCGTCGTCACACCACAAAAGGGCGGCCGCTCCCAGCTTCGAAACACAGAACACCGGAGCTACTCACAGACCGCCATCACGTTGCGGCGCGCAAGCCACGCCCGCCTGAATCGAAAGGTTTTGAATGTAGTCACAATTGCAAATACTGTTTCACACTACATGATAACTGTCTGTAGTTCATTGTTCAATACGTGGGAAAGAAAGAGGAGAGCCTATTGTTAGAAGAGTCCTGAAAGCCAATTTTATGAAAGGAGGAAAGTTAGCATGGACTGCAACATTTATTTTTAACTTTTTATATTAGTGTGTATTCCTGGAGTTGGTTATACCCGTTTTATCCCATTTTATCCCACACATCTATACCGGCTCCTGAGGCTGAAAGCGGATGGCTTCATGCTGGATACAAAAAGCTGATTTATAACCTTTTTGAACTTATTGTGATTGCTACTGCTACTGCATGATTATTTTGCTTAATTTACTTGGGACTCTTGAGTTCCAGAAACTTCTCTGTATGGGAAGTTATGCTGATATTGATTGATTGAATTTTACCTTTATGCTCTATCTCACTCTTCCTCGTGAGCTTGAACTCTTTGTGGGCTCTAGCACAATGTCCATCCCATTCTCAGAATATGTATTATTTCCTTTACGGATATAAACATAATTTTATGATCAATTCTTTGAACTAACTGAAATATTGAACAAATTGAATAAAGAACAAGAGATTTTACTAAACCTTTGTTGAAAATAAAACTCTTCAATGTCATTTAAACTCTCATTATTCACTTATGTGATAACTAGCTTCTGAGTCTCATGAACAGCAGCCAAGATCCGTCGACCATGTTCTTAGAATGGAGGAAGACAAAAGAAGAACCTCCGTTTTATAGAGAAGAATAAAATAGAGAAGAAGCGGGACCAACTCTGTGAGTGAGATGATAAACCATATTATTTAAATTAATTCTCGCTCCTGCAGGTGTATGCATTAATTTTTAAAAAGCAGCCTTTCAGGACACACAATAGATAAAAACTCCTGCAGCTGCAAAGCTTGTGTGCTTTTCCCATCTTCTATTAGGTGTGTCTCATAGTTGCAGCCATGTCCACGGCCAAGGCAGTTTCTACAAGGAGTAAACATGTACAGCAGGAACTGTGAGAGTAGGAAGAAGTCAGCTCTATTCTCTCTCAGCTCATCCAAACCAATTTTCTTCTGGTGGCAGAGCAGATGGAGACACAGGAGCTCAGTGGAATTACCGCTCCCTACTTGTGAGGCTCTAGTGACTTAGTGAGCTACGGGAGTAGAGAGTGGGTGAAGCTTGCTGTCTGCCCTCATTCAAAGTCTTTCCTCCCTTATTCTCTTGCCCAATCCACAAATCTTGACTATAGGCGAGAGAGAGAGAGAGAGAGAGAGAGAGAGAGAGAGAGAAAGAGAGAGACAGAAAGAGAGAGAAAAAGAGAGACCAATTACAGTGGCGGGCAGTCCGCCACCGCCGGGCCTGCGGTGACGACAGCTGTCCCGGCGGTGGCAGACCGCCCGCCATCAACCTGAATATTCCCACCGCCACATCAGGAGGACCTTTTCCGCCCGCCTTGCGGGACACGGTACAATGGGGCAATGGCAGCGGTGCCGTGCAGGCACCGCTGTGGGCATTACAATGCCTGCCTTTTTTGGCAGAGATCCCGCCGCAAAAAGACAGGTGGAGAATACCTTAGGGGGCCCCTTGCGGGACCCCGGGGGGTAGGGTGCTGTACTTGGGGGGAACCTATGGTACCACTCTGCATTTGCATATACAAGGTGGCAGGCACCGCGCGGCGCCTGTCACGTTGTACATTCAAATGCGCAACATGTATTTTTACATTGTGGCGGGTGCTCACGCCCCCCGCAATGTAAAAATACAGGATGCACCCGCCAGTGTGGCGGGCGCATCCTAATTCGTATAGCGGGACCACCGCACCTATGGCGGGCGGTCCCTTTTGCAGCTGCGATCCGCCCACCATCGTAATCGGCCCCTAAGATACTATAAAATTGTACAACGACAGCAGCAGGCCTATACAAATATGTATCCCTGCTATCGCCATACTGTCTTGAATGAAGCTATCAGCATTCCACTGTTCTAATTTCTGTTCATAGATACTTGCCACCAATCTCCTGATACTTGCTACTATAATTTTGCATATATTCTGTCCCCTAATAAAAGCTGATAAAATGTAGTCCAGTTTTCTTTTGTGTGTTCAGCTTTGGCAGAAACTGCAAGTGGAACCCACAAAATATCTCTAACACTAGCAGTGAATGAGTTGAACAATCCTTCTAAAACTAGTGCCTGTTGTTCATGGAACAACGCAACTAGATACTCTTGTGAATTCACTTCCATGTTTTCTTCTTTCATTCACAGGTTGGCAGTTTCAACTTTCTTGTTGTTGTGCTTATCAGTATTTGTTTATTAAGTTTTCAACACATTATTACAAGTATAACTCTTAATATGAAATTCAAAAGGAAAAGCTGCATAGTGCAGAGTAGGATACATACTCATAATATTCAAACTTTCTTTTTCCACAGACCAGTATTAGAAACATCTCTTATGAGTAGTGACCTATACCAGATTATCTATATGTACAGTATTAAACAGGGAAGGTACAAGAGAACACAATTCTAGCAATTATAGAACTCTATGTACTGTTTACCCATTGATCAACACCAATCCCATTACGCCTTGCACTACAGTGGAATAATAGAGAAGGCTAGACATATATCAAATTTCTCAATTAAACATTATGATAAAACCGGAAAGGAATCTATATGGAATCGTAGATATGTGCCTATCTGTTGGACCTGGGGTCTCCAGATCACATAGGGTAGCCTGGCCCAGTATAAGACAGTCAATCCTAGAGGCAAAAGTGTTAAGTTTGCGTCACACCCTTACAAAAACTCAGCGTCCATCCACCAAAAATAATGACACTACGCCGTAATTTATAAAAATAGGAAAAGCTTTATCTTCCCTTAAATTAGTTTAGCTGCTGCATGTATTCAATTCCGCTAGCATTTAGTCTACTTTCCAGTTACACTTGTTTCTGAGAACCTATGAGAAGGCATAGGACAAGCTTCAAAGACAACCCTTCCTTGTATTTAAACTGTGAGGTTGTGAATTGGATATACTCCTAAAATCAGTACATTTCCTAATAGGAAAGAAGTTAGATTCTGAGGTTATTCAGTTACAGTAATACTCTGAAAAGAAAGGAATTTATCATTTAACCGCCTAGCATGCTAACTGCGGATCAAGAAAGAACATCATTACATTTCCTCAGCACATTCTCTATTCCTTTGCTTGAGGTCATTGATCAGTTTCCCCTTTCACTCAAGCCTTTGAAATTCTAAAGGGATTCACCCCTTTAAAGGGGCAACTCCCAACACAGTCAATCACCAGGTAGAGGAGTTTGTCCACTCGATGTGCATTGACCTCGTGTCTCTCTCAGCGCAAGCCTCAACCCCCCTCGAGGGTCACCCAGTGCACCAGACTCAGGACAGCCTAGAACCACTCGGTATGGCTCCTGAGCGCTCAGCTCAGTTGGATTCTCCCCTCCGGCTCTCCTGTAAGTTTCTTCGATTCCAGCCGGGGAGAGGGGTAGAGAACAGGCTGATTACCACTTGGCTCAACTGGGGACCCCAGAGCTCTGTCGGGCCTCTGTCAAGCCCAATCCCCCACCTTACTTGATGTCAGAGGCGGCAATGAAGGTCCGGTGAGCTCCGTAGGCGGTGCCTCCCAACTCCGTCTTCCGTCGTTTTCCTCAGCTGTCAGGGCCCTTTGCGGCTGGTACACGGAAGGGGATCTCCGCCGACTTCGATTGGCGACGCCGTCTCCTGGTGTCCCTTCCCTTCCGGTTGCCGAGGAGTAGGGAACCTCCCCAGGATCGACCTCCTACGAGCTCATCCCGCCTCCCTGCGCTCTTTCCTGACAGCGCTGGGCGGGACTTCACTCGTTTACGCCACTGTTCTCCTGACAGAGAGTGCGGCACCTCCCCTCTCCGTGCCGGTCCACCACAGTGGGACAGCGGCCCCCTCTCCCCTGCTCACACGCTCACCAGACCCAGCAACGGACTTCAGCGGATCCGGCACCCGGCAGCACCACCAGGTACACGCTAAGCTAGCCGGGGGCTGTGGCAGTCAAGGGGGGGGTAAGACCCGCGTTGGAGGGCAAGTTCTGAGGAGCGGTGATAGGATAAAAGGAGTCTGGGTTTCCGACGTCACCTGTGGCAGTTCATCAGAGTAAAGGAGGGGTGATTGAAGAAGATTAGTCTCAGTTCCCTTCAGGGCAAGATAGTTCTCACCACTCCTCTTGTCGGCTGGTATGCCCTGACTCCCTACCACCAGATTTCCTCTCAGGGAAGCGTTGAAGGAGGGTAGAGGAGGGATTTACTCCCAGTCGAGGGCAGTAGGGCTAGATCCAGGAACAGGGGATAATGTCAAACATGAGGGATCAGCAGCCCCAAGGGGTAGTCAAAACCCTCCCACATTGCACTAACCTCCCTGCCCAGTAGCCTAAACTCCTCACTGCACTCTCACTCTGATACCGACTCTAAAATGGCCGCCCTAGTACTGACCTTTTTATAGGCTAACCTCAGGCTTCCAGAACCAGCTGGAAGGTTCTGGAGTTCTCCTATGTTGTTCTATGGGTCTATTCCTTGAGGTAACAGTCATGGCAGTTATAAGCCACCATTTTGTGAAACTAAATTCTCCCTCAGAAAAGGAGGGAATTCTGGGCCTATGTGGACTATAGGGTCAAGGAGCACCTGACCCCCTAGGACAACATCAAAAAGTTCCAGTGGACATTAAAAATGAAAGGTTTGAGGGGTAAAAAGGGGACAAAAATAAATAAATAAAAGGAGGGACCACCCAAAGGGCTGACAGGTCTAACACGCGTCCCCCCCAGCTGAAAGTGGGGAGAGCTACACAACCCCTTGGGAGTCCTCATCACTAAGACGGAAATACCTAGAGAGACCATCTGCATTGGCGTGGTCCACTCCAGGCCGATGTTCCACCCGGAAGTCCACTCCCTGTAGGGAGATGGACCATCTCAACAACTTGGGATTCTCCCCCTTCATTTGCATCAGCCAACAAAGGGGTCGATGGTCGGTCTGAACCAGGAAGTGCGAGCCAAACAGGTATGGCCGCAACTTCTTCAGAGCCCATACCACTGCCAAAGCTTCCCGCTCAATTGCACTCCACTTCTGTTCCCGGGAAAGCAGTCTCCTAGATAGAAAGACAACAGGTTGATCCAGACCCTCTTCATTGAGTTGCGATAACACTGCCCCAATGCCATGCTCTGATGCATCTGTCTGGACGATGAACTCCTTGGAGAAATCGGGGGCCCTCAGGACCGGTGCTGCACACATTGCCTGTTTCAACTTCACAAAGGCTTGCTGACAAGCCTCCGTCCAGACTACCCGTCGAGGTTGTTTCTTTGAGGTGAGCTCAGTGAGGGGCGCCACAATAGTGCCATACCCCTTCACAAAGCGACGGTAGTAACCTGTGAGGCCCAGGAAAGCTTGGACCTCAGTTTGGGTCTTGGGGGGTTCCCAGGCCATGATTGCCTCAATCTTTGCCTGGAGGGGCTGCACCGCTCCCCTGCCCACCAAGTGGCCTAGGTACACAACCGACCCCTGCCCGATCAGACATTTGCTGGCCTTGATTGTCAAGCCAGCTTGTTTCAGGGCCTGGAGAACAGCTTGTAAGTGACACAAATGGTCCTCCCAACTGCTGCTGAAGACAGCTATGTTATCCAGATAAGCAGCGGAGAAAGCCTCCATTCCAGAGAGGACCTGGTTCACCAACCGCTGAAAAGTGGCAGGGGCGTTCTTGAGCCCAAAGGGCATCACACAGAACTGGTAGTGGCCCTCAGGCGTGGAGAAGGCTGACCTTTCCTTTGCTCAATCTGTAAGGGAGATCTGCCAGTACCCTGAAGTAAGATCAAAGGTACTCAGGTATTGAGCAGCTCCCAGCCGGTCAATAAGTTCATCCGCCCTAGGGATTGGATGTGCATCAGTCTTGGTCACTGAGTTAAGTCCCCGGTAATCCATGCAGAACCTCAGTTCTGGAGTGGTGCCGGTGGGGCAGCTTTTGGTACCAGAACCACCGGACTGGACTAGGGGCTACTAGAAGGTTCAATGACTGCTAGCTCCAGCATCTTGGTAACCTCACCGTGGATGCTGGCCTTCACCTTGTCGGACAGCCGGTAGGTCTTAGACTTCACTGGTGGGCTGTCTCCTGTGTCCACATCATGGGTACACAGGTGGGTCCTTCCCGGGACAAGGGAGAACAACGAGGAGTACTGCTCCAAGACCTGGCGGCAGTCCCCTTGCTGCTCAGGAGTTAGGGATGGGGAGAGAATCACTCCCTCCACCGAACCATCCTTTTCCTGAGACGAAAAGAGATCAGGGAGAGGCTCGCTTTCCGCTTCCTCTGCTCAATCAGTCACCATCATCAAGATGACCTCGGGCCTCTCATGGTGGGGTTTGAGGCGATTGGCATGCAGCACCCGTAAGGGTTGTCGAGGGGTCTTGAGATCCACCAGGTAGGTGGCCTTACCCTTCTTTTCCACCACCTCAAAGGGGCCTGTCCAGCGATCCTGGAGGGCACTTAGCTCCCCAGGTTCCATCACCCACACTTTCTGGCCAGGCTCCAACTCCACGGGGTGAGCGTTGTGGTCATACCACTCTTTCATCACTGCTTGGCTGGCTTCCAAGTTGTCAGAAGCTTGCTTCCACAACTTTGCCATTTGGCTCCGGAAGGCCAGCATGTAACTCACCACATCCTGGGGAAGCTTTCTGGGAGACTTTTCCCATCCGTCCTTCACCAGGCTGAGAGGTCCACGCACAGGGTGCCCATACAGAAGCTCGAAGGGGCTGAAGCCCACTCCTTTCTGTGTCACTTCCCTGTAGGAAAACAGCAAACAGGGTAGGAGGACCTCCCATTTCCTCCGCAGGCTCTCAGGCAGACTTCTTATCATGCCTTTCAAGGTCTTGTTGAACCTTTCCACCAGACCATTGGTCTGGGAGTGATAAGGAGTGGTGAACCGATAGGTAACTCCACACTCCTTCCACATAGCCCGCATGTACGCTGACATGAAGTTGGTCCCCCTGTCGGACACAACTTCCTTGGGGAAACCCACTCGGGTAAAGATTCCCATTAGGGCCCTAGCCACTACAGGCGCAGTGACAGTCCTCAGAGGAATTGCCTCTGGGTACCGCGTGGCGTGATCCACCAGAACCAGGATAAACCTGTGACCAGCTGTAGTTGGTGGATCCAATGGCCCCACAATGTCGATGCCCACCCTTTCAAAGGGGGTGCTAACGACTGGAAGTGGGTCCGGGGGAGCTTTCCGCTTCACCCCTGTCTTCCCACTGGCTTGGCAGGATATACATGTCCGACAGTATGTGTCGGATGCCACTTTCATCTGAGGCCAGTAAAAGTGGGGGACAAGCCGGGCAAAGGTCTTGTCCTGTCCTAAGTGTCCTGCCAATGGAATTTCATGAGATAGTTCTAAAAGAAAGGCTCGGTACCGTTGAGGGACTACCAAGGCCCGTGAGGAACCAGGCAAAGGTACCTTCGGTTCACTGTAGAGGAGTCCATCCTCCCAGTAAATATGGTAGTTCCCAGCAACGTTCCCTGCTGCCTGGGCTTCAGCCTGTCGCCTCAGTCCCTCAAGGGTAGGGCACTCCTTCTGGCCCTTACAAAACTCCTCCCTGGTAGGCCCTCCTTCCACATGCCACTCAGCATGGATAGGTAAGTCCTCCAGGGAGACTACTTCCCCCTCCATGTACTCCTGGTCCACCACCGCAGGTGGCCGATCTGTCTCATGGGGCATGGAAGCAGAAGCAGGCTACTCCTGTCCTCGGTTCTTCCCCTTTTTGGCAGCGGGCTGGGCCATTTATTCCAGGCTCCAGCCAGGGCGAACTCCCCCTCCGGGTAGTCGCGGACCTTGTGCTAGCACAGGCCCAGTCAGGTGTACCCAGCATCTCAGAATGAGTACGGTATTCCACCTTCTTCTAAGCATTGTGCTCCATGTCATTCCCCAACAGACAATCGACTGGCACGGCAGGGCTTACGGCAACTCGAAGTGAACCTGCAACCCCTTCCCACTCAAAGGGAACCTCGGCCACAGGGTAGTGGCCCAATCTGCCGTCAGCGATCGCGGCGGGGTGGAGTACATGTGGAATCACCTGCTCTGGAGACACCAGTTGACTCCTTACCATAGTCATACTGGCTCCTGTGTCTCTTAGAGCCTCCCCTCTTTGGCCATTGATGGTGACCCACTGCCCATACTTTACAGTATTTGAGGGCACCTGGATCTTAGGAACCATCTCCCGATCTCCCAGGGACACTAAGGTGACACCCGCCCACTCACCCCCCTTATCTAAGGGCAACTCCTCCCCGAGCACTACACTAGCTACTCCCGGGGCTTTTCCTCCGGTGGGAGGGGGTAGTCTTTTTGGGCATTTGACATCTCCCTTATAATGTCCAACACCACCACACTCAAAGCAGTGGACAACCCTTGGCTGCTGACTTTGGCCAGGGTGAGGGTTTCTGGGTGGGTTAGCCTTAGGGGTGAATCCTGTTCCCTTTCCCTGGAAACTGTTTTGGGGGCCTTTTGAGAACTCCCTCTTTTAATCTCCCCCCTCTTTCTTCTGGGGGGCGCCCTGTCCGGTCTTTTGGGAATCCCCTCCAGTCCCCTTTGAGGACACCCGGGTACTTGCCCAGATGTCCGCCTCCTCAGCAAGCTTCCAGTGGTTGGTCAGCTTGCTGTCCACCAGGTGTTGACGCAGCTCAGGAAAACATTTCTCGAGTAGGTGCTCCTTGAGTATAAGGTCATACAACCCCTCATAGTCCCTCACCTCGCTGCCTTGTACCCTACCCTCTAATGCCTTCTTTGCGTAGTCCAAGAAATCCACCCAATTCTGTGTGCCTAATTTGTGACTACCCCTGAACTTCTGCCGATACTTCTCTGGGGTCAGTCTAAACTTTCTTATTAGCGCCACTTTCATGGTGGGGTAGTGGGTCTGCTCTCCCTGCTCTAGGGCCAAGAGTGTATCCCTCCCTGTAGGAGGCATGTACTTATACAAGCCACCCCCCCCAGTGTTTCTCCATGGGCTCTTAAGGAGACCTCATAGGCAGCCAGCCACTTGGCGATGTCATCCCCTGTACTGCAGCTGGCAACTACGTCCTTAGGTAGATAAGGTCTGGGTTCCCTGGTCAAATCCTTGGATTCGCTGCCACCGTTTGGAGAATTGGAAGCCCCTACTTGCAGGGCCTTGAGATCTAACTCTCTGAGTTTCAACTCGTGAGCCATCCTCTGCTCCTCTTTCTCCTTTTCCAACCTGGCTAACTCCCATTTTAGTTGTCTTTTTTCCCTCTTGTCCGCTAGTTCGGCTTCAGTCAAGCTTCTCGCTGAGACACTGCTGCCCTCCCTTGAAAGTGTCCTAGGACCCGGTAGTAGGTTCCCCACTTCAGGTTGGAACAATCCATCTACCCCGATGACAGTGTCCCGGTCTGTCTCCTCTTCCTCCTCCTTCCCCTCTGGGTGGGCTGCCACCCACGCCCTCAAGCTGGTCTGAAGTTCCCCCTTCTTAGCACCACGCTTAAAGAACACTCCCATATTTTGACAAAACTCTCAGAGTTGAGCCACAGTATAGGTCTCTAACTCTTCCAGAGCAAATTCCATTTTGCCAATGAGAGTTCGGGACAGCCACTTGAAAGGAATTGGTTTAGAGGGTAATTAGAAGCTACCTCCACCCACCACCAGGAGTAAATTTGGAAAAACAAAAAATATAATTAGGGAACTCCAGGTGTAGGTCTATGGAGTACACTAAGTTACTATGGAGTGGACGCAAGCACAGTTCTTATCCCACCGCTGGACACCAATTATGTTGGACCTGGGGTCTCCAGATCACATAGGGTAGCCTGGCCCAGTATAAGACAGACAATCCTAGAGGCAAAAGTGTTAAGTTTGCGTCACACCCTCACAATAACTCAGCGTCCATCCACCAAAAATAATGACACTACACCGTAATTTATAAAAATAGGAAAAGCTTTATCTTCCCTTAAATTAGTTTAGCTGCTGCATGTATTCAATTCCGCTAGCATTTAGTCTACTTTCCAGTTACACTTGTTTCTGAGAACCTATGAGAAGGCATAGGACAAGCTTCAAAGACAACCCTTCCTTGTATTTAAACTGTGAGGTTGTGAATTGGATGTACTCCTAAAATCAGTACATTTCCTAATAGGAAAGAAGTTAGATTCTGAGGTTATTCAGTTACAGTAATACTCTGAAAAGAAAGGAATTTATCATTTAACCGCCTAGCATGCTAACTGCGGATCAAGAAAGAACATCATTACATTTCCTCAGCACATTCTCTATTCCTTTGCTTGAGGTCATTGATCAGTTTCCCCTTTCACTCAAGCCTTTGAAATTCTAAAGGGATTCACCCCCTTAAAGGGGCAACTCCCAACACAGTCAATCACCAGGTAGAGGAATTTGTCCACTCGATGTGCATTGACCTCGTGTCTCTCTCAGCGCAAGCCTCAACCCCCCTCGAGGGTCGCCCAGTGCACCAGACTCAGGACAGCCTAGAACCCCTTGGTATGGCTCCTGAGCACTCAGTTCAGTTGGATTCTCCCCTCCGGCTCTCCTGTAAGTTTCTTCGATTCCAGCCGGGGAGAGGGGTAGAGAACAGGCTGATTACCACTCGGCTCAACTGGGGACCCCAGAGCTCTGTCGGGCCTCTGTCAAGCCCAATCCCCCACCTTACTTGATGTCAGAGGCGGCAATGAAGGTCCGGTGAGCTCCGTAGGCGGTGCCTCCCAACTCCGTCATCCGTCGTTTTCCTCAGCTGTCAGGGCCCTTTGCGGCTGGTACACGGAAGGGGATCTCCGCCGACTTCGATTGGCGACGCCGTCTCCTGGTGTCCCTTCCCTTCCGGTTGCCGAGGAGTAGGGAACCTCCCCAGGGTCGACCTCCTACGAGCTCGTCCCGCCTCCCTGCGCTCCTTCCTGACAGCGCGTTTACGCCACTGTTCTCCTGACAGAGAGTGCGGCACCTCCCCTCTCCGTGCCGGTCCACCACAGTGGGACAGATGCTCCGGTGGTTAGCGGCCCCCTCTCCCCTGCTCCCACGCTCACCAGACCCAGCAACGGACTTCAGCGGATCCGGCACCCGGCAGCACCACCAGGTACACGCTAAGCTAGCCGGGGGCTGTGGCAGTCAAGGGGGGGGTAAGACCCGCGTTGGAGGGCAAGTTCTGAGGAGCAGTGATAGGATAAAAGGAGTCTGGGTCTCCGACGTCACCTGTGGCAGTTCATCAGAGTAAAGGAGGGGTGATTGAAGAAGATTAGTCTCAGTTCCCTTCAGGGCAAGATAGTTCTCTCCACTCCTCCTGTCGGCTGGTATGCCCTGACTCGCTAACACCAGATTTCCCCTCAGGGGAGCGTTGAAGGAGGGTAGAGGGATTTACTCCCAGTCGAGGGCAGTAGGGCTAGATCCACGAACAGGGGATAATATCAAACATGAGGGATCAGCAGCCCCAAGGGGTAGTCAAAACCCTCCCACATTGCACTAACCTCTCTGCCCAGTAGCCTAAACTCCTCACTGCACTCTCACTCTGATACCGACTCTAAAATGGCCGCCCTAGTACTGACCTTTTTATAGGCTAACCTCAGGCTTCCAGAACCAGCTGGAAGGTTCTGGAGTTCTCCTATGTTGTTCTATGGGTCTATTCCTTGAGGTAACAGTCATGGCAGTTATAAGCCACCATTTTGTGAAACTAAATTCTCCCTCAGAAAAGGAGGGATTTCTAGGCCTATGTGGACTATAGGGTCAAGGAGCACCTGACCCCCTAGGACAACATCAAAAAGTTCCAGTGGACATTAAAAATTAAAGGTTTGAGGGGTAAAAAGGGGACAAAAATAAATAAATAAAAGGAGGGACCACCCAAAGGGCTGACAGGTCTAACACTATCAATATATTATTCTTGCTTGTATCGCTGTTGCTCCCATGTCACACATCTTGTCATTAGGAGTGGGGGGTTGGCATTGCTTCCATCGCTGGAAGATTCATATTTTTTGCTATTGCCAGTGCTTTATCTTTCCATCTTTCGTTATGCTTGGACAGTTTTGAATGGTCCAGGGATTTATGCAAGAAAACCGGTGCAGGGGAAAAGGCTAATGGGACATCATTTAAAGCATTTACAGTACTGACCACTTTTTGCCAGAGTGTGGGCAATGAACCACACGACTACAGTAGGTGCAGCATGACTCCTCCTGTGTTGCCACATCTCCAAAAGTTCGAGGTGTGAAAATGTTTAACAAGTGGCAGTCATAGAGGAGACCAGAACCAGTAATGTAGCAACTTAAAGTACTTACATTTTAATCTCACCTCAGGCATACTTAGATCATGGGTTTCCAGTAGCGTGTTCCATTCTTATTCCAAGTTCTTCTTGTCAAGAGTCGTCTATCACAATTAACTTAGCTGCTTGGAGTGGATTACCTCAACTAAAATATTGTATAATCCATATATTGCACCCTTGAAACTGCTCCAGATGTGGATGTAATCTAATATGGGTGACTGAGGCATGCGGTCCGGTAACAGGAGGAGCGCCGAGTGGCTATAGTATTGTAACTGCATATATCTCCAGTTTTTCTTTGCATCAAGATGACAAAGTTCACCAAATGTCTTTATTATTTTCTCCCTGCTGTTGGAACATGCTCTAAGTGGGGTGATCCTGTTGCCAGCATATTTTGCCCAGAATATCGTGCATCAATTTATTTTTAGTCCCATATTTTCCTTCAAGGGAGGTCGAGCAGGTAAGAATTTGTGTGCCCGTAGCTGTCAATGAGCTTGGGACCAAACACATACTTTCTCCAACAGCAACTAGATTAGGGGTCAGTCAAAGATGCTAACTGTTTGTATTTAAAATGTATACAAGATCAAGCTTTTTGGTAGTATCCATTATATAATTCTCTTGTTGAGCCACTCTGGTTATTCTTTGGTTTGGCAAACAGCTAGGCTGGGTGGGGCAGGTAGTGCTCCATGTAATAAAAGTCCATATGATTTAGGCCGACAACATTGCTGTGTGTAGTTTTGAACCTAACACTCTCTTGAATTGCCCCGTAAGTTGTTTTAAGTCTAATTGTATATTTGATGTTGTACATTTTTACTTGGTTTTATTGTGTCTGTTGCATTTTCAAGTAATTGGAACAATATATTTATTCATTTATTCACTCACTCCCAGAAATCACTTATCCTTCACTCCACCAGGAATGTTAATCACAGTGGACAGCCTTTACACCATATTGAACCCAGTTCTGGATGCGGGTAGCACTAATAAAACACACTGAACTGGGTACTCTGGAAGTGGACCTCACTAGGACTATGTGACAGGCAGAGATATGCAATACACATATTACTTAGTCATCCATCATTCTTATTCTAGAATTGACTACATCTTTGTTCCCTCATAGAATGAAGATCCTATTGAAAGTTAAGATCTTCTGAAAGGTTTAAAGGTTTATCCAATCACTCCCAGAATACAATTACACTTTTCGGGTACACTTGTGGCCTGAAAGATACCTGGTGTCTTCACTTTTGGTGGCTAAACAAATATGACCTGTCCGACCATCTTTAAGAGGGCATTACCAGAAATGTTAAATGACTCAGTCCCCTCACTCAGTACTCTATAGAAACCTTTTGAAATGGGTATTCGGAGGTGGCTCATGTATTTTCTTGCCAGATGTATACAGATAAGATAATAAAAAAATGAGACACACAAGGAATGATTTGCCCACCTAGAAGCATTACTGGTGAACAAATATACAGTAGCTAGACTAGCTCTTAAACAAAAAATGGATTGACACAGCACAGACATCTCATTGGAGTCCTGGTATGGAATAGATGAATTATGGAGACAAAGGGAGTAAACTATTCCACTGGTTGACTAATTGGGAGTTAGGGGAAAAGATTAGTCCTTCTGTGTTTCATAGTGATGGGCAAACAGAAATCAATGAGTCATTTGTAAATTATTATAGAGCATTTTATAAAGAATGGGCAGAAATAGAGAAACCATTGTCAAAATGTAATAACTCTCACCCTGTGGCTGAAGACAGAGAGGCTTTAGAAATTCCTTTGGCAAAAAAAGGAATTCTCTAAGATGCCAATGGGCTAGACACCTGGGCAAAATTGAGGATTCTATCCAGTGATTTTCAAAAGGCACAGCTCAATATTACCACCATAGCTGAAGGCAATGTTTAAAGACAACCTACACACAAACATGCTTATAGACTTGTGAGGGGCCAGATAAGGGAGTAGCCAGAAAATTAAAATACAACCCCCCCCCCATTTTAAACCAAGCCTCTGATGGCACCAGGCATGTGAACCTGATCCCCCAAGAAGTGATCCTTTGTCTTTCATCCAAGCATGTATATTTTCACGCTTTCACTCTACCATCCACCTGATGTCCACTATTTCACATTTACAGTCTGTCTTCCACTCGTTCTTTCGTCCTTTCATCCATCATCCAATCTTTCATCTTTTCATCCATTCACCTTTCCATCCATCGGTCCCCATATCCATCATCTATTGACAAATCCTATCCACCCATAAAGCCATCAATGGACTTACCCATCCATCAATAAAGACTTTCCTCCATCCATCCATCATCTCAGCTTTTAATTTGCTTTGCAAACAACCATCCCTTCAGATTTCCCTTCATATGCCATCTATCCTCTCAGATTTCCATTTACTTTGCCATCATTTTCCCCACCAATGCACCCTCTCAGATTTCCATTTACCCTGCTATCCTTTCACCCACTGATCCATCAATCCATTTGCTCAGATTTCCATGTATTCTGTTGTCGCTTCACTCCCTTCCATCCGTCCTCAGATTCCCATTACCTCTGCTATTTTCAAATTCTCAGGTAGAAGGGTAGAAGCTTCCCATCATGAGTGTCAGGAGTGATGCTGGACCCTTTTGATCTCCAAGAGTAGGCCCATGACAGCTGCCGGAGTGCAAGAAGGTGGATTGTTATTTGGGGTGTGTGACTTACCACCTCAAGGAATAATTACAACCCTTGTCAGGCTGAACCCTCAAAGTCACTAAATTAACATGAGCTCAAATACCATCTAGCTATGACACAGAGCACAGGCCTACGTTAGAGCAATGTGTAAAGTATTTATGCAATTCCAAACACAACACAATAAACATCCCAAACTAATTAATGTAAATGCTCCTGGTGACCCGAAAACTAAAACCAGACAAAACACCTACAGACTTCTTCTCCAATCATCCAATCTCACTGATTAATACCATAATCAGAACTGCAGTGAAAGCACTAACCAACAGACTGACTAGAGTGATTTACACATTGTTACCTAATGACGAAAACAGCTTCATGCTAGTAAGGGACACTCACCACTGCCTACAGAATTTGCACATGGAGCTTGCAAGAGAAAACGAGCTACAAGGGGAGACTGGCTTGGTGTCAACTGACCTCAAACAGCCATTTGACCCCGTCCTTTGTCCTTTATTACTGCAGTTCCTGGAAAAAATGAATTGGGACCTATCCTTCCTTAAATATGTGCTGGTTCTCTATTCAGCTCAATAGGCAAGAGTCTGCATCAATGGAACTTTATTCTGCCCTTTCCTGGTGGTTAGACCTGTGAAGGGTGCCCCCTGTCACTCCTCGTCTTCATGCTTGTAAAAGAACCTCTTGCAGACTGGATCCAGCGAGATGGACAAGTGAGGGATTTCCAATGGTACAACGGCAGTGAGCACAAGGTGTCCTTATGTGGTGCTTTTAAGAAATCTGGTTATTAGTTGTGAAGAATGTGAGTCCTTCACAAGTAAGAAGTCTGTAATTGTTTTTTTTCTGGGAACCAAGTTCGCTATTGTAGCATATAACTGTCTCACTGTAGCAAAGCAGAGCTGTCCAAGGCCTACCCAGCAGAGGTCGTTTGGGCTAGTAACCCCAGCTCGCTGGTATGCGAAAACATCACTCAATAAATTACAGTTCAGTCAGTGCTTTTCCTTTTAAAAAGAAAAAGTACTTTTAGTTTACCCACACTACTAAATACTATGCATTAAATTACAAATATATGCATTCAGATAGATGGAAATACATTTGGTGAAACCCTCATACCATGTTACACCCCTAGTGGGTCCTGAACGTGTTTTGCAACTGTAATAAGTTAAGATGTTACAATATGAATTAGGGGGGCGTGGCTTGGTGCCCGAAGGACATGGCGGCGGCTAGATGAAGCTCCGCCTGCGGTCCCGGGAACCCAGACGCTGCAGATCGACCTTACCTGCACCAAAGCTATGGGCTGTTGTCGGAAGGCACCAGGACCGCATCTGGATGTTTGAAGACTTCAGCGGTGCACAATAACGCCGTATGTCCTTCACGGTCCCGTTTTAGGCGCGGCCGCCATTTTGAATCGCCTGCGCGTTTCAACATGTTTCTTTTTTCAAAGTGGCGCTTTATCCCGGAATAAGCAGTTTTTTTATGCTTCAGCTCATTATTACCCCATAAGAAAACTGCATTCTTCAGTATAACCGAGCAGCATATAATCTCTTCGCTTTGGCTCTCCTTTTATGTTCTTCATGCCTTTTACCACACTCTGTGAGCGGCCATTTTAGGAGCAGAGTTTTTTCCTAAGCATTTTCCTCAAGTTGTGCTGTGATGTTATTAAGCATCGTGCTGACAACGTGTTTCTTCACTTCTGGGCATGGACTTCAGGACATTTTCTCTTTATGCTTTTAAGGCTAGTTTTTGACATTTGAATGCTGTTCTTCACTATTTGCCCTATGCCTCATTGCTGTTAGGACAACTTGCTCGGCGGCCATTTTACATTCATTTTCACAGTACTCTTTGACTTCGGCATATGGCCTCTGCTCACAAGTCTTCAGGAGGCACTTAGGTATTGGTGGTTTCTATATTTGATTTTTGTACGATATATTGGCACTGTACGCACAAGACCTCTTATTCAAACCCATACCAGCGCTCCTTTTTACAACACCATCCCTTCTGAATATCTGGTCTTTCACCATATGTGTATTTCAGACAGAAGTGTGCTACACAAGGCTTTATGGGCAGAACTACATCTCTCTACCCTACATCATCTCAACCAAAGCGCATTTTTGTGAAAAACTAAAAAAAAATCGGAATTCTCCAAATTAGAAGATTCCTTAACTTCTTCTTTGCACAGCACAGATTCAATGATGGAGACCTCTCAAGGCGCCTCAGGGAAATCAAATACTAAGCGACTAAAAAACGATCCTCCCTCACCTCCCAAACAACCTTCGCTTGTTTCAATGGAGTTGTTATTAGAGGAAATCAGGGCTCTTCGCCCTTTTATGGAAGAGACTAATGCTAAACTCCAGGTCTTGACGGACAATTGGTCCCAACTTGAAACTAGAGTTTCTTCTGTTGAGCAGACGGTTACTTCCTTGAAAGAAACTTGTGTTAATGTCTCCCATCTTCACTCTCAAGTCACGGTACTCCAGAAGCAGGTTGAGGACTTAGAAAATCGCAATAGAAGAAATAACTTGCGTATTTACAGTCTAGGTGAGGGACTTGAAGGATCTGACCCGTTGGTTTTCTTCAAATCGTTCCTACCTAAATTGCTTCACATGCCAGAAGGTACGGTACTAAACATCCAACAAGCACATCGCTTAGGACGTCTACCATCTTCTGCATCTTCCTCACAAAGGCTTAGAGGAGTCATTTTGTACTTCTTAGAATATACAGATCTATTGAAAGTCTTGGCGGCAGTCAAATCCTCCCCAACAATTACATCGCTCCTCCCTGTTTTTTGCTCAGGACTATGCTAAAGCCACTGCTAATCAACGTAAAGCTGTTCTAAATATGAGAGCTTCGCTTCGCTCGTTAGGAGCCAGATATGGCCTGTTTCACCCCTGTTTATTCAAAGTTACATACAGCAATAGAACAACTACATATGAAGATCCAGTACAGCTGCAAAGTTTCATCAACTCGTGCAAAACGTCGGCCATGGATTCATCTGGACCTTCCTCTTCGTATAATGGTTGAACTTTAATGATGTTCTTCTCTGGTTACCATTTTTAGGATATTTCACCATGGTTTATGTTTATGTTGTGACTTGTTTGTTTATTCCTGATATTTCCTCATAGTTACTATCATTCTCATTGTTGTTAGTTTGTTCTAGCTTACTATTTTAATATTTCATTTTCTCCTTCCGTTTTTACAGGTATCCTATCCTTGTCTCATGATGTTTTCCCGGTTCCACGTTAAGCCGACCCTGGAAGTGTCGTCCATCCCATGTGGTTCCATCCCCCCTCCTTGTCTTTATGTTCTTCTCCCTTGTAGGTATGTTACCCTTATACATTTCCATTCCTCCTTTCTCCCTACTCTTATTTCTCTTCTTTTTTGTAAATATTCTCCTTCTTTTCATTCTAGGTGTTGTCGTTATTCTTTTCTTTTTTGTTCTTTTATAATATATTATTATGTATTCTGGATTTGCTTCTATTTTGCTACTTTACTTTTCCTATGCTTTTTTTCTAGTCTGTTTTATCTGGCTGATTCTGGTATATCTTTGATATCTTTAATTTCTCTTAACTTTTTATGTCGTGAAAATTAGTTTCATGGAATTTTAGAGGACTCAATTCTCCTATAAAAGGCAGAGAGTACTAACTCATCTGGCTAGGTTTAGTGCTGACATTGTTTTCCTGCAGGAGACTCATCTTACAGAAGATGAGTCAATAAAATTAAAAAAAGGATGGGTTGGAGAATTATTTTATTCAAGTGGAGATGGCAAACGTAATGGAGTAATGATGTTATGTCGCAAATCCCTTAATTTTAAATTTATCTCACAAGATTCTGATACAGATGGCCATTGGTTGAATGTTAAATTGATGCTTAAGGATGTTCCAGTTTCTTTTTTCATTGTTTATGCTCCAACTGGTGGTGACGCCTCCTTTTGGCGTTCAATAGCCAAGCAGATCATTCTTCACATGGAAGACAATTTTATTTTGGCCGGAGACTGTAATCAGGTTTTTGATCCTTTTATAGATCGAAACTCTAAAGTGTCTTTTGTTCCTAACAAAACACATAAATCATTTATCCACACGGTCACGCAACATAAACTTTTGGATGCCTGGAGATTATGTAATCCTACTGCGAGAGAGTACACTTTTTATTCCCCGTTACATCATTCCCAATCACGACTTGATATTTTTTTTGTTTCGCATAACATCTCACAAGCACTTACACATGCGGAAATTGGCCCCATTTTATTATCTGACCACACTCCGGTTTTGATTGATGTGGACAATTTGCCCAAACCCAATTCCCCCAGAAAGTGGCGTTTTAATAATACCCTGCTTTTGGACCCAGAATTCTCTTCTTCATTTAAAACCTTTTTTAATGAATATTTTCTCCTCAATCACACTGACTCCCTGCCTTTTTCAACTATTTGGGATGCTTTTAAAGCTTCCGCTAGGGAGTTTATTATATCCTATGTGTCAAAGAAGCGTACTATTGCTCGCAACCATACTCGTTCTTTATTCCAAAGTATTAAGAGAATGGAGCATTCTTTTTATACTTCTAATTCTAAAGATGTTCCTAATACTCTCATCAATGCAAAGTTACAGTTTAACAAGGAATCAACAGATAACGCCTCGTTATATTTATTGAAATCTAGCGCGAAATTTTATAGTGGTAGAAATAAGGCAGGAAAACTCTTAGCGAATTATTTAAAAACGAAGCAGAACAAAGTGAATATTGATGCTGTTTTTGATGATGATTCTATCTTAAAGTTCAAGGACTCCGAAATTTTAGACGAGTTTGCTTTATTCTATAAAAGATTATACTCGTCCGAAACACAATCTACAGATCACTCACTATCACAGTTCTTTTCACTCATACAACAACCCCAACAATCTTCTGTTGATTTATCACTATTGGAATCTCAGATAACGCAACAAGAACTCTTAACAGCATTTCAAAATTTGAAAAAAGACAAGGCTCCCGGGCCAGATGGATTCACTGTTGAGTTTTTTCTTCATTTCTCAAATTTAATAATGCCTAAACTACACCTATTAATTGAGTCTTTTCAATCCTTGGGAAAGTCTGGCGGTACCTTTTCAGATGCTCACATATGTTTGAACCCTAAAGAAGAGAAAGACACGAAGTACTGTAAGAATTTTAGAATCATTTCGCTTGTTAATATTGATTACAAGATTTTTTCCAAAACACTTGCCCTTCGTTTAGACTCTTATCTCCCCAAGATTTTAGGTAAGGAACAGTCTGGCTTCGTGAAAGGCCGTGTTATACACTATAACACAAGACTTTTTTTTCAATATTTTATCCAAGGCTACGCATTTAAAACATTCCCTTGCAGCTATAGCATTAGATGCCGAAAAGGCATTCGATAGAGTGGAATGGTGTTATTTATATTACACCCTTAAGTGGTTTGGATTTGGTCCTAATTTCAGTTCCTTAATCTCCTTTTTATATTCGAATCCACGTGCTGCTGTCTGTGCCAATGGGTTACTGTCCTTCTTTGACCTTGGTAGAGGGGTGCGTAAGGGATGTCCTGTATCCCCTTTTCTTTTTTAATTTAGCCCTCAAAGCCTTCCTTTCCAGAATTCATCAAAATATACACATACAAGGTTTTCCGACCCCTACAACTAATGTCAAACTTGCAGCATACGCCGATGATATTTTGCTTTTTATTTCAAATCCCAATGAATCGATCCCAGCCTTTTTAGATGAAGTTCATACTTAAACATCAATTTAAGGATATAAATTGAATAGTGATAAGTGTGAAATATTGCCCTTGACTAAATACACCTTTAATGCTGATTTTCTTTCAACTAATTTTACTTGGAAATTGTCCTCTATTAAATATTTAGGCTTAAGTTTTACACCAACAGTAAAAGAGACAGTCACATTGTGCTTGAATAATTGCATCCAAAAACTCACAGAACTCACCAATAAATGGCATCCTCTTTATTTATCCTGGTGGGATTGCATGGATACTATTAAGATGATGCTTTCCCCCATTGTTTTATATACCATATCTAATATCCCTGTATCCATTTCTACTAACTTATTTAAATCCATTAATTTAGTGTTATCCTCCTTTTTGTGGAACAAGAAAAGAATGCGTATGTTTATCTTAAAGTTATCACGTCCTAAAGCTGAAGGTGGAGTTAATTTTCCGAATTTTATTACTTATCATAAAGCTTTCTTTTTGCGACAAGCTTCATACTGGTTGCTTGACTCTGAGCAAGATCTTCCTCTTTGGACGACAGTAGAGCTCTCGGTCCTCTCTCCTTTTTCATTTCAGGAATACCTTTCTTTTTCCCGCAAACCCCAAACACTTTCTACTCCATTAATCAAGTTTACCTCAAAATTATTAAATCCCTTATTTCCTTTACTTTATAATACTCTTGAATCCTTTTTGAATGCACCCATTCAGCATAATAAGGCTTTATTGATACGTAACAAACCTTTTTATTGGAAATCTTGGCGACAACGTAGTATAATTTGGATACATCAGTTGTTCTCGAATAAAGAATTTCTTTCGTTTTCTTCGCTCAAACAGTTATTCACCTTACCCGCCTCCTTCATTTCCAAATTTCAGATTCTTCGTAATGCTGTCCTCGATGTGAGAACAGGTCTGGCTTCAAATTAATCTAATCTTTGGTACACACATCCCATTCTCTGTGATACACATTTTCTTAGGCAGCCTTTCTTCAGTTTGGGATAATAATGCAACTAATTTTAAAATAATTGATCTACTAATAGCAGTCGCTTTCCAACAGATAACAAGAAATTGGAAGGACTTCACAAAAATGTCATTCAATGCCTCGAGGTATGATGTATACCACAATCATAGACTGGATACTTTTTCCAATTTACCTTCACCCATTGCTTTTAAAAGACTTCAATTATAGTTACCAGTTACGAAGTTTTTCGACAATTGTGCCAAACGCATTCATCACTGAAGCCCTCTAGTAGTACTCAATCCTCCATATGTTCTCTAACTTTATTTTCTTTCTTATGTAACTCATATCTTATATTTTTCTTGTTTATTTAGCATGGACATTATTGTTTTTCGTTTTTACTCAAGTATTTATGCTGGAACACAAATGTATTGCAATATTTGTTGCTCAATGTTTGTTGCCTAGTCGCATTGATGTATAATGACACACCTATTTTCTTGAATAAAATTCTTTTTGAACTAAAAAAGATGTTACAATATAATCTTTCAAATTACATAAACATTATTGATTGCAAAAAACAGGCAGTGAGAAAGAAATGTGAAGACGTGACAGAGGGAAAATTGAACGTAAAGTATAAGCATAACAAATCTTATGTGCATTTAATTATATAGATGGCGAGACGTTCAGTTTAGAGGTATGGAAGGATTGACTGGGTGGTTGGTGATGTCAAAAAGATGGCGCCCACAATGTAACCATTGGTGTATGTTGGTTGGGTGACATTCTGTAGCACATTGAGTGTGTTGATCAGTTGACAATGATGTCTCATGTCTGTTTATGCTCACATATTTTGGGAGGTTAACGTCACAGGATAGTGGTGTGGGCATGTTGGGCTGATGAGGTCAAAGAATTCATGTATGAGACTATGGGCCAGATGTAGGTAGCTAAATACCGGTTGGTAACGGCCGAAAATCGGTGATTTCCCGTTACCGACCGGTATTTTGCCTTTTCTAATGTAGGAGGCTGGTTTTAAGGATTCGGTAATTTACGGATTCCTTATTTTAAGGAATCGGTAAATTACCAAATCCTTAAAACCTATGTAGGTAGCACCCAAGTGAATGCATTTTTGCTTTAAGGATTCGTTATTTACCACCAACTACAAGTTGGTGGTAAATACCGAATACCTTTAAAAAAGCAATAATTTGCTTTATTCAAGGTGCAATGTGGCAGACATACATTACCTTTGGGCTAGATGTAGGTAATTTAATTTTACCGATTCCTAAGTACCGAATTTTACCGATTCGGTATTTAGGAATCGGTAAATATGATGTAGGTAATAAATCGGTAAAATTTACCGATTCGGTAACATTTCTTATTACCGATTCAGTAATAAGAAATACCTTCCCATTCATTCCTATGGGCCTGGAGGCCCATAGGAATGAAGGGGAAGCCATTCACTATTACCGATTTAGTATTTACCAAATCGGTAATAGCAGGAGCATATTCAAGGGAGGCAGGGTGTTTATTCTTTTCAGAAGGCTAATATATGAAGTGCAAGGTTAAGGACAGAGCTGTAGAGTTGCAGAGAGTAGAAGTGGTGTCTGAGGAGCTCCATGGAGCTGACTGGTGATTGCTTGCCTACGGTGCAATAACAGGAGGACTTGTGGGAGTGTATCAGTCTCACCTCCTTCACTGAACTAGGCTAGGGCTGCCTTAGTGAACAGTTCTGTTGCAGTACACAATGTGCACCAAGGTGCAATGTTAGCATTCCTAACATGAGAAAGAAAAAATGAGGCATTGATCGAAAAGCTAAGTCATTGTATTAAAAAATCGTTGAAAACAAATACCTTAACCAGGGACGGACCCCTCTCTTGATGGTGCCATTGGGCCAGTCCTATTTTTGACTTACTATACAACCACATCTATTTATCTCATCCTAAACAGTTGTGACATACCACATTAGTCCCAGGAGTTTGCCTCTCTTTCAATAGAATATAAATCCCCCCTCTCCCGCTCAGAACAGCAGAAAGCAATCATTTCGAGGTGGCAGGTAATGGGATACACACTGAAAACTGATGGCTATATATTCTTTCTTCCTCTCAGACGCCCCCAGTCCCGCCCCTCCTCATTCAGATTTTGGGTACATCTGTGTGCTCAATGCTGAATCCACAGTAGCTTGCAGGAGGGGTGTGGGGCATCATCTCCTGCAATTTGGTATGGCATTACATAAGAAGGCAAACCAAATTTGCTGTGGATTATCCAGCATCCACGATGCAAACCACTTAATTTTCATGTGCCCAACAAACACATGTATGTATCCTTGTGATGTAACTGTGGTTTAAGTAAATCATTCTAATAACATGGGGTCAAGTTTGCGTCATATAAAAAAACTGTAGCAAAACATCACACCCAGGAAGAAAACCCCCAGCGCGTTTGAAACACTGGATGAATAGCGTCAACTAAATTAGTCCCCACCTGAAACCTCCTTCGCTCAGGGTGTCTTGTCAAAATGTGAAAAAATTCAACTGAATTCCCACACCACCCTGGCACACTAGTTTGGGGGGCACTGAAAACTGTCAATGAATGTACTCCTGCCGTTCAATAGGGAACGTCTGAGAACGGTTCATGGCTGCTGCAGGTCAGCGGTGATAGGGCCTCCGACTTCCCAGTAGCTTGGCAGCTCTGCAGCTGAAATATGAATGTATTTGGACAATGTAGAGTTGGATGCAATAGTTTGGCGGGGGTAAAATGAATATCAGCTGAGCTACAGCACGGCGGTGGCCCGGGCTGGTGCGCTCAGCCTGCATCAGCTTTGCAAGCAGCGCCATCATTGAATTTACGGCACCACCCACAAACCAGCCAGCCTGGAGCCACACCTTCCTCAAAACTCCCCGCTCCAGCTGCAGAATGTGACGTCCCCCATGGCATCCGGCATGTAGCAGACAACCTGACGTAGCCCGGCTGTCTCGTCATTGGACACTCCCTAAGTTCATGATATCAGGCTGTCAGTCAGAGCAGCGCTGCGGGGGAATCATCACAATAATGAATCATGATACATTTGTAGCACTAGTGCAGTTGAGTGAGTGTGTGATCCTGCCAGCACTGTCTTAGCTCACAGTGTGAACCATAAGCCTGCGGGAGTGCACAGCATGCGCAGTGCACGACACTGGCGGAGCGCTGCCAGCTGCCACACTTGCCACTTTCAGTGACAGGTGTGAGACAACAGATATGCTTGACAATGCATTTCAATGCAGTAATGTGGAGTACCACAATGAAATGTGTCAGTCTAATGCCTGATGCGTGGTGCTTGTTGGCAGGACCGCTCATGCCTGCTGACATATTTCATTGCTTTTCTCAAAAACAGCTAAACAAATTATTTTAGTTACTTTTAATGGAAATATGTTCTTTTGTTATTCCACCCCTCAAAGTGCATTTTAATATCCTCCAAATATAAAAAAGTCACACAAAAGGAAAGACACAATTAACGAGTTTAAAAGCTCCAGTTCACAATTTGAAAATCTCCCCTTGCATTTAATTTTCATTACAAAACGGTGGCTTACTCTGCGTAGTATGTGTTATTAAAAAAAAGTCACAACCCATATTTGCAAAATGTGTAGACACTTACCTGTAGTAACCGCTATGCCCGTTATATTAATCACATCTGAGGCGGGGAATGCATTAGCATCGTTTAGCTCTTTCAGAAACATTTTGAAAGACTCCATGAATGATGAATCCGGAAAGCTAATCTCGATATCGACAACATAATCTTGCGGCACAGCTGTTAATGAAAGAACACACATTGACGTCGTGAGTTAAGTTATACCAAAGTCGAGAATGCTCAGTCTCTCTGTGGGCGGCCACTAGGTGTGCAGTGCGCCTCGTAACCTTTCGACAGTCAGCAACGCCCTAGATAAACCTCTGACACACTCCAACTTACTCTCCAAGCACAAAGGTCTTTGCTCACTGAAATTCGATTTAGGCGTGAGAAAAGAATCTGTAAGCGTAATGACACAGGGCCCGATTCACAGAATTAACTTAAGACAAAATCCTAAACTTACTACTTTTGGTATTCACAAAAGTTAGGATTTTGTCTTAAGTCTGTTTTAAGTCTGTCTTAAGTCTGTCTTAAGTTTGTCTTAAGACAAACTTAAGACAAACTTAAGACAAAATCCTAACTTCTGTGAATACCTAAAGTAGTAAGTTTAGGATTTTGTCTTAAGTTAGTTCTGTGAATCGGCCTCACATATCCTAAGCTACACAATTCTCATGCACACACCTTTACACACACCAGTCTACCTAACCTGGAAAATTCACCAACAGAGCAGTGGAAACATCGGTGAAGAAAGTAAACACTCACTGAGTTTATAATTAGTTCAGAACCGTTTAATAAACCATAGAACTAAGGGCCAAATTGATACTTAGTTTGTAAAGAAAAAAAGGAACCCCCAACTATTGTTCCTAAATCTGGGCAAGTAGAGCAGTTGTAAAAATATATTTAGGAATAAAAATTACATTTGGACCTGAACACAATAACACATAATGTCAACAATATGTATATTCCGTGATAATCAATTATCAAACAAGGAATTAAAGAACGAAGTTCAAAAAGTTCTCAAATATGTTTTTAGATATATTAATATATTAAAAAAAATATTTCTTTTAGAAGATATCTGATATTTATGTTTGTTTAATTTGACTTCAAGAGTTCATATAGTCACAAATTCAAAGATTGATGTAGATCTACTAATCTGTCGAGCCATGACATCACCGTTTATTGTCTCTGTTTTGTAAAAATGTTCTGTGTTTATATGAAATTTCCACATCAATCTTTGAATTTGTGATTTTAGGGTCCTGAATTACAAAAAAGTTCTGTGACCCCTGGGGGGACGGCACACTACACCTCTACTGACATTAGTGAGGTGATGCTGGACTTCTACTCCACCTTATATGGAGAGCAGGGGCGTGTGTCGGCTGCTGGCATCAATGAGTACTTGGACAATGTTGCGTTCGGCTGGCTCTCCCTTAATCAACGCAAATATCTCACCCAAATATCTCACCCAACCCTTCAACGTGTAAGATGTCAAAATGGCTATTAGTGAGTTGCCTACTTGCTCCCCAGTGAGTTTATAAAGCCTATGCTGACGATTTAGCACCTAGGCTCTTGGATGTCTTTGCAGAGGCATATGACAGCGGCATTCTCCCCCCCATCGCTAAAGGAGGCTCTCTTGGTGGTGCTTCTTAAGCCTGACAAGCCTGCTAACCGATGCGATTCCTATCGCCCACTCTCCATCATCAATATAGAAGCTAAGATTTTGGCAAAAATGATTGCCAGTCGGCTTCAACCGCTCATCCCTAATTTGGTCCTTCCGGATCAGTCGGGGTTTGTCCCTGCCCGCTACACAGCGCATAACTTACGAACGGTCTTCTCCACCCTCCTTTACTTTGAAGCCAATTTTCAGGCGGTTGCTGTGACTAGACGCAGCTAAGGTCTTTAACAACCTGCAGTGGGAATTTATGTTCACGGTACTACTTAGAATGGGGCTGCCTCCCTTCTTTTTGAAGTGGATACATCTATATGAAGCGCAAGTAGCTCAAGTTCGGGTCAATGGCTGGGTATCTACAACGTTCCCTATTCGAAGTGGCACGTGGCAGGGCTGCCCTCTGTCGCCTATGCTCTTTGCGCTGGCCCTTGAACCGTTGGCCTGCAAACTTCGCCTGCAACACGCGCCTGCAGACAGCGCCCATTGGTAGTCTCGATGTATGCCGATGATATGCTTTTGTATGTCAGGGACCCGAGACGTATCTCCCTGAACTCCTTTGTGAATATATAAAATACAAACGCTTCTCAGGACTTGGCATAAATTGGGCAAAATCAACGGTACTTGCCCTCACGGCGGGCACACAATGCATTGAACTAGACTTCCCACTTGCGTGGTCGACTGACCCTGTAAAATATTTAGGGGTGTGGCTTCACAGGGACCCTGAGGTAGTTATCTCGGAGAATCGTGGCCGGGCCCTGGTCCAAATCACGGACCGTGAAACGCGATGGGCCAAGCTTCCGCTGTCTCTAGCGGATCGCATTGCGGTAGTCAAAATTACAATCTTGCCCAAACTCCTTTACTTATTTATTAACTACCAGCTCGTCCCGACGTTGTCCGGGTATGAATTGCTGCCGGCCAGTAGTATATTGTTTTGTAGGATTTCGTTTTGATAGCATTGACAGGCCTGTGAAGTGCTCCGATTCAGAGTGCACTGCTGATGCACTTAAGAGTGCGCATTCAGTAGTGTGTGAACTCGAGTTTCCCTACTTTATTTTTCCTTGCAATATTACATAGCGCGAACTCGACAACATGGCATGAGCACAATTTACATTACAGAAGAACACATTTATTTGTGGTAGGCACGGGGAGACAAAGCGATTTGCCTGGAATCACAGGATGTTGAGCTGACGCCGAGATTCAAACGTAGCTCCCCAGCTCTAAAGTTCGCAGTTCTAGAACTTGTGGCGGGAGGTGTGTCTAAAAGTGTATGTCGGTGCTGACCATCAATGAGAGAGACCTGTGCATTTTTCAAATGGGTGGTGAAAAAATATGAGTATGTTGCTGGAGATGTGGGCCGCCGTGCCACCAATGTACTTACCGGGGGAGGGTAAACACCCATTATTCCGCAACTTTCTTTCCGCATACCATCACTCCGCATACTTTCCTTACGAAAGTACCATGACTCCGCAATGCCATTATAACGCATGGCATTACATTTTATATGCTTTTACCACGCATACATTTACAACGAAATTCGTTGTAAATGCATGAATGGTAAAAGCATGTTTTTTTTATGTTTGGATAAGGTAAGTATGGGTATAGGGGTATATGTTTTGGGGTACTGAGGTATATGTTTTGGGGTATTTGGGTATTTTAAGGGTTCAGATAAGGTATTGGGTTATGGGGTACAGGGGTAGTTTTAGGGTTTAGGGATAGGTATGGGTTTTGGGATACAGGGGTATTTTTAGGGTTCAGGGCTAGGTTTGGGTATTGGGGTATAGGGGTATTTTTAGGGTTCAGGGGTAGGTTTGGGTTTTGGGGTGCAGGGGTATTTTAAGGGTTCAAGGCTAGGCTTGGGTTTTGGGGTACAGGGGTATTTTTAAGTTTCAGATCTAGGTTTGGGTTTTGGGGTACAGGGGTATTTTAGGGTTCAGGGGTAGGTTTGGGTTTTGGGGTACAGGGTTATTTTAGGGTTCAGGGGTATTTTTAGGGTTCAGTGGTAGGTTTGGGTTTTGGGGTACAGGGGTATTTTAAGGGTTCAGGGCTAGGTTTGGGTTTTGGGGTACAGGGGTATTTTAGGGTTCAGGGGTGGTTTTGGGCTACAGTGGTATTTTTAGGGTTCAGGGCTAGGTTTGGGTTTTGAGGTACAGGGGTATTTTTAGGGTTCAGGGGTAGGTTTGGGTTTTGAGGTACAGGGGTATTTATAGGGTTCAGGGCTAGGTTTGGGTTTTGGGGTACAGGGGTATTTTTAGGGATAGGTTTGGGTTTTGGGGTACAGGGTATATTTATAGGGTTACGATGGGTTAGTGTTTAAGGGTGTTGGGGTATTTTAAGGAGTAAGGGTGGGTCATGATTATGGGGTGCAGGGGTATTTAGAGGGAGCAGGTTGGGATTAGCACACAATATGAGACATGGCATGAAGGGCGGAACCAACCACACGCCCCCAGCGTTTGTCACGCCCCCAGCACACGCCCACAGCACAACGCAGACACGCACAAAAGGGACTACTTTGCTGGCACGGTTCTTTAACCTTTTAAATGTATATTGTGGGCATCTGCATAGCCTATGTCCTTCTGCTGCAACTGCCCTTTCCAACGCTGTATTGGGTGTTGTGATTGATGCTGTGGTTCCTGTGATTACCTGCCTCAAAGGTTTGGGCTCTCTCTTTATTATATTAGTATAGATATTCCCATTCGCCTCAACCTCGCGCTATTTAAATCACTCCAGTCAGCCCTCTTCTCCTTCGTATGGGGCGGCAAGAAGGCCCGATGCAGCTGGGAGGTGTTGACATTGCCATTTGAGAGGGGAGGCTTTGAAGCCCCCGATATTTAACTTTACTATCTTTGAGCACAGGCCCAGTGTGTACACTATTGGTTCTATCCACAATGATTTCAGCCACATATAGCTATTTGAGGCTGACGCTGTGCGCCCAATGGCCTTAGCTGTAACTACCCTGTCGGGTGGGTATGGTGGACCGAGAACGGAGATAAACCCAGCCCTCTGCACGGCATGGGCATGGAGGGCGCTCGCAACACGTGCACAAGTGCAGCACATCTACGCCCCAAAGCTGCTGCTTTCTGCGCACACGGACATCTATGTTGCGCAAGAGCTGGCTGCCCTTAAAGCATTGGGTGCAGTAGGGATAACTGAATTAATGAACCTTTATAAAAACGGGCAGTTTAAATCGCTCTCCGACATACAGGGAGACAGCGACTGTGGGTTTATGCTAGGGTTCACCTATGTCCGCGTGAGACAGGCTATACGCTCCATTTATCCCGGCTGCTGTTGATGCTACAGGCGGTGGTGGTGGGGGCGGAAAGCAAAGGCCTGATCAATAAATTATATGATTCCTCTCTCAGGGAAAGGGAACAGCAGCATTCCCCCTCATACAATAAATGGGTGTCACTACTGGAGGTTACATTCACGCTGGAGATGTGGATGTGGAAGTGGTGCTGTGTCCTCACGGGTCGGTTGACGGCAAACTGTAACCTCTGCATCAAACATTTCAAATTCCTGCACCAGCTATATTACACTCCGATGCAATTGTTGCGGTTTGGTCTGCGGGACAGTTCCTGCTGTACTCGCTGTGGGCGGGGGATGCGGGCTTCTCGCACTTAGCGTGGGATCCCCCCGGTATATATAATTTCTGGGGAGAGGTGACAAGTCTACTCACGAATGTGGTTTTGGAAACTACAATATACACCTGAGGTTTGTCTACTGGGATGGGTGAAAAATCTAAAGCCCTGCAATCACAGACTAGTGGCGGTCTCGACCTGATTAGCAAAGTGAGCAGTCGCACAGTGCTGGGGCTCTAGGCTCACTCCAACTCTGAAGAGGTGGGTCCGGGACCTGCTGTACTGCAAGGAGCAGCTAGAGACCTATGCCGAGGAATTGCCTGAAGCCTCCCACTCTAAATATTTCTGGGCTCCGCCTACTGTGTTTCTACTTACAAATCCTGTAATATGATAACAGATGCGCTCCCTTCCTCTGGTTGTGTTGTATGCTGGGATTGTCATTTACTGTAAAGTTGTAGTGCTTAAAGAGAAGCTCTGTTGAGGACATGATTACTTCTTAGTGTCCTGAGGTTTATAAGTGGGGGGGTGGTGTTTTAATTTGGGGGGGGGGTTGTTACTTTGCTCTATGACCTAAACCAATGCTTGTAACATCACTGATGCTATACGTTCATTTGCCTCTTGTATGAGGACCTACTGTGTTTTTTATGCAAGCTGCTCAATAAACATATTAAAACCAAGCATTAAAAATGCAATAGGTCTCGCAGTGACATTATTTAGAGCTATTGATATTGTAAATGACATTGTTTTTTGTGTGTTTTTATTTTGTAAAACATAATGAAAATGGATTGTAATTTTAAATAAAAGTAAAAAGATAGTACTAAATGGCCTAATGTGATATATAAAGACTTATTGTGTCTAACTGTAAACTACATGTGTTTGGTAGAGGGCAACATATATAGTATATGTTTGTGAGTAAGATGTGTTGCACTGATGGAGTATTTAGATTAGAATGAAGGAGAAGATATGCAGATAAAAGGTAAGGGAATTAGAGTAGTATTGTAAATGGCTAGGCCTTTTACTTTGGGTTTTGTTTTAAATATATAAATAAAACGCATATACATTTACAATGCCAATAGCTCAAACTTGCGTAACTGCGAGACCTATTGCATTGCAAATGCTTGTTCAACATAGAGGGTAAGCAAGCACCAAACTGCGTGACACGCCAGGTATAGGAACACATGGAGAAAAATATTGCCTTTCAGAAGGAAATGGTATAGTCCAAGGGCTTTGTAAGAATTGCTAATTACTACTCCTACTCCGCCACCTGCTACTCCTACTACCCCACCACCTACTACTCCTACTCCACCACATACTACTAGTCCTACTGCTACTCCTCCACCACCCTACTACTCCTACTCCACCTACTACTCCTACTCCAAAAACCTACTATTCCTACTCCACCACCTACTACTCTTACTACACCACCTACTACTACTACTCCTACTGCTACTCCTCCACCACCTACTACTCCTACTCCACCACCTACTACTCCTACTACTACTCCACCACCTACTACTCCTACTACTACTCCACCACCTACTACCCCTACTCCACCACTGCCTACTACTCCACCACCACCTACTCCTACTCCACCCCCTACTACTCCTACTATACCACATACTACTCCTACTACACCATCTACTACCACTACTCCTACTACTCCTACTACTCCTACTCCACCACCTACTACTCCTACTACTACTACTCCACCACCTACTACTCCTACTACTCCACCACCTACTACTCCTACTACACCACCTACTCCTACTACACCTACTCCACCACCTACTACTCCTACTCCTACTCCTCCACCACCTACTACTCCTACTCCACCACCTACTACTCCTACTCCACCACCTACTACTCCTACTACTTCACCACCACCTACTACTCCTACTACTTCACCACCACCTACTACTCCTACTACTACTACTCCTACTCCACCTACTACTACTCCACCTACTACACCTAGTAGTCCACCTACTACTTCTACTCCACCTACTACTACTCCACCACCTACTACTACTCCTACTCCACCACCTACTACTCCTACTCCACCACCTACTACTACTCCATCTCCACCACCTACTACTCCTCCTCCTCTACCACCTACTCCTACTCCTACTACTCCACCACCTACTACTCCAACACCTACTACTCCACCACCTACTACCCCTCCTACTCCACCACCTACTATTCCTACTTCACCACCTACTACTACTCCTACTCCACCACCTTCTACTCCCACTCCACCACCTACTACTTCTACTACTACTCCTACTACTCCCACTCCACCTACTACTCCTACTCCACCACCTACTACTACTCCTACTCCACCTCCTACTACTCCTTCTCCTACTCCATCACCTACTACTACTCCACCACCTACTACTACTACACCACCTACTACTACTCCACCACCTACTACGACTCCACCACCTACTACTATTATTACTCCTACTCCACCACCTACTACTCCTACTCCACCACCTACTACTATTATTACTCCTACTCCACCACCTACTACTCCTACTCCACCACCTACTACTCCTACACCACCTACTACTACTACTACTATTCCTACTACTACTCCACCACCTACCCCTACTCCTCCTACTCCTCTTATTCCTTACTCCTACTACTCCTACTCCACCACCTACTACTACTCCACCACCTACTACTCCTCCTACTACTACTACTACTCCACCACCTACTACTACTCCTACTCCACCACCTACTACTCCTACTCCACCACCTACTACTCCTACTACTACTACTCCACCACCTACTACTCCTACTACTTCACCACCACCTACTACTCCTACTACTTCACCACCACCTACTACTCCTACTACTTCTCTTACTCCACCTACTACTACTCCACCTACTACACCTAGTAATACTCCACCTACTACTCCACCTACTACTCCTATTCCACCTACTACTACTCCACCTATTACTACTATTCCTACTCCACCTTCTGCAAATACTCCACCACCTACTACTACTACTCCACCACCTACTACTCCACCACCTACTACTACTCTTAGTACTCCTACTCCACCACCCACTACTCCTAGTCCACCACCTACTACTACTCCTACTCCATCACCTACTACTCCTACGCCACCACCTACTGCTACCCCTACTCCACCACCTACTACTACTCCTACTCCACCACCTACTACTCCACCACCTACTACTCCTACTCCACCACCTACTACTACTACTACTCCACCACCTACGCACCTACTACTACTCCTACCACTCCCACTCCACCACCTACTACTACTCATACTTCACCACCTACTACTACTCCTACTACTTCACCCCACTACTATTCCTACTACTACTACTCCTACCACTCCCACTCCACCACCTACTACTACTCATACGTCACCACCTACTACTACTCCTACTACTTCACCCCCACTACTATTCCTACTACTACTTCTCCTACTCCACCTACTACTACTCCACCTACTACACCTAGTAATACTCCACCTACTACTCCACCTACTACTACTACTCCACCTACTACTACTCCACCACCTACTACTACTCCTACTCCACCACCTACTACTCCTACTCCACTGCCTACTACTCCTACTCCACCACCTACTACTACTACTCCACCTCTACCACCTACTACTACTCCTCTACCACCTACTCCTACTCCACCACCTACTCCTACTCCTCCACCTACTCCTACTCCTCCACCTACTACTCCTACTCCACCACATACTACTTCTACTACTACTCCTATTCCTACTCCACCACCTACTATTACAACTATTCCTACTCTACCACCTACTACTCCAACTACTCCTACTCCACCACCTACTACTCCTACTCCAACACCTACTACTCCTCCTACTATTCCTACTCCACCACCTACTACTCCTACTACTACTCCTACTCCACCACCTACTACTGGTGGTGGTGGGTATGGTGCTGGTGGGTATAGTGGCAGTGGGTAGGGTGGCGGTGGGTAGGAGTGGAGGGTGGCGGTGGGTAAGGGTAGTGGGTGGTGGTGGGTAGGAATGGTGGTGGGTAGGGTGGTGGGTGGTGGTGGTGGTTAGGGGTGGTGGGTAGGGTGGTGGGTATGGTGGTGGGTATGGTGGTAGGGTGATGGTAGTGGGTGTGGTGGTGGTAGGGGTGGGTATGGTGGTGGTGGGTAGGGTGGTGATGGGTAGGGTGGTGATGGTGGTGGGTAAGGGTGGTTGATAGGGTGGTGGTGGTGGGTAGGGTGATGGTGGGTAGGGTGGCAGTGGGTAGGGGTGGTGGGTAGGGGTGGTGGGTAGGGGGGTGGGTGGTGGTGGGTTTGGTGGTGGTGGGTAGGGTGGTGGGAAGGGTGGTGGTGGTTGGTAGGGTGGTGGTGGTGATGCATAGCGGTGGTGGGTAGGGGTGGCGAGTAGGGTGGTGATGGTGGTGGTGGTGGGTAGGGTGGTGGGTAGGGTGGTGGTGATGGTGGTGGGTAGCGTGGTGGTGGGTGCATGCATGCGCTACATGAGGACACATTCATTTTTGTTAGGCACGGGGTGTTTAAGTGATTTGCCCAGATTCACAGGCAGCGTCGGTTCGAGGCAGCGCATGCGCACCATCTAGAGTCGAGACCTAAAAAGGAGTTAAAAATGGCACAAATTATGTATTTTTTTGCTGGAAATTATCATGGGAAACTCGTATTATTTTCCAGCCAGGAGACCCAGTTATTACACCCAAGCTCCAAACAATTCTGACATGGGGTGAGCTAATGCTATATTATAAACACCCATGTATGAAATACAGAATTTTGCGTTTCCCTGCTCCTGTGTGATGTCTGTGTCAGTCTACGTTTCTGTATTTAAATTCCGGGACTTGTACATATCCCAGAATACAAAGAAAACACTTGGACTGGGTTAACATTTGACAGGGATGGCACGTTGCGTTAAATATCACCATATACAGCGTTAATAAATAGCCAAGAAATATATTTTCACGGTAAATAAATGGAAGTGTCTTATGATGAGGTAAACATATAAATTCCATCGTGTAGCCCAGAGAAGGGGGCGTTTATTACCTATTTTCTGCTAATTCCGACCTGTACAATGCAACCAAATTGTCAGGAATGGAGGTGACTTACCAGTTGAAATATATATTGCCTATATTAGAATGATGATGCGTACCCTTAGTTTTGCCAATACATTAAAAAACAATATAACATCGTTATAGGGGAAACAATGCATTTTGCCCCGGGCCCCCAACTCCTTAAGCTGTGCCCGATAGGCAGAGAAGGGTGTAGCGGGCGGCTGAGAGAAGAGACGTTTGCAAACAGAAATAAAGAGAGTCGATACAGATGGGGCCTTTTGGAAAGGGGGGCGCCCATGCCTTACCGCGCCCTGCTACTTCCCCCCATGCCTTTCATTCCAGGCTTTCATCCGTCACACCCCTGCTCTCCTCCTCAGCCCCCCACGTCTTCTCATCTGCCCATCTTTCTGTCAATTCCTCGGAACTCCTTCACCCCCTCCACTCCCCCTTTCTTCACTCTCCTCGCTTTGGCACTTCTTTCTTTCCCTTCTGGGTCCTCCCTTTCAGATACATGCCAGCATTTTAGGACAGGGAAGTGGGAGATTGTGAAATTGAAATAGGGAGAATGTAATTCCCCCATTGACTTCTATTGAACAAGATGCAATTTCAGGCGGGAGATAGTTAAAAGGAAGCCATTTGGGCTCAAAAAATCTGGAGTCTCCTGGCTGAATCGGGTCTATTGGCACGTCTGCTTTGATCCCTTCACTTGTGCACCCCCACAGCACCTCTGCCCCCATCTCTCATCATCCCCACCCCTCAGTCTCAATCATTTCCCTTCAGCCACTGCCGCTTACTTCTCGTTTCTGGGTGGAGTCTGAAGCCAAATACTTTGAATCCCAGCAGGGTCGGCTCAGCACCTCATTCTTTCGGTGTCGATACAGCGTGGCCTTCCGTTGGGTAGCTGCACCCTCCCCCTTCTGTTTCCAATGCTTTCGACGGTTACACGCTAGTGGAAGTGCGTGCATCATGGAGTCACCCCCGTACACGCGCTTCGCCCTCCCCAGACCCTCCTTTACTCATGTTTTCACCTCTCTTTACCTCCTCCTCGCGTTCATCCCCGCTCCCCTCTTTTCCGTTCCTTTCCTTCCTCTCAGTCCATGGCCCTGTTGTTCCCCCACTTGTTCCATTTCTCCGCGTCGGGCGGTGTTATTCTTTTTACACCCCTCCTCCTTCCCTCCCCCTTCTTGTTCTCCGTTACTTTCCTCCTCTCGGTTCTCCGTCCTCCCCCAGACTCTTATTTTCACTTCGCAATCCTGCTCTATTTTTTTTGTATGACCTCTCCCTTTCTCCTTTTATTCCCGTACAGTTTCGTCCTCTCCCTTCATTTCTTTTCATCGTCCCTCCCCCGCCCCTCCCTCAGGCCTCCACTTCCATTCCCCCTTCCATGCTTCTCTTCTCCCCTCCATGCTTCTCTTCTCCCCTCACATGGTGTCTCTTGCTGCTCCAGGTGTGATCTGCACTCTTCTTCCCCCTTAAATTCTTTTAATCAGCCCCCCCTCTCCCGGCCCCTCCCTCAGTCTTCTTCACACCTCCATCCCCCTCTTCCATGCCTCAGTTTCTCTCCCCCTACCTTGTCTATCGGCTCTGGCAGCCCCTGGTCGGCCCTTGTGATTCATGCATCGCCAAAAGCCTGTCCCTCGGAGCTCGGCTGTCCCTCGCAGTGCAACCACGAGTGAGGGGCTGAAATGACGGCACAAACGCAAAACTAGACGGACGAGGCGGTGACGCAGTTACAACACTCCGCCCCCGGCACCCACTCCCGGGTCGCTCATTGCAAGACAGGAAGGGTAGGTGCTACCATACCACCCAAATCTAGCGCACACGGTGCTGCTGAATGCTCTATAGGTTGTTGTCCCCAGAAGGAAGTGTAAAAAGTACAAGAGAATAACCGATAACAAGGAGGGTCCATCCACTGCAATGCCTCCTTCCAGCAAGGAGAACGAGGCAACAATGACGAAAAGCGCACGCACACAAAAAAAAAAAGGGGCGGGAGCAGGATACTGAATACCGCCCCTCCAGGACTCCCTGACCTGCCTCATGGTTGCCAAGGCAATATTTCTAAAAATATTGTCGTGCTACCGTAAGGCAGGTCATGGAGTCCTCAAGAGGCGGTATCCAGAGCAGACAAATCTGCTGAACAGGAGCTTTTTCCAATGGCAGGCCTCCGTTTTGAGAGGCCTGCCAATGGGAAAAAGGGGCGTGGCTTCACGCCATACTGAAATCCCCTGCGCACAATATCTCTTTGCCTGCAGCAGCGCATGCGCTGCAACGCAGGCTGCGACCTAAAAACAAAAGGTTCTGTGACCCGGGACCATAGCAACTGTAGCTACATTACACACCAGACATAAATAACACAGTACCGACTCTCATTATGCCAACACAAAAAAATGATTGAATAAGTGTAAATCTCTTTATGACAAAAGTATGGCAATAGATGACAGACTACAGTCCCCTTCCGCTTGCTACTAATGAGCTAAGGCCAAATTTAATATGAACCAACGAAAATGAATTAATGTATTACATATATACCACTGATTGTAGCAGTCTGTTTTGTTTCTTCACTACAGAAGGAGAGCCATAATAATAGGAGGCCTCCCTGTATACTTAAAAAAAATCCACTCTACCATTCTGGCTTGAGCAAGGATATCAACTAACTCCTGCTTCAGGGTTATGCATGTTATTTTAAGTTCAAGGCAGACAGCATCCATTTGCCTTAAGGATTATTTCAATTCCTATATGGGAGCCAGGCGGTCCCCATCAATTCATGATCAATTCTGAGGTCTTCAGTCACATTGGATGGGTTTCCAGTTTGCTCCCGATTTTAAAATGGTTATCCAGTCCTGATGAAGACCCATTTTTGAAACTTGGATTGGCGTCCATCTCCCCCACTTCATGCGGGGTCTTAAACATTGACATTTCCCACAGCCTGGATTGTCAATTGGTTCCACAAAGTGGCAATTCTGAATAATACAATTACCTCTGTCTGGATGTGACCATACATATGTTGAATAATTAGTACATACGAACGGACTATTGTGTAAATAAGATAAACTATGTAATAGATCTACCTTTTCTCTCCTAAAACTTCATGAAAACACTTCTTTCTTGAGCACCCTTTCACGTATCTCTTTGGAGCAACCATATATGTATATAATGTACCTATATTTGGTGTTTCACAAAATACCAAAAAATGTATACATTAATATGTGCTTCCCCTTTGTGTGATGTTATAATTTGACAATATTATAAGCAAACTCTCCCTTAAGGTTAAAAAGAGTACCTACCCCCCATTCTTGAGTTAAATGGGTTGGGGCTATTGAGAAATAGTTAGGATAGGTTTACTCATGAAAACGATATTGTCATAGTTGATCCTTCCTTTTGGACCACTGTTGTCACGTATCATGTGTATTTTTATTAAGCACAACACACCTTGTTTCAGGAGTTTGATATGGTGAAGTTCAATGCATAATAGTGCCCATCCTTATTGGTGTCAAGGAACCATTTGATTATTACGGTGTTAATTGCAGCCAGTGTCACTGCAATATGTGACCCTATGCTGCCAGAGTTTGGAGACGGCTCATTGTTATGATATGGAACAGTAAGAAATACTAACCAATCATAACCCCACTTTTTACCCGTTTTGTGATATGCTTCCTATATTTGCAACATCTATGGTCTTTCCAGTCTCCACTTGTATTGAGACATGGGAGAACCTCATAGAATTTAGGTCCCGCTCACATCTCCAGCACATCAAGCATTTGTCTTGACTTTACTTCATTGTGCCCATGTGCCTCATACAGGGCATAGACCCTCATCACCAGGTGATTCCAATGTGCCACTGAGAGTTTATTGCATTATAACTATGCAACTTGTTGACTTGATCAGTGATGTTAGGTGCCATTTTGATTATGGGTATTCCACTTTTGGCAAATATTTTATACATTATGTACATATTTTTATTTAATCTCTGTGGATCAAATAAAAAAAATACTAAGCATGGGCTCTGCGACTTATTTAATCCTGCTGCCACTTGCATACTAATGCTAGTTAAACAAAGGTCACTACAAAACTGCCAGTTAAGCAAGCTGAAATAACTCATAATTCCCGTTTTTACTACTATTGATTGATGACTGATGTTTTTACAGTAGTATTTGTTCATTCATGAAGATTATTGTTGACTCGATTGATAGCAAATATTTTGGAGATACATCATGCCTGGGGGTTGACCCATTCTTGGGGATAATATTTTGTACTCCATCTATGACTAACTTTATTCTTGATGTGTCCTCATCCAATAGTCACTGTTGATGGTCGCTTAAATCTTTCACCGACCCGGGAATCATGTAAGCATTTTTACTTATTGTATCCGAGAGTGCCACTTTATTCCATTGTTTGGACACACTGTGTCTGTTGTGGAACTTAACGTTATGTTATATTGTTTACCATCCACAACCAGATAAATTCATGGTGTGTGTTTCGACTGCATTCCCATGATGGAATAGTTTTAATATTCGTAAACCCGGGTATTGTGCTTGTTTTTTCTTATTGTTTCAGGAAGCACTGCTCTATCTCGTCATTCAGACCTCCTGCCTCTATTATCAATATGTAAATCAATTTCTGCTCCTTGAACAGTAGTCTGTGGCTTGAGTTGTTATTAAGACTGCAGTCAGCTAATTTTTCTATGATTGTCAAACCTTACCGATTTGTCGTATGTTGTAGTTCTTTGAAGTATGTGACCAGCACAGCCATTCCTATATACTTAAGTTGGCATTTACAAAGTAACATGTAAATGACATTATTACTGATGCAGATAGTGGAGGAATGCAGTTCCCATGATTTTCCAGATGTGTGCAGGCGTAGTCTGGGAACCTAAACTGCAATTGAGACAAGGGTAATGTCCCATGGGTTTTGGAAGTTTCCATTATGTTTGTTGGTATTTAGCCCTGGTCTTTTGAAGCAAAGAACATACTAAGAAATCATGGGTGCTTCAACCTCTTTTGAAAGCAAAAACAGGGGACCTGTAATTGCTGGTTAATGGTTGTAAGAATACACCAGTGTTGGACTTGGACCTTCTGGCAGGTTCACCCCTAAACTTTTTGCTTTTATATGTGACCTGGTGTTAGTTATTTTTGGCTTCTGCGCACTTTAACACTGTGTCCCAGTGTGTGCGCAGTCTGAGTGCATGTTGTGAGATTGGCCTGCCCTCCCATATGAATGCATGGGGAATATGTGTGTCCATGGTAGTTCCTGATGTGTGGGGAGTGCAGGGGCGAGTTTGGTATGTGAAAACTCGTGAGATTAAATACTGCGCAATGGTGTGTGCAGATTTAATGTGTCTGGTGTGGAAGTGCCACTTTTAGAAGTTGGCATGTCTGTGCAGTGAATGTGAATTGACTGTCTGGCTTGTGATTGGCTGGAGCTGGCTGGTGTGCCTGGCTCCAGGAGTCAGGATGGGTCTGCCCGGTGGTGAATGGGGAGATCTGCATGTTGATGGCAGGGGTGAGCTGCACCTGGGACCTGAATAGGGCTGTGCCTTCCCTCCACAATGCTGGCTCCGCCCCCTGTGGTGCGTCTGATGTCCCTAGCCTGCCCTGTGAATAGGGAGAGGGGCTGAGCACAACAAAGTGCTCCAAAACCAATCTATCATAAAAGGTCCACAAAGGAAACATTCACAACCACTAATATTGCAAATTATGCACATTCATCCATCTTTTCATTTCTCTCCCTGCTTTTGAACCTAAATCCACACATCTGGCTCACCTGTGCATACCCCCATCCAATCCCATCCATTCCCACTGCATGCTACCTGTGTGTACCTACTGAACAATACATCTGTTGTCTGTGACTATATTTCTGACTAAGTGCTTGTGAGTCTGTGTGTGTTTTGTGTATGTCTGTTGGTGTCCGCACATTTTTGCAATCAATGTTCCCTGGCAAGGGTGTCTTCATGTGAATTGCTTTGTGCGTCCAGGGATGCAGTTTTCTGTTATGCCTGCATTTGTGCCCTAAGTTGGCAGGATATGCCCAGACGTGGGTCCCTTGCTCACTTTGCCACTGGATTCAAACTAGCCTGGCTGATGTATGTATGTAACTGAGCTTGTAAAGTGCCTGGTTACACTTAACAGTGTGTCCCCACGCTGTACCGCTGAGGAACCCATCCTGGCCTGTTCCTGTGAGGCGCCCACTCCTGGGCACCCCAAGGTGAAGCCAGGCATCCTTAGTGATTAGGGCCGGTGTGGAGATAAAGCAAGCTATTGCCCAGAGTTGCAGAGTGGGACCCATGATTAGAGTAGGCACCGAGGCGAGAATTTTCGGGTCTGCAGACATTGAGCCCAAGACCCTGCCGCGACGGGAATTGAACCCTGGTCCCGGGTCAGATCTCTGCATCAGGGTCTGCCGCTCTAACCTGTGAGCCACACTTCTCCACAATGAAGGCTGGTAATCCGAAACCAGTCCTAGGATGCTTGTTTCCAGTCCAGGGAAGACATGGCTTGGCAGTTTGGTCTGGACTGTTCCCATGAGGCACAGGGTCAAGACTGATTTGCATATAGCTGGGTCTGAACTGAGGTGGCGAAGTGTGCTAAAGAACGATGATGGATTCAACTCAGATCTGTGACTGGGGGTGAGTGTCTGAAAAGTTTCAGCACTCCGTCCATCATCTCGTTGTGTTAGCATTTGTGCAGGCCATGTACAAGTGTACACCTCTCAGTGAGCATGCGCCGTAGACATGTCAATACTGTTGAGATCTAAAAATGGTAAAGTCTACAAAACATTAGTGAATGCATCCAGGCAAGAGAGTTCATTAAACTATTTAATGCTTCAAAGGCTCAGTGAGCTCCTCCTGGTGGGCACTTTTCAGCCAGATTGAAAGCAGTGCTGAAGCTGAACACCTGTTTCCCTGTTCACAACCACACAAGACTGTATATGAAAGGCATCATCACTTGGCACGCAGAGGTTAGCAGTGTAGATGAACTGTGGCCAAATTGTTCTCTGTGGCTTCATTTCCTCATTCTGTTCTTTGTGTTTACCATTCAACAATATTATGAAGACACAATATTAGGCATTGGAGACCCAGGGAGGGGAAACAACCATACTACATGTGAGCTCAGCTGTAATTGTGTGACAGTGGGTAAGGTAAACTGTTAAAAACAAACAAAGGAAGTAGTCAGTTGTAGCTGAATTGTTAACTGACATAAGGTGAACAAAAGAGGCAATATTTTAGAACAATAGGCGCCCCCCTCGCCTAGAGGAGGGGCGCCGTTAGTTGCGCCGTGAAACCGAGCTCCAGATGGAAGAGCTGGTCTCAATGATCAGATTTTGTAATGACGTGTGGGTACACGTATCAAAACAAATACATGTGATGGCGAAGATGAAATCAATTATAATGTTATGCCTAATTTCTTTACTGCCTTATGTCATGTGGATGTCGCTAAAGGTCTGTTCATGTGAATAATGATTTTTATATCCAAGTAGTACTTTACTCCCGTTGTGGTTGTGTAGTTAATATGAATAAAAGTCTACGCCTACTGACATAAAGTGAACAAAAGAAGCAATATTTTAGAACAATTAAAACATGGCGCCATTCGTGCTGATTTTGCATCGCGAACAAGCTCCCTGCCCTAAAAACCAGAGCAATTCGCCCTCTCAGGGAACCTCACTGAGTTTTTATGCAATTCTCCAGAGTGTGAGTACTGCCCACACCTACAGAAAATAGCCACAACTGATTCAAAGCACGTTTATTGTGAAAAGAAGTCATTTCCATATGGGCGAACACAGAGCTGCAGAGCAGGCGGCTGCCCCCAGAGATTTTCAATTTCAGAGCCAAACAATGGAAATGAATGATCAGAGAAATTAAGTTTATGTATCAGACAAGAAACGTTATCAATTGTCGTCCCATTAATCCGAAGCCAGTCTAGGAAGCATAAGACGGTTGAATGTGTTCAGTTCGTCCAATCTCATATATCAAGCAAGCTGCTGCATGTGGTGAGACCTTCAGTAGGCATGGTGAGTTTTTAGAATTCTAACAAAAATGGTGTTGCCATAATCAAGCCTGGAAAGAACCAGTGCTTGGGTCATATATTTGAGCTCTAGTTCAGATAACAATGATTTAATTCCACGAATCACTCGAAGTTGGTGGTTTACCTTAGTGTCAAGAGCACAAACATGTCTGTAGATTAAGGCAAGGTGTTTGAATTGATCGGTAATGGATGGAGTGCAACTGAGAAAGCTGATACAGTCAATCCAGTCTTAACTTGAGGGTGGTCAGACTGGGAAGATATAAGGGGAATCCATTTTTATTTGGAGTGAATTTAAGAAAAAGAGCTGTGATCCTGGTTTGAATATTGTCATGCGTCGTTGTGTTTAAAGTGGTATCTTCAGAGGAGGTGTAGGATGGGGAGATGATGTAGCCTTACGTCTAGCGTGGTCACTCTCGAAGCTGGGGAACCGGGTTCGAGTCTCGGCAGTGACTCTCAACATCCTGTTATTCTGGGCAAATCACTTAATCTCTCCGTGCCTAACAAAAATGAACGTGTTCTGTAATGAAACGGGTGGTATGTAAAGCACTCTGATACCTGATGTCTCGGGTCTAATTTGCGCTATATAAAACTCAAAACAAAAAAACAAATACAAAAAAAAGGTGACCTTCGGGTAGAGATGTTTGTCATTAGCATATTTATGGAAAAATATCCTAGACTGTCCGATGATTTCCCCCAATAGTTTAGTCAGCCAGTAGCAGATTGTGTCGCATTACTGCAACTTCAAAGCCACACATTCATTAGTGATACAGTCAAGCACAGCCACTCAAAAAACTACATACCCTGACTCTCAAAAAACACTCCCACCGCTCAAAATCACACCCCTCCACTGTTGTTATTAAATTGTTTTCAGAGATACACCACTGAATCACAGGCACTCATAACATCTATCATTCTCAGTTACCTAGACCTTTAACCCACTCATGTCACCTCTTTATCTCACCTGTTCATAAAGACTAATCACTTGCAGACACTCATACCACTCATCTGTAGGTTAATACCGCTCCACTCACAATGTAGCCCTACATTATATTGCTAACTGAGCACTTCACTCTGCCTCACGTACTGAAACATCTATAGTCACCCACATTTCATTTACACAAGTATTTTTAGAGCAAGACAATTTGAGGGCATTTGAAACATTTTAATACCAGGCACATAAAGGTGCACACGTGATGGAACACTTACTTATTTTTGATCAGTAGGCAAAGCCTAAGGTGAACATTCTCAGCCTGGAAGATGGTGTCCAGAGACTGAACCAATTTGAAGCGATTGAATTATTAATTATATTGCATCTCATAATTTTGGTGTTAGAATTATCAGCAACAATGCCATCTCAGTGGTAGTGACTGACCAAATCCAGGAATTTGTCCACCACCAGTGCAGGTGTCCTGATCATTTTTCTACATGTCCATAGATTATAACTTTATTATATTTCTAAAGGTAAACATGATCTTGTTATGAAAATGAATAAGTGCTAATCAATGGGTGACCTCTATCTTTAAACAAAATAATACTGTGGCACTGCAGAATCCATGAAACCTAATCTTTTCCCCTGTTTTTAACAATACTTACTAGGGGTCAGAATAATGTAGTTATTACCCAGTAGCCAGGTATTTTTAAATCATCATTCTTTACATTCATTCCTTCCCTGCAGAATCAACTGCCTCTCATAGTCAAAAACGTAGTGCTCCCACATAGTTTGTCCGGTCGCACCATGCCCCGTTCCGCAGTGGAACCGGAAGGACCCTATGATGAAGCATGCCACCCAGGGGTAACCCTGGAGGTGAGGGTTTTAACAAAAACTTTATGTTTTCACTTGTGAAGCAACAAGAACTTCCCTAAAGTAAATTAAGGTTGGGTCCTCTTTTTTTCTGTGTATGATGTCACATTGAGTCAAACCAAGGGCATTATTGAGAAAATCTCAATATATTATTCTGGTTGAACTATTCTGCTTTAAAGTTTATTTGCATCTTATGTTGTGGATGGGTCTTAAACTCAGATTTAAATAGGACCAACACACTATATTTATTGCACTAAGTTTACGAACTCTGTAAAACAAATATGAATTCTTTAAAGGTGGTTCTCATGTTTCTTTTGAAGCAAGCACTGGCTAAGCAAATCAGTCTTGCTTTGCCAGTACTCACCACCACTGTTGGCTTTGCAAAAGTTTTTAAAATTGTAGTGACAAGCTAAGAACATTACTTTGAATACTTACTTGTAAGAGGTGATCCATATTTCACATAAGTGCAACATGGCAGCTATTTTGGAATGTTATATCAATAACAATTGTTCCAATATGCCAGCCACGTTGCATTCTGAAGCAACATGATGGTTACCTTGGAAGTATACAAAATAACATTCAAAGACGGCTCCCCACGGTTTTGTCTTTGCAGATGCTTGAATCACAAGGTGGGAGGGGTATTATCTTCCCAAGAGAGATGTTATCTACCATGACCTATTACAAGGTAGACCTTCAATTTCATTCAAATAAACCTGACATGTCTATGTGATGACATGCCCATTTGTAAATATAATTGCAAATTTTTCACACCTAACCTCAGGTATATCATTTGCAACAACAGGAATACCTACAAGTATTAATTCAGTACTCATGTCAGATTGTTCTACAACTAAACCTCTAAACATATCAGTGGCATATGCCAGAATTGAGCTAGCTGAATTGAGATGGAAGACACTCTTATGGGTGATTTATATACTCACTTGTTTATCTCATGATGACTCCCAGCATCAGGTTTATTCAAAGCAACCAGGTCCTTCACTTCTTGGGACTAATTTTGTGTTGGACGCTCAGCTATAGTAAAGCTGTCACAGAATATGTAGGTTTTCGGAATCCAGACATAGTTAATACATGCAATGGGATAGCTTATGTGGGATTAGCAATATTCTTTGAGAGAGTGACATTTAAATTGGACCCAAGGTATGGCGAATTGTTTGAACTAGTCCCATGGGGAACTACTCTAGGGTGTTTTCTTAGGTGGGAATTTCAGAACGTCACAAGGGGTTACCATTGATGTAGTCACTGGCTCTTAAGCTTTGGTTTCAAAATGAAGTTAAAGTATACATCTTGATAACTTTCCATCTAATTTGCCAGAACTGCAGGTAGCCAAGAAGGTCCTAACATGTTTATCATATACAGCAAGTCTGAAAGCATAAAAATTTTACTTGGAGACATTTCGCACCAATGACACTTCAGACGTTGTTCCTTGGAGCTTGCTGGTTCCAACAGTTCCACTAAGTAACATATTGCTAGCTGTGTTTTAGTCTGACTAAATGTAGACCTAAAGTTTACTACAAAATGGTGGGACATTTATAGGTTTTTCTATTGTATCTCCTCCTAAAGATAAAGGGAGTATTGCAATGGGCCATGCCCTGTCCCTACAAGCATACAATAAATGTTTGCTACTTTGGGATAATTCGGTGGGCCCACCCTTTCAGGCAAGTCCTCAAGATTTTAGTTTCCAGGGTATAGTCACACTGTACAAAGTAGGGCCCTGTGACTGTACAAAAAGCAGTGAGTGCCATTCCTTGGCACAGTCACCAGTGGGTCAGTTATAACTAACCTGAAAGTATGTCAAAACACATTACTAAATCTGTCAAACCAGGCTTGCTCCATTTGTGTGAATCATGGGTATCTTCATACCTTGGTCTTGGGAATGTATGCTTGGTTTTCTTTCAATGACCCCTTTTGTTCTGAAATGTGATAGGATGTGAAAACTCACAATATGCAAGATAATCATAAACCAAATATATTCCACACAAATCTCAGGTTAATCTACATATGCACTCCGATTCTGCCACGGCCGTTCATACTAGAAAACCCTGCCATATGTTTTACATTTTCTGAAATCTTGTGGGATCTCCTGTAACAGCTAAGGGTAACATTCAAGCTAATTCACACACATTAAGATTGAGTCTGCTGTCATCATTTCTTAATTGCAGGACGTACCCTTTTGGGAACAGCATTAACACTACTTAAAATTAACATGAAATATAAATATCTTAAGAGAGAATACAAATCACCAATTGAACAAACAAACAGAGCAGAAGCATGGAACTTTCCAAAATTTAATTCAAGAGTGGCCCCCGCAAAACACACTCCACCTGCATAACGTACGACGCAGCTACCCTCTCAGCACTTAACCCCGGCCGACTCCCAAACTGCTACCAAGCTGCCCCAGAACACACCCATGGACCCTTCACCTGCCACTCCTGCAAGTTCGACTGCCTCAGGACCCACACCAAATACACAAACTCCAAACAGAGCTCCGACACTAACCACCTGAAGTGCATCCTGCTCAACACCCGCTCGATCCACAGACACGCCGTTGAACTCTGGAACCTACTCGACACTACATCTCCGGATGTCACCTTCCTTACAGAAACCTGGATGAACGCCTCATCAGCGCCCGACATCGCCATAGCCATCCCGGATGGCTACAAGATCATCCGAAAGGACCGCACCAACCAAACAGGAGGAGGCATCGCCATCGTCCATAAAAACACCATCCGCATCACAACCAATTCCGACGACAACCTCACATCCGCCGAACACCTTCACTTCCAGATCCACACCGACCCCAAGACCACACTCAGAGGCACCCTCATCTACAGACCACCAGGACCTCGCACACAGTTCAGCGAAGACATCACTGACTTCATCAGCCCACACGCCCTCCCCTCCGAAGACTACATTCTACTGGGAGACCTCAACTATCACCTGGAAAAGAAAAACGATTCCAACACCGCCACCCTTCTGGACAACTTGGCCAACCTCGGACTCGAACAACTTGGGGACACCCCCACCCACTACGCCGGACACACGCTTGACCCAATCTTCACCTCCAGCAAGCACATCTCCTTCAATCACACCACAGCTCTCCACTGGACGGACCACAGCTGCGTTCACTTCGACTACAAAAAGACCTCGACCCACAACTCCCCACAACCTATTCCCCGAAGAAACTGGAACAAAATTACTACCGACCAGCTCTTCACATCGCTTCACCAAAACCCTCCTGCCAAATCATCCGACCCAAACCAAGCAGCCACCAACCTCACACAATGGATCACCCACAGCGCAGACGAAATAGCACCCTTGAAAAACCATCAAATCAAGCAAGGTAACAAAAAAGCCCCCTTGTTCAACGATGACCTTAAGAAATCCAAGAAGTCCTGTTGTACTCTCGAGAATGCCTGGAGAAAAAACTCAACCACTGACAACCTGACCACCTTCAAGAACGCAACCCGCAAACACAACCAACTGATCCGATCCACCAAGAAATCAGCATTCAGGGATCAACTTGACAACAACACCCACAACAGCAAGGAACTATTCAACATCGTCAAAGAATTCACCAACCCCACCGCCGGCACCAACGGCATCATTCCCTCCCAAGACCTCTGCGACTCCCTAGCCTCTTTCTTCTACAACAAAATCGCCGACATACATAACAGCTTTGAAAACCAGCCCGGGGACCAGCCCACTCCACCCACCTCCGAACCAACACCCCCCTCTAACAACCTCTGCGCCTGGAACCCAATCACCACTGAAGACACCATTCGCCTGATGAACTCCATCCACTCAGGATCGCCAACTGACCCTTGTCCCCACCACATTTTCAACAAAGCAGACTCCATCATCGCACCCCATCTCCGAGACAACATCAACTGCTCCCTCAACTCTGCCACCTTCCCGGAAGGCTGGAAACATGCGGAACTCAGCGCCCTTCTGAAGAAACCCACAGCAGACCCCACTGAACTAAAGAACTACCACCCCATATCGCTCCTCCCATTCCCTGCCAAAGTCATTGAGAAAGCCGTCAACAGTCAGCTCGCCGCCTTCCTCGAAACCAACAAATCCCTCGACCCCTCACAGTCCGGCTTCCGAGTCACACACAGCACCGAAACCGCACTCATCGCAGCTACTGACGATATCCGAACTCTACTGGACAACGGGGAAACAGCTGCCCTCATCCTACTTGACCTCTCCGCAGCCTTCGACACAGTCTGTCATAGCACCCTAATACAACGCCTCAGCAACATCGGAATTCAAGGAAAAGCATTGGACTGGATCATCTCGTTCCTCGCCGGAAGAACCCAGAGAGTCCGCCTCCCCCCTTTTAGATCGGAGGCCACCGAAGTCATCTGTGGCGTACCACAAGGATCATCACTCAGCCCCACCCTCTTCAACGTATACATGAGTCCCCTCGCATCCATCGCACGCCAACACAACCTCAACATCATCTCCTACGCAGACGACACCCAGCTGATCCTCTCCCTCACGAAAGACCCTAACACCGCCAAAACCAACTTACATGAAGGAATGAAAGAAGTAGCCGAGTGGATGAAGAACAGCCGTCTTAAACTAAACTCTGACAAAACGGAAGTCCTCATCTTAGGATCATCCCCCTCCGCCTTGGACGACTCATGGTGGCCACCAGCCCTGGGAACCGCACCCATACCTACGGACCACGCACGTAACCTGGGCTTCATCCTGGACTCCTCCCTCTCGATGACCAAACAAGTCAACGCCGTCTCATCATCATGCTTCAACATCTTACGCATGCTCAAAAAAATCTTCTGCTGGATCCCCACCGAAACAAGAAAGACAATCACTCACGCACTGGTCACAAGCCAACTGGACTACGGAAACACCCTCTACGCCGGAACCACAGCCAAACTACAGAAAAAACTCCAACGCATCCAAAACGCCTCAGCCAGACTCATACTGGACATCCCCCGTCAAGCCCACATCTCCGGTCACCTGAAAGACCTCCACTGGCTCCCCGTCAACAAGAGAATAACGTTCCGTCTCCTCACCCACGCACACAAAGCCCTTTACGACCTAGGACCCGAATGTCTCAACACACGACTGTCCTTCTACACCTCCACTCGCCAACTACGATCATCCAATCAAGCCCTCGCCGCAATTCCGCGCATTTATAGATCTACCATGGGGGGAAGAACCTTCTCCTACTTAGCGGCCAAAACCTGGAATTCTCCCCCCACCCACCTCCGCCTTGTACAGAACCACCTTTCCTTCAGAAAGCAACTTAAAACTTGGATATTCGATAAGTAAGGTACCCCCCCCCCTCCTCCCTCCTCAAGCGCCTTGAGACCCTATGGGTGAGTAGTGCGCTATACAAATTTCCGAACTTGAACTTCCGAACTTGAGTGGAAGTCACATGCATTCAGGGGTCCATTAGAGAATGTGAATGTAGAAGACGTGGAGGTTGCAAGACTGGAAACTCACATGTGTTTCTCCTTGCATAACAGAACACATAATCTACAGATTTACTAGGTCTGCCCTCTTGTTCCACACAGGTAGGATTGTATTCATCCAGCTCTGGGCTTTCCTTTTACAAATGAGCAGTGACGGCCGGTAAATACAACTTAGATAGAGTTTTCGGGGTGCCTCACACACACACACATGCATTTATATGCAGACACACACATGCCCATTCAAAACACTCACTCACAAATTGTTAGTAGGTGGTTGTGACACTATGGGCCGCCCAGATTTTTTGCATTTTGAGCACCTAATTTTTGAGCTTTTACTGTGGGGGAGCCTTATAAGTTGGGACTCACCCACAGTGAACTCAGGATGAAAGAGACTGCATGGGGATTTTACTGGTGTCCCCCTGGCTTGACCAAGCCACTGCGCAGCAGCTGGACTAAGGGACACCAGGCTGGTTACATGCAGACACACGTGTACATGCGTGTGCACACGTGTAGGGGCTGCGCAGGGGAGATCCTAGTGTGCGCAGCTAAAGAGCAGGTGCAGATAAACTGGTGTGGCAGGACTTATGCAGAATGCAGTGGTGACATGGAATAGGTTTCATACAGTGGGAAGGAATATGCCAGGGAAAGTCAGTGTGCTTTACAGTGTGTATTCCAATATTCTCTTATGGGGAAAGGGAGCACATGTGCTAGTTTCACATTCCTAAGGCCTAGAAATTCCAGACACGCACTAAAGTGCACTGTAACGGGTGTGAGAAGAAGTATTCTGCAGAGTACAAAGTCCTATTTGTACTGCTTTTAGGTCATCCAGAACTGTCACATTTCTCTGAGTCAGTCATAACCAGGCCCTAACTGGGGGCTGACCTCAGTAACCTGGATTGATGACCCTTCTTCCCAGAGTGAAGATCTCCTCTCCACGAAGAGAAGATGGGTGGGGCTACAGGCTCATCCATCAGCAACTATCACTGGGTGCCAGGCACCATGCTGCACCAGGGAGGTAAGGCAGCGAGGGGGGGAAGGGGCTTTCAGAGACCATGTGGCAGGAGACCCTGGGCGACGTCATCTTGAACCAACCCAGAGGCCTGGGCAGGAAGGAGGGAGCAGGGGCAGAGAAGTGATGTGTCACTGTGTGATAGGGCAAACAGAGACTTTCTGCCAGCCCCCCCCCCCACCAACTTCTTAAAAGAACTTGCACAGGAAGAGAAGCTCTTTCTGGGGTGTGGTCTGCTGGGGCATAAGGTGCTGGAGCCTTGCGCAACGGGCAGTTGGAAGGAGGAAACCCCTGACTATCCCAGGATCCTGAACAGCGCCAGAAGAAGAGACCAGGATCAGTGCGCAGAAGCAGGGGCCTCTGCGCAGGGAGAAGAGAGGCCTCGGAGAAGAGCCAGGCGAAAAGCTGGTGCAGGGAGCTAGTGAAGACAGCTCTCTGCTGAATGCACCCTCCTTAAGACCAGGAGGGTGAAGGAGAGTGTTATTAGGGCTGGGACCGGCCAAGAGGAGCAAGGAGAGAAGAAAATTGTGAAAATCGGCCACCTGGGGGCCGAGATATGCCCCCCAGAAGGTAGACAACCTTTGACCCCTCAGTGGACCTACGACAAAGCGCATGGTGCTCCGCCGCCGGCCTCAACGATGCCCCCTGGGTGGGTCAAGTCCCCGGTGGCTGTCCCCAGCAGATGCGAAGCTGTCGCGCTCCCCGTGAAAAATGCCCTGCAGGGGGGCCAGGAGCACACCCTAGCCTCCGCCGAAGATGGAAGCGGGCGGGTAGCGCCGTTGTGCCCCCGCAAAGAGGTCTTAAGGGGCCTGGAACCCCATTCCTGGGCCCTGAAGCAAAGTTGGGGAGTTCCGTCGCGCTCCCCTTGAAGCCAAGCATGGGACACCAGGAGCCCACCCTGGCCCCTGAAGAAGATGCCCTGGGGCCCGGGACCCAACCCCTGATACCAAGTCAGGGAGCAAGATCACGCTCCCCGTGAAGATGGCCCCCATGGTGCCTGGGATCCCCAACTCCAGGCCCCCGTGTGATGCGAGGGCCCAGGACACCATCCCCGGGCCCCGATGAGAGGGAGAAGGCGGGGGAGTGCCGTCCCAGTCCCCCGAGGTCCAGGAGGACCAGCAGCATTTCCTATGTCTGCCCGCCAGAGCGGGCAGACCTGAAGAGAGGCGCTCCTGCAGCAGCACGGGATGGTGCTGGCCGGGTGTGGAGCTGGCGGGGGCAGCCGGGGGTGGGCTCCCCATGCTTCCCTCCAACCATTCAGCAGACGGGAGTCCCGGGTGGGACCGGGACCCGCCAACAGGAGTGCGACAGGTGCCAGGGGTCCGGGTGGGACCGGGCCCCCGAATATCTGTATAAGCAGCCTGGGGTGGGCTCCCCGAGCCATCTTACTCACCTGGGGGTCTGGGTGGGACTGGACCCTCCAAAGGGCGGCAGACGTGGCCGGAGGCCCACTTCGCGGCTCTCCCCGAAGCAGCGGGAGAGCCACTGCTCTAATATGCGGGAATTCCCATAATTTCTTACAGGCCAGGACCGGCCTGCAAGGGCAACACAGCGTTTTCACTGCTTCTGGTGGCCCCAGGAGAACGGGGTCACCACCATATGTGTGCAAAGGTGCAGGGGGAGCTGCTGGAGAAGCGCAGTCTCCCCCAGCACGAAAATGGAAGTCCCTCCCTAAGACTCCTGGGGACTTGAAAAGGATAATCCCTCAAGGGCTGATCCAGCATTCTAACACCTTCTAGACTGGAACGTTTGTTCTACAGCTGGGGGTGTACCGAAAAGTGGATTAAGGGGTGAAGAGCTGAGTTGGGAATGTCTGAAGAAAGCATCCCCTGGAGGTGAAGAGGTGTAATTGCACCAGTAATGCACTTACTGAGGCTATTTCTTTTAGAGGGATTGAAGGTCACATGTGTAATGTGAAGTACCTGCATAAGGTGATGTCATAAGCAAAGTGTGGTTATGTTGCCAGACATTCCTGCTAGGGTGTCTGGCTGTATATGCGTAACCGATTTAATCTGTGATGCCTTTAGGGGCTGTAATTACAATGCATTCTAATGATACCCAAATGTGTTGAGTACTGTCATTCTAAAGTGATGCTTACATATGTATTCTTGTTGCTGCGCTTAGGTGAAGAACCGAGACTGCTGGCCCTTAAGATGTAGGGGTGTATACTTCATGGTTAGTAGCAATGCTCAGTCAGGGTTGTGTGTCACCAGGGCAGGTATACCTATTCTAAAATGCTTGTTGAGGTAATGGGGCGAGTCGCCACTGGGATGGTGCAAGCACACCGGGCCTTCGTTCCAGGTTATGTGCAACTAACTGCATTTGGGGGCAAGATGTTGTGCATTCATGGGAGTGGTGGTACTAGGCCCCACCCCCCTGCGGGAGTGGTGGAGATGTTATGCAATGTGACCAAGTAATTCCAACAGCTTATGAATATTTGTAAATTGGTGCTTAGTATTGAGTAGTGTGTGTGTTTAATAAATGTACTCCTACCTTTTTATAAAGCAAAGTACAGACTGGACAATCAATTATTGAGTGTTATTGTTATTGCTGCGCACCTGTAATGGCCGTTACTAGCCCACACCACCTCCCGTGAGTAAGCCTCAGACTGCTCTGTAACGCTACCCTCTGAGAGTCAGGCGCTACAATTGGTGTTTGGTTCCCAGTGAAGGACAAATCTAGTCATGTTGTTTGTGCAGGCCTCACAGATACTGCCTCGTTTTTCAACACAAATACACATACATTCATACATACAAGCATGCACCAAACAGTCAATAAAAACACAATACCAGTGTTTTGAAGGTGTCAGGAGGGTTGGGATTGCTGCCTCCCCTCATTTACTTAAATTCAGTCAATCAGGGGAGGCAGAAGAACCTGCATTGTCACAAGGTAGGATAGAGTGAGAGAGACTGCTAACTCCACCCACTGTGTGACGAAGTGTCAGTGAAAGACACAAGACCCTGGGCAATCCAGGGAATAAAACTGAAGCACCCAGGTACGAAGCGATCACTGACAGCCACCTCGTCACGAGGAGGAGGCTTCAAGGACCTCTGCCAAGCTGAGGAGGTCACGCCCACAGGAGCTGTGACATCCTCAGCCCAGCATAGATCAGCTCAGGTAGCAAGGAGCCTACCCATGTAGCACATGTCTAGCTCCTGGCTGTCTGACCAAAACAAAAAGTGTGTCTCAGGTTGACCTTTGCTCAACCTGACAGACACACTTTATGTTTAAAAGGTGTGGGGCATGGCCCCTCCACCTTTAAGGACAGGCTGCTGCTGCAATTGAGTGCTATGAGGTGTATTAGTCCTGTTGGTTCCATTGAAGCAAACAACAATTAGGGGCTGAATAAGGGAAAGGTAATAACGGAGGTTCTGAAAAATTATTTGGGCTCATCTGCAGTTGAACTGCCTATTTATGAATTGCCTCAATTATGTATCGACTGCTAATGGAGCCAAAAAGAAATCTACACAAAATTATAACATTTTAGTAGAAAATTGTTTTCTTTTACATTTTTGCCTAATAATGCTCATAATTAAAATAGGTGATCGATATCTTTAAAAGTCTATAAAAAAGCATTCTTGTTATTTGCAGCTACTTTTACTGGTAGATTACAAGATAATGATCAAACTAGATCTTTAAAAAATACAAATCAGGTATAGCACCTATGAATGCGCTACAGCTACTCCCACACAATTATGGTAGAACAGTCATCTCATTGGATGTATCCCGATGTCTGTAAGTTATCCCTTTGGAGGACTTCCATAAGAAGTGTGGCAGGCTTATGAAGAAATGTAGTTTACCTAAAATACTGGGAAGCAACCACCAGATTAATAGGATGCCAGGTATGTGAAACACATGCATGCTTCGGACATGCATTCCAGAGCACACATGCGCAAGACTACTATTGGCCACACTGCAAGGACAGCAAATGCCAATTTAGGCGTTAAAAGTCCCAGGGAAATAAAGAGACATGATGTGTAGGGTGGTGGAGGGAAGAGGTATGAAGTGAATCAAGACTTGGCAGCCTTCTATTTTCTAAAACCCTGGCATACGGCTGCACTATCTTAGGGTTGCTAATACAAACTTTTAGAAACTGCAATAATTCCTTTCTTTTTTTAAACAAACTGAGCATTGAGTAATTTGGTTCCATTCGAGGGAGATGCGAGAAAATGTGTCGATATATGTGTAAATAAACTTTTCTTAAATTTTAAATGCTCCTAATTTAACAAATAACTCGAAATTAAAGGTTGTGTTATATAGTTAGCTTGTATTTACTCACCTTCACGTTTCCATCTACTTTTGAAGGAACTGTGAACCACTTCGGAGTGTGTCTAAAATAGAAAGAATAGTTCTAGGTTAGTTTTTTGCTCATTCTGAGTTGTTGAGAATTCTGGTCTATGCTGCATTGTATTATCACACCAATGTCATTACATTATCAAGTGCCAAAACATAAAAGGAATACCTAGCACTAGTCAATTCATCCTGTGCTGACAAATTTTCTGATACTGCTTACAGACTGATAAGTGAAATCTGTAATGCCTGCATCTGCCTTCTCCTATGTTGACCTTTCTTGCAGAGCACTGTTCACCTGCAGTGGGACAATGTGTCAACCTGGAACCTTTAATGTCTCCAAGAACCAACCCATAGAATTATCTGTGTCTGTTATCCTGCCTATGTTGTGTCTGCTAATACACATCTGACTCACGACCTGCTCCTTGCAAATATGACCTAGATGTTTTGGCAAACCTCTCAGAGAGATCTGGGTTTTAAGAAAGTCTAATTTGAATTTGGGCCATGAGCATTAAAAAACTATGAAACTTAGTTGCAAGTGGAGGAAAGGATGATGGGGTAGAAACATTGCGCTCCACTCACAACATTTGCACCAGTGTCGAACAGGTGCACAATTAAACTAAATTTCCCATCTGAAACTCTAAATCTCAATTCACAGAAATGCAACGATAGAGCTGAGAACTTAAGGGAGAGGCTGCAGGAGGCTATTGAGAAGGTTGTGAATACTCCAGAAGTGGACATGTAAGTTCTGCTCCTAGATCATCCCATATACAGAGTATTCGCTGACCTATTTTTGTCCCAAATTATTACACTTCATGCCGCACAGAATAGTAATTGTTATTTATCAATCAATTTCCCTACAATTCAGGCTCTCACTTGGCTGTTCATGTGCTCTCTTCTACCCCTTCAAACCCACCACCGCTAACTCAGGCAGTACACAACAGAATGTGCATACAATTACAGCGTAAGAGACAACCTATCTTTTCTTAATGACAATTCCGGTTTATTCACTCAAGATATAAGCAACCATATGAATACCTCCCTATCCCAAGCAGTCTATGTGCCATCTTAAGCCGAGCCTGGATAGGTCTGTTATTGTTATTTCTCAAGATCCACTTGTAGCCGTGTAACACATTCCATTTGTGTTTTGTTCATAGCTGCATAGGCATAAAGAATTAACTATCTTCTGCCTTTATTTTGACATTCCATTCCAGTGCAGTGGGGTCACAGCAGCTGGCATTTGTGAGTTTGTGCAATCTGAACCTATACAAATCCTTGTTCGGCTCACCTTTACCACTTGGACCGTAACCAAGAATTAATATATTTTTATAAACATTAGCTGGTGATATCGGCTTTTAGCAAATTTAGCCACCACCAAAATCACACAATCACCTAGAAATGCGGCCGGTTCCCGGTTTGAATGAGAAAGATCACCGAGATCTAACCATATCTACTCCTCTAGAATGCCTGCCTGTTTCCAATCCTCAGGACTACTTGTACGGCATTAGAAGTAAGCTTGGACATTCATGATTTATTTGGATTTCCATGCATACACCTGGAAATGTTGCAAATCCCCTAAAAATTGCATATTAATTGCAGACAGTCAAAGAAAATCTATAGTGCTTGGAATTCTGGTTTGCTGTCCGGATCAAGACAAATGTTTCATGGGAAGTTAGACTGTTCTGGATATTGCTGTGAGCAAAGGCTCAACGGTCAAAAAAGACAGCACAACACAATTAAAGCTGCATAAAATAGTTGCTGAGATATGAGAGTGTAACTCACAGGTGACGTATTTAAGGCTTTGGTGATAGACAGCTCTCCTGGCCCTACAAGCAAGTCTTGAGCAACATATCCAGCGTCAGTTTAATCACTGCCTTCTGATGGTTATGCTTTTGATTTTGCCATTATAAATGCAGGCGCATAAACAACAGAATGCAAAGGGAAAGAGAGGAATGGAAATGCTAACCAAGCCCTGCATTGGAATAGTTGAGATTTTTTGAGTAATCCGTTTATTATTATCATCCATATCATCAAATTGCAAAGTGTCAAAAACATAAAATGACTACCTAGCACTAGTCAATCAGTCATGTGCTGTCTAATATGCTGATACTGCCTATGGACTGGCAAGTGAAATCAGAAACTGCAGTATCTTTATGGGAAATAGTGATAACTGAATGTGGAATAACTGAATCTGCCTTCTCCTATGCTGACCTTCCTTGCAGAGAACTGTTCACCTGCAGTGGCACAATGTGTTAACCAGGAACCTTTTATGTCGGCAGCAACCGACCCATATAATTATCTGTATCCTGTTATCCTGCTTACGTTGTGTCTGCTAAGAGACATCTGATCACGACCTCCTCCTTTGAACATGAGACTGTCCAGGCACATTTCTGAGACTGATTGATTATTTGACATTCTGTTCCCTAGTTCTGGATTCAGACAATCCTTCTATGAGATACACCAAGTTGTTGAAGAACTAGAGTAGGCGGTAAACTCATGCCCTTTAGATTTTATCTCTGACAAATTAGAGGCACAAATAATGTGAAGACTCCTGGCTTTATTCGGGCTGACAAAGGTAGACTTTTGTGCACTTGTAGGTGAAGAGGTTACTTTTATTCTGCATGTTCCCCCAGGCCTATATGAACAGAATAACCGTATAAACAAGGCTTAAAGATATTACGCACATTTTATTTCGCAGTTTTAAAATACTTACTAAAACAAATATCCAAATATAATCTTGTTATTCTAAATCAACAAGCTAAGAAAACAATGAACAATACAAGAATGATGAAGACAGCGCTGAATCATTTGTTCGTCAATCAAATGAAAAAGAAACAATGTTATTTTACACATAAAAAAAGAACATTTATTACTTACATTTCAAAATCATTATTGCACACAGCTTGCAGCTGTTTCTACTGCCATTCCTACGAGGGGGTGGGGGATATACCCCACACACTTAATCACTGCCTTCGAACGTGTTTGGTTATGGTTGATAAGTATTTTTGGAGTTTGGAGAAATTATTTCAAAGTCAGTCACAACAAACATTGCAAATGTGTTCTTTTGGGGTGGGATGGGGTTTGGGTGGTTTAACTATTCTAACGTGCAATAAAGAAAATGTTAAAATATAATTTACAAGGGGCGTGGCTTGCGCGCCGCTCTGAGATGGCGGCTGGCGCTTTAGCTCCGGGAGGACAGCGGTTGCCGGGACGTCTGTGAGAGCCCTATCGGCATCGCGTTTGTTCCCGAACAGCGCAAACTTCATCGGAATGCGCCAGGATCGTGAGGAGATGCGCTGCTGTCACTGCGAATGGCGGGAGTCTTCCTTTCTGCTACTTTGAAGCTCGGCTCACTGGTTTTTTCATGCAGCCGCCATTTTGTTTCCTGTGTGGCGTCGCTCGTGATTGTTACCTCAGGTGCAGTGGCGCATTTTGGGAGCTGTTGTTTCTACTGAAGTGAGGTGACATTTCCTAATATATTCAATATACATTATTCTCACTTTCAATTTGGCGTTTTTTATTGCTGGCAGATATTTTTCATGATTTTTTTCTGCTTGATGTGCCTCATATATTCATCAGTGGACCTCCTGATGTTTTGCTTCTCTTTTTTTGCCTACTTTGGATTGATGTTCTGGTGGTCAACCTGATTGCGAGGTTACTGGATGTCTGGAATTCTGTATTTTTGAATACTTCAGGATTCTTTTTTGTGGTATTTCTTCTAACCATTGGAGCTTAAATCGCCATTTTGTGTTCTACTTCTACGGCCATTGGTCAACGTTTGCTGCTCTCACATTTACTGCTAACAAGGAGCCTTTGAGACTTGTCTTTTTTCTTACCTTGATTACACCTGTTGAATTCTCTCTCTGCGCATAGTTCTTCAGACACAGTGTTGGTGTTTTCAACGTGGGCTGTGCTTATGGCGGACAACATGGGCGCTCCTTCTACTACCAAGGACTCTAAAGGTGCTCTTAAGAGGTCCAAGCAGCACTCTCCTACTCCGGAATCTTCTCAGAAGGATTCTAATGCCACATTAGATACTATTTTGACGCGTCTCAATGCGGTTCATGATATTGCACAATCTACTAACACTAATACTGACCTTTTACAAGTGGAGGTAGCGGCTATCAGGTATGACTTTAAGGCATTATCTGTTAGGGTCACTGCTGCGGAATCCCGCATTAGTGGTGTGGAAGATACTGCGCACCAACACTCACGGTCTCTTCAACAAATGGATCGTTCAATGGCGGCTTTGAGGAGAGACCTTACGGAGCAGGAGGATCGTAACAGGAGAAGTAACCTATGAATTTTTGGTCTTCCTAAAGACGCAGAGAAGTCAGCTTCTTCGATGATTGACTTTATCTCCCAATGGCTTCCTTCTACCTTGCAAATTTCATTTCTGATAGACTTTGAGATTGAGAGGGCTCATCGTGTCCCCTCCTTCAGGTCTAAATCTTCTACAAGCCCAAGAGCGGTAATCTTCAAGCCATTGCTTACCAACATTCAGAGCAAATTTTGGCTCATATGAGGAAGGTTAAATCTGTGACTTGGGAGGGCCATCGCATTTCTATTTCGCAAGACTTTGCGAGAGATACTGTGATTCGTAGAAAGGGTTTCCTCAATCTGCGGAAGTGTCTGCTGGACATGAACATCCCTTTCTCTTTTGCTGGTCCTTCCAAATTTCGTATCACATTCAAGGGCCGCTATAGAATTTTTGATGAACCTGCTGATCTTTCCTCTTTTCTTGATAATCAATCTGAATCACAGATGGATTCGTCGCCTGCTCTAGTTCCTTCTGGATCTTGATTCTTTTTTTATATTTTTTATGTGATTTTACATTTTTCCGTCTGACATGTGTCACTTTTTAGTGTTACATGTTGACTATGGCTCCCCCCGTAGTTTTTCTGTAGATGTTCAGTAGTTTGCTGTTCATTTTGTATTTCCTGTCCGTTTGTTTTTCCTCTCCGCGTTATATTGCTGCATTGGCCTTTATCGCTCTTTCTGCTTTTTTCTCTGATGTTGCTCTTATTCCCTGGTTGTTCTGTTTGCGTTCCGTTCATCCAGCCTTTGTCATTGGTCCTTTGTTTACTGGTGTAATTAGTCTTTCTACTTTCTCTTTCTATCTTTCTTTTTTCTTCAGATTGAGAATGTTTATTCTACCTCCTTTCACCTTTCGGGTCATATATGTCTTTTCGTATATCATAATTGTTTCTGCTTCGTTCGGCTCTCATGTTTCCTGTACCGCAACAGGTTTTTATCTATGCTCGGTTCATGTATTTTGGTCGTTTTATTCTTATTAGTCAGCATGTTCTGTTCCATTGTCTTTTGTTCGTTCTAATTTGCGTTGTTTTGTTAGTTTTGCTGCTATACTTCCATTCTTTCCGATACCTTATGTTTCATTCATTTATGACCTCACTGTGCGCTTTCTCCACATGCTTTACTCATTATCTCCGATGACCTCCTATTTCCTACTACTATTGTTTCATATTGATTCATGATGTTTTTTTTTATTACAATATTTTTATTGAATTCATTCCGCAATTGCTATGTTTCTTATTTTACTAATTGTTTATGCCATATACATGAAGTTCAGTATTTATCTTCCCTTATCTTGCTTTGTGTTGTTCGGTTGTTTTTCCTTTTTATCTATGATGTTTCTCCTATAATATTTCTAATACATTAAGTTTGCATATATCGTATGTATGCTACCTATATAAGATGTTGTTTAATCCTTAGGGATACTTTGCTTGTTTACTTTGTTGATTAAATTCTTTTAGCACTACTGTTTGCTCATAATTCTTCATTAGGTATTTATCTTATTGTATGATGCACCCTTATGCTCCTGGTTATGTTTTGACTTAGAGACTTCTTACAGCTTTTCTTTTCTTCTACCCCATTCTGAGTTCTTCCATCGCTCTGGTTACTTTATCTTTTTTTGGCCTATTTCTTTCCTTTCTGTCTGGGTTAGCGTTGCTACTTTTACTATTGTATGTGTCCCGGCATCCCTCTTGCTTCCCACTTCCATGTCTCCCCAGGTATGAGTTTATAGACCTCCCCTGGTGGGTCTTTTTCTTTTTTCTCTCTATTCCTTTCTGGTGCCTCTATCCCTCCTTCTCTTTTTCTTTTCTCTCCCTTCCCCTTCTTTCTCTTTCTCTTCTTGGATCATCGAATAGTTCTTTCACTTTTCTCCTTTCTCCCGTCTTACTTCTCTTCACGAATTTCTTGTTGGGGGTCTCCTTTTGTGTTGTTTGTCATACGACGTTGGTGGTCTTCTGTTGTTGTTGTTTTCTCTTTTCTGTTATCTACGTATTATGATTTATCTTTTCTGGTAGGAGTATGCCGGGTTTGAATGTGTTGTCCCTTAATGTTAGAGGATTTAATCATCCGGTGAAAACATCAAAAATTCTGGATTACTGTAAATCCTTATCTTCAGATTTGATACTTTTACAAGAAACGAAAGTCTCCTCCAAGGAGGCCTTGTTTTTGAAGAAGGATTGGGTTCTTGACGTTGTTTGTTCGGAGGCCTTGGGCAAAAAGAATGGTGTGATAACGTTAATTTCTAAGAATTGTGGTCTATCTGTGATCTCTACTGAACATTATTCGGAGGGTAGATGGTTACTATCCAAGTTCTCTGATGGTACGGATGATCTTTATGTTATGAATATCTATGCTCCAAACATTGATGACCCCTCATTTTGGTGAACAATTACTAAAACATTAGCTGACACACCGCATAAAGGTAATCTAATTGTGGGTGGTGATTTCAATTTACCAATGGATCCCTTGTTAGATAGAAGTTCTGCGTTTAGCTTCCGTCCTCCTAAAGCTCATAAGCAGATGACAAATATGTGTTCCTTTACTCATCTTCAAGATATTTGGCGTCTTCATAATCCTATAGGTAGCGACTTTTCTTTCTATTCTTCTCCCCATTCTAGTTTCTCTCGTATTGACTATCTTTTGGTACATTCCTCTCTTGTACAGTCTTCCTCTTCCCCGTACATTCATTTTATTCTTGTCTGATCACGTGGCTGTTTCCTTTACACTTTTGTCCTTTGCTCCTAAATCGCATCCTCGCTCTTGAAAAATAAATACTGAGCTTTTGCATGATGATTCTCAAATTTTGGCCATTTCTAAAGAAATTGATACCTTTTTCGCTGATAATGAAGGCTCTGTTTCTTCTCCAATAGTCTTGTGGGATGATTATAAATGCACTCTTCGCGGTCACATTATTAAGCGTATGGCGACAAGAAATGCTGCCATCATAAAGGAACTTGCTGATTTAGCCGATGAAATCAAAAATCAAGAATCTCTCTATCGCAATTCTAAGGACACCAAATGCTTACAGACCATTAAGAATTTAAAGTATTCCTACAACACTATTGTTACCAAGAGAGCTCATATAGGGGTACAAGCTCAGAAATCTAAACGGCTACTTTTAAAAAACCGAGCAGGTAAAATTTTGGCGACTACGTTAAAGTTTCAGGAATCTTCTTTTCACTCCTCTCAGATTTCCTCTATCAATGATAGCTCTGGTATCAAAAAATTTCAAACCACGGAGATTCTTGATGTATTCCGAGATTTTTACAGTAAGCTCTATACTCCCACTAATCAGGCATCTTTTTCCCAATGTCAATAATTTTTTGGGACAATTCCTATACAATCTGTGTCTGTGGAGGATAGTAGCAAATTGGGTAGCTCGATTACTTCTGAGGAAATTATTGCTGCAATCAAAGCTACGCGGTCTGGGAAAGCTCCCGTTCGTGATGGTTTCCCCATTTTGTTTTATAAGACCTTTCTTCCTTCTGTTGTTCCTCGCCTTAAGTCAGTTTTTGAGGCCTTTATTCAAGGGGGGTCAGTTTCGGGTTCGGCAGCTGACGCCACTATTGTGGTGATTCCAAAAGAGGGTAAGGATCAATCCGATCCCAAGAATTCCCGTCCTATTTCCCTTCTTAATATGGAGGCTAAGATTTTTGCCAAGATTCTGGCCAGGCGCTTGGAGTCTTATATTCCTAAGCTTGTCCACCCATCTCAGACGGGGTTTGTCAAGGGTAGACTTGCCAGGGACAACATTCGTACCTTTTGCCATATTCTGGGTTCAGCTAAACGTTCTAACCTTCCGGCTGCAGCTTTGGCCCTTGACGCCGAAAAGGCCTTTGACAAGGTCTCTTGGCCTTTTTTGCGTGCTGTTCTATATGCGCATAACCTTGGGGACTCTTTTGTTCATATGGTTATGTCCCTCTATGCTCAACCTAGATCCAACATTAGAGTAAATGGGGCTACGTTGTCTTTTTTTAACCTTTGCCAAGGCACCAGACAAGGCTGTCCTTTATCCCTGCTTTTGTTTTTATTATCTATCGACCCGCTCCTCAGATTGATTGATCTCCACCCAGACATTAAAGGTTTTAATTTCGGCTACCATTGTATGAAGACAGCTGCCTATGCGGACGATGTTCTTATTTTCTCTGATGACATAGTATTGGCCATTCCCGCCATTACCGACACCATCTCTCTTTTTTGTAAGGTTTCGGGTTATACCCTTAATAGACACAAAACAGAGATGTTCCCCTTAAATGCTTATTGTTTCCCAGTGCATATGGGTTCTGCAGGTCTTAAGTTGCAATCTAAACAGCTTAAATATTTAGGGATCTGGTTTTGTGGTACCCTTTATGATACTGCAGCGTATAATGAAGCCCAGACTATAACCAAAGTACGTCGTCTTTTAGACACCTGGTCTCCGAAACATATTTCGTGGTGGGGTCGTCTCCAAACTTTGAAAATGATGATAACACCTATCATTAATTTTGTATCATCTATGCTCCCGGTGAAATTATCCTCTTCTTTTTTTCATGAGATGAAACAGAGGACAATAGTGTTTGTTCCACTTCACTAATGGGTCACATCAACCTAGGATGTCTTTTTCTCTTATTTTTCTCTTTTTTCACATTTTCTTTGGTTGTGCACGGGTGACTATTTGCACCCCTATGCGAGGGTGACATTGTTGAACCCCGCTACAGGAACAGTGTCTTCTTTTTGATAACATATGGATGTCATTACCTCTAAATTTCTCTGGAATGACAAGAGAACTAGAATTGCTTACAAGTTTTTGAGAAAGCCTTATGATATGGGGGGTTGTAATTTTCCTTATTGGGAGAAATACCAAGTTGCTTTTTTAGCCTCTCAAGGAGCTCTTTGGTTTTCTTTGGGTCCTGATCATATGCCTTCCTGGATGTTAATTGAACAGGAGCTTTCTGCCCCTTTGACACCTTCTTCGTTTTTAACCACTTCTACTTTATCTATTCCGTTTTCTCGTTCGATCATTTAGATACCATTGCAGCAGTTCGGTTGGTGGACAAGAGAGTTGCTACTCCTCTTCACAAATCACGATGGTCCTTAATTTGGCGTAATTCTAAGATTAAAATTGTTATTGATCACAAGTTGATGTCTTATTGGGCTACTAAAGGGATTTCGCTTGTTCGTCATCTTTATGATTCAAATAATGATCCGTTACCCTTCTCCTCCTTAGCTCAACAATTTTCTCTCACTAACTTAGACTTCTACACCTTTCTAAAAATTAAAGTTGCTCTTGCTAAACTAAGATTGGTTCCCAATTCTCCTACTGTTACCTTATTTCAATTTTGGCTTAGAACTGGTCATGTAGCTTCCAAAATCTATACATTTTTATCTTCCAATACTTCTGTCCAGCATACTGTTACCCAACAAAAATGGTTGAGCCATTTTGCTCATGATCTTAAACAACATATTTCACCAGATTCCTGGCAGTTATTTGGGAAGTTGTCTCTGCGTAACAAAATTGCCCCTTCTTTAATTCAGTATAAGTTCTTTTCTATCAATCTCCTCCATTGGACTCCAGTTCGCTTGCTTTCCCTGTCTCTAAAGGAGGATGACCTATGTTGGAGTTATGGTTTATCGGCTGGTAATTTCCCACATATGTTTTGTGAGTGTTCTCTTCTGCAATCCTTTTGGGATTTGATACATAAGCATCTTATGTTAATATTTGATGTTCAATTCCAGCTCTCCTTTCCCATGATTATGCTTGGTCCATTGGCCTCTCCAATCCCGTTGCCTTTAGATTCCTTAGAATTACAACTAATCAGACCCCCCAGGATATTGCGGCATAGATTTGCAAATTTAGCGGCACAAAAGTGGAAATTTAGAGGCACAAAAGTGGAAATTTAGCGGCATTATTGCGGCACTTAATTTTACTCGTGATCATTCCTTTTCAGCCTTACATCAATATAAACTGATTTAGCAGGGTATTCCACTGTGAAACTGGCATGTTTAAAGTGTCTGCGGCTCCAAGTAAGCACCGCTCCAATCTGCACCTCATGAGAGGGGGTCCTATTTCTCCCTGGGGTGTTCTAGCACCCGTGTATGCACCCCTGCCGGGGCACCGCTGCCACATCATTCCTCTCCGGCAGAACCCAGAGAGTCCGCCTCCCTCCCTTCCAGTCTGCGTCCACCGAGATCATCTGCGGCGTACCCCAAGGCTCCTCGCTCAGCCCGACTCTCTTCAATGTCTACATGAGCCCCCTCGCCGCCATCGTCCGCGCATACAACCTCAACGTCATCTCCTACGCCGACGACACCCAGCTGATCCTCTCCCTCACCAAATACCCAGCCACCGCCAAGACCAACCTCCAGGATCGAATGAGGGACGTCGCAAACTGGATGAAGCTCAGCCGCCTGAAACTGAACTCGGACAAGACGGAAGTCCTCATCCTGGGACCATCCCCATCTGCCTGGAATGACTCCTGGTGGCTCACCGTGCTGGGCACCGCACCGACACCCACAGACCATGCACGCAACCTGGGATTCATCTTGGACTCCACGCTCACACTGTCCAAACAAGTCAACGCCATCTCATTCTCATGCTTCAACACCCTGCGCATGCTCCGAAAGATATTCAGATTGATCCCCACCGAAACAAGAAGAACCGTCACCCAAGCCCTCGTCACCAGCCGGTTGGACTACTGGAACGCCCTCTACGCAGGAACCACAGCAAAACTTCAGAGAAGACTCCAGTGCATACAGAACGCCTCCGCTCGCCTCATCCTCGACATCTCTCGCCACAGCCACATATCCGCCCACCTGAGAGACCTTCACTGGCTTCCAGTCAGCAAGAGAATCACGTTCAGGCTCCTCACCCACGCACACAAGGCACTCCACGACATAGGCCCCGACCACCTCAACAGACGCCTCACGTTCTACACTCCGTCTCGCCAGCTCCGCTCCGCCAGCCTTGCCCTCGACACCATCCCACGGATTCGCGGAACCACCATCGGAGGAAGATCGTTCTCCTACCTGGCCACCAAGACCTGGAACTCCCTCCCCGTTCAACTTCGACTGACCCAGGACCACCTCACCTTCAGGAGACACCTCAAGACCTGGCTGTTCGAGCAGTAGCAGCACCTACCCCCCCCGTGCTTTGAGACCCTCATGCTATGATTGATTGATTGATTGATTGCTCATGTCCGTTTTTCTGAATTTTCTGAAGAGCAGGTGATGTGACTGAAATTGACTCCCTGTTGATGCGGATCGCAGACCACTCTCTGATCCACAGACACGGACAGAAGCTAAAATTCCCAAAAACACTTCTTGCAGTCAATCAGCAGCCGTCTCCTAATCCTGCTTTCTGACAAGGCAAGCGTTTGCTGAGCCACCACAATACAAGCAGTGTGAAGAGCAGAACGACACGGAGCGTGTTCACCAGGCACCAGGCGCACAACACCCATTCGGCTCACGGGGCTTCAGCCCCCCCGCACCCCCATCGTGTGAGTCAGCCCGGGCAGAGACAGCTTCGGGGGCTGGCGACAATCTAATTGTAGCCGCACCCGAGTAGTTAACAGGTCTTTAAAAGACCATCTACTTGTAAATGAGGCTTTTGTTGTATTTTCACCCCATATTACAGCCACTCTGTCTATGGTTCGAAGAATTAGCCCCAAACTTGGCTCTAGTTGCCCGCCTGCCAGGCACTCATCACGCAGCCATAAGTTTTCCTTAACATTCCATGCGTAATCTTTCTCGCCCTGGAAAATGGAAAATGAAAAGAGATGGGATAATGACGCATAGGCAGAGGAGTCTTTGAAACCAACAGATAGCCACATTATAGCGCCCAGGCTGCTAATGCAGCAAGACTCTGGCTTTTATGATGAATTATTTCCTCTGTGTTCATCAATTATTCTTTTTGCATCTGTTTTAAAGATGGCCACTGCCACGATAAATTACGTGGCTGGAACATCTTGTGTTTGCATGTTCAGATTCAGAAAGAACACTTTAGCAGCTTCGGGTGTATGAATGGACAGGCATATGAAACAGTGAGGTGGCGGGTGCCCGTCTTTTGATTACTGACAGTACAGTTTCAGTTCTCGTCCATGCTCCCTTCACCTTCCACTGTGACTGCTGTTGCAGGAGAAGCCTACTTATCCAGGAAACGTCTAACACATTTCTTGAGCAACCTTCCCCCGCCTAGACATTAATGCAAGGAAATGCCCGGGCGGCTGGCAATTGCTAGCAGCCTGAGCCGACCGACACTCTCTCTTAGTCTCTGGGGTCATGAGAGCAAAACTCCTGTTCACGTGGGACTGACCGGAGCGAGGCGCCAGTAGCCGAAGGTAAGGAGTGCTGCATTTGCATATCAAAGCCACATAGGCTAAAGGCTTGAATCTTGGCCAGGAGGAAGCAGGTACTGGACGGATGGGCAGCGGCACGTTGTGACGTGTGCGCGCACAGCCAATAAACAGGCACTGTTTGTTTTGCAGACACTTTTTTTCTATATTTCGCGGCAATAATTGTAAATATCGCGGCGTTTGCGCTATTCAGCCGATTTCGCGATTTTTTCGTGAATCGCGAAATGCTGGAGGGTCTGACTAATGGATCTTCTATTAACTGTTGCTGTCAAAGTGAGTCTTATGGAATGGAAGTCTTTTTCCTCAGTCTCATACCATAGCTGGTGGGCATGGGTTTCCTTTTTGAGAAGTGCACACACTTCGGTTGATGAGGCCCATTTCTCTCCTTCGATCTCTAGTGGTGTTTGGAGAGCTTTGGATGCATATATGGATTTAGCATCGAAAGGTTTGGTTGCTCAATATCCCTTTGTAATACCTGATTGAGTGTGTCTTGTGTGTTTGTTTGTGGAGCCCCACAGGAATTCGTTTCTCTATCTTTTCTTCCCTCTCTCCTTTCCCCGCTTTCTTCCTCTTTTCCTTTATTTTCTCTTTCTCCTTTTCTCCTTTATCTTGATATTTCTCCTCTTTCTTTTGCATAGTGATACTGTTGATGCTTTTTATTATTCCGGTCACTAATTCTTTGTATTCTACAATACTTATATGCAATTTAGCCAATGAATTATTTGTAACTTGGCCACCATTGATATATTATTCTTTATCGATACTCATCACCTGTATCACTTTCTATTATGTTTTACTATTTATTTACTGCCTCAAATTCTAGTAAAAAATGTTGAACTTAAAAAATATATAATTTACAAATTACGCATATTAATTGAAGATGTTACATTTTTGTTTGTTAAGTAATTCTTTTGTTTTGAATTTGAAAAATGAAACATGTTTTAAACAAATATAGTCTAAAATGCACCCAAAAAAGAGTACACCCATTAAAATATTTTTGAATAGAAATACATAAGTAGACAAACTATATTTAAAATTAATGCATGGCAATTTTAATACAACATTAATATACATATACATATACATACAGGTATATATATATATGTATATATATATATATATATATGTATCACGTCACAATTCCCATCAAAGGGAAAAATGGGACGCACTTCAGTAGTCCTTGTCAGCATTCATTCTTCTATTGCCATATTTTCATCTTCTGGGCAAAAGCGAGCAGATCTACGCGTTTCGGTATCACGGATAACTTGCTCACGATCAACTTAACGCTCATTCTCACGATGTTTAAAACATTTCAAAAACAGTTACATCCCTTCCTGTCATGTGATTAGAGCGTTAAGGATGCATTCTGGATGCTATAGTTTATAAAAAATTGCAGTGTTATTTAACTAAAACGTAAAGTCACTACATAATGTGCAAATTAATAAAGTGATTCACAATAAACATGTGGGAGAAAAACCAGTGTTAATCGCACTTTTTTAAAAGAAAAGTATGGATAAAGAAACAAAAGCAATGCCAGACAGTGCAAAAACGGATACAAAAAGCAAACTAAGAGTATGGGAGAAACTAAGTCGCAAAGAAATAAATAAGTCATGGGAACTCATCACACTTAGAAAATATCTGGAAGTACAGAGGGTGCCAAGGGGCCTGCGAATTATGCTTATGCCAAGCCATCAGGACACCTCAAATGAGCTGTTACACCTTCTCGTTTCCACCCGAGTAGATCTTGTAAATTGTATTGCTTGTGGTTGGTCTTTTCATAACATTCTAGGTCTTTTAAATGCCTGCGTGCTTCCATTAAATAGTCTTTTTGTGGCCCGATCACCATATTTCCGCCTTTGTCAGACTTCGCCACAATAATCTCATGATTGTTGCTGAGCTTCTTTATCAATTTGGTGTACTCCATTTCACATTTGTTTTTATACTGTTTCAGATGTTTGGTTTGGTGATGCAACTTTTTTATATCTTCTGTGACCACCTCATGAAAGATATCGATTGCATCTTTCGGCATTGCTGGAATAAATTTGGACTTCGGTTTGAAAGGACTCATAACAGCTCCATGTTGTCTTATATTAGCCTCTTGCAACCTCACTTCTGTGGACTGTTCTTCAATCAGACTCTGTTCTCCCATGCTGTCATAGTTGCTAAGATCATGTAGAGCGAGCAAAGCAGGCACATCTGATGCTCGTGTTGGGCTTGCTCACAATGCAGTGAAGATTCAACTTCCGAATAAAACAAAACACATCAACCCTAGTGCGAGCGTAATTAAAATCGCTTACAGGTTAGAATGACAATCCCAAACACAATAATAGCTTTTCTGCTTCCAATAGTACAGTCGTGGAAAGGTTAATAATGGTGTTGTCATCTGCTATTACTTTCAGCGCCAATATGTTTTTTTCGGATTTGGGTTTCCATTTCTTGTGCCGTTCCCTTCTTCTTGCGTATATATGTATATATATATATGGCTGGGAGCACCAACTCTAAATAAATCACTTTGCACCGAATTTGGGTCCGTGTCCGTATATTCAAGACAAGCGAAGTCTGCTTTATTGCTGGATCATCCTTGGAATATATATATATATATATATATATATATATATATATATATATATATATATATATATATATATATACATATATATATATATATATCCAACGTAAAAGAGTTGCCCCTCACAAAGAAGCCTCAACACTGGTAGCTGGTTTCTGGCGTTTTATTGTTTGAAAGGAACAGCAAAAGCGAATACGATATCACCGCCTTCAATTTGTAGAGCCGACGCGTTTCGTGCTGCCATCGCACTTCTTCACAGGCTAGAACATTCAGCAAAAGTTGAGCAGGTAAGCACCGGATATCAACCTAGAGACCCGCCCCAGTGGGCGTCAACAGCCACGCTGCCTTGTGAGCAATGAACTGTTGCGGCCCACTGGGGCGGGTCTCTAGGTTGATATCCGGTGCTTACCTGCTCAACGTTTGCTGAATGTTCTAGCCTGTGAAGAAGTGCGATGGCAGCACGAAACGCGTCGGCTCTACAAATTGAAGGCGGTGATATCGTATTCGCTTTTGCTGTTCCTTTCAAGCAATAAAACGCAAGAAACCAGCTACCAGTGTTGAGGCTTCTTTGTGAGGGGCAACTCCTTTACGTTGGATATAGTACGGCCGGCCCGGCCGTGAAGAAGCCCCGCTGCTAGAAGGCAGACCGCAGCTGTGCTCGAGTATGGATGCAGCTATTGGGACTGGTGGCGCGTGCTGGAAGTTTTTACAGTACAGCGGAGTGAGAATGTGACATTTCCAAACCCACCTGGGTATTTAATGAACTTTTAATGTAGCAACGCTGAGCAACTCACTTGAGCAATATTTGAAGCACTACAGAAACCACAAGGCAGCGTGGCTGTTGACGCCCACTGGGGCGGGTCTCTAGGTTGATATCCGGTGCTTACCTGCTCAACGTTTGCTGAATGTTCTAGCCTGTGAAGAAGTGCGATGGCAGCACGAAACGCGTCGGCTCTACAAATTGAAGGCGGTGATATCGTATTCGCTATTGCTGTTCCTTTCAAGCAATAAAACGCAAGAAACCAGCTACCAGTGTTGAGGCTTCTTTGTGAGGGGCAACTCTTTTACGTTGGATATAGTACGGCCGGCCCGGCCGTGAAGAAGCCCCGCTGCTAGAAGGCAGACCGCAGCTGTGCTCGAGTATGGATGCAGCTATTGGGACTGGTGGCGCGTGCTGGAAGTTTTTACAGTACAGCGGAGTGGGAATATGACATTTCCAAACCCACCTGGGTATTTAATGAACTTTTAATGTGGCAATGCAGAGCAACTCACGTGAGCAATATTTGAAGCACTACAGAAACCACAAGGCAGCGTGGCTGTTGACGCCCACTGGGGCGGGTCTCTAGGTTGATATCCGGTGCTTACCTGATCAACGTTTGCTGAATGTTCTAGCCTGTGAAGAAGTGCGATGGCAGCACGAAACGCGTCGGCTCTACAAATTGAAGGCGGTGATATCGTATTCGCTTTTGCTGTTCCTTTCAAGCAATAAAACGCAAGAAACCAGCTACCAGTGTTGAGGCTTCTTTGTGAGGGGCAACTCTTTTATGTTGGATATAGTACGGCCGGCCCGGCCGTGAAGAAGCCCCGTTGCTAGAAGGCAGACCGCAGCTGTGCTCGAGTATGGATGCAGCTATTGGGACTGGTGGCGCGTGCTGGAAGTTTTTACAGTACAGCGGAGTGAGAATATGACATTTCCAAACCCACCTGGGTATTTAATGAACTTTTAATGTGGCAACGCTGAGCAACTCACTTGAGCAATATTTGAAGCACTACAGAAACCACAAGGCAGCGTGGCTGTTGACGCCCACTGGGGCGGGTCTCTAGGTTGATATCCGGTGCTTACCTGCTCAACGTTTGCTGAATGTTCTAGCCTGTGAAGAAGTGCGATGGCAGCACGAAACGCGTCCGCTCTACAAATTGAAGGCGGTGATATCGTATTCGCTTTTGCTGTTCCTTTCAAGCAATAAAACGCAAGAAACCAGCTACCAGTGTTGAGGCTTCTTTGTGAGGGGCAACTCTTTTACGTTGGATATAGTACGGCCGGCCCGGCCGTGAAGAAGCCCCGCTGCTAGAAGGCAGACCGCAGCTGTGCTCGAGTATGGATGCAGCTATTGGGACTGGTGGCGCGTGCTGGAAGTTTTTACAGTACAGCGGAGTGAGAATATGACATTTCCAAACCCACCTGGGTATTTAATGAACTTTTAATGTGGCAACGCTGAGCAACTCACTTGAGCAAAATTTGAAGCACTACAGAAACCACAAGGCAGCGTGGCTGTTGACGCCCACTGGGGCGGCTCTCTAGGTTGATATCCGGTGCTTACCTGCTCAACGTTTGCTGAATGTTCTAGCCTGTGAAGAAGTGCGATGGAAGCACGAAACGCGTCGGCTCTACAAATTGAAGGCGGTGATATCGTATTCGCTTTTGCTGTTCCTTTCAAGCAATAAAACGCAAGAAACCAGCTACCAGTGTTGAGGCTTCTTTGTGAGGGGCAACTCTTTTACGTTGGATATAGTACGGCCGGCCCGGCCGTGAAGAAGCCCCGCTGCTAGAAGGCAGACCGCAGCTGTGCTCGAGTATGGATGCAGCTATTGGGACTGGTGGCGCGTGCTGGAAGTTTTTACAGTACAGCGGAGTGAGAATATGACATTTCCAAACCCACCTGGGTATTTAATGAACTTTTAATGTGGCAACGCTGAGCAACTCACTTGAGCAATATTTGAAGCACTACAGAAACCACAAGGCAGCGTGGCTGTTGACGCCCACTGGGGCGGGTCTCTAGGTTGATATCCGGTGCTTACCTGCTCAACGTTTGCTGAATGTTCTAGCCTGTGAAGAAGTGCGATGGCAGCACGAAACGTGTCGGCTCTACAAATTGAAGGCGGTGATATCGTATTCGCTTTTGCTGTTCCTTTCAAGCAATAAAACGCAAGAAACCAGCTACCAGTGTTGAGGCTTCTTTGTGAGGGGCAACTCTTTTACGTTGGATATAGTACGGCCGGCCCGGCCCGGCCGTGAAGAAGCCCCGCTGCTAGAAGGCAGACCACAGCTGTGCTCGAGTATGGATGCAGCTATTGGGACTGGTGGCGCGTGCTGGAAGTTTTTACAGTACAGCGGAGTGAGAATATGACATTTCCATACCCACCTGGGTATTTAATGAACTTTTAATGTGGCAACGCTGAGCAACTCACTTGAGCAATATTTGAAGCACTACAGAAACCACAAGGCAGCGTGGCTGTTGACGCCCACTGGGGCGGGTCTCTAGGTTGATATCCGGTGCTTACCTGCTCAACGTTTGCTGAATGTTCTAGCCTGTGAAGAAGTGCGATGGCAGCACGAAACGCGTCGGCTCTACAAATTGAAGGCGGTGATATCGTATTCGCTTTTGCTGTTCCTTTCAAGCAATAAAACGCAAGAAACCAGCTACCAGTGTTGAGGCTTCTTTGTGAGGGGCAACTCTTTTACGTTGGATATAGTACGGCCGGCCCGGCCGTGAAGAAGCCCCGCTGCTAGAAGGCAGACCGCAGCTGTGCTCGAGTATGGATGCAGCTATTGGGACTGGTGGCGCGTGCTGGAAGTTTTTACAGTACAGCGGAGTGAGAATATGACATTTCCAAACCCACCTGGGTGTTTAATGAACTTTTAATGTGGCAACGCTGAGCAACTCACTTGAGCAATATTTGAAGCACTACAGAAACAACAAAGCCGGCAGCGTGGCTGTTGACGCCCACTGGGGCGGGTCTCCAGGTTGATATCCGGTGCTTACCTGCTCAACGTTTGCTGAATGTTCTAGCCTGTGAAGAAGTGCGATTGCAGCACGAAACGCGTCGGCTCTACAAATTGAAGGCGGTGATATCGTATTCGCTTTTGCTGTTCCTTTCAAGCAATAAAACGCAAGAAACCAGCTACCAGTGTTGAGGCTTCTTTGTGAGGGGCAACTCTTTTACGTTGGATATAGTACGGCCGGCCCGGCCGTGAAGAAGCCCCGCTGCTAGAAGGCATACCGCAGCTGTGCTCGAGTATGGATGCAGCTATTGGGACTGGTGGCGCGTGCTGGAAGTTTTTACAGTACAGCGGAGTGAGAATATGACATTTCCAAACCCACCTGGGTATTTAATGAACTTTTAATGTGGCAACGCTGAGCAACTCACTTGAGCAATATTTGAAGCACTACAGAAACCACAAGGCAGCGTGGCTGTTGACGCCCACTGGGGCGGGTCTCTCGGTTGATATCCGGTGCTTACCTGCTCAACGTTTGCTGAATGTTCTAGCCTGTGAAGAAGTGCGATGGCAGCACGAAACGCGTCGGCTCTACAAATTGAAGGCGGTGATATCGTATTCGCTTTTGCTGTTCCTTTCAAGCAATAAAACGCAAGAAACCAGCTACCAGTGTTGAGGCTTCTTTGTGAGGGGCAACTCTTTTACGTTGGATATAGTACGGCCGGCCCGGCCGTGAAGAAGTCTGTGGTTCTGAAAATCTGGACCCTGTTGTCATCCCAATAATGAGGTCCTATACCCGTGTCACAAAATATCAACGTACCATGACGAATTTGGTGTCAGCGAACCGATAATGATTAGGGCATCATTCCCATACATTTGCGTCATAATCGAGGGTCGCCAGCACCCCCAAATCGTAGTTTCGGTCCCGACCCCTTAGACTCCATTTTGTGAACGACATTCATCTTACGTCTTGCCCTCATGATAAGTCAATTAAAGGTCGAGCTTGATCTAAAAGGACACGTCCTCCTTCCCTGACTCCCCCCTGACCTGTCCCAACTGACTCCATTGCCTTTAGCCAAAATCTGTCTGGTCAGCCCCTCGCCCAGTGGCCAAATGCGATAGCATCGATACATGACATTCCTCAAACCATTCACTACATACAAACCATGCTTTCTACAAACACACACCTGTCCTGTTCCCTGTTTATGGCCAGTTTTATGACTAGGAGGTGCCTTCCTTTATTGGGGTTTCATCGATATCTGATGGGAGTTCCGGGCTTGGCTGAGTAATCTATCACGCATTGGACATCTAAAATACGGGCTTCCCTACATGACTTCGCTCTTTTGTATTATTGTAGAAATATGTGTATAGCCATATCATAAACTCAAGAATTCTCGCTCGCAGCTAATATTTCTGTATATAAGGAGAAAGCTGGTTCTGTAAAAACGAACAGTCTCCTGAGAACACATGACCCGTGTTTGTCGTGCTTCTAGGACACCTGTTACTTGGTAGCTATCAATAAAACTCGATCTCTGACTCGACTAGAAGACTCCGTGTTTCTGTGGTCCGGAACAGGGAGAACTCAGAGGTCTTCGGGTGTTATCCCCTGGCACCAAACGGGTTCCTAAAAACCCGTTACCTCAGTTGGCGCCCAACTCGGGGCGGTATCAAGCGGCGACGGTCCAAGCCAGATGTTCGTGAGGAGCTTCGTGTGAAAATTCCGGAGGACGGCCAGCCACTTCAGCGACCCCTGTATGTCGACGTGGTTCCGAAGGTCTTTGCTGCGAGGTTCCCCGCGTCCCGACGGCTACGAAGGACTGCTGCCCTGACTATCGCCTTGTTTTGGACCCAGTGATCCTTGGTAGAGCTAAACGATAGACGAGTCTTCTAGCGACGTCACCGATCTTCAAATACTTCAGTTAAGTATAAGTGGAGCGTCTCCCAGTCCTTAGTTTGTCCTTAGTTTTTTGGTATCCTCGAGATACGCCTTGATTTGGTACTTGCAAGCCCCAAAGCCGAAGGACTTGTGTTTTCACAAGAAATATCGTAATCGATAATCCTTTGAAGTTTGAAGCTAGACTAGTGAGCAAAGATGCCTGGTTTTAGCAGACTTGGAAACTTGTTTTGTCTTGGTTATAGTAAGGACTCCCGATTAGAGGATTCCTGTCCGGTTCCTCCGATTGGAACTCCAACATATGAGCTCTACGTAAAGCACGGCGTAGGCCCTATCACATATAATGAAGTGTGGATAAAATACACCCGCAAGGATGGTGTTTTAAAATGGCCCCAATATGGTAGTTTCGACTCAGAAATATTAGATAACCTAGAGGTCAAATTATTTAAGAGAAAAGCCCGGCCGGCGATGTTTGACTCTTTTCGCTTAAGGCGCAAAGAAGCCAAACAGAAAGAAATAAAGTTAGCGAAAAGGAATAAAAAAGGTATATCAATGGTGCAAGCTGGCGTTGCATACAGGGATAACGAGGAAGAGCAAGAAAGCGAACAAATACTTAGGAGCAAGAAACTAGCAGTAGATAAATGCTACTTGATGTTACCAAATAAGGGACAAGGTCAAGAGGGAAGATCCGAGAAAGATCCATTAATGTCCCACTTATTAAGCTCACCTCCACCTTATGCGTTAGACGCTACTACAACGCCAAAGCGTTTTTCTATACCACGCCCCGGCGCACGAAACACAGCTTTTGCACACACGCCAGCTACTGTTCAGCTGGTTCCTACTTCTCCGGCGCAGCCTTCTCAAGGGCCGCCATCTTTGCTACCTACTCCATCTACTTCTACGACTTTGCCTACAGCTCCAGCTATTGTCTATGATACCGCGTCTGCTACTACTTCAATCTCCTCTACTATTGCCTCTACTTCTTCTTTGCCTCAGCCTGTTTTTTCCAATGCACTTGCTCCTCCGCAAGCTTCTCCTTCTATTAGACAAAGAGTGACAGGTACCGTCACTGGTCTGCTTTCACCTTTCTTCGGGTCGCCTAAGACGACCCCTAAAACAGAAGATAGACAGTTGCGTAGTCAACTGCCTGATTACGAGGAAAGAAAAGTGCTAAATGAACTAGCCCGTAAATGGATTACGGATACTGTTAGATATGATGTTCAGTCTGTTATGGAAGTTTTCCGTCAATGGAATGCACCCACTCAGAGATACGTATTCGAAGAAATGTGTGCATATCTGGGCGAAGATTTGGAGACAAATGATCCCACATACACAATGAACGAACTATGGCGTACACGCTTTAAGTTCCAAGAAGGCATGATTACAGGCAGAGATGTTGAGAAAGCGATAGAGTTATTACTCTCTTATAGGAGTAAAGGAAACGTCTCTAGATCATTGTACGAAGACGACGTATCAGATAGGAAAAGAGCGAGACAGTACCCCATGAGAGAGGTTCCTCCGGTTTGGAGGGAAGGCGATGCAAATGTAGTACCGCCAATTCTGCCTCATTTCCAGCGTGTATGGGTACATGTCCCCAGGAAACGATCCGAAGTCTTAGCGCTCAAGCAGACATTGCCTGATCCTCGTAAAAACCCGACTGGGTATTATAAGGAGTTATCGCAAACTGCAAGCTCATGTATAATGAATTTAGCGGATATAGACATGTTGTTTGGGAACGTTGTTCCACATCCTCTATGGAGCAAAATACGTCATACGAACCATGCCCAAGAACTAGGTGACTCATGGACGAACATTGCCGGTATAGATGCTAGACAAATTGGTGGTTCTAAACCTGAGCCGTTAATAGCTGAACTTCCCGGTAGAATTATTGCGTACATGAAAACAATAATGCCTGAAGTACGCGTGAACTGGGACAAGCTATCTGCATGCAAGCAGAAGAAAGATGAGAATGTGTCTGACTTTTTCACAAGATTCGAGGAGACTTTCACCGATCATAGTGGTCAGGATATGGCTACCGAGGGTGGCCAAAGATTGTTTGTAGACAAGTTCGTACATAATTTAATCCCTGAACTGTGTAATAAATTGAAAGATTCAGAGAGTGCTTGGGCTGTCTCTACGTCAGCTCAAATTTTAGCTACAGCCCAGTACTATGAAAATAGGCGCAAAGACGAGCTAGATAAAGTAGACAGAAAGACAAAAGATTTAAAAACTAAAGTTCTTCTCCAGCAAGCTTATCCGCCTCGTACGGCTAGTCAGCCCAGTTATCAACCGCAACATCAGTATTCGAGAAACGCGCAAGGAAACGAGTTTTCCCACCAGCGTATTGCTTATGGCCCGAATCAATGTGCATATTGCAAGGAAGAGGGTCACTTTAAAGGTAATTGTCCGGCTCTTGCGCGACGTTTGAACGGTGCTTCGGGTGTAAGGGGAAGAGGTGTTCAACATGCCCCTAGAGGTAGGGGCCGTGGAAATTTCACGCAGAATACAACTTCTTTTACGCCTCAGAATTCGATGAACAGCTTCGACCAACAGAATAATGCGTCGACCAGGTCAGTTCAGTACTATGCTGACGACTATTATACCGAACATGAATATGAGGGTAACGATTGCTAGGACAGCCATGGACAAAGAGAGGGAGTTGTTTCAGTTCCAGTAGATCAGAATGGACCTTATGTCGAGGTAATAGCCTCAGGAGTGTCAGAGCCATTTCTGCTGGATACTGGTGCTACAAAAAGTTCTATCATGCACTCGAAACTTCCTGGCGCACCTTTGTCTGGCGAAATGAATGTTTCAGTAGGTTTCTCTGGCGCCCCTGTTAGAAACCCGATCTCCAGTCCTGTATCTCTTTCTATTGGCCCATGCGAATTAGAGGCACCCCTCATTCTTACAACAGGTTGCGGTGAAAATTTGTTAGGATTGGATTTGCTAAAAAGGTTATATGCGACTTTGTACTGTTCACCATTAGGAGTACAACTTACTTTCGGTAAGAAAGTCATTTCTCCAATGTATGTGTCGAAAGAAAATATTGCAACTGAATTGTCGAATCTTCCTGATGTACTCTGGGCTAATGGTTCTAATGATGTAGGTCGTTTGGAGATAGCACCATATGTCATAACATTGAAAGCCAACATTAGGTTACCACGTATTCCCCAATACAAAATATCTAGCGAATGTGAAAAGGCGTTATTGACGATTGTTTATGACCTGATTGATAAAGACGTCATCGAAGAAACAACAGGAAATGTTTGTAACAGTCCAGTTTTGCCCGTCTTAAAACGTACTGATCCTTCACAACCCCCTGTGTATAGGTTCGTGATCGACCTCAGAGAAGTGAACAAGATAGTTATCCCACAGTTTCCAGTTGTCCCCGACATTACTGCTTTGCTGACGATGGTTCCAGCTTCAGCAAATTGGTTCTCGGTGATTGACCTGAAGAACGCTTTCTTCAGTATCCCGATTGCTGAGGAGAGTAGAGATATTTTCGGATTTAATTTAGGAGGACGAAGTTTCCGCTTCAAGTGCGCTCCTCAAGGCTACTGCGAAAGCCCATCAATATTTAGTCAGGCCCTGAAAACGCAACTAGACACGATTGTTCTACCGAATGGTTCAACTCTGATTCAGTATGTAGACGATCTACTGATCGCTGCAGACACTGAAGAGATTTGCAAGAAAGCTACGTTATCATTATTGCATCACTTATGTGACATGAGGCACAAAGTCTCTCTCTCCAAACTACAATTTTGCTGACAAGAAGTAACCTACTTAGGTCACATCTTGTCGAAGGAGGGAAGGAGACTGACACCAGAAAGAATACAGGCAATCGCAGAACTAAGTGCCCCAAGGACACAGAGAGAGGTTCGAGCCTTCTTGGGCATTACATCGTACTGTAGACAATGGATACCGAATTTCTCACTACTAGCTAAACCCTTGCTGGCACTACTCTGTAAAGACACGCCAAATCCTATGCCTTGGTCTGAAGATTGCCAGACGAGTTTCCACAAGTTGCGTGATGCATTATGTTCGGCTCCTGTGTTGGGAAACCCCAACTACAGTAAGCCTTTTACATTATATGTCCACGAGAAAGAAGGTTGTGCATTATCAGTTTTAACACAACATTTTGGGGACAGACAGCGCCCATGCGCGTATTTTTCGGCAACTCTAGACCCTGTGGCTAAAGCCCTACCAAGTTGTCTGAGGGCTACCGCCGCAGCAGCTGTCTGCATCCGACAGTCCGCTGGATTAGTCATGAATAATACTCTGATCGTTATGGTTCTGCATGCAGTAGACATTTTACTAAACAGGACGAAGACACAACACCTTACTAGCGCTCGACTATCCAGTTACGAACTTACGCTGCTAGCAAGTCACATCCACATAAAAAGGTGCGATACACTGAATCCCGCAACGTTACTACCCATTCCGACAGGAACAGACGAGATTGATAAACATGACTGCTGCTTTAGGACAGAAGAAGAGACAAAAGGGAGAGTAGACTTACAGGACACTCCCCTTCCTGAATGCAATGATACTTTATGGGTTGATGGTTCATGTTTCAAGCTGCCGAATGGTGATACGACTGCAGCATATGCCGTAACGACATTACACACCATTATAGAGACTGCGCGCATTTCCCATAATTCTGCACAAGCTGCAGAGCTAATTGCACTTACCAGAGCATGTATGTTAGCAAAAGGAAAGCGAGTGAATGTGTACACTGACAGCCAATACGCCTTTGGTGTGGCTCACAGTTTTGGGAGATTGTGGCGTGAACGTGGGTTTCTTACGTCACATGGTGCAAAGATACAACATGGTCAGCTAGTTAATGAGCTCCTCCAGTCACTGACCTTGCCACTACAAGTTGCCATTATAAAATGTAGTGCACACAAAAAGATCCAGGATGATGTTGGCCGCGGGAATGCATTTGCAGACGAGGTTGCGAAAGAGACTGCAAGGAACACAATGAGTCGGATGTATGTTGTAGGTCCCGCTAGATGGAATACTGATGTAGGAATGTGTGAGGACACCATTGAAAGCGTGAAATCTATACAAGCCGAGGCAACTGAGAAAGAGGTGAATGAATGGAGAGAAAGTAAGGGTAGATTAGATACGAATGGTTGTTGGGTCGAATTGTCAGAACACCAGCGATGGTTATTGCCTAACGCCTATGTACTTGCAGTAGTAACAATGGCTCACGGATTTGCACACATCAGTTCGAGAGGAATCTGTAAAGTATTGGCCCCAGTATGGCAAAATAGCAACATCCCGAAATATGCAGAGAATGTGGTCAGAAACTGTATGGTGTGTTTGAAGTACAATCCCGGTAGGGGAACCCCAACTCCAGCTGGTCATTTTTCGCCTCCAACATATCCGTTCGAGGTTTTGCAGCTCGATTTCATTCACATGGAGAGATGCAACAATCTGAAGTATGTGCTCGTTGTTGTTTGTGCTTTCTCCAGGTGGGTGGAAGTGTACCCCCTTAAAGACAATACTGCCTTGTCAACCGCCAAAGCCCTTGTCAAAGAGTTCTTCCCGAGATTTGGCATGCCTAGAATTGTCTGGAGTGATAATGGAAGTTAATTCGTAGGACGCGTGATGAAGAGAGTGTGTGAATGTTTAGGCATACAGCAAAAATTCCACTCTGCGAATCACCCCCAATCAGCTGGATTGGTAGAGTGCTACAACGGCACTTTAAAGCTCAAATTAGCCAAAATCCAAGCGAGTACAGGTCTTAAATGGCCCGACGCCTTGCCCCTAGCACTCTTGTCAACTAGGATGACTGCCCATTCCAGATTAGGACTTAGCCCTCACGAGATAGTGTTTGGCCGCCCAGCCAACGTCTGGGGCGTGCCAAGACCAAAGAAACTTAGCGAAATAGAGCACCCCGTACTGCTTGACTATTTGTGCGAATTGACAACTAAATTGCGTGTTTTACACCAACAGGTTCACAGTTCCTCTCCACCAGCCTCTGACGATCCAGGTCACTCCATCACACCCGGCACGTGGGTCTTGGTGCGGAACTTCCAGCGCACCAACAACGGACAGCCGAGGTGGACCGGACCTTACCTGGTACTTCTTTCCACGAGGTCAGCGGTTCGGGTGGACGGCAAAAAGAACTGGGTGCACGGGACCCATTGTAAACGGGTCCCTCTGCCCCTTCCATACGACCGGTGGGTCAACGAAGGAATTGCCGACTCCGAGACAGAATCCATACCTCGTTTCATCCCTTTCAGCGATGCACGTTTAAAGGAAACTGGTACCGAAAAGGAGAGTGATCATATTTTACAAGGATTTGTGCCACAGTCTACGCAGTTGGACACTACCGAACCTGAGGCATTGTTTGAAGACCACACTGTGCCAGGAAAACGACGGTACAATTTGAGGACTAAACGAAGAGACTAAATAAAAACGAACTAAAGTGATTTCCCTCCCCCAAGAACAATTTTTTTGATTTTTCAGCTCTCTCACTCTCAGGAAACTTGCTCATTTTTGATTTTCGAACCGCCATCCGGTTCTGCTGCTAGGGTCGCGGTTGAAGGCTGGGGAGTGCAACTGGGGACGTTTAGGTCAACGGTTCTGGTTGGTCCAAGGGAGTTACCCCGGACTGAACAGAGCGCACCCCCTGGCAGAACCAACCTACCACCGCGGGCAGCAACTAGAGGATGGAGTTTCCTAGGGTAAAGAGACCTACCAGACTCCCAAACTTTGAAAGACAATTATGCACTGTACTGGCCAAAAGAAAGTTTTTGATAACATGTATTTTAATGTTGTGTAGCATAACGATGTTTTTGACTGGTTATACTCTATTCGTATTCCAAGTTACCTTTTCAAATGACACCCGGCCACAGCCTCCTCCTACTATCTCTCCACACTACTTTCACCCTCTACCTGAACACGAATCTGCCAGAAGACTCGAATTTGTAAATAACTCATTTATTCAACTCCTACACCAACACCAGTCCATCATGAACACATCGAACTGTTGGATATGTGGACTCATGCCACACACGACGGATAAGGGTATCCCATACTTCATCCTGCCTTTCAGTTATTATGGTTCTCTGTGGGCTTTCCAGACCATGTTCCTATTCGCCCTAGAACCATACCCGACACGTTCTACTGAAAGTGATTCCAGTAACAAGGCACTAATAGCAGGGATAAGAAATATGAGTAGAGAGTTCGACACCTATCTTACGATTCCCAAAGATGAACTCACTCCGTACACTCGTTGGAACGTAACTAAATATGGGGTTTACCTGAGTAAGAGCCAGACACCAAAGAAATCCCGCCCAGTTTGGATAGTACCCAACCGAGGTCACTTATGTTTACAGGGTATCGGCAGGGATCCCAAAGCTCAATTAGGAAAGAGTATATGCGCGGAAACATATGTGTTCACTTCCCGAACTTCCCTTATATTATTGGCAGCCAAAGGCACGTACTTCGTCTGCCATGACCAAGCTTACACGTGGTTGCCCCCTGACTTCTCAGGTACATGCTTTATCGCATTTCTGCTGCCTCCCACCTACACGGCCAGAGCAGATTACCATCGGACAAGGACAGCTAGAGGTGTCGTGAGTAAAGACGACACCGCGGGTCAGGAATTCGCTGACTTCGCAAAGGGTTTTCTGCCATTTTGGGGGCCTATGGTAAACAGCAGGAATATTCGCCAGTTATCGAGGATGGTTGAATCCGCCGTGACTACAACGGCCGGAGCCCTTGGAAATTTGACGACCGAACTTCAGTCGGATCGACTTATGACCCTTCAGAACCGAGTTGCCCTAGATATCATACTCGCCGATCGTGGTGGTGTGTGTAGAGTGATCCAATCCAGTTGTTGCATTTTCATCCCTGATAACGCACCAACAGTGTACCAAGCCATCTCTAAACTAGAACGAAATATCTGATTCCCTCCACGTGGACAAAGGAGATTCGTCCTTACTAGGGTGGTTCTGGGAACTGATCGCTACATGGGGATGGAAAACACTGATCTTCATTGGGATGATCTTAGCACTTCTGTTTATGTTCTGCCTGTGTATACAGTGCGCTCCTGCACTATGTGGCCTCTGTGCTACGTCATGTGTACGGAAGCCTGTGTCAAGAGACGAACTGAGCAACAGAATGATGTTACAGCAGCATCTCCACGAATTCCTTCATACGGATTTGGACTCAGATTAATATGATTTATTGCCTTACATAAGGGCAAAAGGAGGGTCTGTGGTTCTGAAAATCTGGACCCTGTTGTCATCCCAATAACGAGGTCCAATACCCGTGTCACAAAATATCAACGTACCATGACGAATTTGGTGTCAGCGAACCGATAATGATTAGGGCATCATTCCCATACATTTGCGTCATAATCGAGGGTCGCCAGCACCCCCAAATCGTAGTTTCCGTCCCGACCCCTTAGACTCCATTTTGTGAACGACATTCATCTTACGTCTTGCCCTCATGATAAGTCAATTAAAGGTCGAGCTTGATCTAAAAGGACACGTCCTCCTTCCCTGACTCCCCCCTGACCTGTCCCAACTGACTCCATTGCCTTTAGCCAAAACCTGTCTGGGCAGCCCCTCGCCCAGTGGCCAAATGCGATAGCATCGATACATGACATTCCTCAAACCATTCACTACATACAAACCATGCTTTCTACAAACACACACCTGTCCTGTTCCCTCTTTATGGCCAGTTTTATGACTAGGAGGTGCCTTCCTTTATTGGGGTTTCATCGATATCTGATGGGAGTTCCGGGCTTGGCTGAGTAATCTATCACGCATTGGACATCTAAAATACGGGCTTGCCTACATGACTTCGCTCTTTTGTATTATTGTAGAAATATGTGTATAGCCATATCATAAACTCAAGAATTCTCGCTCGCAGCTATTATTTCTGTATATAAGGAGAAAGCTGGTTCTGTAAAAACGAACAGTCTCCTGAGAACACATGACCCGTGTTTGTCGTGCTTCTAGGACACCTGTTACTTGGTAGCTATCAATAAAACTCGATCTCTGACTCGACTAGAAGACTCCGTGTTTCTGTGGTCCGGAACAGGGAGAACTCAGAGGTCTTCGGGTGTTATCCCCTGGCACCAAACGGGTTCCTAATAACCTGTTACCTCAAGCCCCGCTGCTAGAAGGCAGACCGCAGCTGTGCTCGAGTATGGATGCAGCTATTGGGACTGGTGGCGCGTGCTGGAAGTTTTTACAGTACAGCGGAGTGAGAATATGACATTTCCAAACCCACCTGGGTATTTAATGAACTTTTAATGTGGCAACGCTGAGCAACTCACTTGAGCAATATTTGAAGCACTACAGAAACCACAAGGCAGCGTGGCTGTTGACGCCCACTGGGGCGGGTCTCTAGGTTGATATCCGGTGCTTACCTGCTCAACGTTTGCTGAATGTTCTAGCCTGTGAAGAAGTGCGATGGCAGCACGAAACGCGTCAGCTCTACAAATTGAAGGCGGTGATATCGTATTCGCTTTTGCTGTTCCTTTCAAGCAATAAAACGCAAGAAACCAGCTACCAGTGTTGAGGCTTCTTTGTGAGGGGCAACTCTTTTACGTTGGATATAGTACGGCCGGCCCGGCCGTGAAGAAGCCCCGCTGCTAGAAGGCAGACCGCAGCTGTGCTCGAGTATGGATGCAGCTATTGGGACTGGTGGCGCGTGGTGGAAGTTTTTACAGTACAGCGGAGTGAGAATATGACATTTCCAAACCCACCTGGGTATTTAATGAACTTTTAATGTGGCAACGCTGAGCAACTCACTTGAGCAATATTTGAAGCACTACAGAAACCACAAGGCAGCGTGGCTGTTGACGCCCACTGGGGTGGGTCTCTAGGTTGATATCCGGTGCTTACCTGCTCAACGTTTGCTGAATGTTCTAGCCTGTGAAGAAGTGCGATGGCAGCACGAAACGCGTCGGCTCTACAAATTGAAGGCGGTGATATCGTATTCGCTTTTGCTGTTCCTTTCAAGCAATAAAACGCAAGAAACCAGCTACCAGTGTTGAGGCTTCTTTGTGAGGGGCAACTCTTTTACGTTGGATATAGTACGGCCGGCCCGGCCGTGAAGAAGCCCCGCTGCTAGAAGGCAGACCGCAGCTGTGCTCGAGTATGGATGCAGCTATTGGGACTGGTGGCGCGTGCTGGAAGTTTTTACAGTACAGCGGAGTGAGAATATGACATTTCCAAACCCACCTGGGTATTTAATGAACTTTTAATGTGGCAACGCTGAGCAACTCACTTGAGCAATATTTGAAGCACTACAGAAACCACAAGGCAGCGTGGCTGTTGACGCCCACTGGGGCGGGTCTCTAGGTTGATATCCGGTGCTTACCTGCTCAACATTTGCTGAATGTTCTAGCCTGTGAAGAAGTGCGATGGCAGCACGAAACGCGTCGGCTCTACAAATTGAAGGCGGTGATATCGTATTCGCTTTTGCTGTTCCTTTCAAGCAATAAAACGCAAGAAACCAGCTACCAGTGTTGAGGCTTCTTTGTGAGGGGCAACTCTTTTACGTTGGATATAGTACGGCCGGCCCGGCCGTGAAGAAGCCCCGCTGCTAGAAGGCAGACCGCAGCTGTGCTCGAGTATGGATGCAGCTATTGGGACTGGTGGCGCGTGCTGGAAGTTTTTACAGTACAGCGGAGTGAGAATATGACATTTCCAAACCCACCTGGGTATTTAATGAACTTTTAATGTGGCAACGCTGAGCAACTCACTTGAGCAATATTTGAAGCACTACAGAAACCACAAGGCAGCGTGGCTGTTGACGCCCACTGGGGCGGGTCTCTAGGTTGATATCCGGTGCTTACCTGCTCAACGTTTGCTGAATGTTCTAGCCTGTGAAGAAGTGCGATGGCAGCACGAAATGCGTCGGCTCTACAAATTGAAGGCGGTGATATCGTATTCGCTTTTGCTGTTCCTTTCAAGCAATAAAACGCAAGAAACCAGCTACCAGTGTTGAGGCTTCTTTGTGAGGGGCAACTCTTTTACGTTGGATATATATATATATATATATATATATATATATATATATATATATATATATATATATATATGCTTGCTCCCAACGATACACCAGCCTGCTGCACTCACGAGCGGGTGCTCCTTTAGGTGGGGGTGTGCCCATCCAATATATTGTCGCTACAAAATCCAACACGCAGTCCTGCGAAATTAGAAGCAGCACTCACAGGGGGGTACAAAGCCAAAACTTCTTTATTTGGCAACCAGCACACACAAGACGCGTTTCGGCGATGAGCCTTCGTCAATCGTAAAGAAGTTTTGGCTTTGTACCCCCCTGTGAGTGCTGCTTCTAATTTCGCAGGACTGCGTGTTGGATTTTGTAGCGACAATATATATATATATATATATATATATATATGTATATATATATACATGTATATGTATATGTATATATATATGTATATGTATATATATATATATATATATATACATATATGTATATGTATATATATATATACATAGAAAAACACACAGTCCCCATATCCGCAGACTGTTTAAACAATTAAGGACACTCCAGTCAAAGATTTAGTAGTCCTTACGCCAGGTTTATTTTCTTGGGTGTACACTCATCCAGTACAACAAACGCTTTTCGGCGTCCATTGCTGTTAATATGGTAAACTTCGTTCTATTTGACAAGTTTCTCAGAAGAGATGTTTCTTTTTAGAAAGTCAAAGTAGAATTTTTAAAATGGGACGGAAGTTTCAATAGTTGTAATAGGAAGTGTTATGAACCAATGAAATTTCTTCTTTTAAAGTCACATGGCTTTGTGTACGGTTACGCTGTTATTACGGTGTTCTTAGGATGCGAGTACGCATGACTTTTCACTGCGATTGGTGTAATTGCTTTTAAAAGTAATGTAGGATTATTGGAACTTAAAAGAAATGTTTTCATAATTATGTAGAACACATTATCTAGGATAATCATGAAAAGTATGTTCAATAAATACATAAATATATGTTTTTAAACAATTAAAAACATTAGCGTCTTTGGGTACGGGGCGCCATACACGGAAGCTTTGATGCGACGCGTAACGTGAAAGCGTATTCGTAGCGTATGGTGAGAATGATTAGCAGTTCAAACTATGGTGCGATCACTCTCTCACTGTCAAATCAGAGCACAGAGCGCACTATGAGAAGGGTTAGAAGTGGTCACTCATTGGAAATCCGATTCAGCTGTGTGGCTTATCCACGGTATCATAACGTTACGTTTTAGCCTGTTTAAGTTTGAGGTTTGCATGTAATACTATGGTATAGGCAGATATGGATGTTTAGGCAGCGCTTATCTCCAATAAGCTTGGTTATTATCATTTACATATAGGTGTCTGAGGGAGGGAAAAGAAGTGTATGTGAATGGCGAGGATTGCACAATAGCACCACTTCACTCCTTAATTTGTAGACACATACAATTGCATGGCTCTTGTAATCAAGATGCACCTAATTTGGTGTGAGTTTTGAAAGGCACCGCGACACCTGCTATCATACCATCGTTCAGTTTACTGGAAACGTGAGTTATTTAATTTGAAATAATGCAGATTGTTGTGCAATGTTACCAGGCATCGGTTACATGATTACGGTAACTGAGCATGTGGTTTCCAAAAAAAAGTTGTGTTTACTCCTCTGCATGGGAAGCTGGATGTTTCCATTTGGCCGTCGATTCTGACCTTGAAAGCAGAGTCAACCAAGTGAGCCCTAAAAGAGCGCTATTGTCTCAAAAAGAGGTCGCTCTTACATCTGCTAGAGAAACATTTGACCTTCATGTAGTAAACACCCGCACAGAAGTGTATGATTTATTAAATACAGACGTGCCTTTGTATTTTGGGGAGTTAATTCAGAGTATCTTTAATGCATCCTTGACTACGGGGTTCTTACTTTTTTAAAGTTAGAAGCAGTGATCTTGTGAGTTCTTTTCAAACTAGGGGGCCGATTAGGATGGCGGACGGACTTGCGTCCGTCCGCCACCCCTGAGTAGGAGGGACCGTCCGCATGGGCAGCGGCGGTCCCTCCATGGCAATTAGGATGTGACCGCCACCCTGGCGGTCACATCCTGTATGTTTTAGATTGCGGCGGGTGCTGCTTGAAGCAGCACCCGCCGCAATGTAAAAAACGAAAGCTGTGCATTTGCATGCACAAAGCGGCAGGCACCGCGCGGTGCCTGCCGCCTCGTGCACGCAAAGGCAGGGGGGTACCCCCATGTGCACCCCCCACGCAACCTTCACCCAGGGGGCCCGCAACGGGCCCCCAAAGTGATTGTCCGTATGCTTTTCCACGGCGGAAAATCCGCCGCGGAAAAGCATTACTTTTCCTACATCCTAATATGGCTGGCGGTGTCTGATAGACACCGCCAGCCATGTTAGTGCTTTTCTGCCGTGGTCGCCTTCCGACCGCGGCGGAAAAGCGGCGGACACATTGTGAGACCCACCAGCCATCCTGATTTGGCAGTGGGTCTTTCAGGCCTCCTCGGCGGATATCCCGCATACTCCGGGCCGGCGGTGGCTTCCGCCGGCCCGGAGTATGCGGAAAATCCGCCATCATAATGACCCCCTATATTTGGTGTCTTTCGGCATTTTTTCATTCGATGTTTTCCAGCATCTTTGGTGGATTCCCCTTAAAAGTCGCATTAGTTGCCGGTGTGCTTCTATTAATTTGTTTACTTAAATATGCACATCCTCCAGCACACGACAATATTTCTCGGCTGTTGCTGCTCCGCAACCAAATGCTTAGTTATTACGGAGCGCTGCCTCTGGCTACATTGAGTGCAGCTTATTGATCATCGTTTCGATTCTCCTTTTTCACATGCGTTCAACCTGTCTTCCATTGCCTGAGCTGAGATTTCGACTGGGCCCTGGATTTGTGTCTCTGCTGTACGGTGTCTCCCAAAGCGGATTATAACCAGCTGATGAGCCCCTTAGTGGTTCATGACTTGCTCTGTTCTGGCTGCGGGATTATGGCCTTAGCAGCGATACATGGAATAATGGGACGTTGGAATGTTTTTGCAGCGGCGCATGACTTCTTGGCACGCAGTTACATTGAAGATGACCCGAGTTTTCCTCCGATGGTGATAGAGGCTCCGGTCGTTGAGAAACATGTATGTTCATTCTCACTATTGAATTGGATGGCTGAAATGTTTTCAGATGAGAACAATGACTTTCTCTTGGAGGCTGTTGCTACATACTGTGCTTATACGCTGCTGGATTAAGACTCTTGATTTTTCGACCTATTCTTTATTATGAGTTTACTGTTTCCTATCAAACAGCGAATAATTTTTTATGCAAATTTGAACTTGACTCTGCTTTTCAGGCTTGGACTCTGCGTTTCTAGTTCGCCCACGTTTATATCACGTGGTTCTACCGAGGGAGGTTGTCGTGGGCTGAGCCTTGCACTCACACCGCATTAAGTTAGCATGGGTTCATTAGAAGCTTAAACGCCATTTTTGCTTTCCTGCTCTGCTTTGCACACGACACGCAATTTTGATATTGTTTAGAGAAGGCTGAGTATTTTGTTTCACATGAGAATAATTTGTCATGCTACATTTCTAGGCTTCTTTGCTAGTTTAGTGTGTATAGTGAGAGCATGGAACATCAAGGTTATCTTGGATACTGTGTCTGTTATTTGGAATGATCCTCACACGTTCGACCTATAACACATATGCAGGTGTGGCCACGTCTGATACTGGCACGTTTAATAATGCATTGTGGAGGCATAATTAGACACAGTTGGAGAACATTGGTATCCTGACAAATTGTACAGAACTCAATGTGATCCACTACTGCTGAGTACCAGAGGTATGGGACTGTCCATGTAATCCTATGAGACCTTCTGTAGTTATAAACTAACCTGAGGTAGGGAGGGTGAAATGTAGGTATATTTTAAACCTGTTTCCCGTTAGCAATATAAGATGCTTTCTCACTTTGTATTTTATGGAATAGTAACAATGCTGACAACCTTGTTTCTGATAATATCTTTGGTTGGATTATCTAAGGTACTGTGCATGAGATTACGGCGTTAGAAATAAAAATTTCAAACTTGCACGTGTCTTTATTTACTCCTTGTTTTGGACTGGTGTAAAATTATAACGAAAGAGTGCTCTTTTTATCTACCTTACTTGAGGTAATCTAAGTCGCATGTTCTGGGTTGACTAGTCATCGGTGTTTTTGCTATAGGATGAAAAACCAATGAGTCAACGATTGCTAGTCTGGTAGGGGGTTTGGGTACTAAGGTGGGTGTTGGTACACCGTAATTCACTGAGGTCTTAAGTCTTTATGCACAGTTCTGTGTAGGAGCAGAATTCCTGCAACAGTAGTTACAACAAAAAGGCTTGATAAAGGGCCTTGAGTTTGAATCAGAATATGAAATTGAAGAATAATTGATAACCCCAGCCAAGAAAGGGAGCAAGTGTGCAAATTTACAATGTCTTCGGCTGGGGTACTTGTTACAATAAAAATGTTCGATAAAGGCCTGCACTTTGAATAGGTATATGAAATAGAAGAATAGTTGATAATCACAGCTAATGTATGCAGCAAGTAGCTGTGTGTATGTGTGGATGATGTGTTGATTGAGTGGAAGATGAAAAAGGTGAAAAATAAGAAAGGTTGGAGCCACACATACAACCCACTGCCTTGTCAGTGAAGAGAATCTTTGGATTTCCAGCTCATTACACAGATAGGGTGTTGAATTCCGCAGTGGGAGCAAGAGAAACAAGTAGCACATCTAAGGAAGCAAGCTAGTGCATAAAGTACACATAGTGTGCGGTAGTAAGGACAGAAGAAATTACCCACTGCTGTTGGTGGGTAGTAGTTACGAAGAAGGCTGAATAAAGGGCCTTGACTTTGAATTTGAATTAAAAAAGAATAATTGATAAGCCGAGCCAAGAAAGGCAGTAAGTAGGTGTGTGTATTTGTGGATGATGTGTTGATTGAGTGGAAAATGAATAAGGTGAAAAATAAGAGCGGCTGCAGAGATGCAAACTTTCCATTTCTTGGTAAGGGAAGTGGGTGTTTAGTTTTCCAGTGCACATATATATATATATATATATATATATATATATATATATATATATATATTCACTGAAAAAAACTTAGGTTTTAGGTATCTTATAGTTAGGGATTAGTATTTAAAAACCTTGCAAATTCACTGAAAAAAACATAGGTTTTAGCCTCGTTATAGTTAGGAATTAGCATTTAAAAAACCTTAGAAATTCACTGAAAAAACCATAAGTTTCACACATGTTATAGTTAGGAATTAGCATTTAAAAAACCTTTGAAATTCACTGAAAAAACCATAGGTGTCAGGCACGTTATAGTTAGGAATTAGCATTAAAAAAACTTGGAAATTCACTGAAGAAACCATAGGTTTCACACATGTTATAGTTAGCTTGGTATTTCACTCATACAAAACCTTTGAAATTCTCCCGTTATAGTTAGTTCAGCTAACTATAACTCGCTAGCCCGCAATGCACTGCTGATGGCATCACATATTACATCACTCATGACATGGTCAGTGACATCTCAAATACATCACTGATGAAATCACTGATGACATCATCCTTGTGAAAGAGTGGCAGACCTCCTCTCACCCTAATATAACCTTTGATATACACATTCAAAAATAGAAACTATAATTTTTTTTTAAATAGAGATACCAATACCAGTTACAACAACCTAATAGGTAATTCCAACATCTACATACACATCCGGTCATTCACCAACAGTTCTATATAGTCACTCATACATGTACTCACTCATCATATGTACTCATACCTGTTACACACGATACTCATCCATAGAGTTACTCACAGACATACTCACACATGCAAATAAACTATCAAACATCCATTTATTTGCATATACAGCTAAACACACACCACTACACTTACTTTTACAGAAACATACACATACTTAGGCCCAGATGTAGGTAGTAGCAAATTACCGAATGGTAAATACCGAATTTTACCGATTCGGTATTTACTATTCGGTAATTGCTATGAAGGTAAAAAATTGGGTACAAATACAGAATCGGTAAGATTCGGTATTTGCTATGGATTCCTATGGGCCTTGAAGCCCATAGGATTCCATAGCACATACCAAATCAGTAATTACCGATTTTACAAGGGGGACAGGGTGTCACTTTGACATGTCTGTGTGCCACATGGCACAGGTGTACATGCACAGATGTGCATGTACACAGGAATTCGTTATTTACCATGTAATAGTATTACATGGTAAATACCGAATCCTGAATGGCCTGTAGCACTGTTAACAGTGCTACCTACATAGCAAATTACAGATTCGGTATTTTTACCGATCGGTAATTTTACTGAATCGGTAAAATTTACAGAATCGGTAAATTTACCGATTCTGTAGGTTTTTCAAACCCCTACATACCAATGTCCAAATACCGGTCGGAAACGGACGAAAATCTGTATTTTCGGCCATTTCCGACCGGTATTTGGACACCTACATCTGGCCCTTACTCTCTTAAACAATCAGTTATAGAAACACATACTTATTTATACAGGAACTTTTCCAATCTGTCACTGTCATATATCCTTACTTATATACATCAATACTCACATATACTAGTTTAAAACATATGTACTTACTCATAAAGACACTATTGAGGCAGTCATTCACTCACTAACACACCCATACACACATTCATCCATCCGTACAGTCCTGCACACATGCTGTCTTCAAAACACATACAAACAGTGAGTCAGTCATTCATGCATCTGTGCCCTAAGTAATACCCTCCACCAAACCATACAGACACTCATTCTGATACTCAAAAAAACAACTAATAACCCACGTAGACACTCGTGTAGCTACTCACCAACCCATGCAGCCACTTATACACAAAGTGAGACACTGATACAGATATTTACATATTTAAACATTACTCCCTAATACATGTATTGACTAAGATACACTTAATAAGTCAGTTATACAATGAAATTTACAAAAAAACATCCATTTAGACACTTATTTACCCATTTATTCTTCCATCGACCTTTAGATATACATATATAAAAATATTTATTTTTCAGAAAGACACACATTCACTGGATGATGTCATCAGTGATGTCATCAGTGATGTCATTTGAGATGTCATCAGTGATGTCATGAGTGATGTCACTGACAATGTCATGAGTGATGTAATATGTGACGTCATCAGCAGTGCATTGCAGGCGCGCGAGTTATAGTTAGCTGAACTAACTATAACGGGGGAATTTCAAAGGTTTTGTATGAGTGAAATGCCCAGCTAACTATAACATGTGTGAAACCTATGGTTTTTTCAGTGAATTTCTAAGGGTTTTTTTAATGCTAATTCCTAACTGTAACGTTCCTGAAACCTATAGTTTTTTCAGTGAATATATATATATATATATATATATATATATATACATTTATTAAAAATCTAAATAATCATTTCAAATAAATAAAACATTGTTTAAAAACATCCTCTGTTACCAAATTCTCAAAATCATGTAATTTCGAAAAGAAAAATAATGAAATTATTCAAAACATAATGCCACAACTGAAAACAAGTAGAAATGACCAGTTTCTAGATATAAAATCAATTAATATTCCTTTCAAATAAAACTACCCACATATAACTGCAAACACAAAAATATGACAAAAATAAAATGTAAATAATTACATTTTTTTATTTAATTACTATAATCAAGTAATATCTGTCAGAAAATACTGCTCATTAGTACCCCAAATAAACCCTAAATACTGAACATCTAATGCATTAAACAGTACCATAATTTTATGAAAAATAATACCTAATAAATTCCACAATAAAGTATGTACAGAAATAATACAATAAACTAAGATATTAAAAAGAAATGATGGTAAACAATATTTTCAACTTTATTATTACTGCAGTACACTACAAAAACAACATACTTATCTTCAATATTTTTGGAGTCACAATATTTTGACCACAATATAATGGTCTGATGATATTTTGGGGCCAATATTCGTGTTGAATACTGACAGGGTATTCAACAACTGATCATGGTTATTTTGTATAATTATGATGAATATATGGAATTGAAAGTGAATGGACCAATGAATACTGGTATGTCTTAAGATCACACAAATAAACAGCACATGCGGGAGGGAGTGTGGAATAGAGAGTATTGCATTAGCATAACTGTACCTTGCTTCGGCTATGTTTTCTTGTCCTCACTAACCAATCTGATAGCTCAGTCTGAACACACAGGGAAGGTGTACCTACCAGGGTTTACCACCACCAGCATGGCTCACATCTCCCATATCTCTGGTGGTCCGGCAAGGCCATGATCAGCGCAGAGAACAAGGTCTAACTACAATCAGAAATGAAAGCTTGAAACTCTGGAGTCACCTCCTATACCACACACACCTGTGTGACAGGAACTAGCCTAGGAATGCTTCAGGCTCGTTCTCAGCACTTTGTCAGGATGTGCACAGCATGCAAATTCAAGGAAGCCATAGAAGAGCCTGGGAGCTCTTTAATGAGTCACCATCTTGTTGTTCACTGGGCCACGACTCTAACATGCATATTTACATTTATTTTCTTTACCAATAATTATTCTTCATTAACAGGATATTCCTGTTACTTGTATTGCTGATATGTTGAAGTGTTTGCCCTCAATATGTCAACCAGGTCTTTTCAGTACTCTAACAAAATTACTCCTTATGATTTGTTTACTTTTTCATAAATGTTGGCAGCTTGTGTTTCATGTCTTTTCTACGTAATTTACTAATGCTTCTATTAGAAAATTCCCAATTTATACAAAGTTAAGTGTCCTGACGTTAAGAGACTAAAACAATTCCGCTACATTTCGTACAATGTGATGGCCATTGTAGACTTGCAATCTATCTAAACTACCATTTACATTACCATTCACTTTTGAAAGAACCCTGTCCAAGCTTACATAACTTCAAGTGGTGGCTGCTATTGGAAAATAAGGGTAACACCCATTTTAGGGAACAGGGCATTCCCAGTTCAAATGATTGGATAAATAGGGTGCAATAGGGATGTCTTTTGGGTATCAGAGGTGAACAGCAGAGTGATGCCATAGATTCTATGATTCATCAACATGAAATCTGCTTGTGAGCCTGGGTCCTCTCATGCACCTCGGGTTAACACCGGTAATCGGGAAATCAAAGTTGAAACTATCATGCCAGTTGTCTGTGACCATACTCCTGCTGTATAAGTACCCTGCTTGGTTGTGAAGTGCAAAGATTTCCCCATCCAACAAAGCACACCGGGACAAATTATTTCCACTGAAATCTACTTTGTATTCCAATAAATGGCACTCTCCTCCCCAAATATCATCTGGATTACAATATAAGAGCAATGATACCCAGGTACACACTCCAGTACCTAAGGAGCCGGGAGATATGTGTCAAATCAGAAACAAAGCAGTGCAGGTATAGAATAGAAAGAATCGCAACGAGTTTTGTTTCAGTGCATAAAGTTGGAGGTCATGTGGCTTTCAACTGGAATGAGCTGCACCTTGCTTACGTTCACTTAACCTATCCAATAGCTCCAGCTCTCTCCCATAATATCTTGAACCAATTAAAAACACTTAACCCAGACCCTTCTGTTGTACCACAAGCAAATAGCTCCACTAACAATGTGTTTTACAAACTTTGCATCCTCCACAGCATTTTGCTTTTTTGCATCAGCTGAAATCAACATCCTTTTCTAATAGTGAACTTCGACAAAGACCTACCCGCCACATCAAATTCCAAGTTACGAGTGCAGATCATACATGGCCATTCAACCTGTACCTCACCCTCATTTACAGTACCTCATTTCCGGTCAACCAACAAGGTTTCAACTGAAGATCCTCTGCATTCCTCACAAAACCTGGCATCAGTCAATCAGTATTCTACTTTACTAAATATATGGTGTCATAAAAGGCAGTCAAAGATCACCACTTAAAACAGGGGAATAGTCTGAATATCGCGGTCTTTACCACGCATGTTCCCACTACGCAAGCACAACCATGCTTGCCTTAAAGACGCATATGCCTAAACCATGCATTTGCATGGTTAAGGCAGGGCATGGTCTTGCTCCTGGCTAGACGGAAGACGGAAGCAGAAAGACGCTGTGGAGAGGTGAGTGGGGCGGGGGAAGGAGTAGGTTTCAGAGCTGTAGAAGGGGTTAGGGTAGTTTAAGGCACAGCGCGAGGTGGGGAGGTAGTGTAAGTAGAGGGGCAGGGTTTTACACCTTACTTAAGGAAGTGGGAGGGGAATGGGTAGTCAGGGAAGTTGTTAGGGCTGGTGGGTTAGGGTAGGTTTCAGGGCAGTGGAAGGGGTACGCGTAGTTTAAGGGACAGTGCAGTGGGTGGCTGGGTAGTGTAAATAAAGGGGCAGGGTTTTAGGCCTTAGGGCAGGAGGAGGGCAATGGGTAGAGTCAGCATGATTAGTGTTAATAAAGGTGCAGGGTTTTAGGAACAGCACGCGGTGAGGGGCAGTCAGGGGGTGGAGGGTCGGGGTAGTGAGGACCTTAGCCACACATACCCTTTTATCATTAATGCCTATACCATGAAATTGTCTGGTAAAAGAAGCGTGGTTAAGATGCAGTCGTGGTTTGGCTGCGTGGTAGAGGCATGGATGGTTTAACCATGTTTGTTTCAATCATACAACCATGAAAATAGAATCACCATAGGCACTGAGAGCATGATATACGAATGATGGCAGGTCATGCAGAGATCCCCAAGTATGGTTACATTGTTTTTTATTGATATATTTGCATAATAAATGTGGTAGAGTTCAGCATTGAGGAATTTTATCAGCAACAATGTAGACATAGTAACCCTTGGCTTCCACTCTCAGAATTTAGCTATGTCTCCAATCACTTCTTGACTGTACTACTGCCTCTGACTATATCCGGTGTTCAGCTACCATCCCACTAGGTTTGCGGTATACAAAACCACATACACACAGAGATTCATAGATGGTTTGACTGTGTGCTACCATGCTTGCAATCAAGATAAGTATAATAATACACTAAGAAAATAAAAAGATAATTTACTTGACTTACGTCTGCAGAAGACAGTGCATTTACACTCCATTCAGGTGCATTTGCAGATGATGCATTGAAGAAAAGACATAAAGCACAGAGCAGGACTATCCAACATGATTTCATTTTCCTCCTCCGTTTAAATCACTGCATAAAAGGGACAAGCAACTCGTTACACAACATTCACATTATATCCAAACGAACATCAACAAAAGTGTGTGCATGAATAATTATTCTCATTAAGTGAAAGGACATAAGGTAACAAACCACACCTGAAGGAAACCTTATCCTTAAAACCTTTTAATTTAAAAATGTATAATTTCATGTCATTTTAATGGCTACTTAGTAGGTAAATGTACTTAGAATAGGCATAGAACCCTTTTAAGTTTTGGTGTGCATCACAGAAAAATAAGATACTCGTTGGTGCAAGAAAATTTACTTTTCACTTTGAGATAATGTAACTTGAAGATGCACATGGATCACAAAAAAAGAAAATGGAAAGAATGGAAAGAAAAGAGCACAGGCAAAAGTAAACAATTAGCCCACTAGTCGCAGCACTGACATGCGCTTCTTTTCGGGTGGATGTGAATATGATCAAGAAAAATGCCATCACTCACACTTGAATATTGACCAATGCCTTATACTGTGATGTGCAGGAGCACAATGTGAATGATAGTTAAACAGACCAATGGATGAAGATGGCTGACCCAAAGCCTTGCTATATATATATTAAGGTGTGCACTTTTTATTTATGATTTCTTTGGCTTACACAACGCTAATATAACAATTGAAGCTGCCCTTTGGGTAGACCTAAAAATATGTTCAATGTGTTCCTGCATGCTTACACAAAGTACTCAATGTGTAACTATAACTTATTGAAGTAACTGAAAAATCACTGATGAAAATGAAGGGGCAGAGAGCAATAATAACTGAAACACAGTGGGTGCCAGGGCTCCCAAAAGCAGGGCAACAAAATAAAGAAACCACACTCAATCCCATCTTTTGTTCATTAATCCCGTCTTGCTGATCAAGTGCAATCTACCAGCAGCATCCGGTCTTAGATATGGGTAAAAGAAGTCCAACTATGCATGGCAGTGCCAAAAAAAGAGAGTGAACTTAAGCACCAGCATAATGCCAATACTGCTATCATTCATCAAGTTATTTCCAACAATCACACGTGACGGGACGCGTTTACCTGGGGGCTTCTTTAGCTGCTATTCTGTGCCGGCCGTGAGGGAAACGGCGTGTCTGCTGCAGGACCGGAGCGGAGGAAGGGGCTCGGACGCCGTGAGGGAAACGCCACAGCGGACCACAATCCCCAGCACACACCGCGAGGCGCAGGCTACTGACGCCATCTCAGCGACCCCCTGCACCATCAAAAGCGCGCCCACCCCACGCAACGCGGGACGCGCGCGGGCAGCGCCGGGCTGAGCCCGGGCAGAGGGCGGGCCATCTGAGGCCATCAGGGGTCAGCAGAGGCCGGGACGGGCCACCCCCCTTGCATCAGAGATGGGAAAGCGTAAGCACATCAATGGAGAGGGGGAAGGTAAGAAAGCCAAAGTCCCAAGAAAGTCAGAGTCCATAATATCCTATTTAACATCGGCAGTTGGGGTACTAAACGTTGAAATCGCCAATGCTGAAAAAGAACTGGGCTTCGACACTTCCCACATTATTAACGACCTTACTGACTCTGTGCCTTTATTGGGCTCTGCTCCCTCTATCCCACTGGAACCAACTGTAGTGATTGAGAATTTACCGCGGGCCCATCACAATGAACAAGATCGGACCCAGGACTCTGTTCGGGATAATGGGGAGTACCCTCAGGGTCAAGGCTTGATAGATCCTAAGGGTAAACAAAAGTATACTAAAAGGCCCCGTAGGCAGCCCAAGTCAAATCCTCCCCCAGCAACTGACTCTAGGCTCCCAGCTCATCTGGCAGACTTGGTTGAAGGGCTGTTCGAATCACGGTTGGAGCCGGCTCTCATGAATATTGCAAAAGACATAGTGGATACCTTGAACTCCTGTGTGGCCAGTTTATTAAAGAAATGTGACCATATTGATCGATTTATAAAGAAATATAGGGCCCAGCCTCCCATTCCCATGGCTACAAAGGAGGTGCGAGAGAGCTCAAAGCTGAAGGACTGTCACCGGGTGTTAATTGAATCCCCTCTCTGTAATGATGAGCATACTAAGACATTGAACCAAGATAAGCAGGGGCCTTTGGGTGAGGTAAATCCGAGTGGGCAGTTGACTAGCTCGATAGAGTTTACATCAATGAAAACTAGGGGGCCTGAACATTTTAAATCTGGTCCGACCCACATAAAGCCCACCTTCCCCAGGGAATTTTCACTAAACCTCCCCCCAGTTGCTGCGCCCTCAGTTGCAGTCTTAACCGGGGTTCCCGCTCTTAACAATGGCTCGGTGGAATCAGAGCATGACCTTATGAGCAAGGCTAAAGTGTGTTGTTCTCAGCTTAGCAGTGGGGGTGTTGATATTTCTTCGCACATTATTTTGGCTAGACGGGTGGGGTGGGTAGGGAAGCGAAGTAAATGTATACCTGGTGATTGTGCGGTAATCAATTTTAATTGCCCAAATGTTGCAGATAGATTGTTCTGGGATGGTTCTGACATCAATCAATCAATCAATCAATCAGAACATTTGTATAGCGCGCTACTCACCCGGAGGGTCTCAAGGCGCTGGGGGGGGGGGGGTCCGCTACTGCTCGAACAGCCAGGTCTTGAGCTGCTTCCTGAAGGCGAGGTGGTCCTGGGTCAGGCGGAGGTGGGTCGGGAGGGAGTTCCAAGTCTTGGCGGCCAGGTAGGAGAAGGCCCTTCCTCCTGTGGTGGCTCTTCGGATGCGGGGGACGGCGGCGAGGGCGTGGCTGGTCGATCGAAGCTGGCGCGTGGGAGCGTAGAAGTTGAGGCGGCTGTTGAGGTATCCTGGTCCTTGGTTGTGTAGGGCTTTGTGTGCGTGGGTGAGGAGCCGGAAGGTGATTCTCTTGTTGACCGGGAGCCAGTGCAGGTCTCTCAGGTGTCCGGAGATGTGGCTGCGGCGGGGGATGTCCAGGATGAGTCGTGCTGAGGTGTTCTGGATCCGCTGGAGTCTCTTCTGGAGTTTGGCGGTGGTGCCGGCGTAGAGGGAGTTGCCGTAGTCCAGCCGGCTGGTGACGAGGGCCTGGGTGACCGTCTTCCTGGTTTCGGTGGGGATCCATCGGAAGATCTTACGTAGCATGCGCAGGATGTTGAAGCATGACGAGGAGACGGCGTTGACTTGTCTGGTCATGGAGAGGGAGGAGTCCAGGATGAAGCCCAGGTTGCGTGCGTGGTCAGTTGGTTTGGGTGCGCTGCCCAGGGCGGGGGGCCACCAGGAGTCGTCCCAGGCAGAGGGTGAGGATCCCAGGATGAGGACTTCCGTCTTGTCCGAGTTCAGTTTCAGGCGGCTGTTCGACATCCATTTGGCTACGTCTGTCATCCCTTCGTGCAGGTTGGCTCTGGCGGTGGCGGGGTCGTTGGTGAGGGAGAGGATCAGCTGGGTGTCGTCTGCATAGGAGATGATGTTCAGGTTGTGCTGGCGTGCGATGGCTGCGAGGGGGCTCATGTAGACGTTGAAGAGAGTTGGGCTGAGCGAGGAGCCTTGAGGGACGCCGCAGATGACTTCGGTGGCTTCCGATCTGAACGGGGGGAGGCGGACTCTCTGTGTCCTTCCGGCGAGGAAGGAGGTGATCCACTCCAGTGCCTTCTCCTGGATCCGACGTTGCTGAGGCGCTGTACTAGGGTGCGGTGGCAGACAGTGTCGAAGGCCGCGGAGAGGTCCAGGAGGATGAGGGCCGCTGTTTCTCCGTTGTCGAGCAGGGCTCGGATGTCATCTGTAGCTGCGATCAGGGCGGTCTCGGTGCTGTGGTTGGCCCGGAAGCCAGACTGCGAGAGGTCGAGGGAGCCGTTCGTCTCGAGGAAGGCGGCCAGTTGCTTGTTGACGGTCTTCTCGATGACTTTGGCTGGAAACGGGAGCAGCGAGATGGGGCGGTAGTTCTTGAGGTCGGTAGGGTCTGCTGATGGTTTCTTGAGTAGAGCGCTGAGTTCGGCGTGCTTCCAGCTCTCCGGGAAGGTGGCGGTGTCGAAGGAGGTGTTGATGATGTCCCGCAGGTGGGGTGCGATGACAGCGTCGGCCTTGTTGAAGACGTGGTGAGGGCAGGGGTCTGTTGGAGATCCGGAGTGGATGGAGTTCATCGTGCGGGTGGTGTCTTCGGTGCTGATCGGGGTCCAGGCGCGGAGGGTGGCGGTGGGGGGCGGTGGTTCAGTCGTGGCGTGCGTTGGTTGAGTGCTGAAGCTGTTGTGTATGTCCGCGATCTTGTTGTGGAAGTAGGAGGCGAGGGAGTTGCAGAGGTCTTGCGAAGGGGTGATGTCGTTGTTTCCGGCGTTGGATCGTGGGATCCGGAATTAGGCCGCTTCATCTGGGCTACTTTTATCCCCGGCAGCCCACTCACATAGAGGTTCTCACAGACCGGAAGTCCAAGCTATTAGACACCCCCACCCAGGATTGGCCATTAACAACAATAACACATATCACGCACACCAGGCTCTGAGGAGGGAGGAAGGTCGGTGCTCATCCCTCCCCAGCCTACTGGCTCCTCACCCCACAGGAAGATCTTTAGACTTGACATTGTCAAATAGATTCTCACCCCTCCGCAGAATGGAAGCCAATGATTGACTACACCACACAGAGTCAGATCTATCAGGGGACAAAAGGGCGGTAGATCAATCTCCCCCCCGTAAATTCCTTAGTTGGAATATAGCGGGATTAAAGAAAAAAGGTGAAGATGATATGTGGAAACATTTTGTGAAACAGCATAACATTATCGCCCTACAGGAGACCTGGGACACAGAAAATAGCTTTTGCCTGGATGGGTACTCCAGTTTCTTTGTGAAGGCAGTCCAAGGGTTAGGGGGTAGACCCAAAGGAGGTTTGCTTACGCTTATCTCATTGGAATTAGGCGGCTCCTTTAAAAGGATGGAGTTGCCCTCAGATAATATACTAATTTTGGAGTGGGCTGGCCCCAATCACCCAAATACCCTCTTGATTCATTTTTATATCGCCACTGAGAAGGACTTGCGGAATTTACATCTCAGTTCCCTGGTGGGTTTTTTAGATGACGATAAATCCTCATCTAACACTTTATTCGAAATCATAATAATCGGAGATTTTAAAATTCACCCGTGTAGCTGGGATTGCCTGGCAGAACATCAATTGGGCCCTCCTGGCTCCATCACCACGCATTTTGAACATAGCCCCCAGGGGGAAACCCTTGAGGATCTACTAGCTACCATGAATTTGTTTGAGGTAGATGGTTTCTGGGGGGAGGCTAGGGCCCCGACATTTAAAGGAAGAGATTAAGATACGGTGATAGATTTTATTTTTGTCACAGCAGGAATAGTTGCTAAGGCCACTAATTATGAAGTAGTGATCTCAGCCTATAGTGATCATAACCCTCTTGTTATGGCCCTGAATAGGGGGGTTATAACGGTCAGTCGGGAGCAGAGTCTGGTGAACACTAATACCCTGACTCCTAAAGATCAAGGCAGGAGGCTTAATTGGACCAAGGTGGTCCCAGATACCTTCATGTCAGATCTTCTGGCTAAGGCAGATGCGGATTTAGTAGTCTGCCTAGATAGTACAGCCACTGGCAAATATATTATTGGTGCCTACGTTGCCGTCTGCACCCAAATTAATCAGGACTTAAAGACCAAGTCCAGTCGGAAACTGACCAACCAACCCAGGTGGTTCGATGCCAACTGCTCTAAGGCACATAAAGTTTTACTACAAGCTCTAAAACAGAAACCTCGAAATCAGGAACACATTGCTAGACTAAGGAAGATTTACAAATTAGCTATGCTCAGCCGGAAAAAGGCTATAAAAAATGAAGCCTGGAACAACCTTATGTTCACTGACGTCCTAAAGGACAGCAGCAAATTCTGGGCTATTATTAATCACCCCTTTTTTCTGGTGAAGTTAATTCAGCTCTGGATTGTGTGATTCCCGATGATAAATGGTTATCTCACTTTAGCAAGATTTATGACATCGAAGGGTGCACACCCCTTTTAAATGAGGATCATGCTTCAACGTTCTCAGCCCCCGCTCTACATTTTGGTCTGGTTGAGGTCCAAAGGGCGATAGAGGAGATGTCTAAAAGTAAGGCACCAGGCCCAGACGGTGTCCCAGCAGAACTTTATGGGACGCTACCAAAATTCTGGGCAAAAATTCTAACAAACGTTTTTAACTACTCAAGCATCATTGGGTTCCCCCTATCCTGGGCGACCTCTATAATAATACCCGTTTTTAAAAAAGGTTTGAGGAATGACCCCTCCTGCTACAGACTCATCTCTCTGATTGACTCTGCCGTTAAAATCTTGGGCAGAGTCATGCTGCACAGACTAGAGGATTGTCTGGAGGAGAGGGGGGTCCTATCCCACTTACAATACGGGTTTAGGACAAAAAGAGGCACACTGGATCAATGTCTAAATCTACAGATGCTAATTAGTAAATACACCCAGGCTAAGGAAGGTATGCTCTTCATGGGCTTCATGGATCTTTCTTCGGCCTTTCACCTGGTCAACCGGTCAAAGCTCTGGTCAATCTTATTTAACTTAGGGATAGAGCCATCTTTAGTCAACTTCCTAGCGGTTCTTCACCAATGACTCCTAGCTTCAGTTAGAGTTAACAAAGAGGGTGGTTGTACTAGCCATTTCAGCTCAAAGCGAGGCGTCAGGCAGGGCTGCATCCTGGCGTCCCTTTTGTTTACTTTATACATAAACTCACTGGATAAATCTTTTAGAGGGGGCCACTTTAGATGTACCGCGTGTGGGAGACTTTGCAGTTCCTGTCCTTCTTTACGCGGATGACGCGGTGCTATTGGCCCGCACAGGACAGGGGCTGCAGAGACTGTTGGATGCCTTTGGGAGTTGTATGAGGTCTTTAGACCTACAGGTGAATAGCAAAAAGTCCCATGTTATGGTGCTGGGCAAACGCCCGAAGGCCCAAAAAATAAAATACTTTACCTGCAACAGGGTGGTTGTATCCAGAGTGCCTGTTTTTACATACTTAGGTGTCATCTTTAATCAAAAGGGCAACTGGGGCCCCCAACTTAAATCTAAAAGCTCTGCCGTTGCAAGGTTGACTTCAGCATTATTGGGCTTTGCAAAACGACTGGGTTCGAGACCTATTGAAGCCCTAGTAACAGTTTATAAGTCTAAATGCCTGTCTATTGCACTTTATGGGGCCTCACTTTGGGGCTATTTACCCCAAGGCAAATTACAGATCATGGAGAACAAATTTTTAAGATCTTTACTAGTGGTTCCCCAATCCACCCCCGTACTTTCCCTGCACTCTGAGTTAGGCCTGGGATATATCACCGACCTCTTACAGTTGGCCCGCTGACCTGCTGGGTTAAGACCTGGCTCCACACGGAGATTACACTGAATCATACCATTTTAAAAGATTGTATGGCACTAGACAAGGTTAATAAAATACCATGGCTGGTTTATATCAAAGAGACATTTCATAAACTTGGACGTCCAGAATTGTATACGTCCCCAAATTTGATACAGAAAGGTGACCTAGAGTGGATTAAGATTAACTATGTGGGTTTAGTGGAACAAGAATGGGAGGAAGTGGAACTGTTAAAACCATCTGTCAGAGCAAATTATGTTCTGTTGACTTTACCTCTCCTTGAGCCTTATTTAAAGATAGTGTCAATTCCCTTCCATCGTCACCTTCTCATTAGATTTAGATTCAATGTAATCCATTTCTCTCTGGGTCATTTCCCAGAGTGGGGTAAACCCGATTTGTCCATCCCCTGTAGTTGTGATAATTTCTCTAACCAAACTCTTATGCATTTCAATATGTTTTCTGACCACTATACCGATATCAGGAAACAGTTTTTGGTACCGCTGCTGAGAGAGGTGGGGTTTGTTCAAGTAAGGCCCACACTCATGTATTTACAATCCCTAGACAGCACCCGGGTGATCTTCGGGGTTGCCTGTTTCCTGGTGGCTGCTGTGCGTAATAGAGCTAAAAGAACAGCGGCAATTGTGTCCAAGGATTGATTGCATATCTCCTGTTACTGATTTTAAATCTATGTTTTGCTATTTTAACTTCTTAAAAAAATGTTTATGTACTTTTATGATGAATTTGGTTTAATGTGCTTTTATCTGGAGGAATGAAATGCTGTAATCGCTTTTATGATTTTAATTAATCGAATAAAGTGTGACACTCATAGTGATTGAAACACAATTAATTCGAAATTACTTTATTTCTTTTTGTATTCAATTTCTCCTTTTTATTTAAGAAGATATATTTAGTAAATACATGATTATCATAACTATCCAAACATTTAACAGACCATACAAAGATAATATGTACAATTTCACAGTGACACAAATATTATATTACAATATTACAATACAGAGTACACTAAATCCACCTAATTTGAGCATGCTCAAATTCCCTAAAGAATAAAAAAGAAAAAGTTGGAAAAAACCCAAAGGGAAAGTTTGAAAACGTAACACACTTAAGAAGAAACGAAAACTATCCCAGAGGGTGTTGGCCAAAAAGTGTGTTGTTCAGGGTAAACAACCAAAGGATTAATCAATTGTACATTATTTGTTAGCCTGACACCACTTATTTGATACTTATTTGTACACAACAACAAGGTCTACGTGTTTCAAACCCAATAATGTTTTACGGGTTATCCTCAGGACCTGAGAAAATGAGCATATTTGCACTGTATGACTGAACCCATGGTGCTATGTAAGGCGCTCTGATAAGCGATACATTCCAGTCAAGTTTGCGCTCTATAAAACTCCATAAAAAAAGACCTACAAGTCCTTAGTAAAGTGTACTACATGTGCCTAGGGTCTGTGTTGCAGGAATTTTGCAGGTAAGCAAAACTGTTCCTTGGGATGACAGGCCATCAGAATCTACGGACTGTCTCTCTCTCTCTCTTCCACATCAGTACCTGGTAGCCCAAGGCTGGGCTAGCTCACAGTGCCTCACTTGAACTCCTAACATTACCAGAGTAGAAGGTGGTTTTGGCAAACCTAGAACATGAACCTCTAAGCCCCAAGAGAACCATGGAAACAGATCATCACCATTTGTCTCTCACTCATGCGTGCCCTTAGTAAACAGAGGAAAGACTCGATGAAAGTTTACAATACATTTATTGAAACTATTGTAGTCTATTATGAAGCAGATGTGCTGTGATCAGTAGACAAATACAACTTAGCAAAGGAGTCAACAATACAAGCATGATTAACCATGGGAAATAAACTATCTGTCTAGGCCTATTCTTACTGCACACGGTTCTAAAACCAGTATGGTACGTGAACAATAACAAATACAACATTTAATTTGCACTTTAGGCGAGCGAAAAACAGAAGGCCTGTCAGGGATCAAGCTATCAGGCATAGCAAAACGCATTGGTTGTCTCCGTGTACCTTTTGGCAAATGGATTGAAAAGAAGTTTTGGAAATCAAGCAATCTGTGAGTGCGTGTTATTAAATTTCTGGAAGAAAATTGTGGGGGGAAAAAATTATTATATATATATATATATATATATATATATATATATTCACCACAAAATTGTCCCCTTGTAAGGAACAGAACGGAGCACGCTGTGGGGGTTCAGAAATTTCTTTATTACTCTCAGCATGACGCGTTTCGTCATCTCGACTCATCAGATGCTGTTTGGTAAAGTTAGAAATTGACGTTTTTTTTCCAGTCATTTAAAAGCCTAGGTTGGGCTCCTCCCACCAAGTGTTCGGCCCGATGAGAATACATAACTGTTTATGGCCGCCATCTTTGAGTGTCTGTTTCTTGTAGTAATCCCTCAGTTTGTTTGGTTAATAGCGATGTAGGTTCTTCAATTTTAGCTTTTATTTCTCGCTTTGGGAAAGTAACTCGCCTCTCAGATGTTTTCATCACACTTGGTAGTTTAGGAGCCTCACAATCCGCTTTTCTCCCCACTCGTCGGTCGCTGCGGAATTGTATCTGGGAAAGCCGGTTTAAGTAATCGGTTTGCCATTGTTTTCGTCGCAATCCATTGTGGCAGATACTGTCCATTGTAGCGGCGGTTCTGACAGAAGAGTATCTTGAGATTGAAACACGAACACTGCCTGTTCTGTCGAACTCCATTGACGGGTGCCTCCTTCGTGCAGGGCAGCATGCACGTATTTATTCACCACAAAATTGTCCCCTTGTAAGGAACAGAACGGAGCACGCTGTGGGGGTTCGGAAATTTCTTTATTACTCTCAGCATGACGCGTTTCGTCATCTCGACTCATCAGATGCTGTTTGGTAAAGTTAGAAATTGACGTTTTTTTTCCAGTCATTTAAAAGCCTAGGTTGGGCTCCTCCCACCAAGTGTTCGGCCCGATGAGAATACATAACTGTTTATGGCCGCCATCTTTGAGTGTCTGTTTCTTGTAGTAATCCCTCAGTTTGTTTGGTTAATAGCGATGTAGGTTCTTCAATTTTAGCTTTTATTTCTCGCTTTGGGAAAGTAACTCGCCTCTCAGATGTTTTCATCACACTTGGTAGTTTAGGAGCCTCACAATCCGCTTTTCTCCCCACTCGTCGGTCGCTGCGGAATTGTATCTGGGAAAGCCGGTTTAAGTAATCGGTTTGCCATTGTTTTCGTCGCAATCCATTGTGGCAGATACTGTCCATTGTAGCGGCGGTTCTGACAGAAGAGTATCTTGAGATTGAAACACGAACACTGCCTGTTCTGTCGAACTCCATTGACGGGTGCCTCCTTCGTGCAGGGCAGCATGCACGTATTTATTCACCACAAAATTGTCCCCTTGTAAGGAACAGAACGGAGCACGCTGTGGGGGTTCAGAAATTTCTTTATTACTCTCAGCATGACGCGTTTCGTCATCTCGACTCATCAGATGCTGTTTGGTAAAGTTAGAAATTGACGTTTTTTTTCCAGTCATTTAAAAGCCTAGGTTGGGCTCCTCCCACCAAGTGTTCGGCCCGATGAGAATACATAACTGTTTATGGCCGCCATCTTTGAGTGTCTGTTTCTTGTAGTAATCCCTCAGTTTGTTTGGTTAATAGCGATGTAGGTTCTTCAATTTTAGCTTTTATTTCTCGCTTTGGGAAAGTAACTCGCCTCTCAGATGTTTTCATCACACTTGGTAGTTTAGGAGCCTCACAATCCGCTTTTCTCCCCACTCGTCGGTCGCTGCGGAATTGTATCTGGGAAAGCCGGTTTAAGTAATCGGTTTGCCATTGTTTTCGTCGCAATCCATTGTGGCAGATACTGTCCATTGTAGCGGCGGTTCTGACAGAAGAGTATCTTGAGATTGAAACACGAACACTGCCTGTTCTGTCGAACTCCATTGACGGGTGCCTCCTTCGTGCAGGGCAGCATGCACGTATTTATTCACCACAAAATTGTCCCCTTGTAAGGAACAGAACGGAGCACGCTGTGGGGGTTCAGAAATGTCTTTATTACTCTCAGCATGACGCGTTTCGTCATCTCGACTCATCAGATGCTGTTTGGTAAAGTTAGAAATTGACGTTTTTTTTCCAGTCATTTAAAAGCCTAGGTTGGGCTCCTCCCACCAAGTGTTCGGCCCGATGAGAATACATAACTGTTTATGGCCGCCATCTTTGAGTGTCTGTTTCTTGTAGTAATCCCTCAGTTTGTTTGGTTAATAGCGATGTAGGTTCTTCAATTTTAGCTTTTATTTCTCGCTTTGGGAAAGTAACTCGCCTCTCAGATGTTTTCATCACACTTGGTAGTTTAGGAGCCTCACAATCCGCTTTTCTCCCCACTCGTCGGTCGCTGCGGAATTGTATCTGGGAAAGCCGGTTTAAGTAATCGGTTTGCCATTGTTTTCGTCGCAATCCATTGTGGCAGATACTGTCCATTGTAGCGGCGGTTCTGACAGAAGAGTATCTTGAGATTGAAACACGAACACTGCCTGTTCTGTCGAACTCCATTGACGGGTGCCTCCTTCGTGCAGGGCAGCATGCACGTATTTATTCACCACAAAATTGTCCCCTTGTAAGGAACAGAACGGAGCACGCTGTGGGGGTTCAGAAATGTCTTTATTACTCTCAGCATGACGCGTTTCGTCATCTCGACTCATCAGATGCTGTTTGGTAAAGTTAGAAATTGACGTTTTTTTTCCAGTCATTTAAAAGCCTAGGTTGGGCTCCTCCCACCAAGTGTTCGGCCCGATGAGAATACATAACTGTTTATGGCCGCCATCTTTGAGTGTCTGTTTCTTGTAGTAATCCCTCAGTTTGTTTGGTTAATAGCGATGTAGGTTCTTCAATTTTAGCTTTTATTTCTCGCTTTGGGAAAGTAACTCGCCTCTCAGATGTTTTCATCACACTTGGTAGTTTAGGAGCCTCACAATCCGCTTTTCTCCCCACTCGTCGGTCGCTGCGGAATTGTATCTGGGAAAGCCGGTTTAAGTAATCGGTTTGCCATTGTTTTCGTCGCAATCCATTGTGGCAGATACTGTCCATTGTAGCGGCGGTTCTGACAGAAGAGTATCTTGAGATTGAAACACGAACACTGCCTGTTCTGTCGAACTCCATTGACGGGTGCCTCCTTCGTGCAGGGCAGCATGCACGTATTTATTCACCACAAAATTGTCCCCTTGTAAGGAACAGAACGGAGCACGCTGTGGGGGTTCAGAAATTTCTTTATTACTCTCAGCATGACGCGTTTCGTCATCTCAACTCATCAGATGCTGTTTGGTAAAGTTAGAAATTTACGTTTTTTTTCCAGTCATTTAAAAGCCTAGGTTGGGCTCCTCCCACCAAGTGTTCGGCCCGATGAGAATACATAACTGTTTATGGCCGCCATCTTTGAGTGTCTGTTTCTTGTAGTAATCCCTCAGTTTGTTTGGTTAATAGCGATGTAGGTTCTTCAATTTTAGCTTTTATTTCTCGCTTTGGGAAAGTAACTCGCCTCTCAGATGTTTTCATCACACTTGGTAGTTTAGGAGCCTCACAATCCGCTTTTCTCCCCACTCGTCGGTCGCTGCGGAATTGTATCTGGGAAAGCCGGTTTAAGTAATCGGTTTGCCATTGTTTTCGTCGCAATCCATTGTGGCAGATACTGTCCATTGTAGCGGCGGTTCTGACAGAAGAGTATCTTGAGATTGAAACACGAACACTGCCTGTTCTGTCGAACTCCATTGACGGGTGCCTCCTTCGTGCAGGGCAGCATGCACGTATTTATTCACCACAAAATTGTCCCCTTGTAAGGAACAGAACGGAGCACGCTGTGGGGGTTCAGAAATTTCTTTATTACTCTCAGCATGACGCGTTTCGTCATCTCGACTCATCAGATGCTGTTTGGTAAAGTTAGAAATTGACGTTTTTTTCCCAGTCATTTAAAAGCCTAGGTTGGGCTCCTCCCACCAAGTGTTCGGCCCGATGAGAATACATAACTGTTTATGGCCGCCATCTTTGAGTGTCTGTTTCTTGTAGTAATCCCTCAGTTTGTTTGGTTAATAGCGATGTAGGTTCTTCAATTTTAGCTTTTATTTCTCGCTTTGGGAAAGTAACTCGCCTCTCAGATGTTTTCATCACACTTGGTAGTTTAGGAGCCTCACAATCCGCTTTTCTCCCCACTCGTCGGTCGCTGCGGAATTGTATCTGGGAAAGCCGGTTTAAGTAATCGGTTTGCCATTGTTTTCGTCGCAATCCATTGTGGCAGATACTGTCCATTGTAGCGGCGGTTCTGACAGAAGAGTATCTTGAGATTGAAACACGAACACTGCCTGTTCTGTCGAACTCCATTGACGGGTGCCTCCTTCGTGCAGGGCAGCATGCACGTATTTATTCACCACAAAATTGTCCCCTTGTAAGGAACAGAACGGAGCACGCTGTGGGGGTTCAGAAATTTCTTTATTACTCTCAGCATGACGCGTTTCGTCATCTCGACTCATCAGATGCTGTTTGGTAAAGTTAGAAATTGACGTTTTTTTTCCTGTCATTTAAAAGCCTATATATATATATAAATATAGAAGCCTCCAACGCTGATCTGACCCTGGCTATCCCAGAGGGCTTCTCCATTTATAGAGCGGACAGGAAAAAGAAACGCGGGGGAGGTTTAGCAATTATAGCAAGAGAGGGGCTTGGGATCAAGAGTTCCAAAAAAGGTAGTAACCCAGATTGGGAAACACTGATCTTTCAGATCAAGATCACAAACAACTACACGTTTAATGGCCTATTAATCTATAGACCACCTAATGCCAAAACGCCTTTGATTGAGCTACTAAGTCCGTTCTTAGAATCTTGTGTGACAGGTCCTGATTACACAATTCTAGGAGATTTTAACCTACACTTGGAGAAAACTTCCGATCCAAAGGTAGCCTCATTCAAGGATGCTCTGGCCAACTTTGCCTTGGACCAAAAGGTATATCTAGACACCCACTTGTCTGGCCATTCCTTAGATGGTATTTTTACCTCATGTCAGGGCATAAGCAAAATAGGCACTCTCCCGGTTCCCTGGTCAGACCACAAGTTGGTCTTTTTCTCATTGGAAATTAAAGAAGACACGGGGAGGCCCGTTGAAATTCTTAAGAATACCACCTATCCAGACTGGTCAAAAGTCAATCCACAGATTCTTCTTGACAAGCTCTGTTCATCCTACCCAGATCTTGATGTGGACAGCCATACAGCCTGTAAACAATTTAATGGGTGGATAGATGCTGCAGTTCAGGTTGCAGTCCCACAAAGAAGAGCTACTCTCAAAAGGAAACCTCCGTCACAGCCATGGTTCTCAGAAGCACTGAAGGCACAAAAACAGACGTGCAGAAGGGCTGAGAAAAAGTGGAGAACTAACTACGACACTAAGCTCAAAGAAGAATATGAAGCGGTCCTAGCCAGCTATAAAAAATTGATAATTACAGAAAAAAGCAAATACTTTGTGCTAAAAATTAATGAGTAAAAAAACTCTACTAAAGCCCTCTTTGCCACTGTAAAAAAATTATCAAAAATTGAATAGTTCGGAGGCAATGTCATCAGACTTCTGTAACTCATTGGGTGAATTTTTTGTTAACAAGGTATCCTCAGTTTATAATTCCTTCAAAATTCACCACCCAGATAACTCAGCCCATGCTCTCTCACACCCATTAAATCTAAATTTGACAGAACAATCAGCCCAATCCATACTGTTCCAATTCATCCCACCTACAGCAGATCAAATTCGGCAGGAGGTGTTGACCACTAGTTCAGGCAGTCCAATGGACCCCTGTCCGCCTAAAGTAATGCAGCTCTGCCCAGAGCAGCTGAGCTCGTTACTGGAAAAATTATTTGCACAAATTTTAAGAACCAATACTTTCCCAGACGACTAGAAAATTAAATCAATTATGCCACTATTAAAAAAATCGAATCTGGATTGCGAGGAACCAGGCAATTATAGACCTATAGCCAGGATTCCTTTCGCTGCAAAAATTCTTGGGAAACTGTTAAACAAACAGTTGTCTCGCTATCTGACGGATGGTAACTGGCTGAACCATTCTCAGTTCGGTTTTCGGGAGGGACACGGAACGGAAACGGCTCTACTTACAGCGGTGGAAGAACTCAGGAGGGTGCTGGATAACGGAGGGAAGGCTGCCTTGGTGCTATTATACCTATTGGCGGCCTTCGACACGGTCAGTCATGAGATTCTCTTGACCCGTCTGAGAGCAGCAAAAGTTCATGACTCCGCATGTGCCCTCCTCGCCTCCTACCTAGGCAACAGAACTTTCTCGGTGGAATTAGGAGAGGCAAAATCCAAATTATTCAGCTCACCATGTGGGGTTCCTCAGGGGTCCTCTTTGAGCCCCACCCTTTTTAATTTATATGTTGCCCCTTTAGCAGAAATTATAAGGGGATGTGGCTTCACTCCAGTGTCCTACGCCGACGACACCCAAATTGTGGTGTCCATCAGCAAGGATGTGAAGGAGACGGCAGAAAAATGTTAACTATGTATGTCACAGGTCAGCCAGTGGATGCAGAAGAATTGCCTAAAGCTTAATGGGGACAAGAGCGAAGTGATGATACTGGGGGGGACGCAAATGTCTGGTCCCCGGCATGGTGGCCTAATAACCTGGGCAGGTGTCCAGATGCATTAGAAAAAGTGAAGAATTTGGGCATTACTCTGGATACCAGTCTTTCATTTGACGCCGAAGCAACTGGCCTCAACAGTCTGGTTCATCTTAAAGATGATAAAAAAAATACTGCCATACCTACCAGAGGATTCTCGCAAGACAGTGGTGACAGCTTTAGCTTTGTCAAAACTGGACTACGGGAATGGTTTGTACGCCGGGGCTAGAGTGAAGATCCTAGCCAAACTACAACGCCTGCAGAACGCAGCCGCTAGGCTGGCGCTCGGCACACCTAAATTCGAGCCAATTGGCCAGAAATTAAAGACCTTACACTGGCTTCCAATTGCAAAAAGGGTGCAATTCAAATCACTATGCCTAGCCTACAAGGCACTTCAGGGAATAGGATCACAATTCCTGAAGTCCCACCTAACACCGTACGAACCGGCCAGACTTCTCAGATCCAGCCAACTGAAACTCATCAGGGTCCCGAAATTTAGACGAGCCAGTTGGGGTGGAAGAAATTTCCTGGTGCACACATCACAAACCTGGAACCGGTTGCCTCTTTTTATAAAAAACAGTCCATCTTTGGGGTCCTTCAGAAAAGCAGTCAAAACTTGGCTGTTCACTGTATAGCTCTAGCTGCCTGTCTCAATAGTCGGCGGTCTGTCATAGCGCCAAGACGCCTTCGGGCATTCGCGCGCTGTACAAGTGGATAAATCAAATCAAATCGAATCAAATTATATAGCCTCTCCACTACACCAGCCCTTTTTGCCTTAACATATGGCATTGTGGGAGTTGTGGTGCAACGATGTCCGTGAAGCATTGCAACAGGTGGCCTGAACATCAAGGGGGAGGAGCGGAGCAACATCAGCATCATAAAGCAGCAGGAAGCTCAGACCGGGACATTTGGTCGGGTGTAGGGCGCTGAGGAAGGCGGAAAATGCCGAAATGCATTCGCCGCCACCGGACCTTGTTCTCCATGAATAAAGCCTCTCCGAAGTACTTCTCCTTTGTGGTTGTTGCCTTCTTCCGTGTGTGGAGGGCGTTGCGTTTGTGGACATTACTGTGCGCTAGCCAATTGCGCATATTTTCAACCCCCGTCACGCCTTGGGAAAGAAGGAAAATTGGCGCTGCCTTATGGCTTTGAAAACTTTCCTGGTAAGGAATACTTCGGACCCGCCCTTCTTGGTGAGGCGATCGGAGCGGTAGAGGTATTTCACCTCTCTTTGTGGCAAGTCTGCCCCTGCTCTATATCGGCGTCACCTCTGAGGGGCTGTGACGGTATTAAGGAGACCGGAGGAGCGGGTTTTTGAAAAGGAGTACGGGCATGTTGACATCGAGCCCTGCAGACTTTGGCTAGCCTCTCCACTACACCAGCCCTTTTTGCCTTAACATATGGCATTGTGGGAGTTGTGGTGCAACGATGTCCGTGAAGCATTGCAACAGGTGGCCTGAACATCAAGGGGGAGGAGCGGAGCAACATCAGCATCATAAAGCAGCAGGAAGCTCAGACCGGGACATTTGGTCGGGTGTAGGGCGCTGAGGAAGGCGGGAAATGCCGAAATGCATTCGCCGCCACCGGACCTTGTTCTCCATGAATAAAGCCTCTCCGAAGTACTTCTCCTTTGTGGTTGTTGCCTTCTTCCGTGTGTGGAGGGCGTTGGTGGATATATATATATATATATATATATATATATATATATATATTTTCCAAAAGTCCGAAATCAACCCAGCTTGCGCTCACGCTGAAGACGAAAAGATTGAGTAAAGCCACAAACTCCGTGCTCTCGTTTTCAGTGCTCTTTATTCGTGAAGAATAACAGCCCACCAGTCGCCATGACACGTTTCGCCTCAGCCGAGGCTTGATCACATGTCACATATATATAAATAGAAAAAGCCATCACTGAGATATACACTCATAAGACATCAATCAAAATCAAATATTCTTAGTTTATTTCGTTTTGTTGTTATTTATTTTTCTTAAGCAGTCAAAAGATAGCTGCCGTCAGTACAAAGCCAACAAATGTGTCGCGATCCAATGCGCCTCTTCAGGGCTTTTGTAGTCTCTTGATTTTGCTATTCTTTTTTCACCTTCTAAAGTTAACACTTGTACTTCCACAAAAAGAATTCTTATAATGATTTTAATCTCCAAGTCCTAAATTCATCATTGTCAGTATTTCTTAATTCATTAAGTTCTGCTTGATAAGGTCTCCATTCAGGCTGGAAGCCTTCCCGCCCTTCTCCTTAGGATTCAGAAGGAGATATAAAGTATGGACCACTCAGAAATATTAAATACTTCTCTCTTCAACCTACAAAGAGCACCTGCTGTCCGCTGTGAGTCATGCTCTGCCAAGTGTTGCCAATCCAAACCTGGGCCCTGGTAAGTGAGCATAAAGTGCATCATTTGCCAGAACCCACACATTGACACCGTTCAGAACTAAAGCATTGCTGCTCTTGTGGATACCAGCTAGACGCTTCGCACTTGGAACCACTGCATTGCCTCTACTGTGTGAAGAAGATAAATGCATCCCCTCTACAGCGTGGAGACACCCGCCGCATTGCATTTTCGGATTTGCACATCACCACTGATGCATCACTCATGGAACCGATGAATCACCACTGTTGCGTGGAGAAATCCGGTGCATCACCCCAACTTTGAGGGGATCACCGACGCATCTTGTTGTTTATGATCAGGCTCCTTTTGCTCAGCGGGCCCTGCGTCGGTTCTGTATCTTGCCTGCTCTCCATCGCAGAAAGCCTGAACTACTGACTTTGTACCGGGCCATTACCACCAATCAACTCTGTAAGCACTGAATTTTTCTAAGTGCTATTTTTGCATTTAATATTTAAAAATGCATATCTCAATTTCTACTGATTGGATTATTGTCATTTTGATCTTGTTATATTTATAAAGTTATTCTCTATTCATCTAAACTGGTGTGGAGTCTTTTTGTTGTGTTTTCACTGTGTTACTGTTTGATGTGTTACACAAATACTTTACAAATTGCCTCTCAAGCCTGGCTGCTCTTGCAAAGCTACCAAAAGGTGAGTATAGGTTAATTTAAAGTGTGTTTCTGACGTATCTTATCTGAGATTGTGGTTCCTGCTTAGACAGGGATCATACCTCTGCCAATCAGAAACTGAATTTCTAACAATGTTCCAGCGTCAAAAAATGCATCAATACATATCAAAAAAATAAATAAAGCAAATTTCATTAGAAAATATATTAAAACAAGTTAAAGAAACACCCTGCAGAAATATAATAGAATAACATTAGTTGGAATCATATAACTAGCACATCACTGCACATACTGTTCGCACTGCAATTTGCGGAAACCATTTCATATCATTGCAAAATGCACATACAAAATCTAGCAACAAAGGTCATGACCACCAAATCAGTAGCCTGAAATGTTATAGTCTACAGGCCGTTGCAGTTGAATGCTTTCACTTTATTTCCGATCTTCCTATAGATAAAAAAGCTCTTGGACTGATTTAATTGTAGTTAATCGCACAGCCACTTTAAGTTTAATTAACCTCCAAAAAGGAGAAATTTAGATTCTGCAGTCTCTACTAGACTGTTGGAATTACTTTTACCAATTCTAAAAGCATATGGGCGATGTGACATCCCCAACAGATGACAAAAAGAAACAGTCCACCTGGACATAGGTCTAGCACAATATGGGCAAAAAAGAGCATATGCTCCTAAGTGCCTGTGGGGGAGCCCATTTTGCTATACACACAGCAGTCAGCAAAGAACCATACCTAAATTGTGAGTAAAGCGTGAGCGCACACCATGGACAAATACAATTAAGAATCTTCTCAGCCTCGGGCACACTCTTATGTCATAAAAAGAGCCTTGTGCAACTACCTGTGGAAATAGACGATTCATTCTGGGCAATAACTCCCTGCCAGTATCTAGTTTTAACAGCACTATCTGCAGTAAACTTAATGGAGGAAGGCTCGTCCCAGAATTATTCTAAACCTAGATCGTAGAGTGATTTCTTAACATAGGCTAGCCACTTAATCTGATTAGTGATGCGTAAATTAAGAATGTCAGCAAGGCCCTCTCTATAGAAAGGTAATTCCTCAACAGCTCATGCAAACCCAATAAAGTAATGGCTTTAATGAAGCAAACGTAATAGCAGGTTTGAGATCAAAGTCCAATCTAAGTATAACTAAAGAGGTACCTCTTCCCACACCTGTAAAAGCTTTAATAAAATTACTCTCGCTGGTCCCCAAGGAACCCATATAGTGTCTCCTTAACTCTGTACCATACGTAGCTGCCTCCCTGGGTTGGGCTTTATACATATCCATAGCTGGTAGAACTAGTTATCAGGATGCCTTTTTTGCAAGTCTAACAATGGCCTCAACTCTATGGATTTACAAGAGTAAACTTTTCGAAATCGGTGAGGCCCATGACCCCAAGTCAGCCAAAAGGATTGCCAGGTAATCAAACTCCTTAACCCTTTGCAGCACTTCCTGACCACGGTTAATGGGTCTCTTCACCCTCTTCCTCTTGACATAAGTTATCTGTTTGCTTTTTAGTGCAATGAATTCAAGGATGCACTACAAGCTAAATCTGTTAAATCTTTCAACAATGGTTAGCAAACCAACGCTAGTTTTACCAAGCCTTGGCAAAGACTTGGTGATCAAAAAGTGGAAGACCTGGTCAATAGAACTGTTTTTTAGACTGCCTGGGTGTAGGAAAGAATATGATTATCCTCAATCAAGTCTAACAACCTCTCCAGTACCTGTTTACAAAAAATATTTTGAAAATTGTCCAGGAGACTGATTGGGTGGTAATTAGACAAAATATTCTGGCCTCCCTTTTTAAATACAGGAACAGTCTTTGTCTCCTTCCACGAAGCAGGGATTGCTGGACCAGTCAAAATAGGTTTGGTAACCATGTTAATCTAGGGAACTCAGATTTTAAATGATCCACTGGGATCTTATCCAGGCCTGATGCCTTACCCAACTTCTTAGAAGAGACGGATGCAGCTCTCTAGGCTGGTGGAAGAGTAGACTCAGTAGTACAAAGTCTCCATTGCCGCTCCCAAATAAAAGTTATTTTTCCATAAATACGAAAACAGGTTCCCAAAATAGGTAACCCTTTCACTTGGGACAATAGATGATTCATTTGGCTTTGGTAAATTCCCACTGCCGAGTTTCACTAACCACCAAATTTTCCTCAGTTCATTATTGGTAGAAGTTTCTACGAGGTCTTCCTTCTTTTTCTTCCCCAATTTACTTTGGCTTGTCTTAAAACAGACAGATAAAGTCCTCTACAGTCCCTAATCTCGTGTCTTACTCCTTTCTTTAGAGCTGTAAGGAGGCAGTGCTTGGCTTCTCTACACTGATGAAGGAACAACCCTTTCAGGTTAGCCTGGTCAGAAACCTTTCTAAAACTCTTTAGGAAACCGTTTTTAAGGCCCAAAAATAATTAGGAGTGTTAAGCGACAATCATATAATTACTTCTCCATGTATTCAGCATTGCTGTCATATGTAGAATAACATCAGTGTACATACTGCTAAAACCTCAGGAGAAGAGCAAACAGCTTCCCACTTCACATTCCTACTTTTGTTGTTGACCTCCAGAATTTGGCCATGGGGCTGAGAAATAAATAGTGGTTTACAAGTAGTTAGGTCCTTCAAAGTAAGGTCCAAGGGATTATGATCGCTCTCTTCCCTCTCAAGATTGCTCGTGTTTACCATCAGCCACCATATCCTAAGATTTACGATAATATAATCAATACCGATAGAATAAGCCCCTCTTTTAAAAGTAGGGAAAAGAGGGACATGAGATGGTGAATGGCCATTACAGGCATGTAAGCCACATGCTAAAACAAGACCATTTGGAGGGCAGCCTTTGAAAGGAGATACTTCATGCTGGTTGGAATGCCTCATTCAAGATCTTCATCATGGCACAAATCTTGAGCAATTCCATACGGTTCATAAATTAAATTTAGGTCACTTGCCAGAATAACATAATGTGACTTAGAATTCAGGGATAAAATCTCATTCAAAAGATTGAGAGTTGGAGACCCCTTCCATTTACCAAAGCTCAGTTGTAGATAATTATCAATAGAAGAGGGATTCCCTTTATAAGGATAATGAATAAACCTTACATATATAATGAGACAATATGTAGGGTTGCTACAGGACAGTTCAACATATTGTTTACTCAAAAAACACTGACCCACCCGAGGACATTCTACAGGGCACCTATTGGTCGGGACACACTAGCCACTTCCGAAAACACTGTCAATCACCTATGTTTCCTGGAGAAAACAAACCCCGTAGGAGTCCATAAACTGACCCCATTCTGGATTTTCGAATTTTGGGCTTAACTCAGCAATGTTCCAGCTGATAGCAGCTAATGTGTCTGAAGACAAGGACAATGAAACAGAACGGTTAGGCAGGGTGGTTACATGCCGCTCGCAGGCGACAGTAAGCCAACCCGGGCTGCAGTGAGAGTTAATCCTGGAGCATCAACATGGGTCATAAATGAGGACTCTAGCGATGGCCCAGGAGATGAGGGGTACCAACTCTGTCAAACCGTGCCTGTACTGAGTGATTAACCTACAAAGAAGGATCAAATACCAAGGAGCAATGGATTGGCATAAGGGGAGAAAAATAAACCCCAATGTTACAATATGGCTCAGTTAGAGTCAATGACACCAAATGACAGCTTTCACTTAAACTACTTGTAGGACAGAACTTATCTTGGTGGACAGAAAATACAGGTGCCTTATGCAGAGGTCGATAAAAAAATAACCCAATAGAAAGAGGGTAATAGCAGTTTGGGACACACAGGGCGGGCACTGGCTAAACAGCAGGTTCTGTACAAGAATGGAGAGCTTAAAGTTTACAATTACACAACACCTACACAATCACCTAGGGTACTCTTTTTCAAAGGACCCACCGAAGGACCATGAAGATGCCAGATGCTGCTGAATGTGGGAAATTGGCGTTTGCAGGCAGAAAATAGAGTACATTGTTTTTAAGTTGTGCAAAAGAATTAACATTCTTAGGGGCCAAGTGTAAAAACATTAGACAGTATAACCACATATGTGCAAGCCTCCGTAGGAAGATGCGACAATTAAAACAGTGTACAATAGGGCTTTGGGCCGGAGGGGGGAGGGGGGGTTGCGGGACCGGGGAAGCTGGTTGGGCTGGTTGGACTATCTTTGGGCTGGTTGGGCTATTTTTGGGCTGCATAGGGTTTATAACCACCCATTTCATGTCAAGAGGCACCATTTTGGTGGTCGTGACACGACACCCGGTTTGGGAGATCTTTGGGGGCTTCGGGGGGAATTTTGTATGGGGTTGACGCTGGAACAGGTGCTGGTGTGGTGCATTATTGTTGATGGGGCGTTTTTTCTAAGTTTTATCTGAGATATAATAAGGTGGTTTGCATTTATGAAGGGACATGAGAATGTATATAGTTAGGTAGGTGTAGAGAAGTTAGGAATGGCAAGTATGTTTCATAATTGTTGCAGGGGGGAACATGTTTAGGGGAGGGTGTGGGGGTAAGGCAGGAAGACAATATTTAGTGAGGACTAGTTTTGTATGGCACAGGCCAAGGGATTGTTTTTGTAAGGTACACCTGATTCCAATAAAGCGGCCTTTTTCACACCAACAAGCTAGTCTGTGGTCTGTGCTGCCCCACCTTCCTGCAGCCCAATCCTTTTTCCCAACAGCACTACCTTTTTACCTCCATCTGACACAAGAGTCAACTCGCTCTTTGCCAGAAAACGCAGGATTAGCCGAAACTTTGGTCCTAGCTCCTCCGACTTGAATGGGCGCCTGGTCGCTGGACTCAGGGTTGCTGACGAAGCAATTTGACGAAGAAATGACGCCTAAACCAGGTGGAGCGAGCAGCGTAAGATTTAAAGACTGAGGTGACAGGAATAAATTCAACTTGCAAAGTTTTTCCTCGATAACCACTAGGCGTTCATAGAGTGGTTTTAGTTTAGCCTCCAAGATATCCGTTATTTTACTGCACAAAACCTTTACAGCCTCAGCAATAAATGTCTCCTCCTGGCCTCCAGTCTGTCTTCGGGCTTGCCGATGGTGGACAGGTGGTTTTAAAGTAGACACGTTTTTCCTGGAGGGAAGAGTCATTACCGCATACTTGACACTCCACCTTTGTGAGTGATTTCCCTGTGAGGAGTAATTTTGCATATGCCTTTTTGTTTGTGTTAACAAATGCAAATTTATTTCCGTACGGGCTTAAAGCACACTAAACGCCTCAGCATTCTTGCACATTTACATATATTTTAAACTTTGTTATTCTATGTTGTACAGTGCACATTTAGCCTAACTGTTCCAGTCAGTGTTATCTTAAGGATTTTTGGGGACCCCGGACAAGCCTTTTGGGGCTCCCTGTTCGTGAAAATTTGAGTTTTAATATCAATTTTGATGCCAAACTTTCAGAAATGGGATTCACACAAAAAAATAAGTAGAAGTATGTGTTTTCAAGGGTTCTGCTTATCATTAAAATTCCACTGGGCGAAAAGAAAAAAAGGAAGAGATACGCAAAAGAAGGAGAGAAGTTGGGATACACAAAAAGCCAGAGCCGAGCTAGAGACAGAGAAAGATTACTTTCCTAGGGGCTACTTGGAGGTGAGGGCATAGTTCGTATTCAGAAGTTGGCACAATGAAGTGAGATCTGCAGATTTAGTGAAATCAGTCCTTTTGCCTTGGCTTACTCTATCTCTCATCAAGGACTTCTCGCACTCTTCCCATACCCACTTTCCATCTTTTAAGGGGTGATGACTACTTCCACACATCCAAAAATGGTAAGAAATAACATATGAAACACAACACGTCTTCTATAAACTATTACTTTTCTATTGGTATTAAGTTGAAACTAAGCGAAAAGTTATAGTGGAAGTAACAGGCAATACCTCAAACTGTAGCTGCTATATCTATGAAAAAATACATTTCATTTATGATATTTTCCAATGAGAGGCTCACAGTACAACATTGACAGTTTTCAGTCATATGTGATTGTCTTAGTGGGGAGTACAAGAGGGTGTGAGTGAAGGAGAAACAACAAAGTGCTACAGGAGGGAGTGAAAAGTGGGTGATGAAGAGGAAAGAGATGGGGTGTAAAATGGAGGAGATGTGAGAAAAAAGGGTGTTCAGGTCTAAAATAAAGTAAATATAACTGGGTGACTGAGACACACTGACAATCACTACCCCTTCCACAGGGCTCAGTAATGACTAATTCAAAGTCTTACAACTTTACAATTGAAGCATTTTAAATATTATTTACACCAAAAGCATTTTGTACTCATTTATCTTAAACCACTAAAAAACTAATGACAACAATAATAGTTCTCGTTGGTTTTTAGGTTGTTGTGCTATAGATCAAAATCAGTGGTCAGAGTGAGCAGGAACGGAGGGGCAGGATGTGCCCCTACTTTTCTCATTTAAGTAAAACAGTTCCCCTACTTTTTGAGAAAAGAGAATTGTCCACACACACATTTTTTCATCTCCCTTAAAAGACCCTGGTTTTATGCTAAACAAGACATGTTATTATACTTCGAATAATATTACCTAAAGACACGGTAACTCAAAGATTACGTGACGTTTACCTGTTGGGCGTCCCGAATGACTAGCGTTTAATTCTTGACTTAGACAGCTGCCCTTCTTTAAGTTAGGTTACATGACAGAGCGTTGCTGCTCCCAGATCCCACAATGCAGCGCAGTCTATAGGAGGGTGCCGGGCAGGGCGAGACCCCACTGACACAGAACACCCGGGCTTCTGTGCATCGAGAGCGGCTTCCCCCGCGCTCTGACTCCGCATCACCGCCACAACGCGAACCTGGGGCTCTCACATATTTTCAAGCGTAACTTCCTGAAACGGTTCCACTAAGAGGGGGCCCTTTCACCGCGTGCTCAGCTGCGCAGGCATGCTCCGGTCATACCTGTTCCCTCCTCAGCCAAGTTGAATAACTTGTTCTGTGTTCCTGACAGCTTTGCAGGTCATTGTGTGTTACTGTCAAGTCCACGAAACAAAAACTGCTCAGTGGATGGACAACTGAAGTGCTAACACCTGAGTTTTGGGACGGCAAGGTTTAGCTAATAACGTCATTGTATGCAGCGCTTCATACTGCAGTTTTGCCGTTCCTAAGCGCTGCCATTAACAGAGTGACTACCAAGAAGTAACTGGCCCCTGAAGAAACTGAACTATAGCTTTCATTTACTGAGTCACGGCAGACAACGTGCGTGCTGTGCGTCCCTAGCCCCTTCCTGACCCACATTTCACGATATAACATTAATACAACTGTTTAATGCAGGACAGTAAAGCTATAAATATTTCATTGAGGGTGTGGCAGTTATCTACAACACACTACCTTCATCCTAATATCTGCAATTTATTTTTGCAATTTAATTATTGATTAAATACATATTTTGCTTTATATTAACGGTAAAGGTGAATGAATAATATTTTGTGTGTGTCTCATCCTCACCAACCCACAGTAATGAATATAAATCTACTTTTTGTTTTTGATATTTGATCGTCACCATGAACCAAATAAATTGAGATCATTTAAATTGCATTGTCTAAAGCGGTACATTAAACTCGAAATTTCTCTCAGTTCATGAGATGCAGAGAGCAAATCTCGGAAACAGTGAAGTGGTGGCTTCACTCTTTTCAAGCTGAGCAGTCTCAGGGAAACCATTAACTTGGAGAAATTCTGACTTAAATGTATATGCGTTTGACAGCGCAATTGAATACCAACAAGCACACAGCTGTGTCCTGCGTGAACGCGCATATTTATAATATGGCTCAGGGCTTTTCTTGAGTTATAATAAAACAGAGAATTCTTTTGAGGAGTGAATAAATGAAACATATTAGTTCTTCTTTTGATTCTGTGACTTTTTAAAATCAATTTCTTCTTCACCAAGTACTAATAGGTGCCTCCTGGTTACAGGCTTCCACAGGGCAAGAGCCTGTATGACTGTGACCAAAACACTTTTTGGATAGACACAGCGTTGCGACTGGCATATAAGTATTCCACAGAAGTTCTTGTGTCAAAGGAGAAACCGGTGCACTGCGTCACTAGCCCATTTGTGACCTGATTCGACTACCGCGTTGAAGGCGTTTTGACCCCACGAGTCAATCAATCAATCAGTGGCGTCACTAGGGTTGGTGTCACCCAGTGGGGTGACTCGTGGTGTCACCCCCTCACGACTAGGGAGAGATGATGAGGGGCACTGTTGGAGGGTAGTGGTGAGAGAATCTGCGAAGGAAGTCCGTCATTGGGGGCACCAAAAAAGATTGTGGCACCATCAGCACTAAAGCTGGCCCTGGAATCACCTCTACCCTTTCTGATCTGGAGGAGTGATTGTGACCTTAACAGAAGGGGAATGCTTGCTCGTCGACATCGCCCATTACAAGGCCTACACCTGTCTCACTCTTAGAGCCTGGGATAGAGGGGAAATCCCAGCATTCCCTGAGCGTCTATGACTGCTTCTACAGAGTCTTTGTCTGACAACGCAACAGGTGTGACTTCATGTAGTCACTGTGAATCCCAGCTAGGCAGTGCTTGCACTATCTTGGCTGTAAAGTGCCTGCACTTCTGAAGACATCTTCTGCATCAATCATCCGGGTTTGGGTACTTGGCACGTGTATATAATCCCTTTAGATGAGCTCGGGATAGTGAGGAGTACTCTGCGAACACCCTGGCAGCGGATTTTATGGCAAAAGGCAGAGCTGTGAACTCTATGTTCTCATATATCATGAGGCGTGACACCTTGAAACCCAGTCACACTAATATTATATACATGTATATTCTGGTCTGCAAGAAAAAATAACAAGCCCCTGTAAACAAACTTTTTTTTTCTCCATGGGTGCAAATCTATTTTTACTGTTGAGGCACGCCTCGTGCTCACCCCAGCGACTTGGGGAGATGTTCCTTTCACTTTACAACCGTGAACGTGGATTTACTTAAACCCCTAACAGGCGTAAATACCTATAATTTTCCTAGTCCCGAAGAGGATCAGAAAATGTTTGTGAATACCCACATTTATGGATTCTCTGTGTGAGTAAATAAATACAGCTGTACATGCCGGCCCAATCATCCTGAGTTGTATAAGTGGCTTTAGTTTCCGCTCTGGAATAGCTTATTCGTATAACTGCTTTGTAAATTCTGCCCGGTGTGTTTCCATCCTTGACACACAACTCCTGTCCTAGATTGCCAATACTATGACTCCTATGGAAATGTAACGTCGGAGTAACGCGCGCGCGCTTTAAATGGGAGGTACTGTCCGGTACACAGTGCTCTTAATTTGAAAGAGCACCTCCACTTCTCAGCACTGCTGCAATACATAGAATGGGAGAGTGCCGGCACTTTCTGAACAGCAAGCAGGTACTCTGAAGAGTCTAAAGCGTCATGCTGCACTACAATGATTTTTATGGTTGTTTCATCCGTTGTTTCTGAGTGTTCTTTTCTTAACACGCGTCCTCACGTTTATGCCCCTTAAGAGCATTTGGTGGGTAGCCCGCGGCATTTCTATGAGTGGTCTCTATTCTCTAAATAGGTTTGTTGCATTTAAACCTTCATGGTTGTTTCGTCATCTCACCACGAGGTGCACTTTTCCCCATACGCGTCTTCGTGTACATGTCCAGCATGAGTTCACATATGCACATATGTGGTGTCATATTGCAGAGTCTCACGGTGTCACCCCATGAGGATTGCGTCACCCAGTGCGGTCCGCACCCCCCGCAACCCCCTAGTGACGCCACTGCAATAAATCAATCAGAATTGTAAGCTCACTACTCACCCATGAGGGTCTCAAGGTGCTGGGGGGTCGGCATATCTGTTTAGCCAAATAGCCAGGTCTTGCGGGTCTTCCTGAAGGTGTTCAGGAATGGGGCGCGTCTGATGTCTGCCGGTAGCTCGTACCAGGTCTTGGCTTCAATATGAGAGGAGGATCTTTCGCCATAGCTCTGTGGATGCGCAGGGTTTCGGATAGTGCGAGGTTGGAAGATCGGAGGTTACTTTTGGATACGTGGAAGTTGATTCTGTTGTTGAGGTATTTGGGTTCGATGTTGTGTAGGCATTTGTAGGCGTGAGTGAGGATTTTGAACGTGACTCTTTTCTCAAAGGGGAGCCAGTGGAGACTTCGTAGGTGTTGGCTGATGTGTTCATGTCGGGGGATGCCGAGGACAAGTCTGTCGGCGGTGTTCTGTATTGTCTTAAGTTTACGGAGTAGGGACTTGTTGATGCCAGAGTAGAGTGTGTTTCCATTGTCCAGTCTACTGGTGATGAGTGCGTGGGTGACTCTCTTCCTTGACTCAGGGGGGGATCCACTTGAAGGACTTGCTGAGGGTGTTGAAGCAGCTGGAGGTGACGGCATTTACCTGTCGGGTCATGGTGAGTGATGAGGCCGAGGTTCTTGCCGTGGTCTGATGGGGTAGGTGGGCTTCCGAGGGTGATCAGCCACCAGGTGCAAAGGGCAATCATCAGGACAGAACTAGTTTGTGAGTGAAAAGCCAAATAATCTGAAAAGGATATATATAGGGCACCTTTAGTAAATGGAAAAATAATACAAAGAACAGAAAGTCTGCAGCCAGACCATCAATCAAAATTAGGGACTGGGCGATGAAATCTAAAATCAGTCCTTCCAGAAAAAAATAAGAGCCAAATCACTCCATAAAGTTAATAATGACTGCTGTTTTGTATCTGAGACTAATTGAACCCATACACCAGGTGAACCACAATACAATAAGCAGTCATGATACTAAATTGTATAAGAGACTAATTGAACCCGTAGACCAGGTGAACCAAAATACAATAAGCACTCATGAGACTAAAGTGTATGAATGGCTCAATTATCACTGCTAAATCGAGACAACATTAGGCTAAAAAGGTGATACCATCACCAAACCACAATGACAACCAATTGTGTCAAATGTGATTAACTAAGGGCACTACTACTTAAAATATCCTAGTAAACTTATTTACACCCAGACATTTCTTACTGTTGCTGGTAATAAAGCACCCAAACCGTACATACATTTATACTGCCGTTGATATGCATTTATGTTGCGCCTAAAACATTCTTATGTTTAAAAGCTTTGGGGCATTTTTACTTGCATCCTAACATTACTTTGTGATAGGCTGGTGAGTTACTACCCAAACAATATTGAACTACAAACATTCAGGCTGTAATGTAGGGCTGGAACATGTCTTAAGGTGCTACTTAGGTGGGTGGCACAATAAGTGCTGCAGGCCCACGCGTAGATTTTAAATTTACAGGCCAAGAGTATATGGTACACCACTCTACAAGGGTCTTATAAGTAGAATAAATATACCAATTAGGCATATGCTAATCAAATCATGTTTAGGGGAGAGAGCACAAGCACTTTGGCACTGGTTAGCTGAGGTAAAGTGAACAGTCTTAAGGCACTTAGGGTGAAGAACACCCCAAGTCTGACAGGTCTAACATAAGCCTTTCTGACATTGACATGCATATCAAGGTGAAACAAGCATTTGCAAAGGGTCTGGCCTTAATGTGCATACATAAGTAAAAACAGGCATTCACAAATGGTGTTTTTTTGCAGTAAAAAAGGGATTCATAATTGAGGTGGATGTGGGTCCACCACAAGTAATGTGCCCCCAAATGTGTCAGATCAAACATAACACTTCAATAATTTAAACCTGATTTCAGCTCATAATAGTTATGCACAGAACTTAACATAGGAAGCATGCATGAAGTATTTAGCAATGTCAAACTGTTAAAAAGCTAAGACACAACTGAATATAAATACTGTAGCTAATTTCTAAAAATAGAGAAAATTGTAATAAGAAAAAGAATTCTAAAGTGATCAAAATCAAAAAGAAGAGGTAGAGATATGAATTTGTAATTTTTTTTTAGCCAAAAACTACTAGGAAACAGCAGAGCATTTTCAGCTGTGGTATACCAGGATCTAGGAATAAGTTGTGGCTGACCACCAAGTGAAGCACCCTAAGCTAGTTAAACCTAGTATGAAGACAGGGTCAAAATGTTTATCTTTAAATTTAGTATTTTTCGATTGAAGTCAGAATTCTCAGCGGTGTAACGTTGAAAGTCATATCTGACAAAGTCCTCACAAAGTTGGATGTCTGTTGTACAAAGTCCTGATGAAGCCATTGGATTTGACAGGACTAGCTCAGAGAGGAAAAGTTCCAAGTAGGCACCTGCCAAAGTCCTCTTATTGACCGGATACTTTTCCCAAGGCAAGATATGTATTCCACATCAAGATTTCTACTTTGGGCCAGATGTAGGTCGCCAAATACCGGTCGGTAACGGCCGATTTCGGCCGTTATAGACCGGTATTTGGCTTTTGAGATGTAGGTGGGTCTGAATTTACAGAATCGGTATATTTACCGATTCGGTAAATTTACCACTTCGGTATTTTACCGAATCGGTAAATATACCGAATCTGTAAATCCATATGTAGGTGACACTCCTAAGAGTGCCACAGGCCCTTTAGAGTCAGTATTTTACCACCCAATCCTATTGGGTGGTAAAATACCGAATGCAGGTGTGCATGCACATTTGTGCATGCACACCTGTGCCATGTGGCACACAGACATGCCCTTAGGGCATGTCTGTGTGCCACATGGCACACATGCCTGTACTTGGGGTGCTAGAGGGTGTCAAAGTGACACCCCCTGCACCCTTGCAGGATTCGGTATATACCGAATCTGTAAATACCGAATCGGTATTTCACATTGATTCCTATGGGTTTCAAGGCCCAAAGGAATCAATGTGAAATACCGAATCAGTATTTACCGATTCGGTTAATACCGACTCTTACAGAATCGGTAATTTTTCACCTACATCTGCCTCCTTCCTATTTACTGACTCTTAAATACCGATTCGGTATGAGTCGGTTTTTAGGAGTCGGTAAATAGGAATTACCTACATCTGGCCCTGAGACCCTTATGTATCAATACATTTCTCCAGTCACAGAACAGGAAAAATCATTTGATACACAAGTCCTTTAGTCTTTTTTGGCACTTGAAAATCTCTAGCAGGGCAAGCCTGGAAGCTGTTGCTGTGCAGGTTGCACCAACACTGGATATTGTAGCTGTGAGAGTACACAGAAGTACCCTTGCAGGCAGCAAAAAGCTCTGACCATGACCAACCTGATTTTCTTGCTGGCATAAGTCTCATCTTGGGAATATAGCCTTGGATTGTTAGTCCTGGCCTCCTTAGGCCAAAATGTCCCAACATAATGTTCTGGAGGTGTTCCCCTTTGCCATTTCCAAGGCTTTTGAGACTTCAGGGATAACACTTGGAGTCCAGGACCTACTCCAGCAGAGACCACCAGCACAGTCCAACTGGTCACTCCAGGCAAGGCCTCTTGCATCTTTTGATTCACCTGTAGCCATGCAAGAGGTCATCTAATTGATCCTTTCAGTCCAGGTGACAAGTGAGAGCATATCCAGCCCTTCAGGTCTCCACACAGTTTGCAGGCACCAGATGCTTTCCTCGGGTCCAGATGTGTTCTGAGGAGCAGATGGGTGGGTACCTCTTTTGTACAATTCACTAGCCAATGGTTAGGGTTACTTCTGAGCACTCCCTAATCAGTTGGTTATAAGCTAGCTAGGGCATTATTCACAGTTAAATCCAACATGACTGAACCCTTTTGCCCTTGGAGGTGGCTGATGTTAATGACAAACCCCTCCTCCTTGACCATACTAATCTGGTTCTGGGGTCAGCTTCCAGCTCACTGGGAATGGAGCCAGGCTAACTAGAATGTACAGTGAGATCAAAAGGACCCTTTTCCCCAGGTCTAACTGTACACTAACTGCGAATGGGCAGACCAGACCCTGGTCCCTTTCAAGTTAATGAAGTTCCTGAGCACACCTCAATTGCCCTTTCTGAGAGAGAAGGAGTTTCACATGCTTCACATCCAGATCACCTTGACAGCATCAATCAATAAAGGTTTTTGTAAAGCGCAACTAGTCACCTGACTAATCACAGCATGTTTCAGACCTCATCATTGGTGAAGCACTGGCCCGGAGCTCAACATAGGCAGACTAATGCTAATTAGCCAGCGCAATCTTTAGGCCAAAAAGGTATAACTTTCTGAAAATCCCTTTTCCTGTAGATGCATCAAAAATCTAACTTTACCAGTTAATTGGATTTTTCATACATACAGCTACAACCCTGTACAGTGAACATATCTTTTAGAGGCTAGACGCTGTAGGAACATGCAAACCCTACATTCTTACATGCTCCACTTTTAAATGCTAGACCCCTACCTTATGACTCCAAGGCCTATTTGGGGTAATCATATATTATATTTAAAAGTAGGTCTCCTTTTAAAAAGTGTTGACTGGATAACATGAAAGTTTAAAACATTCAGCAGTCCGACTACACATGTAGACCTGAAGTCATGTTATCCTGGTCAGCCTAGTGAGTGGTACAATATGTGCTGCAATCCACGGGTCTAGCAATCCACGGGTGACATTTAACTTCCATGCCAAGACTGTATTTCCTGAACGGTATAATATTGCCTTACTGCTAAGTTAAATATGCCAATTGGGAGTTAGCCAATTCTGTCATGTACAGGACAGCAATACCCTACTGTACAGAGTTAAAAAAAACAGTGGTATCAGTTCACCAATAATTAGGGTGACCAAGCAAAAAGAGGCACTTTCTCATAAATATTTTATACACACAAAAGTGGTTTATTATTAAAGCTTTCCTTACTGCCTGTGCCAATGTTGGGAGAAATGTAGTTAGTAAGGAATTGCCTAATGTAGCGAAGGCACAAAGTAGATAACAAATGTATTGTGACAAAGAGTGTAATGAGTCAGTGTTCGTTTGAGATGAAAAATAGTCCATCTGCTTCCCATTGGATGCACTTGCTAGAATGCGGAATAATACACCAAATAGTCAGCAACACAAAGTTTAAATTTATAATATGCTGGGTTGAGCCAAAGAACATTGTATGCATATTTTAAAAAATTGGAAGGAAAGCTGTTGTGCTCTCAAGCCAGAACTGAAAACTACCTGCAGTAAGTATGTGAATGTATACAAATGCGCCACACCCAGAAACAACCACAGTTACTAAACTTGTAGATGAAGCAATTTTGCCATATTGTTGAAACTGCATCAATTTGTGAGAAAATCTGGCTACATTTGTACTAGTTCTGGTTATATGACTGAGGTGAGGAATTTCTATTTCCAAAGTAATTTTATGTTTGCCTAACTACAATTAAGGGGAAGATTACGATCTCATTAGGAAGGGCTCCAAACATCATTTGGACAAAGCAAATCCGATTCGGAGCTTATGTTTCCGAACAAATCGTCCCCCTTTCTGAATGACCAAGTACGATCCAAGGAAGCCATTTGCACTGACTCAATCGGTTCCAAACACGAGTCAGGCAGTCTGACTTGTTCTGAGACGATTTGTTACAGCGTAATGGGGAAAGTTTCTGAACGAGCGAGTGTTAGAAGCGGCTGTCTCTAGTTGGCAGAGGTATACACTTCTGACAAATAGGGACACACCTTTTCTAGTCAGGGCAAGGAGATCACACACTTAGATAACCCCTGCTCACCCCCTTGGTAGCTTGGCAAAGCAGACAGGCTTATCTCAGAGGCAGTGCGTTAAGCATTTATGACCACATACAGTAATAAAGTGAATACACTACAAATAGACACGACACAGTAGTATTATAAAAATAAGTATTTTTATATAAGGCTTAGCACAAGACCAAATAACGACAAAAATATACCACAATCTTAATAAATACTCTTGGAAGGAAAAATAATAGTTCAAGCACGGTTTCTTCTTAGCACAAAAGTCTTTAGTATCAAAAGCAACTCTTCTTCTCTAAAACACAGTTCTTGGCAACAATGTAACCCACACGGGAGTCACACGACGTCGAGGCAAAGTTAATCCAAAGGTTCGGCGTCGACCGCGAGGAGTGCTACGTCGAGCCCGGAGTCGCACAGACCCCAACAACACAGTACCTTGGAAAAGTGAAGCACTCGATGATCAGCGGCGTCGAGATGTCCGGCGTCGCGTCTTCGGCGTCGATCGGGCCTCGGAGTCGGGGCGATCTGCAGCGGCGTCGACCGAAGTCAGGCGGGAGCAGCGCTCACGGGATGAAGCAGGATACGACGTCGTCGATGTCGAGGTTGCAAGAGTGAGCAGCGCTCACGGCATCGAGAGGGCTCGAAGTCGATGCGATCAGCGGCGGTGCAGACACGAGGTCACTTGGAGATGGAGCCGAACTCACTACTCACTGGCGTTGCTGCTGGCGTCGATCGGGCCCGGCGGCCGGCGTCGAGGAAGCGGGACACTGGAGCCGTTACTCACGATGTCGAGCTGGATTCGGCGGCGTCCGTCGGCGTCGAGATTGCTGGATTCTTTCAGAGGTGCTGGATTCACAAATTCCAGCAAATAGCACTTTAAGCAGATGAAGTCCTTTAGCCCTGTGACTTCAACAGGAGACTGGCACTCTTCCAGCCCTTGGAGATTTTCTCAGCAAAGAGTGAGAGTACACACACAGTTCCTCTCTCCTGGTTCCTTGGCAAAAATAAAGAAGCAATGCAGGATTCCCCCAACAAACAGCACTCTGGCAGAAGGGGTAGGCAGTCCTTAGATCAGCAGGCTTCTTGTCCTTGGTTCAGGTGTCCTTGTCAGAAGTGATCTGAATTCTTGGTTCAGGGGTCCTTCTCTTATACCCCTTTTTGGCTTTGATCCCTTTGTCCATGCAGGGGAATTTCCCCCCATCTTGGGTTTGTTGTGGGTGTTGCCAGGCCGAAGCACCTGGCCTATTCACTGGGCAGGGCAGAGTCCTCAGCCGCTCAGCAGGAGCGGAGCCAGCATTGTCACTGGCAGGGGCAGGGCCATCAGCTGCCCGGCAGGAGGTGGGCCAGGAAAGTCCCAGGCAAGCACAGAGTCATCAGTCGCCTGGCAGGGGGGCGGAGCCAACATTGTATCAGGCAGGGCAGGCTATCAGGAGCTACTCTTCCCCTACTCTCAATGCAAATGCCCCACTCATCCCACACTGACTCATTCAGACTCTCTGGAGCCACCCAGCTCCTGTCACACGCACATCAGAACCAGCAGAGACCGGTAGACAGTTAGACAAGAAAATAGCTACTTTCTAAAAGTGCTATTTTCAAACACAGAGTCCAAAAACCATCCACACAAATGGATGCGTTATTAAACCCTGAGTTCAGGGATACCAAACTCGACATTGCACCATGCTCCCCGAGCCCGCTAGGATTATAGCATTAATAATCCTGGCAGCCCATTCTAACTGATGGAGAGCAGGTTACCTTACAATAGTGAAAAACAACCATGGCTGTAATTCACTATTAGGACATGCCAACCTTGTCAGGCTTGTCCTACCTTATGCTTACAATGCACCCTGCCCGTGGGCCTACCATAGGGGTGACTAACATGAAGTTAAGGGAAGGTTTAGGGACTGGCAAGTAGGTGTACTTGCGCAGTCCTCGTGACAGTCAGACTGCACGTGGTCTAGCAATGGTAGACCTTCAGACATACTTTTACTAGGCCGCTTTTGTGGGTGGCACAACATGTGCTGCAGGCCCACTAGCAGCATTTGTATTTACAAGCCCTGGCACCCCTGGTGCACTATACTAGGGACTGACAGTAAACCAAATAAGCCAAACATGGAAGTCAATCAATACAGCAATTTCACATAGGGAGCACTTGCACTGTGGCACTGATCAGCAGTGGCACAGTGCCCAAAGCATATACCAGCAAAAACATCGTAAACAGAGGAGGCAAACAGAGAAAATGGAGGAGAGACTCATGCCAATGATGCCAGGTCTAACACGTGTCCCCTCCAGCTGAAATGTGGGGAGAACTACCCTTACCCTAGGGAGTCCTCATCACTAAGGCGGAAAAATCTGGACAGACCATCAGCATTGGCGTGATCTGTGCCAGGGCGGTGTTCCACCGTGAAGTCCATCCCCTGTAGGGAAATGGACCACCTCAACAGCTTTGGATTCTCACCCCTCATCTGCATCAACCATCTGAGGGGCCTGTGGTCTGTCTGAACCCGGAAGTGAGTCCCAAACAGGTAGGGTCTTAGCTTCTTCAGCGCCCAGACCACAGCAAATGCTTCTCTTTCTATCGCACTCCACCTCTGTTCCCTGGGAAGTAACCTCCTGCTGATGAAGGCTACAGGTAAGTCTCGGCCCTCTTCATTCACCTGAGCTAGAACAGCCCCCACACCATGCTCTGAAGCGTCCGTCTGGACAACAAATTCTTTAGAAAAGTCGGGTGCCTGGAGTATGGGTGCTGTGCACATTGCAGTTTTCAGGGTGTCAAAGGCCGTCTGACAGGCGTCAGTCCAGTTCACAAGTCTTGGCTGCTTCCTGGAAGTCAGCGAAGTCAAGGGGTGCACAATGTTACCATAATCCTTGACGAACCTCCTGTAATAACCCGTGAGACCCAAGAAGGCTCTCACCTGAGTCTGGGTTTTGGGCGGTGCCCATGCCAGGATGGTATCAATCTTGGGTTGCAGGGGGGCCACCTTGCCGCTCCCTACTTGGTGCCCCAAGTACACCACTGAACCCTGCCCAATCTGGCACTTACTGGCTTTGATTGTGAGGCCTGCTCTGCGCAGGGCCAACAACACTTCCTGGAGGTGGCGCAAGTGTTCCTCCCAGCTGACGCTGAACACTGCGATGTCGTCCAGGTAGGCGGCACTGAAATCCTCCAGTCCAGCCAAGACCTGGTTGACCAACCTCTGGAAGGTGGCAGGGGCATTCTTCATCCCAAAGGGCATAACCCGGAACTGGTAGTGCCCATATGGTGTGGAGAATGCTGACCTCTCTTTTGCCCCATCGGTCAAGGCGATCTGCCAGTACCCAGACGTTAGATCAAACGTACTAAGGTACCGGGCAGCCCCTAACCGATCTATGAGCTCATCAGCTCTGGGGATGGGGTGCGCGTCAGTCTTGGTGACTGAATTGAGTCCTCGGTAATCCACACAGAACCGAAGTTCCGGTGAAGCACCAGGCGCCGCAGCCTTCGGGACCAAGACCACTGGGCTGGCCCAAGGACTGCTAGAGGACTCAACCACCCCTAAGGCAAACATTTTAGAGACCTCCTCCTTGATGTATGCTCTGACCTTGTCAGTCACTCTGTAAGCCTTGTGCTTCACAGGAGTGCTGTCCCCGGTGTCCACATCATGGACACACCACTGAGTGACACCAGGAATCAAGGAGAACAGATCAGGGAATTGTCCCAACAATTGGCGACAATCCTGCTGCTGTTCAGGGGTCAGTGTGTCAGAGAGGACAACACCATCCACTGACCCATCTTGCTCTTTTGCAGACAGGAGGTCAGGAAGAGGCTCACTCTCCTCCATTCCAGCATCTGTAGCTAGGAGCATGCCCACTTCGGACCTTTCTAAGTGGGGCTTCAAACGGTTGACATGCAGGACCCGCAAGGGGTTCCTGGGAGACTTTAAGTCCACCATGTAGGTGACATCGCTCTTTTGCTCCACAACCTCAAATGGTCCAGTCCACCTGTCCTTGAGCGCACAAGGTTCCACAGGGGACATGACCCAAACTTTCTGTCCAGGCTGAAGCTCTACCAGAGTGGCCTTCTGGTCGTACCACCGCTTCATCTCCTCCTGGCTGGCCTCCAGATTTGCCTGAGCAAGATCTCTGAAGCGCCTAGTCTGGTTCCTAAAGGCCAGCATGTAACTGTATACATCCTGGGGAGGTTTCCTGGGAGATTGCTCCCAGCCTTCTTTGACCAGACTCAAAGGTCCTCTTACCGGGTGACCATACAAAAGCTCAAAGGGGCTGAACCCTAGAGACTTCTGTGGCACCTCACGGTAAGCAAACAACAGGCATGGCAAGAGGACGTCCCATTTACGCCTCATTGGTTCTTCAAGACCCATAATCATGCCTTTAAGGGTACGGTTGAATCTTTCAACCAACCCATTACCTTGAGGGTGGTAAGGAGTGGTGAACTTATAAGTTACCCCACACTCCTTCCACAGAGACTTCATATAGTTGGAAATGAAGTTGGTGCCCCGGTCTGACACCACCTCTCTGGGGAACCCCATTCGGGAGAAAACACCCATCAGTGCCCGTCCCACCACGGGGGCAATCACTGTTCTGAGAGGGATGGCTTCCGGGTACCGTGTGGCATGGTCCACCAAGACCAGGATGAACCTGTTGCCCAGGGCTGTCTTGGGGTCCAGTGGCCCAACAATGTCAATCCCCACCCGGTCAAAGGGGGTACTGACCACGGGAAAAGGTTGGAGGGGAGCCTTCTGCTTCCGCCCGCTTTTCCCACTTGCCTGGCAAGTTTGACAGGTCTTGCACTGGATGTCTACATCCCTTCTCATCTGAGGCCAATAAAAATGGGTGACAAGCCTGTCATAGGTCTTGTCCTGCCCCAGATGTCCAGCTAACGGAACGTCATGAGCCAAACCCAGTAGGAGGGCTCTGAAGCGCTGGGGTACCACCAGCACACGGGCTGACCCAGGCTCAGCAGCCTAAGACTCGCTATACAGGAGGTCGTTCTCCCAGTAAACAAAATGTGACCCTGACTGATCACCTGAGGTTTGGGCTGAGGCCTGCTGCCTCATACCCACAAGAGAAGGGCACACTTTCTGTTCTGCACAGAATTCTTCCCTGGAGGGACCACCATCCTGCTGCCAGTGGGTCAGCTCGGGCAGGTCTCCCAGTTCAGCAACTTGTTCACCTGTGGGTTCCAGGGCATACCCCTCAAGGTCTGCCTCCTCCTGGACCACGGGAACTACGGGGGACGGTTTCCCGCGCCCCCTGCCTCTTCTCTTCACAGCTGGGTCCTGGGCCATACTTTCAGGCTCCAGAACCCCATCAACACCCTTACTTGCTGTCATGGATCGAGTGGTTGCACACACCCACTCTGGCACACCCAACATTTTCAAATGTGTCTCCCTCTCCACCTTAGCCCAAGGGGAGTCTTCTAAATCATTGCCCAGGAGACAATCAACAGGCATGGCGGGCCTCACAGCAACCTGAAGAGTACCTGCAACTCCCCCCCATTCAAAGGTAACTTGGGCTACCTCACACTCTCTCTGGGAGTTGTCAGCAGCTATCACAGGGTAGAATGCGTGGGGAACAACCTGCTCTCTGGACACCAAGTGACACTTGGCAGCTGTCACACTCGCTCCGGTGTCTCTGAGAGCTTCCACTCTATGGCCATTAATGGTCACCCACTGCCTATATTTCTTAGTGTTACTAGGCAGAGGGGGTGGCGGGACCAATTCCATGTCTCCTAGAGAGACCAGGGACATCTCTGCGGGACCCTCCCCACCATGGGCAACCATCTCCTCCCCTCCCAGGGCTACACTCGCCAACTGACGGGGGGCGGCACGTGGTGGTGCACTGGAGTTCTTCAAGGGACACTGAGGATCATAAAAACGGTGTCCCACCTGCTTACAAGCGAAGCAAGTCATGGGGCCCCTACGAACAGGTTTACCTGTCGGGCCTCTGATTTCTTATCTGGGGGAGGCTGGGAACCCTTCCCTTGGTTCCCTTGGGGATTACTTTGGGGCCCTTTCTGGAACTCCTTCTGTTTACCCTTGTCCCCCCCACTCTTCTGCTGGGGACCCTGCCCACCTTTGGCTGAGTCTCCCACTGGACCCTTGTGGACCCTGGTACTGACCCAGCAGTCCGCCTCTTCAGCAAGTTTTCTAGGGTTAGATATCTTGCTATCAATAAGGTGCTGGCGCAGCTCTGGAAAACAGTTATTAGACAAGTGCTCCCAAGCAAACAAATCATAAAGAGCATCATAACTTTCCACTTTGCTGCCCTTTACCCAACCATCCATGGCTCTGCAAAAATATGACACATACTCCACCCACGTAGTACCAGGCAACTTCTTACATTCTCTAAAGGCCTGTCTGTACTTTTCTGGGGTTAGGCCATACCTTAACATTAAAGCATCTTTCATATGAGCATAAGACATCCTATCCTCAACAGGCATGTCTAACAGGGTATCTCTTCCCTCATTCACAAAGCGACCCCACAACCCCGCTCCCCAATCCTTCTCAGGGACCCGGTGGGCCAACAATGCTAACTCATATGCTTTAAACCATTGACCAATATCCTCATTTTTCTGAAAATCTTTGATCACATCTTTGGGAAAATAAAACGTACTTTCTGCAGGCACAGATGGGATGCTGCCACCAGAGGAATTCAATTCTAACTTTTTAGCTTGGAGCTCCAACTCCCTCAACTTGGTATCACGCTCAACAGCTAACTTCTCTCTTTCAAACTCTAACCTTTTGATCTCCAAATCAGCTTCTCTCCTGCCTCTTGCATTCTCTATCTCCAACTGCCCATTTATCTTAAGTTTTGCCATTTCCATGTTGTAGGCTCGCTCCTTCGCCCTTTCTTCTCTTTCTTCAGGGGAAAGGCCTTTGGAGGAAACACTGCTGCCAGGAGGGGATACAGGCCCAGTCACGGGCACTTCCTCCTCCCCTTCCTCTGTCGGTACCACCACCGGATCAGAGGGATATCTGGCCTCTAACCAGGCCTGCAATGCTTTAAAATAATCTTCCTTAACTTTGAGGCCTGTTGTAGGAACTTTAAATTGTTTGCAAAAGGATTTCAGCTCCTGTAGCTTGTAATCCTTCATCTTGCTCCTATCAAATTCCTCCACAACAACAACAACAGGGGCAGTGACTCCGGCGTCACTCATGGTCAAAACTGGCAGTTTCAAAAATCAAGCTTCAGGACACTGGAGAACAAAAATAGAATCCTACCAAAACAGATTGTGGCTGCGCTATGGTCTGCTTTCACTATGTAGCGCACACTAATGACTGCACATGGGTCATAAATGCAAAGTTCAAATCCCACCGCTGACCCACCAATGTTAGAAGCGGCTGTCTCTAGTTGGCAGAGGTATACACTTCTGACAAATAGGGACACACCTTTTCTAGTCAGGGCAAGGAGATCACACACTTAGATAACCCCTGCTCACCCCCTTGGTAGCTTGGCAAAGCAGACAGGCTTATCTCAGAGGCAGTGCGTTAAGCATTTATGACCACATACAGTAATAAAGTGAATACACTACTAATGGACACGACACAGTAGTATTATAAAAATAAGTATTTTTATATAAGGCTTAGCACAAGACCAAATAACGACAAAAATATACCACAATCTTAATAAATACTCTTGGAAGGAAAAATAATAGTTCAAGCACGGTTTCTTCTTAGCACAAAAGTCTTTAGTATCAAAAGCAACTCTTCTTCTCTAAAACACAGTTCTTGGCAACAATGTAACCCACACGGGAGTCACACGACGTCGAGGCAAAGTTAATCCAAAGGTTCGGCGTCGACCGCGAGGAGCGCTACGTCGAGCCCGGAGTCGCACAGACCCCAACAACACAGTACCTTGGAAAAGTGAAGCACTCGATGATCAGCGGCGTCGAGATGTCCGGCGTCGCGTCTTCGGCGTCGATCGGGCCTCGGAGTCGGGGCGATCTGCAGCGGCGTCGACCGAAGTCAGGCGGGAGCAGCGCTCACGGGATGAAGCAGGATACGACGTCGTCGATGTCGAGGTTGCAAGAGTGAGCAGCGCTCACGGCGTCGAGAGGGCTCGAAGTCGATGCGATCAGCGGCGGTGCAGACACGAGGTCACTTGGAGATGGAGCCGAACTCACTACTCACTGGCGTTGCTGCTGGCGTCGATCGGGCCCGGCGGCCGGCGTCGAGGAAGCGGGACACTGGAGCCGTTGCTCACGATGTCGAGCTGGATTCGGCGGCGTCCGTCGGCGTCGAGATTGCTGGATTCTTTCAGAGGTGCTGGATTCACAAATTCCAGCAAATAGCACTTTAAGCAGATGAAGTCCTTTAGCCCTGTGACTTCAACAGGAGACTGGCACTCTTCCAGCCCTTGGAGATTTTCTCAGCAAAGAGTGAGAGTACACACACAGTTCCTCTCTCCTGGTTCCTTGGCAAAAATAAAGAAGCAATGCAGGATTCCCCCAACAAACAGCACTCTGGCAGAAGGGGTAGGCAGTCCTTAGATCAGCAGGCTTCTTGTCCTTGGTTCAGGTTTCCTTGTCAGAAGTGATCTGAATTCTTGGTTCAGGGGTCCTTCTCTTATACCCCTTTTTGGCTTTGATCCCTTTGTCCATGCAGGGGAATTTCCCCCCATCTTGGGTTTGTTGTGGGTGTTGCCAGGCCGAAGCACCTGGCCTATTCACTGGGCAGGGCAGAGTCCTCAGCCGCTCAGCAGGAGCGGAGCCAGCATTGTCACTGGCAGGGGCAGGGCCATCAGCTGCCCGGCAGGAGGTGGGCCAGGAAAGTCCCAGGCAAGCACAGAGTCATCAGTCGCCTGGCAGGGGGGCGGAGCCAACATTGTATCAGGCAGGGCAGGCTATCAGGAGCTACTCTTCCCCTACTCTCAATGCAAATGCCCCACTCATCCCACACTGACTCATTCAGACTCTCTGGAGCCACCCAGCTCCTGTCACACGCACATCAGAACCAGCAGAGACCGGTAGACAGTTAGACAAGAAAATAGCTACTTTCTAAAAGTGCTATTTTCAAACACAGAGTCCAAAAACCATCCACACAAATGGATGCGTTATTAAACCCTGAGTTCAGGGATACCAAACTCGACATTGCACCATGCTCCCCGAGCCCGCTAGGATTATAGCATTAATAATCCTGGCAGCCCATTCTAACTGATGGAGAGCAGGTTACCTTACAATAGTGAAAAACGACCATGGCTGTAATTCACTATTAGGACATGCCAACCTTGTCAGGCTTGTCCTACCTTATGCTTACAATGCACCCTGCCCGTGGGCCTACCATAGGGGTGACTAACATGAAGTTAAGGGAAGGTTTAGGGACTGGCAAGTAGGTGTACTTGCGCAGTCCTCGTGACAGTCAGACTGCACGTGGTCTAGCAATGGTAGACCTTCAGACATACTTTTACTAGGCCGCTTTTGTGGGTGGCACAACATGTGCTGCAGGCCCACTAGCAGCATTTGTATTTACAAGCCCTGGCACCCCTGGTGCACTCTACTAGGGACTGACAGTAAACCAAATAAGCCAAACATGGAAGTCAATCAATACAGCAATTTCACATAGGGAGCACTTGCACTGTGGCACTGATCAGCAGTGGCACAGTGCCCAAAGCATATACCAGCAAAAACATCGTAAACAGAGGAGGCAAACAGAAAAAATGGAGGAGAGACTCATGCCAATGATGCCAGGTCTAACAGCGAGTATGATGACCGATTCTGACAACTGTAGCGACTCGGTTTTGACGAGACAAAACGGCTGTGGGAATTGGAGTTCGAGGGGCCATAGCAGGCCCCCGTCACCCAAGGCCCTCTGACTCTGTTGCAGGGGGGTTCCAGGCATGCACAGTGTGTCTGTGCATGCTTATCCCCAGCCACCCCTATTTTCGGTAGGAGCCTGTGTTCATGTTGGGTACACCCGCTCCCATTGAATTCAATGGGAGTCCGACCGAACTGGGTCCGTACACATACAGACACATTGTACTCGGTCGGTTGGACTCTCGGATTGCGATTCATACGGAAAGCATTCCTAATCCAATTCGGTAGTAATGCTTTCCTAACGAGATCATGATCAGCCCCTTAGTTGTGAAAAACGGCTGTGAATTTGAACCTTTATTATACTTAAGTATGAGAAGCCGTTTTTAAAATCCTCGTTGGTTACAACAATGTCCAAACCTTTGTTATAATCATTCACCTTCAACGCCTTTCACAGACATGTGACTGATTATAAGTAATTCATCTGTAACCAGTGGTAGAATAGAAAAGAGTGAAGACTTGCTTGAGATTGGGTGGGACCTTGAAAGGTCAAAGACAGACAGCAACAAAGCAATGCAATAGCATCACCCAAGACAGTGAAGAAAATAACGAAGAAAATAGGAAAATTGGATGCCCACTGGGAAGGCAAATTCTTCCCGAATGTAAGACGAAAACAAACGCAGGTATTCAAATTTCACAAAAATACATAAGGGGTTATTCAACAAAGAGGATTCACTGTGTTAGAGAAGAGGGGAAAACATGTAATAACATTTTAGAAACAAGAACATCTGCATGCTTTCGTGCTTCAATGAGAATGGAATGTCTATCTGTGAGCATTTTCTAAGCCAGCATTGCTGCAAAATATGATTTCACCAGCTTCATTACTTGAAGAGCTTTGCTCTGCTCCATCTATCCGAGCTTTGCTTTGTGGACTAAAATTTCAAGCCCTCACTCACTTTAAACACCCTCATTATTATTGTGCCACAGAAAAGAGTAAAATAAACAGGGCAAATAAAGATTTACTATAAATCAGAGAAAATATGTATTACATTTGATGTGCAGAAATGAGCAAAGGAAGTGTGTGCTTCAGTATACTGATATACAGACACCAACACAACCCTGGTACAAGAGACAAATATATAACCAACTTACAAATGAAATAGCGGCAGGTGGGACAATACCAGATACGTGGAAAAGTGCTCAAATTATACTGGTTTAGAAAAAGGGAGATAGAGGTATCCCTAACAACTAATGGCCCTAGCTCGATTACAGGATTGGATGGATGATGCTTCAATCCTTTCCCCCCTAAAAGCAGACTTTCAGGCAAAGATGAGCACTATCAACCAAATCTTTCAGTTTGATTTTATAATGTTCTAAATACCTGATGCAAGCAGGGGATCGCCTTTATCTGGCTTTTGTGGACCTCGGGGGCGGCCTTTGATGTTATTCCCAGGCAGCGCCTGTGGTCCACTTTAGCTAAAATGGGCATGGACCCTAATCTGTTGGATGTGCTGATAAGAGTTCACAACAATGCCACTGCTCAAATTATATGGCGGATGAGTGGCAATTTGACAAAACCTATTCCAGTGACCCGGGGAGTGTGACATGGGTGTGTTTATGCACTGACACTCTTCTTACTATATTCAAATGATGTGGTTAATTCATTTGGTGAATGCATTCAAGATGCTCCAAGGTTAGCTGAGGTTCCAAATACCGTTTTCATTTTTGCTAATGAGACCCTTTCGATGTCTAGAGCCCCCATTGGATTTCAGAACCTTTTAAATAAATTCACTGAGTTTTGGGATTCACATGGATTAGAGAGTAACACCTCCAAAACTAAAATTATGATTTCTGTTAAATGTTTATTCATAGTTTTCAATATAATATGCACACCACATATAGTGAGAATTCGTACATATCACCATTGTGGCTAAAAAAAACGAATTCTTGTTCGTTTATACAGCGTAATGAACAATCATAACATCCAAGGATGGCAATGACCATGGTGGAGCTAAAGAGAGAGTGTTCCAAACATTGTGTGCACAATAGTGGCATTGGCAGCATGTATAGATTGCAAAGACCTGTGTCCCATGCAGTCAGTCGCTGTCAGTCATATTAGAGTGGGGTAGATACGTGCTCAGGGGCTCCCGGAGATCTCAAGGACGGTACGTTGGCGGTTGCATCTGGGTATATAGTTCACTGGTCATATCACAAAAGACAAGACTTGTGAGCCATTGTGCTATAGCAGGGTGTTGTGTACTTCCCCAATGAATTGCAACCTCATGCTTTGCAAGAAGGAGTGCGATTGCAAAAAACTGTTGGATCTCCTTTGGGATATCGTGCACGTAGCCCAGTAGCGCTAGCAGAGGTAGGGCAACATTTCTGTGTCCACCATCTGGGATATGTGTGCAAAGATGTCAGTCCAGTAGCTACCCATGTGGGGGCACAACCAAGACAAATGTAGAAAATACGCATCAGCAGCGTGACACTTGTGGCAGGTCGATGGGTGGGGGAGTCAATCCTGATCTGGATGCTAGGTGTCATGTATGTGCGACATAAGAATTTAAAATGTAGCAGTTTGTGTCCATTATTGGGGGAGACCAGCTTGGTCTGCGAACAACAGTAATACCAAATGTCATCTGGCATGGGGCGTTGTAGGTTCGACCAAGCCTCCCGCAGTCGGCCATCCATGGTGGGCAACAATTCTAAACTGGTACAATACATTTTTTATAACCAAGTGTTCGCCAGTGTCATCTATGATGAAGACAGTATGAGGAGTGAAATCTTCCGGAGCAATGGGGTAGGTTGGAACATGAGTCCGTAGGGCGCTCTGTGTACGATGCAGAATAAATCTGTCCAACAGTGTGGCATCAGCAAAACGGGTGTCTTCTGACCAGGAGATCACGTGGCCCTCAGGGAACAGATCTCCAGTGGGATGTAACATAAATCGACTGAGCATGTGCTTTACGGTGGAGTCTACCATCGGGGGGAGTCCGCGGTTTTCCACGATTCAGAACGCAGGCAAGTACACGTGCTCCAAACCCAAAAGGTGCTGCAATCTACACCACGCCCAACAGGTGGTGGAGAGTGGCTGAATGTCCTTAGGATCAGGGATAGACCGGTAGGAGGAATACCGTTAAGGCGTTGTTCAAGTAGGACCTACTGATTGCACTGTCACAAACATTCTCGCAAGGGGGTGCACATTCCAAAACAGAAAAAAACTCCCCCCCAATAAGGGTGGCCAGAGCTCGCTGCGTTGCGTAGGCAGAGATTTTTTGTCAAACTCCGCCCTCCAACAAGAGTGCGGAGTGACACAAGCTCCGTGAACTCTGCCAGCGTAGTGAAGTTTACAGACCACATTCAACCCCCAAGCCATCCTAGGTAAAATGGCGCATGGGTACATTCCATCAAGAAACAAAACAGAACAAATACCGCAACAAGTGCGATAAACATATTAGTGTACACCGTGAGGGGCGGGTGACACACCAACAACTGGTTCCTGTTGCAAACACATGTAACCTATTATAAAACGGGATAAGAGATGTTTATGAAGGAGCATGTTGGAGTCATGGCCCGGTACTATGACAAGGCACATCCAACCAGTCATCATGGTGGATCAAACAAACCCAAAACCCAGGGGTAGTCTGTGAGGCTATCGCAGTCCAGCACAGCCATCATGACAGTGTCCCCAGGAACAGACATGGGCAGATGTCCTAGCTCCAGATAAGGAAGGCAGGTCCCCAAGGCACTGGATTTGGCACAGGTTAGTCCATCGGACAGAGATCTCAGCTGTTTGTGGCCTTTAGATGAGGGGAGAACTGCGCCAGGGTGCCCCTGAGAGTGTTCAGCAATCCTTGGTGTGTTTATTACAGAACTCCTAGGCCTCCGCAGGAGTGTCAAACACGCATGATTTCCCCTACACTTCCACGTATAGGTACGCCGTGTAGAGCATGCAGTACCTGAGTGCCATTTCACAGAGTAAAGCCTTCATGGCAGTGAAATTACGGTGAGCCTCCTGCGCCATCAGGGTAAAATCTGGATAGAGAGATCACTGTGCCCTAATATTGGGCTTGCCCACATTTTGCGCGCCAGACGAAGGGCGATATCTCTGTCCCTAAAATTGAGTAGGTGCGCAATGATGGGCCGATCGGTGCGTATTCTCCACTAAGAAGGCAATAGAGAAGGCTTGGTGCCTGAACAGCTCCACCAATAGGTTCTCAACAAACTGATCCATTTTCCTGGTGGCCAGGGATTCTGCAATGCCAGTTATACGAAGATTATTGTGGTGTGGCCTGGCCTCCAGGTCTTCGTTCTTAATAGCTAAAGTCTTGAGCTGGCACTCAAGCTTCTCCAGGCACCTTGACATGGTAGCTGCTCCATCCTCCATCGTTGAGACACGCTCCTCAGCCCACATCGATCCAAGCCTGCTGATGGTTAAGGCGCTCCGCCACACCATCCAGTCTGCCCGATAGGGCTTCAAATCTTGTGTCCATGGCTTTAAACCCCACCCAGATCGTGGACATCAGGGTCTCCACTGTGGCAAGTTGTGTAAGTTACAAGGTGCCTCCTGCCGCCCCAGCCATCCCGCCGGGTGCATTTGCCTCCTCACACGCGCACTGAAACAGCAACTTGCACTGCTTCAGGTCTGTGCGGCCCATGCTGATGCTAGCGTGACCTGCGACAACTACCAGGTCCTGCGACCCACACTGCAGTGGTGTCACTACAGGTATGTGCTGTGATGAGAGAGGTTACGCCAGTGTCTGAGCTGGGGCAGCAACTGTGTTACAAAAGGAGTGAGATCGCTGGATTCAGAACAGTTAGCATCCAGGAGCTTCACTTATATTTCCACCCCCTGCAGCCAACAGGGCCCGAATAGCATGGCAGTGGCTCTTCACCAGACCAGGGGGGGCCCATGGCGTGTCAGCAACCAGGTGGGAGGGTCAGGTCACTTCACCCCAAGAGGTGCAACTCAACTGGTCAGGGATGGGGGCAGGGCAGCCCTGGGCCCAATCCCCTTCCTTTCATACCCACAACCCCAACCCAAGAAACACTGCTACCCAGCACCCTACAAACAGGCCTAAACCACTGCTCACCCATAATCTACAGGGTTCTTCGGCAAGGCTGAGCAGCAGCCGTGCCCATCATGGGGCCAATCACCGGTAGCAGCAGGCAGATGTTGGGCCGGGCAGTGTGGGCTGGCTCTGAACCATGACTCGATAAGGCCACCGCCCAGCATCACTTAGCACCTGCAAGAGTCATCTCGCCCTGCAGTACTTCAGAGCAATTTGCAGCCTACCAGCGTCTGGTGGCCACCAACGCAGCCCGAGGCGTCAAGCACAGCACTGACCCGGTGGCAGGACCTAGTGGGGCTCGGAAGTCCCGGCCTCAGGCTCGCCCACTGGCCCTGTCACCACGGGGCCTCCAAGGCAAAGCTGGGACCACAGCACAGCTCAAGCCAGGATCGAGCATGTCACGCCCCAGGAACTGGCAGTCGCAACCCGGACGGGGCCAACAATACTCCAGGCACTGCAGGTGCCCTTCAGGTGGATGGAGACAGTTTCGGGTGGAGTTTATCCCGGTATGTTGGGAACCAGCATGCTGCACTTCAGTGCTGTGCAGACATCTTGGTTGTCGGCCTGGTCACGCCCCATCTACAAATTTTAACCCATATAGAGCCTGCAGAGCTAATTTCACAATGAAAGGTGAACCACTACAATTAGTAAGCAAATTTGATCATTTAGGGGTTAGAATTAACAAGCATAGAACCTGGAAGTCTCATCCAGAGTGAACTCGTGTTGGTACACTCCGCTAATATTATTAAGAAAGTTAAGGCAACCACTCCTAAATCTATATCTTCAGCGGTGGAAATGTATAGGGCAAAAGCCCAGGCCGCAGTATCTTATGGGGCAAAAGTTTGGAGGATTACAAATGTTAGGAGTTTGATCATGAAAGAAAACAACTATATAAGATCTCTATTCGCTTTGCTGAAGAGTACTCCAACTTGACCTCTTTTCCATGATTCAGGTCTTAAAAGTGGGCGATTTTGAGGCCCGTCTTATACTGGGTTAGGCTTTGATCCACTGGTGAGTTATAGGTTGGCAGCGGAAGAAGCCCTGTGCCTGAGTAAAGTTTATCTATTTCCCTGGTTCAAGTTTATAAAACATACATTTATTGAACTAGGATTGGGAGATTACTGGAATAATCCCACTTCAATTGATGCAGATGCTAACGGTAAAGTGTTATAAATGCTTTTTGGGAAAGGAATTTCATTGAATACTTAATTATATAATAATTCAAAGTCAGGGAGTATAGTTGAGGATTATTTAAACCACAAGCCATCCCCAGTAAAACATACCTAGATGACATCAAACCAGCCAAAACCCATACTCTCTATATTAAATTTAGGTAGGGGACACTGTTAGTTTATAAATTCACATGTAATTGGAAATCCCACCCACCAATGACAGCAGCTTGTAGTTTCTGTAACCATCCTACTGAGGACATTGAACATGTGCTATTTTTCTGGCCCAAGTATTACAACCGAGGCAGACTTGGTTTAGACCCCATGTGCAATAACATCAGGGTGAGATACTATAGGGAAGCGTATAGGATTTTACAAAGAGACACACGCCAAGTAATCTTTGTAGTTAGTCAGTACTTTTATGATGTAAGGCTATATAGGAAAAAGGCAAGGGTGATGTTTTAACCTTAATATTTGTTTGCACCTCTTTGATTTTTAAACAGGTCATTTGGGAAACTGTAAATACTCGTGAATTTTTTTTAATGGTAATTTTGATGTATGTAAATTATAACTGATTTTATGTTTTTAAGTGTTGTTGTATATGTATTTTGAATAAATGTACTCTTTGTAGAGATTATTCTGATTTTGTAGTTATCTGAGAAGATTGTTATTATTAACTTTGTAACTTTTCATACACAGAATTTTATTTTCTTGTATTATGTGGTGTGTTTTATGGACTGTGCCCAAAATACCCCTATTTGATGTTGATTCAAAAATCCAATTAAAGATATTGTGTGTCATGAATAAAACATATTGTTAATACCAAATTTCGAGGAACAGAATCTAAGATAATATTGTTTTTGCTATAAAATATCCTTTTTAAGAATGCTGTTGAATTTAATATTACTTACTTTAATAGAGTTGTAATACATATATGTTATTAATTTATTATCAATTAGTATATTAATTGTAGGTGCTAGCATAATTGTTTTTGATTGTTTATAAATATGCTTTGTAATTTTAATGTGCAATGTCATTATTAATTTACCTAATAATTTATAATATAGTAGTGGGTTGTTGGGTTTGTGGGGGAATAGGGTTTGAAGTTAAAATATAATTCATTTAATTGTAATGGAATTTTTTATTTTTATTTTTTATAATTATTATTAGATATTTATTTGAATATTAATTATGTACATTATGTAATTGTTATTTCATTTATGTGAGCTTAATTAATGTTTTTTGCATTTGCATTTTCAATGTAATTTTTAAATTTATATTAGCCATTTATATTTTAGCAGCAGGATGTTTGGCTTGTGGGGAACAGGGTGGAAGGTTCATTAAATTATAATTAATCTAGTTTATTTTTTTCATTTAAATAATTCAAATTATATCTTAATTGTTTTATTATATAGTCAATATTTAATATCTTTAATTATTATTTGCTAAATTGTTTAATTGTTTTATTTACTTAAGTTTGATCTGTAAATTATAGTGTACATTTACATTTTTATGTTTCTGTTAGTAGCTTTCATTTTAGAAGTAGGTTGTTGAGTTTGTAGGGGAATAGGATAGGACGTTATTGAAATTATATTTTTTTAATTAATTGCTTTTCTTTTGCCCTGTTAATAACAACATTGTCTGATCACATGTGTACATCCACCTGAAAATGAGCACGCTTTAGCGTCATGGCTGGCTGGCTAGTCCTTTAGTTTGCAATTTTCTCCTTTTTTAGCTTCCCTTTGATTTCTTTGCTTCTCCTTTTTTATTTTAATATTTCTTAAGATGATGCTTCAGCTCTCCAGGCAGTGCTAATAGGTCACATCCGTGGCTACTTCCTCTAAACCAGGAGTCCATTACGGAATGCTGTTGTCCATAGTGTATTATTTTATAATTCCAAGATGGTCAACAGGCCGGTACTAAATGTGGTAGCCATGCTAGAAGTTTAAAACAACTCTCGGCTATTTACAATACTTCTGAAAGACAGGCAGACACTGCTATGCCTATTTTCGTTATTGCAAGGATATGCCTGCTGTGTGTAGACAGCAGATGCTTTCTTTATTCTATTTGTATTCTTTTGGTTTATCGTGCAAACTTTTGTTGAGTTTCTGTGTGTTTTGTTTCGGTTGTGTCAGAAGGTGAATGTAAGATTGAGTCAATGGATAAATTAATGGATGGATGCAAGAGCACATAGATGCGAGCCAGTTCATGTATATTTACCTATTGAGTGTGTACACTCATCAATGACAGAAAAGGCACTTTAATTCATAAGCCAGATCTGTTGTCAGTGTCAATGCTTGTACAGGATTGTTATATTTTTTAACGAGGTGGGACATTGATTAATTTTCCCTGATACAACAGATTGATCCATCCTAGGACCCTCTCACCCACACTGGTTTGGCAGAAATAGCAAACATTAAGCTGCAGTCAAGAGAGTCAAACGCCTTTTCTACATCCAAAAAGAAGGCAGCTGCTTCTAAGTCATAGCAGAGATGGGGAAATGCAAATAAGGTACTGAGATTAGGTGGAGCGCCTGAGTAAAATATGCCTGGTCCAGATTAACAATATTCTAGAGAAACAGGAGGAGCCTATTCATTCTGAATTGTGTCACTGCTGCTTGTGGGTGATCATATGGTGCCTGCAGTGGCTGTAGGCTATGTTAGAGAATGGTGGTGGGCAAGTAATTCACTTGCCGACTTATTGCGAGGGATGAGATTTTGCAAGTCTTGCGAGAGTCGGCCAGTCTCGACTGTCAATCTGAATACCACGGGTATACAAAGAAACAACGTCTTCTGTCGACTGCTTGTTATTTTGTTGGTTCCTTATTTCGGAGGATTCGTTAATTGATAAAATCAGCTAGCAGAGCTATTTAAGAGTCTGTTAGCTGCCACTTGCTTAGGAACATTGAAAGTTTTTGTGGCAAGTGAAATTACCAGAACTCTGATGGTTGGCCTTAGCAAAGATTACTTTACTGCACACCCAACTATTCATTTGGAGCTAAAATGAAAAGAATTTTAATAGGAGATTGTCAAGATGGTTTCAGGGCGGCGGCTACTCTGCTGAGGATGATAGGCTCGGGGAAACACAAGACTTAAAAAACCCTGTCAGCCGAAAGGAAGACACAAATATGCACATATTAAAAATACTTTTATTAAAAAAAAAGGTTAAAAAGCTCCAGTGTGAATGAAAGTAGCCAGAAAACGCTGCCACTGTTAGCAATTTGAAGCCACATTTAAACTGTATTGATTTCTTCCTTTTGACATATGGTCTCATCACATTATTGGCATTAGTAAAATGAATTGCATTCAAGGTCACAATGTCAGTTGTTCTTAAGTTTGTTTTACCTAAACAACGTACCAACCTGCCTACCTAACTACCAATCTACCATACCATCACCCGTAACCCACACTAGAAATCTAGGAGTCATGTTTGACTCTTCAGGGGGGCGTGGCTTGGCGCCGAGCGGGGATGGCGGCTGAAGGGTGAGCGCTCCGAGGACGGCAGTGAGAACTACGGTTTTTGTCATCATTTTTCATCACGGATGACATGACATGCAGTCGTAGGGTGTTGGGAATGCACTGAGGAGCTTTTCATCGACTTTTGTGGCAGACTCAATTCCGAATTCGATGTTGTAAGTCCGGTCGCGGCTCTCCAACGGCCGCGACCTCCATTTTCTTTTCTTCTCCTCCCTGAGTCAGTATGTTGATTTTGCTCTCCTTTTTACTTACGGACTTCCCTATCTCCTCTCACAACTTTTGAGGACCACATAATCACTTTCTCTCACACCTTGGTCCATCGTTTTACTTTTCTGTAGCACTGTTGCCCTTCTATATCTTCGTGACAATCACAGAGACTTTCTTTGCCTCAGCACTGGCGCCCATTTTAAGTATCGGAGTTTCGTTCTATTTCTCCTCATATCTCTACTTTTTATTTATGCTCCTACATTTTTTGGCCTTTTTCTTGGACAAGTTCGCATTATTGCTGCCCCCTTCTATTCAAGCTCCTTGCCTCTGTTGTATACTATTTTTGCTTCATGGGCAGGAATAGGCAGTCTTCTAGCTCGGCAACCTCCTCACGCGCTCTGCTAAAAAACTCGAAGATGTTTTCTGCCTTTGCTAAACTTGAAGCCTCTCATCTTTCTACTGCTCAAGGCTCGATGTCGACGATGCAGCAGCTCAGCGCGAATACCGCAAAACTCAATGCTAAGAGGCTGAAAAAAGATCCTCCTTTCCCACCCAAGCCCTTATCTCAGGTTTCTTTGGAGATATTATTGGAGGAAATCAATGCTTTGCGTCCGTTTATGGAGGAAATCAACGCCAAACTTCAAGTTTTAACAGATAATTGGTCAAGCATGGATACCAGAGTCACCTCAGTGGAACAAAGTGTCTCGTTTCTTCAAGAGTCTTCTGCCAAGGTTTCTCACCTATCGTCACAAGTTTCCTCCCTTCAGCATCAAGTCGAGGACCTTGAAACCGTAATAGGCGCAATAACCTGCATATCTATGGCCTGGGGGAAGGAAGCGAGGGGACTGACCCCATTGCCTTCTTCAAGTCATTCCTCCCCAAGCTTCTGCACCTTCCAGAGGGCACATTGCTTAATATTCAACGCGCTCACAGACTTGGCCGACCTGCCTCCTCCGCCTCACCTTCACCTAGACCGAGAGGAGTCATCATCTACTTCCTGGAATATACAGACCTTCTAAAGGTCTTGTCGGCTGCTAGGGCTTCTCCTCGCCTCACATGGTCTGGTGCTTCCCTATTTTTCGCACAGGATTACACCAAGGCCACTGCTAGCAGACACAAAGCCTTCCTGGACATGCGACCTGAGCTCCGCTCCATTGGGGCCCATTATGGCCTCTTTCATCCGTGCCTTTTTAGGGTCACCTATAACAACAAGACAACGACCTATGAGGACCCCCTTCGCCTTCGAAGCTTCCTCAACTCCTGCGGTTCCTCTGATATGGATCTTTCTGGGCCTTCATCTTCATTCCCTCCTTGAATTTTGAGGCCTTCATATATTTGTTTGATTTCATTGTTCTGAATGGGCTTTTTCTTCTCCCTTTCCCTGTTTTTGATTACTGATGCATTTCCTATGTCTATGGTTCATGTTTAATGCATTTTTCTCCTTCAACTTGTTGTATTATTCATTGTTACTCCTTGTTTTGCATTTGTTACATACCTTCCACTTTTTCTAATGTTCTTCCTTCCTTCTCATCCGTAGATTTTACCCTGTATTCCGTGGTGCTCCCCTGGTCATCCACGTGCTGCCCCGAAGTCTTACCTTGCCCGATGTGGTTCCACCTCTCCCTCCCTTCTAGTCTCCTGGTATTGTTCCTGGTTGTTTCCCCCGTCCTTCCTTAACTGTAAGTATGTCTTCTTCTCCATTGTTCTACCTCCCATCCTCTTCTTGGTTTTGCTTAGACTTTCCCCTTTCCTCCTCGTTTTTCAGTATTTCTCAGTCAGGTGTCCCTTTTTCTTCTTCTTCTATCTTACTCTCATTGCTCTCCTTATTTCATTGCTTTATTTTGTCTTACTGACATGGCTCGTCACTTCTTCATTTTTCTCCTCATCAGATCTAGATTTTTCTATATTCTGTCTTGTTACATGTTATGTGTTAGCGCATATATTTTCTCTTACTTCCGGTCTCTATTTTTCCTCTTTTTCTCTCTTCTTGTTTTCTTTTGTCTTTAGCTTTTTTCTCATTGTATTTGCTATTCTTTATCTTATTGTTTTTAATGTCAGTACGTATCGTTTCATGAAATGTTAAAGGTCTTAATTCTCCAATTAAGAGACAAAGAATTCTTTCTCACCTTGCCAAATTGAATGTGGATTTTGCTTTCCTACAAGAAACTCATTTGTCTGCCGCAGAATCTGTTAAGCTTAAGAGAGGTTGGGTGGGAGAGGTGTGTTTTGCTCCTGGAGATGGTAAACCTAATGGTGTTGTTATTCTAATTTGTAAATCTCTTTCCTATTCCCTGCTGGCTAATGAATCTGATATTGATGGTAGATGGTTATATGTCAAGCTCTCCTTAAGGGGTGTTCCACTCTCCCTTCTAAATGTTTACGCTCCCACAGGCAGTGACCCGGTTTTTTGGCGCGAGATGGCTACTCGCATCACCAATCTCATTGATGATAATTTCATTATGGCAGGAGACTGCAATCAGCCTCTTGATCCTTTTTTGGACCGACATTCTGAGGTTCCGTGACGATTTTACTCGTGTTTGTAACATTGTCGTAAATACATAATTTTGGTATCAGTGAACCGCAAATGATCCATTTAGTATATCCTGGTGTTTTCGCTATGCTACGAGCAAGAGCACTCCTGTTACCAACACATTTCTGTTCTACCCGTGGCATCCATCTTAGAACACGGAAGCCATTTTGTATTCCTTGCCCTCACATAGTCAATGGACACGCAATGACCTCTTTTTCATTAAAGGACACGTAGGCTTTAACCGGCGATTCACCTTGCTAGTGACACGTGCACCTTAGGCCAGCAACGCTGTAGCAGCATGACTCGGCAAGAACTGCCTCCCCAGCCTGAGGCCAGTCCTGCTATACTGGTTCTTGTGTTCGTTGGCCTGATCATGATTAGGCGGCCGAAGCTGGTAACCGTGCCCATTTACGACCCACAAACATTTCTTATCCTGTCTTTCTTTCTTCTGCACCTGGCTCTGCTCCTTTTCTTCTGGGCCTTTATTAGGGGGAGGTAACGAAATTTACGATGAGGCGGTCCGGGTCTTGAATGAAGAATTGACATGGGATTATGATGGACTAGTGGGAACCCCTCATTTGTAATGTTTTGACATCAGATACTGTTGACGATCCCTGTGCAACGCCAAATATTTATTGTTTAAGACACGAATGTTTAGAACTGTGGTAACATGTAAAGAATTTGCCTGAAGCCCAATATTTAGTATATAAGGAGCAACCCTCTTTAGACAAATCGAACAGGCTCCTAGACACTGCCCATGTGTAGTTTCTGTGACTTCTGTGTCCCTGCAGTAATAAACCTTTGGTCTTTGACGCCACCATCGAGAAGCCCGTGTTTCTGTTTGTTTGTGCACCGAGACAGGTGGAACTCCGGGGTCTTCGGGTGTTATCCCTGACACCTCTGGACGGAACCAAAAAGTCCAGAACTCCATTTGGCGCCCAACGTGGGGCGACGTCATTCGGTACCGGTCCAAAAGCCTGAAGAGTTCGAGGAGCTTCGTGTGAAGATTTCAGAGGGAGGCGCCCCACTTCATCGATCCCGGCATATCGCAAAAGTGGCCCCGACGTTCTCTTCCACGAGGGTTCCCGTTCAGACGGCTGCAGTGGTCCGTTGCCTTGACCGTCGCCCTGTCTTGGACCCGAGGTGCAGTCCTCAGTACGGCGAAACGTGACGGGTTTCTCCTTGGTGACGTCTTCAGTGCCTCAGTTAAGTATTTAGTGGTTGCTAGTTGGTTATTTTGTAAGGGTTGCTCCTATTTGGATAATCCTTTTAGTTCTCAGTTCAGTTCAGTTCTGTAAGGTTATCACTGGTTATTCTGGTTACGATAATCATTCTGTTCAGTTCAGGTATCGATACATTTGTCAGCTCTGGTAGGCCTAAGTTCTTGGTTCGAGTGCGCATCTTTTCTGTTTGTGTCTTGTTTGTTTTGTGTTCCGGATTATAAAATGGTAAGTCGGAAAAATTGTATGTTGTCTTGTTTTAGTTGCAACAGTGATTCCCAGTTGGAGGACTCGTGTTTGGTTCCTCCGATTGGAACTCCCCTTTATGATCTATATTGCAAATTTGGTGTGGGCCCTATCTCTTATAATGAGGTATGGATCCGCTACACAGAGAAAGATGGTGTCCTTAGTTGGCCGCTACATGGTAGTTTTGAACCTGAAGTTCTCGATAATCTAGAAAGAAGGTTGTTTAAGAAGAAAGCCCGGCCGGCAATGTTTGATTCTTTCCGTTATTGGCGAAAAGAATCTAAACAGAGAGAAATTAAAAAGTTGAAGAAAGAACAGAAAGAGCAAGAGTTGACTTTAGAACAGTCTGCTAGACAGCTGCAACTCAACGAGTCTGAGAAAGCGATGGAGGTGGCCGATAGAGAGCGTAATTTAGCGATAGACAAGTGCTATCCTGCTTTGCCATCGAGTACGGCTAAGATAGTAGAGGACCCTGAAAAGGATCCCCTGTTGTCTTACTTGTTACGATCACCCCCACCGTATGCACAGGGTGCTACGGCTCCACCTATACCGAATGTTCAATTACCGGTTGCTGGACAGCCTGGTGTCCCTGTTCCCGCTCCCCTGAATCAAGTTCCTGTACCTCCTGTGGTCAATATTAATGTTCCTTCGACAACCCCTCTTCTAGGGTTGCCGGCTTCTTTACCTATGCCTGTGTCGCTCACACCTGCTACTTCACAAGCTATTTTTCCTGCTACCCCTACTGTTCCTGATCTATCTGTTCCAACTGCTACTCTATTCACTGCCTCTGTTAATATTATGACTCCGCTTTCTGTTCGTCGAAGAATCACTGATTCTGTCTCTAATATTCTATCTCCCTTCTATAAAACTCTGATTAAGACTCCTACCTCTGACTCTGTGCAGAGACGTAGTCAGCTTCCCAGTACTGAAGAAAAAGGAATATTAGATTCCACTGCTCTTAGATGGGTTTCGAAAGTTGGAAGATATAATGTACAAAATGTATTAGATACATTTATGCAATGGAACGAACCGACACAACGATATGTGTTCGATGAAATGTGTTTCCTTCTACGTGAGGAATTGGAAGAGGATGACCCTGAATCAAATCTAGGAGAATTAATTAATGTTCAGAAAGAGTTTGCTGCAGGTATGATAGTTGGACAAAATATAAAAGAAGCAATGGAACTGATTCTAAGTTATAGGAATGACTCATCCCTTCGTTCACCGAGAGAATTAGAGAAACGTAGTACGAAACGAAATCATCAATATCCAATGAGAGAGGTTCCACCAATTTGGCGTGAAGCTGTGCAAGCTAATGCAAACCTTGGTATTGCAGCCGCTCCGGCCCAATTCCAGAGAGTCTGGATACATATTCCATGGAAGCGAGCTGAAGTATTAGCAGTGAAACAGGCCTTGCCAGATCCGCGTAAAAATCCTGCAGGGTACTACAAAGAGTTGGCTCAAACAGTTGACGCTTGTGTATTGAATCTTGCTGACATAGATCTGCTATTTGGTAATGTAGTACCGCAACCAATTTGGGCTAAAATTCGTAAAGAGAATCATCCAGTTGCCCTAGGTGGTGACTGGGCAGCTATAATTGCAGCGGATGGTCAACAAATAGGTGGTTCCAAACCTGAACCTTTAATTGCTAATTTGCCTGGTAGAATAATCGATTTAATGAAAACCTTGATGCCAGCATTACGCGTTAACTGGGACAAATTGTCCGCGTGCAAACAAAAGAAAGACGAAAGCGTCTCCGACTTTTTCACAAGATTCGAAGAGACTTTCGTGGATCATAGTGGTCAGGATATGAGCACAGAAGGAGGCCAGAGATTATTTGTTGATAAATTTGTGCACAATCTGTTGCCAGAACTTAGTGGTAAATTAAAGAATTCTGAAAGTGCGTGGGCTGTCTCTACGACTGCGCAAATACTTGCGACTGCTCAGTACTATGAAAATAGGGATAAAGAAGAGAAGGAAAAATCAGATAAAAAGACGAAAGATTTAAAAACTAAAGTACTTTTACAGCAAGCTTATCCACCTCGCATGAATCAGACGAATATGCAGCAAGGGTCATATCAAAGAACGGATTATAATTTTCAAAGGCCACAATACCAATGGAATCAATGTGCTTATTGCAAAAAGGAAGGTCATTACAAAAGTGAATGTCCAGTTCGAACGCAAAATAATGCTGCGGCAGCTCAGAGAGGTCGTGGTAGTCCTATGCAAAACTCTAGAGGTCGAGGACGAGGTGCTATGCCTCCGCAGACGAGTGATCGCCCCTCTAATTATTTCGACCAGCGAAATGGACAATCTGCCCAACAGAATAGGTCTCCTCAGTATCATGTCGAAGACTATTATGAAGCTAGTGAGGAAGTTCAGCAAAGTGAGTACTAGGACAGCCATGGACAAAGAGAGGGAGTAGTATCAGTTCCAGTAGATCAGAGTGGGCCTTATGTCGCAGTAGCAACATCAGGTATAGTCGAACCGTTTCTGTTGGATACTGGTGCAGCAAAAAGTTCTATCATACATGCGAAACTCCCTGGCGCACCTTTGTCTGGCTCAACAAACGTTTCAGTAGGTTTTTCGGGCGCCCCTGTTCACAACCCTGTTTCTGGTCCTTTGTCTATTTCTGTTGGACCACGTCAATTGAAAGCACCCCTGATTTTGACGACAGGTTGTAACGAAAATCTGCTTGGTTTAGACTTGTTAAAACGCCTGTACGCGACATTGTACTGTTCTCCAGCAGGAGTACAGCTTACGTTGGGTAAAAGAATAATCTCTCCGATGTACTTGTCGATGGATGCGCTCCCACCAGAGCTGCGTTCACTCCCTGATACTCTTTGGGCGACTGGTCCTAATGATGTAGGTCTATTGGAAATTCCACCCTATGTAGTAACTTTGAAAGCAAATGTCAAACTTCCACGAATTCCACAATACAGAATCTCTAGTGAAGGCGAGCGAGCGCTCCTACTGATAGTACAAGACCTGATCAAGAAAGATGTTGTAGAAGAGACTAGAGGAAATGTCTGTAATAGTCCTGTACTGCCTATTTTGAAACGAACTGACCCTACAAAGCCTCCAGTATATAGGTTCGTAATTGATCTCAGAGAGGTTAATAAAATTGTGATCCCACAGTTTCCTGTGGTTCCAGACATTACTGCATTGTTAACGTTGATTCCTGCTACAGCAGCATGGTTTTCGGTTGTCGACTTGAAAAATGCCTTTGTCAGCATTCCGATAGCCGAGGAAAGCAGAGATATCTTCGGTTTCTCTCTAGGAGGACGAAGTTTTAGATTTAAACGCGCTCCACAAGGTTATTGTGAAAGCCCATCCATTTACAGTCAAGCATTAAAAAGCCAGTTAGATTCCTTCGTACTTCCTAGTGGCTCTGCTTTAGTACAGTATGTCGATGATCTTCTAGTGGCTGCCGATGACAAGGAAACTTGCAAAACAGCTACGATTTCTTTATTGCATCACTTGTCAGATTTGAATCACAAGGTGTCACCTTCAAAAATGCAATACTGCTGCCAAGAAGTGACCTACCTAGGTCATCTCTTGTCAAAGGAGGGAAGGAAGTTGACCCCAGAGAGAATAAAAGCAATTACACAGATGAACGTTCCTAGCACGCAGAGAGAAGTACGTGCCTTTTTGGGTATTACCTCATATTGTAGGCAATGGATCCCAAATTTTTCTCTTCTAGCAAAACCATTGGTAGCCTTGACTGGGAAAGGTGTTCCGAGTCCGGTACCATGGTCTGCTGAATGTCAGCAGAGTTTTTCTGAGTTACGAAATGCACTGTGTTCAGCACCTGTATTGGGTACACCCGACTACAGTAAGCCATTCACGCTCTACGTCCACGAGAGAGAAGGTTGTGCATTGAGTGTTTTGACGCAGAAATTTGGTGATAAACAACGCCCTTGTGCGTATTTTTCATCAACATTAGATCCAGTAGCTAGAGCATTGCCTAGTTGCTTGAGAGCTACAGCCGCAGCTGCAGCTTCCATTCGACAATCTGCTGGTTTAGTAATGAACAACATGCTAGTAGTCATGGTTCCTCATGCTGTGGATACACTCATGAACCGAACCAAGACGCAACACCTTACCAGTGCTAGATTATCAGGTTATGAACTGACACTGTTAGCTAGTCATATTCAGATCAAAAGATGCAATGTATTGAATCCAGCAACATTGTTGCCGACTAGCGAAGAGTCGAGTGATTCCGAACCACACGACTGTTGTTTCAGAACTGAGGAAGAAACAAAAGGACGAATCGATCTAAAAGACACTCCGTTGTCAGAACCAGATGGCACGTTGTATGTTGACGGGTCTTGCTTCAAATTGGAGAATGGTGATGTGACTGCTGCTTATGCAGTAACAACTTTGAGTACGATTGTGGAGACTGCAAGAGTGAGTCAGAATTCTGCCCAGGCTGCAGAATTGATCGCGCTAACAAGAGCGTGCGTTTTAGCTAAGGGAAAGAGAGTGAATGTGTTCACAGATAGTCAGTACGCGTTCGGCGTGGCCCATAGTTTTGGCCGTTTGTGGAAAGAAAGAGGTTTCATTACGTCCCATGGGACTAAGATTCAACATGGTCAGCTAGTTAATGACTTGTTGGAATCTCTAACCTTGCCGACTGAAGTTGCGATTGTGAAATGCAGTGCTCATAAAGCAATCACGGATGATGTTGGTCGTGGGAATGCTTTTGCTGATGAGATCGCAAAACAGACAGCTAGAAATATGATGAGTAGAATGTATGTTGCAACGTCTGCAAGATGGATTTCTGAGTCTGGAATGTGTGAGAACACAGTGGAAAGCGTGAAGGAAATTCAGAAAGAGGCGACTGAGGAGGAAAAACTTGCATGGAGAGAGAGCACGGGTAAATTGGACTCGAGTGGGTGTTGGATTGACTTGTCGGAACAACAGCGTTGGATGTTGCCTGATGCGTATGTGCTTGCAGTAGTAACGATGGCACATGGAACAGCGCACATCAGTTCAAAAGGGATTTGTAAGATGTTGGCCCCGGTCTGGAAGAATGACGGGATTAGTAAGTGTGCAGAGAAAGTGGTGAGAAATTGTATGGTATGCTTGATGCATAATCCTGGCAAGGGAATCCCCACACCTGCAGGTCACTTCGCTCCTCCTTCCTGCCCCTTTGAGGTGATCCAGCTAGACTTCATTCACATGGATCGTTGCAATAATCTGAAATACGTCCTAGTGGTAGTTTGTGCTTTCTCCAGATGGATCGAAGCATACCCACTGAAGGACAATACTGCCTTATCCACTGCCAAAATTCTTCTTAAAGAATACTTCCCCAGATACGGAATGCCACGGATTGTATGGTCAGACAACGGAAGTGAGTTCGTAGGGAAAGTTATGCAGAGTGTGTGCGCCGGCCTAGGGATTAGACAGAAATTTCATAGTGCGAATCATCCCCAGTCCGCGGGTTTAGTCGAGGGTTACAATGGCACCCTTAAACTGAAACTCGCTAAGATACAAGCATCCACGGGTTTGTCCTGGCCAGACGCATTGCCTCTGGCTTTGCTATCAACAAGAGCAACTGTACATTCTAGAGTAGGGCTTAGTCCTTACGAAATAGTTTTTGGCCGTCCTGCAAATGTTTGGGGGGTACCTAGACCGAAAGAATTTAAGCAGCTGGAATACCCAATGTTAATTGATTACCTTTTCGACTTGACTGCTAAATTGAGTCTTATTCACCAACAGGTTTTCGATGCATTACCCAAGCCACCGGAGAGTCCAGGCCATCAGCTGAAACCGGGTGATCAGGTGGTCATCAGAAACTTTGCAAGAACAAAAAATCTTCAGCCCAGATTCATTGGCCCATTCCAAGTCCTGCTAGCAACGAGAACTGCTATTCGTGTGGCCGGAAGGAAAAATTGGATCCATACGACACATGCTAAACGTGTGCCTCTGCCACTTCCTTACGACAACTGGGTAAAGAAAGGAATCGGTGCCTCTGAAACGGAACAAGTCCCCAGGTTCATACCTTTCAGCGATGCAGAACTAATCACGGATTCCCCAAATTCTGACTCTCCTCCTGAAACTGCTCTTTTGAACTCTGAACATTTACCATCCACACCCAATGAACATTTGCCCTCTGCACCAAAAGAACATTTGCCATCTGCGAACGTGAACATTGCAACGTCAGCTGAAAATACATTGTTTCCAGATCAGACAGCTCCTGCAAAACTGAGATACAACTTACGTTCTCGCAATATGGACAAATAAAGCAGGAAACTGCCTATTTTCAGATTTGAATTTGCTATACATTGCCTCCAGCCAGGAAGTTTGCTAATACTTTGTATTGTTTCTTTTTGTTTTAAAATTGCCTTGCCGTCTGGGTAGCCGTAGGGTCGTGGCTGTGTGCCTAGTTGAATCTGCGGGGGTCCGACACAAGGTCGATCTTTCTGTTAGTTCTGGGAACTCCCAGGGCTGATAGAGGCATTTTCATCTACGTACACATCATCAGTGGTCGCGAACGGTAGTAGAAGATGGAGCTTCCTGAGCTACAACGAGAAAATGTAATTTATGTTCGCAGAAATAGACTGTACAGAATACTACACAGCAAATGCTTTCTAATGCAATGTGCAGTTACATTTTTAATTGTTTTGATAACGTTGGTGGGTGGAATCGTCTTTGGTGTACATTTGATTTTTATGCCAGTAACTACAGTACCTTCCCTTGATCCTACTACTTCTACGGTTTCTTCTATGCATTCTTTTCACTCATTTCCTGAACACGAACAAGCTCGACGCTCAGAATTTATTAACAATACATTTGTACAGCTCTTGCATCAACACCAACTGATAGTTAATACTACAGACTGCTGGGTGTGTGGCTTGATACCTCACACTATGGATAAAGGCATTCCCTATCTAGTCTTGCCTTTCAGCTATAATGGATCATTTCAGGCCTTTCAGACCATTTTCTCATATGCCCTTGAGACCTATCCTTCGCGTCCACCACGGTCCACTAAATACAATTCAGCCAACAAAGCTTTAGTCCAGGGAATTATTGATATGATTAAAGACGTCAATAATACTCCATCTTATCCTAGAGATGAATTACTGGTGTATTTGAGTTGGAACTCTACAGAGTATCGCCTTAGTTTGGGAGAAAGCAAGCGTAAAAGCTCCACTTCAGTTTGGGTCGTGCCTCACCGAGGTCAGGTCTGTTTGCAAGGAAATGGGAGAAATCCGAGAGCTCAGCTAGGGAGGAGTGAGTGCGTTGAGACTTACGTATTTCCGTCTAACTCCTCCCCTGCCTTTCTGACTGCTAGGGGTACCTACTTCATCTGTCAGGACAGAGCATATACATGGCTGCCTGCTGACTTTTCAGGTTCATGTTATATTGCTCGATTATTACCCCCGACATACACTGCTTCTTCAGATTATCACAAAACCAGAGTAGCAAGAGGTGTCTTCAGCAAGGAAGATACCGCTGGTCAAGAAGCTGGAGACTTCTTCAAAGGTTTTCTTCCGTTTTGGGGGCCTATGGCCAATAGTAGAAATCTTCGTCAACTAACACGGGTAGTTGAATCTACTATTACAGAAACTGCAGGTGCCCTTAGTAACTTAACAGCTGAGCTTCAGGCGGATCGTCTCATGACGTTGCAGAACCGTATGGTTCTAGACGTAATACTTGCAGATCGAGGTGGGGTATGCAGAATGATCCAATCGAGCTGCTGTGTCTTTATTCCAAATAATGCTCCAACAGTCTATGAAGCAATCTCTAAGCTACATAAGATTTCCGACTCTATACACGTAGATAAGGGAAACTGGTCCTTCATGGAGTGGTTTTGGACTCTGGTATCAGCGTGGGGATGGAAGGTTCTGATGGTCATTGGTGTCATCCTAGTATTTCTGTTCTCGTGCTGTCTTATTATCCAATGTGGTCCCGCTCTGTGTAGCCTCTGTGCTGCAACCTGTTTCAGAAAACCACCTGCATTAGGAGAAAAGGCACGAGACAGGATGATGATACAACAACATGTCACTAACCTAATGAGCATAGAATTAGACTCTGACTCTGATATAGACTGAGTAATTGCCTATGTAAGGGCAAAAGGAGGGTCTGAGGTTCCGTGACGATTTTACTCGTGTTTGTAACATTGTCGTAAATACATAATTTTGGTATCAGTGAACCGCAAATGATCCATTTAGTATATCCTGGTGTTTTCGCTATGCTACGAGCAAGAGCACTCCTGTTACCAACACATTTCTGTTCTACCCGTGGCATCCATCTTAGAACACGGAAGCCATTTTGTATTCCTTGCCCTCACATAGTCAATGGACACGCAATGACCTCTTTTTCATTAAAGGACACGTAGGCTTTAACCGGCGATTCACCTTGCTAGTGACACGTGCACCTTAGGCCAGCAACGCTGTAGCAGCATGACTCGGCAAGAACTGCCTCCCCAGCCTGAGGCCAGTCCTGCTATACTGGTTCTTGTGTTCGTTGGCCTGATCATGATTAGGCGGCCGAAGCTGGTAACCGTGCCCATTTACGACCCACAAACATTTCTTATCCTGTCTTTCTTTCTTCTGCACCTGGCTCTGCTCCTTTTCTTCTGGGCCTTTATGAGGGGGAGGTAACGAAATTTACGATGAGGCGGTCCGGGTCTTGAATGAAGAATTGACATGGGATTATGATGGACTAGTGGGAACCCCTCATTTGTAATGTTTTGACATCAGATACTGTTGACGATCCCTGTGCAACGCCAAATATTTATTGTTTAAGACACGAATGTTTAGAACTGTGGTAACATGTAAAGAATTTGCCTGAAGCCCAATATTTAGTATATAAGGAGCAACCCTCTTTGTACAAATCGAACAGGCTCCTAGACACTGCCCATGTGTAGTTTCTGTGACTTCTGTGTCCCTGCAGTAATAAACCTTTGGTCTTTGACGCCACCATCGAGAAGCCCGTGTTTCTGTTTGTTTGTGCACCGAGACAGGTGGAACTCCGGGGTCTTCGGGTGTTATCCCTGACACCTCTGGACGGAACCAAAAAGTCCAGAACTCCAAGCTTCCTTCATTCCGAATAAGCCCCATAAACTTTTTACACAGGCTATCTCACAGCATAAACTCATTGATGCTTGGTGTTTATGTAATCCGACGACCAAAGAGTTTACCTTTTATTCTCCTTCTCACCATTCCCAATCACGTATTGATTACATTTTTGTCTCCCATCATCTTTCCCAATCCCTCACACGTGCGGAAATTGGCCCTATCCTATTATCTGATCATGCCCCAGTCTCCATTAATATTGATATCTTACCTAAGGTTATTGGGCCTAAGAGGTGGTGTTTCAATAACTCTCTGCTCTTAGATCCTAAATTCACCGCCTACTTCACTGATTTTTTCAACGAATACTTTGCCATTAACGATACCCCCACTATTCCTACCCACACTATTTGGGATGCATTCAAGGCCACGGCTAGGGATTTCATCATCAATTATGTAGCTAAGAAACGGAAGACCGCTCGTAAGTACACTAGCGATCTTCTCCAAAAAATTAAGGGTCTGGAGCACTCCTACTATACTTCTCACTCAAAGGAAAGCTTGACAGCACTTATTGACGCCAAGTTGAAATTTAACAAACAATCCACAGAGGACGCTTCCCTCTACCTATTGAAATCTAGTTCGAAATTTTACGGTGGAAAGAACAAAGCGGGGAAAATTTTGGCTAATTATTTGAAAATCAAACACAATAAGTTGAACATTGTGTCTGTTTTTCGTGATAACGCTGTTCTTAAACACAAAGACAATGATATTCTAGATGAATTCTCCCATTTCTATTCTACTCTCTATTCTTCTGAGACTCATCCCACTTCCCAATCTCTTTCTAATTTTTTCTCCTCTATTCACCAATCAGACCATTTCCCTGTTGACTTAGCCTCTCTGCAATTGGAAATTTCCCAACAAGAATTATTTTCAGCTCTCCAATCTCTCAAAAAAGATAAAGCTCCTGGACCTGATGGGTTCACTGTTGAATTTTATCTTCATTTTTCCACATTGTTAATGTCTAAATTACATTCCCTCATAGGTTCATTTGTTACCCTTGGTAGTTCTTCGGGTACCTTTTCTGATGCTCACATTTGTATTATCCCTAAGGAAGGGAAAGACACTCGATATTGTAAAAATTACAGACCAATCTCCCTTGTCAATATTGATTGCAAGATTTACGCTAAATTACTTGCAACTCAATTAGATCCCTTTTTACCTGACTTACTCGGCCCGAGCAATCTGGATTTCTTAAGGGACGCTTTATTACTGACAACACTAGGCTTCTTTTCAATGTTTTATCTAAATCCCCACGCTTTAAAAATTCTCTGGCGGCTATTGCTTTAGACGCAGAGAAAGCGTTTGATAGGGTAGAATGTACCTACCTTTTTTCTACCCTTAAATGGTTTGGTTTTGGCCCTAAGTTTATATCCTTCATTTCCTGTCTCTATTCCAATCCCAGAGCAGCGGTTTGTGCAAATGGTCTGGTTTCCTCTTTTTTTGATTAGGGTAGAGGTGTACGGCAAGGATGTCCTCTATCCCCATTTCTCTTTAATTTAGCTTTGGAACCCTTTCTCTCCAATTCAGACAAAATCCTAACATACAGGGATTTCAAACATCAAGTTCTCACATCAAACTTGCTGCTTATGCAGATGACATTTTACTCTTTATCTCCAATCCTACTGACTCTATTCCTGCTTTTCTTACTGAAGTGCGTGAGTATTCGCAGATTTCTGGTTACAAGCTGAACAATGATAAATGCGAAATTCTACCTCTCACAAAATATACCTTCAAACCTGATTTCGCTGCCTCTAATTTCACCTGGAGCTCCTCCCATATCAAATAGTTAGGCTTACATGTCACTCCCTCCATTGCAGACACGGTCTCACTTTGTCTCACCAAATGCACCCAGAAACTCTCTGATCTCACCACCAGATGGCACCCACTCTATCTTTCATTTTGAGGGCGCCTCGACACCATTAAAATGATGTTATCCCCTATTGTCCTCTATACTATTTCTAATATTCCGGTTCCCATTTCCATGAAGTTCTTTAAAAAGATTAATACCATCCTTACTTCTTTTCTATGGTTGGGCAAAAAATCCCGTATGTCTCTCCTTAGATTAACACGTCCTAAATCAGAGGGTGGTGTAAACTTCCCCGACTTTCCCACCTATCACAGGGCTTTCCTTCTACGCCAGGCCTCCTTTTGGCTACGAGACCCTGATGAGCCTTGTCCTTTATGGGTTACGGTAGAACGTCTTTCTCTTTCCCCTTTTACTTTTGCTGAATTTCTATCTTTTTCTCGTAAACCACAGCTATCAGCCACTCCCATACACAAATTTACTGTCAAGCTACTCTTAGCCTCTTCTCCAGCCCCTCCCTCCTCTGTTGATGATTTTCTATCTACTACCATTTGGCATAACAGGAGTCTACTTCTCAATAACAAACATTTTTATTGGAAATCCTGGAGGCAGAAGGGTTTAATTTGGGTCTCTCAACTTTTTTCTCACTCCACTTTCTTACCTTTTTCAATACTACGCCAATCTTTTAACCTTCCCGCTTCCTTTGCCCGTCAATATCTCACACTTAAAGCTGCGGTTATGTCTACCTATTCTCAACTCCAACATTCTAACAATTGCTCTACATCCCCTAACCCCGTCTCACAACTACACTCCTTGTTAACTGCCCCCTCCAAAGCCTCCTTCATTTACACATTCCTTCGTGCCATACCTTCTCCTCGTTCAAAGTCTAAGGTTGAAGAACAATGGGAATGTGACTTTGCCACCTCTTGGCCCATTCCTTTATGGGACAAGTTGTGGATCAAGATTCGCAAATCCTCTAGATCTGCCACTTTAACACAGACACTATTTTTCATCTACAATAGGCTTATTTTTACACCACATTTGCCTAGTAAGAAATTCTCTTCAGTCCCTGACCTTTGTTGGTCCTGTTCTTCACCTAATGCAACTTTATTCCATATGCTTTTTTCTTGCAATGTCATTCATGATTTCTGGAAGCAAATTTGGTCCCCAGTTAATGATATCTTTCACACTCACATTCCTTTTTCTTTTACCCACATTTTTTTAGGTAGTCTTTCTCCTTGTTGGGATCATATTACTTTTGATGTGCAAATCATTGACTTATTGATAGCGGTTGCATTCCAACAAATTACTGTTAATTGGAAACTTTTTACAAATATCTCTTTCAAAGCATGGTGGTACAATGTTTGTCATAACCATAGGCTAGATACTGCCTTCGTTTTTCCTATTCATATTGCAACGAAACGCACCACTTTATGGCTTCCTATAACATTACATCTTGATGCTTGTGCTAAACACTCATTTCATTTATCACCTATTCAACAAGAAGTCTCAAAACCTCCCTGATTGACCTTAGTGTTCCTCAATACTTTACCTTTTAATAGATTTTATTACTGTTGCCTTTTTATTCTTTTATTGTATAACCTCATTTATTTCTTTACAGCCGGTCTACTTCTTGTGTATTTATGCAATGCTTTTCTAGAATGTTTTTGTTTCTTTTCTATATCACCTATGTATATTGTTCTTTTCTATATCACCTATGTATATTGTTTTGACACCTCTTATTGTTCAATAAACTCATTCTGAACTTAAAGAAAAAAAAAAGAAAAAAAAATGTTTGACTCTTCACCTTCAAGCCACACACAAACAAAATAGGTACGACTTCAGGGAAATTCTAACACTACTCCCTGGAACATCTAGATTTATGATGGTAAGGGAAGTGATTTTATCATGCATAGACTATTGTAATGCACTTCTGATGGGACTGCCTAAACCTAATCCAGAGACTACAAGTTGTACAAAATGCATCAGCAAGATTAGTACTGGACCTAAATTGAAAGGTCTCCGACTCCAGCCACAGTTTCTGGTCCCTTTACACATCCTTAAGAGCAAGCCTTAAACATACAATAAATGTAACCTTCCTACCCCTTTTGCCATTTGGTGCTGGGTAATTCTAATAGTGATCAAAGGCCACCTAAGGCTCCTCCCCAAAGGGTGTTTTAAATTCTCATATCCGGGCAGAGGCTCAACATGGAAATACCTTGTACGAATAATAAACGTACTGGTATTCAAGGGCCAGAAAGTTGTGCCGGATCGAAAAGATGCAGCATTTCTAATTTCACCACATATTAAAAAAAGAAAAAACTATGATGATTGTCAGATTACCAGGTAATTTCCAACAGGCACTGGTGGGCCACATTAAGCTTCTATGAAGGGTATAGCATAATACAGCATGTCAAGGTTATCAATTTATGATTAGCATGATTCACTCATCAGTCAAAGGATGTGTAGGTAATTGGGTTACTGTTTGGGTGGGAGGGCTGAATCCCTTCTCATGCAGCAGTCACAATTCTTGTCAGGGTGAAAATACAAGCAAACCCCAAAATAACCTGCACTCAACCCTGTGGTAGCTTGGAACAAAACAGTCAGTCTTAACTTAAAGGCAATCAGTAAAGTATGTATTCAACAATTTGAACAGACAGTAATAAAGTGCAATCACAGCAAAAGAAAATCCACACTCCAATTTAGAAAAATAGAGAACATTTTAATATATTAATTGAGACCAAATTGACAAAAATCTAATCAGTAGAACCGGAGATATGCAATTTCAAGCATTTAAGTAAACATAGTACCTAGAAGCACAAAGTGTCAACTGTGACTATCTGGTCGAGCTGGACTGGGACAGAGTAACAAGTCCGGCCGACCTCTATGGACCATGGGCAGGATACAGGGGTAAAGTTAGGCCTACTGAACAAAGTACCTTAAATCCTGGTTGTAGAGTTCACTCAAGTCCTACATCAAGGATGTGTCTTGCAGTGGTGGTTCCAAGGAAGCTACGAGCTGTGATGCAAGGTCCTGCATCAGAGATGCATAGTGTAGCGGTGGTTCAGATGCGGCTGTAAAATGATGCATCACGCTGCATCGGTTCTGCTCACAGGACCACAGCTGGGCTGGCAGAGCACCTTCATGCCCACTTCCAAAGGTACAGGACTGGGGTGGCACCACTTGGGGGACAGGACTCACAGGAGATAGAGATACTGGATCAAAGGTGGTTGGAGCCTTTTCTGTCCCCGCGGCTCTGGCAGTAGGCCAGCCAACTGGCCACTGAAGTCACCCTGTGTTCAAGGTGCAGATCCTGTCCTTCTCAATCAGGCAGCAGAGTAGCAGTCCTTCTTGTACAGCAGCACATCAGTCCTTCTGAGTCTTCCACAGTTCCAGAGGTGTACTGAAGAGTGGGGTCTAATGGTCTAATATTTATACCTGGTGCCAGTTTTATAGGAGAGGTGTTTGGGATATTCTGCCTCCATGCCCTTTCCCCAGCTTGTCTGGGATCCAAAAAGACTAGCATCAAACCCTTTTTGTGTGTGCTCAGGCAGAGCCTTTGTGATGTGCTAGTGTGATAGGTCACTGAAAATGTCTCAAAGCACACCCGTTTTAGGTCGAGCCTAGACAGTACATGCGCTGTCGCAAGACCTCTAATAAACACAAAATGGAGGGTAACTTGTCCTGCCCCTTGCCATTGGTCAACTCTGACATTGCACTTCTTACCTGGCTTATTGTTGGCTGTCGACCTGATACGTCACTTCCGTTTATTCCGGAAGCAGCACAATCTAACTACAGTTTTCGTCCGATTTCATGTTTTATATGTTTTATGTGTCTCGGAGGGGGACTTTTTTTTAGGATTTTTGCAGCTCAGCATGCTGCGTTGCAGCATGACACAGACTTAAATACATTCAATTTATAAACACCCCGTCTTTCTGCGCCCCCACTCGTCACTCGCTTAAGTTCAAAAGCATTTTCACTCTTAGCTTGGTGTTCGTCTGCCCCTCTGTCCATTCCACTGCGCTGTCACTCTGCGCCTGAATTACATTTCAGGAGATATTAGGAGGCCGAAGCGGCAGGCTGCCCTTGGTGGTCACACTTTATCCAGGGCCCCGAAAACGATCAGACATGTGAGGTATGTGATCCAGGGAGAGGGCTGCGACGTCACCACTGATTGCCTTTTGCATTTCTGGCCGATAAATGCGCTGCGGAAGAGGGGAGCAGCTGCTGGATGGAGTCAACTTTGTGGAAAATGTCACTGGTCAGGCACTCAGTGCAGCCTCTGCTGCTGTGTGCAGTAACAGTAGACAAGCGCCAGTGTCCCGGCCCTCTCCTCCTTGACCCTCCATGCAGTCAAGCCCTCCGTGATGCCTTAAATCTGATTTCATAATGCAGTCATCCGCATTTCCATTAAAAGACGTTAGAAGCATCGGGTGTGCGTGAACAATCCCCGCCCTTATGTTCATTATTCAGTTATGCGGTAAATATATATATATATATATTACCTACTGGCGGTCGCCAGTAGGTATATATAGTTAGGATTTTTTCTCTATGGGATTTTTGAAAATTCTATGTCTAATAACTTTGGCGTTTGTGGACGGAATTGGCTGAAATTTTCAGGGAAATGGCACATTTTGTTTCTGAGCAGCCCCTGAAAATTGGGGGGGGGGTTCGTCCAGGGGGGGTCGAGAAAAAAGGGGGGTCCCAAAACGTGTTTTTAACATTGAGTTTTCCATAGGGCGGTTGGCCTCACTTTTAGCCCGAACGGCTGAATGGATTTGCACGAAACTTGGCAAAATTGTAGGGACTGGTAGCCCGATGTGCCTTTTGTAGGTCTCAATATATGTGCTCCAGTGGATTTTGAGAAATTAACGTTTAAAAAAGATATATATCTGTAACAACGGACCGGGCAGCGCTCCGGTTCGCGTACTTTTCGCGCAACGGAGCTTTGTGAAGCGAAGCTGATTGGTTCTCCGGCGTCTGTAAACATTCCAAACAGTCCGTAGCGGCCGCCATCTTGTCTCTCGGTAGGATCGAGAGACAAGAGGAGGCCAAAGCGAAGGGGCAAATGACCATAAGGGGGCATAGTAGATTCTCGCTGACCCCCTAGGTTTGATGTGGAGGTTTTAAAAGGGCCCCGCGGGGCAAAAAAAAAAAAAAAAATAATAATCGAACGGCTGAATGGATTTGCACGAAACTTGGCAAAATTGTAGGGACTGGTAGCCCGATGTGCCTTTGCTAGGTCTCAATATATGTGCTCCAGTGGATTTTGAGAAATTAACATTCAAAAAAAGATATATATCTGTAACAGCGCTCCGCTTCGCGTACTTTTCGCGTTACGGAGGTTTGCGAAGCTGATTGGTTCTTCGGCGTCTGTAAACATTCCAAACAGTCCGTAGCGGCCGCCATCTTGTCTCTCGGTAGGATCGAGAGACAAGAGGAGGCCAAAGCGAAGGGGCAAATGACCATAAGGGGGCATAGTAGATCGTCCCTGACCCCCTAGGTTTGATGTGGAGGCTTTAAAAGGGTCTCGCAGGGCAAAAAAAAAATATACCGTTTTTTTTGTTTTTTTGCGTGGAGTGCGCCCGGTTCGCGAACCGGGAAGCGTACTTTCTTGAAAATTAGTGAAAAAAGTTAGAGTAAAATAATAATTGTGAGTGATCAGATGTAGGGTAGCTCTGAGAAGAGCTTTTGGGTTTATGGTACATTTAGGTACTTATAAGTAGGTACCAATGCACAGTCTTAAATTCAGAGTGAAAATTCTGTTGCCCTCATCTGAGAAGTGAACTCCATCTCCTCTGTAGATATCTTGCATGTAGTAACGCAAGTTATTGTTGTACAGGGAGCCCATTCCATGGTCTCTCATGTAAGCTGAAACAGATTTGTTTACATGCTTCCTCGATTTCTCAATTTGTGGACAAAATTGGTTCGACCACCTCCATTTTTGTCTTTGGCATATATTTGAATATACCAAGGCAGTCTGAGGAAAAAGTGCCATCAATTGCTCAAAGGTGTCCTTTAAAAGCATTTCCAGACCTACCCCAGTCAAAGTGCCCAAATCATTACCTCCACAGTGCACAATTAACAGGTCAGGTTTTGGCAAATGCATAAAGGTTTTCACCAATGGTATCAATTGGTGACATTTTAATCCTCTGTGGCCAAACCACTTAATTTCCACATCTTGTAAATTGAGGTTAGGTAAATTCCTGTTTTCAGCGTACCTCTGAGCCCAATAGATGTAACTATGTCCAACAATCCAGACAGAAAACATGGCGAGAGAAGGTTCTCCTGCAGTCAGATGAAGTGTGGCAATGAAATGGCAGTTGAAAAAATGAGAGTGTAAAATGAAAAAAACTGAGGAGTTTCTGTGTTAATGAAGCAGTAAGAGTGATTGGTGGATTTTGATTGCTGAAAACAGAAAGTTAGGGTGCATGGATGAGTTCGTTGAAAGATGTATTTTGAGTGGCGAAGAAAAAATCATTAAATGAAAGATTGCACTGGATATGCAGGTGCACTGAGAGTTCAGAGTTCAATTGCAATATTGTTGTGTGAACTTGGAAACACCAGAGGTCTTGCAAGAGGTGGTTGCTATGCAGAAAAAGCAGAGAGGGGGCAGAGGGGGGAAGGGTTTTGCTTTGAAAAAAAGTGAGGGAAGAGTTTTGATTGGGTGACATGAGAGATATGTGTGAGGAATTACAGCATTTCTGTGCTTTTGATAGCTGCAGACTCTGGAGTGCATACCTTTTGCTCTGCTGAAGACAAATTGGTGTGTTTCTGAGACTGTTTTGAAACTCAAAGTATTTGCTAAGGTGAGAAAAGATTTCTTTCATTTAGATAGAAAATAGTGTGCTTTAAGGAGAACATTATGAAGAAAGTTGTGTTTTTCAAATGTTGCTTTGTCTCAAGTGTTTTACAAATAGATTTTGTTTCTTTGAGAAATTGTAATTGGAGAAAATGTGAAGTATTAGTACTGACAGGGTTTTTATGTGCATAGGAGCTGTGGAGTGTTTTCAAATTATGACTTGTAAATCGTTTTTGAGAAAAAGCAATGGTTTTAATATTGATGAGAAGGACATAATGGTGTCTGCTTCTTTATAAGGTAATTGAGAGTCTCTGATGTTATTTTTCCCATTTCAATGTAAGAAGTTTGTCTGTGGAGCAAATTGCTTGTAAATATGCTCCCACCTGTGCATGGCAAATTTAGATTTTGAATGTTTGCGTTACATAGGCATGTTAAAGATGTTAAAGGTGACTGAAACATGCTGCAAAGGCAATCAAAAAACGCTTTTATGTGTCTTAAGGACATTTTAAGTCATTTCCCCATGTGCAGTGTTTTCAAATTAAGAGTTGCAAATCGTTTTTGAGGTAAAGGAATGTTTTCAAAATTTATGTGCGCCATATGCCCCCAAATTTCTTTTTCAGGGGTGCAGCAGGGTGTTCTTGAGACACTCCTGCACCCTCGGAAAAATTCGTAATTTGCGATGAGGTAATTGCTAATCGCAAATTGCACCTTCATTCCTATGGGCCTCCTGCTGCATGGAAATGAATGGGTAATTTGTAATTAGCAAATAGCTCATCGCAAACTAGGAATGGTAAAGAATCGCTATTTATTCCTTAAAGTTCGCTATTTAGGAAATGCAAAAAACTTTGATGATACATATGGCGGTTCATCTCTAACAAGATAAGAAGCATACGGGTAGATTTATGATGACTGGCGCATCACCAGGGATGTGTTAGTCATTCTGAGCCGCTGTTCCGTCACCTATGGTGTGCTGCATTTACAATGCGGCGCATCATGGGGCAAAAACAGCACAGATGCGTGACGTATCTGTGCCGTAAAGGTGGCGCATTGCTGGAGTTGTATCGCAAGTGTGATGAAGCTCCAGCAAGGCTCAGGGGTGCCCCTGTCGCAGGGTTTCTATTCTCACACAGAACTGTGGACAGAGGATTGGAACCTCGGCGAATTAGGGTGCCCCAAAACTCACCTTAGTAATCAAAAACCCCTTAGCAAGCTAGGTACAGTGTCACATTGGATATAACAAACTCTCAATGTTTAGACAATCCAGAATATGAACTTATAGTACCTCAGGATACGTGGAACTCATGAACAGTCGGTCGTTATATATTTCTTAGAAACCAGAACATGGAGTTAAGAAGAACACATGTGTATTTGAAATGTTTATTTACTAATGCCGTCTTCTCAGGCGTAGTATCTTAGATAATACAAGTACACATATTATCAGTAGAAAAATTACCAGCATAGTTACTAGTACATAAAAAGCGAATGGTGACAGTATGTTAACATGCTGTAAATGAATAAGAGTTAGCAACACTTATAAGCAGCCGCGGGCCGTGGAGGGAGTTACGGTGGGGCAGGGAGGCGGGGAGGGGGAGGGGCAGGATGGAGAGGGCTCCACCCTGCCCCTCCCCCTCCCCGCCTCCCTGCCCCACCGTAACTCCCTCCACGGCCCGCGGCTGCTTATATCTCACCCTGCCTAATACACATATTATATTATTTGCTAAGAAGGTCTCTTTGTGTTGGTTTAGGGCGTGCCCATACTTTAGTGTCTTAGATTTGAAGGAATCACATCAGCATACACCAGCTCTCTCTTCATGTGAACCGCATCAAGTGTTGTGTATGTGTGTTCGGCAAAGCAATATAAAACCTGCCTCATGCCCAGAATTGGCAGAAGCTGCACTTATGTTATGAGTATGAAGTCGTGGAGATCAGACCTCATAACAATTCTGTATCGTGTTGTTCTTGAAACTTCAGCACTCGCTGTACAGATATAGTTTAACAAGTAAAGCAGATAGTAGAGCAATAACATATTATTCTCATGTAAATCACGATGAACTATTAGGTTGAAAGCTAAAGCAACAACTAAGTGTCGTGTGCAGAAGTTGCAAAAAAGGAAAAATGGCGTTTAAACCGGTAATGAGTCCATGCTAACTTAACACGGTGTAAAGATATCCAGGATCTACATGACACCTCCCCATGATCCGGAAACGAACTGAATAAGATAATAGAAGTGCCATCTCATGAGAGCAGATTGCAACTTTATATGTGGACGGTCCGCAAGGTAAAACATTAAAAACTAGGAAAATTTAATGCTAAAGAAAAATAAAACAGCCAGCTACTTTATCGAGGCTTAAGCCAATAGGCAAGCTAAATAATAAAAACTTGACAAATAAGTCAATGAATTGTCAATGAAATGCTAGTACTCAGCATATCAAACATGAAAAAGGTCTATGACATAACTGTGTATGCAAAATAAGCTGCAACAGCCTCTAATAGGAAGTCACCGTCTTCATTCGAAAAGAGTTCAGCCATCCAATTTAAAAGCGGAAAAGAACATACGTGCTCTCCCAGCACCGGATCCTCTATCACCATCAGAGGACAGCTCGGTGGGTTTTCAAGAAAGCTCTGTTCCAAGAAAGACTGTGTTGCCGCCAGTAAATTCCAGGGACCAATTAGTCCATGGATCAATGCCACAGCCATAATCCTTTCGCCAGGACAAACCAACTCGTGAGTAATGATAGGACTCATCAGCTGATTAAAGTCGACGTCAGGAGAAACCGGTCCGCAGAGACACAAATCAATGGTCCAATCGAAATCACAGGTCAGGCAGTGAAATACAGGCTGGACACAGGTGAAGTAGGAGAATCGAAAAGATAATCCATATGCCGTGCTTAATATCGCCAACGGCATTGTGCCATAATATTCAAGCATGCGATTGCGGAACAGCGTCAGCAGCTGCAGGGCGGGAGCTTGCACAGGAGGGACATCCATATTTAAAAATGTAAAAAAGCACAAGAGCGTCCGCTGGTAATGCAAGTAAAAATGGGAATCCACCAAGCACAGTGGAAAAAATAGAATGAAAGAAAGCAGGGATGATTCCAAAGATTTTCTCAAATGAAGTCACGAGACCACTGGTAACAACTTTAAAAAAGTGCACCAGGCCCTTTGTGGAGGACGCGTTAGAGATAGTCCGAACCATCTTGCTGAAATGGAAAGGTGAATCTGTATTTAAAAGGGTCTGCACCTCTGTACGGGTGTTCGCTATGTGAAGCACGAAAGTTTCACGGGCCGAAGTCAAGGCCACCTCTCTCTGAGACAAAAGAGCTCTTATTCTTGCCATGCCGTTGAAATGTGCTCCCAAGGTTGGTATTTGTGGCCAGATTGAAAACTCCCTATGTTCATGTGTGGGAGGAAATAGAACATTTCTGCAGCAAATAACCCGTTCACTTACTGTTACGATAAAAGGAATACTTTTAATTAACCCAGAACAATCTTCATTATTGAGCATCAAATAACTACTATTTTCCAACAACTTGAACGTGGGGATGATAGCAGGAACTGGCGTGCCTTGCAACACGCAAGCCATATTTGGTCGGTGTTTGTTGCATGAACCGTGTAACTGTATGTGCCTACACATTAGTGAATGATCTGGCGTCTCAGTGCGTTCCTCTCCATTCAGATAAACTTCTTGATCATCTTTGAAAATCTGTATGTGTATGGAAGCGACCAGACCTCATGAAGAAAACCACTACCTAAAGGTTAATAACGACCTATTGGTATATATTTCATACAATTTGAAAACTTATATAAAGCAAAAGGCAGCGTTATTAAACCGTGGATAAGGCACGTTGCCAAAGCAGTCAACCTTTTGGATTTATACTGGAAATGTTAAAGGAAGAATTACGGAGTAGGGCCTGTAAATCTTTAATGGACAACGAGTAAAATTACTCCAACCATCATATTCCTGTAACTCCGGGATAGTAGGGGTGTTTAATTTTTTAGAAGTAGCCAATCCAAAGCATTTGGTCTGGGAAATTGTTTCATTCACAAACAACATATGATTTGGGATGAGACATGCACGGTGCAAAGCCTCAGTGCCTTGTACCTGCCAGGTTCGTGAACCCCAAACTGATGTAGATCCTGGATATCTTTACTCTGTGTTAAGTTAGCATGGGCTCATTACTGGTTTAAACGCCATTTTTCCTTTTTTGCAACTTCTGCACACGACACTTAGTTGTTGCTTTAGCTTTCAGCCTACCTGCGTCAAGATCTATGCCTGCTTCAAGCAGGCGCAGGGTTTTGATGTAGCTTTGTCCTATCTGATTGTAAATGCGGCACACCGTGGGTGGCAGAGCAGCGGTGCACGTTAACTGGTGCATCCCTGGGGATGTGCTAGTTAATATAAATCTGCCCCTTTACATTTAATTATGTGCAGGGGACACAGAGTCGGTGAGGTTTATCCAAGGTTAAGAAGAGATGAGTCCTGTTCAGTGAAAAATTGGAGATAGGCTTCACCTCCTCTGCTCCTCAGCATCGTTGGACATGGTTAAATAATAGCTGCAAAATGTTACTCTTGTTAAACAATTTTACTATTATAATCTCTTACTGTGCAACATCTCATTGTTGTTATATTTCTTTAAAGATAAAGACAACATCAACATGAGCGACAATCAGCAATCAGTTGATTTCGACCTCATCATTGAACTCGTAATTGAAACATCAGTGGATGTTGATCCCTTGGATGATTTCAATCCTGAGGATGAAGAAGAACGTGATGAGGATGCAGATTTGTCAGAATTGTATGACATAGGATGGGAAGCTGACTTGCTTGAGCCTATGGAACTATAAACATTTATTTTATAAATTTATAATAAATAAAAAGTAAATATGTAAACCGTTTAATTTAAAAATAAAGACACCTTCAAAAACAGGTTATGTGTAGTGTCTTCAATAAAATATTAAAATATGGTCATAAAATTAGATCAGATTCATATATAAAACAGGACAGGTAAAATGAATATAAATTCCATTTCTTTTCTGCTATTTCTGTATTCTAAATTTGCCATGTACAAAAAATTCTTCTATGTAAAAATGTTAAGTAGTGTGTTAAGTTTTTGATGACTGTTATTAATTTACTGTTGGGTAATAGTGAAAAATAACATTTTTTATTATATTTTACCACAGATTCAACTGCAGATTATTTCAAGATTTTAGGATGCCAAGCAAAGAAAGAGTGAGAAAGGCTGCAAAACGTCAAAGACAGCAGGTGAATGAAAAAAAGCAGCAGTCCTCTAACAAAAAGATTTGTCAAGTCACCAAGAAAGCACCGGGTAAGAGTACAAAAACATTCATAAGAAATATCTCTAGTAAAAAAAATATTACTACAGAAAATGTTTCAGTCCAGAAAAGGAGAAGCAATTCAAACGGTAAGGAAAGGCCAATGAGAAATGTTACTGCTAGAGTAAGAGATAACTCTATGCATGAAAGTAGAAGGAAACAACAGTTTAGGGACATTCGTAAACAAATGTTCCGCAACAGGATAATTGGCAATTTGTTAAAAAATATTAAGAAAGGTCAACAGAAAGTGGTTTTTTATAAGAGAAAAAAAATAGTTGAGAAAGTTATTGATCAGGCATTTGAAATTAAACGTAAGTTATTTATTTTGACAATCAATAGAATTAGGAAGCTAAACAAGGCAATTTATGATTTCAAAAGAAATAGTAGATGGAAGAGAATAGTTAATCGTAGTAATTTTTGTGAAGTTTTTTCTGGAGAATGGATGCATAGTTCAAGCTCTGAGGCATTTTTTAATGAGGAGAGTTATTTCCAGGATAATGATTTGGTGCATGCAGTTGACACCAGTGGTCGAGCTTATGAAGTGAAAGATGGTTGTCCAGTTGAAAAAGAAAAACTTGTGACAACAGAGATAGAAGAGGTGTTAGGTAATGAGGTTTTAGGGAGACGTCCTAAGGGTCCTGTGTACACCTGGAAGTGTAGTAGTATTTGCAGTGTACAACAGGATTCCATCAATTTGCTTTGTGATTTTATACGGTCATTTAATAAGAAAAGTTTGAAGCAGAAAATGAAGTTGTTGCAAGAATTAGATCCTTGCAGAGTGAGAGAAGTGATAGGTTTGCATGGTCATTCACTGGCTTGTCTTTCCAGGAGAGTATGCCAGAGTTTTTTTCATCATTTCAGGATGCTAGCAGTGCATCATAATAAAGTGAGGAAATTAGTTAGAATGTTGTATTATGCTAAGAGTCCAGCAATTATGCTTAAACAATTATGCGCTGCTCTTTTGCATGGTTCTGAAATAGATGTGAAGAATATATGTGAAGAAATTGAGTTTTGTTACTTTGGAAGTAAAGAGGAGAATGTTGAAATTGACCAAGAAGAAGAGAGTAATGTGGAAGATAGTGTACAGGTTTCCAGTACAGATAATTTCCAGAGGGAAATTGCAACGTTTGAGGTGAAATCAAGTGAGAGGCCAAATTTCACTTGTGTGTGTTGTCGACGCACTTATTATAAGAATCAGACTAAGTTAGTGGATTTATATGCAAAAAGTGAAAGGGAAAATAATAGTGAATGGAAGGATTTTACAACATACTTGATGGTAGAAAATTGTTTTGATTTGGGATTGGATCAACGTGTGTGTACTTATTGTTGTAACAAATTAAATCAAAACCAGATGCCTGCTAGAGCAGTTCATAATAATCTGGAATTGGTTGAGATTCCTTCTGAATTGAAGGATTTAAATACTTATGAATCTATTTTGATTCAAAGTATCCATCCCTTTCAGGCTATTGTAAGAATGGAGCCAAAGACAGGGAAATTGCCTCCATCAGATTTACAGAGAGGATTAAAGGGAAGAGTTGTTTATTTGCCTCTAGATTTGAAGAAAAACATTAACACAATTGGAGTAGAAAAAGTGGAAGAGGAACCTCTTGTTATCTTAGTTAATGGGGTTCAGACAAAGAATAAGAAAATATGGCAAGATTTAGTAGATGTTAGGAAAGTCAAAAGGGCAACATTGTATTTGAAAAAATATAATAAATACTATAAAAATGTATATGTTGCAGAAGAGGAAGTAAGTGAGGAAGAGGATAGCGATTTGTGTGCTGGTCAAATTGAGAAAGTAGAACCCTGTACTAGTGAAGAAATATATGAACATTATAGTGTTCATCCTTTGCATTCCAAGGAAGTCATGGGGAATGCTATTGAGTTGTTTCAAATGAAACAAGCGAAAGGGAGTCCCATTAGTGTTTGGGAGGAAAGTTTGGAAGCTCGGTGTTTCCCACAGCTTTTTCCAACAGGTCAGGGAGGAAGATATGATGAGCGACCTCATCAAATTCCTGCTTCTGAATACCGGACTTTGCGATTGTATGCAGGAGATCCTAGGTTTCGACAATGCATTCCTTATTTGTTTCATCTCCTGTTTGAAAGCGATCTGTCTGGACTGTCATATGCAGTGAACCACATCTTGAAAAGTGGTATACACATGCAAAACATCTCGGCAAGTGACTTTATGGATAAAGTCAATGTCCAAGACAGTATTTTGGATTCTCACCTGATTAATCTCATGGCGTGTCAGCGTGGTACTAATGAGTACTGGTACCGTCGTCATGGTGATTTAAAATGTATGCTGAGGAACTTAGGAACTCCCACATGGTTCCTCACTTTGAGCTGTGCTGAGTATGGCTGGGAAGACTTACTTGAATTTCTACGAGAGGCAAATGCTAACGTAGAAAACATCGAATTCAAGACACCCGGAGAACTGTGCTCTTTGGATCCAGTCAATGTATGTAGGTACTTCAATCATAGATTTGAAGGTATGATGTCTTTCATCATGAATAAGAAGAATCCACCTCTTGGAGAGGTGTTGGATTTCTTCTGGAGGAAGGAGTACCAAGCAAGAGGTGCTCCTCATATACATATGTTGCTGTGGATCAAGGATGCACCTAAATTTGGAACGGATGCAGAAGACTCAGTGATGAGTTTCATAGAACAGTATTCTACGTGTGCTGTTCCAAACGCAAAGGAGAAAAAAAGCCTAAGAGAAAAAGTTCTACGTTTCCAAAGCCATCGATGTGGAAAGTACTGTCGTCGTAAATTCCGGAACAAAGACAAGTTCTACACCAAATGTCGTTTCGGCTTTCCACGACCGGTGATTTCTAAAGGAAGAGTGAACAGTTTGATGTCTTCGCTGCAACATAATGTGATGAAGAAATCACCTAAAAACACATACAATTTGAAGAGGAACGAAGAGTCCAAGTACATCAACGACTACAACCCGGTGATTTTGTCCATGTGGAATGCTAACATGGATATACAGTTTGTGGCTGATACCTGTATGGCTGTGGCTCGGTATGTGACATCTTACATCACCAAAAAAGAGAAGACAGAATTGAAGGATATGTGGGAGGACATTTCCCATGAAAAGAGCCTCAGCAAGAAGTTGTACAGTTTCAGTCTGAAGATGTTGTCGCATCGAGAAATCGGAGCTTACGAATGTTCTGACCGGTTGTCTTCAGCAAGTCTCTATGCCAAGTCCAGGAGTATCGTTTGGGCGAGTGTTGGTCTTGCTGCAACGCGTAATCGAGTTCTGAAACCTGTGCGGGAAATTGAGTATTTGGCGGAAAAGGAGCCAAACAGTACCGACATTTTGAAGAGCAACATGTTGGATACATATTATCCAAATCGAAGCAGTCACCTCGAGAATGTTTGTCTGTATGAGGTTCTACAAAATTACATATTCAAGAGGAACATCAAAGAAGATACTGAGAAAGGAGTGTATGCTGTAATAGGAAGTGAGGGATGTCTGGTCAAGCAAAGAAAATGCCACTTGATAAACCATCGAAAATTGAGTGGCGAATCTCCTGAAAAAAAGGAGTTTTTCTATTTAGCACTTTTGCAACTTTTTAAGCCTTGGCGTGCAGAAGAGGAACTGCTTGGAGATTTCCTTTGTTACGAAGACTCATTCAATGCTGCCAAGGAGACCATAGAATGTCCTGCTTTTCCCAAATATGTAGAAATGTTGAATGTGGAAATTGAGCAGGAAGCAACGATTGCAGCCGAGATTGCCAGAGACAGTTCTCAGGACAGTCAGAGTTCTGCTTCATTGAGTCAGGATCCACTAGGAGGACCTCTTATCGAAAATGAAGCTGCCACTGCTATGAATGAAGTGGAAAGAGCCATGGCACATGCTCAGGAGGATGCGGTTAACTTAGAAGAGTTGGAAAGACAACTCAACGTTGAGCAGAGGAAAATATATGACGAACTTACCATGCAAATTGATCATGGATTAAGTCATGACAAGAAAGAGTGCTCATGTACGTCGTTGAAGCCTGTCCGACTGTATGTGAGTGGAGAAGCGGGTACTGGAAAAAGTTTCCTTATTAAAGCAATTTCATGTTATTTGCAGGAAAGGACAGAGTCATCGCTGTCTTGTGTTGTCACCGCTCCAACTGGACTGGCAGCACATAACATTAAAGGGATTACTTTACATCGTTTACTGATGCTGCCAGTGGAGCATGACAACAAATTAGAATATCACAAGCTATCTGGAGATGCTTGTTTTGAAGTTTCAAGAGTCTTGAGGAAAATGAAACTTCTTATCATTGACGAAGTAAGCATGGTTTCCAATGTCATGCTTGCCTTTGTGCATTTGAGAATGCAAGAAGTTCTCAAAACAGAGTATGATGTGTTATTTGGTGGCAAACACATCATTGTTTTCGGAGATCTTCTGCAGCTGACACCAGTGAAAGGGCAACCTGTGTTCAAAATGCTCACGCATGAAGATACCAGGAAGTGCTTAGGGAGCATTGGCAACGTCAATATATGGTTAAACTTCAATTATGCTGAACTGCATGAAAATATGCGTCAGGCAAAGGATGAAGTTTACAAGACTATTCTACAAGATGTTAGAATTGGAAAAGTGACCGAGCATTGGAAAGAAGCTTTACATGCACGATTACTGACAAATTTATATCCAGACGAAGATGTTGTGCCTGAGAATATTTTTCAGAAAGTTACTGAGAAAAAATCTGGAATATGTTTGATGCCAACTCTTGCAGAATGTGCCAAATTCAACAACAAAATGTTGCATTTAGAAAAGCAAGAGATTGTGAAACTGGAAGCTATTGACAGAGTAGAGCATATGGGATCAACAATTATTTTGTCTGAGAATCTGAAAACAAAATTGGATTCATTAGAGAAGAGTATATCTAAAACTGCGGGTTTTGAAAAGACTCTGAATGTGTGCTTGAACTGCCGTATAATTTTAAGAAGGAATTTACATGTTGAAAGAGGTCTGGTAAATGGATCAATGGGTAATGTTGTTGATTTTGTGAAATACAGAAATAGAGATGGAATTGAATTTTTAAAAATTAAATTTGATGGCATTGAGGAAGTACAGCTAATTGGTCGTTGTTCTGCTATATTTTTGCTTGTAAAAGACTTATATGTTCGTCGTAAGCAGTTTCCTGTTTGCTTGGCATATGCGGTGACAATCCATAAATCGCAAGGTTTAAGTGTAGACTGTGCATTGGTGAATATTGGCAGTTCTGTGTTCAAGGAGGGTATGGCATATGTGGCATTGTCACGAGTTAGAACTTTATCGGGATTGTACTTGATTGAGTGTGATGTCACAAACATTTGTGCGGATCTAGATTGTGTTAAGGAATACAATAGGTTAAGAAGAGAGTATGCGCCACATTTGCCTCAGTATCCTTTGTTTGAGAAACGTGTGGTAGGCCGGAAACGAAGAAATGTGACCAATACTGGGGAGGTTGTAGCAAAAAGACGAAAAGTTGATGAACCTGAAATTATAAGCAGAAACAAAAAGGATTCTGTTGAAGATGTTGTTGGTTTTCAATTTGAAAACAGTTCTAGTGTCAACTGCTATGCTAATGTAGTGGTTAATGTTTTGTTTTCTCTAGAAAATGTAAAAGAAGAGATTGTGGTCAATTCTGATCAAAGATTTTGCAGTTTGTTAAATTCTGTGTTAGAGAAATGTAGCACTGATAGAACAAACATAGAAAGTGTGTCTGAAATTCGAAATCTGTTAGACAGATGTTCAGGCCAAACACAATTCTCTCAAAATAGTCAGCAAGATTGTCAGGAGTTTTTAATGTATATGCTTGATGTATTGCATGATGAAGGTGTAGATGTAGATCACCTGTTTGGGCTTTCTTATCAATGGCAGCATGACTGCGAGAACTGTAGGGTATCAAGTACTACTAGTGTAGACTCAGAAAGATTTATATATTTAACTTTGCCAGACAGTAAATCAGTCTCTTTTAATAAGCTAGTAAAAGCAGCTAATCACAACATGGAGTGTAGCCAATGTAAATCTGAAATGATGTCCACATTATTTATACGAACATATGGCCAGTATGTCATTTTAATGTTCCAACGATGTAGGCCTGATGGAACAAAATTGACAACTTTAATTAAACATTTTGTGGCTTCACAGTTGTCAATATCAGGAAGGACTTTTGTAACTGTAGCAATTATATATCATGATGGTCCTTCAATAACATCAGGACATTATACAGCTTATTTAAAGTGTAGAAATGGCTGGTCATTCTGCAATGATTCTGTTTTAATTTTCAAAAAAAAATTGCCGTATGACCTTAAAAACTCTTACCTGGTGTTTTTAAAACCAAAATTTTAGGGAAAGAATCTCGGGATGTGCTCTGAGGAATTTCAAGAAGTTCTAATGGCTCCTACACGATTTGGCCTTGAGGATAAGTGTAGTATAGAGACATAACTTCTTACCATAACACTGGACGTCATGGAGAAATACGTGCACTTTGAATGAGTTCAGAAAAACTGTTTCTTTTTATAAGCTAATTGAAGCAGCCAATCAAAACATGGAGTAGAGGGAATGTAAGTCTGCAATGCTGTCTACTGTTTTACATTGCTTTGTGATTAAAAGTGATGTAGAGAATTAAATAATTGTACTAGTCATAAAGGTAGTGTAAGTCTGCTTCATAGTAAGCAGTATCAGTGTGATAGGAAATGTAGAACATGATTGAGCAAGAAGGGGAAGATATTACTAGTCCAGGATTGTGAAAATGATCTTCAACATTTTAATTGTGAAAGTTGCGGAAATACAACATGACGGGATTGGTTTAAAAGAATTCTAAGAGTTATAAATGGCTCAGACACGATTTGGCCTTGTGGAAACGTGTGGTAGAGAGCGAGAAGTCATTTATTGTATGTAACATGTTTTTGAAAACGATGGAGGTTTTCTTTCAGAAAGTGGCGGGTTGAAAGTAATAACAGCACAACAGAGTGTAAGCTGTTCATAGGACATCCTTGGCCGTCATGGAAAGTAAGTTAACTTTAAGGAGTTCTGAATTCTGATTTGTTATGTTGTATGGGTTTTTTAAACACAATCATTTTGATTGTGTTTTTTTTCCCCGCTGTTATATGATGAATACCTTCAAGTCACTGTTTTAGTGAAATTTGATACATTCTGAGAACAGCAAAAATAAACCATTTAACATGTATAATTAATTCTGTTCTGTTTGCATTTATGATGTACATGTAGAACTGTGTAGGAGGCATGGAGAAGGTGAGGCTTCTGTAAGTGTCAAAGTTGTTGCATACAGTGCTCATATTCTACGTAGTCTTTTATATTTCATTACTTTCACTGTTTCTGACTGATCTAAAAAATTTTTTTTAAAAAGAACAGTAAGTATAAGGGAAGGAAACAGACAGTTATGTTAAAAGAAACACAGCTATAGGGAATAAACTAGGGATACTGTTACCCGCAATCCTCTGCTGATGATGTCATTGAATATGTCATGAATGATGTAATATGTGACATCATCAGCAGTGGATTACGGGTAATAGTATCTCTAGTTTACTCCCCTATAGCTGTCTTTCTTTTAACATAACTGTCTGTTTCCTTCCCTTATACTTACTGTTCTTTTTTTTTTAAAAATGTTTTGGGTTCGCTTCCGGTTCGCGTACCGGGGAGCGAACTGGGAAGCGAACTAAGAGAAATAGAGGTTGGCACAGTTCCAAATATTGTACCAATTTTTTAATAACGGGGAGGTAGTTCTGAAAAGAACTTTTTTTTTAATCGTTTTTGTTTTATATTTTTTTTATTATTTTTCTGAACATTTTTTTACTTTTTTTGAATTTTTCTGAACAGTTTTATATTTTTTTTTGTTTTTTTTCGGAGGGGGCAACGAAAACGATTCATTGTAAAGGGCTCAACAGGAGCAACAAAACAAAAAAAAAGAATTTATTATTTGGGGCGTTTCGTACAAACTTGCATATGATAGTCAATAGCTCTGTTGATCAGAGTGATGCTTCTTTCTCCGTAGCAAATGAATCCACTGCAATGTACGCAGACTTGTTTTACTTCACGAAATCTTGTTTGTATATTTGGCACCATCTCCCTGCCCTCTGGTCCAGTTACTTCCGGTACAACAGATCTTCTGGCCATAATAGGGAGATTATCTAGGTCGTTACGAAACTGTGCAGCACTGTAGTTGTTAGGATGCCACCTAGTCATATGGCGATGCATTGTGTAGTTTCCGAAACTGTATTTTTTGTCGGTCCCTCTGGACAGTCTATCTTGACATATAAGGCAAGTTACGTATCTTGCATTTACTTTTTTCTGACCTTTGGGAATTTTAAAAAATTGCCAAATGAAGTTTTCTTTCCGGTGAGACGTCCTGGGCTCCTCAGGCAAAAAGTGCCTCTCTTCGTGCTCGTCGTCCTGTTCCTCTTCTTCCTCTTCTTGCTGAATTATAACTTGAGCAGGTGGTCCACTCTTCCTTGGATGTGGTGGAGGTGGTGGGGAAGCACCAGCTGAAGCTACTAAAGAAGCCATTGCTCACTGGTAACAAAGGGTCTTTCTCTCACAATGATGAAAGTCAGAGTGAGGAAAGAAAGAGGGATTTTTATCATTTGGGAAAAACAATAGTTCTCAACCAATGAAAAGTGTTCATTTTATATTATATGACCTAGTCTTACATCATTAGGAAACCAAAAGTGAAATGAACCAATGAAAAGTGTTATTACCAAGTCACATGACCTGCTGTGTTTACGTTACGCGCTTTGCAGGGCCTCCCGGTTTGCTTCCAGAAACCTGTGCTTTGCGACTCGGTAAGCGTACCAGTTCGCTAACGTAGCACGTCATATGACGTATCACGCGACAACGCGAAACGTCATGCGGACGGGAGGCGTGATGATGTTGTTTTCTAACGCGGCAGTTGCGGTAAAGAAACGTTTACCGGCTCGCGGTCTATTTCGCGGCATCAAGGTCAGCTAACGGGAAGCTTCCCGATTCGCGAAGCGGGAACGAAGAAAAAAAAATATTAAAAAAAAAAGTTATTAATAAACATATAAAATATATTTTGGGATTTAAAGAAGAATACATTTTACAGCTACAGATATTAGCTGTTAAAAAACCAATGAAATTCACTGAAAAAACCATAGGTTATAGACCATATATAGTTAGGAATTAGCATTTACAAAACCTTGAAAATTCACTGAAAAAACCATAGGTTATAGACCATATATAGTTAGGAATTAGCATTTAGAAAACCTTATTTTACTCACACAAAACCATTGAAATTCCATATATAGTTAGTTGCACTAACTATATATCGCGCACCCGCAATCCACTGCTGATGATGTCACATATTACATCATTCATGACATGGTCAGTGACATCACTGATGACATCACTGATGACATCTCAAATGACATCACTGATGACATCACTGATGACATCTCAAATGACATCACTGATAACATCTCAAATGACATCACTGATGACATCTCAAATGACATCACTGATGACATCACTGATGACATCTCATTTGACATCAATGACCACATCACTGATGATATCATTCATGTGACAATACAATGCATCTCCTCACACTTTAATATAACCTCTGTTACACCCAGTGTTAAATACAGAGTATAATTTTTGAAACCATTGACACACCAATACTAGTTACTACATACGCACTCAGTGATTCCTATGTTTACACACACATTCACTCATTTACCCATACAATCATTCATACATACAATCACTCATCTTTACAACACTATCATATGCACTCATACACCTATACAGACTCTCACACTCTGTCACTCATCCATGGAGTTACTCACACACCTAGTCAGTCCTGTAAATAATCAATCACACTTCCATTTTCTAATCTATACAGTTAAACATAGAGCACCTTACATTTTGAAACATATACTAACACATACTTACTCTCTTATACAATCATTGATACAAGTACACATTGATCTGCACAGAGTCACACACCTCCCAGCCAGCCACACACACTCAGTCTCCCATACAAATACTTGGGCAATCAATCAATAACCCATATAGTTACTCATATAGCTACTGACTAACACATGCAGCAGTTTACAGAACAACAGACATAATGATGCACAAATTAAGACAGTTTAGTCACTAACCCATGCACTCAGTGAGACACATTTAATCACTCACTCATACAGTCAGTCACGCACCTACTAAATCCTTCATCCAGACACTTCTACATCTACTCATTCTTCAATATGTAAAACATATTTAAACTTTACAGAAACACACAGTCACTGGATGATGTCATCAGTGATGTCATTTGAGATGTCATCAGTGATGTCATCAGTGATGTCACTGACCATGTCATGAATGATGTAATATGTGACATCATCAGCAGTGGATTGCGGGTGCGCGATATATAGTTAGTGCAACTAACTATATATGGAATTTCAATGGTTTTGTGTGAGTAAAATAAGGTTTTGTAAATGCTAATTCCTAACTATGGGGCCGATTAGGATGGCGGACGGACTTGCGTCCGTCCGCCACCCCTGAGTAGGAGGGACCGTCCGCATGGGCAGCGGCGGTCCCTCCATGGCAATTAGGATGTGACCGCCAGGGTGGCGGTCACATCCTCTATTTTTAACATTGCGGCGGGTGCAGCTTCAAGCTGCACCCGCCGCAATGTTAAAAATGCATGTGTTGCATTTACATGCACAAAGCGGCAGGCACCGCACGGTGCCTGTTGCTTTGTGTACGCAAATGCAGGGGGGTACCATAGGTACCCCCCATGTGCACCCCCCACCCCCATTCACCCAGGGGGCCTGCAACGGGCCCCCAAAGTGAATGTCCGTATGCTTTTCCATGGCGGAAAAGCCGCCGTGGAAAAGCATATTTACACCAACATCATAATATGGCGGACGGTGTCTCATAGACACCGCCTGCCATGTTATAGCTTTTCCGCCGCGGTCGGAAGCCGACCGCGGCGGAAAAGCGGCGGACGGAATTCCAGACCCACCAGCCATCCTAATTTGGCGGTGGGTCTTTGGAGTCTCTGCCGCGGTTTTTCCGCATCCTCCAGGCCGGCGGACACTTCCGCCGGCCCGGAGGATGCGGAAAAACCGCCATCCTAATCGGCCCCTATATATGGTCTATAACCTATGGTTTTTTCAGTAAATTTTCAAGGTTTTGTATAAGCTAATTCCTAACTATATATGGTCTATAACCTATGTTTTTTTCAGTGTATATATATATATATATATATGTATATATATATATAAACTTTGTGACGACGCAGCCATATCTCCATGCGTTGAGTTCCTGAAACCAACTGTTTAAAATTCAAATCCTGGTAGTGATATCACAACTTTTCATCTTTCGAAGGTCGGTAAAATAAGTACTATTAACTGTAATATTATCCCTTTTCATTTAAAAGCTTAAAGGTAGTTGAGGGTTTTGGCTTGTATTGCATTAGCTGACTAAGGCAGGTTTTATTTCAAGTATGACTATCAGTTAATACGTAGTAGATTTTTTGTACATAAATTGTAATAATATTTGATTATCTTCGTAAATTATCACCAGTACATCCTTAACATCGTTTCAGAAAATGCTAATAAAATGTCTTTCAATTAAAAAGCTTTGATTTGAAATGTATTCAATCTGTGCCCTATATTTACTAAACCTTATGCTACTGCGCAACTGTTGTAAAGCAGCGCAAATGGCAGCGCCGCTCAAATGTTGAGCGCAAAAGGCATAACAAGGTGGGGACAGAGCAAAGACCTATAGGATTCTATGCAAAGCCAGCTCAACTAAAGTAGTGCAAACCAGCATGACCCGGCTTTATGTGAACTTGGTGCCCTATATCTGGTCTAACCTCGGTCTGAAGAGATTTTTCCACAGCTGAGATGTGTAATGTCAAAATTGCATAGCACCAGATCGACCCTTCTTCTGCATCAGGAAATTTGATTTCGAGTTGCTCTTTGAGTAGAACTGTCACGCAATACACTGATTGTTCGCCTCTGCGCTGTGGCCAAAAAGATTCCATCTCATTTTTTCCACATGCTGGCGAAATCTCTCAGCTCTTCCCATTATAGATCATTTGTCCCATTTTTACTGGACGCAGTAGTATCAGGTGTTGGAACCCTACGCCTCTTCCTGGAGCAGTCGAAGGACTGACTGCATAATACAGTGACTTAGAAGAGTGCACACAAAGAAATATGCAATCCCAAGAAATGTGTTTTTTGGCATTTGCTGAACATCAGTTACTTGGGTGTGTTTCAAGTTTGGTTTGGTGTCAGTGGCAGCCGGCATGGCTCGCGGATGGCGGGGCAGGGGTGGACGCAATGCAATAGGTCTCGCACGTACGTGAGTTTGATCTATTGGCATTGAAAATAACAATGCCTTTTATTTATGTTTTTGTTTTTAAAACATACATAAAAGGCTTTGCCATTTACAATGCCAATAGCTTAAACTCGTTCTTTCTAGCTCCGGTCGACAAATGCTGCGTGTTTTTTTACAACTACTTTACAAGGCAGGGAAGCACCTTCTTATCAATGGCATCATCGGTTTGCCTCTTGCTTTGTTCGTGCACGCACAAGTGGAAGATTCAGTCTAATTACTTTTTGCCACCTTCACAGTCACAAATAGAGTCATTCTTATCAACGGTGCCATCCGTTTACAACTCATCCAATATGCGCTTTCAAGCTACAGCTAGGCATACACTTTCACCATTACTACGAGTATTCTTACAGCCCCCTTCTATTTCCTAACACTGATTTGGCTTTTATTTCACTTACATTTAAAAAATATATATATATATATCACTTGTAGTCCTTGTACCGTTCTTTACGAAACACAATGTCTATACTTATGTAATTAAAAATATAGTTAATGTATAATGTGTTTTGTATTGCTTTCGCTTTAAAAGTAAAATAAAATTAATTTTTTGGGATTGTTACACTCTTTGTGCGTGTGCTTCCTTTTCTTAACATTGGCTCAGCATACATGAAGTGAGCACAGCCGAAAAAAAGGTGTTACTACTTATTACACAACACTCTCTCTACACACATCTTGTTCACGCTCAACACTTCTATCTCTCTCTCTCTACAGACCTCTCTCACTCTACACACCTCTCTCGCTACGCACTCTCTCTCACAATCTATCACTACACAAATCTCTCTCTCTCTCTACACACCTCTCGAACTCTCACTCTATCTCTTTAAACAACTCTCTCTCTCTCTCACTAACTCTCTTAATACTTCTCTCACTCTATCTCTTTTCCTTTTGCGCAGCCAAGCCAACGTCGCCCTTTTTTTTTACTGTGTGATGATACTGGGCAGCATATTATACGCTCAGGCACTGGACAAAGATATTAAAACGATATTAAAAAACTTCTGCAACCACAGACCTGCATCTAAATTCCTGCATCCACGCTTGACCTGCATTAAGAATCTTGGCAATAGTTTTTGGGCATGCTTGCAATGAATATTTCTGCTGGCAATGCCTGAGGCAGAGAAACGTGCAAGGGTGAGGAAACCGGAAGTAGACACCGGTGATTGCCTTACAATTGCCATGTTGCATTCCTTGTCTTCTTTGATGTTAGTATTGTGTATATGAATTGTTTTCATTACGTAAAAGAGAAAGACCCTCATTGTTAGCAGACTGATTAGTTGCAATATGTGTGCTAACTCCTCTTACTGAACATGTCGCAATTAGGAGTTCTATGGATGGTAAATATCTGCAAGTCAAACCTGCTGATGTTTATTTAGAGAGAGGTACCCGCAGGCAGAATCATCATTGCATTGTTACCCCTGCGTCACGCAAGGTAACACAATGGCAACGCATCACCAACGTCAATTATGCCAAGCAATTCAAGGCCACCTTGTGTGCCCCTGCTATGCTTGGTAAATCTGGAGTAACGAAAGGCAGCGCAAGTCGCTGCCATGTGTTATTCTGCCCCGATTAGGCGCTCCATGGGTGGATTGTGGGTGTTCCCATGCATCCACCCATGGATTGTGGCACATTCCCAGATTTACAATGAGTGGTAAATATGTGAATGGGGCAAAATGCTACACCTTCCCAGGGGGGGTGTAACGAGGAGAAACGGGCTTATTTCGCCTAGTTTTTACCTCTTTCTCACTGTGCTGCATTCTGCAGCACAGGTAAAAAGAGCAAAAAAACTCAGAGGATTGTTTTTGTGCCGGATGGGTTCATTTACTGCACAAAACCAATCCTACCTGCAACGCAGGCACTCTTGCACTGCGGTGCAAGGGTACCTGCATTGACGCAAGGCAGCACATTTTGCACCAGTGCAACGCGAGGAGAGGAATGCTCCATATAATGTTCAATATGGTGCATTCCTGCCATTGCCAATATCTATCTATCTATCTATCGCCCTCACTCTATCTATCTATCGCCTTCACTCTATCTATTACCCTCACTCTATCTATCACCCTCACTCTATCACCCTCACTCTATCTATCGCCCTCACTCTATCTATCACCCTCACTCTATTTATATATCACCCTCACTCTATCGCCCTCACTCTATCTATCTATCGCCCTCACTCTATCTATCTATCGCCCTCACTCTATCTATCGCCCTCACTCTATCTATCTATTGCCCTCACTCTATCTATCGCCCTCACTCTATCTATCGCCCTCACTCTATCTATCGCCCTCACTTTATCTATCGCCCTCACTCTATCTATCGCCCTCACTCTAGCTATCTATCCAGCGCCCTCACTCTATATATCTATCACCCTCACTCTATCTATCTATCGCCCTCACTCTATCTATCTGTCTATCGCCCTCACTCTATCTATCGGTCTATCTATTGCCCTCACTCTATCTATCACCCTCACTCCGTGTATCTATCGCCCTCACTCTATCGCCCTCATTCTATCCATCTATCGCCCTCACTCTATCTATCTATCGCCCTCACTCTATCTATCTATCGCCCTCCCTCTATCTATCTATTGCCCTCCCTCTATCTATCTATCACCCTACCTCTATCTATCTATCACCCTACCTCTATCTATCTATCACCCTACCTCTATCTATCGCATCACCACAGCATTCCTCGGCACCACCACAGCATCACTCAGGGGCACCACAACATCACTATGCGCTACCACAGCCTCACTGAACACCACAGCATCACTCTTCGCCACCACATCATTTAGCGCCACCACAGCATCAATCTGTGCAACCATTCAACAACAACTGGTTAAAATATGTTCTCTCAATGTTTCAAGCTTTATTACAAATGTCACAAAAAGATGGTATTATTTCACTTCTATTCTTGGATTTTTGTCACAAAGAAATACACTGAACATAATCTTCACAAAAGTTATTTACAAAAGTTTAAGCTATTGCCATTGTTAATTACTATTACTTTTATTTAAGTATGAATTAATATAAAAATTAAAAGCCATTGTTATTTGTAATATCAATACATCTAAGTCTCGTAAAAATAAAACATATTGCATTACAAATGCTAGAGGTGTCACATTTGCGAAAATTAAAACTATTGGCACTGTAAATGACAAAGCTATTAATTTCGCAATTTTCAAAACCAACACATAAATAAAAAATTTATCATTTACAATACCAATAGCTCAAACTTTCCTAATGCGAGACCTATTGCATTGCAAATGCTTGTTATTTCTGTAATCATGTCTTTTTCTCTCCATTCTTTTTCAAGTTTGGCGTGCATACCCTCTTAGTGCCCCGTCCCGGGAGCACATATGTAAATATTCAAAAAAGGTGTGACGTGCGCTGTGCGAGTCAGCTAGGGTTGCACAGCCTTAAGCACCTGTGTGATCAACATTATCCACGTCTTCAGAAGTATTAAAAAAAATTCAATCTGTTTATTTTTTATTCATTTTTCAACGTTCGTCCATCACATCAAAGGTACGAAGTACCAACATTTTCTTCCTTTTTATTTGCACAGGACTTGCCCATCCGGGCCTAATCACAGGCATGTTATGAAACTCGAATCCTCCGTTAAAACTTAAAATCACCCAATGCATTTCGGTCCTTGTGACCTTCCTAAGGGGTGTCTACAATAGTAAATAAATATCTGTCAGACAAACAAAATAGTTCTTGTGCAGCAACTGTAAATTAAACTTCTTTTTTAATATTATTAACAATAATACTCAATTCCATATCCTACTTGTGTGATAGGTAGCAGTTCCTCCCCATCAACAAGTTAGGGGTGGCTCATCCTACCAACACCTATTCCCTCTTTGTCTCACTGGCTGGGAGAATTACACAAAGACCACTTGCCAGCTGCACCGAGTCATGTAACCCAAGAAACAGGCTGCACACATCAAATAGTTAGGATAAGAAAATACCAATTCTCTAAAAGTGACATTTCAGAATCGAGACTTAAAATCCAACTTTACCATTGAAGAGAATCCTAAATTGCAATTATTTTACACCAAACTCGACCTTCCTACTTGCCCCCATTGAAAGTTATCACTTACTAAATGTAATCGGGTAACCCAGTGTTATCCCATGTAGTTGTTAAAAACAATTTTAAGAGCTTTTCACTATTAGGACATGTAAAAGTTTAAAGTACATGTCGAACATTTTAAATACACGCACCCTGACCTATGGGCTGTGTAGGGACCACCCTAAGGTGACATATGCATTAAAAAGAAAGGTTTAGGCCTCACTAAAGGTTTATTTTGTCAGGTCGAAATGGAATTGCAAAACTGCTTAAACAGGATGCAATGACAGGCCTGCTACATGTTTAAAAGACTAATAAAGTGGCACAATAAGTGCAGCTGGCCGACAAGTAGCACTTAATTTACATGCTCTGAGTACATGTAGTAAGCCAATGTTACCGTGTATAGGGAGTGAGCACAAACACTTTAACACTGGTTAGCAGTGGTAAAGTGTAACAAAAACAGTATCAGCAGAAATGGAGTAACGCAAACATTTTTTGGGGGGGTGTTAGAACTGGCTATTTCTGGTAGGCTAAGGCTGATGCCAAAGCCAGGCAGAAACCACCATTCTAGTCAGGGTGAGGGAGTCACACGCCAAGATAACCCCTGCTCACCCCCTTGGTAGCTTGGCACGAGCAGTGAGGCTAAACTCGGAGGCAATGTGTAAAGTATTTGTGCCAGCACACAACAGCAACAACATCCTAGGCACACCACAAAAGGAACTCCACACAAGGTTATATGAAAATAACTTTTGTATTGTCAAAACACATCAGATAAAAATCACACATGTACATTGTGCCAACTGGCACGGGCAATATTCATACGGGATTATTTACAGGACAGGGCCACATGGGCCACTGTCAGAATCAACACTTTTAGAAATAGAAATATTGTCAGAAATTAGAATAAAAAGGATATAAAATCACTGTAGCACAAAATAACAGTTATAGATCACATTCAGTAACTACTGGGAACAGGTAAGTACACACTACGCAATACTAATAACCATAGGCCTAGATCACGCATGGACACATAACCTCTCTAGTATAAATATACTAGGCAAAACACAACCACCTAAGAATAAAATACATTTAGGGGTAGAGGCAAGAACACATTACACATGATGCATCAAAAACACAATCAGCGGTGTAGGGAAAAAGGTAAACACATGATGCATAAAACATTCAGAGGTGTAAGGAAAGAAAGAACACATGATGCATAAAAATACATTCAGAGGTGCAGGGAAAGAAAAGACATGATGCCTAAAACATTCAGCGGTGTAATAACAAGACACATGATGCATCAAAAACATTCAGAGGTGCCAGGAAGGAAAACACAACTCAATAGCGCAAAGACACATGATGCACAAAAACATTCAGAGGTGTAAGATAAAGGTGCGTAATCATATCAAATGCATTACATTTCCTAGCACCATATCACATTGCGCAAAACTCACATTAGGTAAATACCATCACATAGATAATCACATTGCGCCTAAATAAAAGTCACTTACCAGCCCCCATCTAATAAAGGGACTAAAGAGCCCTGTGTCCAGAATGTCAGGGCGTGCTGCCATGCAGCGCCAGTCAGGGGTGCGCCACTGGCGCAAAACCTAAACGTTGCAGGTGCCCACTACTTGCTGGGCACCTGGGAACACTCCCAAGGGCCTAAATGCTGCAGCTGGCACTAAGTGCTGCGCAGCTGTGACTGGCCGGGCACCTCTGTGCCATCTCTGTCCCTCTCAGGGACTCACTCTCCATCTTGCGCCTAAACGGTGCAGCTGCCCACTAATTGCTGGGCAGCTGGAGACAAACTGCGACAGGGTCCTCACTGACCCTAGGAACAGAACTGCGCCGCAGGGGTTTGAACCACACAGGCTCTGAAGAACATATGCGCAGGTTTGGGCCACACAGGGCTATGTAAATACCTGTCAAATGTCAAATGTCAAATTCTCTTATATAGCGCACTTATCACCAGTGAGGTCTCAAGGCGCTCTGCAGAGAAAAAGGCAATTATCTGCCAAGATGTGGGGCAAGCGGTGGCACTTATTTAGGAAAAAGCCACGCTTTAAGTCCTCTCCTAAATTCTAGGTGATTGGATAGACACAGAAGATGGGTGGGTAGCTTATTCCATAGTTGTGGAGCCGCGTATGAAAAAGACCTGCAACCATGCCTTGACGTCCGTGCTCTGGGCTGGGACAGCAGGAACTTAGAACTAGAGCGGAGCTCTCTAGTCGGGAGATACCAGGCCAGTTTTTCTTTGAGATAGGAAGGTCCAACACCGTGGAGAAGTTTATGAGTTAAACTCAGGATTTTAAATTGACATCTTTGGCGCACAGGAAGCCAATGCAATTTCCTCAAGATTGGTTTGGAGGCAGATCTTGGAGGCAGACCCAACACTAGTCTTGCGGCCGCGTTCTGAATAGTTTGTAATTTTGTCAGCAGATTCTCGTTAATGGAGGCAAACAAGGCATTTCCATAATTGAGCCTGCTGACAATCAGACCCTGGACCAGCGGCTTTCTAGCTTCAGTTGGGAGCCATTTAAAGATGTTACGCAGTTGTCGCAAGATCCCAAAGCAAGTTCCGGCAACCTGATGTACATGGGCCTTCATAGAAAGATCCCCATCCAGCATGATCCCCAGATCTCTTACAGTCTCTTTAGGCTGGGGGCAAGGCCCTAGTTCTTGAGGCCACCAGTCTTGGGTCCAAAATGTCTTAGCCTTACCGAAAAGAAGGATTTCAGTCTTACTGCAGTTAAGTTGGAGCATGTTATCACTCATCCAACTTTGGATGTTGACCCTGTAGCACCCAGGGGAGCCCTCTAGGCTCTGAAGAACATATGCACAGGTTTGGGCCACACAGGGCTATGTAAATACCTGTAGCACCCAGGGGAGCCCTCAGGCTCTGAGCCAATACGTGCTTATTGGACAAAAGACTGCGCAAATCAAAAAGGGTTGGAGCCCTCGGGCTCGGGAACAACCACTCTACTGGAGCACTCAAAGATACACATGGGCATAACAAAATGCGGGGAGGAACATGGGCCCCCAGGACCTCCATGGGGCCCCTTAACCACTGAGATGCCAAATCGTTGGAGCGGCCCACTGAGCACACGGGCCGCTCTGACTGTGCCTGCACTGGCACAGCTACCACTTCACCACACGGAGTTCTCCCCCCAGCCCTTCACCACTCACCGGGCTTTTCGGGGGACTCCTCTTCATCCGGGCGGACTCTGGCTGCACGCGGGGCTCTCCTTTCTGCACAAGAGCCCCGCCAGTCACTGCAGCACTCCTCCTGTCTCGCGGAGGCGGGAGCTTCCCCCAGTCGGCGGCATCTTCCCCTTCGGCACGGCATTTTCTGGTTGGCGGCCCCGGGGCTCTCCACAGCTACGGGAGCCCCGGACCGCAGGAACACGATGCTTCCTCCGGCTGCACTGGCCAATCAGAGCGCGGCAACAGGCGGGACTTCCTCCGAGAACCGGAAGTCCCTCCCCACATCAGGCACTACGGTGCCTGACTTCCTGGTCGCGGCGCGAGGGCTGCGGCGGTGATTCACAAGGGGCAAAATGAGGGGTGGGCACCCTCGGTTGGCAAAATAAGAATAGAAACGGGGTGAGCACCCGTTAGGCATTTAAATAAATGGGGTGGCACCCATGAATAAAAATAATTAAATAAAGGTGCCGGGTGGGCACCGGCACTTGTACATAAAGCGCTCCCAAGCGCTAAAGGAAATTTAAAGCGCTCCCTGCGCTAAAATAGCAAATCAAGCGCTCCCTGGCGCTAGAGCACAAATAAAGCGCTTCCAAGATATTCAAAGTCCAGCAAAGTCCTTCAGGGATAGGAAGAAGGTCCCAAAGGATCCCAGGGCAGAGCAAAGTCCCCCAATCAGCCCAGGCAAGGCAGAGGGGTGCCCCAGGAAGAAGTTCTCCAGCAGTCCATCAGGTGTCCAGGGGCTGGGCAGGGCCCAGGGATTCCCCTGGGCCCAAGCAGCAGCACGCCCCTGGCAGATTCAAGTCCAAAAACAAGAACATTTTGGAAAGGGACACAGCCCCTTCTTATACAGAGAAAAGTCTTTGAAGTCTTTGTGCAGGCAGTGTGAGAACCAGCTAGAACTGGTTATAGGGAAGTCCTTTCAGTATCAGGGACAGAGGTGACAGTCGCCCAGCGGGGAGGTGGAGCCAGCATTGTGGCAGGCAGGCCCAGCCTCATTCACTCCCAGGTGCTATCTCCTCCCACTTCCTTGGCAGCAGATGCTGCCTTTCATCCACGGGCTGACTCAGACAACCTCCTGGGGGCTCTGCAGCCCCTGTCACCCTCAAACCAGACAGTCAATCCACAAGCAGGCCCAGGCACTCTGGGCCAGGCTCACCAGCCTATCACACGCCAGGCACAAATTACACAAATATGCCAACTTCTCAAAGTGGCACTTCTAGACTAGACACAACCATGCCGCATACACCATTACGCAGCATTCAATCTCACGAGTTCGCACATATCAAACTCGACCCTGCACTCCCCACACATCAGGAACTACCATGGGCATACATATTCCCCATTCATTCCTATGGGAGGGCAGGTCACTCACCACACATACACAGAGAGCACAAGCACTTTACACTGTACCACAGTGAAAAAGTGCGCCAAGGCCTAAAATCACCAACACCAGGTTCCAGAAACAGGCTAGGAAAAAGCAAAAAGTTTCGGGGTGAACCTGCCAAAAGGGCCAGGTCCAACGGGGGGAGGCGCACTCTAAGACTGATAGGCCTAACACAATCACAACAGCAGAGAGGAATCACAGCATCATACCTTTGCTAGCTGCAGTTCATAGCAAGACTGATTCCAATTCAGGGAGATATTTCAAGGTTTCCAGGCTTTATGGGCGCCCGCCATTGCATGGAGGATCGATCACTGCAGGCTTAAGTGGCCACAAACCTCCACACTAGGTGTCACAGCCAATGGATCTCTTGCCTTCATCTGAAAGTAAAGAAAAGCAAGGCTGCCAGAGCTCCAGCGTTAAACTGCCAGAGCCCTGACTTGGCAGTCCCTGCTAGAGACTAAGTCCAAGGTCGGACTTTAGGTTGCAGAAGCCACCAAAAAGCCTCTCCACTGACACCATTTCTCTGTACACCATCACTCAGTCCACCATTCCCTGTCATTGAGTGGTACACATCCGGTCTGTGAAGAAACACCCCACATAAACCCCATTGGCCAGGCCACACCATTTTCAGCATAGTACTCTGGACCCAGATCTCATCACTCTGACCCGTCAGAACAGTCCGCTTTGAGGGAAAGGATTAGCCGGCTCAGTCACAGTAGCACTTCAACAGAACATGCAGCAAGACAGTACTAAGGAACGTATCTCAACACCCAGGAAGTCAGCCAGGACAGTAAATGAAAGGATTATAACGGATTGTTTGTCGGGCCAGGTGAGCCTTGCCAAGGTCAGCCATTTTGCTTCTCAAGGATGTATATATTTGATTTGCAATAGCATTATTAAAGCAGCAATCTTGTAACACAACTCTTTAGTTATGCCCTGCTCTTAAACTTTCTCATTTTCGTCTGTTTACATGTCTCTTCATACATTTAGGAGGGCAAGACTTGCTGAATCACATTTGTAAAACTGACTTGTAAAATATACCATTATGGCCATTAGCTATCAAAGAAAACAACTGGCTTGGATAGATAAGATTTTACCAGCAACAGTAATTAAACTGCACATGCCCCTTCAGCACAATGCAGCTGGTAAACCTCATTATTGAAACATAACCCTTGTATACCTCTCTCATTTATCCAAATCAGAAATTACACATAACAAGCATCAGTCTGTTGTTCTTGTATAAGAGACCTCCACTGGCTCCCAATCAACAAAAGACTCACATTCAAGCTCCTCACTCACGCTTACAAAGCTACAAACGATGAGGGACCTGTGTACCTCAACCACTGCCTCGCATTCCACGTATCCACCAGAGACCTCCGCTCTGCCCAACTGGCCCAGGCTACTCTCCCATGAACCTGCAAGACCCCAGTCTGAGAAAGAACCTTCTCCTACCTCGCAGTGAAGACCTCTCCACCTCAGGCAATTACCTTTACTGCCTCAATTCAGGAAGGACCTCAAAACCTGGCTCTTCAACTGAACCACGGCAACTCAACGAACCTGATGCTCTTCCCCTCTCAACCCCTCCCCCAGTGCCTTGAGACCATTACTGGTGAGTAGTCATGCTTCACAAGCCTTTGATTGATTGATGGATTGTATCACAAAATGTCCAACTTAATAAAGTAGTCATCCAAACATGTATAATGTACAATATGTCATCGCTTGTGCTCCTTGGACCAATAATAAAGTATAGGAATGATAAGGTCAGTGATGAGATTGGTTGGTTAAGTCGAATGAATAATTGAAGATTTTTGTATACCTTGGTTTGATTAGGAGCATTGTGAAAGGTGCAGTTTCTTCTAGTCAATAATCCCGACTCTACATGGTAGCTAAATATAATTAGCTCTGCGACAGTAGAAGATGTGATGTGAATGCATATTACTTTTGCTATTTCTATTGTCTCATTGATTGATGGTGTGAATAATTGGAAATGTGTTTGTCCCTGGTCTAGTCATTTGAAATCACAAATGGGAACAGTTCAGTAGTTACTAGCACTACCACCACTTTAATTTGTTCTGGCCAGCTTGGATCAGACAGTAATCTGATATAAAATAGCTCAGTTAGATCAACTCTTCATTGTGCTGGATTTCTATGACCTCAGCTGTACTCAAGCAATAGGAATACTATATACCTGTGCTGAATACAATACTCAGTCGTAGGTGAGTGACCAGTAAGTGGTGTACACATCTTATTATAAGCAGCCCATTAATACGAGGCAGAGATGCCAACCATTGCATGGCCCTATTAGGAGAATGTTACATCCAGTGGGTAAATGGGGCAAATGGATTTGAGGAATGAAAATGTGGCCTGTCTTCTACCCCTTGGCCCCTTTTGGCCATCAGCTATGCACCTAGAATCTGCATTATAGAACAAGTGGAAGGAGGTAAAACAAATACCATCAGTGCTTTTCTGAGACTTTTTACTGCTGGGGGGGTGTGGAGGGAAAATCTTTTTTGGCACCCCCACCCCATAACCTCTTCCTCGGTTTCCCTCATTACCACCCTGCGAAAATGCCTCCTCAACCCTCCATAGCCCCTCTCTCACATACATTTCATTTGTTTTAACATGCTGGTGAAGGCTGGCTTTACTAATCCACTCAGCTATCCACATAAAATACAGATCTGTTCTTTGCAGCAGGCATATTAACCCACTGCGATAATTTATGGCTAGTCAAAACTGCCACTAGACAAAACTCCAATCTCCATCCCTAGCAGGAACATTAATCACAAGAGTTATCATGACATTTTTATTGCTGCCTGAAAGCTGGACGCACAAGGAACTCTGCAGCAGGTGTTTTTAAATCGTATATTATTGTTTAACACAGCCCTCCCCCCCCCACGAGGTCAGTGCCTCCCCTCCAGGTCAGCGCCCAATGCTGTCGCATTGATCGCACCACCATAAAGCCGGACCTGGTTTTGTAAATCCCAGGGGCCATGTCCACCGTCAGATACAGAGTGATCCTGGCCCGCTGCCCACACGCTGTCCTCATCACCAGCAAATATTTCTACTCAAAGGTCACTAAGAATGTTTTGTGGAAATGGTCTAGAGGATGTGAGTTAGATCAGTTTTTTATCATCCCCCTTTCCAACAAATCTGTCCATGAAAAACATTTATGACCACTTCAGTAGGTAGCACATGATCTACAAGTAGGACTGTTGCCTTCTCACACGACGTGGAATGCAACACAGGAGTATTTCCACAGTGTGCAAGGTTGCAGCTGAAAGGCTAGAGTTGACATTTATAAGAATGTACATGGAAAATGGAAGGTGCACTCCAATGAAGTCAATTACGCAGAAGGATATTTTGAAATGTCTTCACTTTATTTGTATTCTTTCATTTTCTTAAAAAAGGGGCACAGCCAGCGCATTTCGTTCCCCTAGTGCCATGGGAACTTCGTCAGGGCGTATGTAGAAAACACATAGATATAGTAATTTATGTCACGGGAGCCAAGGTCCTTATTAAAAGTTCTTCAGCAAGGGTGTACCATCCCGGATGTTCAAGTTCTCAATCTAGTCCTAAAGTCAGCATCCAAAATGTTTCCAGAAGAAATGATCCATTTAGATAGATCGATGACCACTATCTTCTTGAATGGGGGGACCTCCTGGTAATAACCACCACTTTTCAGGCCCCCAATTCCGTACTCAAATTCTATAACTGCTCCATATTCAATTCAGGATAAATGGATTATTAGATACTTTGTCTCAATGCAAGTTGCATCTAAATTCGCGCTCCAATCCCAGAGAGAGTAGCGACCAAAGATCTTAGATGCACTCCCTGCTGTGTGAAGATTTGTGCGGAGGTACTGGACTCTTGCGCCATATCGCAGGTGCTGGGAATTTGCCTCACCCTTATAATGGGTGAAATCCCGATGGGATATACATCAATTTCACACTGCAGGGAGTGCACCTGTTGCTAATTGTAACTTTGCATGGCCAGGGAGTTTATCTAAGGTGACCTATTTAGTGATGAATTTTTGTAGGACAAGGAAAGCATAAGCCAGTTAGCTAATACAATTGTGATGGAGCACAGGGGCCCTATATATTGTATAATAGTGAGACACCCAGAAGCTCTTAGACAGTAAGCAGGGGATGCAGATTAATTTATGATCCTTACTCAAGAACAGAATCCCCATCTACAATCCAATTAAATGTTTGAATACTTACATGTCCATTGCTTATCTTTCTGAAATTCATGTCCCCCCTCCTTCTCAATTACCAACCAAATCAACTTCATATGAGTCAACCTTCTCTGATACTCCCTTGAACACTATCTTCATTATCTCAATTGACCCTCCCCCCCACCCCAAACCCATGCATCTCGGGAGAGCTCATCATCTGGTTTAACAAAACTTAACTTCACCAAGTGTTATCCCTTCTTGCTAACCCGTAAAGCACTTGACTTTCACCAACTATTCACACGACCCGTGAACCTCGCCGACATTCTTGATCTACCTCAAAAGGGCTTATATCTCTTGCAGAAAACAATCCTACTACTTAGAGTGATCACCACACCACATCAAACATTTCAACTTCAACCTCCAGTTCCCACTCCCCCACACCATCTGCCTCTGAGACAACTATCCTTACTACACCATGGAAGAAATAAAATCTAGGCTCATTTCAGTTATAACTCTCTTCCACTAAGCCATTCGTTTCAGGGGTATCTGTTAACCATTCCAGGCATGTATTTCCAGGGACTGCTGAGATCATCCACACAGTGGTTCTGCACAAAACGTCATGACCACATCACTAGCAACAGCGTGGGATGGCTGGATGGGGCAACTCAGGTGCAATGTTAGAGAAAATAGAAACTCAAAGTCTTAAAAGGCAATGGAAGAAACAACCACACACTAAGGGGCAGATGTATCGTCCCCATCATTTGTGATTCCCAAATAGCGATTTTTAAGGAATCGCTATTTGGGAATTGCAAATTGGGATGAATGTAGAAATTTGCTATTTTTTAACGATTTCTTAAAATTCCTTAATTGCAATTAGCAAATTGCTAATCGCAATTATGGAATAATTTCCCATTCATTTCTATTGGCCAGGAGGCCCATAGGAATGAATGTGAAATTATTCTCAATTTGCCATTCGCAATTTGCTAATCGCAAATTGACAATAACTTCAAGGGTGCAAGTTGCACCTTTGAAATTGACATGTGTGTGCATGTTGTATGAGCGTCACATGGCACCTTTAGAATTTTCAAAAAGTGCATTTTTAAAAGAATTCGCAAATTACCACCAACTACAAGTTGGTGGTAATTTGCGATTTCTTAGCCTAAATTCACAAAGCGTAAATGCTACATACATAGCATTTAAGGAATCTCAATTTGTGATTCCTTAAATGCTTGCGCAAAATTAAGGAATTGCAAATTTTGCGATTCCTTAATTTTGCGGTGCGATTTTTTGATACATCGCATTTGCCGATTTTTTTTGTCGCAAACAGTGCTTTTTTGCGATTCGCAGCGTTTGCGACAAAAAAACGGATGATGCATCTGCCCCTAAGTGGCTTAATTGACAGCACAGAATCTACATAGCAGCCATCAAAAAGCCAAAATATCTCACACTACCCACCATATATCTCCATAGCAACATCTCCAACATCAGCACAACAAAAAAATCTGGTTTGAGCTCTCCTTAATCCTCATCTTAAAATATTGTTCATGACACGCCTTCAATATTGCAATGCCATCGACTCAGGGCTCCCTAAGAAACTTATTGATCAGCTCCAAAGGCTGCACAACAAGGCCGCTAGCATTTGACGTGATTCCTTCAAACCAGCTTGGACAACCCTTCAGTGGCTCCTAGTGGATTCAGGGATCACTCACAGAAACCTGTCACAACTTTGTTATCATATTCATTTTTTGGTTTGTATATTCTTAAAATAGCACATGTGAATGCTCTGCATTTTGTCATGTGCTGAAAGTAGTAGTGCACATTTGTGAGACTTAACTTCCCAACACGTGTGACATTTTGCAGCTATTTGTTGGCAGTAAAAATACCTTATGACTTTTTTTTATATATATGCTTACATGTTGTCTGCAAACTGAAGGAAATTGCAGTTTTACATAATGTTTGTAAACAGATTAATTGAATCATTCACAAAACATTGTAATGACTTATGTAATACAAATACTGTGTAGTAGTTTCCCAATATTGTTCCAAGTATGGCACTGATTGGTATGTGCTCCGACAGACCTCTTGCAGTGTACAAGGAAGTTGTCACCTAAATATTTCGAATAGAAATCATCAATGCTTGCCACTAGTTGAAGGTCTATAATCTCTCAGCATTTCTAGTATTTACAGCGTGGAACAAGCGGTTCTGCCAAATGGGTTTCCGTGTATATTGTTGACTAAAGGAAATCTGATATACTCTGCAGGTGGCCTTAGGTCTCGTGATGCATGAAATATTTTCTCAGTAAAACGTGCGAGCCACTTTATTAGTAAAGCAAGAACATTCTAGGAGACAATGCAGAAATATGTATTTCTATGTCAAACTGGCCATGTTCATAATTCAACAGAAAAACAGAAATTATTTTCAATAAAACATTTCAGGAAAGGCAACATATTATATCATATTTAAATAAATCATGTTGACTTTCCTTCAGTTGGTAGAGCGTTTTAAAAAATAAATCTCGTTTCAAGTGTTTCGATTAAAGCTGCCTTTCCCAGTCTAGCACAGATTTCTAGAATAGGAAAGTGTTCTGAGGTTTGGTGTACAACTGTATCCCTAGAGCTTGAAAACGTGGATTACTTCTGTGTAAGTGCATTTTCCAACTAGTGCCAGTGTAAGTTTGATCAGTTATTTGCAACAACCGACAGTTGCAAAAACAACATTTGCACAGACTGGCAGGTGCAACAAGCATTGGCAAAGCCAATAGGTCTTAACCTGTGACCTGTTGGTTTTGTCAAATATTTATAGTTAAGCCTCACAGCATTCGTGATGCTGTGCAGGATGACAACAGTAAAAGAAAAAAAAGTATGTGACTGCATTCTGTAAGTGTGCACCAACGGAGCAGCCAAAAAAATTTAAATGCCCGAGCTTTAATGAAGAACCGCTAATCTGAAAGCACGAGAAGTGGCCAAACCTGACCGTTCGTAGAAGATTTCCCTTCATACATCTATCCATCTTTCTTCTTTTGCCACTGTCTACCCATCTTTACCCTCTTACCTTTTTCTTTCATGCTTACTTTCTCAGTTTGTCCCTCGCTCTTTGTTGTTCCCTATTTTCCTTCACTCAGCAGCTCAAAGACCTCTGTCGTGGGTTTACCTCACAGTGACATTTATGGGGATTTTGTCTTCCCACACATAATAAATTAATGTTCTAGGGGGAAACAGTTCACTAGCCCATCGAGTCAAGAGGCAGCCCCCACTTCACTGCTAGAGTGGGGGGGGGACACTACATGCTTTGCACATGCCTACAAAATGATGCAGCTGCTTTTTTGGTTTTATTTACCGAACCAAGACGGATCAGTAACTATGAACAAAACAAAATATGTAAAAGTTTAAAAGCAGATGGGAAACAGTAGCAAAGGGGAAGGGAAGCAACACGAGGGAGGGCTGGTGCACATGAAAGCAACCAGAGGAAAGCAGGAGACGCAGAATCAACTCAGTAGCGGCTCTCACAGGTAAGAACGGTGGGCGGGATCGGAGTGGTGGAAGTCGTACAGACGACAGGATGAGTAATATTAAATAAATAAAACCACGTATTTTTTGGCTTGCCCCATCGCGACATCTGTCGACTTTTTACCTCCCCCCAACTCGCCCACAGCTCTTACCTATGCAAGCTTCTTCTGCATTAACAGGGGGAAGGGAGTGGTTCAAAGAGTGCTGTGACAGATTATTGATTAAAAAATATTGAGTCATTAATATCGTGGGTCAGAAATATCGACAGCAAGAATATTGTGGTCAAGAAACACGATTAAAGGTGAGTAATATTGATTTTAAAAATACTAAAGTGTTTAATATCGTTTGCAAAAGTATAGTTGCTAGAAATATAAGTTTTTTATCAATGTTATGTATTTTAGTATATCTATATATATAAAAACTAATGTATGTCTGTCTGTTTGTCCTTTATGCATTACTACACCATTCATCCGATCGCCATGAATCTTTGGGAAGTTGTTGAGTACGCTCCCGTGAAGGTTTCTGGCATAATTTTTTTTTAATATCGGCCCCCCAGGGCCCTCATAATCTTTCAAATACTGAAATTGTCAGCGAATTAGCGAGCATCGTCGACAGTTATGACCCCCAAACGGAAATCGATTGGTCGATCTACATCTGAAGCACGAAAGAAAAAGGCATTACGAGCTTCAGAAACAGACGAGCAACGGGAAGCAAGATTAGAAGCTGTTCAAATACAAACTGCTCAAGCCCGTTCTTCTCAAACGAACGAGCATTGAGAATCAAGATTGGAAGCTGATCGAGTACACACTGCTCAAGCCCATTCTACTCAAACGAACAAGCAACGAGAATCAAGATTGGAAACAGATCGATTACGCACTGCTCAAGCCCGCTCGAATGAAACAGGAGAGCAACGAGAATCAAGATTGGAAACCGATCAATTACGCACTGCTCAAGCCCGCTCGAATGTAACAGAATCAAGATTGGAAGCCGATCGAGGATGCACTGCTCAAGCCACACTTTGAAATGTTTTCCATATTAAAATTAATACGTTTCAATAACAATGACACAATGTAAATTGAATGTTATCATAACAAGTTTCCTTGAATTTCCTTTCTTCTGAGATCGCAGCAACGCGCGACGGGTAAGCTAGTATTTTATATGTATGTGATGTATGTTTTTGTATAAGATTTGCTTGTATTTTTAATATATGTGTTACATTTCTAGTAGTAATTATTTTTTTTTACTTGAATTTTGTGTTTTTTGTTCTGTAGGGGGTTGTGGGTTTATAGGGGAATAGCGTGGGAAGTAATTTAATTATACTAAATTGAGTGATTAATTTATATTTATTAATATTTGTGTAATTAAGATGTTATAATGTTAAATGTGTAAAGTAATTTAATTGGTTGTTAATTCATTTTAAATAATCAAAGTTCTGGCCCCTAGGTAATTTCAGACATCAGGCCTCAAAGTGTACAGAGGCACTTTATTGCTCATTTGCAAAATTGTACATAATGTTTACAGTCCTCGCACCTAGGCACTTCATAGATTTGCACCATGTTACCTAATGTTTATAGTTTTTATTGTATATTACTGTGAATGGGGCCATAATATGTTATTCATTTTATGATTAAAGTGCGACTGTGAGAAAATATGTTATATGTGGTATCAATGTTCTAGTACGACATGTAACTATAGAAACATTCTTTTTGTACAGCTGGACATTGATCGTAGAATTAGGGAATTTTGTCTTTTTACTCTGGATATTAGTGTTCTAATTGCAATTATTTTTGTTAATCAACCAATAAAGTATTTTATATATGTATATAGATATATATATCATTCCACACAAGGTTGCCCCCAAGAAGAAGTCACGCAGGTAAGGGTTACTGCACAGAACGTACCAGGCGGCATGAGTTGCAGCATGTGGCAGGATTCCCAAAAGCCAAACGCGTTTCAAGCATCCCATGTGCTCTTGATCACTGGCAATACTGACACAAGGCAGGCTGATTCAGAACAAGCTTTATTGAAATAACGTGTCCCGCCCCAGTGGGCGCAGGCATTGTGGTACTTGAAGTCCGCAGAATAATGCCCCCAGACTCAAGGTTCGTTTCTCCCAGTGGAAACCCAAGCCAAATGTCAGTTAAAATATCAAGCCTTGTTAGGTGAGAGTCCCGTTCACAAAACTGCATTCATGCCAATATTTTCCTGCGATTCAGGCCCCCTGTCTTCCAACGAGCGTCGGTGTTTCCCGGCACTCAGGATCCGCTTGACAAGCGGCAGGACTTCTTAGCGACCGGGCCGGCCGCATTAAATCATTCCACACAAGGTTGCCCCCAAGAAGTCGTCACGCAGGTAAGGGTTACCGCACAGAACGTCCCAGGCGGCATGAGTTGCAGCATGTGGCAGGATTTCCTTTCTTCTGAGATCGCAGCAACGCGCGACGGGTAAGCTAGTATTTTATATGTATGTGATGTATGTTTTTTGTATAAGATTCGCTTGTATTTTTAATATATGTGTTACATTTTTAGTAGTAATTATTTTTTTTTACTTGAATTTTGTGTTTTTTGTTCTGTAGGGGGTTGTGGGTTTATAGGGGAATAGAGTGGGAAGTAATTTAATTATACTAAATTGAGTGATTATTTTATATTTATTAATATTTGTGTAATTAAGATGTTATAATGTTCAATGTGTAAAGTAATTTAATTGGTTGTTAATTCATTTTAAATAATCAAAGTTCTGGCCCCTAGGTAATTTCAGACATCAGGCCTCAAAGTGTATAGAGGCACTTTATTGCTCATTTGCAAAATTGTACATAATGTTTACAGTCCTCGCACCTAGGCACTTTATAGATTTGCACCATGTTACCTAATGTTTATAGTTTTTATTGTATATTACTGTGAATGGGGCCATAATATGTTATTCATTTTATGATTAAAGTGCGACTGTGAGAAAATATGTTATATGTGGTATCAATGTTCTAGTACGACATGTAACTATAGAAACATTCTTTTTGTACAGCTGGACATTGATCGTAGAATTAGGGAATTGTGTCTTTTTACTCTGGATATTAGTGTTTTAATTGCAATTATTTTTGTTAATCAACCAATAAAGCATTTTATATATATATATATATATATATATATATATATATTTATATATATATAATATATATATACGTAAATCACAATGGAACCTCCATACGCTAACCAGCGTTGTGCACGCTGCTTCGACCAACAAAGGAACCACGAACCACAATCTTCAGGCAAGATCTTTATTGACTGCTGTTTTCCTCCTGACGCGTTTCCTGCACCACTTGCCCTTGTTCACATAAATAAAGGATAACAAACGCCATTTTTTTATCTGTGATGCTAGACCTTGTGACAGAACACCGGTGCTAAGCATAGAAAAAATACTAATGTATGTGTCCATCAATCGGCATACAGTCTTTCTTTGATCTTGGATTCGTTTCTTTTTTTAATATTTCTTTTTTTTGCTCCTTGTTTCCTTCTCCCCGTGGTTTTCTTTGTCACATTTCATCTAGTGTCCATGATTCATTATAGGTCAATTTATAATATTAAATATATCCTTTAAATAAGTAGTGGATCCATAATAAGTGCTTTAACTGTTTAAATACATGGGTATAATTAATGTTTTCATTCCATCTGTAATATCAAAAAACAAAAGGGAAAGTTTGATACTTATAACTATAAAATATATAAATATCGTAAAATGCGTTCATAAATACATTGCAGTATATAATATACAAAAATGTGCAAAATACGCAATCTGTTATCATTATATCTCATACTGTCCCATTACCTAAATGTACCTGCTTCATTAATGGAATGAATATACATATATCCCAATCACTTATATGTAAACTTTATAAATAAACCAAATGGGTCTCCTAATATGACACCACCATTCCTGCTTAAATGCATTATTGGTCACACCATCATTAGGACCCATCTATTTTTTAATGTCTGGCACTAGAAACTACAACAATACTCCTACTCAGACTGTGCCGATAGTACAACCAAAAAACTTTATATAAATGTGCAAATCAGCAATATTTTTAATGTGCTAATGCTCAAAGTGTTCTAACCCATATATTTCATTGAAAATGTTAAAAACGTTTGTATAACAAAAGAGAGAACAGACCTTTGCACGTGAAAAACACCCCAAACAGAATAAAATTCAATTCTAAGTGTATCCAAAAATCCTAGGTTGCTGCTCAGCTAAATATCTATATACAACAGAAAAGATCATTCATATTCATAGCCAACTAACTTAGTTATATCCTATATATGAGGGAACCCCCCACTCCTATGGACTGTACCAATATTGTACAGGTCAAAATTACTTTTTACAGAAAATTGTGCAGGTCTTCCGTGTTATTCAGTCCATACGGAAATTTGGTATTGAGCTCTAAAATCATTTTTGTCCCCAACTGTCTGAGGGCTTTTTCGCGGTCCCTTCCCCAACGCTGTTTAGGAATGGCTGCTGCCACAAAATAACTCAAGCAGCTCAGATCATTATTATATATTACCTACTGGCGGTCGCCAGTAGGTAGTTATAGATAGAACCTAGTTTCCATAGGAAGTCCACCACATTCTATTTGGAATAACTTTTGCACCGGCTGACGAATACACGCGAAATTCTCCAAGAAAATGGCCTGCTCTGCTCCGCTCCTTCCCTGAAAGTTTCGGGGCGATTCGTGAAGCAGGGGCCGAGAAAAAAGGGGGATTCCAAAACGTATTTTCCCCATGCAATTTTCCATAGGGACGTTTAAGTGAGGCTACAGCCCGAACTGCTGAACGGAATTACACCAAATTTGACAAAAAGGTAGAGTTTGGTTCGCAGATTACGCTTTTTGTTAAATGGTGTAAATCCGTTCAGTAGTTCCTTAGAAATTCAAAAGTAAAATCATAGATACAGCTATAGATGAAGTATTGTACGCGTACCTTCACGAGCACGAGCTTTATGCTAATTGGCTGTCAACACTCCAGACCAGGAAGTGTTGGCAGCCATCTTGTGCCTCGGTAGAACCGAGGCACAAGAAAACAGAAAAAGAAACACAAAAAACGCGAAAAGGGGGCAGGGTAGAAACACCCTGACCCCCTAGGCCTGCTTAGGGGGTCCCACAAGGATCCCCTAGGCCTGCTTAGGGGGTCCCACAAGGACACCCAAGGCCCAGATTATTATTTTTTTTAAATAGCGGAGTACGCGTAGGTACACCGCCGATAAAAAAAAAGGCTTTTTTTAAGCCCCCGGGGGGGGGGGCAAATCCCGGGTGCAATTTACTCTTGCTAAAGGGGGGCCCAGAGGGGCCCCCCAGCCCCGGGGAATGCCATCCCGTTGGGCTTCTTTTTTTTTATAATAAAAGGGGGGCCCAGAGGGGCCCGCAGCCCCGGGGACCGCCACCCCCTGGGGCTTCAATATTATGTATGCGGGGGGCTCACGCCCCCCCCCCCCGCAGCCCCGGGGACCGCCACACCCAGGGCTTCTTTTTTTAAAAATAAAAAGCAAAACACCTGTGTGGAGGGCTCAAGCCCACCCCACATGCCCCGGGGACCGCCACCTCCTCGGGGCACTAATATTTAAAATAGGGGGGTCCGCGACGGACCCCCAGCCCGGGGGACCACCACCGCCGAGGGCTTTTAACTGTTGGGAGGGGGGCCGCGTGGCCCCCCTCTAGGAGCCCTTGATGGCCTTGGGGACCACTAGGGCCGGCTCCTGCAGTGTCCCGGGGTGCCTACCCCCAGGACACTGCTGTTTGATATGGTATGGCGGGAGCCTCGTGGCTCCCGCCCTACCTTACTAAACTGCTTGGGTTTTTGAAAGAGAGAGCAGGAAACCTGCACTCTCTTTCAAAAAGCAAAGTGGATTGCTTTTCTGCATGGGGAGCAGCATGTTAGCTGCTCTCCATGCAGAAAAGCAATGCCGGCTCCCACAGGATGCGGGAAGCCGGCAGGGACTGTGGGGGGGTTGGGGACCCCCCCATTGGCAGGCCCCAGGGGATGGGGTCCCCGGGGCCAGAAGTGGCCCGGGAGGGGGGGCAACGTGGCCCCCTCCCAAAAAAATATTGAAACACATACAAAAAATGGCAGGCCCCGGGGGATGCGGTCCCCGGGGCCAAAAGTGGCCACATGAGGGGGGCAAAGCAGCCCCCCTCCTAATTACAAAAATAAAATCAAAAAGGCCCATGTCCCAGGGGATGGGGTCCCCGGGGCAGAGTATGACCTTGGGAGGGGGGGGGCCATGCGGCCCCCTTCCCGATTTAATTTTTTTTAATTAAAAATTGGGGGCAGGCCCTGGGGGATAGGGTCCCCAGGGCCCAAAAAAAAAGGAAAAAGAAGGGGGGGCTACACAGCCCCCCTTCTTAAAAGTAAAGAAAAAAAAAACGGGATCGGGAGGAGGCCACACCTCTGGGCTAGTTGGCCCCCATGGACCCCCAGTATGCAAGGGGACTTAATCCCCCAACTTGAAACGTGCTACGGGGTGTGTTTGCACAGTGGTGAAGGTAGGGGGCGGGGCTTGAGGTGATATGTGTGCAAACGTGCGCGTTTTAAGTTGGGGAATTAATTCCTCTTCAATCCAGAGGTCCCATAGGGGCCAACTAGTCTAACAGGTACCTCCAGTAAGCACCACGGAGCTGTGTTGCAGAGTGTTGTGAAAAGGGGGCGTGCCCTCTGAACACCTCTCTGCAACGCAGCTCCCTGGCGCATGCTGGAGGTACCTGGTGGGCTAGTTGGCTCACAGGAGACCTCAGGATTGAAGAGGAATTAATTCCTCAACCTAAAACGTGCCACAGGGAGTGTTTGCACACATGTCACCTCAGGCCCCGCCCCCTTCCTTCACTATTAAGCAAAATATTCCTCTAAAATCAGCCGAACTACGAATTCCGATTTACTCACCTGCTATCACGAGAGACGTCAGTGCTGCATCTTTGAGCCGAGTACGGACCCTGAAAAGTAAATCAAATCATACTTACAGTAACTTGAATTTCCTTCCATAGGCTAAAATTGACTGGTTTCCCTTGGAAATTTGTCTAAGTGTGGAGTTTTGGAAGTTTAAAGAATTCCTCAAAAATCAGCCGAACTACGAATTCCAATTTATTCACCTGTTATCAGGAGAGACCTCAGTGCTGCATCTTTCAGCCCACTACTGATCCTGAAAAGTAATTCTAATCGTAGTTACAGTAACTTGAATTTCCTTCCATAGGATAACATGGAAAAATTTCCAAGGGAAACCAGTCAAAGTGTGGAGTTTTGGAACATTGAAAAAATTCCTCTAAAATCAGCTGAACTACGAATTCCGTTTTACTCACCTGTTATCAGGAGAGACCTCAGTGTTGCATCTTTCAGCCCACTACTGATCCTGACAAGTAATTCTAATCGTAGTTAAAGTAACTTGAATTTCCTTCCATAGGCTAACATTGACTGGTTTCACTTGGAAATGTTTCTACGTGTGGAGTTTTGGAACTTTAAAAAATTCCTCAAATAACAGCCGAACTACGAATTCCGATTTACTCACCTGTTATCAGGAGAGACCTCAGTGCTGCCTCTTTCGGCCTACTACTGATCCAGAAAAGTAATTTTAAACGTACTTACCAGTAACTTGAATTTCCTTCAATAGGATATCATTGCCTGCTATATAAAATATATATAAATGAAAAAAATATAAAATAAAATAAATATTACAATTTCAATATTTTTTTTAATTTTTTTTTTCCAATTTATATTAAAAATATGTAATGTAATTTAAAAAATAAAATATCTAAAAATAAATACTTTAAAACAATGTAGTAAGTCAGTATAAAAAAATATAACAATTAATACATTTAAAAATGATCATTTACAAAACCTTTGAAATTCACTGAAAAAAACATAGGTTTCAGCCACGTTATAGTTAGGAATTAGCATTTAAAAAACCTTTAGAAATTCACTGAAAAAAACCATAGGCTTCACACATGTTATAGTTAGCTGGGCATTTCACTCATACAAAACCATTGAAATTCCCCCGTTATAGTTAGTTCATCTAACTATAACTCGCGTGCACGCAATGCATTGCTGATTACGTCACATATTACATCACTCATGACATGGTCAGTGACATCACTCATGACATCACTCATGACATCTCAAATGACATCACTGATGACATCATCCTTGTGAAAGAGTGGCAAACCTCCTCTCACCCTAATATTACCTTTGATACACACATTCAAAAATACAAACTAAAATTGAAAAAAAATGGAGATACAAATACCAGTTACAACAACCTATTCAGTAATTCCAACATCTACATACACATCCACTCATTCACCAACAGTTCTATATAGTCACTCATACATGTATGTACTCATACACCTATACATCCTGTTACACACCGATACTCATCCACAGAGTTACTCACACACATACTCACACATGCAAATAAACTATCAAATATCCATTTACTTGCATATGCAGCTATACACACACACCGCTACACTTACTTCTACAGAAACGTACACATACTTACTCTCTTAAACAATCACTTATCGAAACACATACTTATTTATACAGGAACTCTTTTAAACTCTCACTCTCACATATACTCACTTATATACATCAATACTTACATATACTAGTTTAAAACATATGCAGTTACTCATAAAGACACTATTGAGACAGTCATTCACTCACTAACACACCCATACACACACTCATACACCCATGCAGCCCTCCACACATGCTGTCTTCAAAACACATACAAACAGTGAGTCACTCATTCGTGCATCTATACGCTAAGTAATATCCCCCACCGAACCATACAGACACTCATACTGATACTCAAAAACAAACTAATAACCTAAATACACACTCATGTAGCTACTCACCAACCCATGCAGCCACATATACACAAAGTGAGACACTGATACAGATATTTAAATATTTAAACATTACTTGTTAATACATGTATTCACTAAGATACACTTAATAAGTCAGTTATACAATCAATTTTACAAAAAAACATCCATTTAGACACTTATTTACCCATTTATTCTTCCATTGACCTTTAGATATACATATATAAAAAATATTTATTTTTCAGAAAGGCACACATTCACTGGATGATGTCATCAGTGATGTCATTTGAGATGTCATAAGTGATGTCACTGACCATGTCATGGCTGATGTAATATGTGACGTCATCAGCAATGCATTGCGGGCGCGCGAGTTATAGTTAGCTGAACTAACTATAACGGGGGAATTTCAATGGTTTTGTATGAGTGAAATGGCCAGCTAACTATAACATGTGAGAAACCTATGGATTTTCAGTGAATTTCTAAGGTTTATTAAATGCTAATTCCTAACTATAACGTGGCTGAAACCTATGGTTTTTTCAGTGAATATATATATATATATATATATATATCACCTCGGATCCCCTGGGCTCACGTAGTCACCACAGAAGTCACGGCACCACAGCAGCTAAGTTCAAGTTTCTTTAATAATACACAAACACCATGTGCATTAGCAACAGGACGGCCTATGCGTTTCGACTATACTTAGTCTTCAACTAGACCATAGAGTCCCTTGTGTCTAGACAATTTATGTTGTGCTCTGTGTTTAGTACCCTTGTTAGTTTCCATACCCTTTAAAAACAACTAGACTACCAATTCTGAGTATGAACTCACGGCACATTATGGTCGCCATTTTTACACCTTGTGTCTATTCGCCTCAAAATTTTCAGTAAAGTACTGAAATAGTAATGAGTTTCTAAAGTGTAGTGTGCATCATGTGAAGTACTCAAATAAAATTATACTTTTCACATTCAAAATGAGATTTTACATAGACCAAGGTGCAATTTTTGTACACATTCCAAAGTTCATTTTAAGAGTTCTTCTTCATGGGTTCATTTCTAAAAATCATATTAAAAAGATAATTGATTCTCTCAGTCACAAATATCCGTAAAGTACATTTTTTCTACAAAAGTTGCTAAGGAAAGGCATGAATTCATTTAGGGTTAAAGCTTTTGGTGATTATGGTGATTGATCAGTTCATTATGTGCAAATGTCCGAAGAGAGTTGTCAATTGATATTTCTTTTTCTTTTCTCTTTCTTGTTTTCTTGTATTCATTATATTATCTTTTTTCAACCATAATATATGTTCTAAAGTAGATTTATCCTCCCTTAGAGGTGATGTCCTTTTTCAAGGTAAGGGAGTCTATCTCTGCACACAAGGTGATCACATCCATGAGGGTGCATTTCATCTATTTTCTCTATGTTTTGCCAACCCTATATATTAACTAAGTGAATCAGTTCGCTCCCTTGAGTTCGATTATTTCCTTCTTTGGCTATCTGTATCTCCTAGGGCTTGTTGTTACATAACTACGTATGAGATCATGTCCATACAATGCTGAATGAGAGGTTGGATTATTATGGTTATATCATTGATCACATTCACATTACTTTTCCAGATGTACATGAAGCTCTGCGTCCAAATTGTGCCCGTGTGGGAATTCCGTTCCCATGCCGAGAATCATCCTGCTCTCCATCTTTCTTAACTTCATAGTCCGATCTCCTCCTCTCTCAGAAATCTTGGCGATTTTTAGACCTGAGTATATTAGTTTACTACAGTCTGCTTGGTGTTGTTCATTGAAATGTTTCGCCATGGGATAATTCGGGTCGTTGTTTTTGATCGCACGCAGGTGTTGTAGGATTCGCAGTTTCAATTTGTTAATTGTGCTCCCGATATAGTCTCTTCCACACGGGCATTTGAGTCTATAAATTACAAATCTGGAACCGCATGTGATGTGATCTGTGATCTTTTCAGTTTTGCCACTCTGGAGTGTGTATTCTTTGATGTTCTGTCCATGCTCGCAGGCTTTGCATTTTACACACTTCCAGAACCCTGGTGTATTCAGCCAAGACGTTTTCTCCTTCGGCTTCATCTCAAAATGACTTTTTGTCAGAATATCTCCTAAGGACGCTGTTTTCCTGTAGATGAGACTTGGATAGGGTGTTAGGTGTTCCTTTAGAGTTTCATCCAGCAGGAGAATTTCCCAATTTTTCTTTATCACCCTCTTAAGATTGTGACTCTGATTGTTAAAGTCCATAATGAGACGTGTTTGGTTCCCTGACTCCTCCAATTTTCTTTTCTCTGGTTTTTCCTGACCTCCCGTTATTTGTATTTGTTCTTTCCGAGAGATCAAGAGATCCGCTCTATCCTTTAGATGCATGCGAGATTTTGCTGTCATCAGGACTTCCAATGGGTATCCTCTGGAGAGGAAACGACTGAACATTCTTTCTATTTCCACATTCAAATCTTTTTCTTCAGAGCAGTTCCTTTTAGCCCTTAGCATTTCTCCGTATGGTTTCCTCCATTTTAAGTTAGGAGGATGACCGCTGTTAGCATGGAGAATGCTGTTGCAGGATGTAGGTTTGCGGTACATTTTAGTGCATAGTTTGTTGTTGCGTATTTCTACTTCTACATCCAAGTAAATCACATTGATGTCGCTGATGGTTGAAGTGAAATGTAAATTGTACCGATTGTTTTCTAGAGAGTCTATGAAGGTCTGTAGCTCTGTCTGATTTCCGTCCCATATTAGGAAGAGGTCGTCGATATATCGATACCAACTTTTTATCTTCTGATGTTTCTTGTTCTCTTCCAATAGAACCTCTTTTTCCCAGACGGCCATCAGTAGATTTGCATATGTGGGGGCAAAAGATGTTCCCATTGCCGTCCCCTGTTGTTGTAGATAGAGATTGCCTTGGAAGAGGAAAATGTAGTGTGTCAAGCAGAAGGTCAACATCTCGATCAACATGGCAGAATGTTCCAGAAAGTTTATTGATCTTTCCTTCAAGAAAGAATTTACAGCCTCTACACCATCCTGATGTCGTATGGATGTGTAGAGCGAGGAGACGTCGATGGTTGCCATGAGAAAACCCGTCTCCCATTCCATGTTTTTTAATTTATTTACAAAATCCATGGTATTACGTAGATAGGAGGGTAGTTTCATTGCATAGTTCATCAGGAAGATGTCTATGAATCTTGAAGTTGATTCTAGTAGAGATCCGATTGAGCTAACAATAGGTCTTCCGGATGGTCTATTTATCGACTTGTGCACTTTCGGCAGAAAGTAAATTGTTGCCGTGATGGGGTTCTCCGTTTTTAGGTACATGAGTTCTTCAAAGTCGATCAGTTCTCTGTCTTTCCATGCTAGCAGGAGGTTATGATATTCTTCCATCCATTTTTCAATAGGATTCTCTTTCATTAGTTGGTAATGTTCTTTGACTCCTAACTGACGGTTTGCTTCCTCCACATAATCCGAGGTGTTTTGGATCACAATGTTACCCCCTTTGTCTGAGGCTTTCATAATTATGGTGGGGTCATTTTTGAGTTCTGACATGGCTTTATATTCATTCGGTGTGAGGTTCCAGTTCTTTTTCTTGTGGATTATCTTCTGGTTTTGAGTCGAATTGTTGGCTGGTCTTAATGGCATTCTTGTGATTTCCTCCACCATGATCTCTTGAAACAGGTCAATTTTGTTGCCAGCTGGTAATTGTGGGCAGTATCTGGATTGTTTTTTAAGGCCACTCTCTCCTCCTCTGTTGGTTGCCACCCCATTTGTGTTGCAAAAATTCTATATCCGAGACTATAGAGTCTTGAGTGTCTTCCATATTGGGGGACACATCTGTGTCTAGAGAGGTTAATGTTTTTAATGCTGGAAGATCTTTCTGCAAGATTGGTAATGGATCAGTTTTTTCCTTTTACGGGTTCCCGGGTGATGGTTTCTTTTCCAGGAAGTATTTTTTAAGTTTAACTTTCCTACAAAATTTGTAGAGGTCTATTCGTGCGTTCGGGTAGTCCAATTCGTTGTTCCGGCAATAGGATAGTCCCCTGTTCAGGAGCTTAATTTGGGAGTCTGTTAAGATTTTGTTTGGGTTTGTCTTCATCTTCAGGAGAGCTATTTTTGTTTTCCTTTTCCTCTCTTTGGTTTTGTTTCTTCTCCTGCCCCTTCTGGCGTTTTTTGCTGTCCTCTCCACCATATTTTGGATCTGCCTCTTCCTCTTTGCCGCGTTATCATTTGGGCTAGTTGCATCTCCCCCCGAAAATCCAGTGGCGTTGTAACTGCATCTTCCTCCGCAGAACTTATCTCTGAAATATCCACGTTGTCTAAGATTGTTGCAGAGGTGCCAGCACATTTGTCCATTACCACTCTACTTCTTAGTGTGTCATACTTGCGGGCAAACGTGTAGATGCGCCCATTCGCATAGTCTAACCTGTCTCTTGTGAACTTGTGCGCTTTTCTCTTCTCCACCTCTGTTTCATGTTTATTTATTTTCTTCTCCATGCTGTCAATTAATTCTTTATTTTCCTCAGATGGAGGAAATTTTGCCAGTTCTGAATCCAGTACTTGGATGATCGCTGTTATTTTGTCCAATTTTCTCTCCGCATGTATGATTAATGTCCTCATTATTTTGAATGAACATTCATTTGTATCCTGTTGCCACTGTTTAATCAGATCTGGATCTAAGTCATTCAATGTGGGCATGATTAAGATTCGAAGCCCCCTTGGGACCCTCTTAAATTCGATGTATTTTTCCAAGGTTGTCTTTTCCCACCATTTGTTGACTTCCATGATCCTATTCTGTTGGAGTTCCCTAATGACATTCAGGATAGTCCTCTTCTCCTTTTCCCCTGTTGTGCCTTTCTTATTAGATCCTGTGTTTGTGTTAGTTAGGGGAACTGCTTCGTTATTCAACAATTCACTTGCCCTTTGTTGGCGATTTCTTGATTTATCAGCCATGGTTCAGATACTCAGGTTGGTATTATTTTCGATTTGCTGAATTACACTGGTGTTTTTTATTTGTGTTTATTCTGTTCAAAGGATTTCCTGCCGGCTGCTCCCAGACCTGACAGGTTCCAGATGTTGCTGCTGTTTCTTTCTTTGCTGTGGGCAAAGATTAAGTTGTGCGATATACTTGTTGGTGTGAACGAGTACTCTGTTCATGTTTTTTAATTCTTCTTCGTTGCACCGCTGATTTAGTTGGGCCGTTTGTGGGACCCGTGGGTGTTGTTTTTTCTTTCTTCTTATGTTGTTTAATTTCGGCTTTTTCAATATCGGCTGATGTGTTTTAGATTTGGAGGTGTACAGCCTTGCGCTTTGATCGCCGTTTTGCTCGCCCCGGCTACTCCCCCCGGCAGTTCGTACGATCAGCTGGAGGCTGCGAGCTCCAGCCGCTCCCGCGCAGCCTCCGCCGCGCTGCAGAGTAGCTCGATGCCCGCCCAGCCCCTGCCCTGTGTACTCACCTCCGCGGCTTTCACCGTCCCACTTCCGCGTCTTCCCTTGATTGCAGCTCCGTGAAGACGCTGGCCAGGTTCCAATGCTTTCTCGCTTGTAAAGTAGGGGCGTCAGTCCGTTTCAAACGAAAGGGCAATTATCGCTGGATTGGGTTGTGGACTGCTATTCCTCCCTCGCGAGTGCCTGTGATATGCGTTCCAGACGTCGCATATAAATCACCTCGGATCCCCTGGGCTCACGTAGTCACCACAGAAGTCACGGCACCACAGCAGCTAAGTTCAAGTTTCTTTATTAATACACAAACACCATGTGCATTAGCAACAGGACGGCCTACACGTTTCGACTATACTTAGTCTTCAACTGGACCATAGAGTCCCCTGTGTCTAGACAATTTATGTTGTGCTCTGTGTTTAGTACCCTTGTTAGTTTCCATACCCTTTAAAAACAACTAGACTACCAATTCTGAGTATGAATTCACGGCACATTATGGTTGCCATTTTTACACCGTGTCTATTCGCCTCAAAATTTTCAGTAAAGTACTGAAATAGTAATGAGTTTCTAAAGTGTAGTGTGCATCATGTGAAGTACTCAAATGAAATTATACTTTTCACATTCAAAATGAGATTTTACATAGACCAAGGTGCAATTTTTGTACACATTCCAAAGTTCATTTTAAGAGTTCTTCTTCAAGGGTTCATTTCTAAAAATCATATTATAAAGATAATTGATTCTCTCAGTCACAAATATATATATACTAAAGACACCAGTGTAAAGTTCTTGCTTTTTCAAAAGGGAAACTGGCAAGTTTCTATAAGTAGCAAAACAAGCAATTTTGAGTTAGAGGTATTGACATTGTAATGGATTTTTTTTTACAGTTATGTCTTATATATTAGCAATGTAAAGGCAAACGAAATTGATAAATCCTAAAAGCTATCTAAGCCATGATCGTCAGTGTCTGCTATGCCTCTGCAGCGATATGGGCAATAGGAGATTGTGCTCTCAAAGCACGCAAACATCCTGTTGGCTGTTGATGAGTGGCAGCTCAATATGCTCTGTCGCTCTGATAGCTTGTCTGTGCAGGTCATGTTACTGGCAGTTGCATGTCCCAATTATGATAACTACGCAGTGCCCGGTCAAGTTGGTGGATACTGTGCCACTTGAGAGACAACGAGCAGGTGGTAGTCATACTAGACAGCAATGAATGGTGAAAGGCAGGGCTTCTGGAATGATGCAATTTAGAGGCCACTGCTACGAGACACAAAGGGAAACGCAAAATGGGAGGGAGTCCCTTGAAGGCGACTCGTGCCTCTCATTTGTGGGAGGAAAACCTGCTTGTCTGTCAGATCATTGCCCCGACCGGCTCAACAGAAACTCGCTGTTGTATGGTGTAGTCAAATTGGCCCCAAGCCTACACACTACTATAACATGAAGTATTACAATGCGTCACAATGATACTGTAGACAGTGATGAAGTTGTGTCGTAAGGGTGAACATCACATAGTTCTGATTTTACAGCCACAAGTACAATAAACACAAGAACTCATATGCCACCTGTCGCCAGTTATGGAACCGCCTATAGACTATCCTTAACCAGCAGCTCATGGTCCATTCAGCCCCTCATCTGATTAGTTCACTGTGTGACCCCTTTTTGCCTTCTTTTCCACCAAATACTACCCGCTGTCCCAACAACTCACCACATACTGCGACCACACCCCATTCCTTACCCACATCCTTGTCATTGATTTCAAGATGATTGTCCAGATCCATACAGAACTTGGACACAAGAGATGCTTGAGATTTTGCAGTTGTTCCTGAAAAAAACATGGTGGGATAATGTTGCACCATTTTAACACTGAATCATATGGTAAATAGCAACATATATTCCAGGGAATCCAACCTAAGAACAACAGCTGAACCCTTAAGAGAGATCGCACCTATCCTGATATCCCCATGTATTAGGAAGAAAAGAAAAACCATGTACCTGGCAGTGTGCACACATTTCAAGCACCCACTGCCAAGATGTGGTCATAACGTGGCTATATAGGTTCAAACAAGGTACAGAGGTGCATCATGCAACAGTTATATATCAAAGTAACAAGAAAGTACAATTCTATTTCCAGAGATGTATTTCAAATCTTCTTTTAATTCAGTTATTTTCACATGAGATGTATGTACTGCGGAATGGACTTCTTCTGGGCAAGCGTCAAATAAACGTATATGATGGTGATGCTTCAGATTTACCCATCCATTTGTAAAGGTTGAGCATAGTCTAACCGTATATGTATTACTTCGAGCCTAATGTATATGAGAAGAACCGTTCAGTTAGGGGTAATATAGATAGTCAATCAGGGTGAGTCCACTCCTGGAACTTCCAAATAAGGAGGCCAAGGGTACATAAAACCTAAAAATGGCACAAGAATCCAGGCCAATACCGCATCCGTGCCTTGCTGAGACCTACACACAACTGTGGGCTTGATTAATCATTTCTAAGTGTAGCGCCTTGTTATGAATGCTCTCTATATTTTTACTTATTAGAAAGTAGTTTCAATTTTTGAAGTAGAAAATTAATTGCGTTGAGAATAAAACGCACATTTAGTTATGGACAGCACATCCTCCTCCACTCCGGCAGACTCAGGCACATTCACATACATCTTAGAGGAGGGGGAGGGATACCTATGAGAAGGCTTGTGCTCACAAAGAGGTTCTGTGCATGAATGAATAAAACCAAAAAATAAGTGAGCAGGGAAAACTTGCTGGGTGGATGAGGGGGCGAAGTAGGTCCCATTGTGTGAACGCATTGTGGAATTGAAATTACGCCAGCTGAAAGCTTTTTGATGGAAACGTATAACATCCAGAGCTGCCTACAATGCCAAGCCGAGATAAGCTGAAGAAACACGGACACAAGCAGTGACCTTTGTGGGAAGGGTGAGGTGGTGTGGGGAACGGCACGGGAAGATTAAGTGATGGGTGAAGCAGAAAACACCAGCTGCCTGAGTTTGCCTCCGAGAGCCAACAAACACAAGATTTCAAACACATGAGAGGAGGCAATCCAAAATTATAGTGTGCCAACTAACTTAAATGGCTAGAGGCAAAATAAGACCTGCAACAGGACCAGTAGCCATGGAAGGGAAGACACAGCAAAAGGAGGGACAAATGAAAATGATTTACCAATGAAATGTAAGGAATTTAGAAAGGCACTCGAACCAACCAATAAAAAACATAGGCGTGCCTTAAAGCCCATAGAGTAGATGCAGCATGTCTCGAAGAGCCGGCACATTTGCTGCCTAGGGGAGACCTAAAAATGGGGCATCCTGTATTCCTTTGAACAATGGTAATTAAAGTACAAAAAAACAAGTGCTATACAAGAATTTCAATTTCCAAACAAAACTTATTGCAGTCATGAGTTACACAAAAAAATATATATATTAGATGTTTATCTAAAAAACAAAAGAAGCAAGTACAACAAAAGATGCAGATGTTTCAGATTTGGATTTAAAGCATTGCTTTTAAGAGACTGATCATCATAATGTATTCAAACAACAAGGTGCTCCATGTGAGGGCAGCAGTGAAAATGGAAACTCAGCACAACAGAACTAGAATGCCTACATTTATACAACTTCTCCCTACCCCATTTGAATTTGTTATATCTGATGACCATGCAGATCAGGAACCAGTTTTGACTAGCGCTACTGGATGTCCTTCGTGGCAACAATAGTAGTGCTTGGTGCAAACATCCTTTACCACCGTATTGTGAGAGCAGATTTTTGCAGATGGCAATGTGTGTCAAAACTGTACATATTTGTCGTGTTTCATTTTGTTGTAGTGTTCATATGTTTTTTTATGCTGTTGTGTTCTTGTGCTTCATTATTGTTGCATTGTGTGGGCACTGTATTACACTGTGCCTGTTATACTGCGAGCTGTTTTGACTGTTTTCTAGTTTTGTGCCCTGTTACTTTTTAGGGGTGCTGCAGTGTAATATTATTGTGCTATTTTCTGTTGTTTAGAGATGGGAAAATTATTGCTACATTTCGAGTGAAACCAGCAGATTATTTACAAACCTAGTGCTTAATAGTCATTTACTACTGTCTAAGGCAGTGAAGAGCTCCAGCTCTTCAACTGCTTAAGACACCAGTCCTGCCACAAATTATCACTTCCGGTGTTTACTTTTTGTGATATGGCCTGCAATCGCAAGACTCCTTGAACTTCACCTTGACCCATCGCTGTTCAGGGCCGGACTAGCTGCAGTGGCCATTGGCTGTTTTCCAGGTGGGCCAGTTTTGGACCCGTGGTGGCTGTTTCTTTTTGCTGGGGGCCGGTTTTGCATATCGGCCGCCAATAACTAAAGCGGGGGCGGTCCTTTTCACTAACATCCTTCATTTTCAAACCTACCACTTCTTTCCTACAGTCCAGAGAGCGCATTGCTGAACCGATTCACTATATAATTAGTTAATAAGTCTTAGAAACAGACAAGATCATGTAGCAACAACCAAACCAGCTGATAGGCATTTAAACCGTCGGAATGAGATTTCAAAGACAACAGCCAAAATGCAAAGGCATGCAAAAACAGAAAGATACCGATAAACGTGCACAATTTATCTTTGATTTTTTTATTACTGGAATGGGGTGCGAAAATCGTTTCCCCTTTGTAAAAGAACGAAGGGGCATATTACCAAGCCTGGCGATATTAGATTATCGCTGCTTTAGCGGCTGTTTTCGTCGATAATTATATTGCCCTATTAGCAAGCTGTCGCTAACTGATGTTAGCGACAGCTTTGAGGCGATAGCGAGCGGTTTGGGCCCGCCTTTGCATGTCAGCAATAATTATTGTAATGACATGCAAAGTGGGCGAACCCAACCTGTTAGCGACTAAAAACAGTTGCTAACATCTCTATCGCCTATTATCAACGCAGGCGTAGCGATGGAAATATTTGCACTAAGCGTGAATATCTCCAAAAGCTAACGCCTGCTCAGACCAGTTCTTAGCCATTATATCCAATGGGAGGTGGATATTATGGCTAAAACCATATTGGCGTTAATGTGTGAATATCGCTGTATTCTCAGCGATATTCACGCATTTCGCCACTATCGCCGGATATTTTATCGCTTTAGAGATAAACGTTGCTAATAGCACGTTATCTCTGCGATAATATCTGGCGATGCTTGCGATAAAAAAACTCGCTAATCCCCTTTAGCGATAAATATCACTAGTTGTTGGTAATATGCCCCGAAATCCTTTAATCAACCTACAATTTACACAAATAATAAAGTAACACAAAACTTTGACCAGTAAGGACGGGACTGAGTTAAAATCTGTTCTCGGATTGTAGTTTCTGATAAGCAACTGCGAATCCTCATTTAGACATGTACCAGAATAATCTGGGTTAAGAAATCATTTGACAAAAATATATTGCCCTAAATATCGGCCAAAAAAGACGCCACATTGAAGAAGTTAATAGAAAAACGTGTATATATAATGGAATGATATTTCTAACAACGATAGTTAGGACATAATATTGTCAGATTATATTACATTCCATACCAGGGGTGGCGCTTTAAAAAGACTAGGGTGGTCCATTACAAAACCGCTTTGAAATATTATGAGTGCTCATGAAATTGTTTTATTGACCCGCTTGCAGGAGGACCCAACAAATCACCAATAAATACAAACGATTGGAGGCAAGAGTTGAATTACAACAATCGCCAAATATTTTCACAGCCAGGTTGAGTGTGGGCAGTAGTTTCGTATAATAAATATTTATATCGTCAGTTTAGTTTTCTTTCCATAGAGGTCCCTATATTTCTAGATTCATCCTGGTTTAATATTATGCACGGTCCATCCTATCATTGCTGTTTTTCATCTGTGTAAAATGTGCATGAGAAGGCTTGCAGTTGTGCTAGGAGGATCACTCTATGACTGTTTTTAGTGCATTGCAAAGGATTAAACTCACTGTTGTTCAGCAGGTCGTTGACATTTTAAGCAATGGAGGGAATCAGACACGCCTATCCCTTCTCAACACAGACAAGCCAAGGTCAGGGCGCATGCATATTTCCAAGAAGTTCTTTACAGTGCTGTGCTTCAAAGGTATGTGTTTAAAGAGATCAAGGAATGATTTTTTTGGTTAGATTTGGCAGGTGCCATCTGGACTTCTCTATTTAGGAGACTGCGGTCATAATACTTTGCCGTGGTGGAATGAAAAGGGGGGGCCCTCGGCCCCCCCGCGCGCATGGCGGCGCGGCGACCGTCGCCCCCCCTTCCCCATTGTTGCCTCTCGGTGGTGGGGGCGGGCCCTGGGGGGCGCGACCCACCACCGATTGGCCGGCGGCCTCCCTGACCCGGATACAAGGTAGAAGGTCCGGGTCAGGGGGGGCGGGCTACAGGAGGGGCCGCCTGGCCCCTCGGGAATAAAGAGGTGGGGAGCGCCCAGGAGACCCCCTTGTCCCTGGACGCTCCCTCACAGGACGGTGTGGCCCGCGCTCTGGGCTTCTTTGTTTTAGTAATTTTTTCCCCCTTTCTTTTTCAGGTGTGCCAAGTTGTTCCGGGAGCTAGCGCGTGGAGCAAGCCGCCTCTTTGTTTTTCTTGGTCTCTGGTACAGGTCTCCGTGTGTGCGAGGGGGGTTGGAGAGAGACCCCGAGAAAGTGGAAATTCTCCGGAGACCCGTAGGATGGGCAGAGCCTTCACGCGACTGCCACGGCCCCGCGCTCGGGGCGGAGTAATTGTCTCCTTTTGTTGCCCTGCAGGGTTGGTAGCCAGGACGGCTGGACGGTTCGCCCTGGGGACGATCGCAGGGGGTGTGGAAAGACAAATGCGCCGGGTGATTTGGGACAAAGGAGGCGGCAGGACTGGCAACTCGGACCAGGGACAGGGCCCAAGAAGAAACACCGGAGGAGCATCGCTGGTGGGCAGCTGGACGGGCAGTGCATGGCTGCTTCAGGCGGAACGGAGGTAATCAAATTAAAGGGAAGTGCCCAGTTTTGATGTTACGTGTTCGTGTGCCGTGCACACGGCTGGGTGGTCGAGGGCTCCCCCTTTTCAATTCCGTGCACATCTCAGCTGTCATCTCTTTTGATAAATTACCTCTCCCTCCCAGCATACGCAGCTGCACAGTCCCACCCATCAGTTTTTTCTAATTGTTATATTACTGCTAGACGTTGGCCTTCAACATTGGTGATGGCCATAGAATTTTGCAGAATCCTATTGTATTGCATTGTACCATTTTATGTTGCGCTGCATACCAAGTTGGAGCTCATGTACATTGTACATTATGGTGGAGTGCATAGTTGGCAGTGTCCTATTAGTTGTGCTCCCATGTGGAAACTGGGTTGGTGTTGTATTCGGGTGAACAAGGAACTGCTCTTAGCGTGGGGCTAATGCAGATGAATGAAGACAGTTTAATGGATGGCACAGGACTTACGAGAGGTAGATATGCAAATAGAAATCAATTCTAGTGGTTAAAGTTTACCCTGCACGTCCTGTTATGTTTCAAGGTTTTATGTTTTTCAGTTAATATCCAGTGCTGACTGCAGCAGTGGGATCAGCCACTCAGCAAAGTTTTGTGAATGTAGGTGGAGGGAAGTTAGAGGGGGAAAGAAGAAGAGAAAAGAGTAAGAGATATTCCTACCACTTGAAGATATAAAATATAGACAACTATAGTTGCTGTCCAATGTTACTAAATGGGAATGAATGGAAGTTGGTATCATAAGTAGTAACCATGCATGTTTTTAAATGTAGACATAATGTATGTTGCTGATAAATACACCTCCTGAGCGAGGAATGAAGTAGTAGTGTGATCAAAATTGGCAAGCTGAGAATAACTACACAATCGGTTCCAAGGGTGTTTACACAGTCCCATGATTCACCTACTCCTGCTAGCCCACAGGGAGCCAAAATCAGAACAGGGTTCGTACTCCGTTCTCTCTGAGGCTTCCAAGGATTGTTGAACATAAGTCGGGCGAGCCTTAGGCGGGTCGTGGTTCTAACCCTAGCTACATCTGCACATACATGGGTGAGCGACAAAGCACCTAGCATAACAAGACCAAATCAATCCACCCAGTGCTACCCCTTTGTCCTCCCCTCGTTACCCTTCCCTAGATCCCAGAGAGGCCATTGCCGTCTCTAACTTACCTATGGAGGCATCCTCCTGCCGTCCCGAATTCCCTCCCAGGCCTTTACGCTGTTCATTTTAGGGTGGGGAATGATGCCATTTCAGGCTAAGAAGGAGCATCGTGAAAAGAGACTGAGCGTGTTTCTATTGTTTCGGCTGGGACAGCGGCACATAACCGACTTCTTGGGTCTCACTTTGTTCGTTCTCAATTTGTTCGGTCTCACACCAGTTGTTCCCTCACCTTATCTCCAAGCACATACCCTGCTCTTGGAGCAAGATGCCATTCCAGTCAAGTAAAGCTGAATGTGTAGAGCATCTGCAGAAATTGGTTGATGGGTGTAAAACCATTTATCATTTTGTTTAGCCGGTGAGACCCCTAGTAAACAGATGTAGACTCCTAGTACCCCCCAGAGACTGGTAAAATGAGTGCCTGCACGCCTGTGATTCAGCTACGTGAAAAGAATTCAGTTTGTTCCCTCCATGATCCCATACTGCCTGCTTAACTTGTTTAACAACCAGGTACAGAAGGCCTGTGCGGTTTCCCCACTGTTCCATATTATTGTTAAATATAACATGTAAGCCCCAAAGGTTGGTTGTTTGGTAAGGTAATAAATTGTGATTTTGCTTTTCTTCTCTGGAGACCTCGCCAGGCGCTTTGGTGCAGTTCTCACCGGTGGTCTCTGCATTGGAACTGAAGCAGAATGACTTATGCCGGGGCTGTGTGATAATGTGGGTCATTGCTGCATGCCACACTTATCACAGTACAATTAGCACATTTAATTCCACCCTGGATCCCTTTTTTCCTTACTCCCTGCTTAACAAACGCTGGATTAGAGGTCTGGTATCTGCGGCTTTTTGAAATACCTTTGAATGCTAACATAATGTCTTAAGTAAAGTGCTAATTATAGGGATCAGTGTAATGCCCATTGTGCTGTGACTTCCAATCATGTCGGAACAGCAACGTCTTATGAGCCTGCTGTCGTTTGTAATTGCTCGCAGGAGATCTTGTTTAGGCAGGAAACACATTGACGAGAAGCTGGAGGTTTGAATCTTTGCAAGGGCTACACGTAAACACTGTATTTCTATACACCAGAGAGTACTAGGGTTGTTTTTAAAGTTCTGCCTACCTTTGCCGAAGCAGTCCAGAACATCAAGCCAGCCTAAAATCAACTAGCCAATTTCTGAAATAGTTTGCCCACATGAGAAGGGGGGGCCCTCGCCCCCCCGCACGCATGGCGGCGCGGCGACCGTCTCCCCCCCTTTCCCCTCGGTGCCCCTCGGTGGTGGGATATTGTTTACATTAAGGATATTGGGGGCATGCTGCTGCCTTTCTAGCCGAAATTAGACTTGTACCGTAACAGTTTCTTTCACCAGTAACCAGTTTAACACAAATGGGGTAAAGTAACACTTCTCCAGCTTTTCAAGCATTTAGGAGCCCAGTCAGCCCAAAACTGTGGCACTTACTCTATCTTACATTAGCACTGGCAGTATTCACTGTATTCAATGTGACAAGATGAACACAAAGTCACCGATGCCCATCAACTGGATCGCATCCATGTACTGGGGGGGACTCATCAGTAGGGAGCTTGGGCGTTTTTAAAATGCTCGGGTTGTACTTGGGTAGAATTCACAAGGCAGACGCAGCCCCCTGATGGGACGGGTCCCCACCATGGGTTGGGAGTTACCCAGAAGATGCTCTGTCGGCACTCAAGACCTCAGGTCATTCAGTTGATGAGTTCAGTTTTCAAAGGGGAATACTCCTGTCCAGGCGAATCAACATCCTGTTGTTGCTAATACTGCCACCCCTACTATCCAAGCCAAAGAAGTAGTAGGGAAACCTAATTCAACCTCTGCACCTCCCATTATAAACAAATCAGAAGGGCCCAAACCAAAGCAGACTCGTTTTAGGTCCATAAACCTACCACCAGAGGTTTCCCCTTTTGTAGTCGTGTTGACGGCGGTTCCCCCATTGAAGGAGGGAGTAAAAGAATCGTTTACCGAGCTTAGGAATAAATGTGCTCAATGGCTCCATTTACATAAACCCCTACCTAACAACATGAACGGTGAAATCCTTACCGTGCGTAGAGGGGACTGGGTGGGCAGAAGCAAGAAATCAATAGTAGGGGACGTAATAACTGTTAATTTTAGGGATGTAGGGGCAGCAAGCTACGTATGTAATGCACCCAATAGTGGTCCTGCGACCCAAATTAACCCACTTCCCCTGTCTTATTTCCTATCAAAGCCCGTACGACCTAACCCTCCCTGTCCCACTTTTCAAAACAATAGTGGACCTGGGTACTTTCCACAGCAACCTGCTAAATCTTGGTTGCAACCACCTTATCCGCCCCCTTTTTTTCCACATCATGTTAATTCACAGCAGCAGCTTCCAAATGCCCCACTTTTTCCTATGCATCAAGTTAAAGCCCACTGGCAACCCTCTTTTCATTTTCCGCCACCTTTACCCCAGCCAGCTTACCAATGGCCGCAATCTTTTCAGCCACCTCAATTGGATAAATATCCTTGGCAACAAACGTGGCAGGACCCGCCCCACTCTCAAGACCCCATGTCCTCACAATTCGCCCACCCAAATAGATATGCCGTGCTAGATGAGGTAGACTGACTTAGCTCATCAGAAGCATTGGATCTAAACAACCCTAATTCTGAGATGGAGTGTTCTTCTTTTTCCTCTGTCAAGCCCCCAGTTGTACCCCACGAATCTATTGAATTGTCATCATTAAGACCTTCCCAGCACATAGGCAATCGAGGTAGCCTGGATATATGTACAACTATTGCTAGCCCTAGCCTAAGTCCGGTTACCATCTTTCGGGAAGAGGGTCCTGCTTTATTACCACCAGTAAACCAGCAGGAGTTACCTGTTGCTGGTAATGCTGGGAAACCAGCAGGAATCTCTCTCATTTCCTGGAATATTGCTGGTCTTACTAGTAAATTGGGTACACCCTTTTGGACCAGCTTTTTGGGTGAGGGTTTTGATTTAATTTTATTACAGGAAACTTGGTGTCCAGACCCTATTAATATTGAAGGGTATGCATCTTTCTGTCTCAGAGCAACCAAATCCAGCTCGGGTAGGGCTAAGGGAGGCCTTTTATTGTTAGTGTCAACTAAGCTGTGTGACTGTACGGTCAAATATAGTACAACCGTGGGGACACACAGCCAAGTTATAAGGGTGGAATGCAGAAAGAACATTGATTTAGTTATTGTTAACTTCTATAACAACATTTTTGACGCCACTAGGGGGGATATTTTACTGCCTTTAGAAAAGGAAATCATTAAAGCTCTAGATATCTCGAAAAGAAAGGCTGAGGTGGTATGGGCTGGGGATTTTAATTTGCAGCCTTGCCATCTATCTAACGGGAATATCTGTGGCTTTGATGCAGCATTAAATAGCCATTGGAGAGACCAGGGGGGGAAGGAGGATTCTCCCCATTTCCAACACTGCAGTTATGGTTCCACCCTAAATAATATGCTAGCCATGCTAGATATGACCCTGTTAAACTGCAATGTTAACAATCAGGCAATAACATGCCCCACATTTACGGGCAGAGATGCAGGTTCATTCATTGATCATATTTTGTTGTCTAGCAGTGGAGACTACACTGATTTATATGTGAATGAAGAAAGTCTCAGTGACCATAACAGCCTACGTGTTACCCTCTTGGGGCATGGCACCTCATCAGTTCCAGGTGGTAAATGTACAACCGATATAGTGCCTACCAGACCAAAGGGCCTTAGGGTTAAATGGACTGGTTTAAATTCCAAAGTCAAGCAGAAGGAGGTTGTCACCCTATGCAAGAATCAAATTAGTTATTGTTTGGATGATGACAGTGACTCTGGCTGTTTAATAGAATGTTTTGTATCTTTGAACAACATTATTGAGGGTATCTTCACTAAGACCCCGTCAATCAACAGTGGTCAAAAGCAGGGGTGGTTTGATAAGACATGTATCGTCGCCCTCCGCAACTTAAAGAATGCGCTAGGCACCAAACCACGTGTTAAGACTGTGATACAACACCTCAGGGCTAGTTACAAATTAGCTATTAATAAAAGGAAAAGGGTATTACAGTCTGAGGCGTGGGACAAGCTGAGGGAGGCTGCCGAGACTAAAAACAGTAAACTCTATTGGGAAACGATTAATAGTCCGTTTCTCAGTAAAGAAAATGTTTCAGAACTGACCTCATATGTGGTATGTAGCGACTGGGTTAATCATTTTTCTAAAATATTTAACCCTGAAGGGCCAATTTCTGAGTTACCATCACCAGATATAAACCCATGGTTGCCCCTTTCATTGGCTATAACATTGGAAGAATGTCAGGAAGCAATTTCTTTAAGTAAAGGAGGCAAGGCACCTGGCCCCGATGGGGTCCCGCTGGATTTATACAAAGATGAAACAGCGTTATGGGCTCCCATTTTGACAAGGATTTTTAATTGTGCGGCTGAAAATGAATTCCCTTCTACCTGGGGTCAATCGATCATCATTCCTTTACATAAGAAGGGCGATAAGTCAGAGGCCTCTAATTATCGCCCAATTTCATTACTGGATGCCTCTGTAAAGGTGATGAGTAGGATTTTGCTGAAGAGGCTTGAAGACTGGGCAACTGATTTTAACATCTTAACTAGAGTCCAATACGGTTTCCGCAAAGGTCTGGGTACACTGGACCAATGCGTAAATCTGGACCTTTTAATCAGTAAATATACTGTGGCTAAAAGTGGCAACCTCTTTTTATGTTTTGCTGATTTGAGCAGCGCTTTCGATTTGGTTAACCATGATATTCTTTGGGAGGTTCTGCTTGACGCAGGGGCACCAAGGGAAATAGTGTATTTTTTAGCCAGATTATACGAAAAACTTTCATGTAAAGTCCGCTATGGCACCCTTGGCGAATGTACCCCGTTCTTTAGAGTGTCTCGGGGCATACGTCAGGGTTGTGTTTTAGCCCCGCTTTTATTTTCCCTTTTTATTAATGGTGTAGATCGATCCCTGACCGACATCTTAGCAGATGCCCCCCTGATTGGTGGTAAACCTGTTCCACTGTTACTTTATGCGGATGACGCTGTTCTTTTATCTCGAACACAGTTGGGCCTACAGCGCCTAATTGATAATTTCACGCAGTTTATACAAGCTAGGCAGCTTCGTGTGAATAAAACTAAGACATATGTAATGTCATGTGGTCAGGCAGCTAAGCAGGTAAAGCATACTTTCTTCCTAGATAAGGAAAAGCTGACCTCTGTTAAATCTTTTTGTTATTTGGGAATAACATATAGCAACAGTGGGTCCTGGAATGCGGAATTTGATGCCGTAAAAACAAAAATGTTACGGTCCACTAGTAGCATTTTTCGTTTTGCCTCTAAACTTGGCTCACGAAGTATCTATGATATGACGAACATATACAATGTATGTTGTGTTTCCTCTGCCCTGTATGGGGCAGGGGTGTGGGGTCACTGTGAGGGTATTCTCCTGCAGAAGGAGGAAAACAAGTTCTTAAGGAGGCTATTATGTGTTCCCCCTTCCGCCTCCATACAGTTGATCCATGAAGAAGTTGGGATCGAGTACATCTCTGACTTAGCAGCAGTTCGGCCACTTTTATTGTGGCGTTCTATTTGGGCTAAGCCGGAGACTCGATTCACTCAGGATATTATCCTTGACTGTATAGGTTTGGATTATTCCTCACGGGTATTATGGTTAAGATACATCCATCATTGGTATCTACTTCTGTTCAACATTAATGTGTTCCGTGAGCCCGAAAAGGTTGTCTTCATTTCAAAAAAAGAAATTAAGATATCGTTCCTTAATTTTCGTAAGGCTGAGCGAGACAAAGCTGTTGGAAATCTTGCTACTATGAAATTTTACAAGATTTAAATTTAGCTTCTGGACTACAATCCTATCTTGTATTTGTGACCCGCCCTTCCCACCAGTATGTTTTAACACGGGTCAGATTGGGTATTGTACACCACTTGGTTGCTTTTCCAAACACAAAAACTAGTTCAAACACACCATGTCCGTGTGACGGTACCTCTCGTCAGAGTAGTTGCCATTTTTTACTTTTTTGTAAATTTTATCAGTATTTCAGGCTAAAATACCTTAAACCAATTTTTATCAAATACAACATCTGTACCACACAAACAGCATTGATATTTTTATCTTTACTAGTGAACGAGGAGATTTGTTTCTTCTTGGCTACTTTTATTTTAAAATGTACAGCTGCCAGGAAAAGTATTGTACTATAATGTTGTCTACTGATCTGTCTGTACTTATGCTATACAGCTGCCAGGGTTTATTCATGATGAAATTAATGTTATCATTCCTGTCTGTATACACATGTTTTATTTCTCTTTGAATTTCATATCAATTTCTGTAATTAAGGTATTTATGCAGTGATCCACAGTATTGAATGATTATTTAACAATTTTAATATACAGTTCCCAGGAAAGGCTTAGTAAGTAATTTCTACTGATTCCCAGTTAGTCCATGTAAGAATGTCGTGTATTTTATAAGAACATGATGACCTATAGAGGCATGATTATTTTTCACTAGCTGCACTTTAGCTTTTTTTCCCTTTTTTAGGAAAGATTATATTATATGGTGACTTTAATATTTCAATTATGTATTTTGCTTGTATGATTTGTATGTACAAATCGAATAAAGCTTTTGAACTGAACTGAACTGAGTTCAGTTTTTGGATAACTCCTCGTCTAAATCAGAGCTAACGCTACATGGGTGACATTAAATTTCACCTGGGGAATAGGATGGATGTTGACTTTCCTGGGCTGCTTTATTGATGTCCTCTAAGCACTTGCAATACTTTATCCAAGCCATGGTTGCTGCTTATTTCTCTTAAGCAAGGAACAGCCATTGGCATGAGTCAAATTTTGACACTCGAGAACGACTATCATTGGTATCTGCTAGGTGATAGTTAGAACAATCATGGAACCATTCACGAATAGGGTATACCACCTTCTCTTGGGGTCATCCTGGGGACTAACGACATCTAGGGGTAGGGCTTGACGAGACTGAGAAAGCAGGTGTCCCAGGTCCCACTTTCCTTTGCAAGCCAAAGCAGAAAGCCAAACAATGGACTTATTTCATTGTGCAGGTGATCACCATATGAGGTGCTGTTTCACTATTCTGGGGGGGTAATTGCACCAGTCCAAACATTGCACCTGTCCAAACGACCTTTCATGGAGGATAGGTTAAAGTCAACATCATTAGTAAGCTATCCTAGGGTTAGCTGTATTGCGTGCAGCCTTCTGGCTAAGTCTTGAGGGAATATAGAGCAGCTTGTTTTACCAGTCTTTTATCTCATGAATGAGTAAATGAAGAAAGAACAGGTGTATAACAACAAATATATGTATTTGTTCTAAACACACCCCTTTAGTTCCTTTCCGAGGCTAAAAGCAAGAAAACATTTGAGGCGAATAATTGCAGTGTGCAAACTTATATGGCACACAGTAATTTAGCACCATATACGTTGAGCTCTAGGGGTGTACCAAAGCCATATATTAAAAATATGGTGGGGGAACCAGGAATGGCATAAGAGACAGGGCCTAGAGCCTATGGAAAGACTACTCGGGGTCCTGATAATGTTACACACCCTGATGTCACACCTAAAAGGTGCCCAAGAGCCTAGTTGCGGCTTCACATAGTCCTGGGGATGCATGTGATCATGTCCGGTTGGCTGGGAAGATATTTCCCAGAAGCCAAAGTGGCGAGCGGAAAAGGTCCTTACGCCAGCTTATGGCCTGGCGGAGTTGGGGCTGTGCTAATTCTTTTAGCTAAAGACTGTGATGCTGCACTGTTAAGTAGACTGTCTTGTTTTACACATGGACCCTATGCATAGAGACGTGGGTAGAAAACCAGGATTAAGAGGCGATGTCCTCGCCTACAGCTCAACTTTCTTGTGTAACAATGATTGTGAAAATAGGAAGCCAATTTTACAGCCTACCATGGTTGGGGCGGCGCAGATCCTATGCTTAACGACATAGATGCTGCACTAGCAAACAGACAAACTGAGGCTATGCTTAACATTTACTGTCGACGTGTTAATGTGTAGTAATCTGGCACTAAGATTATCTAAAACTTAGCAATTGATGGTAATGTAAGTCTAACGCGTGTACAGCAGTTATCACCGGAAACACTAATGGTGTGTGTCTATCTTTTCAATTTATGTATGACCGGGTGGATACCTGGAGTGCTCCACATCACAACACCTGCAACAGGTGGACAGCCCAAGGGAGGCTTACGTCAGTCACGGCTGGGTCCATGGCGGATATCTGAGGAGTGCCCCACACCGCAACATCATCAGCGGGTGGACGTCAAAAGCGAAAGAATACGTCGAGAAAGAGGACACCAAGGGCCCAAGTATTGCTGGCAGGTGTAAGTGCTACCCATTCCCTAAGGTGGAAGTGGGAATTGTCACCCAGGTTTTCTTGGTCTTTCCCTGGTTCTTGCATTTTCTCAAACCTGTCATGCAGGGGAGGAACTCAGCACCAGAAGTGGAGGAGCTAAAATGTGCCAGCACAAGCAACAGGCTGGACGCAGGACAGGGAAGAGTTGGTTTGAGGGTCTGTGCCATGGTCAGTTCAGGAACTTCTTTCAGGGACTTTTAGCCCAGCAGCCCGACCCCCTGTCAGTGGTGATACTTCACCTAGGGGGGACTGAATTGGCCAAACTGGCGAGGCGAATACTCATTGATGAGTTCATCTCCACTGGGGGTGGGTCTTCAAGACTTGCCCGGGTGGCACAGTAGTAGGGTCTCAACTTATCCCGTGGTGGCAGGAACTCTGTTAGGGCGTTGAATCACTCGATAAAGAGGATCAACACACAGAGGGACGACTTATTTCAAGCCCCCCCTCGGTTGCAGATGATCCAACATGGGTGTATTTGTTCTACCTGGTGAGGGGAGTCCATTTGACGGAGGGAGGAAGGGTCCTGTGGTCTGATGATGTCAGGGCCTGGGTGGAAGGTTTTGCTAAAGTGAGAACTTTCTAGGGTAGGTCTAGGCAGGGGGAGGCCAGATCGTCGGTTAACAATGCTGGCCTGTGGCGGTAAGGTCATTATCGGTGAGCACATATTTGAGGTCTGAGGGGGCGGGCATCATCCTAGAACTCCAGGGGCAAGGTAATGGATGCTGCAAAGCAAAGGAGCGCGGGTAGGAGTAGTTCACGCTTTCCTTAGGCTGGTAGCCACCCCGCGCGCGTATACTCATGACGTCACCGGCTGGCGCAGAGTAAGGGCCCTCCTTCAGTGGGTAAATGGAGTTCAGGGCGTAGACCGGGCAATTCCCGGGGTAACACTGCGCATGCGCACGTCTCATGGGGAGGCGCAGCTTGTAGGACCTGACACCGGTAGTGACCCTGCCATATGGCCAGAAATGTACAAAAATCAAGATGAGGATGTTTAGACTCGGTTAGGAAACAACATGTATTAGAGTTTTGTTAAGGTCAGGCTCTCAAACTTGTTGACAATAATTTTGTATTTAATGTCCTGCTGATTTTTGTATAAATTGTTGATCATGCAATTAAAAAACCTTTTTTAATTTCATACTTTAATAAATACGGCCGGGCGACTAGCGCCCGCCTTCCAAAAAGTAAAGATGTCTCGTGTCCACGTTTCTGGGTGTTGGGTGCCGGTTTGGGGGGCAGGCGGCAGCTAGTCGCTGACCATGTGAAAAGGGGGGGCCCTCAGCCCCCCCGCGCGCATGGCGGCGCGGCGACCGTCGCCCCCCCTTCCCCATTGTTGCCTCTCGGTGGTGGGGGCGGGCCCTGGGGGGCGCGACCCACCACCGATTGGCCGGCAGCCTCCCTGACCCGGATACAAGGTAGAAGGTCCGGGTCAGGGGGGGCGGGCTACAGGAGGGGCCGCCTGGCCCCTCGGGAATAAAGAGGTGGGGAGCGCCCAGGAGACCCCCTTGTCCCTGGACGCTCCCTCACAGGACGGTGTGCCCCGCGCTCGGGGCTTCTTTGTTTTCCCACCCACCATCCCTTGGAACAAAAGTCTTGTGGCATTCATTATGTCTGATTTAATGGTAAGTTTCTGAAGGTACTGTCCACATGTCTTACATGGTAGTAGAAATGGATCTGTTGGTATATTTGGTTGATGCTTTTGTTTAGGAATTTTTTCCCCTGTTTAGCAAACTGTGTGTGAAGTGATTTTTCTTTGATGCCAAGTGTCTTTAGGCCTTTTTTCCCTTTGTAGCTGTACGGTGATACTGTTATTTATTAGCCAGTGTAGCTGTCCTTTAGAGTTTTTTCCCATAGGTCGTCGTATTTATTAGGTATGGGGCATGCGGTAAGGTCATTATCGGTGAGCACATATTTGAGGTCTGAGGGGGCGGGCATCATCCTATGGAGGTTCCCGCCCAGGGGGAGGGGCCTGCGGGCCACTCCTAGAACTCCAGGGGCAAGGTAATGGATGCTGCAAAGCAAAGGAGCGCGGGTAGGAGTAGTTCACGCTTTCCTTAGGCTGGTAGCCACCCCGCGCGCGTATACTCATGACGTCACCGGCTGGCGCAGAGTAAGGGCCCTCCTTCAGTGGGTAAATGGAGTTCAGGGCGTAGACCGGGCAATTCCCGGGGTAACACTGCGCATGCGCACGTCTCATGGGGAGGCGCAGCTTGTAGGACCTGACACCGGTAGTGACCCTGCCATATGGCCAGAAATGTACAAAAATCAAGATGAGGATGTTTAGACTCGGTTAGGAAACAACATGTATTAGAGTTTTGTTAAGGTCAGGCTCTCAAACTTGTTGACAATAATTTTGTATTTAATGTCCTGCTGATTTTTGTATAAATTGTTGATCATGCAATTAAAAAACCTTTTTTAATTTCATACTTTAATAAATACGGCCGGGCGACTAGCGCCCGCCTTCCAAAAAGTAAAGATGTCTCGTGTCCACGTTTCTGGGTGTTGGGTGCCGGTTTGGGGGGGAGGCGGCAGCTAGTCGCTGACCATGTGACTGTTGCATGAGAGAGGCGACTTCAAACCACATTTCTGATGTCAACAAAAGATTTCACAGTGGCGGCTGCTCAACTTCAGAAGTGGTAAGCGTAAATGCCTTCCTCGAATCCGACAGAATGCATACCTGCCAACTTACAAGGTGCCATCCTGTGTCATGCGATTTCTGCTCCCTTCACGCGGTCACCTGGTGAGGAGCTGAAATCACAAGTTGGCAGGAAAAACGAGCTGAAAACCGCGGAAAAGGTGGATTTCAGTCGTTTTCGGAGGCTGTAAGCATCTGAGTCCATAAAAGATGTGAAAACACTCCAGCTCCAGGACTGCGGTGACAAGCTCGATGACCCTTTGCTTTTTGTTTTGGGGGGAGGGGGGGGAGGCAGTTGCGGGAGGGGGATGTGGTGAGGAGCAGAGTGCCTCCTAGTTAGTTCTCAGCACCAGGCCCCGCCCCCTCAAAGGCTCGGCCTCCTGCTCACAGTGAAAATATTTTGTAAGTTGACAGGTATGGGAATAATCAAGCAACTGTGGCATCCTAGAGGATGGTGGGGGAAAAGGGGGAGGGGTTCTTTCCCGGAGAAATTGTTTTTAAAATGGAGGCCAAAAGGTTCATTTTAAAGCCTATTTTCCCAGAAAATTGAAACATCTAGAGATCCTTAAGGGGTTATATTGATTAGCATGCGGTTAGAAGGGTGTAGGGTGCAAGGAGAAAGTGTTTTTTTGTTGTGTGATTTTTTTGGGGTTGTGTGACAACCAGCAGCACCTGTTATTATCATTATGTAGCTGAGCCTATGAATGGAGTACAGCAGAAGGGTCAGCTGTGCATGTGGTTGTGCTTCCATCCCTGTGCGTGACATTGGTTCAGCTTCTTAGCTGGATATACTCCTGGAGCTGAATCCCAGGAGGCAATTTGTGGAGAGCAGAGGAGAGACAGCATAAGAAATACTGCACGAGCCCGGATACCTGCCCCGTGTAAGATACAGCAGAATTTTCAGGACAGTGGAAGGGCAGAAGACCAGGGTCTGACTGGCTACCAGGCTTTTTCAGTGGTCTTGCAGAGTGGGGGCAGTTTCACTACCATGGGGTCGGTTGTTGCTGAAGACCAGTTCACTCTTCCAAGAAACAATGCAAGACATAGATTAGTATACATAACACAATGATCTATGACCTGCAATGAAACTGTCCTTGGCTCTGCATATGGAAATGGGTACATCCCTCATAATTCTTTTTACATCTCTCTGTTTCCATGAAACGCTTGAAAAGAGACACCAATGTCCATGGTGCTGCTCTTCACACAGGTACGTATTATACCATAATTCCCAGAAAAACAAGTTTAGTTGCTACTTCATCCAAATACTCTCTTTAACTGCATATCTCAATTAACAACACAATGACCAACCCCTATTTCCCACACCATGCACATTTTCATAAATACATGCATAGTTGTTAAAAGAAGCAGGAAAATACATGCAAATCTTGTTTAATGAGGTCTGTTCCTCAGACATTTGAGAAAAAGCTTTCTCAAACAAGACAATGAGAAGAGTTTATAGTCAGTAGGCCTTTATACCTCGTAATCAAAGATTAACTATTGATGGAAAAGTAAGGTGCCATTTAGAAGGGTAAGGTGCCACTTGACAACGCAAGTGAGTAAATGTACACCACTAGCGCACACCATGATATCGGTACTCTGGCTGCTAACATAAGAGTTAGCAGCCAGTTATGTCTGCTGTCCTTCCCCTCTGCACGCTAGAAGCTTTGAAACCATACTATCAATGCTAATCTGAGGACTGAGGACTAATGCTAGTCTGAGGACTGCCTTTATTTGTTACGTATCTTTTTGCTCATCATGCCATTCCTTTTACTGTAAAGCGCTCTGCTACCTTCGGGTCTTGTTAGCGCTATAGAAAACTTCTAAATAATAAATAAATAATAAATAAAAAGTGAAACTTCATTTTCCAGAATGCGACATGCTGTGATCCAGGTCAGAACTGAATGAAATTGTCTCAAATTATATTGGGTCACTTGGCAGCTGTGAAATTAAGAGACGTAATAGGACTACGAGGAGTCAAAAAACACTAAGCATATCACAAAAAAACTGAGGGTTGATGTACTGGGAGCAGAGACGTTTTAAGGCATAGGCAAAGTGGGCTCTGGCCCAGGGCCCCCCTGATAGAGCCAGCTCTGTTCTGAAGAGTCTTGCCCCATAACCTTGAATAATTCTTATACAGATTTCTTCAAATACCATTTCCCTTTAATTTATTTCTAATGTAAGTGATTGTGTGAGAGAGTCTATTGCAGACATTTTGCAGAAAAATGCTGTGTTTATGTTTCATGCAACATCCATAAAAAGGTTCCTTAAGCTGAAAACAGGACTCACATATGAGAAATGGGAGGGTGTCACTGATTATTTGCAGTAATATTAGTGAGCTGCAGCTGTTTTACAATATTGAAAACACACATCATTATACCTAAATATTAGATGTACCAACTTTAAAATTTGGACAAGTGTGCAGTGACTTGGTCAACGAGGGCATGAAAGAGCTGAAACTGGATCCTAAAATCAAAACTGTTCAACCCCGGGCCCCCAAAATACATTCAGCCCCGGGCCCCCAAAATCCTTAAGATGTCCCTGGCTGGGAGATGGGGTTTGTTCCTAAAGTAACACATCTGAACCCTGATCTTGTGTTATGAAATGACTGCAAATGTAAAGGAAGCATGCCTACATACAACATGAGAAGTGAGCTGCCACAAACAGTGCTTAATTTGAGCCAGTGGTTTGCAGCGCGCCACACCAGCACTTAATTGGCAGAATCTGCATTTATGACAGCTCCCACATGGTGGCGCTGTTTGTGCAACTTAAAGATGAGTAGAAAAACAGTTGTTTGTTAAATTAATATACATTAAAAACAACTAACACCTGCCACCCAAGCCTTTCTTACAGCTTTGGTGGCCTCGAAGAGTTTGAATTGTCACACTTGAGGCAGTGTGATGGTTCATAGTTGTGTAAGTACAATGGCAGTGTGTGGGGAAAACTGCAGTGGCCCTGACGAGGACCCTGTTATCAAAAACAAGGGAACCCACAAAGTAACCAAGGACCTGGGGTATCAATTAATTGAAAAAACAATGGCCCTTGACAAGGGAAATTTACCAATCACAATAATTATAGGCCATAATGTGCACTATAAGGAACACATAGTCCAGCCGGACTATAAAATTTATTCAATGTTAAGATAATCTAATTTCAGCAACGAACAATAAAACAAGGGGACACAGTCCTGCATCCACAATGCTGCACACACAATACACATAACATATAACTAAGGTTTTTCAGGCATTTACAAGAACAAGAGCGAAGGACATTAAAGTATACTCGCTTCACATATGTGAAAAACACATGAATTTTAGCACATCATAGTGAACTTAGTGTTTAACCACATATTATTTGTCGACGGCGTTTCGATCCAGTCTTAAATAATGGATCATCATCAGGACATGTAATAGGTTGCCTGAATAAAAGGCCTGTAATGACAGGGGGGGAAAGAAGGAAAAAACATATAACAATGATTAAGCAACCAAGTATCTTCAACTGTATGTTCCAAGGCATACTCATACCATGCTTACTTGTGTCAAAAGCCAGACATGTGCAGGGTGTCAGGCAATCTGTGCCAGGCATCCACGACCTGAAGGTGAGCCATGCCTTAATCAGAATGGTGAGGTGCAGACTCATAGTGCTGTGCCGTAGCCTAATACCTTTGGAGCCGGTAATTCTGAGTGTGAGGACCTTAACATTACCGACATCGTCGTGATTGTGTTATACAATCATAGCGATCGCATGGGGGTTAAGGCATGGCTCACCTTCAGGTCGTGGATGCCTGGCACAGATTGCCTGACACCCTGCACATGTCTGGCTTTTGACACAAGTAAGCATGGTATGAGTATGCCTTGGAACATACAGTTGAAGATACTTGGTTGCTTAATCATTGTTATATGTTTTTTCCTTCTTTCCCCCCCTGTCATTACAGGCCTTTTATTCAGGCAACCTATTACATGTCCTGATGATGATCCATTATTTAAGACTGGATCGAAACGCCGTCGACAAATAATATGTGGTTAAACACTAAGTTCACTATGATGTGCTAAAATTCATGTGTTTTTCACATATGTGAAGTGAGTATACTTTAATGTCCTTTGCTCTTGTTCTTGTAAATGCCTGAAAAACCTTAGTTATATGTTATGTGTATTGTGTGTGCAGCATTGTGGATGCAGGACTGTGTCCCCTTGTTTTATTGTTCGTTGCTGAAATTAGATTATCTTAACATTGAATACATTTTATAGTCCGGCTGTACCTGACGAGGACCCAGCACTTATTTTTCTTTACAAATTAAGCACTGGCCACAGACCTGTGCTTGTGATAATTTTAAACTATTTTTTAAAATGCTGCAAGGGTATATTAAAATATATGAGCAGGTGTTATAAATTCTCAATTTTAGGTCTCGCAGACCTGCATTGCAGCGCGCATGCGCTGCTCGCTCTGTTAGGCTTTTTGGAATCGAGGCGATTTCAGAAGTAGGCTTGAAGCCCTGCCCATCATTCTCATTGGCTGTCGTCATAGTTTATATTAAACACTAGCTTCTCATTGAAAACTAGGCTTATTTGTTACCGCCTTGTCTCCTTTTGGGCTCGCCCATCCGGACTGGATTTTTGACCTGCGGCATTACACAGTCTCCTTTATTAGTCGGGATGCACAATATTTTTGTCACAATGGCGACAGCTTGTTTACGGACCCCAGGCTGCGCCGCATCCTCCTGTCGCCATCTCCCTCAAGTGCCACCAGGGCCGTTCAACCTGTCCACAGCTTGTTTATTATGTGTTGCAACTTGTTACTGCATGGCGCTGCTTCAGGAGCTAGGCGACGCGTTTTCATTCATCAACTCGGCGCCTGCCTCCTTTCATCTGTTGACATGGTGGCCAAGCTTTTGTTCCATGGCTTGTGCCAGTGTAGGGGTGGGTTCGGGCCCTTCTCCCTGTGTCTCTTCCCAGATTCCACCTGCCTCGCAGCACACCACAGATTCCCTGCCCGTGAGGCATGCATTTTTTTTTATATCAGCTGCTTCTCACAATTCTATCAATAAACACCTCTCACTGCCACAGAAGGCGAGGGACTCTGGCAGCTGCTTTCTCGTCTCAGAGGTGCACATACAAATTTTAGTTGTATGCTATTACGTGCATTGGGGCAGGGACGGGGCACAGTTATTAGATCAGGTTTCCATTCTTCTGTTGACATGGTGGCCAAGCTTTTGTTCCACGGCTCAAACCAGTGATGGGATGTGTTCGGGCACTTCTTCCAGCTTTAGTAATGATGACCGCTTTTTTCTCTTTATTTGCAGCACGCGATGTGCGCTTTTCACTTTTACTATGGGGATCACACGCAGTACCCGATCACTAACTTTTTAACACTCTCTCTTCCCACTCCATTTCATACACCCACCCCCGCCACGCTTTTTCACACAGCATGGTCGGTCGGCGGGTGCTTTCACTTTATTTCAGCCCCGCTTTCTTCGTCCCCACCACACTTTATCCGACAGCATGGCCGGGCGCTTTCACTTTATTTCATAGTTTTGAAACACTTTTGTAGATACACACAGCCAGCGCGCCCAGCTTAAAGGATGGCTGGGAGTCTTTTTTATTTAATTGGTCCCATGCCATACACAGCAGGCATTGGAGGCTTGAGGGGGAGAGCGGGCAAGTACATCGGCCGACGCGGGCACGTTGCTCTCTTCCCTCACCCTGCCCATACTCTGTCCCCGCAGCTGCAAGCATTCCCACAAACAGACCAGCCGCAGCCCTTCTTGTTTTATTTTAATTGGGCCTGCCACATAGAAAGCAGGCACGGGAAATCGCCTAACGCCATCTGGTGCACTTTGTGAAATATGAGACGGCCGCCTTACTGTTGGCAACATTGCTTGGAGTCCTGTCAATGAGGAGGAGGAGGCGTGAACTGGGTACCATTTCCGTTGTATGGAAAAGTAAAATGGCAGACAAGCAACTTTTTTTTCCTATTTATTCACTATTGTACCAATAGCGACACGCTGCACTGCGTGCCCCCATTAATACAAAAGTAAACAAACATTGTTTGCCTGCTGTATTATTTTCACACACAAAGGAAATAGATCTCTTCATAGCGCAGCTGTTAAACTAGCATTTTCCCACTTGGAAACCTCTTTGGAATAGTTATCCACACACACACATTATGCATATACCATTAATTGGCAGGTAGAACTTTAAATGCTGACCACTTACACACATAATTAATTGTACATGGTAAGCCCATCCCCAGGTGATGCAACACAGATAGTTCGGACTGGACTGTTCCCATGGGGCAACAGGGTCAGAGCTGATTTGCATAAAGCCATTATCTGACCCAGGGTGGTGTGGAGTGCAAAAAAACGATGGATTTGGGCCCAGATCTTTTGACTGGGGGAGTGTGTGACATTGATCCACATTCAGTCCATCACTTGTTGTTTTTTGCAATTGCCGCCCTAAGTGCGCTGGGGATGCCCAGACGTGGGTCCCAGGCACTCCACACCACTTGGAGTCAAGCTAGCCGGGCTGAAGAGAGGTGTTACCTCGAAACCGGTCCGGTCCTCGGATGCTTGATTCTGGTCTGGGAAAGATATGGCTGTTGTAGTTCGGACTGGACTGTTCCCATGGGGCAACAGGGTCAGAGCTGATTTGCATAAAGCCATTATCTGACCCAGGGTGGTGTGGAGTGCAAAAAAACGATGGATTTGGGCCCAGATCTTTTGACTGGGGGAGTGTGTGACATTGATCCACATTCAGTCCATCACTTGTTGTTTTTTGCAATTGCCGCCCTAAGTGCGCTGGGGATGCCCAGACGTGGGTCCCAGGCACTCCACACCACTTGGAGTCAAGCTAGCCGGGCTGAAGAGAGGTGTTACCTCGAAACCGGTCCGGTCCTCGGATGCTTGATTCTGGTCTGGGAAAGATATGGCTGTTGTAGTTCGGACTGGACTGTTCCCATGGGGCAACAGGGTCAGAGCTGATTTGCATAAAGCCATTATCTGACCCAGGGTGGTGTGGAGTGCAAAAAAACGATGGATTTGGGCCCAGATCTTTTGACTGGGGGAGTGTGTGACATTGATCCACATTCAGTCCATCACTTGTTGTTTTTTGCAATTGCCGCCCTAAGTGCGCTGGGGATGCCCAGACGTGGGTCCCAGGCACTCCACACCACTTGGAGTCAAGCTAGCCGGGCTGAAGAGAGGTGTTACCTCGAAACCGGTCCGGTCCTCGGATGCTTGATTCTGGTCTGGGAAAGATATGGCTGTTGTAGTTCGGACTGGACTGTTCCCATGGGGCAACAGGGTCAGAGCTGATTTGCATAAAGCCATTATCTGACCCAGGGTGGTGTGGAGTGCAAAAAAACGATGGATTTGGGCCCAGATCTTTTGACTGGGGGAGTGTGTGACATTGATCCACATTCAGTCCATCACTTGTTGTTTTTTGCAATTGCCGCCCTAAGTGCGCTGGGGATGCCCAGACGTGGGTCCCAGGCACTCCACACCACTTGGAGTCAAGCTAGCCGGGCTGAAGAGAGGTGTTACCTCGAAACCGGTCCGGTCCTCGGATGCTTGATTCTGGTCTGGGAAAGATATGGCTGTTGTAGTTCGGACTGGACTGTTCCCATGGGGCAACAGGGTCAGAGCTGATTTGCATAAAGCCATTATCTGACCCAGGGTGGTGTGGAGTGCAAAAAAACGATGGATTTGGGCCCAGATCTTTTGACTGGGGGAGTGTGTGACATTGATCCACATTCAGTCCATCACTTGTTGTTTTTTGCAACACAGATAGATTGCATGTCTAACACGCAATCGCTGCACCCCCCCCCCTGTTGCATGGGTGTGTGCACGCCCACTGCCCACCTCGTTAAACCTTCACACCCGACCTTCCTGCTGGCAAGTGGGCAGTGATTTGCTTGTTTTTCATGGCTCATTTAGAAATATCCCCCTGGCGTGATATTGGTGACCGCATAAATATTTGCTTTGGCAGGAACTTCTCTCGATCGTTTCATCCTCAAAGAAGATTTGTGGCTGTCCCCAGATACTAAATCGTTTAATCACTCATTTTGAGGTGTAGTTGTCAGCCTGTCCAGCGAAACATTCGTGCCTAATGTTGCCTTTATGTATTGAATCCTCTGTACTGAACGAAGTATTCAGTTTGTGTGATTTGCCTGGATCGCTCTATTCTATGCAGTGTGCAGACGTTTCGCTCAATTTTTTTTTTTTTTTTTTTCCAGTATGGATAGAGGAATATAGTCTTTTTTAGGGCGAGGCCTCCGCCCACGTAAGTGGGAGGAGTTTCGAGATCCTAATGTTAAAGAAGAGAAAAAAAAGTATCTCCTAGGGCTTTTGCGAGACAAATTCCACACATTCCTTAGTCTGGTATCTCATCTGGCCAGTGATTCGTCTTCGTTGTGTTGTCGTTTTAATAGGCTTGAAGTGATAGGGTAAATGTAGTTTTCGGACGCCATGTTGGGCATTTTTCGTGCGTGCTCGCGCAAAGAAGTACATTAATTATAATTAGGAGCTGTCAGGGTGCCTCCGTAAGTGAATCCAGACGGCCGGGCGCGTTCACCATTCAGCAGCGCTCAGCGCGCAGCTGCTCCATGCCAGGCCGGGAAAGGGCTTCATTAGTTCAAGAATTCTAAAAGCAAGCATCTATCGGAAGTGGGAGATAGGAACCTTTTGACTGGTTTCATATAGTTCAGAGATTCACTTTCATTCCTCTTTAAATATCACTCTTTAGGTGTTCAAGGTTTGTGTATATTTTTTTTACATATCTTAAGACAATCCAAAAGTATTTTTTCAAGATGAAATGCCAAAGCAGCACAATGCAGAGCAATGACATACTACAAGTGGCATACTATAATATTTTTTTAATAAGGGGCAAGACGTTGAAAGCCTAATAGCATTCTCAAAGTTTATGTGTAGTGTTCATAAAAGCAGCAAATCTGGGATAAGCTGGGGGGAACTGTCTTTCGCTCTAAAGGCTGTCTGTCAACATGTTTCCCCTTTCAGAAGTCTAACTGGAATTCTTCAGGACTGTTTATATGGAGTAGTTGCACTATTCTAGCAGACAGTAAAGCATCTGATTACAGTGGTCTTGGGGGCAGAAAACATGACCGCCTTGCTCCTGTCACACTCACATACGTGTATATGACAATTGTGAGAGTGCAGTTTGAGAGTTGAGATTGCAGATTGAGAGTTGAGAGTGCAGATTGAGAGTGCAGTTTGAGAGTGCAGTTTGAGAGTGCAGTTTGAGAGTGCAGTATGAGAGTGCAGTATGAGAGTGCAGTATGAGAGTGCAGATTGAGAGTGGTGTTTGAGAGTGCAGAGTGGAGATTGAGAGTTGAGAGTGCAGTTTGAGAGTGCAGTTTGAGAGTGCAGAGTGGCGGTGCAGAGTGCAGAGTGGCGGTGCAGAGTGGCGGTGCAGAGTGCGGAGTGGCGGTGCAGAGTGGGGGTGCAGAGTGGCGGTGCAGAGTGGGGGTGCAGAGTGGGGGTGCAGAGTGGGGGTGCAGAGTGGGGGTGCAGAGTGGCGGTGCAGAGTGCAGAGTGGCGGTGCAGAGTGGCGGTGCAGAGTGGCGGTGCAGAGTGGCGGTGCAGAGTGGCGGTGCGGCGGTGCAGAGTGGCGGTGCAGAGTGGCGGTGCAGAGTGGCGGTGCAGAGTGCAGAGTGCAGAGTGGCGGTGCAGAGTGGCGGTGCAGAGTGCAGAGTGGCGGTGCAGAGTGGCGGTGCAGAGTGCAGAGTGGCGGTGCAGAGTGGCGGTGCAGAGTGGCATTGCGGCGGTGCAGAATGGCGGTGCAGAGTGCAGAGTGGCGGTGCAGAGTGGCGGTGCAGAGTGGCGGTGCAGAGTGCAGAGTGGCGGTGCAGAGTGGCATTGCGGCGGTGCAGAGTGGCGGTGCAGAGTGGCGGTGCAGAGTGGCGTTGCGGCGGTGCAGAGTGGCGGTGCAGAGTGGCGGTGCAGAGTGCAGAGTGGCGGTGCAGAGTGGCGGTGCAGAGTGGCGGTGCAGAGTGGCGGTGCAGAGTGCAGAGTGGCGGTGCAGAGTGGCGGTGCAGAGTGGCGGTGCAGAGTGGCGGTGCAGAGTGCAGAGTGGCGGTGCAGAGTGGCGGTGCAGAGTGCAGAGTGGTGGTGCAGAGTGGCGGTGCAAAGTGGCGGTGCAGAGTGGCGGTGCAGAGTGGCGGTGCAGAGTGGCCGTGCAAAGTGGCGGTGCAGAGTGGCGGTGCAGAGTGGCGGTGCAGAGTGGCGGTGCAGAGTGGCGGCGCAGAGTGGCGGTGCAGAGTGGCGGTGCGGCGGTGCAGAGTGGCAGTGCAGAGTGGCGGTGCAGAGTGGCGGTGCAGAGTGGCAGTGCAGAGTGGCGGTGCAGAGTGGCGGTGCAGAGTGGCGGTGCAGAGTGCAGAGTGGCGGTGCAGAGTGGCGGTGCAGAGTGGCGGTGCAGAGTGGCGGTGCAGAGTGGCGGTGCAGAGTGCAGAGTGGCGGTGCAGAGTGGCGGTGCAGAGTGCAGAGTGGGGGTGCAGAGTGGCGGTGCAGAGTGGCGGTGCAGAGTGCAGAGTGGCGGTGCAGAGTGGCGGTGCAGAGTGGCGGTGCAGAGTGGCGGTGCAGAGTGGCGGTGCAGAGTGCCGAGTGGCGGTGCAGAGTGCAGAGTGGCGGTGCAGAGTGGCGGTGCAGAGTGGCGGTGCAGAGTGCAGAGTGGCGGTGCAGAGTGGCGGTGCAGAGTGCAGAGTGGCGGTGCAGAGTGGCGGTGCAGAGTGGCGGTGCAGAGTGGCGGTGCAGAGTGGGGGTGCAGAGTGGCGGTGCAGAGTGGCGGTGCAGAGTGGCGGCGCAGAGTGGCGGTGCAGAGTGGCGGTGCGGCGGTGCAGAGTGGCGGCGCAGAGTGGCGGTGCAGAGTGCAGAGTGGCGGTGCAGATTGGCGGTGCAGAGTGGCGGCGCAGAGTGGCGGCGCAGAGTGGCGGTGCAGAGTGGCGGTGCAGAGTGGCAGTGCAGAGTGGCGGTGCAGAGTGGCGGTGCAGAGTGGCGGTGCAGAGTGGCGGTGCAGAGTGGCGGTGCGGCGGTGCAGAGTGGCGGTGCAGAGTGGCGGTGCAGAGTGGCGGTGCAGAGTGGCGGTGCAGAGTGCAGAGTGGCGGTGCAGAGTAGCGGTGCAGAGTGGCGGTGCAGAGTGGCGGTGCAGAGTGGCGGTGCAGAGTGGCGGTGTAGAGTGCAGAGTGGCGGTGCAGAGTGGCGGTGCAGAGTGGCGGTGCAGAGTGGCGGTGCGGCGGTGCAGAGTGGCGGTGCAGAGTGGCGGTGCAGAGTGGCGGTGCAGAGTGCAGAGTGGCGGTGCAGAGTGCAGAGTGGGGGTGCAGAGTGGGGGTGCAGAGTGGCGGTGCAGAGTGCAGAGTGGGGGTGCAGAGTGGGGGTGCAGAGTGGCGGTGCAGAGTGGCGGTGCAGAGTGGCGGTGCAGAGTGCAGAGTGGCGGTGCAGAGTGGTGGTGCAGAGTGCAGAGTGGGGGTGCAGAGTGGGGGTGCAGAGTGGCGGTGCAGAGTGCAGAGTGGCGGTGCAGAGTGGCGGTGCAGAGTGCAGAGTGGCGGTGCAGAGTGGCGGTGCAGAGTGCAGAGTGGCGGTGCAGAGTGCAGAGTGGGGGTGCAGAGTGGGGGTGCAGAGTGGCGGTGCAGAGTGCAGAGTGGCGGTGCAGAGTGGCGGTGCAAAGTGCAGAGTGGCGGTGCAGAGTGGCGGTGCAGAGTGCAGAGTGGCGGTGCCGAGTGGCGGTGCAGAGTGGCAGTGCAGAGTGGGGGTGCAGAGTGGGGGTGCAGAGTGGGGGTGCAGAGTGGGGGTGCAGAGTGGCGGTGCGGCGGTGCAGAGTGGCGGTGCAGAGTGGCGGTGCAGAGTGCAGAGTGGCGGTGCAGAGTGCAGAGTGGCGGTGCAGAGTGGCGGTGCAGTGGTGCAGAGTGGCGGTGCAGAGTGGCGGTGCAGAGTGGCGGTGCAGAGTGGCGGTGCAGTGCAATGTTGGTGCAGTGGTGCAGAGTGGCGGTGCAGAGTGGCGGTGCAGTGCAATGTTGATGCAGTGGTGCAGAGTGGCGGTGCAGAGTGGCGGTGCAGAGTGGCGGTGCAGAGTGGCGGTGCAGAGTGGCGGTGCGGCGGTGCAGAGTGGCGGTGCAGAGTGGCAGTGCAGAGTGCAGAGTGGCGGTGCAGAGTGGCGGTGCCGTGGCGGTGCAGAGTGCAGAGTGGTGTTGCAGAGTGGCGGTGCAGAGTGGCGGTGCAGAGTGCAGAGTGGCGTTGCAGAGTGGCGTTGCAGAGTGGCGGTGCAGAGTGGCAGTGCGGCGGTGCAGAGTGGCGGTGCAGAGTGCAGAGTGGCGGTGCAGAGTGGCGGTGCAGAGTGGCGGTGCAGAGTGGCGGTGCAGAGTGGCGGTGCAGAGTGGCAGTGCGGTGGTGCAGAGTGGCAGTGCAGAGTGGCGGTGCAGAGTGGCGGTGCAGAGTGGCGGTGCAGAGTGCAGAGTGGCGGTGCAGAGTGGCGGTGCAGATTGGCGGTGCAGAGTGGCGGTGCAGAGTGGCGGTGCAGAGTGGCGAGTGGCGGTGCAGAGTGGGGGTGCAGAGTGGGGGTGCAGAGTGGGTGTGCAGAGTGGGGGTGCAGAGTGGGGGTGCAGAGTGACAGTGAGTGCAGAGTGACAGTGAGTGCAGAGTGACAGTGAGTGCAGAGTGAGTGCTGAGTGACAGTGAGTGCAGAGTGACAGCAGAGTGACAGTGAGTGCAGAGTGACAGCAGAGTGACAGTGAGTGCAGAGTGACAGCAGAGTGACAGTGAGTGCAGAGTGACAGTGAGTGCAGAGTGACAGTGAGTGACAGTGAGTGCAGAGTGACAGTGAGTGCAGAGTGACAGCAGAGTGACAGTGAGTGCAGAGTGACAGTGAGTGCAGAGTGACAGTGAGTGACAGTGAGTGCAGAGTGACAGCAGAGTGACAGTGAGTGCAGAGTGACAGCAGAGTGACAGTGAGTGCAGAGTGACAGCAGAGTGACAGTGAGTGCAGAGTGACAGCAGAGTGACAGTGAGTGCAGAGTGACAGCAGAGTGACAGTGAGTGCAGAGTGACAGTGAGTGCAGAGTGCAGAGTGACAGTGAGTGCAGAGTGACAGTGAGTGCAGAGTGACAGTGAGTGCAGAGTGACAGTGAGTGCAGAGTGACAGTGAGTGCAGAGTGAGTGCAGAGTGACAGTGAGTGCAGAGTGACAGTGAGTGCAGAGTGACAGTGAGTGCAGAGTGACAGCCGAGTGCAGAGTGACAGCAGAGTGACAGTGAGTGCAGAGTGACAGCAGAGTGACAGTGAGTGCAGAGTGACAGCAGAGTGACAGTGAGTGCAGAGTGACAGCAGAGTGACAGTGAGTGCAGAGTGACAGTGAGTGCAGAGTGACAGTGAGTGACAGTGAGTGCAGAGTGACAGCAGAGTGACAGTGAGTGCAGAGTGACAGCAGAGTGACAGTGAGTGCAGAGTGACAGCAGAGTGACAGTGAGTGCAGAGTGACAGCAGAGTGACAGTGAGTGCAGAGTGACAGCAGAGTGACAGTGAGTGCAGAGTGACAGTGAGTGCAGAGTGACAGTGAGTGCAGAGTGACAGTGAGTGCAGAGTGACAGTGAGTGCAGAGTGACAGTGAGTGCAGAGTGACAGTAGAGTGACAGTAGAGTGACAGTGAGTGCAGAGTGACAGTAGAGTGACAGTGAGTGCAGAGTGACAGTAGAGTGACAGTGAGTGCAGAGTGACAGTAGAGTGACAGTGAGTGCAGAGTGACAGTGAGTGCAGAGTGACAGTGAGTGCAGAGTGACAGTGAGTGCAGAGTGCCTGCAGAGACAGTGTGTCAGGGTGCACATTGTGTGAGTGTGCAGAATGAGTGTGCAGGGTAAACAGTGTGTGACTATGCAGGGTGACATTGGGAGTGTGCGGGTGAGCAGTGTGTGAATGTTACGGGGCAGTGTGTGAGTGTGCAGAAAACACCACACACACATACACCACACACACATAACGCACACACAAACCACACACCTCAGTCTCTCAACACTACACACTTGTCACCACTCAACACAACACACTCACCACCACACTCACTCCCCAGGCTCACCCCCACAGACTCACCAGCACACACTCACCAGCACACAGAAAACAACACACACAACAACACACCCCCAGCCGTCAATGAATGCTTTCACCATGCACAAACACCAACAACCATCATCCATCTGTGCACGCTTTTACCAAGCACACACCCACCAGCCGTCAGTGCACCCTTCCACCAGGCACACACACCTCCAGCCGGCAGTGCACTTTTCCACCAAGCAATCGCAGTATGGTACACTTTACTTTTAAACATATTCATATAAAGCACAGCATGCCACCATTGGTAAAATTACAATTCAACCAACATACTTCCACTACACACCACATGCACACACTCCATAACACATGGCAAAAAGACATTGGCATTTACAATGCCATTAGCTCAAACTCAAATAAATCCGAGCCCGATTGCATTTCTAATGCTTGTTATTAATGTGTTGCAGGCAAAGGAAGTGGATTTCAGGCCCATGGGAAGAGCCCTGGTGTCACCACACCCAGTTGCACTTGTTGATTGTCTTGAAACTCATAAAATAGCAAGTGCTTTTTCAGGAGTGAAAAATGTGCAATCACATACTTTACACGTATTCTAATCAGGGCTTAAAGTGGAATGGGGAATGGAGGGGGCAGGATCTCCAAGGGACATAGTCGATGTAATTGAGGGCGTGGCATAAAACAAAGAAGCTAAAATTCTGTGTTTAGCAAAGCGTTGCGTTCATATGGCTGGTGTATTTTCTTATGTCATTACTCTGGATGGCGATGGCCCCTTTAACATACAGTAATTGGCACTAAGCTTAAATGGTGTAATGCGTATTACTGAATGTGGCAGATTATATAGGTGGTATGTGGGATTAATTTTGGGTAATGTTTTGCCCTTTCGTTAGCAGATGGTCTTTGCATTGTTCAAAAAGAGACTCCTAGTTGGAATTACTCTTGTGGAAGGAAAAACAGAGAGGTCCATGGTGGTCTGTTTTTACAATGTTGCTTACCGCAAATAGATTAGTCATCTACGGCTACCTGTGCAAATAAATGCACCAGTTTGACAGTAAATCATATGTTTAAATCAGAAACAAAAGCAGCAAGCAATGGCAAAGGCGATAGGTCTGACGATCGCAAGAGCTATTGGCTTTGTCAATGTGCTTTAGCTATGTTATACAGCAGCATGGCTGCTATTCAGCATGGCTAAAAGTTTGAGAAACCGGCATTTGCAATGTAATAGGTTTCGCATTTCCAAGAGTTTGAGCTATATACATTGTAAATGACAAGAGTAAACACGCACTTACTTCTTATAGTCCTTGCTTAGGAGAAGCAAGGCTGGCAGTAAAAGAGGCGCAGTTACTGCCAGCCTTGCTTTTGGTAAGCAAGGACTAGAAGTTCAAACTGTGTGTTTACACACCACTTGCAGGTTTCTAAAACACATAAATAAAAGGCATTGTCATTTACAATGCCAAAGGCTCAAACTCTCACAAATGTGTGACCTATTGCATTGCAAATGCTTGTTAAAGAATAAGCTGGAAAAATTTCTGGAATGGGGCAGTTGCCCAAGCATGGTAGAGCTGAGAAACTTGAGAGCACTGTAGGTGAAACGTGACCCATGTAGCACACCTTGCAGCGACCGTGTTGAGAAGTAAAGGAGCAAATGTTTTGCTCTCAGATGTTGGATATGATGCGTTTGTCATCCCCACCCATCCTGTTTCCACTGAACACAGTAGCCTGTAACACCTGACCACAAGGAAGCGCACAATTATCTAATATCACAACACACACCTGCTATGTTCTTTGCAACTTTCCAACATCAATGGTGCTTACTTTTCTCGTATGTTTCATACCAAGAGGCGTGCAATGCTGCAAGGACCATTTATGGCTTGTCTTTGTATGTGTTCTGCTGCCTCATTTCTGAGCTTCTTCAATGTCTCAGAATAGCGCTGAGAGGCCAGAGACTGTCCAAGAATCACAAGCTGGTTCTCTAGAAATGCACCCAGGGCAGGCTCACAACTGCCTCCGATCATGGGTGATGCCAAAAGGGCCTCCAAGCTTAATGCAATGGCTGATGGCTGGAATTCCTGCAAAAAATCAACATATGGGCTTAGATCCAAAGCAGGCCTTCAGGCCATTCAGTTACGTGCCCGCGAAGCCACATCGCACAACCAAATTGGAAACATGGTATACCAAACTCTTTTCCCAACTTGTGACAGGGTGGGCTGGAATCAGTGGGGTTTGCTGGCTCTCGCCCTCGCCCTGTCACAAGATGGTAAAGGGTGGAGTAACAGGCCTGGAGTGACTTGCAAGGAGCGCCCGGGGCGGCTGTTTTGCAGGTGCAGCTTGTGTCAGGGAAAAGAGGCGGGCCAGGGGGGGTTGAAAGGGGTATGAAGGAGACAAATGTAAAACATAATAAAGAACTTACCTGCTTCTCCCCACCATCGCGTCACACTGATCTACTCCTCTACTCTTCCGAAAGCACAGGCCCCAGTCTGTCCTGTGGCCATCGTGAAGCGTCTCCAAATCATGAGAGCAGATTCAGGATTGGCATGGGCGTCCTCGATTTGTACATGATAGACTAGGAGTCTGTGCTTGCTCTCTCCAACCCAGCTGTTGTGTCGCCACACTTCCTCTTTTGGGTCTGGCGGACCGGGGTATGCTCCTAGTTCCGTTTTCTTGCGACCGGGGTGGACTCCCGACGTTGCGTTTCGGACGTTGTAGGGCACACGCTTCTGGCGGCGATTTCGGATCCAACCTTTGTCGCCAGTTGCCGTGTCGCCACACAAGAAATACGCGGAGACAGGTAGGTCAGCTTCAATACTTTATTGCTCTTCTTGTCTTCCGTGCCCACACGCATGTCTATTCCCTAGCCCTCTTTGTCCCAGAATGTCCTACTTGACCGGAAGGGGTGTCCGGTTGCTGTCCCCTTCTTCATATAAGGGTGCAGGGTCCTAGTGCTCTCTGTCCCAGATCACTACACCAGCTGCGTTGGAGAGAACTTTCACTGCGCATGACAACTTGGCCAGCCTGAGACGGCCACCTAAACAGTCATGTGCAGTGAAGGGGGTACACATATCACTCCCCTCGGTGCCTGTTGTCACTGTGGCCCTGCCCCAAGGATCGGCACAAGGAAAATAAAACAATAATAAAATGGGTTTTCAACCCTTTTTTTATTGTTTTATTTTTCATGTTTTGGAGGGTGCTGGCAGGAGGGGCGACACTCCTCAGCCATAGTGGAGGAGCGCCCCTGCTGCCTTGCAGAGCAAATCTACAGGTACTACAAAAGCACTCCTCCGTGCTCTAAGATTGCAGAGCTGAGGACATCTAATGCCAAAATAAATACTTCATGCGTCAGCATTGCGCACTGTGTATCTTGAATGATCCTGGCTGTCTGACTCTCATTCCCTGCAAGGGTCATAATGACAGTTTCCACTCTTTTATTATGTATTTTTATATTTTTTTTACCCAGCAACAAAAGGGAAGAAAACAGAGAGGGCAGAGCCCCAGCGCCCTTGAATAGGAACCGCCCCTGAGATTTGATTCATGCAGGCCAAGCATATTGTGGAGTGCGGCATGTGCTCCCCTTTATCAAACATTCCTGTTATACTGGGGATCCCAATGTTTTGTCAGTTAATACTCATATTGTCCCTGTGATTGTAAATAGTATCTTTCTCATTGTGAGTGACCTAAACAGATATGTACAGAGCGACATGCCATCTGTGGATTTCAATCCTCCCACCTGACCCCCAGTGAGTGCTGAGCCATCTTTTGATGTATGGGGCACTTTGCGCATAAGCCTTCAGAACTTTATTTCCACAAACATTTTCCAGGCCAAATTGGCATCCTTTTTTTCCCCCACCTTGGAAATTCTGGATTCTGAAGGTACCCAGAAGTTGTGGTTTCCTCTGTAGGGAACTGAGAATATAAAGAAAATTTGCATTAACAGAAGGCTTGCTGTGCTTAGAGCACCATATGCCCATCATTTAAATAGACAGTTGAAGAACAAGCACTGGCGTTGCCAATAGGTTTCGCATTTGGAAAGTTGGAGCTATTGGTTTTGTAAATGACATTTTATATTTATATATCGTTATTGGCATTGTCAATAACAATATAAAATTTTATAAAATGTCATTTACAAAACCAATAGCTCCAACTTTCCAAATGCGAAACCTATTGGCAACGCCAGTGCTTGTTTTAGTTAATTAACAACACAGCGCACACTCAACAATGGTGCCTGCTGCCCACAGCCCCCTCTCACCACCGGGCGCCACGCTGTAGGTTTCAGCACGGCGCCTGCTTTTACAATAACATGGACATACAGTAAACAATGGCGGCTGCCGCCCAGTCAACAATTGTGGCTGCCGCCCACAGCAACCTCCAGCCGCGCTTTGTTACATTTACAAAACATATGGTAGCGTTTAAATAGCTCGCAGTGTAAGTAAAACTATTTTTTTTTATTTTGCTTTTACATCACGCTTTAACTTTCTAGGGCACACTCACGCCTTTTTCTTCTTCTGCATCTAAACATTGTTTTTCTATTTACTTTAACAACACAGGCGCACACAATAGGGCCAGCTGCCCGTAGCCGCCTCCCACCCCCGGGCGCCATGCTTTAGATTTGAGAACGGCACAGTATTCAAATTAACAGCACAGGCACACACAACAATGGTGTATCCCGCCCGCAGCACCCTCCTGCCCCCGGGCGCTGTGCTTTAGGTTTCAGCATCGTGACTGCTTTTCCGTTCCTTCAAATGACTCGCAAAGTGATTTTCACTTTGTTAAACAAGGACCCATAACCTAGGCACACTAATACAGCCCGCAGCTCCTTCTGACTGCTTGGGATGGAGTGCTCCACAGCACCACTTCACATCACCTCTAGTTAACATTATGCACAGCGCTGGCCCTGTTACCTCATGTACTGGCTGGCGCGATCTCTCATTTCCTCCGGTTTTCAAATCCGACCTTTAGCCCATGTTAAACAGTAATTACTTCACAGTGTTTCGCAATGCTGGCAAATGGCCGAGGGAAGCCGGATGGGGGCGGGAATCCGAGGGAGGAGAAGTGTGGCAGGCGGAATGCCTGTGTGTGAAAGCGAAAGCGCGATGCGCTTGGAGAGAGGCCGGAGGGAAGCCGGATGGGGGCGGGAGAGCCTGTTGGGGGGGGCGGGAATGCGAGCGAGGGGAGGAGAAGTGTGTCAGGCGGAATAGGGAGATGCGCGTGCTTGTGTGGTCACGTGACCCGCTTTTGTGGTCACGTGACTCTCACATGCACTGTGAAGAAACCGCAGTGGTTTGACCAGTCGATCGAGCCCTTGAATTTTCGCCTATTACATTCGCAAGCGAATGATAATAGGCGAAACCTAAAAACCCCACAGTTTTGTAGTGTTTTTTTCCTATTGATCGTGGTTTCTACATACTTGCAGGTTGTGGTGGAAACAGGTGTGAAACCCATGGGCAAACATGGGAAGATATCCATTTCTGAGGCAAATTCCGAAATCAGCAAGGGAGCATTTATGTTGATCGCTCATGATTTACCAAAAGGAGGAAAAAATAGCAATAGGTGGCAATGTTTTCATATAGAATTTTTTGCCCCTTCGCCAGTTTAAAACAATAATATACCATTACACCTGTCAGACCCTTCTGTTTGCTGGAATATATTCTGTTTCTTGGTTGTCCAAAAAACATGCAATAGACAGAGTCAGCAACTGAGCTGCCACGCATACCGCCTACGCAGCAAACCATATGGTATGAATGAATGAATGAAAAATGGGCATGAATGAAACAATGTTTAGGATTAGTGATTATTTGTGCAACTCTGAATTTGGGTTTACGCATCCTATCATGTTTAGGCAACCCAATGAATTAAAAAATGCTTAGGTTGCACGCTTAAATCCTCGAGGACCCGCTCAGCCTTTCACTCTCACGAGTTTAATTAATTGACCACATTTGGGTAACAGTAAGCCTATAACACCCTCAGGTGTAGCACTTTTACCGAATGCACATATTATGATAGCTTAGTGACAATCAACAACAGCTGAGACAAGTAGATGGCTTTTTCTAAAATTGTATATTTTCTGTTCATTCACATTATGAGTGTTCCTGTAGTTTTGCTCCGAGCCTTAGACACATTACCTTCTAAAGTAGAATACGCTGAAACGAATTCCCATCTCAAATGTGCAATTACAAACCAAAGTTCATTCTAGTTGAAAGTATTTGTATTAATTGAGCCCTGCCCTTAAGAAACGAAAACATGTAGATATTAATCCCAGAAACTGCAAAAGTGTTTGTTTTCATTAGTTTATCTTGCATCAACTCGGTGGAAAGTAATGAACATGAAATACAATTCATTTATTGTTTTTGTTCATAATATTTTACATGGACTTTGAAGATAACATTATGTACTATTTGATTTACGTTGGTCATTCGGTTCCACAGTTTAAGCAATTGATGCAAATTTCACTGCATGAAAAGGAAAGTGAAACTGCCAATATTTCCAGGCATGGGTAGGGCCTTTCTGATAATGGGGTCCTGCGGTGATTTGAAGATAAGGTGTTGCTATAACTTGTGCACCAGGAACAGTGGCAGCTGGACCCAAAGGGCTAAAGGGTCAATTATGACTCTTACCAAACAGAGGGGTAGAAAAGGGCATTTCCTTTGCTTGCAGTTAATGCCAGGGGATAGGAAACAAGATGACTGCAACCAGATACATAGAATGAAATGTTTTCACAGAGTCATGATCAGTGACTGCCAACTGATCCAAACAGATATTCAAAGTATGGTCCCTCTTGCGTGCAGTGCATGTTGTTACAGGGATTTCCATTTCATCAGTGTGCAGTTGGATAGATCAATAACAATTAAAGCCTATTTTCAGCTGGTCAAAACTACGGGTGGGGGGTGGGACAGAGGGTAGGGTGCAAGCTCAGCTTGCAGAGTGTGTTGTCTAAGCTGGACCACGAAGTGCAGCTCTCCACTTCCATATCATAATATCACATATACCTTTTGCTTATCCATTCATGCTGGTAAATGAAAGAAGCACTTTTATGATAAAGAACTGTGTCCATACCTGTCTCTTCAAATTGGAAAGGGTGAAGTAAGGCTACAGTGAACCAATCTGATGTGAACTTTGAACAGGTCATCACTGGTCATAGCATTTCTCGCCTTGGCTGCCCTCCACCGGGTAAATGGCATCCTCAGGACCTAGAATGTATTGCCTAAACTACTTTTGTGGCTTTACACCAGATTATTGTATAATGCGAGCCCTTGAAAAATATATCACAGATTGTGTGTATAGAAAATGTTTTGCTTCCTCCCATACTTAGGAACTGCCTGCATTGATTAATGCTCTCAGACCCGAATCACTAATTTGTTGGGGGCCCTTTGGTAGTCATAGTAATGAGACTTCTGTTAGACTATTTAACCATCCTGAAGTCTTCACTGGTATCCTACCAGTCTCCACGATCCTGGAGATACGGGTCAGCTTGTTTGATTACTTTATCAAACACAGTACTTTCTGTCTTTTTGGTACTAATCCAATGGTCAGTAAGTTGTATTAACAGACTATTTAATGCAGTCATCTTAATCTCTCACATTGTGGTATCAAAGATCTCCCTAGTGGTGTTGCTCTTGCTATAACAACATGTAGTGTTAAGATAATCAGGACATGCTCGAATTTCCGCATTCTACTTCCCAACGAGGATCTTAATGTGAGAATTCTGATTGGAAAAAGTAGAATTGATGCAGTCATGATCAGGTACACAGATTAATTTAAGCGCTGTGTGTGAGACTTAAAATGTTAATTCAACATATGAGGGTAGTTGATGCTAAATATTATTGATGTTGGATAAAATAAAGGAGCATTTCTGTTGAGTCAGGCTATTTGTCCTCTACACAGCAGATAAGGTCATGTGCTTGAAAAATTACTCGACTATTTTGTGAAATCTTTAAACGCAGATTTTGTTTGTTTGCAGGAGCTTTCAAGTAGCCAGATTATGGGGTTTTAAATACTCTCATCACTATTAATTTCTTGTCAGAAGATATAATCAAGAATTCATGACAAATGTAGTCATTAACTGTCATGAAGAGGATCCTATTTGATATAAACAAATATCTGCTTGACAGTTTTAGATGTGGTATGATCCAATCCCTTAGTTATCACGTTCCCAGTAAATACTCATGTGTCGGCTGCAGAAAGCTTCATCTGTCTGTTTGCAGACCTACTGCTTCCAACATATATAATGTCCTTAGAGTGGGTTTTGGGTCAGCCACTTGCACATGATTCATTTGCATTGTTATCTATCTCAGATGCATGCTTAGGATTCTATTGCATTCTCCCCTATTCTTGTGTTTGTCCCACCCAGGAGCATTTTTGTTTAAATAGTGTTCAGACCGGATAAGGTATATCCTTCAGGGAACTCTTTTTTCTTTTTGTATTTAACATCAATGGAGAAACGCAGGTAGCGCTTGGAACCGGAACTGTATGGTGCTCGTGATTTGTGTATTCTTTTTTTTTTTAAATAACGAAATATAACCCCTAACCGAGTGTTTTTAGATTGTGTCTGCTCAACTTTAACTGTGTACAGATTTACTTTTAACTGTTTGGGGGGCATTAGTAATTAGAACTCTTTGTACCAAGGGCATTTCCTCACTCTGCATATTGGTTACCTGCCTCATTTCGCTGTATGCCGTTTTGTTTTGAGGCACTGTCTAGTTGTCAGCTAGCTTGGCGACCGCAGCTTTAAAAACAGCTGATGGCGCCAACGCACCGCGTGGAGAAACGCAGGTAGCGCTTGGAACCGGAACTGTACGGTCCTCGAGATCTGTGTATTCTTTTGAAAAAAAATAACGACATATAACCCCTAACCAAGTGTTTTTAGATTGTGTGTCTGCTCAACTTTAACTGTGTTCAGATTTACTTTTATCTGTTTGGGGGGCATTACTGGTTAGAACTCTTTGTACCAAGGGCATTTCCTCACTCTGCATATAGGTTACCTGCCTCATTTCGCTGTATGCCGTTCTCCTCTTCCCGGTACACCGCAGGTGTAGAGTGCTGTTTGAGTGGAGGGAGCTTTCACTAGATGGCCATGGTTCCCCGGAATACCCCCTTCCGCTGGGACATTTCACTCCGCCATTTTGTTTTGAGGCACGGTCTAGTTGTCCGCTAGCTTGGCGACCACAGCTTTACAAACAGCTGATGGTGCCAAAGCGCAGCGGGCGCTCCGAAGGTGCGCCAAAGGCAAGTCCTTCCGCGCTCGTCCAGGGCGCCGGTGCCAGGACCCTTGGTCGATTGCTGACCCATTCTGCGGATGAGCTTCAGGCACTTGTGCCCAGTGAAAGATAGATGGACATGGCGGTAAAAGCTGGGCTAAAGGGGGGAAATCTCCTGGAAACCAGGGTGGGCGGCAGGACAAAGACCTCGGGGGTGTCTCCCCACGTAAGGGTTGAGCATGAAGCTCTAACAGGACTTAAAGTAGCGGCCTTGAACACCCAGTCGGTACAAAAACACTGCTTAGAGTTCTTCTCCCTCCTCCAGGTGGGAGATATAGACATCCTAGCTGTCTCTGAAACCTTGTTGGGGGAGTCGTCTACCCCAGATGTCATCGCGGCTCTCCCGAGTGACTTGGACGTCCTTTGGCACAGTAGACAGGAGAAAATGAGAGGGGGGTAGCCTTTTTTTACAACAAATGGCTAGTAGTAACAAAACTTGTGGCTGAGAGTGTGGACGGTGCAGACATCTTAGGGGTAGAAAATCGCCGCAAAGTCCCTTTGTTTAGCCCTCGTGTTAGCTTACCGCCCCCCCACGAGTAAAATCTAAGTTCAATGAAGCCTTTTTGGAAATTATTAGCGACCTTTGCTCCCGGTACCAACTCCTCCTAGTGGTTGGAGATTTTAATTACCAGTGGGATATTTTTCCAAGGGAGCTTCCGGCCAGTCAATTTGATGGTGCAATGAGTGCGAAGGGACTCTCCCAGCTGGTGGACAACCCCACCCAATGTCAAAGGTCATATTTTGGACCTGGTCTGGACCTCTGTGCCTCAGACGACTCTTACCGACATTAGCCCTTGCGCCTGGTCAGGACATTGTTTAATTAGCTGTTGGGTCCCGCTGGCCAGCCAACTGCTTCGTTCCCCTTCCAAGTGGAGAATGGTGCGCAGTTGGAATAAGATTGAAGCAGACAACTTAATTGGTGCTTTGTCCAATAGCCCCCCAAATGTAGCCTTATATGACAATCTTGATCAGGAGTGCGAAGCGCTAATGGGAAATTTAAGTAGAGCTATAGATCAGGTGGCACCGTTCCGGATGGAAAGATTAAGAGACAAGGCAAGGGAGGCCCCTAGTATAACGAAGATCTGCAAAAGTGGAAACAAATCCTCCTCCAAGCTGAAAGATCATGCCGTAAATTATACCACCCACACGCACTTGCATACTATAAAGCCCTGTTAACGCTAAACAAAAAGCCAATTCTCGCTAGGAAGGGCAATTATTCTGAGGCCAGATTAGTGGAGGCCACCAATAAACAGAAGGAAACTTTTAGAATTCTCAAGGAGCTTAGCCAGAAGTCAGAGAAAAAACTGGCAGCTGAGGCAACGGACTGCATTACATTTCAGGACTTCTTCCTCCAGAAAGTCAGGGACATTCTCATTGAGATAGACAACAGCCCAATGTATCAGGTGGATCCGGACCAGACCCCAACTCTCTGTAACCCAGATGTGAGGCTCACCACCTTTCCTAACCTAAACTTAGCCTGTCTATCATGTCTGATGAATGGGGTCAAATCAGGCTTCCCCGCCGACCCCTGCCCACCAAGGATTTTTTTGTATGGCCCTTCCTGAGCTAGAAAGTATGATTCTTTCGCTACTCAACCACTCCTTGGAGACAGGCTATTTGCCTATTAGCATGAAGGAAGCCAGATTCACCCCTCTCCTGAAATAGCCTGGGGCGGATATGGCCAACCTTAAAAACTATAGGCCCATCTCCCAGCATCCCTTACTGGCAAAGATTATGGAGCAACATGTCCTCACAATATTGTCATCTTTTATTGAGGAACATAATCTACTCCAAGGGAGGCAGGCTGGCTTCAGGGCCCATCACAACACTGAACTTGTGATGGTGGCCGTGCTCGATGAGCTCAGAATTAGAGCTGATAATAAAGACACAAGCGCGCTGATTTTGTTAGATCTGTTGGCAGCGTTCAACACGGTTCAACCATGCACATCTCTTGCTGAGAATTACTAATTTGGGCATCGGTGGGCTGGCTCTTCAGTGGATCAAGTCCTTTCTGTCAGTAAGGTCCCAGGGGATCCAACTGGGCGACCAAATATCAAAAAGTGGTGACCTTATCTGTGGAGTCCCTCAGGGCTCAGCTCTGTCTCCTCTTCTCTTTAACGTGTATTTGTAAGCACGAGTGGCAGCACTAGCCGCTATGGACTGTCAAACATTTAATTATGCAGATGACACCCAACTTATTCTGCAAATTAATAACTCCTCACAAGCTCAGTCTAGCGCCCAGAACATCCTCAGATACACAGCGAATTGTATGATAGCCAATTCACTAAAGGTTAACCCGGACAAGACTGAGATCCTGGAGCGACCTTATTTGGCTGCAGGAACTTGGCATTTCCCCGAGGCCAGCACATGTCGTTAAAAGTCTGGGCATTAAGATAGATGCCAACCTCTCCTTTGCCAATCAAGTGTCCTCGGTGGTTGGCACCTGCCTGGGTCTAATGCAACAGTTGAGGAAGTTGGCCCTCCTGCTCTCACCTACCACTCTAAAAATGGTTGTATCTGCCACGATCATGTCCAGATTGGACTATGGCAATGCTTTGTATATTGACCTATTTGTTTAGGGAAGCACTGACTATAGTATAATTTACTGGCCTGCATGTTCCTGGGACTCTTGAGGCTACCTGAGCTTTCTCTGCAAGCGCTAAGAGACCTGCAGGTGATTATGCACTATATAAGCTACAATTAACCTAAAATAACATCAAGGGAGTGCATGTGTTTCCTTGTCGTCTTTCTCCTGCTTGTTCCCGTGCCTTCCACCCTTACACGCGGTCCAGCCATTTCACTCCCTGATGCTACCTGTCCCTCTCCCCATGTTGGTCCCCGTTAGACCTGACATTGTTGGCGTGGTATTCCCCTAAACGTTTTCCCTTCACCCCCTTACTTTGTTGTACTCGTTTTTGTTGAAATTAGGTCTCTGTGCACTTTACCCCGGCTAACCAGTGCCTAAGTGACAGTGGTCTTTCCTTAAAGCATGGTACAATTGGCTTACACCTAATCAGCACTTTTAATTTTCTTATAATTCCCTAGAAAATTATATCACCTGTGCCCAGGGCCTACAAATTAAGTGATACCTGTGGGCAGTGGCACTAATTATGCAACCCACTAAAGTAGCACTATAAAACATGTCTCAGGCCTGTTACTGCAGCCTGTAGTGTAGTTTTAAACTACCACATGGAACTGGCCAAATAAACCTTTAGCCAGGCCTAACCTTTCCTTTTTAATACTTATAGGTCAATCCGAAGATAGGCCCTAATGGCTCATAGGCATGGTGCAAAGTATGTAAAAAGGCATGTGTGTTATGTTTTAAATATCCTGTCAGTGAAAACCCCCATAAATCATTTTTTACTGTTGTAACTAAGGCCTATCTCTCCCATAGACTAACACTGGGTTACTTTAGTAAATTAGATAGCAGATAGATTAATGCTCTTTAGACTGACATTAACTGTAAGTTAAAATACTCTTTAATGGGGAAGTTGGATTTTAAGTTACCATCTTAAAAGTGCCACTTTTACAAAGTGAACCTTTTCTTGCCCAAATCAGCTTTGCCTTTCTGCCAGTGCCCTGGGTCACATAACGGTGAATGGCTCTGCTGTTGTGGGTTGTGCATTGCTTCCAGACAGTGTGACCAAGAAAGCCTAGGTGTGAGAATAGAAGATCATTCTGACAGGATGGCTGGGGAGGAGTTGGCTCTACCCTGATTATATTTCAAAGGCCCCAGCCTGCAACACACACAAAGGAACCTGACACAGACCTGCCCTTGCCTTTGTCAGTTTGGGGTCAGGACCAGGTGAAGGAGAAGAACTGACCCGAACAACTTTTAAGAATAGGTCAGGGAATTCCCCCAACAGCAGCTGGCACCAGGTATAAAAGCGGGACTTTCAGAACATTCCTGGACCTGTAGAAGATTCAGAAGAAGGGTTTTCTGCTGTCTGAGGAAGAGGGATGAGGGAGAGGGAGAGGAAGTGGGACTGTCCTGTTGACTGAAGAAAGGAGTGGACCTGCTTCCCTTGAACCCGGTTACCCAGACTGAATCCAAGGGTCAGTTGGCTAACCTCCTGTTTTAGCTACAGGGACACAAAACCTTCCAGAGGTCTGTCCTGTAACACCAATTGGACCTGTCTGAGCCTGTCAGATCCCCAAGAGGTGCTCCCTCCGGTATAGGAACCTTGGCTGGCATCAGAGTGTACTACTTCCTGCCAAATTGAAGGTTCCATCACATCCAATGCAAAGCAATGCAGGGCTTCACAATGCCACAGAACTCTGCTCCAAAGACTAACCTACGCCAAGCCTTGCAAGACCTCGCAGTGAGGTCCATGTCACACCATGCTAGGTCCATCTGAGAACTGCACTGGATCCAGTGCAGAGCATCACCAAGCCCTGCAGTGCTGACGCGAAGGCTTCATGTGAAGCCCCACAGAGCCTTGTCACACAGCTCAAAGCTCCATCGGATCTGATGCAGAGTGATGCGTGAAGTCCAGCAAAGCCTCACAGCTGAAAGGTTCATATGATCCAACCCGGACCAATGCAAAGCCTCGCAAAGCAACATTGTGCAGACCTTGCATCAAGGACATAAGTTACCACTCCCAATGGGCCAAACACAATCCTGTACCTTGCTTGCACTTCATTGCAGTCATCTTGTGATTTTGACCCAGTCCATTATGACCAGATATCCACAGTTGGTGCTTTTCACCTTTTAGCACAATTTTTACTGAAACCTTCAAAAACTAATAACTCCTGTTCTACTGATAGGATCTTGATAGTCTTGGTGTCATTTTATTTATTAGAATTTACACAATTGGTCAAAACTGGTTTGAGATTTGTCATGAGTTGTGTGTTCACTTTATTACTGTTTGTGTGCTGCATAAATACTTTACACATTGCCTCTAAGTTAAACATGACTGCTTGTTTGCCAAGCTATCAGAGGGTTCAGCACAGGTTAATGCTGTGACTTTTGTGGTTCACCCTGACAGGGATTGTGGTTGTTATTTGAGTTGGGCTTCTCCCTCTTAAACCAATAACCCCAATTCTTACACCCCCTATCCTGCTTCCTGTTTTCAATACATTCAGATTACTTCTTTTTACAAGGCCCTAACATTTACAAAAAGCCCCTCGGCTGCATGATCCTTTTTTTAACTCTTTGTTTGTTTTACTTTTTAATTTACTGGTTGTACACTGCAGGTGTAGCAAATCTGCATGGTCAGCACAGATGTTTAACTTTTCTGGACTTCGAATTTTGCACACTTTACCCTTGCTAGAGTGGACTAAAGAGCCTCTGCACCATCTTTAAACATGTTTAAACTGGCTTATGCACCAAGGAACTAAAAATTTTCCATTAAAATAACCCTTTATCATAATATCCCCAATGTGCACACATGTGTAGTGACAGATGCAGCAATTTTTAATTTACCAATCTAACACTATGAACTGCTGTAAGAAAGTGGGGTGGGCAGCCACCCAGTGTAAGAAATTGGAGTATTAGTTGAAGGGGGGGCGAGAACCCACTTCAAATATTAAACACGATCCTTGTCAGGGTGAACCACTAAAGTCACTAAATAAACCTGTGCTAACCTCCTGGTAACTTGGCGCAAAAGCAGTTATATTTAACTTAGTGGCAATGTGTGAAGTATTTATGCAGCACTCAAGATTCAATATTTTTTTAATTTGATTTAGCCCTCTACTGAGGTCAACAAATTATATAAGGTACATTCTGCTTAAATACAATGATAATGTAACTGCTTCGAAACAATAAAAATAACTAAATGTATACAAATTGTAGGAAACTGGGATCTGTTTCAATGGTTACCCCCACTTTTTGCTTGCTGTAATGCTGTTTCTGACTGGTCTGACAGGGATTCTGCTATTCAGGACCCCAGTCTCTCTGCTTTCTCCCCTAAATGGTTATGGTAAGTACTTAGGAACATCCCAGATTGGATACGGAGGTACCCTTATAAGTTCCTAGTATATGGTATTAAGGTACCCAGGGCTGAAGCATATATTATGCCACCTACGGGAGACCATTCAAAATATCTCTAGAGGACTGCCATTGCAGCCTGTGTAAGCTGGTGCTGACACCACTTATGAAAGATATAGGGTTACCTATATCTAAGGTCACAGCACTTAAAACCTATAAGTCACCCCTACAGCAGGCCTTTTCAATCCTGAAGGCAGGGTGCTTGGTTCTAAGTGTGAGGGTGCCCCTGTTTGAGCAGGACACACCTAGAGCCTTCAGAGTCCATTCACCTGGGTTGTAAGTGAGACAGCCATATAACATATAGAGGCACTCCGTGTCATTTTGCGAATACCATCTCGAAACTGGCTGTAACAAACCCTGTCATGTTTGGTATCAAACATGTTTAAATCATACCCCCCACACTGTAAATGGTATGGGGGTATGACTCCAAGCAGTGTAAAGGCCCTCTGTTAGGCCCTCAGTGCTCCCGGTACCAGTCTTCTAGACCCAGACAGCACAACATGGCTGCTGCCGACATAAGACATGATACTGCCTACTGGCTGCTGAGCCAAGCTTGAGCAGAGGAAGGAAGAACAATAGTCATCCTGTCACAGGGAGGTGTGACCACCTCCCAGACAGTGTTTAGTGTATTGGGGCAGGGTGGGAGCGCTTGCCAGCGCCACATAGTCTGCATGCAGGGCACATTTGATGCCCTCCATGCATAGTCCAGCTCAATCCAGTTCAGGGAGCCATTGGCTCCCACTCTGACTTGAAACTGGACATAGGGAGGGACCCTGTGTTTTCCCAACCCTTTCCTTAGGGTATTTAAGGGCTTGCCTGGGGTGGGTCCCTAGATTCATCATGGGACATGATACAATTAAAACACAACTTCAACTTCGACCGTCTCTGCACTCTGGACTTCGCTCTGGGCATCAAGGCTGCAACCGGGAAGACTCCGGCTGCACCTGATCTCTGCGCCCTGCTTGTCTGCTGCAACGTCCGTGCCTGTGCTTCATACAGGAACCCATCCAGGGCTCTGGACATCCAAGACACCTGAAGGAATCTCCCTTGAAGTGAAGGAGTAAACTCCCCTGCATTTGAAAGCACAGCAACTAAGCTGACTGGTCTGTTGACCCTAGGCTCCTACAGACTCCAAAAGGCTCAGTAACACAGGTGATGGTTTTTCACATCCCATGAGGCCTGCCCTGTCCTCACATCAAATTTGAGGCCAATATCCCTCGTCGGAGCCACAGGAACTGAACCTCTGTGCACCGCATCGACTTGCAAGGCTTGTTGGCTTCCTTCCACCAAGAACATCAGGCTTCAGGTAGCCTCAACCTCAAGCATCTCCAGTGACCAAGATCTTTGTCTGCAACGCATCACTTGCACCGTGAGCCTACATCTTTGGTGAGCTGCTCGAGGTCCTCTGCGGCTCCAACGCCTCCGGCCTCTGGGTCCTCTTGAGGGTCACTTTTGAATTCTTTTGGGCTCCCCTGATTGCTCTGGGCCTGCCCTGACTCTCCTGCTTGTGGTGAGTCTCCTGGACCTTGCTGGTCTTGACATTGCACCTTCTGCTACTCCCACATTGTTGTTGGCAAGGCTTGTTGGTCCTCCCGCCGGACACCGACCACTCAACTCTGGATATCTAATGTGGAACAGCTCGTGTATGGCTCCTGGTCTTCCAGAGCATCGCCTGGTCCACACAGATGCAGTTCCAAGGTCACCGTTAATTCTTTCGCACCCGTCGGTGGGCATTTGTCTTCCATGCATCCTGGTATCCTCCAAGTGGCATAGACTATGTCCCCTCTGCTTTCAGGTACTCCTCGACTTGAATACACAGTTGAATGAATGAATGAATAAATGAATGAATAAGGTCTTATAAAGCGCAACTTAGTCCATGGGCATCAAGGCACAGTTGGGTTCCACCGGTCACTTTCACCTCCTCCAGCAGCTGCACTTTCCCGAAGTCCTCAATTTGGTTTGACGGTGGTTTCCGACTCCACTTTACACCTATGCACCTGGCTCCCCTGGGGCAGGTATCCTGGTTCCGAAGGTATCCACTGGTGGATGGCTCTCCAACCTTCTGTCTTCTACAGGGTTTCTTCAGGGTCCACTGCAAAGGGTCTCTCTTCTTTGCAACACAACGTACACATTGATTTGTACGGAGAACGCAGTCGTGTTCCTACACTGCACACAACCTCCGGGAGGCTCCTAGATACTCACCATGGGTGGTTCCTTGGTTCCCCTGCACTTCTACGTCCTCTGAATATTGTCTTGACTCGAGGTGTGATTCGCAAACCACTATTTTAGTATGTGGTTTTGTCCCCCCCTGGTGACCACGGTGTATACTGTGCAACTTACCTGTTTTGATTGCAAAGTATTGTGTGTATTGTGTATACGTCTGGCTAGGATATATCTAAATGTGTTAGTGAGTGTCTTATAATAAATACATATTTTTATAAATACACTGTGTGGTTCTTTTTCATTTAATCTATACTTATAAGATTGTATTCTGGTAAAACAAGCTGCTTTACATTCCTGGACTAAGCCTGAAGGCTGCTATCCACAGCTACCACTTAGAGAGTTTTCTAAGGTTGTCTAAGACCACTAAAATCACCATAAGGGTTGTCTGGATTGGTGCAAGGTGCACACTTACATAAATGTACACCATATACTAAGCCAGTTTCTCACAAAATTATGACAGACAAATTCATCAGGCAATAATTTGAAAAGCATTATAAGACCTTGTACCACGATTATATTGTATCGTGTACGGATAGGGTTTAAATATCAAAGTCTGGCCTCTACCAGTGTCGGATTTGGACATTCAAACAGTACATGCTTTAAGTCTTGCACTCCTCCAACACACAAATCGCAAGTACCGGTTGTCTTTTCACATGTATTCCATTTAGATGTGGAAACTTTTAACAGTAAAATCCCTAACTGCAAGAGAATAATACAGGGCTGGACCCTGTGAACTAAAGTAATACGAACATATTGTTGCTGGGATTCGTATTCTACTGTTTCCACATATTGCGCATAATGTTTTATTTGAGAAAAGTGTTTAACATCAAGATTGTAGCTTATTCTCGGGGTCAAGTGTCCAAGATTTTAAAAGTGCTAACGTACAGTGCAAAAAGTAAAATGCTGTATTAATATTCTTACCAAATGTATATTGCCATGATTCGTCCCTAAAGGTCTCAGTTTTTAATATACACCATAAGGATCCCAGTTTGGCATGTAAGAGATTATATGCAAATTTTATAATGTTAAAAATTTATGGCTCTGGCATGAGAGCTGACTAAGGATTAGGGCTGGGCGTAGTTCGTGAAGTAGCGCTACGTGTAGCTACGCGAGGTGCACTTCGCGAGCTACGCGTAGCACTACACGAACTGAGTAGTAGCATGTTCGCACTGTGCAAGATGCCATTTTCAATGATTGCACAGTGCGGACAAGCATCCGGCAGTGTGGAATCATTGAAAACAGCATCTTACACAGTGCGAGCTGTCGTTTTCTGCAGCTCGAGTAGATTTTTATTCGAGCGGCAGCTTTCTCAACGCGGACTGATAGTTTCTCATTGTGAGCGGTCGCGAGCATACGCGACCACTCGCAATGAGAAACCTGACCTCCCCATGTTGAGAATCTCGCCAGGAGGTTTTTTTCCAAGCTAGCGATCTGCAACTGGATGTTGCTGATCGCGAACGAGGAAAAAGTCTCGCCAGGATGTCATTTTGCTTGCTCACGGTCGCCAACTTGACGTTGAGGACCGCGAACAAGCAAAAAATGACCGCTGCACTACGCTACGCTACGCATGTTCGCACTGTCCTACGTACAGTTCGCGTAATGCGAAGTTGCGCAAACTTCACAAACTACGTGAGCGTAGCGTAGTGCTTCGCCCAGGCCTACTAAGGATAGCTCAAGACGTAAAACTTGGACTGGGACTGCTTGGGTGACTTTTATCAATTTACAAAGGATATTCCCTTCTTTTATTTTTACTGATTGTAAATTGTTAATTGGGATGTATTCCAGAGCATATGATAAAATAGGAGGTATTGTAAAACTATAAACCTCTAAAAGGGAGAAAAAATGTCTATTCCCAAGGGAGGAATATAAAGGTTACAGTGCGCCACCATGGGCATCTGCTTTACGCCCTATATGCTGGAGATGGGAGGGAGTTTGTAATGTTTGTGTAAAGATTCGCACCGGGTATATATATAGGAAGGCATAGTTTGAATCCATACAAGTGGCCTTCCTTCCCATACAGACCGGATTCGCCGCAACACGCCCGCTGCTGCAGTGGGGCTGTCGCATCGCCTCCCCAGGGTCTCAGGAGCAACGCATCGCTTGTTTTCCACCGCACCAGCTTCTGCTTTTGGAACTTTGTTGCAACTTAAAGGTACTGTGAGTAAACGTGACGCAACTGTGAACTTTTCACGCATCAGTAGAGAATTCTATCGCAACGTAGAGAATTCTATCGCAACTTAAAGAATTTTAACGCAACCTTAAGAACTCTTTTGAAACCATATTCTTGAACTGTGTATGTTGGATTTTTGTCGTTTTGGTCTTGTGTAGTTTAGATTAAAATACCTTTATTTTTCTAAACTGTTGTGGAGTCAGTTTGTGGTGTTTTCACTGTGTTACTGTGAGTGTTGGTACAAATACTTTACGCATTGCCTCTGGTTAGCCTAGACTGCTCGTGCCAAGCTACCTAGAGGGTGAGCAGGGGTTATCTCAGAGGGTTATCTCCTTGCCCTGACTGGAAGCAAGGGTCCCTATTTGGACAGTGGTACCTACCTCTGCCAACTAGAGACCCCCAGATCTAACAATACCGATTCGGTATTTTTCCGATTCGATAAATTTACCGATTCGGTAAATTTACCGAATCAGTAAAATTGGCCCCCTACATGCCAATTCCTAAATACCGGTCGGTAACGGTCGAAATCGGCCGTTACCGACGGGTATTTGGGCTCCTACATCTGGCCCTTAGTCTTGTTTATGGAGCTCGAAAATTATCTAGTAGGGAAAGCCTGAAGTTGGATATGACAAAGTCGCATTCAAATCATAAACGTTTTCGGCAAGGTTTTTCTGACAGCGGGTAGTCTTGGAAATCCAAAAAGGCTCTAAGTCCCAAAAGGTTTTCTGGAACAGCTCAACTGGTTCCCTTTTATGGTAACCAGGATCTCAAGAACAGCACTTAGGACCCAATCCAGTTGGTACTAGTCAACTGGTCACTTCAAGAAAAAGGTCTTGTGCAGCTTGTTGTTCTCCTGAAGCTATACAGGAGGTCAGCCAAATACACCTTTGAGTCACCCTTGACTCCGCTATCAGGCAGGTCGCTCTCCACGCCGCACAGTAGAACCTCTGTGCCGCTGCCCCTGAGCTCGCTGCTGCCGCTTCTCAGGTTCGAGCCCTGCGCTCGCTCTGCCCCATCGCGCCGTGATTGTGCCTCTACCTGCATTTTTACTGCTTGCCCAGTGCATTGCCCTCCATGTACGTTCTGTGTTTTTCTCCCTCTTTTGCTCTGTTTGCATCCTCTTTTGCATTCTGTACCCCCCACCTGCTCTCACCTTTGTTTTCCTTTCCCGCCGCTATGTCCCCTGTGGCTCCGCCCGCTTCGCCCATTCGCCACCCGCCTCCCAGCTGCTCCTCCCTCCCACCTCCCCTTATATGGCACCTAAGGCAAGCCCGTCTGCGCCCATCCGTGCCTGGGCCGCAGCCAGTGCCAGAACCCCTGGGCCCGCAAACGCCACGACACCCGATGCCGCTACGATGCCAGCACCCTCCTCGCACTCAACATCGGACGATCACACACCTGCTTCCTGGCCGCCTGAAACGCATGCAAGGACCCTTCACCTGCTGGAACAGCAGCTTCACCAGCATCCAATCTGCAAATCCACCCACCGGTAAAGACCCCAACCACCTGAGATGCATCCTTCTCAACACCCGCTCCGCTCGCAAACACATCGTTGAACTCTGGGACCTACTCGACTCTACCTCCCCAGACGTCGCCTTCCTGACAGAGACCTGGCTAAACACCTCCTCGGCACCCGACATCGCCATAGCCATCCCGGACAGCTACAAGATCACCCGCAGGGACCACAGCAACGGAGTAGGAGGAAGAATAGCCATCGTCCACAGGAACACCCTCAGAGTCTCGACCAACACCGACGACAACCTCAGCCCCGCAGAACACCTGCATTTCCAGATCCACACCACTCCCAACACCACCCTCAGATCAGAGAAACCCTTGTCTACAGAGCCCCCCCAGACCCTGACCACAGTTCAGCGACTCCATCGCCGACTTAGTCAGTACACATGCCCTTGCCTACACAGACTATATCCTTCTCGGGACCTGAACTTCCACCTCGAGAACAACAACGACCGCAACTCCACCACCCTGATCGACAACCTCGGACTCAGACAACTCGTCACAATGCCTATCCACACCGCCGGTCTTCTCCGCAAGCTCCCACATCTCCTTTAACCACCAACCTTCACCTTCCAGAAACCGACCACGCACCACCGTACCCAACAGATCCCCCGCCGCTGCTGGAGCAAAGTCACCGAAGACCAGCTAACCACCACCCTCGCCTGGATTGACAACTACCTCGCCCCGTTCAAGAAACCCTCCAACAGACAAACCAACAAGAAAGCCAGCTGGTTCACTGAAGACCTCCAGGTCTCCAAGCAAACCTGCCGAAAGCTAGAGAAGAAATGGCACCTTGAACAGACACGGGACAACTACTCAGCCCACAAGAACACCACCCGCAGGCACCACTACCTCATCAGAACCGCAAAGAGGGCCTACTTCAAAGACCGCTTAGACAAAAAAGCACACAACAGCAAAGAGCTCTTCAGCATCGTGAAGGAACTCTCCAACCCCAGCTTGAAAACCAACGACATCCCACCTTCTCAAGACCTGTGCGACTCCCTTGCCACCTTCTTCCATCACAAGATTTCCACGACAGCTTCAACGTCACGACTGCCCCAAAAAACCTTCGAAACCTCCATTCCCACGGCCACCATCGGCACCGACCCCCTGCTCGCCTGGACCAACATAAATGACGACGACACCATCAAAGTCATGTACACCATCCACTTCGGATCTCCGCCAGACCCATGCCCACACCACATCTTCAACAAAGCCAGCACTACCATCGCGCCCCACTTCCGGAGAGCCATCAACATCTCCTTCGAGACAGCGACCTTCCCGGAGAGCTGGAATTACGCCGAGATCAGCGCCTAACTCAAGAAACCCAAGGCTGACCCCAAGGACCTCAAGAACTTCCGGCCCATCTCCCTGCTCCCAACTGGACCTGTCAGTCGCCTTCGACACCGTCTGCCACGTTGCTAGGATCCAAGACAAGGCTCTGGACTGGACCACCCCCTTCCTCTCTGGCAAAACCCAGAGCGTCCGCCTCTCCCCTTTCCGCTCCAAAGCCACCAAGATCATCTGCAGCATACCCCAGGGCTCATCCCTCAGCCTAACATTGTTCAACATCTACATGGCACCGCTCGTCCACATTGCCCGACTGCATGACCTCAACATCATCTCCTACGCCGATGACACCCAGCTGATCCTCTCCCTCATCAAGGACCCCCTCATGGCCAAAACCAACCTCCACGAAGGAATGAAAGCCGTTGCCGAGTGGATGAAGAACAGCCAACTGAAGCTAAACTCAGACAAGACGGAAGTCCTCATCCTCGGCTCCACCCCCTCGGCCTGGGACGACTCCTGATGGCCGACCGCACTGGGAACAGTTCCATCACCCACCGACTACGCTCGCAACCTAGGGTTCTCCATGGCAAAGCAGGTCAACGCCATCTCATTCTCCTGCTTCAAAACCTTCCGCATGCTACGGAAGATCTACAGGTGGATCCCCACCGAAACAAGAAGAATGGTCACCCAGGCCCTCGTCAGCAGCAGGTAGGACTAGGGTAACGCCCTCTACCCAGGAGCCTCGGCCAAACCCCTGAAACGACTCCAGCTCATTCAAAGCGCCTCTGCTCGCCTGATCCTCGACATCCTTTGCCGCAGCCACATCACACTCCACCTGAGAGACCTGCACTGGCTCCCCGTCAACAAGAGGATCACCTTCAAGATCCTCATCCACGTACACAAGGCACTCCACAACACCGAACCAGCATACCTCAACAGACGACTCAGCTTCTACACTCCCAACCGCCAGCTCCACTCCACCGACCTCGCCCTTGCCACAGTCCCCCGCATACGAAGAGCGACCTCCGGTGGCAGATCGTTCTCCCACCTCGCCACTAAGACCTGGAACACCCTCCCCATCCTCCTACAGCAGACCCAGGACCTGCTAACCTTCCGAAGACTCTTGAAGACCTGGCTATTCAAGCAGTAGCAGCATCCACCCCCCAGCACCTTGAGACCCTCACGGGTAAGTTGCGCGCTTTACACATGTCCTGATTGATTGGTTGATTGAATTTCTTTGTCACTGGTACAGAGGAAGCAGGTACAGTCCTTCAAAGCTCCTCGCTTGTCACAGACAGCAAGATCCAGTCCTCTCTTGATTTTCCACAGGCCCAGAAAGCGTTCTGATGAGGACTGTTTGCCGTGCCATATTTATGGTTTTCACCAGCAATTGTGTGGGGTGTCTCCTTGGCCCCTCTGTAGCCAATGGAGTAAAGGTTCCCAGGGGTAACACTACCCACATTTTCAGCAGCTCCTGTTTGCATTGTGGGATGGTTTTTCAGTAGGCCAGTCTACTCCTAAAATCCAAAATAGTAAAAATCCCTGCTTCCTTGTGCAGAGCGCTTGGGTCCACCCAAAAGAAGGGCCAGGAAATAAGCATTCCAATCCTCTGTGTGTAATACAAACTTGTTCTGAGGGTATCTTCTTTCCTGCTGGGTTTGGAACCAACCTATTTAGCATGGGCCTAAAGGACAAAGATGTTGCCTTCCTCAGGTCTGCCATTATACTAAACTATGCATGGTCAGGCTTCACCTCTGCCCCTTTCTAGTTAATAAAGCTCCTGGACCCACCCGAACTGTCTTTCCTGAGCTGATTGGGATCACATGCCCCTCAAGCAGCTCATCCTGTCCCCTGGTCTAAGCCATTGTTCTGCTCTGAGAGCAGTTTTCACACCTCATCAAAGTCAAGCAGTAGCTAGACAGCTGCTGGCAGGCTAATGAGAATTAGCCTCCAATAGCTTTTTAAAAAGGTACTTTTCCTAAATATTCATAAAAAAATCTAAATTCACCAACAGATTGGATTTGATCACATATGAGAAATAGACTTTGAATGGTTCTAGCAATTTCCTGTCAAAATTTACAGATTAAAGTTTATAGACTGTAATTTGACTTTTACCAGGATCCAGATTCTGCCAGTGAAAATTGCTTCTGTCAGCCAGTCACTAGAAGACAATGCCAATTAATCTTGCACATGTTCTAATTTTAAATATCTTGCAACCTTTATAGTAGGCAACAAAATGTACGTAGGGTGAACTACTAATATTTTAAAAGTAAGGTTTCTTGCATGTCAAAAAGCAACAGTTTGACAGGGTCGTCGGATACATATGTTAGGCCTGAATCTATCGTTTTCAGGCCAACTATGTGTATGACACAGTTGGTGCTGCAGTCTCAAGGGGGCACTTCCAATTGCAAGCCATTGCAAAGTTACCACCGTGAATGTGCATTCATCATGATGCCTGAGTACACCTGCGACCAATATAAAAGCATTTGCAAAGCTAATAGCCTGGCTTTTTAGACTTGATATGTATTGTCTTTTCAAAGTGCTCGTTTTTAAGCTGGGTAGTTTACATGCAGGAATTATGTCCTAGGTCAGTTTCCACTTTAATTCCACATAAACACTGTGTTCACTCCCCATGTGCAGTTTAATAGCCTCTTTATGAACCACTTCCTGAGTAACAATAGTATGATGTTGGCAGCTGAAGTCATCCAACACATTTCAAACTTGACAGGATGTTTCAATCTGTTTCACAATGAAACTCAAGGGCTTTACCACATGAAGTGAGCACTGCAAGTGCCAAGCTCTGGTACAGTCCCTGCCACAATTTTGGGCTGATTAGTGTCATAAGTAGTTGAAGAGCTGAAGCAGTGCTATTTTACCACCTTAGACACTGGTAAATCATTGCTTCTCACTGGAATTTTCAAGGCATTTGCAGTCTTTGGCTGAAAATGTTGCAGCGTTTATAGACATATCTAATGTAAAAGACAGAGCCTAAAACTCTAGTATACATAAAGCAACATGACAAAAGGTGGAAGGCAACACAAATCTGCAGTACAGCACAACAGAATCACATTGCCTTAACGCAGCCTAAAAACATAGCACATCACCACCATATCAAAATGCCCCACATCAAAAATGCACAAATGATCTAGTCACTTATTACCACCTCCAGACTCCTGTTTTCGTAATACAGTGGTAAAAGGTTTTTTGAAGCAAGCACTGCCTTAACTTGAAAACATGGACATGAAATAGTGTCAGTCAAAAATACTTAATGAGCTGGCTCTACGTGTCCTTCACCTCTTCCACTAGAGATCAACACAATGCAGGTATGCACACTAATAATCAAATTGATTCATAGATATTAAATTCAGAGCAGTGGCTCCTATCCTTTCCTATAGCATACATTCGTTAGGTTCTCAAAATGTTATCAAATGGTTTATCAGAATCATTGAAGTAAATCAATTCCTTGAATCTAAGGAGGTTATTTAAAGTTTGGCAAAGGTGTCCAATCCCCTAAAAGTTACCAGATGTCCTGCCTGCTCTATAAAGAGTGCATACACAGGAAATCAGACATGCACTCTAAATAGGGCTAATGTGACACCTGCCATATATCATGGTAAGACAGCGCCCCTTCGGAGAAGAAGGAACATGTGCTCTTACTTTAGTCTTCAGGCTGACGGCATCAAAGGAGTTAGGTAAGTGTTGTGTTAATTAGTATCTAGGTCCAGTTGCCTCAGGCTGATTAGCTTCAACTGAACCTACACTGTACAGCAGAAAGAGGAGAGAACAGACAAGTGAAGTAGGTCACCAATGTGCCAGAAATTATGATGGGTTAAATCAAGTGAAAGCAATGGCACTGGTACTCTTTCAGTACTTATGCTATAGCGCTAGGCCATATATATTCTTGCAGGGGTGTGATATTGTGTCTAATATGCAGAGATCAAATGGGGTTACGAGTGATGGATGGTGGGAATCTGATCCAGACCCCACAACAAGGTATAAGGTTTACATTCTCACACAATCACAACCGTGGTCTCATGCAGCAGCGCCAGAGATCAGCTTTTAGGCCATGCTCTGAGCTTCACATAGCACAGATCCACTCCACTAAAAAGGTCTGAATTCTCAAAGTCAGATATGACTTCTTGAGTATTCCTGGATCAGGACAGAAATTATCTGCAGCCTTGGAACATATGCTTATGTTGTGAAATCAATGGTTCTTATCTTTAAGTGTGGCTTGACACCTTTGTTGTTCAAAATATGCAATACATCTCTTATGAAATGCTAAAGTTGCACAAAAATCGAAACCCACACACCCTTGTAACATACAGATCATCTGCACACCTAGAACATACTTGTAAGTTTCACACATTTGGGCACCATGGTAATGTGCACTCTTAGGCTTTTCAGGTAGTTCTTGTTATAGTGTATTTTCCACCTTTAAACATATCTGATCACTGTATGCTGCCTGAAAAAATAAAGATTTTCATACTGCATCCCCCCCCCCCCAAGAAAGGAGTCTCTTTGACGCAACCCAAATAACACATGTACTGTCTAAACATCTTTGATTCACAGGTTGTGAGTAATAGATCTCTGAATCTTGATAACAGGAAATGTGCATATTGAGATTTATAAAATAGAAACTTTAACTACGGTGTAGCTGTACATCACAATATGTCTTGAAGCAGATAGAGTACTAGATGATATAAAGAATTCCAAATTATGGGCTCGATGTAGGAGGTATTTTTGTTGTGCAAATATAAATTTACCTAAAATAAATGAAAACATAAGAGAGGTTTAGCAAAACAGGAACAAGTTGGTTTAAATAAATGCAGCACCTGGGATTGTATCGACAGAGGCACGTTTTAAGACAGTCTCAGAGTACAGAAGTCTTCGCCACACATTTAAACATGTTGTGGGTACAATAAAACACTTTGACATTCTTTGAAAAGCATCATAGTCATAAATAACAAGTACAACCATCTGATAAGGGGCACACAGATGGCTCTCGATCTCTGGGAAAGATATTGTGGGCCAGTGTGTGCTTGTCCAGGTGTTGGGTGTGGTGAGCGTGTGATCACTCCATGCACTGTAAATGTCATGACCTGATTGGCTGAGTGTTCCTAACTATATGTGGCATCAACCTATGTGGTATTTTAGAAAAAGGCACCTTTGGCCAAACGTGTTATATTGGGGCCAATCTCCTCAGTTCTGTTTGTGGTGTGACTACCTATCAGTGGGATCAGTAAGGGTTTTCTCTGGGTATATGTTTGTCTTTTGGCTCAGTGTAACCGCACCTGTGACCTGTCAATCAGTAGGCTTAGATATGTGTCAAAGGGCCTGTCTGATCATGTATCTCTGACTTGGAGTTGATGGGTAAGTCATCTTGGATGCATCCAACAGCAATGATACTAGTTTGTGAGGGCGAGCACGTATACCATGATGGTTATTGAGAGCTTATTTACCAATATTCCCATTATTAGATGTACAGTTGTTACAGCATACATCAATATTGCATTCACTGAAATTGACGTCATTATGCCTGCATAAGTTACGGTGTACATCGACTTTGGACTTACTGGTATTGACATCACTGTGCGTGCATAGATTACAGAGTATATTGCCATTATTGGTACTGCCACTGCTATGCTTGCATACATCAAAGTGTACATGGTTGTCGTATATTTATTAATCTCAGCACTTTTATAGACCAATAATCTGACATTTGCACAATCACAGGTTTACAACTGCCAACCATATATCTCAATGCACTAAAGTTTCTTGTGAGTCAGATTATTCTTTTCAACTTCGTAAGTGCTCATTCTGGTTTGCAAGCGGAAAGGACATGAATTGGGTGTCTGCACCCTCCACTGTGAAGCCCAATGGTAAGTATTGTTGTATTGCAACTCCAATTGGGGTTGCAAACCATTGACATGTTACAAACACACAACATAGTGTGGCAACCCATACGAAATTTGGAAGCTGTCCCTGTAGATCCCTTTTAGGAAGACTTGGTTGGCTCATCAGAAGAGGAATTGAAAGATGAGGCTTGAGATCTGGCAGACCTAATAACCAAGCACACAAGGTGGCAGTGAGTTTTTGGTTAGTGAAAAGCAGTCATAAAGAAGTTAAAAAAACAACTTCCCAAAAGAGATTGTATAGAGATGTGTGGAAGAATCCTTCGAGCCATCTGTTTACTGCACCAGAATAAAAAAGAATGTTGGTGGGCAGTACTTTTGGTAGAGTGCCTGCAGCAAGGAGGTTTGCTATGCAAACAAACTGCACCCAGCATCAGCAAATGAATAATGAATGTTTTGCCAAAGAGGTTTAGCAAAACTCTGACAAGTAACCTAGGAAGTTCAGGAACAGTGCAAGGGAGATTCACCATCCTGGGAAGAATGTGCATGCTGGTCTCTTAAAGGTGATAGAGATAATTTCCTAATTTCTGCAAATTAAACACATTTAATATAAAAGTGCAAAGTTGTATTCTAAATAATACATGTATAATAAGTGCAATTTCGTAGTAGGTATACTTAGGCTTTGCAAGCCGAAATGAACTAACACAATGTACTAACTTAAGGTAGCATGATTACTGATGCCATATTAACATTGATTTATACATTGGGGTTAAAAGGCCTGTTTTTGCAGTGAACTGCTGACTTGCACAAGACGTTTTTCTCTTGCACTGCATATGCTGCTATTTTCCAGAAGCCTTCTATTAGCTAGTGAATAGGCATTTCTTATGTAATAGACAACTGATAGTGAGGTTCTTGCCAGGAGGAGAGAAGATGACAGGAAATGCCACTTGTGGGAACTGCAAGATGTGAATGATGTATGATTCCAAGGATGTGATTTAGCAGTCTATTCTGAAGACGTGAGAAACTAGGGAGTTTACCTGCTCATAGGGTTTGCTAAACATTGATTGGACAATGGGTATGAGGATGTAGCAATTCTCATAATTATGTTTCTGCAGATTTATATTAGTGGGTATTCCAAAGCAGAGAAGGATTCTTCCAGGAGACACACCATCTATGCCTTACCCAACTCTCACTTAGAGGATAGGTGCGCCTGCTGAGAATACCTTTTCAGCTTTAGCTAACATCTGTTTTTTAAGTGCTAAGACTTCACACCTATGCATTTCTGCTTCTCTAAATGCAGTCACAGGGTAAGGTTTCCATCAGACAGGAGAAGGTTCCTTTTTTGGATTGCACAGCATGATGCGGTGTTGCCCCATACGGGACTGCAAGAAAAACAAAGGATATTAACAATTTGCCTACCATTGGAGATGGTTATCTCTTTGGAAGACTACACCTATGGGGCATCACCTGCCCTGGATTTGGGGATGAAACTGATGGGCAATTTTGCTGAAGTATCCGGCATTATGTTAAGTAACATTAAAGGGGATGCAGTAGTATTGGCTATACACCAGCGTCTAAGGGATTTGGCTCCTGGACAACAGGAGTGTGAATTACCTAAAATTATCAATGAAACCTGTGCCACATTAGGTAGAGATAATTCAGGAGCCAGGTACATCACAAATAAACAGTAGTTCTGAAAAGGATAACTCAAAACAAGCATGAAGTCTTCTGCAAAGAAGAAGTGGTATAATAGGAAAAACAATGATAAAACAAAATCACAGGGTGGGTCTCCTCAACAGGAAGCCACTTGAGAAGTGCTATTACCTGCGCAACTGGAGTAAAATTACGCAGCCTGACAGGTATCAGGATACTGCTACACATATATCTTGTTCCTTTCAGAACTCATCTGATAAATGTTTGGAGAGAGATGGATGGTCAGAGCGTAGATCAGAGAAGTATGTGAAACCGAAGAAGGACTCACAACGGTCATCTGACTACATAATTAAACAGGAAGGAAAACCTAAAACATCCAAACCTAATTCGAAAAGAAGGTACCTGGACTTAAGGTACAGCATGCCACAGATATTGAGGACTCTGCTTCTGAATGGGGAGTGGGCTCTGACCATGCTGCACAGCATTGCAGAGGTCACAATAGTTTCCTGGAACCTGATGGATTGTCTGGCTGCAGTAGCACTGAGTGTCTACATCCAGGTAGAAACACTGGATACACAGGTAAGTTTTCCGCATCACCTATGGGAGATGCAACTCCAGTTAGAGGGGGACATAAACAAACCCATTAAAGTTCTCTTTTGGAAGAACCTGTCATTTGGCTATGACATTCTCCCAGCCAAAAAGGACTGCCACCAGAATTTGTCATGGACTGCCCAAACAGAGAAACATTAATTTATCCTGCCTTCCCCAACCTCGTTTCAGAACACGTAAAACATTCATATGCTCAGGAGCGGGCATTGGAGTGAGCTCTGGCATTATGCAGCGACCATGTGGGGTGGAATGACAGTTCCTCTTATTATAAAATACAATTGAGGTTGACTCCATAAACTCAGAGACAATACCCCATTAAGAATGAGGCTAAAACGCAAGTTAGGGAAATTCTCCAACAACGTGAATACCAGGGTGTAATAGAAAGTTGCACCTCCTCAATGACTAATCCTAGATTTTCTGTAAAGAACCTGATCGTTCATATTGTCTTGTGTTAGATTACAGACACTTGAAAACAGCTGCTTGCACATGATTTGCAGTACAAACAGTGCACAGTGCCGCACTAATGAACAACATAGTAAAGGAAATAATAATTTACACTAGATATCTCAAATAGATTTTTCTGCCAAACAATAGAGCCGGTATTGGGTATTTGACCGCATTTTCCATGCTGGGTTCTCAACACAAATTCTGTCAATTGCCAAAGAGGTGTAAGAATAGGCCTGGGCTCTTCTAAGCACAGGTGACATAACATCTATAACATTTTGATGACCAGGTATTGTTCTATGTTGATGACATTTATTTGACAATGACCATTCAGTACACTTGACAAGAGTAGATCACATTGCTCTGGGATTTGCTCACATGGAGACAAATTTAATTTTAAGAAATCAAAGATTGCCCATCTCAAGGTCCTGTTTCTGGGATACGAGCTGTCAAGTGAAGCCAAAGCCTGGTGACACATTTCTTAGAGAAGTGTGCACTTATACAGCCTCCAACTACGTTTAAGAGGTTACAATCAATATTGGGATTTCTACATTTTTGCAGAATTTACATTCCAAATTACATAGAATGGGTTAAACCATTCTACGCCCTCATACATCCAGACTTTTCAAGCACACACTGGACACTGGAACACACATAAGTGTTGCATTCAGTACAAGCTGACATGCTAGCTTCCAGACACTTACACACAAGCATAAACACACTAAATCTGGTGATCCGCATAATTGTGAGGGCATCAGGGTGTATCTAAGTTACATTTAATGAAGGTGAAACTGTACCGATTGCATATACATCACATTTATATCCTAATGCTGAAATACATTTTGCACCAAGAGAAAAAATACGGACAGCTCTACAGACTGCACTGGCTCAGGTTAAACGAATAATTGTTGTGACCCCTGTGCTGTCTTAAGAGGCGGTCGCAAAAGGACGTGTTCTAAATGCAAAAGCCTGATATCCACGATGGATACAATGGGCGAAATCACTCACCATAATAGATATAGGCTACAAACAGAAGTCTTTCTGCAATATGAACATTCATATCCTCTGCCTAATGTAATGCCTTTATATCAGTACGATTACATCATATATACAGATGGTTCTGCACCGCCTGGGGTAGCCCCAAAGCACTAATATTCAGTTGTGTGCGCTGCTGTAAAGGGATGCATGCAGAATGGAGAATTCCATTGTGAAAAGACCTACGCACAGTCACTTGGTGACTGTACTGCACAGTTGGCTCAACTTAGGGATCTAATATTGGCACTAGAGAATACCGATCCTGAGTTCCCCCTCACTGATAGAGTGCAATTTGTATTATGGTGTATAGTCCTATAATGACTATTTACACTACAGGAGCCAGAATGGATTCAGAGATTCAAAAGAGTGTACAATCAAGTACAAGATGTTTTGGGAACAGGTGGCTAAGCCGAAAGAGTGCTTGCCACGGACTAATGTAATAGATACCTTAAGTCACCAATATGTTGGAACACATGTTATAGGGAATTCAAAGGCTGATGAAGCCACAAAAACAACAGTGCAAACTGCTGCAGTTGCTGCAATTACTCATTCAAGTAGGAGAATAGACAAAAACATAATGGCGCCTGTCAATGATGCATACAATGACACCCACCTGCCGAAAGGCTTGCCACTCAAGTACTCTTACAAGTTAGATTCACAAATTCAGACCACAAGTTAGGTTTAATTCTAGCTACAGACAAGGGTCTTGCACAGGAGTCTCCAACCAGTCGACAGCAAGCTGCCAGCAGCTCGCAGGACCTTCAGAGTAGCTCCCAGCTCTAGAGTTCGTATTTAATTAAGAACTGCACTAAATAAGTGTTGCATTTTCCTTTGAAAGTTAAGGAAAAGCTATGTTTATTCTACATTGTTATCAGGCTGCAGATAGAGCCTGACAATGACCTGTGCTTCACTCAGATTTATGACGTAGGTGGGTCACAGAGGTTCAAAACTGAAGCACTAAGGTATTTAACTCTTTAACTCTTAAATAAAAGTTGTTTTCTCATCTCAATATTGGAGCATGAGAACACAATTATGCTTCTGAATGTTGTTAATGTGAAGAAAATTAAAATGAAGAGTTAACCTAATGATTAAGATAACTCTACATTTATTTTCTCCCTTTTCAAAGTGTCCCATTTACAAACAGCAGACATCTTGCTCCTAATTGCTAGTAGACACAGTGCCATATTTATAACAGAAAAATGTAGTCACTTTCTTTTAAATGGGAGAAATTTAAAGTGAAGGAAAATATTTTTCTCTACTTCAAATTAAGCTTATTGAGTCCTAATGTTTTATGACGCTTTTTAATGACTGGACCAGTATAGGACTTCCAGTTTTAAAATAATTAAGTATGGGCGGATTTTGCGAATCTGGCATACGCGAACTTGCGTATTTATGGATTCGCAATCCGCAAAATCCGCGAACTCTCGCGAAATTGCGGATTTTTGTGTTTTTTTGTGTTCGCAAGGGTTTCTGCCAGTTCGCGAGGTTTGTTTACCAGTTCGCAATTGCAAACTTACTTTTCGGCTCGCAACGGCCGCGACTATGTTTTTTCTACGTCTGGTTCATCATCACAGGTTCACAGCACCCTCTGTTTCACCACTGCCACCCTCTGGTACACCCATGCCACCCTCTGGTACATCCTCACTGCCACCCTCTGGTTGGTTTATCACTGTAGATTATGGGGGTGAAAAAAAGCAAGCACACCTGCCCTGCTTCAACTGCCATGAATTAATTTGGGGTTGATTAATGTGTCACTGATTTTTAAACTTCCAGTCTGGCTGGCACCTGCTTCCTTCCTTATCTGTAATTTGCTTTCTGTTGCAGTACAATTTTTTTTCACAGGACCTTTATGGCCTACTTGTAGCTATTCTATGAGCCTACTGTGAGGGTCAGAGCAAGGTCATAGAATAGTTGCAAATAGGCAACTGAACTCTGGAGGGGCCCCTCAGGAAGCACTAGAGTGAATGGTTACTAATGTTAAGATTGAACTTTTGCACCTGCTGATTGCTTTCAGTTTTGCAAAATTCGTTTTTCTGCAATTTCGCGCGATTTACGGGGCGCGAATTCATGCGAGATCGATTTCGGAAGCCGTGAATTCGTGCGAATACACGATTTGTTTTTTGCTGCGTGTTTGTTCGCGTGATTTTTTGCATGTTCGCAAGCCACTTGTAGCGCAACGTTTGCGAAGTTACCCTAGCGGTCGTACATGGGCGCGGCCATCTTGTTTGCGTGACGTAATTCCGTTTCCGGGCGCTATGTGTAATCTCGCAAAGTGTGCGGCTCGCTCGTACATGTTCACGTGTGATCGCGAGGAAAATCTCATGCGAACTTACCCACGCGGTCGTGAACGGGCGCGGCCATCTTGTTTCTCATTCATTGCTATGGTTCTGAACATGCTCTCTGTATCCTTTCTTAATCTCTGCCATCCTTTGCTTGTTTGAAGTTTTTTTTTAATCTATTTTACTAATTATCTATCCCTCTATTTTTCTAGCTCTATATTTTTGTGTTTTCTGCTACTTTTTGTTAATTTTAAACTACTTTTTTAAACGCTTTTCTTTTTTTCTTCCCTGTCTATTTCTTCTTTCTTATTTTGCTTCCTTTCTGCCCAGACCATGGCAAAGGGAGCCGGGAAGAAGCCCGCAAAGGGAAAGGGTCCCGCACCCTGTGCCCGGCTCCCGTGCGGGCGTTTGAGGGGAAAGACAGTTGTAGCTCGGGAGATTTTTAGTGCGGAGGAGGTGGCCGCACTAGTGTTTCACGTCCAGCGCCGCCTCCCCAAGACCATCATGGGAGGCGGCAGGATCGCTACCGGCTACGGGATCCGGGAGCGCCGGAAGCGGTGGGAGAAGGTGTGCCGGGCCATGTTTGAACACTCTGGGGTCCGGCGCACCTATAACCAGGCCACCCACTGCTGGACGGATCTCATGGACCCGGAACGCGACTTGCTGGACGTGCTCGGCGTAGAGATCCCCGGGCTTGGTGAGTAGTAGTAGCTATTTCTATCTATTTCATCACTACTCTGTTTTATCCCGCTCTGTGTGTTATTATATTGCAAATTTTTGTTTTTTACCAAGAGCAATAATGCTGCCGATTACATTGTAGGTAAATTATATTTCAAAATCTTCTATGCATTTCAGGTGCACTGCTGTCCTTCTCAGTAGCCTTGCTACTATGCTTATTTGTTTTCTATTTTGTGTTCATTTCATTGGCCTGAGAAATTATGTATGAGTGTAGTGTAAAGAACTGCGTAATGCTAGACACTAAGAGTCAGATTTTCAATTACCGGCGCATCCCTGCAAAGTAGCAGGGATGCGCCAGTAATTGTGCGCCATGCCACCACCACCCATGGTGCGCCGTATTTACAATGTGGCGCACCATGGGCCCAAAACGTCACAGAAGCCTTACGCATCTGTGCCGTAAAGGCGGCGCATTGCTGGAGTTGCGTGCCAACGATGGCGCAGCTCCAGCAATGCTCTGGGGTGCCCTATCTCCCCAATGCTGCATCAAGCCGTACGTCGGCTTCAAGCAGGCGCAGGGTTTGAGTCACGCATCATTGTCCTAAAAGTGACTGATTGACATCTTGTAGATTTCCCTTGGCCACTTTTAGGATTCGTTCCTGCGCAGGAACGCCCTCCCTTGCGCCGGAACGCCCCCTGATGGCGCAGGGCTTTACAACGTGATGCATCTCCCATATGCGTCACTTTGTCAATATACGCCGCACCATGGCGCCTCTTTTGTTCTGCCGCTACGTCACAAAAGTCACGCAACAATGGAGCAAAAGAGCCACAAGGGGCTTCTAAATCAGCCCCTACAGACTCAAGTCCAGTCCTTCCTTTAGACACATGGCTATAAGAAGAAATAGTGGTGGTGGTCGGTGGATTGATAGTTTGAGTATTCACTGATCTGCAAGCACGATGGACCATGTCTGTCACTTTGCGTGCTGCGGACTGCTGCCTGCCAGGCCTAGGCAAACCTTTTTAGTAGTTTGTTTACTGAGTTACATAGGAACTTTCCAAGTCAACGGTCCGCAAATCAAGCAATGCTAATAACGTAGTAGACCACATGAGATCGGTCAACATATCCCGTGGAATAGTTGTCTATTTGCTATTTCGCCATAATTTTGTTATTGTTCTTTTGAAATGTTTGATTTGGTTGACAAATATCATCCATGTTTTCTGGTCTTTCTTTCTTTCATGTTGTACATCAGCTCCCCCCAGGGGCAAGAAGACACAGGAGGAGGAGGGTGCTGTTCAGGATGCAGGCCAGGATCGGGCAGGCGAGGGCTCCTTTGCTGGCCCCAGTAAGTTTTAATTGTAATATAGAGTACCTATTTTTTCCTAGCGTTCCTCATTCGGTTTTTTCTAAATCGTCTTTGATCTTCTTGTAGACTGGATCTAAATTCTTATCCTGCCTTGACTATGACTCCCTGTGGTATTACTAGATTATTCTTATTAGTCTGTCTGTGTAGCTAACTAAGATTGCACATTTGGCAATTCCATTGGACTCCCATTCTAGTCAGCAATAGCTCTATGCACTGAGTGCAGTCCTCTGGGAATGTCCATAATGTCTTTTCAAGTCTTCTAAATGTTTATGCTTTGACAATTGCCAACAATAAAAAGGTGAATGACCACCAAGAAAGAATAAGATACTACTTTACTTTGGGTTTGGATAGTAGGACAATCCATTCTACTACTGTTGCAGGGACAAATCTGCACAAACAGAACTATGGACACTAAATAATGCATTGCTTACCTTATCAATTATAATAGGTGCTGTTAGACTTTCGACATACCTCAGTGATAACAGACTTTGTAGTTGAACCCCCAATCTCCTTACTGACTAGATAGTGTGGCAGAGTCATTTAGCTCCCAAAGTCACCGATGATTGATCCCCAATGATGATTAGATTATCCAACGCAGGACAAGAGTACGGAGTCAGAGTCAAGAAGTGTCAAAGGCACGGACTCATGCTTGCAAAAATTCCAAAACCTTTAGCTCATCCACTCTAGTCTGGAGGACCAAAAACCACAGAGTCTATTTAAGTTTAAAAGCTTTATTAAAAGTAAACACATTTATTAAAATCAACTTTGTCATAAAACTAAACGTTTAACTGAAAATGGAAAAGTGCTTAGTGCTGACGATTAATTGGACACATTTCTTGTGGTCGAGCCGAGCTCTCACCTGGTTTGAACTTGATCCTGCTCGTGTTCTTAGAAGTCAAGCTTCTGTCTGTTAGGAGAAAAAGTGGTGCGTGTTAAAAATAAAAAGCAAGCATTCATCAGTTGTGCCAAAAAGTGCAGCAAGACAACAGCCTTCCCTGGAAAAAGGGACATTTTTACTTTAGAGTAGACAGTCACAAATTATTACATTGTATTCTGTTTTTTTCACATTTCTTTATTCCTCCTAGACCAAATATTATATAGTAGTGAGTGGTGTATTCTAACATTCTTAAATGTACTTTGTAGGTGGAACATCTGGTGGCGGGGCCAGCGCGGAGGTGGTGGTATTGGACAAGGGGACCAACTCTGGGGAGGAGGCGGTGCAAGTGCCGGACGTGCCTGTGAGGGTTCACACGGTGGTGGCGGGCAGAGGTAAGCTATATATTCCTTACTTATTGAGATTGAAGACTGCATAGTGTGCTTTCTGCACGGGTGTATTATAAATCAACCAGGTAGTAGCCTCCTCTAAATGTACTTCGACTTAGCTGTGAAGTTTTTGGCGAGAAGAATCCCAAAAAGATCTGAGATGAACTTGATGGATGGGATGAACGAAAAGCGAAAGAAGGGTGTAAGTAAGTGTGGAAGGACGAGAAATTTAATGATGACTGGCAAAGAAGAAAGATATGTGTTTGCCTGGTCCCCGAGGTGGCTGGGAAGGAAAGAATATGGTATGGTGCATGGCTGGGTGAATGATGAAGCAAGGATGGGTGGAAGGAGAACAGCCTGGGTGGGTGAAACAGAAACTGTATGTGTGCATATACTTTGAATGGATGGATGCCTGGATCATGGTATTATCTGACTCTTAGATAGCATATGTGTATCTAGAGAGAGTAGACGGTCACTGGATGAACTAAGTGTTACTTTGAAGAGCATGTAACACCGCACCCGCACGTCCGTTCCAGTGTAGGAAAGGCAAGGAAAAGAAGTTGTAATTTTGTCCAAATACTTCCATGAATAGTAGCAGTAGTTTGTATTGCAACTGCAAGCACAGCATATATCCGGTTATTACGGTGGACACTCCCTACCTCTCTTAATAACTTTAGTTTAGTAGTAGTACGTCATTCATGTGTGGGTGTATCACTGTTCACTCAATAATAAGCAAAGCACCTAAAGTCATCCCATATGTCATCAAATACATCCCATGTGAAGTGATAGATAATCAGATTACTTAGCTTCTTCATTTTCCTTTTCTAGTACTCATTTGCACTGTAGGGTGAAAGCTAAATTAATTAAGCAGTAGCCCTTTCAACAGAGCATTCTCAGTGCCACCCGTAATAGAAAAGTAAGAGCTTCACCACCTGCATGTACTGGACCGGTACAGTAACGCAAGTCTGTCTCACTCATCATGGTGTGCGTCTGTTTTTCTCTGGTGCAAGTTCACTGCGCTGGCATTATGCCGGCTTGCATAAGATAACTTACCAATTTTCCTAAACAAGAGAGAAGAAAAAGAATAAGACTGGTGTACTGTCATAGTCGACTGTAATCGAAGTCCATAGTGCTCGTAGAATTTGTTCCTTAAACTCCCACTAATGTTAGAGCAAGAATGAAGAAGTGGGAGGTTAGATAGATACTGTCCTCAATAGTTATGTACTGTGCTTTCAATTTGCTACTTGTACTGTGACACAACTTTCTGCTCAATCATTTTGTGTTAATCTTAAGGAGCATTGGTTACAGACTATGTCTTTCTTTCTTCATATAGTTGCTCCTTCCAAATCAAACAGAACATCAAGGAGGGAGCTGGCTCAAATGGCCCGGCAACGGAGGCTGGATGCCACTGTCGCCGAATATCGGCGGCTGGTGGCCCTGGAGGAGGAGGAGACGCAGTCTACCGGTACAACAACAACATCCACTGGGACAGCTGCATCCTCCTCCGTGCCCCCACGGGCTGCCAGCCAGCGCAGTGCTCCAGCGGTACGGAGCCGGGCTACCAAAGCCAACCGCCACCGCCGAGCAGCAAAGACAGCAGCTGCCCCCCACAGGAGTTGCAAGGCACGCCAGCGCCGCTTATGCCTCAGAGTGTCCTACCTGGAGCAGGAGGTGCATACCTATAAGAACTTGGTGGAGGGCCTCCGCTTTGACCATGCCACCCTCCGCAAGGAGTATGATGCCCTGGCCGCTAAAGTCAACAGCACCCTCCCCTAGTGTAGTGTCCCTTGCCCCTTTTTTAGAGACTTTTGGGGGGTGGGAATTGGGAGTTGGGTTGTTTCTGGGACTTTTGAAGGACAATCGTTGGGTTTAGGGAGGGTCTTGCAGGAGATTATTTTGTTAGGGCTACAAAAATATATTTTTTGAAACTTTATCTGACCATACCTGTTTTTTACTGCTTTTGAGTCTGGTGGGTGGGGGTTTAACAGTAAGTTTGTTTTCCTGAAGAGTCCTAGGACTTTAGTAGTACTACCGTCAATCTCTCGTCTATTCCTAATACTCCATTATACTACCTCCCACCAAACGCTTATCTTACCTGTAATTTGTGTTTGAAAGTAGGGCTAGGCCCAGGGCTGGCTCCACAGGAAATGGCGATTAAGGTTGGCAATCCTGGGCGGATGAAATGTCCTCATTGCGGTGGTACTAGTGGTGTGACACAGTGGCAGTTGCATGCCTATGGAAAAAAAGAAAATGAAACCTGGTTTGTCCTTACTGTAGCATTACAACGGTACGATAGAGAATATAGCAGGTGACAGTACACTAGAACAGTGCCACACAGAGCCTAACAAATGGTAAAGTATTGAAAGTATAACTAGTACTTGCGTTGAATTTCTTTGACATTGGCTACTACTACAAGAAATAGTACTGAAGCTGAGTAAGTCTAGAATATATCCTCGGATTCCTTCACCAGCCTGTTGCTATGACCTTATCCTCCCCAGCAAGTGTGTGGAATTATTGATGTCATTTAGTCACACATCAAGCAAAACCACACAGCCCGGGGGAAGAGGGTTAGGGTTTGGAAAATGGATGGGAATGGGGGTTTCTTTTTGGGTAGGTTTTGTTGAGAGAAAAAAAAAAAGCACAGCATGGACAAACAATAATTGAAGATAAAGAAATCTTTGGGTACAAAGCTAACCATAAATCTTTTAAGTGACATAAAGGAAGTGCATGCCCTACTGCATGCATTGTTACTGAAAAGTAAGTAGTACTAGAATGCGACAGTACAGGGCTGCAGCGTTTTCACTTGCCTATCTCTGCACTCAGAGAAACACTTCTTACATTAAATTAGGTTTAAAAATTAGCCGAAGTAAAACCTATAGAATGGCTGTAGGGATCAATTTAGAAGCAGAGAGAGATCCAAGAAATGCAGTCACACTCATAGAAGAAAACAATGGATACTGTATCTGTATGTTGTTGTAGTTGTCCTGTTGAATTTGGTAAGTAAGTTGCATGCAGCAAACAATTCCTCTTATTAGCGGCACTCCTCCTTTCCAGCTGACGCTTCGTCCATCAATGTTGGTGACCAGAAGACACCCTGTCCACTGCCTGCCTGGTGGATGCTGAATTGCGTCTCGCTAATGTGAAGCCTGACTCCATCCTTTTTTCCCCATTGCACAGACTGAAACCCGGCCTGTAATTATTGAACGAAAAACAGGAAGTGCTATTACAACACCACTGATAAATAAATATAAGGTATGTACGCTGTGTAGTGCAAAAAGTCACACTTTGATTTTCCTAACAGACAGTGCAATATTTTTGAAAGTCCGAACTCTGTCTGAGTCACCTTTTGAAGGATAAATAAGTATGGGCAAATTAATTTAGCGGATCTTTCCCCTCAAGCTAGGTGTACTGTAAACTGTGTTTTAGAACAAAATTAGACCTTCCCAGCAGTGCTCCCACCCAGGACCCTTACTAAAGCCAGTCGCAAAAATGTAGAAGACCCCCAATCAGATCTCAAAAAACGAGGCCTAGCAGAAAACTGGTGACAAAACGTACTTTGAAAGTAAAAGTAGGCCCAAATACCCCCTTACCCACCGTGGATTGTATTCAAACCACTTGCAAGCAAGCAAAAGTATCCATAGCCAGCATCGCTCCAAGACTCGAAAACCCCCCCACCCAAACACATGCAATAGAAATACTGCTAACCCTAACGAGGCCTAAGTTAAGAATAGTGGCATAGGCTTTCTTTAACTATGCCAAATCCCCCCTTTCCCACCATACTACTGCTTTTGAGTCTGGTGGGTGGTGCTTTAACAGTAAGTTTGTTTTCCTGAAACTTAAGTCTGTGTCATTTTCTTCCTTTAAGTCTAAATGGCTAAATGTTTTCAACACTAAGTGCCTCTCACAGAGTAAGTGATCCCGCCTTTCCCACCATGGATTTTCTTCAAATCACTTGCAACAAAAATTACACATTCCCACGAGTGCTCTAAAACCCCAGAACTCAGTTGCAAAAATCAAGAACACCCCGAAACACATGCAATCCTGCTGCTAGGGCTAACCCTAATGAACCCTAAGTTACAAAAAGTGCCAAAACCTTTTTCCTCATGGATGTTGTTTAAACCAGTTTTATCCGGTATTAGACCTTCCCAGCAATGGCCCCAGAGCCGTCAACCCAGGCGAAAACAAGTAGAAGACCCCCAAACAGCCAAAAAGCAAAAGTACAAAAATGTGGACTTAGTCACTTTTCTAAAAATTTCCAAAATCACTCAGCGCGCGCTCTGCAGCTAGGCCCTAACTCCCCTCTGCCTCCATGGATTTCCTTCAAACCTCTTGCTATCTAAACTATCCATACCCAGTAGTGCTCCCAGACCCCGAAACCCACCCACAAACACCAGGAAGCCCCCCAAACAGGCCCCCGAAAACGCTACATTGAGCGAAAAGTCAGAAAATGCAAAACCTTTTTCCTCATGGATGTTGTTTAAACCAGTTTTATTCGGTATTAGACCTTCCCAGCAATGGCCCCAGAGCCATCAACCCAGGCGAAAACAAGTAGAAGACCCCCAAACAGCCTAAAAGCAAAAGTACAAAAATGTGGACTGTGTCACTTTTCTGAAAATTTCCAAAATCACTCAGCGCGCGCTCTGCAGCTAGGCCCTAACTCCCCTCTGCCTCCATGGATTTCCTTCAAACCTCTTGCTATCTAAACTATCCATACCCAGTAGTGCTCCCAGACCCCGAAACCCACCCACAAACACCAGGAAGCCCCCCAAACAGGCCCCCGAAAACGCTACATTGAGCGAAAAGTCAGAAAATGCAAAACCTTTTTCCTCATGGATGTTGTTTAAACCAGTTTTGTCCGGTATTAGACCTTCCCAGAAATGGCCCCAGAGCCGTCAGCCCAGGCGAAAACAAGTAGAAGACCCCCAAACAGCCAAAAAGCAAAAGTACAAAAATGTGGTTAAAGTTTTAATTATATTAACTTGTGCAAAACAAAGAAAGACAGAAACACAGGAATAAAAGTGAATAAGTACGAAAAAGAAAATTTCTGAATTCATTGGCTCATTTTCAGGCCTCGGTGTCAGGGAAGAAGAGTTCATCCTCATACTCTGCGAATTCAGGCAGGAGTCGGTCAGTGTCACCTAACACAGAAGAAATTCCCTCATCTAAGTTGCTGTCCTCCTTGTCTTCTTCAGTCGTGCGATCTGGTACTTTGAAATCTGGTGGTATGAGGTGCTCATTCATCTTGATCATTGTCAATATCTCCACATTTTTGGGCGAGAGGCGAGTCCGTTTGCAAGTTACAATGCCACCAGCAGCACTGAAAACACGTTCAGGAGACACACTTGAGAGTGGGCAAGACAAGTAATGTATAGCCAGGCGGGTGATCTCTGGCCACAATTCTTTTTTCCCATGCCAATACGCCAATGGGTCAGCATTAACATAGACCTCTGTTGAGTCATTCAGATAGTCCTGCACCATCGACTCAAAGTTCTCCACGGTTCCTCAACTTTGCTGAATTTTTGCTCGGACCTTTTGAGAACCATAACCAATCTCAGCTAGCCAATCCTCTTCATCACCCGCTATTTCTGTTGTGTCTGGTGCAGATGATGCGGTTGCCGGTGTGTTTAACGGCTGAGAGGTCACTTCTGCCACATCCACAGGTGCAGAAGTGGAGTCTTTTGACTGGGGATGGCCTGCTGATGTACTGCCTTTTCCTTCAATTTGCTTCCGTTCTCTTTCACACCTGATGGCTGACCAGGCTATCCAACGTTTGTACTTTTTAACATCTTCATCACCAAAAGGAAATAATGCACAGCCTGCCAGCGCCTTTTTGTAGCGTGGATGCAGAATAGCAGCACAAATGTAATGCTGTTCTGAGTGGATCTTTTGAAGACGTTCATCGCCAAGTAGACGCTCTAATAATTTCTCCGCCAAAACAAAAGCTTCTTGCTTTTCTTCATCTTTTTGAAACTTTGAAGACACCGCCTTCAGTTTGTGCTCCAGCATGCGCAACAATGGGATAGCTTTTCCCAAATTACAGTCCTCCCTGCTGACTGCACGCGTGAAGACCTCAAAAGGACGAAGCATGTCTGTCAGGCTTTTAACTAGCTCCCATTGCGCCGCATTTAACCTCAGGTCCTCCTTCACAGCTGTACCCATTGTTAAGAAATACTGATCGAGTACCGTAAACTGCTCATACAGACGCTCAAGCATGTAGAAGGTTGAGTTCCAACGTGTTGGCACCTCCTGGATGAGTGCTTTCACTGGCATTCGACGTTCATGTAGCAGGCTCCTCAGATGCTTCCGGGCCTTAAAAGAATGGCTGAAATGGTTGCACATTTTTCGGCAGGTGACCACTAACTGGCATGCTGGACTGTCTTTCTCCAAGAATTTTTTCACAACCAGGTTTATACAGTGCGCCAAACACAGCACTCTGAAATAGTCACCCAGTTCCATGGCCTTAACTACATTGGTGCCATTATCCGTGGAAACATAACCAATGCCGCATTTTTTTGGAGACAGCCAGTGAAAGACCTTTGTGTTGAACTCATTCAAAATGTTTTCTGCTGTATGACGTAGCTCCAAGCCAAACATGGCTAGTGTTGCATGTTTCCGAGCAGCTTTAAAAACTTGGTCCAGGTCAGCACCTGCGTTTAGCTTTGCTTTAACCCCTGAAAAAGAGACCCAGTGTGCAGTGATGCACATGTAATCAGTGCCTGCGCCACTGGTCCACATGTCTGTTGTCAGATGTATAGTGTGAACAGCACTCTTCTGCAAAGCTGCCCCAATCACCTCCAGCACATCTTCATGTAGTGCTGGAACCGCAACTCGGGCAAAATAGTACCGGCTAGGAACCTTCCATTTAGGGCAGAGCGCTGCCACTAATTCGAGAAAACCAACCCCTTCTACAAAAGAAAAAGGGAGAAGATCCAGCGCTAGCATTTTAGCCAGCTTAGTGTTATACAGACGCACCATTGGGTGGTTGCGGTCATATGGCGCGTATGAAGAAAACATTGTTTTAATGTTGCCCTGGACCATTTTACGGGATGATGATGATGACTTCTTCGACCCAGTTACGCTCGCTGATTAACTTTTTCGCATTGGTGTCTCACTCTGTCCCACACTCTTAGTGTGGCTCCCAGGGGTACTGGGTGTAAGTGAAGTGTGTGACACTTCTTCCTCCTCGTCATCATCAGATGGAACATCAACGTTTTCTCGACTTGCAATTCGGGCTTCCTTGATCTCCTTTAGGTGCGCAAACCATTGGACAGCGTGCTGTCTCTCAAGATGACCTCTCTGGCCTCCAGTCCCATAGTTGGTACCAAGCTTACCACGACTAACTGCAAGCTTACAAATGCTACAAATGGCTATGTTTTCCCTTTTTGTGCAAACACTAAAGAAGTCCCAAACTGCGGACTTGAAATGTCTGTGGGGGCCGGAGGAGGCGATACTGGTGGTGGCCGTGCTGCTAATGCCAGATGAAGTGGAGGATGTGTATTGCTGAACTTTACTATGTTGTGCACTTTCACCACGACTAATTGAGGTCGAGGTGGATGGAGGTCCCTTCTGGCGAGTAAGAAATATGGAAGCGGTAGGTTGTGGTGTACTAGTTAACATCAATGATTCTGGTGTTCCCATTGCCTCCTCGTCGACTTCATCATCACGCTCAGCAGCTTGTCGGGCTAGGGTCAAAATGTCTGTTTGCTGCATGCCCGCTGGGGCTTCAGTGACGTTAGTGATGATGACTGCGTCGTCGTCGTGAGAGCCTTCAGCAGCAGGAGTATACGCCACTTCTTGTTGAGCGTCATCACACTCCATAACTCTGAGAGTTTCGATGACCTTCCTTTTACGCTTAGCTACCTTTGTCAGATCATGGTGTGCCTCCTCAGCCTCACTCTCAGACGGCAGTAGTGCTGGTTCCCAAGTAAGATCCATATCATCAGAAGGAGGTGGGCTTGAAGAAGATGTAGACACCAACACCCTTGATCTTTTCCTTGCTCGGGATGTGGAAGACAATGAATGATCATCAGGAGGAGTGGCTTCCTCGAATGATACCTCGGCTTGATTGTCGATTTCCAGATGTGCCCCTACTTCTGGAGGAACAACTATTGTGGCCACTTGTTGTGCCCCTCCATGCACCTCTGCTCGCTCCTCTCCTTGCGCCACCTCTCCTTCCACATGTACTTGGGCTTGTACTTGCACATGTGATTGTTGTTGCGGCTGTGGTTGTTCAACACTCGTCAGATGAGTTACAACAACCTGTGTTGATTGAGGGACATTGCTGCTACTTTCTTGCGATGAGCCAACATCACTGGTCGATGGTGATTGAACAACTATACTGGCTGCCTCTGCAGCACTCAAGGACTTGGACCTAAGTTGGCGTGGTGGTGGTGGCACTGAGCCCAATGGAGCGGAGGTGCTGCTCCCAGCTTGGTCCCCAGCAGACCCCGCTGCTGCTGCAGGCGTACTTTTTTTTATCCCCCAAAATTTGGCGGTCGTCATCACACCAGTCTCCTTGGTAAGTGGCGCCACTTGCTTCTTCTGCTCCTTACTGGCAACTTTCTAGCTAGAGGAGCTACGGGCAACTTTTTTTGGGGCCATGTTCTTCAGATGTCACTCTGAACAGCAGGCCGCAGTTGCACAAGTTGCAGAGTTGTCTGTGGCCACACGCATACGTGACGTTGTGCTGCAAACACCGCAGCAGGACTTCTTCCTGGCACTGGTGGTTCTCTTGTGCACCTACAAGCAATGGAAGACAGAGGAACATCAGTTATACACCCCAAAAAGTAAAAAAAAAAACAAAAATCAGCACAATCCCATTCCCAGCCCATCCATGGCCTCAATGGTGTTTAAATCCAAGAAGACACCCCACAGAAAGACTAGGCCCATGCACCACTCACACTACCCCTGGGAAAAAGGCCCCACCAGCAGCCCAAAAAAACGACAAAAAACAAACAAAATTCAGCACAATCCCAGCCCATCCATGCCCTCAATGGTGTTTAAATTCAAGAAGACACCCCACAGAAAGACTAGGCCCATGCACCACTCACTACCCCTGGGCAAAAGGCCCCACCAGCAGCCCCAAAAAAACGACAAAAAACACACAAAATTCAGCACAATCCCAGCCCATCCATGGCCTCAATGGTGTTTAAATTCAAGAAGACACCCCACAGAAAGACTAGGCCCATGCACCACTCACACTACCCCTGGGCAAAAGGCCCCACCAGCAGCCCCAAAAAAACGACAAAAAACACAAAATTCAGCACAAGCCCAGCCCATCCATGGCCTCAATGGTGTTTAAATTCAAGAAGACACCCCACAGAAAGACTAGGCCCATGCACCACTCACTACCCCTGGGCATAATGGATGAAAGCTAGGCAAAATAAGTGCAGGCCTCAGACACTGCCTCTCTTCAAAATGGCCCCTTGCACCCCAAGCACATGTTGCCGGTACCAGCACTCAAGATGGCCACCACCACCACCCACATGGCCAGTCCAAATCAAAAGTACACCCCAAAAAAAAAAAAACACACAAAAATCACCACAATCCAATGCCATCCAGGATGTTTACATTAAAAAGACCCCACAGGCAGACTCAGTCCATGCACCACTACCCCTGGGCAAAAGGCCCCACCAGCAGCCCCAAAAAAATGACAAAAAACACACAAAATTCAGCACAATCCCAGCCCATCCATGGCCTCAATGGTGTTTAAATTCAAGAAGACACCCCACAGAAAGACTAGGCCCATGCACCACTCACACTACCCCTGGGCAAAAGGCCCCACCAGCAGCCCCAAAAAAACGACAAAAAACACAAAATTCAGCACAAGCCCAGCCCATCCATGGCCTCAATGGTGTTTAAATTCAAGAAGACACCCCACAGAAAGACTAGGCCCATGCACCACTCACTACCCCTGGGCATAATGGATGAAAGCTAGGCAAAATAAGTGCAGGCCTCAGACACTGCCTCTCTTCAAAATGGCCCCTTGCACCCCAAGCACATGTTTCCGGTACCAGCACTCAAGATGGCCACCACCACCACCCACATGGCCAGTCCAAATCAACAGTACACCCCAAAAAAAAGAAAAACACACAAAAATCACCACAATCCAATGCCATCCAGGATGTTTAGATTAAAAAGACCCCACAGGCAGACTCAGTCCATGCACCACTCACTACCCCTGGGCAAAAGGCCCCAACAGCAGCCCCAAAAAATCGAAAAAAACACAAAATTAAGCACAATCCCAGCCCATCCATGGCCTCAATGATGTTTAAATTCAACAAAACAGTTGTATCATGCACCCATAACCAACCCTGGTCCTACTGGATACTGTGGCTACCCACAATATATTGTATTTAATGTTCTGAAAAAGTTCCAAAATTGTAGTTGCAGCAACTGTAATGCCCCAAACAAACTTACTTGTGAAAGTTGATTTCTAATCCAAAAGTGATCCAAAGAAAGTCAAAAAGGCCTCAAATCCAAATATCCAGCAGCACCCACAAAAAGTAATCCTTCCAGGTCAAGGTCCAAATGAAAGTGACCAGCACATGAAGAAAGCACTGGGAGGAGCCTGCTGGACAGGAACAGGAAGTTGGAGACTGTGGGGCACTTCCTTCCTCCCCCACCCCAAAAATGGACTCCTTGCAAAAAAAAGTGCAGGCAAATGTCAACCTGAGGAATGATTCTGATAATAATCATCATTTTCTGAAGGTTTATGCTGTTTGCTGGTGGTTTTCTTGTGCAGAATTGCAAAATCTCTATTTCGCGAGTGCGAGATTGTTCCTGCCCGCCGCACCTACGTGTTCGCAATCGCGAACTCTCGCGATGCGTGCTGTGCAAGGTAAGGTGGCAAGCCGCGATTACGTATTCGCGAGCGCCAACTCCCGCGGGATCCCGCAGCAAGATCTAAAATGGCGCAGCACTCGCAAAATATCGAGAAAAACAACTTGGCAAACGCTGAATGACGGAAAGTGAACGCCGTGCGCCACGCCGCGCGCCGCAATATTGTATCACCAAGCAAAAAAATCCGCCGCGTGTGAATTGACGGATTTTCGGCAAATTCGCTAGAGTTCGCAGATTGCGAATTTACCGAAAATCCGCAAATTCCGCGAGCTGAACGGATTTGCGCCCATGCTTAAAAATAATCCAACTGAAATTAAACTACTGGAATGTTTATATATGAATGTTAAAACTGGCCAAAAAACGTTTGTTCATTTTCCCTTTCCCTTCCCAGATTTACTGTTTAGTAAGTACACTCTGAATGTCACTTTTTGCATGTTATGTCACACTTTAATCACTTTCCTTTCCTAATGCGCCGTTGTATTGCACTAATGATGAAATGCATTTAAATGAAGTGTTTTTCATGTATGGATTGGGTATATATTTATCAATGAATAATTAATTGATGAATTAAAAAACATATGTTTACACTTAAGAAAGTTCTTTTGTATATTGTGGATTTGCATTGATATGAGCTCAAATGATTGGAGCTTGTGTCTGATTAATTATATGAAGAGAAGAAATGTGTAGCGATTTAAGCAGAATTTGAAGATATCAGGTTGTGAACCCGACAGAACCATTGTTGATATTACATTGCATTGCCCAGGTTCTGAGGGATACTGGGTCACCCCATGGTGATTTACCTAATGTTTTATGAAGCATGTTTCTTCACTTTAAAATCCTTATATTTAAATAAATGATTGTATTTTCTGTTATAAATATGGCACCATATACACAGGCCACTGGAAGTAAAAGGCCTGCTGTTGGTAAAGACACTTTGATATGGGAGAAAATGTAAATGATGAGTTTTATGTAATGCATATAAACAAAGTTAACTCTTCAAAAGTTCAATTTTCTCTCATTTCAAAGTGCCGCATTTACACACAGCTGGCACCTTACTCCCAGTGGCTGGTAGACATGCAGCCATATTTAGACCTGAAAAACACAGCCATTTTTGTTTTTAAATGGGAGAAATTTAAAGTGCAGAAAAATGTTTCATCAAGTGCAGAAAAATGTTGTTTATTATTAATGTTTTTCCAGAACATTTTTATGCACTTTAAAATTCTCCCACTTAAAAAAAATGGTTGTATATTTGTGTTGTACATGCAACCGTGCCACAGATGGCAAAAGGTACATGTCCTGTGCCACAAATACACAAGACACAGGCTCTCAGTCATCCATACCATCATTTGACAGCCATGTTCATACATCCCCACAGACCATGAACTCACTGACGCACATTGCTGTCCTTTCACCGACCACTAGTTTCATAGTTTTTTGTTCAAAGCACAGTTGCAGGCTCTATGGACATTAGGTTTAAAGTCAATGAAGCTGGGTTAGGTGGTGTCTTATAACAATGCACGAGTTACTTAGCCTTCCATAGCTCACAACGTTTTTTAATGATCAGAAGTAGCTTCCATTACAGAAAAGGTTTGAGACCCCTGGTCTAGCATCTCCACTTGTAGGGGTGGCTGCTATGATTTCACTATTACAGAAACGCCACTGGTTGCCAGGTCTCTATTAATAGACCAAAGACTTAGTGACCAACCTGACTTGTGCAGCATCGGTCGCTCCCCCAGGCTCCCTTGACTCTGGGTATCGTAGCGCTTTGTTGTGATTGCCTCCAGCTGTGTTTGTTGTGCTCGGCACTCCGGTAGCGACATTGAGCTGTTAGCCTAACCCACATCGCGCGAGTGACAAACTAATTTGCCTGCTGCGATATAAATTAATTATAATTGAATCTGCCTGCTTGCACACTTAGAGGTGCCTCTGCCCACGCTTAATATTATATCATTCCCCACTTGTGCCGATCTATTGGTGCTTCGCGCTGTGTTTTTGCGGCCATTTTCTTTGTTGTTGTGCCTACCAGCCCGCCCCCCACCCCGATCACACCTCCCTGCGGCCCCTCCCTTGCCCCTCCCCCTCCACCATCCACATATGACAGATGCTTTCGCGTGCAGCGTCCACGCGCAGCGTTCGCGCCCCAGTCGCGCCGAAGGTGCGCCAAAGGTAAGCCCGTCTACGCCCGTCCGCGCCAAGACCGCGCCCAGCGCCAGACCCCCCTGGTCCCCGCTTCACCCATCCCTCCCGCATTACATACGACGCCTCCACCCTCTTAGCCCTAAACCCCGGCCGACTCCCCAACTGCGCCCAAGCCGCTCCTGGACACACCCATGGACCCTTCACATGCAACTCCTGCAAATATGACGGCACTAAGACCAACTCCTCATCCACTAACACCAAACAGAAACCTGACACCAACCACCTTAAATGCATCCTGCTCAACACCCGCTCGGTCCACAGACACGCCATCGACCTTTGGAACCTACTAGACACCATCTCTCCGGACGTCGCCTTCCTAACAGAAACATGGATGAACGCCTCCTCAGCCCCAGACATCACCATTGCCATCCCGGAAGGATACAAGATCATTCGAAAAGACCGCACCAAGCAAACAGGAGGAGGCATCGCCATCGTCCATAAGAATTCCATCCGCATCTCAACCAGCTCAGACGTTAACCTCGCTAGCGCCGAACACCTGCACTTCCAGATCCACACCGACCCCAAGACCACACTCAGAGGCACCCTCCTCTACAGGCCACCTGGACCCCGTGCACAATTCAGTGAAGACATCACTGACTTTATCACCCCACACGCCCTCCCCTCTGAGGACTACATTCTACTGGGAGACCTCAATTTTCATCTGGAAAAGAGCAACGACAGCAACGACACCACCCTACTGGACAATCTCGCCAACCTTGGACTCAAACAACTTGTTAACACCCCTACTCACTACGCAGGTCACACACTCGACCCCATCTTCACCTCCAGCAAACATATCTCCTTCAGTCACACCACAGTTCTCCATTGGACGGACCACAGCTGCGTTCACTTTGTCTTCAAAAAGACCACAACCCACAACCATCCTCAACCTACTCTGCGAAGAAACTGGAACAAAATCACCATCGACCAGATCTCCTCATCGCTTCTTCAAAACCCCCCTGCCCACTCTTCAAACCCCAACCAAGCAGCCATTAACTTCACTCAATGGCTAACCAACAGCGCCGACAACCTAGCACCTTTGGAAAAACGTCAAAACAAACTAGGCAGCAAAAACGCTCCCTGGTTCAACGTTGATCTTAAGAAATCCAAGAAACTCTGTCGCTTCCTCGAGAAGGCCTGGAAAAAAGACCCAAACACCAGCACCAAGGACGCCTTCAAAAACGCCACCCGCACACACCACCAACTGATCCGGACTGCCAAGAAAGCTGCACTTAAAGACCGACTAGACAACAACGCCCACAACAGCAAGGAATTATTCAACATCATCAAAGAGTTTACCAACCCCACTGCCAACTCCAATGACATCACGCCCACTCAAACCCTTTGCGACTCCCTTGCTTCGTTCTTCCACGACAAAATCGCAGACATCCACAACAGCTTCGACAACCAACCCGGAGACCAACCCTCCCAACCCTCTGCCATACCCTCACCCCCTCCGAACATCCTCAACGACTGGAACCCTATCTCCACCGAGGACACCATCCGCCTGATGAATTCCATTCACTCTGGTTCCCCTACAGACCCATGCCCTCACCATATCTTCAACAAAGCAGACTCCATCATAGCACCACACCTCCGGGACGTCATCAACTGCTCCCTCAACTCCGCCACCTTCCCGGAAAGCTGGAAACACGCCGAACTCAGCGCCCTTCTGAAAAAACCCACAGCTGACCCCACCGAACTCAAAAACTACCGCCCCATCTCGCTCCGACCATTCCCGGCCAAAGTCATCGAGAAAGCGGTCAACAATCAGCTCGCCGCCTTCCTCGAAACCAACAAATCCCTCGACTCCTCACAGTCCGGCTTCCGAGCCAAACACAGAACTGAGACCGCCCTCATCGCAGCAACAGATGATATTCGAACTTTACTGGACAATGGAGACACAGTCGCCCTCATCCTCCTTGACCTCTCCGCAGCCTTCGACACAGTCTGTCATAGCACCCTCCTACAACGCCTCAGAAACATCGGAATCCAAGGAAAAGCACTGGAATGGATCACCTCGTTCCTCACCGGAAGAACTCAGAGAGTCCGCCTTCCACCATTCAAGTCAGAGGCCACTGAAGTCATTTGCGGCGTGCCACAAGGATCTTCACTCAGCCCCACCCTCTTCAACGTATACATGAGCCCCCTCGCGACCATCGCACGCCAACACAACCTCAACATCATCTCCTACGCTGATGACACTCAACTGATCCTCTCACTCACCAAAGACCCGAACACCGCCAAAACCAACCTACATGAAGGAATGAAAGAAGTAGCCGAGTGGATGAAGCACAGCCGTCTGAAACTGAACTCAGACAAAACAGAAGTCCTTATCTTAGGTACCTCCCCCTCCGCCTGGGATGACTCTTGGTGGCCTGAGGCCCTTGGAAAAGCACCCATCCCGACAGACCACGCATGGAACCTAGGCGTCATCCTGGACTCCTCACTCTCAATGAACAGACAAGTCAACGCCGTTTCATCATCCTGCTTCAACATTCTTCGCATGCTCAAAAAAACATTTCGCTGGATCCCCACCGAAACTAGAAAAACGGTCACCCACGCACTGGTCACGAGCCGCCTAGACTACGGTAACACCCTATACGCCGGTACCACCGCAAAACTTCAGAAAAAACTCCAAAGCATCCAGAACGCATCAGCCAGACTCATACTAGACATCCCGCGTAAAGACCACATTTCTAGCCACCTGAAAAACCTCCACTGGCTCCCCGTCAATAAGAGGATAACATTCCGCCTCCTAACCCACGCACACAAAGCACTTTACGAACTTGGACCCGAATGCCTCAACACTCGACTTTCCTTCTACACCCCCTCCCGGCAGCTACGCTCCTCCAACCAAGCCCTTGCCACTGTACCTCGCATCAACAAAACAACCATGGGAGGAAGATCCTTCTCCTACCTGGCAGCTAAAACCTGGAACTCACTTCCCACTCACCTTCGCCTCACTCAGAACCACCTAGCATTCAGAAAGCAACTTTAAACTTGGATATTCGACAAGTAATTCCCCACCCCTCTTCAAGCGCCTTGAGACCCTCTGGGTATGTAGCGCGCTATATAAATTATCTGACTTGACTTGACTTGACTTAAATGCAACATCTCCCAGCAGATGAAGGGTTCCATCATAGCACACCCACCACAGACACCTCTACTAAATTCTAACCAGCCACTTGCTTGTGTATATTTTGATCACTGTGGCCTCTTGTCATGAGATGGAGCTTATAAGTATATCTTGGTGACAGTTTATCCCTGCTCCTGATTCCTATGGGTCTGGCTACAGCAGTCGGTGGACACTCAAACTGTTATAAAAGATCTGCAAATCTTTATAGGGACATATGCAGTTGGCACATTAAATTCCGACCAAGGTCAGGGGTTAGCCTCCAAGGCTTACAAAGATGCCATGGGCAGATTGGGTGTGACTCTGCGCTATTCCTCCCCTACCATCCTGAGGGAAATTCGGTTGAGGATAGAAGAAAGTGAGACCTAATGCAGTCTTTAACACTAATGGTATTAGGCTCAGGTCACATCTAGGCCCATCATCTATATGTGGTCCTGAGAGAGTTGAATAATCTACTTAGAAAATCCCTGGGTGGTCGGACTCCTTATGAGATCCTATTTGAGATTGAAATGTAGGTCCCAGAGCTCGTCAGTCCCAGCACAGTGGCGGCTGAAACACCTTATGATATAAACAAACGTTTGACTGTTTTCCAGGAACTGAATGCTTTCCGGGATAAACAAAGCATCGTCCAAGTAAAACGCATCACCACTGGAGGTGTGAAAGAAGTGCCAGCAGCTCCTGGGTGGATCCCCAGGTTAGGGGATTTGGTCAGGGAGAAAATAGTGGACAAAAAATAATTTGGGCCATCCTACAGAGCCCCTGTACCTGTCCTGGCTGTTGAAGGTACCAGAACTATACTTCTTCTGCCTCTTGCCGGCTGCAGAAACAAGAGATTTGCCTCCATTGATTTGATCAAACCATATTATGTGGGTGATTCTCAACAGTAGGCCACGTGGGCTCCTTGGTAGTTACCGGCCTCCTCTCACTATCATACAGGAAGTTCCAATGGAAGCTTTAATCATTGATGAAGCCTCCTCTCCCTAGCGGGAGACAGCAATAACCAACAATGAAGTATCACTTCTACCTGCTGCATCAACAACTACAATGCAATCAACTTTTACTAAAACACAGATTTCAATTTGGAATCCTGATATAAATGCTGTTTCTGTCAATGTACCACAGATCGAGTCATCTCCCAGTTCTACAAAGCCTGCAGAGCTGCCAAATATAGATTGGACTGCCTCTGGCTACTTCATTGACTTTGATGACTTTTCTTTGGACTCATCTGATCCTCCAGCACATCCACCTTAATGTATGAGACTGCATGTTTTCTATCTTTGGCTGAAAAAGACATTCTGCCAGATTCATCAAAGACCCGTTTTGCGAGTCTTTAATAGCGATTCACAAGGAATCGCTATTAAGGACTTGCAAAACGGGATTCATGTAGGAATTGCAAAAAATATTGCGATTCCTACATGTTCCTTATTTGCGATTAGCAAATTGCTAATCGCAAATAAGGAATAACTCCCCATGCATTCCTATGGGCCTAAAGGCCTAAAGGCCCATAGGAATGAATGGGGAGTTATTCCTTATTTGCGATTAGCAATTTGCTAATCGCAAATAAGGATGCGATTTCAAGGGTGCAGGGGTGTCCAAAGGACACCCTGTAGCACCCCTGAAATGTGAATTCACACTGATGTTGTGCACACACATGTCCAAAGGACATGTGTGTGTGTAACATGCAACTTAGAAAAATGCATTAAAATGCATTTTTCTAAGTTTTCGCTATTTACCACGAGGTTTGACTTCGTGGTAAATAGCGGTCCTAAATTGAGAATTCGCAATTTTTAAATGTTTCATGAATAGCATTTAAAGAATCTCTAATAGAGATTCCTTAAATGCTAATCCTCGCATATTAGCGAATTCTTTATTAGCGATTTTTGCATTTGGGATGATGAATCCCAAATGCAAAAATTGCACTCGCAAAGGGCCAGATTCTCAGAATCTGGCCCTTTTCCGAGCGCATTTCGCTTGATGAATCTGGCCAATTGTTCCTCCATGGTTACACCTTTGGATTACAATTGTGTTACGTTTCTTGGTCCTTTGGATTGATTTTGTGACAGACTTTTTCTTGCTTCTGAGTGGACACTATCTTCCAGAACGCTCTGCTGTACAACTGGTGAACTTGGTTCTTACACCACATTCTTCATCACACAAAGTGAAAAGAGATATTTCCCTGGTAAGCATTGTAGCTGTTGCATTTCCTATTTGGATTGTTTGGGATAAGGTATCTTATGATGTGTATGGTCCTACAGAACATTTGCAAATACCATATGCATTCTGTATTTCTCTGAATGACATTATTACCCCATGTACTGTCTCTGGTGATTGGGATATTGATACAGTGCATGAAATGCTAGAATATCTTGAGCATTCAACAGTTTTTCCTTCTGATGAACTGTACGAAGGCATGACTAACTATGGTGAAACGTTTTGCTTTCAACTCCATGTGCTGTCTTGAATTACACCCAGTGAGAACATTGCCCTACACTACCACAGGATACATCAAAAACATTTGCACGTTTGCTTATTTTTATGGATTTGATACCTTAGACCCAGTGTCTTATTATTAAAAGCTTGCACCATCACCTGCAAAGACAAATATGCTGATAAACTCTAGGCTTCTTTTATTTCCCACATGTCCACACAAGGGTTTGACACTTGTAGGGACACTGCCGATGTTAAATCAATTTGGGGAACAAAGGATGGGTAGGTTCAAGGGAACGAGGCTTTGTTTAGAGCATGCCGTATACCACAACATATGATTGTCCTGAACAAAACTGTGCAACAAGATCATGCCTTGGGCTGGCTAAAATGAAGGATTTACACTCACCAAATATGCTCACATTTGCATTATTTGCAAATTGGCAGCAGTTTACAAAATACACACAGGAAACTGTAGACACCATGCTAAGCAATGGCACATACAATTCATCAGATACCAATGGGAAGGGAAGGTTAGTGTGGCCGTTAGATACTAACGGACAACAGGCACGATTTCTGGGTAACACCAAGGGTTTCAAGATCAGCAGGCCTAACCTGCATTATGTGCTGACAGACCACTCGGATGGAAACAACTTACTGTGTTGAGAAGTTGTGTCTATATTGGCTAACAAATATGCATCATACACATAGAGAAGTTACCTTTTACTGTTGCTGAAGCACCTTCCTCAGAGTGGATGATCCACAGGTTCATTAATCTGCCCATTTCAAAATTGCCATGGTTTCTGCCATTGTGACTTGTTGTTCACACGTATTGTTTTCACCTGCCCGTACAATTAGGGAGGCAATGCTTTGACCTTCAATAAAACCTTGAAACGTGTGCTTTGATGCCTTGAGTAGACTGAAAGCCTTACTATTTCAGAAAGATGTGACCTCAACATCTGCATAAGAGATGTTTGAACTTCAATTTGCAAGTTCCTCTTTAGAGACTCTCACTATTCTGCACTAATTTCGCAATTAATTTTGGACAACTGGTGCACCGCACTTTTAATACATCTAATACTGCGGGCGTAGCGCATGTTTTCAGAAGCTTATGGTCTGGTTTGGTTAGCACCTTCCAGACAGTCTTCAGGGGCATTTCATCATGTATACACTCCGTACTTGGAAGTGTCTTTGGAGGTCTTCCACTGGTCCTACTCCTGATTGTGGGGACTGTGAATTTATTTTTTCTGCTCTGCAATGGATGAACCATTGCAAGATTGAATGGAATTGGCATTACCACATGTGCTCCTGTGCCGTGAACGGATGGTACAATGTTTTGACGCAACCTTGCTTGAAGAACTGAATGAGCACTAGTTCCTGTCCTTTCTGCCTGTGTGGCTACTCTGTGTGCAGCCTGTATTCCACTGTCTGGTGTGCACTTTAGGGCTGCTTGGACTTGTGCTTAGAAACGCAATCGGTTCAACCTCTGGACATAGAAGTACTGGTGGGTCCCTGTAAGGCCCCTTTGTATCAATGTTCCTTGTGTTTGCCGTTACTTCTAAACACATTCTATGAGTCTTTCTGGGACACTTCCGCTCCTGGTGCATTGGATCTTGGCTCTGGCCCTGAGGATGTTCTACTGGCTGTGGTTACTCCTTCACGGCTGCTGTGTGGTCTGGATGGGAACATGTTTGCTCCATAAACCGGCTCCGATGTGAGTCTTTGGGATCATCGTCTGCGGTTGCTGGGAACAGAAATGTTTTGTCTGCCTATTGGAACACAAACAATAATTTGCCCTGTTTTTACATCCCAAATTCCTTTTAAATTGCATTCCTTTTAAAAACTGATTTTTATTTGTTTTTATATGTTTAATTATGGCTTTCTAAAAGCTTTGGCGACAAACAGCATGATTGCCTTTTTTAAATACAATTGTTTGCATCTTTTATATGGATATATTGAGCAGTGTTGCTTAGAATAATTTTTTATTAGTATTGGATAGCTTCAGCCGACTCTCGTCCAGGGAGTGGGTGTCACATGGCTGGGTCAGGCCCAGGAAGAAACACTGTTATTTTACATGCACACGCTTCTTAAGTCGCCTTCTTTTCTACACAATGACTTTTGACACAAATTTGCTTGCGTGAAAGTGCAGGATTAGTTTCCCAGAAACCATATTGCTTACATTTCCACTTCATAGGTGCACTATCATGACACCTTGAACATTTATTACAAGGCCTAAACGTCCTTTGTGCAAATGTTATTTGTTGTTCATCCATAAGGCGAGACAGCCATCACAATAGGATAAACAATGACAGCCTGGCTTAGGGCTCGGCACGGAAGCATGGATACGTTTATTATATAAACACATGCATTTCCTTGTCCAAATGAGAGGAGTAGTTAGCTGCCACTGTCGGAGTCTCAGCCCGGCTGATTCCTATTTTCCCTCTGAGAGGAGGGATGTCAAACTTGTGAGCAAGATAGGTATCTGAACACATTTACCAACATGTAATGGAGAGTTAGATCATACAGTAGGGCAGTGGTTCCCAAACTTTGTGGACCTGCGGCTCCCTTGATCTATTGGCCATTGGCCGTGGCTCCCTATTATGTTACTATTTCTTCGGTTGGAGGGGGATGTAAGCCTGGACTCGGAAGAACTTCCATTTTACTCCCTGAAAATAATTGGGATGAAGTCTATGAACATATTATAAAAATTAAAGCAGTCGTTTAATAATAAACTTTCATTGATTAAGTGACGGTAAGTGCATAGAAACATTCCTTCGTATTTATGTGGCCCGTGGTAATCTCACTGTGCCATGTGCCATGATCTTTCTGACTTTGTTAGTGCTTCTATTCACCTTCTTTTCCATCCACCTGTTTCGATGCATCTTTCTGTTTGTACTTCTGTGTTTGGAGCAAAAACTTAGCTCAAGCACAACGGAACTCTGAAGTGTGACTTACCCTTGTCCCTTTTTTTGATTCCGCTCAATGTCCCTGAACATGCTTAGGGGCCCATCACTTTTGTAAAGGCACCTAGATGCTCCGATGCTTTAGCCCTCAAGATGCTTAGATGCACCACTGTGGTCCATGAGGAAGTGGTCAGAGATTTGAAATGGCTTGAATGCACGGCTACTCTGTCCCTGAAGGTGCTTCGATGCACATCCTAGTGAGTCCCTGAAGGTGCTCAAATGCACCCTTATCCCTTAGGTCAGAGGTACCCTTCCTCTCTGTGTCACTACCAGCTGTGAAAACTACCTCCCCCTTGAACTACTTCCACGTTTGAGATATCCACTTCCTGGATGCTCCTCTAATATGTGACACTCTCTCTCTAATGGTTCTCCTGCCGCCAATGGTGCTGCTACCTCTTGTTATACATACACCCTTCAGGGTGACGCTGTGTGCTTCTTCCATTCATCCTCTCTAGTGCTCGCGCTCTTGTGCATGTGGTGTACCCATGGGCAGCTGAGTTATATTATCAGAGGGCTGGGCAGGATGGGTGGTGCAGAGTGTTAGCCTGCTGGGAGGCAGCTGCCGTAGAGCTGCAGTGTTTGTGTGTGAATGGGACACAGGGCTGTGCTTTTCACACTCATTCGTTGCTTATTAGTGCCTGCTGGGAGGCGGCCGCACTACAGATGTGTATGAGTGGGATGTTTTCCAAAACTGAGTTTGGGTGACTTGGTAGTCATAAGGCAGAGGCTGCGAGATTATTGTGGCAAACTGGTAAAGTCCAGTTTGACAAGATATCTCTTCGTGGATCTCAAGTACAACATGCGTACATAAGTACTGCTTTTGGGCTGTTCTGAGTCTTTTAGAACTCCATAAAAATCGGAACGGGTGATTTACTTGCCAGATTCTCTTTAGTTTAAATTTAAAATGACAACAATTAGTTTGTGTAATTATATATTTAAAGATGGTGTGGCGTAGAGCTCGGGGTAATCTCACATGATTACCCGATCGTTAATTTCACATTTCCTTTCTTCCGAACCTATTTGTAATGACAATGGCCTAGAGTCGCTGCTGAAAACGGGCAGCAATAAACGCTTTGCATCGCTCCTGATTGCACCTGACCCCGCCTAAGTGGAAGGTTTGTGACTTGCTGAAGCTGGGCCAAACCATGTTCCAGTGTAGACGCTGACAGGGGGACGTTCGGAACATCCCACGAAAGTCCGAAATGGGTTACTCTGCGCCGCAAAGATGCAATCTACAAACTTTCCACATTATAAAAATCTTATTCAGAACCTACCTTTCCCACATTCCTAAACTGTGCGTGGCGCCCCTGTGTTGTTCTTACGGCGCACCAGGGTGCCGCGGCGCACAGTTTGGGAACCACCGCAGTAGGGGATTTTGGCACATTACTGACCATAAGTAACTAGGTTAGGAAGCGCATAGTAGGAGTACACTATAAACTGTACTTATATACCAGCATATGTATACTGCTTTAGCACAATGGTAGATCCTTTTCACTGTTGTCACATTGCTAATTATGTTAATCTGCTTCTATCATTAATTATTGCAGCACATATTGTGTACACAAGAAGCGCACTGGTTCAATATGGATATCCACGAGTGACTGAGCTAAAAGGTTCTAGATCTGTTACCACGATTCCTTGGGAAGTCAGGGCTGTCATGTTCTGAGGTTGCCACATCCATCTGTTACCCTCTAAAGTTATGGGGTACTTTTAGAGACATTGTGAGCTAGCAGGACTATAGGCCAACATATCCCGGGGGAGTGCAGAGAATCAGTCTGGCACCATCCCAACATTTATGTTATCCAACAAACACACAGTTCCTACTGAGATAGTAGAAGCTGTACAACGGGCAAGACTGGTAAAGAAATAAGGACAGGTGGTCAAATATAACTATGTCAAGTTGGAAAGATCTGAGATTACATCTGTTTGGTATGGCAAAAGGATGAGACATGGAGCAAGACAAGCATTTCAAAACAATACACTGCCCTTAAAGTGCAAGACTGTACTAAGAAGGCAAGACCATATAGTATATCTCTTTTTATAACATGGGTTATATTGCATGACAATAATATCTCATGCACTAATTTGACCTACCCACTACTCTGCAAGGTGCATATAGGAGTATGTAGTGTTTTGTTTTTTTATAAAGTGCTTTATACTGCATTTCTATGCAGTTTTTTCAACCAGTGTATGTTCAACTCACTGAGCTACGCCTAAGAATATTAATCAAACACATTTGTAGAGGTAGGTTGGAGTTATAATTATAAACTTATCTTCGAATGTAATGGTAAGCAACGCAGTGGATGCGTTATTATCCACCTCTATATGGTGACACACAACTGTCACTAGATCAGTTCAAAATCAATAACAAATAGGCCCAAGGAAAGTTTTTGTAATGGAGGTGTAATCTCATGTAATTTTGTTGATTTCACTTTACACTCGTTATACAACATTCCTGAAGTTACGCTTTTACACCGTGATGCATAATTATGTGCCATCAATGGCAACATTTATCATGAGAGCATTGGAACAATGCAAGCAACCAGAGCAACTTTTTTTTGGGCAATGATTGTGCTTTTTTTTGTGTGTGAAATGCATGCTTCAAAATGGACGTGAGGATGCTAAAATATAGCACTAAATTCTAGATTTGTATTTTGTGTGCTTATATGTGACTTCACCAGCCACGGCCGGTAGTGGGAGTACCGGCCGGGCGGTGATGTGGGGAGGGGGAGGGGGAGGGTGGGGGGTAGTAATGTATGGATTGCGTAGTTTAACAGGTAAGTAAACATATAAATAATTCAAACAAATTTCGTTGTGCGCACTGCATCACATTTGGTGATGCAGTGCACCCAACAACATTCGTTTTATTTACTTATATTTTTACTTACCTGTTAAACTCCGTAATCCATACATTACTACTCCCCACCCTGCCCCTGCCCCTCCCCATGTCACCGCCCGGCCAGTACTCCCATTACGGCCGCGGCTGGACTTCACATTGTTTTTCCCAAAATTCATGCAAGTAAGCAAAACAAAGCATGCAAATTTCTAGGCCTGGGCGTGATTTTAGTTACACTGGAGTCATTGGAGTGATATCAGCAATTACACATTACTCAGGTGATGCAAAATTACGCAATTATGCCAACTTTGAGAAATTAAGAGTAACTTGGAATAACATTCCTACCACAGGAGAAACAAACTAAGAGAAAGCGAGCTGCTGCTGGCTTCTGCTATATGTGTCCTGTAGCACTTACTGCTATTTTCTTAGCACCATATGCATCTTTGGGCCCATTTTGGAAGCAAGGGTGAATTGTGCACTAAGAAAATAGCGATACATGGTGAATTAAGCTTTTCGCGTAATTACGCATAACACAAGTATTTTTGCAATAATATGAGTAATTACGCTAGAGAATTATGCCAGCTAAATCCACACCTATACATTTCACACATGCTGGTAAAAACATTAGTACGTCATTTCAAAACGAAGTGACTGTTCTTCTGGGTTAGTCGGCTAAAAGAATAACATGAATTGAATATAAAATAGAAATTATGGACATTTATTTTGCCAGGCATATGGGAGCTTTTGTACAATTACTTTTTACAAATAAAAATGTTCATGAAGTCCCGAAAATATGATAGAAATAGTTGATTTACCACGTATCCACAACACAACAATAAAGAGAAAATAGCTCCAGTTTGTTGAGTGAGAGGTTCTTCAATGTGGACTTTCAGTACATTATTTTCAGCTTTAATCTTTAGTGGAAAGAGCATTTATTCCAAAAGACGTTAATCACTGAGCCACGTGATGTTGCTGTCAACAAAGAAGTGAATATTATACCGATTAGTGCATGGCATACCTTTCAAATTTAGTTTTAAAAAATAAATTATAAAGGTTACGCATGTTCAGGCACATAATTTAAGCAGTTACTTTGTGAATATCAAAGACAGAATAATATTAGCAGAAGGCTTTGCTACATGCTATATTGCATATGAAGAAGCTAAAAAGATTTATTGAAGAACCCCCCAAAAATTATTTGAAATCAAATGAAGAACCTAAAAAGAAATTGGCAGCACCGTTTAGTAGTTAGTAAGCGGCTCATATGCAAAAGCCCTTGTAAAAGACTTGACAGCCGCTAGCTATTTCATAAACACCACATACCATAACTCTGGAATGCAGTCAGGCTGGAAAAACAGTTACACGTGATTCGCGGCTGGTGCAGGTGAGCGCGGTCGAGCGGTGCGGCGGGGGTGGATGGGGGGGATAGGAGGGAGTAGACAGACTACGGAATAGGATTTATTTAATTTTCCCTATTCCGTCGTCTCGACTCCCCCCGCCTCACCAAGTTTACCTGCACCGGCCGCGACTGCCATGAATTTAGAAAAATGGTTGGCTTTATGCTTCATGTTGATGGTTCTTAAGGTCAGTAAACATGGAGTATTTTATGCTGTAGCAACTCGTGCTTGAAACACATAAATTACATGTTAAAACACAGAGGTTTTGGAGAGGCTTGAAAACATTTGTATTGGCCTACTGGTGAATTTTGAAAACCAAAATAATTAAGCCCAAAGGTAAAATCTTGGACTGGGGTAAGGTGGCATTTTTATCCCAGCAGTGAAGCAGCTTATTGTGGTTACAAAATTGATCTTTTCTCCACTCGGATTTTTTGGTGCCAGAACCAAAAGACCCAGTGGGTGTTCAACAATGATTTATCTGATTTTCACTGCCCCTCACCTGCTTCAGCCTTGATGGGGGTGAACAGTTAATGCATCTAACGCCACTCCACTCCTGATGGCCTGAAATCACACCTAGGTTCTGGTCAGTGACGAGAGGATACTTTACTCTGGTGCTTTACTTTTTCTAGGATATTTTGCCGAGAGACTTAAAAAAAATGTATAATGTCTATGGTTCCCGTTCTTCAATTTTGATCACTCTGGTGTCTTTTTGACTATTATATTTTTTTTCTAGTTTTCTCATTCGGCTTGGAAATGTTATTGTGTTGTTTTACTGACATTAAAATCGATTTATTGGCAATAACATTGTTTCTTACTACTTGAACTGAACATACATTTCTCTGAACAATAATCTACTGCTTGTGCCACAGCGGCCAAGGGTTGAGAAAGAGTTTCTCTGAGAACCCGGTTTGAGCCTAACCATGGTCTGTATATTATGTTGTTGAGAACACCCCTTCCGACATTAATAGCCCATTTTAAGAGGTGGCATAATATTCAAATTTCAAATGTGAGCCAAGGAGAAAAATTTCTCGACTCACATGTAGAAAACCTTGCTTGAAAGTGAGATATATATTAAAAAACAATACAGGGCAGGAAGGTGTAAGTAAGAAGAGAAAGGTAAAACCAATTGTACTTTAAAGGACAGATTTAATCATTTGCAAGTCAGCTGTAAATGTACATTTAAATGTTATCCACATGACGGCCACACCACGGGAGAAAACAGGAAACACCTGGCAGTAACAGATAGTTTTAAAAAAAGCCATGTGACCAGCCACTCAAGATAAGGTGAATGGTTGCATGGCTTAATTCTGATAGCGACTACACCGTCGGGCTGTGGGAGGGCGGTTAATGCCAGTGGAGTAAATGTTACTCCGTCTGTGTACACCTGGTGGTTCGCCTACCTCTGATACAGGCAGACGAACCAAGAGGTTGGCAGGGTCGCTGTTGTGACAGAGTACTGTTGTAACTTGTAACATGGGTTCACCCAAACCCTCTCCCTGTTTTCCCCCCCCTCCTCCATGTAGAATGTTGGTATCTCCCCAAGTGACAGCCGGGCGCTCGCTGTGGAATGTTGACACAGAGACCCGAGCCATTAATGGTGACAAGCTGACGGCAGTCTGTGATGTTTTACTAGCAAATAAAGAACTCAGTTTTACTATCTGTGTCACTAATCACTACATTTTCCTGGCGACGAGGAGGAGGAAACTGAGCCAGGGACAGTGACTGCCGTTTCCCTGGACCTGTGAAGTGCTTGTCAACCTCATCAAATTTGATGAAGCCTGTGATCGTATCTACAAAGGAAAGTGACTGCGCGACAGAAGGACGTGGGAGCAGAGAATATAATCAAGTAAGGCGTCTCTGCAGCGCTGTGTCAGCATAGCACGGTTCCTGTGATTAATGCTTTAGTTGCCTGGCTTATCTCGGGTGTCTTATCGGGCATCGTATGACTGAGTGTGACGTGTCACGAGCGCTAAAGCGAAGAGAAACTGCTGGGTTCAGGATTTGTTTCTGCATTCGGGTGCCAAACCGGGCATCGACGTCCCAGTGAAATTGAAGGACTCTGTGCTGGCTTAGTGTAGCAGCGTTGAACCTACGGCGCGCATTTAGGGTGAGGGCGGTGACACGATCGACAAAGCTAAGGCGGTCTGGTCAGTTTCAGAGGGGAACTACGCTCGCTCACACATCGGAGTGAATGTTTCCCCTCATGGTATCAGCCCTCAGCGTGTCCTACAAAAAAAGAAAGGGAAAACGCTTCAGCGCGGCGCTGAAGCGGTAAACAAGCTGAGAGTCCTGACTGACTGCGCGCTTGCCAGCTGGCTCAAGTCGAGCAGCGCACTCACCGCGGGTCCTCCTGATAACGGAGCAGACTCGTTTCTGGGAGCACACACAGAAACTCGGGGGGCTAGTCGAACAGACTGCTCGGATTGCCGTTTCTTAGAGGGGCAAGCACAGGAAGCCACAGTCCAGCCGACAGAATATATTTCCTCACAGGAACCAAGCTGAGGGAAGCCAAGAGAAAGCAGCAATTCAATTGGAGAGTGAAAGCAGACTGGTAGAGGCAGAAAGCGGACTGTACGCCCCTGGGTGCTATGTGAATGTTTCGCTTTTGTTATGAAATTGTGTCTCACACTAAGGAGAAAAAGGGGAAGTGTTTAATATTGCATGGTGATTCACCTCAGTAGTAAATGCAGAAGAGTTAAGCTTACCATAGTATTGTGGGCGGCAGTTCTGCCAGAATATTCATTTACCAATTAAGGGTGAAGTTTTATGGCCATGGCAGGAGCTGGAATGAGCCAACCACCCCCCTTCCTCAATGAGTTAGGTGAACCAGTTATTCCCTGGAGAAGGTGGGAAGGAATATTTAAATCATACCTAATAGCAATTGGTGGAAGCAACTACACTAACATACGCAAACAACACATATTGCTACATAATCTAGGTACACATGGAAGGAAAATATATGAGGACATTACTGGAAGATTGATTGAAGATGAGGAAGAGGTGGTGGAAGAAGGGGTCAATGTATATGAAAGCACCCTGAGAGAATTAGCAGCTCATTTTAAGGAAAAAATAAACGTAGTGATGGAAAGGCATAAGTTCTTTAAGAGAGTTCAGAAGAGGGAGGAGAAGGTGAGCAATTATATAGCAGTGTTGAGAGGGTTGTCAGCCACTTGCGAGTTTGGTCAGCTCACGGACTCTTTAATAAGAGACCAACTCGTGAGGTGCACTAATGACACAAAGATACAAGAGGAATTACTTACTAAAAACCCCAATCTGGAAGAGGCAATTAACATAGCCAAGGGCCTAGAACACACAGCGCGCTGCATGAGAGAAATGAAGGTTTCAGAGGGCTCAACCAGAGAGAGGGCTGAAGGAAAATCTAGTACAGAGAGCGAAACAGTGTGCAAAGTAGGTGAAAAGGGTAAAGAGCTTATTCGCAGCAAACCTAGTTCGTCAGTGTGCTACAAATGTGGAAGTCCCAACCACTTAGCCAATAACTGGAAATGTCCGGCTAGGAATGTACAGTGCCGTAAGTGCAACCGGTGGGGCCATTTTTCTAAAGTGTGTAAGGCCCCGGGGAAGGCGGTACATGTTATTGAGGAAACGCACCAGGAAGAGGAAAGGGAAAAGTCTTATGTTTTTCAAGTGGGGGATGAGGACAATAATGATGATGTGTATCCAAAATGTGATGTTCTACTTGATGGGGTCAAGTTTTGTATGTTTGCAGATTCGTGCTCCCCATATACCTTGGTAGATAAGAAAGTGTTTGAGGACAAGTTTGCCAATCGCCCTGTAGAATTGCTACCTCCTGATATCAGTCCCAAAGGTTACAACGAAGGGAAGATTCCGCTAGAGGGCATGGCAATCATGAGAATTTCCTTTAAGGATAGGCACACGGTGGGGAAGGTATATGTTTCCACTAGAGGCTCGACCTTATTGAGCTGGAGACATCAGAAACAGTTGGGGATTACACTTGACCCAAACAATAGAGAGCAGGTGTTGTTAATTGAACCAGAAGGAATATCAGAGGACCTCACCAATGAGTTCAGAGAAGTGTTCAGCGATAGATTGGGTGTATTCAAGAACTACATGCACAAGATAGTGTTGAAGGAGGGGGCGGTGCCAGTAGTGCACAAGACCAGGTCCATACCTTTACGCATGAGGGAGCCCCTCCAGCAAGAACTCAAGAGATTAGTCAGTGAAGGGGTCATCACAGAAATCGAGAGTTCTGCATGGTTAGCACCGATTGTTATCATGGCCAAAGATAAAGGGAACAGCATAAGACTCTGTGTAGACCTAAGAGACTTGAATGCCAACATCCTGGTGGACAGATTTCCTCTTCCCAGGATAGGGGAGATGCTGAGCACCATAAAAGGGGCCAAGTATTTCAGTGTGCTGGATCTTTCATCGGCCTATTATCAAATCAAACTCCATCCTGACTCCCAAATCCTTACTGCATTCACCACCCCGTTTGGAAACTTCAAGTTCCTGAGAATGCCATTCGGATTGGCATCAGCTGCAGCTGCCTTCCAAAGAGTTATGCAACATGCATTGAAAGACTGCAGGAACACCGTCTGTTTTCAAGACGACATACTCATCTATGGATGTGGGCAAGAAGAACACAACGAAATGGCTAGAAGAGTTTTGGAAAAATTGAAAGAAGTAGGCTTCACCACAAAACCTTCCAAATGCAAACTGGGAGTAAGCTCAGTAGACTACCTGGGACATACTTTATCCGAGGACGGCATCAAGCCAAAACTTGACTTAGTGAGGGCAGTGGAGGAAGCCCCAACTCCCAAGAGCAAGGAGGACATATTGTCGTTTCTAGGCCTGGCAGAGTATATGGCCAAATTCATCAGGGACTTTGCGATGGTTTCACAGCCTTTGAGAGACCTCATAAAGAAGGACAGCGTGTTTGAGTGGGGCAAGGAACAAGAGATGTCCATGAAGAGTATCAAGAAAGCCATCATCGAAGCTCCGTATATAGGGAAGTTTGATCCCAATGGGGTAACCATCATCTCCACAGACGCGAGCAACAGAGGCATAGGGGCGACTCTGGCGCAGAAAGAAGGTAGCAAGATAAACGTGATAGCCTTCGCATCTAGAACACTCACCTTGTCAGAGAAGAATTACTCAACCATTGAGAAGGAGGCTCTAGCAGTGTATTGGGCTATACGCCACTACAAATTTTTCATTTGGGGTACCACGTTTGAAGTACAGACGGACCACAAACCGTTGGTTGCCCTGTTCACAAAAAAGGACATGGAAAGCATGACACCTAGGATAGCTAAATGGGCCGTAGGCTTACAGGCCTATAACTTCTCCGTTTCATACATTCCAGGGCAACAAAACAGAGTTGCAGACTTCTTGTCGAGAGCACCCACCGAAGGAGTTGAAGAGGAAGAGGAGAGGAATAGTTCTATCCTGGAGGTGCGATTGGCGGCGGTAGAAAAAGAGTCCTGGGAAACACAAATGGTACGAGATGAAGATTTGAAGAAGGTGAGGAGGTATATCCTGGCAGGATGGCCAAAGAAATGCAAGGATGTGGAGAAAGAGATCCAGCCATATTGGAATGTGAGAGAGGAGCTATCAGTGGAAGGGGATCTCGTTCTGAAATCAGGAAAATTAGTCCCACCAGAAGCCCTGAGGAACCAAGTAGTGGAACTGGCCCACGAAGGACATCTTGGGAGAAGCCTGTGCAAGGCCCGACTTCGTGCAGACTACTGGTTTCCGACTATGGACAGAGAGATGGAGGATAAGGTGCGTGATTGTTACGCATGCGCATTGAGCGATAAAACCAAAATCACAAGAAGAGCACCACTGGCACCAGTGGAAGTTCCAGAAGTGCCGTGGAGCAAGTTAGGATTTGACATTGCAGGTCCCATCCATGGAAGAGGTCCACAAGACTGTTATTTATTGGTCCTAGTGGACTACTTCTCGAGCTGGATAACCTGCAAATCAGTACACAGCGTGAGCACAAAAGTGATAGTTGAGTTCCTAAAAGAGGCGTTCACCCAGGAAGGCATACCCTCAACTTTGGTCACCGACAACGGCGTCCAACTGGTGTCAGAAGAAATGAAGGATTTCCTTAAAGATTGCTCAGTGAATCACATTCGTACGCCACTGTATTGTCCCAAGGCCAATGGAAAGGTGGAGAGGGTCAACCGGATGCTGAAGGAATGCGTACAGTTGGCCAACCGTGCAGGAGAGAACATGGAGGAAGCCATAAGGGACATGCTGTGGGCGTACCACACCACGCCCAAGTCCACCACCGGAAGCACGCCTTTTGAGTTATTGAGAGGAAGAAAAGCAGGCACCAAACTCTCTCCAGGATGGATGGGGAGAAAACAGGCAACGGAAATCGAGCATGGAGAAGTCAAGAGAAAGATAGAAGCCAGCCAACGTAAATACAAGGAGTGGTATGACAAAAAGTGGGGAGTAAAGGAGAGAAAATTTCAGGAAGGTCAAGGAGTCTATGTAAAGAAACCGGAGAGACTATGGAGAGGGGGCGACAAGTTCTATGTCTCCAAGACCATTCACAGGCCTAACAGAAATTCAGTGGTCCTGGAAGATGGGAGGTTATGGAGCCACGATCGAGTGGTTCCGGCAGAAAGGAGAGAACAAGGGACAGGAATAGGAAGGGCAGGAAGTAACGAAGCAGGAGAAAACATAAAGCAAGACAGAAGGAGTGATAGGCTCAGAACAGCTCCCCAATGGCACAGGCAGTACATAATGAGATAGACACACATGCAGGCCCTGACCTGCATCCGCTGTTTGTATTGTTTCCTCAGTGTTTTTCAAATTTCCCTTAAGGGGGATGATGTGTTGTAACTTGTAACATGGGTTCACCCAAACCCTCTCCCTGTTTTCCCCCCCCTCCTCCATGTAGAATGTTGGTATCTCCCCAAGTGACAGCCGGGCGCTCGCTGTGGAATGTTGACACAGAGACCCGAGCCATTAATGGTGACAAGCTGACGGCAGTCTGTGATGTTTTACTAGCAAATAAAGAACTCAGTTTTACTATCTGTGTCACTAATCACTACAAGTACCTTCTCCAACAAACTCTAAATCGCCCCCAAAATCACTGATCTGCCTGAGTTTATGACATCATTCCTTCTCTCCATCTGCCCTCCTCGTGCTCTAAGCCAAGAACTAATTTTCAACCTCCCAGAAGGGAAGAGAATACTTACAAGTGGGTCCCTTGCTCACCCATATCAAACCATTCTCTGAACAAAAGCCTTCTGAGACAGCATCTCCCACGTGGAATGGCAACTGCCTGCCAACTGATCACAAAGAACCTCTTTTGTACCAGTAGCAGGGCCATGCTAGACCTGGAGAAGCCTCTGTCTGGGAGTAGATGTACCTTCAAGGGGTAGGAGTGGGCTGGCTCTCTGGGCGCATGGAGAGAAAAAGAGGTATATCATTTAAATGGTACTCTGTCTGTGTGAACCTGATGGTGCGCCTACCTCTGATTCGGGCATATTTTGTAAAATATGCACTGTGGGATTCCTTTACATTAAAAAATCAATTTGGGTACCAGGAACTAGGCCACGGTGCATTAAATTTGGGTGTGAAACTTGTGGAAGGCTTTAAATGGATTTGCTTTAGGGGGTTGCCAGTTGTAGCTGAGTTCATTCTTCAAGATCTGCTGCAACCAACCCTAAGGCAGAGAGCTGAAAAGTAGTGAAAAAAGAAGTGGCTACCTATTTCAAGTATTTCTATCTTCCTACAGAAGGAGTGTGGAGAGGAATGTCCCACTTTACCCTGAATCTATTTATTTTAAGGTATCCTATTTTCAGATCTAGGACAAGGTGGTGCAGACTTTCCCAGTAGAAGTTACTCGCTGCTTCTCCCCTTACTGAGAGAGGGTTGAAGATCCAAGTGATGGAAGGAGTTGCATCAAAATAAAACAAAAACAGCAATCACAACTGGAAATTCGGTTACAACTGGACAATTAGCTGCGAAGTTGTCTGAAAATCGTTAAACTCGATTTGCCACTTAAAAGTCAAGTTATCCAAAAATTCCTGTGGCTTTTACAGCACCAGGGAGGAAGCTACGAAATATCACCCCGAATGTAACTCAGAACTGCAGCCTTTTGTTTAAAGAATCATTTTTTTTCATCAGCCACTTTTTAAAGGAAAGCCATTCCCTGCTAAACACAAACAACCGTTTTTTACAGGAAATAGACACTTCCAGAACGTGTATTTAGGGGTGCATTGCTTTAATTATAAAAACCTGAATCTACCCAGTCACCCATTGCCCGTTTTTAAGAACCACAGGATGCCCAGTGTGAGTTTTAATTTTGCACCCAAGGGTTGCCTTTCGATTAAAAAAGAATCATTTTTTAATTATTTCCTGCTCCCTGTTACAGACTTAATGTTTTGGTCTTTACTTTTTAATATTACAGTAGGTATTTCAATTAAACTGGTTTGACAATTATTTACTTCTTGACTGTAATGTTGTGTGGTTGTTGATGTTCCTGTGTCACATGACAATTTCCCTTATGAAGGCCTGGTCAAGCTAGCAATGGTTAGTAGGGGATTCTGGAGAAAAACCTGTCTAATTATTAGTGTTGGACTTTGCACATCAAAACTGTGGCCTACTCCTTTCCTTCAACTGACAAAAAGTTCAATGTAAGGAATGTACCAGTAGCAGCGCTCTTCCTCACCTGCCTCTCGATTTAAACAAAGCAGAGGCCAAGTTATGCTGCTGTCTTGTTACACACTCTCGGATAGAATTGCGCATTTCAAAAGTGCTGCTGTCCCCAGGCACATAATAGGATTGAACTTCTGCTGTATCATAAACTGTGGTTTAAAACAAACAAAAGAAAATAAACTTTAGTAAAAAGAAAAAAAAAGAAAAGTGCGGACTTCTGCAGCAAGTTTACAAAATAATAACATTTTCTGCATTTATTGCCGGTTATTCCCTCAAAAAAGAAGCTGCTGCTTGCACAACTACAAAGGCACTTTCAGGATGTGGTAAATTGTTCGACACTCCTCATGTGACATGGTTTATCTTGAAAAAAGGCCACATCAAAATACTCGAGCCGTCGGCCGCATTCTACCGCCATTAGAATGGCTCCTTAGTCTGCCCTTAACAGAGGTGCAGGTATGATTAAGAAATAAAGGCAGGGGGTCAAATATAATTATCTCAAATTAGGAAGAGCTCAGATAACATCGGCTTGATTCCGTAAAACTGAGATACATGGGGCAATACAAGCATTTCATAACAATACACTGAGCTAAAAGTGTGAGTACTAAGATGCAAGACCATATGGTATACCCCATGTTATAATATCGCATGCACTGCATCGTCCTAACCACTACATTGAGGGTTAGTTATAATTATAAATTTACCTTTGAATGTAGTGGTAAGTGATGCAGTGGATGCGTTATTAACAACCTCTATATGGTGACATACAGCTGTCAACAGACAGCAAATTCGAAATCAATTCAAATTAGGCCCAAGTAAAGTTTTCGTAATGCAGGCGTAATCTCGCGCAATTTCGCTAATTTCACATTACTTTCGATATTCCTGAAGTTTCGCCTTACACCGTGATGCATAATTATTCATTGTCAAAGGCAAAAATGTCACTTGAGCCCATGGGAACAATGCAAACGACTAGAACTCAAGCAGCTTTTTTTTTTGCAATACTTGTATTTTTTAATGCTTTTTTGTGCGAAATGCATTCTTCAAAATGGACGTGGGATGCTAAAATATAGCACTACATTTCCAGATTTACATTTTGTGTGATTTTGCGTGACTTCACATTGTTTTTCTAAAAGTTCACATAATAACGTGAAAACAAAGTATGCACATTTGTAGGCTTGGGTGAAATTTTAATGACACTGGGGTAAGTGGAGTGATTTCAGTAAGTATACAATACTCCGGTGATGCAAAATCACTCCTGTTAGAGTAATTAAGAGTAATTTGGGGAATAAAACCTATCACAGGTTACAGGAACAACAAATTCAGAGAAAGTGAGCGACTGATGGCTTCTGCTATTTATGCCCTGTAGCATATACTGCAATTTTCTCCAAAATGCATCCTCAGGCCTATTTGGACCAGAAGGTGCATTGTGCACTAAGGTAATAGCACTAAATGGTGGATTGAATTTCTCACGAGTATGAGTAATTAGCTCGAGAGAATCACGCAAGTTATGCCCACTCCTATTCACACACGCTCATAAAAACACTAGTAAAGGATAATTTTTTAAAGAATGTCTAACTTCAAAACTAAGTGACTGTATTCGTCTGTGTTCTTTGTCCTAAAAGCCAAACATTATTTGAATTTATTATATGAATCATGGACATGCATTTGTCAGGCATATGGAAGCATTTGTATAATATCTTGTTACAAATCTAGATGTTCATGAAGTCTCGAAGATATAGAAATATTCGACGTACTATATATCCACAAATCAACAACAAGGAGAAAAACAACTAAAGTTTATTGCGGGAGAGGTTTTTCAAAGTGAATATTCAGTACAATATTGTTTGCCTTAATCTTCAGAGGGAAGAGCTTTTATTAAAAAAGGTATTAATTACCCAGTTGAGTGCTGTAGCTGTCAACAAAACGTGAATACTATACCGATTAGTGCATGGCATACCTTGCAATCTGGTTTAGAAAATACATTATTAAGGTTACTCAGCATCAAGAACATAATTAAAGCTGGGACTTTGTGAATTATCAACGGCAGAATCATTTTAGCAGCAGAAGGCTTTGCTATTTCGATATGTGAACAAGATAAACACAAGTTTGCTGTACCACGTTCAGTAGTTAGTAAGCTGTTCATTTAGTCATATCCAAAGGCCCTTTTAAAAGGCTTGACAGCCGCTAGCTATTTCGTAAACGTACCATAACTCTGGAATGCAGCCGGGTGAGATACCAGGCTTGCTGGAAAAACAGTTTCACGCTTGAGCTTAGAAAAATGATTGGCTTTATGCTGCATGTTGATGTTTCTTAAGGTTAGTAAACATGGAATATTTTATGCTGTAGCAACTCTTGCATGAAACACATAAATGACATGTTTAAAAAACAGAGGTTGTAGTGAGGCTTGGAAAAAGGTGCCAGTAGTTTAGTTGTCGTGTGTTAAATTGGGACTAAGTAGCTTCTGCTACCAATAGTTTCTGTGAAAGAAGATATTGTGGCATAAAGAGTATCAAAATATATTTATGTCGTTTTCCATTATCCATTGTTTTCTATGGTGCCACATAATTTATAAGCTACTGACTCTTCATCTACCCATACATATGGAGCAGAGAAGAACAGTATGTGTTATTAGATTGGGTTAGTGAGAATTCAGTTAAATATGGTTAGTGTAAGAAATTGGAGTATTAGTTTAAGGGGGTGAGAAGCCACTTCAAATAACCACAATTCTCGTCAGGGTGAACCACTGAAGTCACTTAATAAATATGTGCTTACCCCTCACGTAGCTCGGGCCACAGCAGTTAAGCGTAACTTAGAGGCAATTTGTAAAGTATTGAGACAGCACTCAAGCAGTAATAAAGTGAAAACACAACGCAAGAAAAGGCTCAAGCCATTTCAGAAAACATAGAAAATACCTTAATGAACAAAATGACACAAAAATAACAAAAGTCCAATAAGTACTCCGGGAGATATGATTTTTTAAAGTCGGAAATAAAAATAGTGGCAAAAAAGCACAAAGTACTAACTTCAGGTATTTGGTCGTGCTAGACCGGGTCAAATTGAAGTGTTACGACCAACCACGTTGGATCGCAGGCCAGACACAAGAACCAGATTAGTTCTCAGTGGAAAGTTGATCTTTTATGGAGAAAAAGTGGTTGTTGACGAGGCAAGCTGCAAGACTGATCTAAAGCCGGGCTCAACAGTTGCAGGCTGTTGAAGAATGAGGTCCTGGTGCGGTAGTGATGAAGGCAGGGTAGCTCAAAGATGGTGAAATCTGTGCTTCCAGGAAGGCTTTGGCATCAATCAACTGCTGCTTGGTGTTGGTCTCAGCAAGGATCTCGACATTTGGACTTAGAGACTTTTTTGTAAGTCGGATGTTCTTCAGCATGGCAATCCATTAAGTTGAAGATGACCATCGATTCAGCATCAAAGGCTGTGGATTTGACAGCGACCCTGGCTTCCATTGGGTCTTGACCATTACATTTGATTTAAAGTTACTATTTAATTGAGGCCTGTTGGACTTGGCCCTTTTGGCAGGTTCACCCTGAAGCTTTTTGCGTTCTCCTAGCCTGTTTCTGTAACCTGGTGTTGGTGATTTTAGGCCTCTGCGCACTTTAGCACTGTGGTCCAGTGTAAAGTGCGTGCGCTCTCTGTGTATGTGTGGTGAGACTGGCCTGCCCTCCCATAGGAATGCATGGGGGATATGTTTGTCCCTGGTAGTTCCTGGTATGAGAGGTGTGCAGGGGCGAGTTTAGTATGTGCGAACTCGTGAGAATAAATGCTGCGTAATGGTGTGTGCAGATTTATTGTGACTAGGAGAAGTGCCACTTTTAGAAGTTGGCTTTTCTGTGTGCAGTGTGTCTGTCTGCCTGATGTGAATTGCATGTCTGGCTTGTGATTGACAGGGGCTGGCTGGAGTGGTTGGTTCCAGGAGCCAGGATGGGTCTGCCCAGTGGTGAATAGGGAGATCTGCATGTAGATGGGAGGGAGGAGTTGCACCTGGGGCGCCTAAATAGGCCTGTGCCTTCCTTCCACAATGCTGGCTCCACCTCCTTTGGTGGGTCTGATGTCCTTGGCCTGCCCTGTGAATAGAAGAGAGGAGCTGAGCAAAACAAAGTGCTCAGGAGCTCCCCTGAAGCAATTGTATCTGGTTCCCCCAGACCCTGCACCTTTTAAACAAGGGATAATGTAGTATAAAAGAAGGGGCTGTGACCCCATGAGAATGTTCTGCTGTGGATCCTGACAGATGGGGGCTTGCTGCTGGTAGGGTCCAGGAGGGACCGTCATGGGGGCTGCCTCCTTGCTGGAGGGGCCTCTGTGCTGGCCCCTAGGCCCTACATTGCCCCCTGATGCCCCCAGGACTTCTTGGACCTTTTACTTTTATTTTCCTTTCCCAAGGCTTGATACAGCCTTCCAGCGCCCTGGAAGCGCTGTGCTCTGTGTCCTCTAAATTTCCCTAGGAAGAGGAGCTGGGGCTTTGTGGGTGCCCACCCCACTTATTTTTCTTTGGTTAAGCAGGTGCCCACCCTGCGTCTTTGCGAGTCATTTATATGGATTAGCAGGTGCCCACCCCACGATTATTGCCTCCTGAGCTTGTTTTCGGCGGGTGCCCACCCCGCGTGTTTGCCACTTGAGCGGGTGCCCACCCCGCTTTCTATTTGTAGTAAACAGGGAGCCTACCCCTCGTTGTGCACGGAGTGAAGAGACCACCGCCGTGGCACCGGGAAGGAGAATGCCGGCAAAACAGGAAGTCAGGCATCGTAGTGCCTGACGTTGGGCGAGACTTCTGGTTTCGAAGGGAAGTCCCGTACACGCCACTGCGAGAGGAGAGGAAGCTGCCCGGGAGGAGGATGGTGCCTGCCTGTGCAGGGCTCCCATGGCTGAGGGAAAGCCCTGCAGGCACCACCGAGTGCAGATTGAAGGTAGAGGGGGCTCGGGGCACATTGCCGGTGCCTGCCCCCACCGTGGGTGAAGATAAGAGACCGCCGCATTCAGGAAGAGAAGCCCCCCTGTGCAGAAGCCCAGTAAGTGAGGGCTGGGCAGGGGGCATGGCCGCATCATTTCTTGAGCGGCCCCCGCCTCAAGGGTGCTGCTCCAACGATGGGGCAATTGTGCTTAGAGGGCCCCTCGGGGCCCGCGCCCCCCTAACTGTGCAAATAATAACAAACCAACACGAGCACCAATATTGCCAAACTATTTGAACACTGGATCAAAGGAATGATCGCTCGACTTACTGAATCCAAACAGTAACTCTCAGGGATTATTATTTACCCGGAATAAATCCAGTACATTTTTATTTTGCATCAAAAGAACCATATAAATGAGCAATTTTTTCTTTTTGCACAAACACAATTATTTAGAGTGAACTTGACATGAGGAATAAACAATTATTTACAACATTAACAACACTTACATTCACACATTCATACAGGATAACACATTAATATATATACACACATAAACATTCTGAGAATTATACAAAAATATTTACAATTTCCTATAATTTTGATGGTATAGCATTGGAAATAATATTTGGCGTTTTTAATGTTTAATAATCCAATAGAATGTTCCTAATGCTGAGTAGGGGGGTCTACGCGTTTCGATGTCCCCTGAGTAGGGGGAATCTCATCAGGACCAAGAGCCTGTAAATGAAGGAACACAGAAACCAATCAGCCTGGGGGAACCCATGCCTGTAGCACAACAGTGATAGGGGGAGGGGAAGCTTTCCTACCTCTTGGTTGCTCGGTTTCCGTGCGTATTTAGAAGAAACTGTAACCAAAACACAAAGCCCATTTAGCTTCTATACAAAGGAACTTATGCTAAATGAAACGACAGACTCATGCGTGAATACTCACATCATTTGCCCCATGTTGGAAATGGCCAGGGTTGATGGAAGGAGAAATCTGTGAAGATGGAGCGTTTAAAGTCAGAGCATAGCGGATTAAAGCGGGCTCTGTAACTATTGGGCGAGGGGCAGGGGAGAGCACTTACATGGTTCGGGCGCGTGTGGTGTCCGGACAGGATTTTCCGGTATTGGCGGTTGTTATCAAGCCTGGTGGTCGCTGCAATGAAGCGGAGAGATGCGTTAGATTCTCCTTCGCTCGTGACCCGTCTCCAAGTGGAGTTTGCTTGTGGCGCTAGCTTTTACCTTAATTCTTCAAAAGCACTGAGTAAATCAGGGGTCCACACTGCTCAATCTCTGTCAAAGAATGACAGCGCTCGCATCAATTCGTCAATGTAGCTCCTCTCGCGTGATGTGATTAAACACCCTTCCTGGTCAAAGGAATTCTGGGGATTGTAGTCTGAAACCACAATCGTCATGGTAACGACGTGTGAGGAAAATTTGAGTGGGAATGGGATGCAGTTCCAAAGGACTTTGTGCCGCCGACCTGCAGGGCTATCGCGGGGAGGGCCCTGAAAGCGCGTAGGAATTGGTGTTACTGGAGTATTTACAACCGGTAAATCTCCGAGAGTTCGTTTAGTCCATCTATTGCCGTATTAAACTTCACGATTAAAAGAGCTTCATGGCGCGATAGTTTGGCTTCAATATCGCCGCCTCTAGAGTCTCTCGATCTTGGCAATTACTGTCCATTTTAGATCTTCTAGCGTATGTCCGTGATTTTTCCAGTGATTTACAAGTGGGGCGGTTGTTACATTCCTTTTGATGCGTGATTTGTGCTGTGTAATTCGGCATCTTACCTCCTGGCTAGTTTTTCCGACATACAATTTGTCGCAGGGACATGTTATGCCATAAATGACATATCTCGATTTACAATTTGTAAATTTATCGTGTTTCCAGAATTGATGTTTATGTTGGAACAAATTGCCTTCCTCCGTACTTGCGCAGCAGATGCATGATCCGCATTTATGGTGTCCTTGAATTGGTGGCAGTCCTAACATTGTGCTAAGTGTTGGTATTTTCTTTTTTTTTAACAACTTGTTAAAAAAAAGCATTCTACAGAACTGGCACCTGGTAGAAAATATTGATGATTCATTGAAAGAGAAACCACTTTTTGCCTTCAAAAAAGACCAAAGTGTGGCTAACCATTTGGTTCGAGCAGCGATAACAAAGAAAATACCAACACTTAGCACAATGTTAGGACTGCCACCAATTCAAGGACACCATAAATGCGGATCATGCATCTGCTGCGCAAGTACGGAGGAAGGCAATTTGTTCCAACATAAACATCAATTCTGGAAACACGATAAATTTACAAATTGTAAATCGAGATATGTCATTTATGGCATAACATGTCCCTGCGACAAATTGTATGTCGGAAAAACTAGCCAGGAGGTAAGATGCCGAATTACACAGCACAAATCACGCATCAAAAGGAATGTAACAACCGCCCCACTTGTAAATCACTGGAAAAATCACGGACATACGCTAGAAGATCTAAAATGGACAGTAATTGCCAAGATCGAGAAAGACTCTAGAGGCGGCGATATTGAAGCCAAACTATCGCGCCATGAAGCTCTTTTAATCGTGAAGTTTAATACGGCAATAGATGGACTAAACGAACTCTCGGAGATTTACCGGTTGTAAATACTCCAGTAACACCAATTCCTACGCGCTTTCAGGGCCCTCCCCGCGATAGCCCTGCAGGTCGGCGGCACAAAGTCCTTTGGAACTGCATCCCATTCCCACTCAAATTTTCCTCACACGTCGTTACCATGACGATTGTGGTTTCAGACTACAATCCCCAGAATTCCTTTGACCAGGAAGGGTGTTTAATCACATCACGCGAGAGGAGCTACATTGACGAATTGATGCGAGCGCTGTCATTCTTTGACAGAGATTGAGCAGTGTGGACCCCTGATTTACTCAGTGCTTTTGAAGAATTAAGGTAAACGCTAGCGCCACAAGCAAACTCCACTTGGAGACGGGTCACGAGCGAAGGAGAATCTAACGCATCTCTCCGCTTCATTGCAGCGACCACCAGGCTTGATAACAACCGCCAATACCGGAAAATCCTGTCCGGACACCACACGCGCCCGAACCATGTAAGTGCTCTCCCCTGCCCCTCGCCCAATAGTTACAGAGCCCGCTTTAATCCGCTATGCTCTGACTTTAAACGCTCCATCTTCACAGATTTCTCCTTCCATCAACCCTGGCCATTTCCAACATGGGGCAAATGATGTGAGTATTCACGCATGAGTCTGTCGTTTCATTTAGCATAAGTTCCTTTGTATAGAAGCTAAATGGGCTTTGTGTTTTGGTTACAGTTTCTTCTAAATACGCACGGAAACCGAGCAACCAAGAGGTAGGAAAGCTTCCCCTCCCCCTATCACTGTTGTGCTACAGGCATGGGTTCCCCCAGGCTGATTGGTTTCTGTGTTCCTTCATTTACAGGCTCTTGGTCCTGATGAGATTCCCCCTACTCAGGGGACATCGAAACGCGTAGACCCCCCTACTCAGCATTAGGAACATTCTATTGGATTATTAAACATTAAAAACGCCAAATATTATTTCCAATGCTATACCATCAAAATTATAGGAAATTGTAAATATTTTTGTATAATTCTCAGAATGTTTATGTGTGTATATATATTAATGTGTTATCCTGTATGAATGTGTGAATGTAAGTGTTGTTAATGTTGTAAATAATTGTTTATTCCTCATGTCAAGTTCACTCTAAATAATTGTGTTTGTGCAAAAAGAAAAAATTGCTCATTTATATGGTTCTTTTGATGCAAAATAAAAATGTACTGGATTTATTCCGGGTAAATAATAATCCCTGAGAGTTACTGTTTGGATTCAGTAAGTCGAGCGATCATTCCTTTGATCCAGTGTTCAAATAGTTTGGCAATATTGGTGCTCGTGTTGGTTTGTTATTATTTGATTGTGAGGCTTGTCCTTATTGCCAGTGAGCCCAGACCCTGTCTCGGTAATGGTACTTTAGCAGAAGGCTTTCTGCGAGGTTGTTTCAGGCCCAATTTTTTGGAGCTATTGAATTTTGGTGGTTTAAAGTGAATACTTTTTTGTTTCCGATTACGTGTTGTTAGTCTTTTTGTGGAATTCTCGTGATTGAGTGGCACACAGTATGTCTGTTGAACAAACATTTGCCTATAGCGAAGAGCATATAAAGAATCTACTGGATAAGCCCCCCCTGTTCACTTCAGTGACTCTAAGCACATCAGCTAGGAACCAAAACGAAACGGATAAACTCTTGAGGTTAAAGAAAAAACAAATCCGCACAGATCTGCATGGACATTTCCTCCTTCAGCACTTGAGAGCTGGTACAATTCCAGGAGGTCTGCAGATAAAAAATATCCCCGTGATATTCACAGACGACCCGATATATAAGAAGGGTTACAGTTTCATCGAGACCAAGTGTAGCCGAGACCTCATGGTCTTAACGGTGGAAACAGCTCAAAGACTTTCACTGCAACAACTGGAAGAAATCAAAACTCTGGAAACGGAAATACAGCAAAATCAATTAATTACGGACGCAAAAACACTACTTGAAAAAGTGGAAAAGGATATTTCAGAATTTAAGGACTACACGATAAATCAAAAAGAAAACCAGTTTCAAAAGGATAAAAAGAATTTCAATCTGGAAAAGATCTATCCATACTTACAAACAGATTTTTACTCTAGACCCGACTCAAGAAAATACCTAGGGGAATACCAAGGACGATCTAACAATAAATTCATTTCCTTCTCAGACACCTCATCCGCATCAAGCAGCAGTGAGGGTGAGAGCGATAATCAAAGAAGAGGACCTAATAAAAGGGGAGCACAACAACCTGGCCCATCCTCGGCGCCTTTTTTAGGAAGAGGCCAACCACAAAATCGATCACGCCCACGTTACAATCAGCCATGGGAGATGTCGACACGGAGGCAGAACTACAAGAATTGGTAGTGTCTCCGGTCTTCAATTTGTCAAATCGAACTCTCACTACAGCAGAAGTGAGTATTTTGGAGAAAGGACTATCTTTTGTCCCTACGCGCCATACCAATTTTGTAAAACTGAAAATGGAGGCACTGGAATTTTGTCGGAAAATCAAATTGAAATCTTTCTTCTCCCAAACAACGTTTAATCCAACGATAGAAGTTACGGGACTGAGAAAAAAGTCATCTTTCTGTCCACCAGGAAATAAAGTTGCGAAAGAAATTTTAACTTTCGAAAAAACCATCCTATCGGCTATAACCAAAATGGAGAGTAAACATAATTGGACCAAATTCAACATTTCTAAAGAAGAAAGAAGTGCACTAGAAAACCTTAAGAAAGACACGTCAGTTATTATAAAACAGGCGGACAAAGGAGGGTCAATTGTTGTATGGGATACTGACAAATATATAACAGAAGTGATGAGCCAGCTTAATAACCCAAGGTGCTATAGAAAAATACAAAAGGACCCCACTACAGAATTACAACAGCAACTCCATCTGATTCTAGAAAAAGGTTCAAGCGATGGAATTATCGGCAAGAAGGAGTATGAATACTTAAAATGCGATTGCCCACGAATACCCCTGTTTTATGTCTTACCAAAAATCCACAAGGACATAAACGCCCCACCAGGAAGGCCCATCATATCCGGTTGTGAGTCATTATTTGAACCAGTGTCTAAATATGTCGACTATTTTTTGAAACCATTCATGTCCGAAGTCAAATCCTTCCTCCGTGATACTACGGATTTCATAAACAAACTTCCTAGTATTTCCTTTGACCAAAATCAAGATTTCTTAGTGACTATGGACGTTTGTTCACTTTACACTCAAATTCCTCAAAGTGATGGTCTGGATGCCATCCAGCATTACTTAGACCAAAGACCAAGACCCACTAGAGTACCTACTGACTTTATAATACAGTTAGCAGCGCTGGCCCTAAGAAAGAATTACTTTAACTTTAATGGTGATTTCTTCTACCAGATAAGTGGAGTAGCAATGGGTTGTCCCTTTGCTCCCGAATTGGCCGTACTTTATATGTCATTGTATGAGGAAAGATTCGTTTACCATTCAAACCCATTTGCTGACAAAATCACTAGCTGGAGTCGTTATATAGACGACATCTTCCTCACTTGGAAGGGAAATGAAGAAGACCTAAAGAAATTTCATGAGTGGCTGAACTCAAGAACAGAAGAAATAAAGTTCAGTATGAATTTCTCTAAAGTTAAGATGTCATTCCTCGATGTTGAGGTTTACCCTACCGATGAAGGTTTGGTTACCACTCTGTTTAAAAAACAGACAGACAGAAACAAGGCACTGCACTTCAACAGCAACCACCCACGGAACCTAAAAGAGAACCTTCCGTTCGGGCAGTACCTTCGGATTAAAAGGAATTGCCATTTTAAAGACGAATACATGTTTCATGCGAACAATCTGACGGACAACCTGGCTCGTAGAGGGTACCCCAAAAAACTCCTTAAAAGGACAATGAAGAGAGTTTGGTGGATCCCGCGAGATACTCTTCTAGTTAAGAAAGAAAAACCCACCCTGAATAGGATAGTCTGTGTTTCCACGTTTTGTCCTAACTCCACCTTGTTAAAAAAAAGCATTCTACAGAACTGGCACCTGGTAGAAAATATTGATGATTCATTGAAAGAGAAACCACTTTTTGCCTTCAAAAAAGACCAAAGTGTGGCTAACCATTTGGTTCGAGCAGCGATAACAAAGAAAATACCAACACTTAGCACAATGTTAGGACTGCCACCAATTCAAGGACACCATAAATGCGGATCATGCATCTGCTGCGCAAGTACGGAGGAAGGCAATTTGTTCCAACATAAACATCAATTCTGGAAACACGATAAATTTACAAATTGTAAATCGAGATATGTCATTTATGGCATAACATGTCCCTGCGACAAATTGTATGTCGGAAAAACTAGCCAGGAGGTAAGATGCCGAATTACACAGCACAAATCACGCATCAAAAGGAATGTAACAACCGCCCCACTTGTAAATCACTGGAAAAATCACGGACATACGCTAGAAGATCTAAAATGGACAGTAATTGCCAAGATCGAGAAAGACTCTAGAGGCGGCGATATTGAAGCCAAACTATCGCGCCATGAAGCTCTTTTAATCGTGAAGTTTAATACGGCAATAGATGGACTAAACGAACTCTCGGAGATTTACCGGTTGTAAATACTCCAGTAACACCAATTCCTACGCGCTTTCAGGGCCCTCCCCGCGATAGCCCTGCAGGTCGGCGGCACAAAGTCCTTTGGAACTGCATCCCATTCCCACTCAAATTTTCCTCACACGTCGTTACCATGACGATTGTGGTTTCAGACTACAATCCCCAGAATTCCTTTGACCAGGAAGGGTGTTTAATCACATCACGCGAGAGGAGCTACATTGACGAATTGATGCGAGCGCTGTCATTCTTTGACAGAGATTGAGCAGTGTGGACCCCTGATTTACTCAGTGCTTTTGAAGAATTAAGGTAAACGCTAGCGCCACAAGCAAACTCCACTTGGAGACGGGTCACGAGCGAAGGAGAATCTAACGCATCTCTCCGCTTCATTGCAGCGACCACCAGGCTTGATAACAACCGCCAATACCGGAAAATCCTGTCCGGACACCACACGCGCCCGAACCATGTAAGTGCTCTCCCCTGCCCCTCGCCCAATAGTTACAGAGCCCGCTTTAATCCGCTATGCTCTGACTTTAAACGCTCCATCTTCACAGATTTCTCCTTCCATCAACCCTGGCCATTTCCAACATGGGGCAAATGATGTGAGTATTCACGCATGAGTCTGTCGTTTCATTTAGCATAAGTTCCTTTGTATAGAAGCTAAATGGGCTTTGTGTTTTGGTTACAGTTTCTTCTAAATACGCACGGAAACCGAGCAACCAAGAGGTAGGAAAGCTTCCCCTCCCCCTATCACTGTTGTGCTACAGGCATGGGTTCCCCCAGGCTGATTGGTTTCTGTGTTCCTTCATTTACAGGCTCTTGGTCCTGATGAGATTCCCCCTACTCAGGGGACATCGAAACGCGTAGACCCCCCTACTCAGCATTAGGAACATTCTATTGGATTATTAAACATTAAAAACGCCAAATATTATTTCCAATGCTATACCATCAAAATTATAGGAAATTGTAAATATTTTTGTATAATTCTCAGAATGTTTATGTGTGTATATATATTAATGTGTTATCCTGTATGAATGTGTGAATGTAAGTGTTGTTAATGTTGTAAATAATTGTTTATTCCTCATGTCAAGTTCACTCTAAATAATTGTGTTTGTGCAAAAAGAAAAAATTGCTCATTTATATGGTTCTTTTGATGCAAAATAAAAATGTACTGGATTTATTCCGGGTAAATAATAATCCCTGAGAGTTACTGTTTGGATTCAGTAAGTCGAGCGATCATTCCTTTGATCCAGTGTTCAAATAGTTTGGCAATATTGGTGCTCGTGTTGGTTTGTTATTATTTGATTGTGAGGCTTGTCCTTATTGCCAGTGAGCCCAGACCCTGTCTCGGTAATGGTCCCCTAACTGTGCAGGCACGATGGCAGTGCCATTTTCCAGAGCGGCCCCAGATGGCAGTGGGCAGCCCCAACCTTTGGGGGCATTATTGGTTTCAAGAGCCTGTGATGGCTCCAACAGTATGGGGACATGCTTATTGCTAGAGCCTAGATGGCTCCAACATTGTTGACCTGGTTATCCTCAGAGCCCGTGTGTGGCTCCAAAAGGGGCAATATTGTGCTAAGAGCCCCAGCAAGGCCCAGAGGGCACAGTTGTGCCAGGGACCCCTTTTGTTCTCTCCCCAGCTGCGCCGCACCAACACGGGCAGCTGCAACATGTGGCGCCATTCTTGAGAAAGTCCCTGATAGGGACAGAAGTGACACAGAGGTGCCAGGCCTTTCCCTATTTACAGCTGCACAGCAATTAGTGCCAGCTGCACCGTTTAGGCGCACAGTTCTTTGGGGGCACATCTTGTGAAGTTAGGAGTGAGATGCACTCCTTCGCCCTACACTTTCCCAGCAAGTAGTGGGCAGCTGCTACGTTTAGGTTTGCGCCGTAGCGCACCCTTGACTTTCGCTGTCTAGGCAGCAGCCCTGACTTTGTGGACATAGGGCATTTGAGCTCCACTTTTTGGGATGGCCAGTTGGCCAGGGGGATTGTTAGAATTGTAGGGCGCCAGGCCCTAATGTGATTGTGGTGCTAGGAAATGTAATGTATGTAGTATGTTTTATGCACCCTGTGTTATACCTCTAAACGGTGGTTTATGATTATGAGGTTGTTCTGCATATCATGGTTTACGCTAGTGAGATTATGTTCTCTGTGATTTATACCCCTAGTGTGAGTTATGCTTAGGAGGTTAGGGTCTAATGTGTTTAGACTTGAGAGATGATTGAATAAGGTGTTTATGCTGGTGAGGTTGGCGCAGAATGTAATTCGCGCCTGATGTGAGACTGTGCATGATGTAGTTTATGTTACAGGCTGATGCTAAGTACGGTGAGTACCAGTGTTTACTGGTTGTAAGTTTATGATCTGTTTTACTTTTACTAAGTTCACTTTGTGATGGTTCTGACAGTGGTCCATGTAGCCCAGTCAGGTGTATATAATCCCTTGTAAATATTGACCAGTGCCAGTTGGCACAGTGTACATTATGTGTTTACTATTCTAATGTGTTATGAGAATACAAAGGCTATTTTTGATATAACCTTGTGTGGAGTCCCTTTTGTAGTGTGCCTGGGATGTTGTTGCTGTTGTGTGCGTGCGCAAATGCTTTACACATGGCCTCCAGGATAAGCCTGACTGCTCGTGCCAAGCTACCAAGGGGGTGAGCAGGGGTTATCTTTGGCGTGTAACTCCCCAGCCCTGACTAGAGTGGTGGTTTCTGCCTGGCTTTGGCGCAAGCCTTAGCCAACCAGAAATCCCATTTCTAACAAGGCCTTAATACTTATTATATTTAAAAGTGTAAACCTGTGTTAACCTATTGGAGAGCCACCCTTGCCACAGTGAAAACCGTTTTTGGAGGTTTTGCACGGCCAGCAGATGTAAAGCATTAAATATATATGTCCTATGTTTAAATATAATACACCCTGCCCTATGGGAATTTAAGGCATGCCCTAGGGAGGATTTTTAAGTATTGAAAAGGAAGGCTTAGGCCTGGCAAAAGGATTTATTTACCAGGTGAATGGGGCAGTTTAAAACCACACATCTAGGATATAGTGGCCAGCATGGAGGCATGTTGTACAGTACTAATTTAATGGGTGGCACAATAAGTGCTGCATCCCTCTAGTAGCCCTAAATTTGAAGGCCCTGGGTACAGGAGATACCATATTCTAGCTACATACAAGAAAATGAAATGTACCAATCAGGTGTATAACAATGTGTACATGTTTGAACAGGAGGGCACAAGCTCTTTACCACTGGTTAGCTGGAGAAAAAGATGTGTTAACTGCATTTTAGCACACACAGGTATGCATGGGTAGATTTTGCTCATGCAAAAATCTGTTGAAGGTTACAAGTTCAATTTCCCTCCAACCACTTTTTTTCCCAACCGTAGAAGAAGCTTTATTTTTGCTCTTGTCAGGAGCAAATTTCCAACCTTTAGCATTAGAGAAGAGCTGGTGAAAAACCTTAAAACATGCAAGTTGGTAAGTATGCACAGACTCCAAAGCGCATTCCAACCCTGGACCTATTGCTTAATGCTTCCTACAGCTCCAGTATTTAGATCTGTGGAAAGGTGGCACATTGCAGGAATTGCTAGAATTTAAACCCTACTATAGTATGAGCTCTGGCATAATCAGAGAGGATATTATAAGAGCTTTTATGTAGTGAGATTGCTGCAATAATTTATCACCGCACTACGTGGCAACCAAGGGACACGTGGATTTTTTTAAAGGACAAGTAGATTTATGAAGCAACCTGTCCTGTGGACAAGTAGATGTGTTATTAAATTACATACCCCTGGTCTGTATGTCCAGTTATACACAGCCACTTGGTTCTGGTAAGATAAACCTCTTGCCAGGCCTAAACCTTACCTGTTTATACATATGACTCACACCTAAGGTCGGCCCTGCGTGACCCACAGAGCAGTGTGCAATGTATTTAAAAGACAGGACATGTACTTTTAAGTTTAACACGCCTTGGTAGTGAAAAACTCCCAGTTTAGTTTTTCAATACTGCAAGGCCTATCTCTCCCACAGGATAACATAGGGATTAACTTATTACATCTTTTAAGTTAATTCCCTATTGTGGCGAGATGGACTTTTCAAATTTGGTGTCACTGGACTCACAATTTAAAATCACAACTTATGGAGAAGTTGGATTTTAATTTACAGTTTGGCAAATGCCACTTTTAGAAAGTTGACATTTACTTACTTTACCCATTTGGTACCTGCTGCCTGTCTCTGTCCAGTCTGGTTGGGTGACAGCTGGAAATTGTGTATTCCACTAATCAGCCACATACAAAAGAAGCTTAGGTGTGCCTTGATGAGCGATCCTGGGAGATGGGAGGGAAGAGCAGAGCACAGTCTTACACTTACACCTGAAAAGGCTGTGTCCTGTCCACACACAAAGTGTTGCATACTTCCATGTAGTGAGTCTGGAGCCAGGGCGGGAAAGAAGAACCTCTGTGTACCTCAAAATATTCTTTAAAGTCTCCTCCACTTCAAAGTCATAACTGGGTATAAGTACTTGACCTCTGAGACCACGACTTTAGTATACTTCTGGACCTGTGATGACTGCCAGGAAGAAGAACTACTGTGCTGCTGAACGTACGGTCACCCTGCTGGACTGCTGCTTTCCTGGACTCTTGCCTTGCTGAACTGCCCTGCTGCCTGGTGTTCTCCTGCCCGGGCGAGAAGGACTGGATACGCATCACTTAAACCCAGAAATACTCTAAGGGCTTGCTGGCTTGCCTTCTGTTCTAATTCTCATGGGCACCAATGGCTTCAGCGTATCCTACTACAGCACCTGGACTTTGCTTGCTGCAAGGCTTGACCTGCCACGTGATGCCAACCCAGTCTTGGGCCCCTGAACGTGGGTATAAAGTGCTGCTTCAAACAGAACCCAAGCAGCCTCACTGGAACCTGTGCATCTTTGCATGATTAAGAACCAGTGCATCCTTGTTGTTGCGTGGAGCGGACCTTGCGCATTGCCTTCAGGACTAGCGCATCCCCTACTGCGGGAGCAGCAGCTGCCTATCGCATGTAAAACCAGCGCGTTGCACTCTTAACCAGTGCATCACCGCAATTGCGTGGAAAAAAATAAATAAATCGATGCATCTCATTCACTGCGTGGCTCGACACCGACACATCGCTTCGCTTGCACTCACATCTTTCTTGACGATGATGCATTCCGGATTAAGGTACTGTAGTTCAGCAAGCTCAAGTGGGTTTCTGTATCTGTTCCGGGCTCCATCGCAGTTGGCCTGAACTATTGATTTTAACCCGGTCCAACGCAACTAGGGATTCCATTTAAGCGCTTATTGCTGCTAAACCCTATTTTACCTTCATTCTTGTGGTGTGTTGTGACTTACCCTGACTAGGATTGTGATTCCTGCTTGGACTGGGTGCATACCTCTGCAAACCAGAAACCCAATTTCGAACAGACTTAAAATCTGACTTTACCATTAAAGAGGATTTTACATTACACTTCTTTAAACAACAAACTCTACATTCCTACCTGCTCCCAACTGAAAGCTTTCACTTAGTAAATGTAATAAGGTAATCCAATGTTGTCCTATGAGAGAGGCAGGCCTTGAAGTAGTTGATAATGAATTTAAGAAGGTTTTACTGCCAGGACATGTAAAAGTAAAAATTACTCATCCAAATTTTTAATTGCACTTCAACCTGCCACCCATGGTCTGTTTAGGGCATACACTAGGAGTGAGTATATATAATAAAAGAGAAGATTAGGCCTGGCAAAATTACGTAGGCTTAAATGCCAGGCCTGACACATGTTTAAAGGGCTACTTAAGTGGGTGACACAATCAGTGCTACAGGCCACTAGAAGGATTTCATTTATAGGCCCTGGGTAGATGTAGTACCACTTTATTAGGGACTTGCAGGTAAAATAAATGTCCCTGTTGGACGCAAGCCAATTTCACCATGTTTAAGGGAGAAGGAACAAGCCCTTTAGCACTAATTAGCAGTGGTAAAGTGCACAGAATTCTAAAAGCCAACAAAGATGGGTTCCGAAGATCGGAGGGTGAAAGTAAAATGTTTGGGTATAACCCTGCAGAAAGGGCCACGTCCAATAGGCTGGAAAAAGGAGGGGGACCATATCTGTTACTTAGAGTGTAACTGCTTGCGATATAATCAACTAAAAAAAGGTATCTAGAGATAGAGATAGGGAAGAATAGCCCTTCCACTCTGATGGTTATACTTAACGTCACTTGAGGCATGCGACCTCTGCTCCATTGCGGTTGGCATGAAATCGGTCTTAGCACGCTGACATTTTTCACCTGCGCTTTAGTTTGTGTAAGCACTTTTTGCCTTAAAACTTTAAAACGTCACATCCCCATTTCCCCCATTCTACTGGTGTTGTTTTGATTATTATTCTTTTGGTTTGGGAACAATGTGTTTTTTTTATTTTAAAATTTGGAGTATGGCCTAAATTTTACAAACATTTTACAAGTGTCAGTCAGTCAGTCAAACAAAACTTTATTTGATTTGTTAAAACCTTAAAAGTACATTCCACATTCCGTGATAAGAGAAAGAACAACAACAAAACATGGTAATATTCAACAAGAAAAAGAGCAGCAGCATCACAAGATAATATTAAAGCCACAATTACACCTCAAGATACTTAAAATTAACTTCTCTTGTTCCTTTTAAAACAGAGTATTATAACATTATTTGTTAAAATCGCTAAAATTTCCTCTTTATACCTTCTTCAGAATGCAGTTTTTACTACTATTGTCCCTTAGTATCTCTACCTTTATTCAGGGATAAGGGCTACACTATACATGTTCTTCTGCGCATTTGAGGAACCACCTAACTTTGTTCATATATTTCCCCAACGCGCAGGCTATATCTAAAGTCTCCATTTCCACCAAAAGAGTGGCAGCTTGCATTCTGTACATAATCTTATATTTTTTAAAAATCGGACATAAAAACTCCTTTCGAAAGTCTAAAAATCTCGTACAATCTAATAGAATATGTGACATATCACAAGTGGTTCCTAAAGTGCAAGTGCATTTCCCATTACTTCCTATCATTGAATTTCGAACCCCATTATTTGCATAGCATGGGTTTATGCCAATTCGCATTTTCAGGACTTCTCGCCTCAGACTATGGCTGGGTAACCGATCCACGTAAGGGAAGTGTTGACTGCTCTCCCAAGCCACTTTCATATGTGCTACCGAGGACTTTTGAGCAAGGTATTCCCGGTCATAACTACGGGACATATTGACCCCCTGAGTCTTTAATTCTTTTTTCCCAAATATTATGGGGTCTTGCGGCAGACATACCTTCAGATCTAGCACCCCATAAGCCTTGCTTATTGAGGCTCTTACCTCTTTTGCCCAGGGGAGCTCACTATTGATAATTTCCTCCTTAGCCCATTGGGAGATTTTAGCAATTTCCCCTACTCCCAACCGCTGCCAGAAGCGTACAAGGCTCATACAAACTGTAATAGCCCAGGAGGTTATTCCCAGCTCCAGTCGTGCTGCCTGCACCACAGAGGATTTTGGCAGAGCGAATAAGCTTTTTAATATATTTCCCTCTTCACTATCCCAGGAGGTCTTACCACTGAGATAAATAACCTCGGCTCCATACAGAAATTGTGGGGGGACCATTGCTTGATAGGCTTTTAAGACCGGTCTATCTGACCTTTCACCATAGGTGATATTAAAGCTTTTTAGGCCTTTGACCGATGCCAGTGCCCTTATTTTTAATGCTTGCAGGTGTGTATGCCATTTCAGGTTACCTGAGAACCACATTCCCAAATATCTATAGTTGGTCACCCTCTCAAGCAAGGTTGTGCCGAGATACCACGAGAACTTCACTTTCCTTCTCCCAAAACATACTATTTTGGTTTTATCCATATTTACCACTAGTTTTTTACTCGTACAGTAATCTTTAAACCTATTGAGTTTTCTCTGGAGGCCTATCTCCGTTTGATCCATTATTACTAGGTCATCGGCATAAAGGAGGCACGATATGTGCCTTCCTCCCAACTTCGGGTTCGCCCCTCTGACATCTCTTAATACTTGGGGTAGGTCAGCTAAAAACAGGGCGAACAGCAGGGGGGCTAGAACGCACCCCTGTCTTAAGCCGTTTCCAATAGGGATTCTCCTGGTCAGTCCTCCATCCGTGTCCAATATCATCTGTGCCCAATTTTCTGTATGTAATGCTTGGACAAGGGCCAGCAGGTCATCCTGTAGTTCATGCCCTATTAGTGTTGACCACAGCTGATCCCTGTCCACAAGATCAAAGGCTGCACGGAAGTCAACGAAACAGCAGAATAGATTACTCCTCTGATCAATTGACTTCCGTGCGATGGACCACAGAGCAAAACAATGGTCAATCGTTGAGTGGCCTTCTTTAAACCCCCCCTGCTCTGGGGGTATTATCTGTTTGTCTTCCACCCACTCCTTTAGGATCCCTAGGATTACCTTAGAAAAAACCTTTTCGCCTATATCCAAGAGGTTTATTAAGCGGTAATTTTTAGGGGTGTTTACATCACCTTTTTTATGGATTGGCCTAACAATAGCCCCTTTCCAATTTGCAGGGAATTCACCTGAATTTAGGATCCATAAAAACATATTTGAAAGGAACTCTGCCCACCATTCTATGTTTGTTTTTATTATGACAGCTGGCAGGTTATCAGGGCCGGCTGCCCGTGTTAGGTTTAATCTAGATATTATGGTTCTAATTTGATCTGGGAGAAAATGGGTTTTTAGTTCTTCACTTATTACTGGCCAGGCATTTACCATTATTCCCTCCCTCATTGGCCATTTCCCATAGATTTCCTCTAGATAGGCCAGCCACTTATCCTCTGGTACTGCGCACTGCATGGTCCCTTGTGCTTTCCCCATACAGTCCTGTATTAGCCTCCAAAAGCCTTTCACATTTTTGTCTTCAATTGTCACGAGTAGATTATCCCAACATTTGTCCTTAAAACACCTTTTTTTATCTCTAATAACTGACTTATATTTTAGCTTCATTTTTTTGAGATCTGATACCACTACCTCACTATAGTTACCTCTGAGTCGTCTTTCTTGTTTCCTAATACCGGCCTTTAATTTCCGGCATTCGGCATCAAACCAGTGTTTGTTATTATTAGGGTATAATGTCGCATTATTTACTGGTTTTTGGTTATTGCACTTTAACTTAATCCGGAGGCATTCCACCAATTGCCTTATTATGCCCTCGTACCAGGCTATACTTCCTTCTGGTACAAGGTTACCCAAATTCACAGTTAACTGATATGCACTTAGTTTCTGTATATATTCCTCGGTGATTCGTGTTGTTAACCGCTTGGGGTATTCTACATCTACTGATAACACTTTTTGTCTTTGCGGGTGGCTATTTACCTGAAGTTCAAACTGCAGTGGATAGTGATCACTACCCTCCACCCCCAAAATTTCGAACTGCTTGATAAGGTGGAAATGCCAGGCCTGTATAAATACATAGTCTATGGGGCACATTTGTTGCCCTACCTTAAAGGTACACTTCGCAGGCCTGTCTGCTTCCTTTCTACCGTTGGTACATACAAATCCCATAACCCCCAACAGTTGCCCGAGCTTATCATCTTTACTTGAGGTTTCACAGCTGGGGAATTGTGCCTGCTCTATTTTATATGCATCCAACAAGTCCTTCAACCAAGAATCCATTGATTTAGGATTCAATTTATGGTTGAAGTCTCCCAATATTACGAGCACATCCTTTGGAAACCGGTTACACACCCCATCTAGGTCAGTTTTTAAGTGTTCCAAGTCTGCCTTATATTCATTTACTTTCCCTTTCTGAATATATACATTTATAATGCATAGACTTTCACCCCCCAACATGTTGTTTGTTGTTCGCACTCTATTGCCCAGAGCCCAGTTACACTGTAGTTCCAGGGGTTCAATGTCCTTGGCAATCCTTGTAGAGATCAGCGTCATCAAACCCCTTGAAGGTCTACCCACCGTGTTCCTTTTAGCGGCTTTTACATAATGAGTGAAACCTACCGTAGCTGGGATTTCGCCACACAGCCAAGTTTCCTGGAGGCAAACGATATCGTTTTTCCTCAAGATATTTTTAAAATGTTCCTGTATCGCTATTCTATTGTACCCGTTTATGTTCCAGGTCATTATTGATAGGCTGTGCGGCGCTCCTGCTTCCTAGTCGATCTCACTCATAAAACCATCTTCCTCACTACTCATATATGCCAGCTCTCTGTATCTGTTCCCAGCAAGTACTTCTTCCATGTCCCACCTTTGGTCATTGGGTCTTATCGTGATTTCCAGGGCATCATTGGTACCTCTCCCCAGATTGATCATTTTTATTTGTCTGTCCCCTAGAGCTGCGTGATTTCTAAGGAAAGGAGTCCCTAACTTATCCGAGAATACATCCTTCCTTTTTAGTATTCTAATGCCTTCCCTTAGCATCTCGGACTCTGCCTTTTCTATAGCTTCCTTTATTAGGGCTGAGTGGAGTAAAACCTTGGTTATTTCCTCCCCCTTACTGTTTACTGTGAACCCCACTTCTTTTAGATCTTTAGTGCTAACATTTCTTAGACTGGGGCACTTTCCAAATGAGGATAGTAGCTGGGAGCGATTCAAGGGATTTAATTTCTTAGTTCTTTTCCCCCCTTTCGCCTGTCCTATTGACTCTACAAATATCCATGTGTCAGTGGGTAATACTGTCTGTTGATGTTGGCGATTCCCTCCTATTGTTACTCCCCTTGAGTGCCAACTAGCTTCTTCTCCTCCCCCTTTTTTAACCCCTTTCCAGTTACTTGGGTGGGGTCCCTCCGCACTTGGGGACATCTCACTCTCCCGCTCTACTCTTACACTCTTTTTCACCCCTGGGGGATTTCTCCTATTAACCTTTTTGTTCTCTCCCATATCCCTCCTCATTATCCCCTTACGTTGTACCTCATGTCGGCTGCTATTTGCCCCTTTCTCTACAAAGTCTAACTTTTTAAGTCCTTGCCTTGCTATCTTATTTATTGACTTATATATTGGCGTTTCCCCCCCACTGTGATCCTGGTTCTTTTTAGAGTAGCAGCTGGGTCGGGCCTTAATCCCTTTCCTTCTCCTTGGTATATTAGACCTTCTATATCTCTCATCCCCATACCTCTTTATAAGCATGGGGCGGTAGGATACATATTCTGTTGGTTCATTCTCTGGGGGGCTAGTCACCTCTTCCACTTCTTCCCCCCTATCCACTTTATTATCCTCCTTTGTTTCTACAGGTCTTACAATTGAGGGCATCAAGTTTTTAATCTGTGCTAATTCCCCATTTATGCCCTTAAATTGATCACCATGTCTTTTCAGAATGTCATTATTTAATACTGTAACCTCCAGAATGCCCTACAGAGTCTTCTGGAGCATTAGCATTACTTCGAGCATGGATTGGCCGTTAGAACCCGTCACCTCCAGGCTACATAGGGATATGCCGGATGCATCTAATCCCACTATTTTTGGGGATCCTAGACTCTCATGATCCTTTTGACAGGGAGTCTCCCCAGTAATGTTCCCTTCTCCCAAGGAGTCACTACAGACTACTCGTTCTTCATTCACCATATCTGCACCTAAATCCTGGGTGCAAATCGACTGAAACATCCTTGGGGAAGATGATAGACGCGGTTCCATTGGTATCTCAGCGATATTAAAGTCAGTCTGATTCAAGGCCTCTGTGCTTGATGCGGCCGGATCCTCGATAGATTGCGTGGTCTCAATTTCAATTGTGTCCTTTTCTGCTCTCTCTTTCCCCATGAAATGTTTACCGATAAAATCCTTGATGGTTTTTGATACCACCGACCACCCTTTTGCACCTGTTGACCTGGCAGATGCCGGCGCTGGCTGCGGGGTTGTGCTTGATGAAGGGGTTGCTCTGATGGATATTGTTCTGCCAGCAATTGGTGTTACCATCTCATTATTTACCATCTCATTATTTACGTCAGCCAAGCCTTTGGGTGAGCCTGTCGCGTCCACTGTTCCTGATTTATTTGCGTTTTTTTTACTATTTCTTACCACTCTGCGTGGTTTAGTTTTCCCTAGGGCCATTGTTTTTCCTGTGTTCTTACTTTGCGTTCTTCTTCTCAGCTTCCCGCAGGTTACGGTGGGGTTTCCTTCACCTTAGGGCTTTCACCAGCTTATTTGGTGCACAGCAATCCCCACTCCGCATAAGCTTCCCCAAGATAATTATTATTTATATATCTATATGTTTATGAGGGGAAGTACAATGTTAACTTCACTTACCTCTGTTTCTATGATCCAGCACTCTTTCCTCCTCCTCCCCACTTAGGCTCCTATTGGTTGTTCCATAATGTTGCCAATTTGCAGCAGCAGCAGCTTTATATTAGATCATATGCTCCTCTCTGCTCCACTCTCAGTTCTGGTCCAGACGTTGACCCTTCTTAATGGAGGCACCCAATTACTTTCCTGGATACTGTTCTGGGCACTCTCCTGGGGTCACCACATCTTATACGCGACTCCTCACGCTGACCTGGGCCACACACAGCCTCTAGACGGCCGCTGGAGGTGCAGCGCTGCGCTCCCTCGGACCCTCGGCAACCACCTTTCGCAGCTCCAAAACTTGCCTCCTCCCGAGGAATCCGACAATCTGCCAGGGCTCCGGTTATGCCCCAAATGAACCCAGCACCACTCCAGCACCGGCCGTGGCGACGATGGCGGTAACAGCAGCGGCCGAAAAACGGCCGGTAAACACGCCCGCGTCACCCCGGAATCGGAAGTCCTGGAGCGCCACCTGCTGGTGATCGAAAGTGGGGACGGGAGGACGGGAGGATCTGCAAGTGCTGGTGCGAGTGCATTACAGGTTACAAGTGAATTTCCTGCTACTTGTCCTATGGCCATCTCACTCTCACACACAGGAACAGTTCTCTCTCAAAGCTTGTCCCACATCTCTGTTTCCCTGGGTGTCTTGACAATGGAAGCACCAGGCTTTTATGGGTTTTTGTGATTCTGAGATGCTCCAAGGCAATACACTTAGTGCAGTGGTTTTGGAAAACTCCTAAAGCAACTGAATGTGAAATGCCTGTTTAGAGCACCTGTCTTCTGGCTACAGCTATCATCAATGGGCTGTATGGGAACCTACTTCAACCATATATTTTCAACACTTAAACATACTATGGTCTCACCGTGATGGGTCGCCCCCGCCACTCTCCCCTCACAAGAGCCTAGATTTAGGACAGATCTCAGGTTGGAAGGTTTTCATAAGTGCCAGATGACTGTAATCCCTTATATGGCAACCACCCACATCCCAATCTACAATTCTCTAAGTTATTTATTCTCAGGCTTTCCACTGACGCATTCTTGAGTTCCGGTCTTCTCTTTTACTTTCCTGTTAATTACATTAATCCCAAGAAACAGCCCTCTGAGTGCTTAACTCTGAATGAGGTGTGAAAGCAGTTCCCAGATCAGGAGACAAAGGCTTGGGTGTGGGGAGGCGTTTGTATTCATCTAGCAAGATGCCCATTTGAGCTGTGTCCAGTAATGTAACTTTAAAGAAGGAGTTCCCTGTCACAGGCAAATGTTAGTTCATACATGGGCACTGCCTTTTCTGTTCACCTAGGCATGCAAGCTCCAATCACTCAGGGAGAGAGTAGATGCCCCATAACTGGTTTAAAGTGGCCACAGACAGGGAGTTGCTCTTCTAGGGTGGGCACAAAGGTTCTGCACAGGGGAAGAAAGGTTTTCCATCTTGGATTTAGATAGAGTGGGGCACAGTGGGATTGTTTGCTGTAAGTCACACAGGGCATGCTGCAAAAGTGGGCAGTGTTACCCCCGTGATATTTTACCCTATTGGCTAGAGAGGGGCCAGGAGTCACTACCACTCACAGGATGATGCCAGGTATAGATGTGGCATCCACAGTACCCTTCTCAGAACACTACTGGATGTGTGGAAGATTACAAGAGTACTGAACCTGCTGTCTGAGACCTGATAAGAGCCTGGAAGATCAGGCCTGCTCTCCCACGTGTACCCAGAACAAAGAAGTGGACTCCAAGGGTCATAAGGCTGGCCTCTAGTTCAAGCTACAGGGACATAACAAGCTACAAAAGGCCATTCCTAAAAATAACTAGCCGACGAGTTCCAACTAGACCTGCCATGGACCCTGTTGATGGCTGCTGCTTAAGTGAGTCTTAACTCCTAAGGTCTGTTCATGAGGCCCTTGAACCCTAAACTGTTTCAAAGTGTACTTCTCCTAACATCCTGGTCCTTAGAACCTTTTTGGCTCCAAAAACCTCTGGAGAGACGGGACAATCCTGCTAAGCCAATCCAACAAATGTGTGTTGCTACCGGGCTGAAGATTCAGGTTTCCTCCACTCAAAGCTTTTGTGCAGCAGAAAATCTAATCCAGTGGGATCACACGAAGAAGGTATGAGTCCTTGTAGAGCCCTCTTGGACTACAGCCTTTAGTCTTCAGCCTTGCCCCACTGGAATCCAACCTCCAAAAAAAGTGACTAAGTTTGAATGTAGAAATGTAGAAATCTTCTCCGGGTGAAGGAGCCAAGAGTATCTGGCCAGCAAGAAGACATTCCTTGTGTGTAAAATTCAAACCACAATTTCTTACAGTAGCGCCATATGAAAGCGAGTTGTTATTTCTGCATTGATGGCGTACACGAGGTGCTATTATCACTGGGTGGTTTTTCCTGCAATGGACACTCTTATTACAAAAGGATCCTGTTGCTGAATATTCATTTCAAAACGCCACCTCTTTGGATGATTACAAATTATGTCCAATCTTGACTCCATTCTTCAACATAATACATGTATTTGTTGAAAGTCTCGCCAGTATCATAATTTTGTCCAAAAACAACATTGTGCAGTGATGCTCGAAACATCATTTCTGGTGGGTAAACTGGTGTTTTCTCTCTCCATTAATATATTGCGACTCAATTTTGGTTTCATTCCACAGCAGTTGGGTCAACCAAGTGAAAGCCTGAGACTTTTTGCTTGACGATCATACTTGACATTTTCCCCCACATATTCTTTTTTTTTCCAACCCCTTCTGACTTCCTTACTTGGTATAGAACCAGCAACATATTTCTTTAGTATTTGCTCACAATCCATATTTTCAGAGTGAATGTGTACACTCAATGTAAATGTCTCACACTCAGCCACCACAACACACCATCCCAGGCTTGTCTTCTCACATATCTCCCTGGCTTGCCCATCATTTACAGAGAATGTCAACTGAGGCAAAGGAAATAGCAACAGCAGGCCATATCATGTATTTTATTTTAATACCTGGTTAAATGCAGCAAGTACTGGATCCAAAAACAACACCAGACCAATCTGTATTTACTCAACCACTAAAGTAACATGTGATTGACAAATTGGAATTTGGTGACATTCTCACTTGTAGTACCACGTTACAGATCCCTCTCAGACATCAAAGATAGTAAGACGAATGTTCTGCTATACTAAGTTAAGGGCTGGGTCGGTGAAGAGATTGCGTGGGAAAAGGTGGGTGGATATTTACAATGACTGAAACACCCCTTGTTTGCTACTGGTCTATTTCCATGGCCGGTGCAGGAAAGAAACATTTCCAAATGTTATAGTGGTGCAGAATAAAGCGTTTCCAAATTTAAAATATATATTTTTTTCTGTAGAGAAAGAAATTGAAAAAGGGTTTAATGCCCCGCCTTCCGAATATTGTATAGCATAGGAACAGGCAACAAAAGAAAGTGCATTAGCGAAGAAAGCATGCAAATCTCTGATTTGTAGATTTTTGATTTTCTTGAAAATGTTTAACAACCAGGCCCATAATCGGTTAAAGTTATCCATATATGTGTTACATAAGAAATTGACAGGCGCCTCAAAATTATGTACTTTTAAATTGAAATTGGACATTAAGGTAGAATTTGAAAATGATTTTATTGAAAGCCTGTGAGATTAGATTAAGTATGCCTGCGCATTACAAAACTGTCTGTGCCACCACTGTTCTGCAATTTATGATCGTATTTTTGTTTAGTGTGAGAAAAATGCGTCAGCCAAACAAGAAAGATGCTGAATAAACAGTGGACGGCAGCAGTTCATCCCAGCTCTGAAGGATCAGAAGATAAGAAGCTTGCATTAAGTGCCAGGAGTACATATGATGTGTTGCCCTTCCATCAGCACATGAGAGGTGTGTATCTCATCTAGTGCAGGAGGAGTCAGGAGATAGAACTGTTTGTGTTTCTTCCAGTAAAAATGTATTTTCTGTGGGTTTGATGAGTTGCAGGCTCTGCAAGATATGCTGCACAGAATGCTAGGTAAGCTTTCAGAAAGTAATGCAATCTCATGTTAGGGATGTGAGATGCATACATAGCCTGGTGACAGGCCCACTGCATTGCACATGATAGCATAGCATGGTATGCACTATATTGGTCAACAAACATTATGATTTTGGAATACGTTGGTGTGTAAATGCAGGAGTCTGAATTAGTCTTGTAGATGCAATCAAGACCATAATGATGTAAGATGACTGAAATGGTTATTTTGTTGATCTTTTATTTTATTTCTATCTCTCAATTTAAATTAAGTTTTTCATAACAAAAGCCAAGCACCAGGGGACAAGTAAAAGACTTATCAGGCAGAAGATAAAACTAGAAGCAAATTGCGATTCCTTAAATGCAATCGTAATTTGAGTAATCACAATTAATTGTGAATTCTCAAATTTCGAATGCCTTGAACCTTGATGCATCGCAAGTGCCCTTTTTGCAGGCGCAAATGGCCAATTTTTGCGAATCGCATCGTTTGCGCTCGCAAAAATGGTTGATGCATGTGCCTGCTAGTGCTGAACACAACACAAAGACATGGACTGCATCAGCACCATTACATCAACAATGAAAGCAGTGACTATCAAACCAATGCGTCATAGTATAGAGAAGATTATATTATTTTGTTGAGCTTATAACCAGACCCGATCAGATTTCAGGCTTTAACTAACATATTAAATGGAATCCACTTGGCAGGCTAGGAAAGAGAGGTGTTGGTGTGAGCTACTGTTGAGTGGCAATTCAACCTATAGACAGGGGTTCACAAAGCTTTACAGCTTTACCACGTACAGATTACGCACATCAAATGTGTGACAGGGTGTGGTATAAGAACACGTTAATCAATAATACAGCAAGAGAACAAATAATGTAAAGATATAATCGAGAATATGAAAATATTATATATGAAGTAAAGCATTCCCATTGCAACCATTGCTAAATAACCATTGTTATTGGTCAATGGGAAGAAGGCTGAAGTCCTGTAGAACATCTGACAGACTAAAGTCTCAAGGTAGACCAGAAAGAACATATGGCAGAGAGAGAGCCAATGCCAATTTTTACTTTTTTACTTTTTTACTTTGAGTCAGATTTAAAGATGGGTGAGGGAAACAGCGCTTAAATCGCATGAGGTACAAGGTAGGCGATTACAACACGGTTGTTACAACGACTGCATTGTTACAACGCAAACCATTACAACACAAGTCATTTCAACGACATGCTGTAAGAGGCGCGCTAAACTAAGGAATAGTATAATTTACTATTCCAACACCTTCCCTACTGTTGCGCACACTGGAGTTGGAATAGTAAATTATACTATTCCTAAATCCAGCGCGCCCACTACAGCAAGTCTTTGAAACGACTTGCGTTGTAATGGTTTACGTTGTAACAAAGTGGTTGTTGTAACAACCGATTTGTAATATCGTGCGTTGTACTGCATGCGGTGTAATTACATATATTCATGGGTGATGATGGAAACCTCTCTAATGTCTGGAGGAAGTGCTATCAGAGGAGAATCCATTGGTAGAATGTCAACTGCCATTGAGACAGCACGGTAGGGAATCAAAATATAAAGCCGAGCAGCATGGCAGCATGGCAGCATCTCTTTATATATCGGCACTTGTGCGACAGTCCATGACCTGTTTCTGCGATATCAGAAGTAACAGAAGTTCAGAAAGCCATCTTTGACGTTGGTGATGTACTGCTGTCTATGTGGAAAGACAGACAATTTGCCACCGCGATAAGCTTTGCATTGTAACCCATTGTGGTGCGAGGAATGTAGGTGCTCCTTGAGATGGGCTGCTACTCTGAGAATCAGGGACTGCTTCCCACCTTAGGCAGATGGTAGGATTAAGGAAGGTATGAGCAGATGCAGGGGGGAGAGTCTAAGTAAGTTAGCTATCCAAAGGTTGTGTTTAGCCAGCTCTTACCTCCTTGCTGGAAAATCACCTGTTATGGGTTTGGAAGATTTGATGCACTCTGGGACAAAATAATGCCACACTCTACAGAATGTGGTCATAACTTTGAGGAGTTACCCGGCATCCACTGGTCAGAAGTGACCTCCTGCATGACCCAGAGAACTTGGAATAAGTACCTGAGAGGGACAGAGCCCTCCAGATCTGCTGCTTGAAACTTACTGAAGCAAGAAGTGCCCTGTTGAGGAGTTTTTATGTGCAAAGATTTCTAAGGCATGACCTCTGAAGAGTGCACCATCTGAAATTACAGCCCTGTGGATTATCTTGCTGAAAAAGAACTAAAGTGCGGAGTCCCTGAAAGCTACAGTTTAAAAGAAGCTCATCTGGAACATCACCATCTAAATCTACACCTTGGAGAACCATCAGTGGATTTGTAAGGGTTTCATACCAGTGGTTTGTGGGAAATGCAGTTCTCAACTTTCAAGGACCATCTTGGAGCTTCCAGACCCTTGGAATGAGTTTGAGACACTTTGGGACCCCTTGAGGAACCTCAGGAAGAAGTTCAAGAAGTTTGGTAAACTTTGGACCAACTTTGAAAAAAAGCTCCATAGAGGGACTGACCCAATCTGGCCAGCCGGCCGCCTACCTTCAATCGTGAGCCGGCCAAGCCAACCAGGTTTGTCCCACTAAAATCTCCAGCGCTCCAACTTCCAGAGATTAAACGGGACTAGAGAAAATCTGAAGCCGGCGAACCCTCACCGGATCCGCCTACATGAGGAGCATCGAAAGACCCCACAAGAAAAAGCTCCAGAAAAGTTTCTAAGTCCGCTCGTAGATAAGGTGACTGGGAGCAACCGCAAGAGCAAAGCCGCCTGCTTTCCTTCGCGTGATGGCCTGGATTCCTGGGTTGTCCCGCTGAAGCAATCATGAGAACATTTTTAAGTCCGCTCCAGGGAAGTGGACCGGGACCTCGTCAAAAGTCAAGCTGGCAAACCCTCAACGAATCCAGACTGGCTGGGAGCTTCGAGGGGCCTCGACGAGAAAAGCTCCAGAAACGTTTCTAAGTGTGAAGGTAGAAACTGAGACCGGGACCTGCTGCAAGCTGTAGCTGCTCAGAGCTCCATCGCGGTTGGCCTGAAACTTTGACTTTGACCCAGGCTATCATGAGCAGGTATCACAATATGGTGCTATAGTCTTCTAAGTGCTATATTTTATTAAATTTTTTAAAATTCATATTTCCGGGTCCCTACATTGGATGTTTGTCATTTTGGTGTCATTGTAAAGAAAACAATATTTCCCATTTCTATAAATTGGTTTTGGATTTTTATTATGTGTTGTGTCGTAATTATGTACTGAAATTTTGATTTTAAATGCTTCACATACCTGTTTTTGAAGTTAAGCCGGTCTGCTTGCAGCCACGTTACCAAGGGTTGAGCATAGTAATAATTGTCTAAGACCTATGCTGAGTCCTATCATGTGTTAGTGGCCTTATTGCCAGTGGCAGACGTACATTTGCCCCTACCAATAACCCACTTTCCAACATCTGCATTGCTAGCAGTAGCGAATATTGATTTATACTCTGGAAGATTCCCACATTACTGAATTTTTATATTTGTCTGAAAACTGAATGTGATGTCAGGGAGGTTCTAAAACGCAGGCGGTAGGCATCATAGTGGAATAAACACTTATTTTTCAATCTTTTAACATTAATTCAGAATTTACTTCCACTGCCATAGCTTAACTAGAGAAAAAAACACTAAGCTTCTTCCTGTAGACAGCTATTCAGTGCCAAAGAAATCACTGAGCATCTGAAAGTTAATGTTTTGTTTTTCAACATTGAGCAATTTGCTTTTATATGTTATCCCATGTCATAATTTAGGAAATGTTCTATTAAGATTATACAACCAATTGTCTTAAACAAATTATCCGTTCTCCTTAAGAGGGTACATTCCGCTATAAGGAACTATTCTTCTTTTGAATGTTTTCATAGTACTGTCACTGCTAGACTGGCATAATATTGCTTTATTTTTTAAAACGTTGTTTATTGACATTTAGGATTTCTACCAGACATAACATTTGAGGTATCGGGACATTTCATTTGAGGCCTGTAAATACCAATTATTTTTAACACAGCTCTGAAACTGTAGCAAAAAGAGGAAATTGATTTAAAGTGAACAGCACCAAAGGGAGAAGCATGGGCTTAAAGTATTAAAGCGAAATAAATCTTTCTATGCATGCACAATATTTTGCCCTTCCACTGGAGATCCTTAATTCTCACGGAACTTCTAACCCAAGCATTTTCTGCACTTTTTTGGGAGCCTTCATCCCGACAACCTTTGAAAAATTCCTGATAACTCAGGGGCATATTAGCAAGGCAGGCGATATGAAATTATCGCCGCTTTTGCAGCCGTTTTTGGCGGCAAAACGGCGATAATTTCATCGCCCTATTAGCAAGCTGGCGCTAACATCAGTTAGCGACAGCTTTGAGGCGATAGCAAGCGGTTTAGGGCCCGCTTTGATATTGATATTTATCGCTAATGACAGGCAAAGTGGGCGTACTCAAACTGTTAGCGACTGAAAGCAGTCACTAACATCGCTATCGCCTATTATCAACGCAGGCACAGCGATAAAAAGATTTGCGCTAAGCGCTATTATCGCTGAAAACTAATGCCTGCTCAGACCACTTCTTAACCTGTATATCCAATGGGAGTTGGATATTCAGTTTAAGACCCTATTTGTGTTAATGCGTGAATATCGCTGGATTTCCAGCGATATTCACGCATTAAGCTGGTATCGCCGGGTATTTTATCGCATTTGAGATAAACGTTGCTAATAGCACGTTATCCCAGCGATAAAATCCGGCGATGCGCGGCGATAAAAAAAATGTCGCTAAGCTCATTTAGTGATAAATATCGCTAGTTGTTGATAATATGCCCCTAAGTATCTTCATACCCTTACTCTACTGCTCCTTCACATCATTATGTCAGAGACCTTAAGCAAATCTGGCAGCTGCTTCTACCTGGACAAATGGTGATTGTAAGACATTGGAGAATTGGTTCAGAGGGGGGGAAGCCCCACTCAGGCAACAGTCACAATGTTCAGTGTGAACTACAAACAGTCACTAAATTAACCTGTGCGTAACCCTCTGGTAGCTTGGCAGTTTTAATCTGGCTTAATTTAGTTGCTATGTGTAAAGAATGTATGCAGCACATAACCAGTAATAAAGTAAAAAACACAAAAAAATCCCAACCCTATTTATAAATATAGAGTACATTTTAATAAATAGAATGATAACAGACTGCCAAAAATCCAATTAGTTGAACCGGAGATATTACATTTTAAAATATGTAGTAAAAATAGTGCCTAAAAACAAAGTGCCGCTTGCGGTTACCTGGCTGTGCTAAACAGGTGGAAAGTCTAAAGTTCAGGCTGACTAGGATAAAGTGCTGTTGAATACAGGGGCCAGGTTAGTCTTGCTGAAGAGTTACCTTCTAAGTCTGGTGTAAAGAGTTCCCTCGGCATTGGAGAAGGCAGCGGGAGCAGACTGAGCGTTGCCAATGGTTGTCGCTGTAGTGCAAAGAGCCTAGTGGGCGTTGCAGACGGTCAATGCTGTTGAACGAAGAGTTGGTTGAGTGTTGCGGATGGTCGCTTCTGTAGCTTTGCATTGTCAGTCATCATGGATTGCCATTGCTGTAGCATGAAGTGCAGGTCTTGCGTTGCCAATCCATGCGGACTTTCGACGGTGAGTAGAGCAGATTTTACCAGAGCTTTGCATTGGTGGTCATCGCAGGCAGCACAATTTCAGAGATACCAGGCACATTCATAGTCACAAGGAGCCCAAACTTTAGAATATTCTCCTTTCCTTCAGGAGGAGTTCACTCTGATGCCAGTCAAGGGTCCAGGACCTGGGGGACACCATTTGGGAATCAAGAATTCACTACAGTAGAAACCAGCAGGGTGCAGACAGGTCCAATTGCAGGGCTCAGGCAAATCCTGTTGCAGCAGGTCAGTTGGACATTTGCAGAGGTCTCTGAAGCTTGTTGTGTCCCTGTAGTTCACACAGGTCAGCCAACTGACCCTTGGAGTCACTCTGGGTAGTCTGAGATGAATGAAAGCAGGCCCAATCTTCCTGGTCAGACAGCAAGGGACTAATTCAGCAGCAAAGCAGTCCTTCTGTAACTTCTACAGGTCCAGGAGTGTTCTAATGAGTTGCTCTGGAGGTCCCACATTTAGATATGGTACCAACCTTCATGTGGGGAGAATCCCTACCCTTTCCCCACATCTGGTTTCGGAAAATTCTTCCCCTTCCGCTGCCAAGGCTCCAAACTGTGTGGGGGTGACTAAAGGCAGGGCAGGCTGGTGTCACATTGTTTGAAGCCCTTTGAAGTGTAAGTTGGGCTGGGTAAAGCCCCTCCCCAGTCATTCTGCTGAGTTGGTCCATCCTGTCCATACCTAAACCCCCATACATAAATTCCAACGGTGGAGCCATTCACAGACATTAGACCGAGGACACTGACAGAAGACACGGATGGTTGGGACAAGAAAATGTCAACTTTCTAAAAGTGCCATTTTCAGAATTCTAACTAAAAATCTGACTCCACCATTAAAGATAATTTAAAATTACAGTTCATTTCAGTATAAACAGCATATCTCTATCTGCTCCCAAACTAAAGTTAGCACTTATTAAATGTAATACAGTAACCCAGTGTTAGTCAATGGGGGAGATCGGTCTTACAGCAGTTAAAAATGACATCAAGAGCTTTTTGCTTCCAAGAAACTGAAAACGTATGTACCCTGCCCAGGAGCTTTTAGGGTCTACCTTAGTGGTGACTTATAACTGTTATAAAGAAGGGTTTGGGCCTCGCACAAAATTTATTTTGCCAGGTCTAAATGGCAGTATTGAACTGCACTACAGGCTGCAAGAGGCAGGCCCGAGTAATGTTTTACAAGGCAACTTTAGTGGGTGGCACGATAAGTGTTGCTGCCCACTAGTAGCATTTAATTTACAGGCCCTTGGTACACGGAGTACCATTTAGTAGGGGTTTACATGTGAAATATATGTATCAATCAGGTGTAGGCTAATTGTAACATGTCATAAGGAGAAAAAGTCCTAAAACAAAAGCCGACAGGAGGAGGATGCTAAAAGGGCCAGGTCCAACAGTGAAGTTTTTTCACTTAGTACCCTCCCTTAGTTAGACCGATATCGTGCTCCCAGAGGAATCATTCCTTTCCTCAGTTCAGGCCTCCTCTCCTTTTTCCCAGTTGTTTCAGGACAGTGCCCTGACAACGAAATTCCATGATCACGATGGAACACTTTTTTTCAACCACTGCTGCTTTCAGGGCTAATTTCGGCATATCCTTGGAAGTAAGGCGAGAATGTGTGCATGTGCGTGTCTTCCTTCCCAACAGCCTAGTGTGTAGTCCTAACACTCTTTACTATTGGGTCTCTCCTTTTTTACTATGAGTTGAGTCCTGCATAGAGTTCTCTGTTGCAGCATCTAACTGTTTTGAAATAACACCTACTTTCACTCTAGTACATTCTTGCAATAATCCCATCGTCATTGGTGATGCGGGCGCAGTGGCACAAGGACCCACTGAACCCTGATAATTGCTGTATTTTACTACCCCAACAGCAGTCAAAGGAGACCTTTCCTTGCTTGTAACAGGGCCCATGGCATCCTTGCTATGCTAGCACCCTCATCTAAGTCAACTTTATTTTAGGAGTGTGTTCCTTCACTTTAATTGATAGCTCATTCTTTGTAGGATTAAACTAAATCTTATTAATGTTAGCAGTCAATGTTCTGTAATGTTTAGAGAGTTTTAAGTGGGTCTGTAGGAAAATTCATTATTCCCGGGAGCTTTATCTTCTGTTAGTCATACTGAACTAAATCCAAAAAGTCAACAAATCTTAACTATGCGAGCGTTAACTCCTTGGAAAAAAACATCACCTCGTTTTTTCATTTCAGTTTCTCCTGAATAACTGTTAGCTCATTAAAGGCATACTCGGAGAATGTGTATTCTATTTGTAATCATCAGAGAGACAAAATTCAGACTTAAAACATGAAAATAAAATGCTTAGTGAATTTAATACAGTACACAGTTAATTTCCGAAAAGGCCTATTTAACAAAACATAACTAATTTCTGATTAAAATGCACAGTGTATCCTCCCAACAGTGTGTAGTTAAAAGATTCCATAGTGAAAGGTGATTAGTTAGTAAACACCCTTTGCAAATATTTATATACACAAGTTAGCGGTATTGGACAAGGTTAGGGATTTAGAAATGCAAATTAGGAAAATGCATTGTATTCCTGGTCAATTATACTTTGCAGTGTTTGCACCTTAACAATTGTGAGCATTTCACATATTGTACACCTTCCATTTTCTGTGTAACGTGCATCAGAGCATACACAATAACTAGTTCAACTCCACAACTCCAGGGTGTGTCAGTCGGTGTAATCACTTTAGCATTAACCGTTAAATAACCTGAACCCCTTTCTCTGGCTGGTCTTTATCTGAAATTAGAATATAGATGACTTCCCCACATGTGCCAACGTGTCCTACCGGCCTCAGATTGTTGTCTTTGTCTATGACACCGTAAACATTCATACTAGACTTCATACCGTGAGTAGTCAGCTTCCTGTTCATGGTTTATCTTACTTCACTGTATTGAGAGAAGTTGCTTGCTCTCTATAAATTCTGCTCTTTGTTCCACATCTTTCGTTATTGAAAGCAGGATCCTTAGCCACTCCTGCTAAATCTCGAATCTCTGTAAAGGGCTGGACTAAGGGCGGTGCAGCTGGTGAGGCTGCACTGGGAGCTGACCTGGAGTGGGGGAAGGGGATTACTGACCTCAGGGGAAATAAATGTCGAAATAACTCTGTTGATTAATGTTCCTGCTAGACAGAGAGATGGAGTTTTGTGTAGTGGCAGTTTTGAATGCCAAAACGTAGCGCAGAGAGTTAATATGCCTGCTGCAAAGAACCATCTGTATTTTATGTGGATAGCTAAGTGAATGAATGAATGAAAAAACATTTGTAAAGTGCGTGGTTACCCGAGGGCATCCCAGCACTGCCTGTAGCGCCACTTAAGCATTGAGCAGATCAAGGGGATTTTTTTTTTCTGTTTTCTGAAATTCAGATAATTAGGTTCAAGCCTTATGTGATGAGGAAAGTAGTTCCAGAGCTTAGCCATGGTACATGAAAACAGGCAGCCTCCAGTTTGTGATCGCCTGATCCGCGGGACTGCGATTAGGCCTTTTTTGTCAGATCTCAGTACCTTGCTAGGTCGGTAGGGCCGAATCGTAGAACGGATCATAGGCGAGCCCTTCCCGGTGAGAGCTTAAGGTGCAATGCACAATGCCTTGAATTTAATTCTTTCTTGGATTGATAGCCAGTGTAAAGTGGCAAGAGCAGGTTTCGTTGAAAGGCATCTAGGGATGTTCAGTAGAAGGCGGGCTGCACAATTCTGTACAGTTTTCAGTCTTTTAGTTGAGATCTAAGGGGCTCCTAGAGAGATGGCATTGGCATAGTCCAGCCATGACAGAATTAAAGCCTGAACTAGTAGCCGTCTACAGCAAAAGGAAGCAGGGGAAGAATCTGTGGTATTTATTTTGCCAGGGCTGCCTGGTGTGTTCGGCACTGGTGGGGCTACTTTACGTGCTAGTAGAGGTTCCTTACTTTTTAGATGATAGATGGTTGTTCCACTTCAGTTGCAGGATATTCCCAACTCTTGTAAATAGCCAGATTTTGCGCAGGAAAGTCTCCAGATCGTCGCCAAAAATAATGTAGTATTTGAGTCCATACATACATGAAGTGATGTAGCCGAGGCAGATGTAGATGAGTTGTAAAGTAGATTTGTTCAGCCATAGATAGAGTTACAGGAAGTATTATGCTGGAACAAGCAGCCCCACCAGGAGCAGCCTCTTAGCTACCCAGCCCATACTCCAACTGCCTACCCTCATACCAGTCACACAAGCATTCCATCCATGTCAATCACACTCACATTCTAACCTGTAACACTCACACTGGCTGAGTAGCTAGATGCAGAGAAGTGCAGTAACATAAGCGCTAAACTCAGAATACTACATAATCCTTCTAATCATTCTTAGAAGGCCATAGCAGCTAGCTGCAACTTTCTGAGCTTGTTCCTTAAAATTTAGGTTACAGTCGAGCCAAACACCCAGGCTCTTGATCTGTTTTTTTGGAGCACGGGGGAAGCCCAGAGAGCTGGGCCACAGGGAGTCTATATTTGAGGGGGCAGAGTGACCCAGGAACATAAGCTCAGTCTTTGCTCCATTGAGTCTTAAGAATGAGTTGTCCATCCATCTGGATACCTTCTCAAGACTTGAGGCCAAGCCAGGGCCAGAATTGTCCTGCTGATTAAGGGAGACAACTAGCTGGGTGTCATCGGCATACGTGACCATCTGTATCCCAGCTGAGCATACAGTTCCTGCCAGAGAGCTCATATAGATATTTAACATGGTGGGCATAGGGAAGATCCCTGGTGGACTCCGCATGTTATGGGCATTTGTTTCGAGATGAATTACTCCTCGAAGACTGTGAAGACTCGGTTTTCCAGGAAGGAGTGTAGCCTTTTCAATGCTATTCCGGTTACTCCCACCTCCCTGAGTCTTTGGATCATCAGTTGGTGATTCACAGTATCGAAGGCGGCGCTGAGGACTAGCAAAATAAGGGCAGCCCAGCCTCCGTCACTGAGAATTTTCCCCGATCCTTCTACCACAGCTAGGAAAGCGGTCTCCATGCCCTGTTGGAATCTAAATCCTGTCTGTGTGGGATGAAGGCAGTTATTATCTTTTAGGACTGCTGAAAGAACGGAATTTACATGCTTTTCTGCTAATTTACTGATCCCAGGTAGGCGAGAGATGGGTCAGCAACTTGCCCACTCTTCAGGGTCCAAGTTCGATTTTTTCAGAAGTGCTTTCACTCTGGCCTGTTTCCATGGTATTAGTAAAGCGTATTGTATTGAGTGTATTAGTAAAGCCAACGTTTACCAGCACTTTAAAACAAATAAAATGTATATGAGGGAGGGGCATAAGGAGAGATGAGGGGCACTTTTGCCAGGTGGTAGTGAGGGAATCTGAGGGGATCGTCGAAGGGGCGGGAGGGCGTATTCGCTAAAAAAGATTGTCGCACCAGACGCCAACAGTGCTAAAGCCAGCTCCGTCTCTGTAGCATGTGTGCACAGTGTGACATTTGTTCCAGTATTTCTTCCAGCTTTATGTTCAAGCCTTTTGTCTGTATTAGCTATGCAGAATGTTGCTTTACATTCTCTTTGGAATGTTAATGTAGAATGTTAAAGAGATTCTGGTGGAGTCAGTTACCCCAGAGTTGTTGGTGGATGAGGTGAAAAAAATCCATTGTGTCTTTACCAGATAGTCTTCCTCGAGAACTTTATTTACTGAAAACACCACATTATTATGGCGACGAGGATGGGATGGAAGAAGATTTCACCTCAACACTAAAGTAAAAAGAAACCTTCAAAGTTTCCCTCCCAGCGGCGGAAAAAAAAGGAAAAGAGAAATTACATATTTCTCCAGCAGCAGATTTACATGATTGGCACTGGGGAGTAAGTGGAAAAGTCAAGTATACTCATGGTGAGGAGGAAGGAGGGAGGAGTCTTTGTCTGTGTGTGTCCGTTGTCGGTGCGTATCGGGCGCTGTTGATTCGGAGGTTGGAAAGTCATTTTGGAACGTCTTTGCGGTCCAGGGGAACATTTCAATCTCGTCATTTTGTGACATCTTGCTTACAGCATTACGATTCTTACGTGGACGGCATCACTTTCTCGATTTGCATGTGTGACGAGATGCAAAGAATACGTATACGCCAATTCGTCTGCTTCCCAAAGTGAGGCTTGGAAGTTGACCAATGAGGTGGTGACACGTCACGATGACGTCAACTCGTCTGTTTCCCAAAGTGAGGCTTGGAAGTTGACCAATGAGGTGGTAACACATCACGACGTGACTCCATTTTGTGTGTTTGGGAGTCTTTTCATTCACTTACGTTAATTTACAGGTCTTCGTCATTGCGAATGAGCTGTCGAACGTACTCTTCGGAAAAATTAAAATAAAACGATCTGCGCACACACAGTGATCTCAATCCTAGTAATGCCCAGATGATTATTAACGCTTGGTGAGGTCAGTGTCAAGCTAATTTTTAAAGGAAAGATACTCGGAGTTTGTTCTTTATTTTTTTTTTAATTTCTTCTGGAGAAGGTCAAGAAGTACTAAAACATCTTCCAGAACTAAGTGCAGTTGAACAAAGGAATCTTAATGAATACTAAATATGTATTCTTCAGTTAGATCGTCACTATCTACCGTGCCTTAGTACTATAATGGAGAGATATCACTTTGGTCTGAGAGAGCAGAATAAAGATGAATCAGTGGAAGATTTTCTTTACCACACACAGCATGAGTTCATCAAAGTTAAGGTGTCCCTTCAACATATTTTTTAAATCCATCTGATGTGAGCTACATACTTATCCACACTTTACCCTCCTTTTTGGATGTAAGAGCAATGATTTGTGGTTGGTTATGGCCAGCATTTCTTCCTCCACACTTAAAAGTAACATGGTGCATAAAAAGTCAAATCTGGACAACATACATGCTGTATTTCAGAAAGGTTTCTAGGAAAGGTGGATACCAGATATGAAAGTTTTCTTTGAATGCACACAACACACGAGCGGTTAGCGCTCTAGCTCTCAGATAAGAAGGGCTATTTAGACGGCGAGGAGCTGTGAGTGCAGCGCGGTAGGGAGGACGGTGGCAGAGTCTCCCTGACCCGCTTTGCGTCCAGTAAGCATTCTGTGAGCACTAGCCAGCCATATGAGAATTGTTTGATGTGTTTTGGAAATACTGAATTTTGAAGCCTGATCAAATTTTAAAAGTAACGAAGTTCTTGATTTTAAAAAGAATATTGTTGCATTGATTTTTACTGTGTTCACTGTCTGTTTTGCACGTTGAGCATCTTTTGGTGTCACAGTTGTAACTGGGGGGCCCACACTCACCTGGGGAAGCCTGTGCTCGATCACATTGCCTGCCCGCCCCGTTCCGACTCGGTAACCAGTACCGTTGAGCGGAGGGCGGGACAGGAAGAGCCAGGGACTTCGAACCACACGAGCGGTTAGCGCTCTAGCTCTCAGATAGGAAGGGCTATTTAGCCCTCTCGTCGCAACGAGCGCGCAGCTGTCGCGCGCTGGGGAGCGCCTAAGGACGCGCCTAAGACAAGCCAAAGAGAAGCCCGTCTGCGCCCGTCCGCGACAGGACGGGGCCAGGGGCCATGGCCTTAACATCTTTGTCTAACCATGAAGGGCACTCTTTGAAAGGGGTGAGTTATTCTTCTAGAGCACTTTTAGCTATACAGGTATCCCCTTTGGCTGGCTGTGTAAGAGAGGGGGTTTTTCCCCCAGAGGGACCGTTTTCATGCCGCAACTGTAGGTTTCAAGCACAGTATAGACATGAAGGTGCATATCCATACCAAAAAATGCCTACAAGAATGGTATCTCATAGACAATTGGGGTGGAGAAACTTACTTTGTAATACACAATCATTGCCCAAACATCATACCGAGGTCTGGGACCTTATTTCAACTTACCAACCGGATCTCTGTTTTCTTACAGAAACGTGGCTCAAACCCCACTCACTCCCTGTTATTACTCTTGGGATCCCTGCTGGATATAAAATAGCGAGATTAGAACGCCCCATCAAGGTAGGAGGTGGCATAGCCATAGTACACAGGAGTAATATAGCTCTTTCCATCTTAGATCAGTATTGTACTACGGATTTAGAGATGATGATTTTTAAAATTGGTACCTCAGAAAAGAATAGCTGGAAAGGGGCTTTAGTATACCACCCTCCTGGTCCTGGTACAGAATTTTTGATCTCCCTGATAGAGGCATTGGCCCCTCATGTCAGTACAGGTAGAGATTTTTTATTGTTAGGGGATTTTAATATTCATAGTGAGTTGAAGGATAGTGTGGAAACCCAATCCCTTTTGACGGATCTCTCATTGATAGGTCTTATACAGCATAACATTGGACCTACTCATCAGGCTGGCCACACTTTAGACCTAGTTCTTTCTAATTCTCCTGTGATCGTATGTCATACACCGAAGCAGGTCAACTGGACTGATCATTTTATTTTAGAATTTACTATGCCTAATCCTTGTAAATCCTTCAATAACCCACTACCATTACCAGAGAAGAGGAGACAATGGCATAAGGTGTCTCACGAGACTTTTAAGGAGGCTTATGTAGCACCAAATATTATGCCCACTGAGAATATCGAGGTAGCACTTTGTAAATATGAGTCAGCTATTCATATAGCTGTGGAACATATTGCCCCTATGAAATCTTATAAATCCCGACCAGTCCAAAAGCAGGAAGTCTGGTTTTCAGATCAGTTACGAGCCCTCAAACGTGCAGTTAGGAAACTGGAAAGGGCCTGGAGATCCTCACACCAGGAAACAGATAGAACATGCTACCAGGCAGCATTAAGCTCCTATCATAAAGCCATTAGAGCAGCCCGCAAGAATCACATTGCGTCTCAACTTTTGGCTGCTTGGAGTGCTTCTAAAGTATTATATCAGATTCTGGAGACCTTTGTCAAACCAGCTGCCTGTGAAAGCATAAACATGTTGTCTCAACAATTATGTGACGACATCTCATGCTTTTTTACAGAGAAAATAGATAGAATCTATGAAAAAATCACTGATTCTAATCTCTCTACCAGTCAGTCTAAGGTGCCATCCCATGCTATAGAAGGGGCCAGAATTGATATACTCTCTAGGTTCCCAGACATCTCTTTGAAGGAGGTGGAGGACCTGGTGAGCCAAATAAAAAGCGGATGTCCATCAGATCAGATTCCAGCCAGAATTATGCCGGTGGTTGGCAAGGTGCTCGGTCCTGAGATCCAGGGCCTTGTCAACCTTTCGCTTGCTGAGGGTTGTGTCCCGCGCGAGTGGAAAAAGGCATTGGTGAAACCAATCCGGAAGAACACCTCCATCCCATGGACGGACCTATCCAATCTTAGGCCCATATCTCTTCTCCCTTTCCCGAGTAAGATCATGGAGAAGCATGTGAACAAACACATTTCAAATTTTATTGAACAAACCGGAAGCCTGGACCACTCTCAATCTGGCTTTAGGTCAAATCACAGCACCAAATCGGCCTTGCTGTCGGTAATGGACGATCTCCGCATGTACCAGGACAAGGGTTTCTCGGTGGTCCTGGTACTGTTAGATTTATCGGCAGCGTTCGATACAATATCGCATAACATCTTGACCAGACGTCTTGCAGAGATTGGACTAGAAGATAGGGCACTGGCCTGGCTGAAGAGCTTTCTGTCCGAGCGCACTCAATGTGTCAACATGGGTGAGTTTCGGTCAGCAGAGGTTAAAATCACTAAGGGGGTGCCACAGGGCTCGTGTCTGAGCCCAACTCTTTTTAATATCTATGTGGCCCCCCTGGCAAAAATTATGAGAGCCTTCGGTTTCATCCCAGTGTCCTATGCTGATGACACCCAGCTCCTCTTCCCGTTCAAATCCCTCACTTCTGAGGTTAAACAATCTTTCTCCGAAGGTATGAAGGCGGTTTCCCAATGGATGTCGTCGAACCTTCTTCAGTGCAACGTGGGCAAGACGGAGGTCATGCTCTTTGGAGAGGCTAAACTGCAATGGGCCCCAGATTGGTGGCCATTAGACCAAACAGGTGGTGAAGAACCTGGGGGTCCGCTTAGATCATGAGTTATCCTTAAAACAGCACGGGAATAGTATAGTGGGATCCTGTTTCCATGTGATAGGACTCCTACGCAAAGTATTTCCGCTACTTCCCGATTCCGCACGAAAAACTCTGGTGCAGGCCTTAGTGCTTAGTCGGCTCGACTATTGCAACGGACTGCTGGCATCCGCAAAAGAAGACGTTTTGGATAAACTTCAAGTTGTACAAAACACTGCTGCCAGATTGGTACTGAATGCCCCCCCCCAGGTCTCCCTCTAAACCGCTCCTGGAAAAGCTGCACTGGCTGTCAGTCCGTCAGAGAGTGAAATTCAAGACCTGTTGTGTAGTCCACAAAAGCTTATATGGACTGGGACCTTTCTACTTGGCAGAGAAATTTGTTCCATATGTCCCTGCCCGCACCCTCAGGTCTAGCGATCAGCTGCTCCTGCGAGTTCCTAGGATTAGAAAGGCAAGGCAGAGTGGCAAAGCTCTATCAGTGATTGGGCCTGTACTATGGAACAAGCTCCCATTTCTGCTGAGGCAATGTCCAGATCATTTGATCTTTAGAAAAAAGTTGAAAACTTTTTTATTTAAAATGTGACATGGCTTTAAACCTTTCCACTAGCTTTCTTTTCTCATGACTGGCTATCTTCTCCCCTCTTTGTCACTGGCGTTTCTTTTTGGGCGCAGAGATACTCCGTCGGGAGTGGATTCTAGCGCGATACAAGCCCATAAATAAATAAATAAACAGGGCTGCAGTTCATAATTTACCATCGTCAGGAATTCTATCTCTGCTTTTGGAGCATGAAAAGTCAAATGGAAGGACGCCCTGCAGGCTGCATCTGGGAGGGGTTCCAGGAAAAATAGATGTGTAATGTCAGATGTATTGTAATGCATATATGAATGCAATGTAAATGCTGGTCATAGGGTTGATAAACCTCTGAGTGGTACAAGGCCAAGGTGAGACTGGTGGCTAGGACCAACAGTCGGATTGTATGTAGTCATTGCCCCAAGTGCTGATTTCCACATTTTGATTACGTCAGATTGTGGAGAGGTCAGGGAGCACACAGACATTGGCAACATCTAATGATGGCTCCGTGTAGTTGTATTTATTTTCCTGAAAATGTAGTCCCATGAATCAGGCAAATGTCATATGTGTTTATCTGCAAAATTCTCCCCTCCCCCCCGAGGTTTCAATTGCTACTGACATAAGTTGTAGAATAATCCCTACAACTAGTGTAAATATTCAACATTGTTTCCAGCAGTTCCCCAGATGTTCTTCCAGAAGAACAAACATGGTTGAATTCAGCATCCCCACTTCCAGACTTCCCAAGTGCTTGTGAGTCATACATTGGTTTTCATGAGTAGAACTAGATTGCCATTTAAGGTGTTACTAGTCCAATCAATAACAAGTTCCAAACTCTCTTCTCCCACCATTACTATTACTACACTGCAGTGCATTCTTGTTCGGGTAGAGTGTTTAATGTCACTGGAAAAAAACTTCCTAGAAGCATTTGCAAGGATGACAAGGGACAGCCCTGCAGTAGAAGAGATCTCTCTTGCCCTCCGACTGCACCAACCGCTAACTATATAATCCTTTTCAACAGAATTGCAGCACGCTCCAGTTCATCTCCTAGAACTTTCCTTTTGATTCCCCACAAAGCAGGGAAATGAAAGAGTCTCGTGTACAAGAAAATGACACAGTGCGGGACCTCAAGCCATTTAGCTGAGCCATGCTGCGTCATTTTCAAAGCACAGGGTATGCACCATATTAATAACAATACAATGCATCCCTATGCTTCCCCCTGTGCCTGGTGCACAATTGGCTGACATGCGCCAGTGCAGACACCCTTGCATCTATTTGCATGGGTGTCGGCTGTGCAGTGACGATTTGTTTTGGGCATGAAGGGAAATCTTCCTGCATAAAAACAATCATTAATGATAGAATGCAGCATGCATAGAAAGGAAAAAATAGTAAGAAAATAAAGTATTTCTCCTCTTTGCGCCATTGCTACACATCCACTGCAGAGGCATAGGATTCAACTCATTCTTAGTTTTACAAAATGTTGTAAATCTTGGATTGCATCAAGTTCCATGGATGTTGCATGGGAACACCCAGAGCAACACCCATGGAATGCCGCGTTCATGCATAGTAAAGCATGAAAGGGGCCGATATTTGCAAGACCATGAAAATTCATGCAAGGTAGCTTTATGTGGCCTTGTAAATATGTGCAAGCCCATTGCACCGCTGGTGCGTCAAAAAAATTGTTGTTTCAGTGGCGCAAAGGTCTTGTAAATAAGCCCCAAAGAGTCTAAGAGGGACCCCTTCATGAAGCAAACTAGGTGATGGCACAAATGTTCACTAGTAAATGTCAGCGCAGCAGTTGCCAGTCAGGCCAGCCTCTGCGCCCAGACTAAAGTAAGAGTCCACTTTGAAGCTTCTGGGTGGCAGATTGTTCAGATAGCGTCATACAGAGGTATTAAGAGGCGTGAAGTTACGGTCACATGCATGAATACCCCTTAAAGGTACTTAAACTGGCCCAAGAAATCATTATAGTATATCACATAAGTCCCAAGGGCCATGTCAGGAAGAGATACGCTGACTCAGAGCTGAGTCGCGCAACTTATTTTTTGCGTTCATATATCAACAGAACAATTTAGAAATAGAGAGGCTATCTATGCTTTTTGTTTCTGACTTGTTTAGACTGAATTTCATGCATTAACGCATACAAATTCTGAGTTATATGTATGAACTTTAGACACCTCAAATTCTAAAACCAGGCACTCAACTCTGCACTCAGCCAACACAGCTCTTCATGATACGTCAGCAAACGGTAAGCAGCTAACTCAATATTCTCTGCAGATTGTCTTTTCAAGACTGAGTACCCAACAGATGAATATAATAATTATCACACCCATTTCTTTGATTCAAATTAAACATCTAGCTAAATTTATCATTAGTCTTGCTTAAAAGCTTTCTACTTCCCAGCCTCTAAAGTGGATTTTAAGGTCCATACACCAGTTCATACAAAATGATTCTAAACTAAGTCCAAACGATTCATGGTAAGGTCCACATGCTCATCTTCACACTGAGCAAAGCAGTGCCACTACAAATTCCTGGTGCCTCCTGGCAAAATGTGGTGCTCTTCCTGCTGCAGTCCTCAAATTGTCAAGCATGGTTGATCACCTAACAGATACAATTCAGAGGAGTCCATATACCTGTGAGATTCAATGTTACACAAACTGGATTGGTGTCACTACATCGCGGTTTATTACAACGCATTCCGTTACATCGGAATTTTTACAACGCAGGATCCATTACATCGGATGCCATTACAACGCATGGCATTACATAGCAGATGCTATTACAACGCATGGCATTACATCGTAAGTATAGGTAAGTATAAAAAATGTAATTAAGTTAATTTAATTAATTTAATTTATTTAATTTAATTAAAATACATTTTAAAATAGTAATTAATTTTATTTAATAAATTTAAATCTATTTATTTAAATTAATTTTAATAAAAATTGTAATTAATTTTATTTAATTAATATAATGAAATTAATTTAATTTAAATATTTTTTTAATTGTAATTAAATTAAATTAATTAAAATAATTGATTTAATTTAATTATTTTAATTAAGAAATGTAATTAATATAATATAATTAATTTAATTTAACCTAAAAACACCCCTGTACCCCAAAACCCAAACCCTGCCCTGAAACCTAAAAACACCCCTGTACCCCAAAATCCAAACCCTACCCTGAAACCAAAAAACACCTCTGTACCCCAAAACCCAAACCCTGCCCTGAAACCTAAAAACACCCCTGTACCCCAAAACCCAAACCCTACCCTGAAACCTAAAAACACCCCTGTACCCCAAAACCCAAACCCTGCCCTGAAACCTAAAAACACCCCTGTACCCCAAAACCCAAACCCTGCCCTGAAACCTAAAAACACCCCTGTACCCCAAAACCCAAACCCTACCCTGAAACCTAAAAACACCCCTGTACCCCAAAACCCAAACCCTGCCCTGAAACCTAAAAACACCCCTGTACCCCAAAACCCAAACCCTATCCTGAAACCTAAAAACACCCCTGTACCCCAAAACCCAAACCCTACCCTGAAACCTAAAAACACCCCTGTACCCCAAAACCCAAACCCTACCCTGAAACCTAAAAACACCCCTGTACACCTGTACTTATTTTAAAAATTACTTTAATTAATATAATAAATATTAAATTAATAATATTAAAAAAAATATATATATATTTAATTATAATTAATATTAATAAAATTAAAAAAAATTAAATACTTACCTATACTTACGATGTAATGCCATGCGTTGTAATAGCATCTGCTATGTAATGCCATGCGTTGTAATGGCATCCGATGTAATGGATCCTGCGTTGTAAAAGTTCCGTTGTAAAAGACTCCCGTTGTAAAAGTTGCGATGTAACGGTGCATCACCCACAAACTTCATTCCAGGCCCCACTTTAGAAGTAGCCTAATGGAAGGGAATTATGGCCTAAGCAGATTCAACGACACAATGACATCGATTGTTCCTTCGCTACTTTGATGGGGACTTTGATATTTTGCACAAGCTACAATACAACATTGGATTTGCCACAAATACATAGACGATTGTAACTATGCACAGCTTTTGGAAAATGCATAAGGGAAATGAGATGAACTGGGATTACCCTCTCATTAAAATATCAGATAATACTCAGCAACTTTAATCATGCCATTACATATATCAAACTGATCAGGTTATCAAGTACACTCCTGCTTGTTGCTTTCGGACAGCCACAACAGTGCCAGACTCAACTGTTTCATATATAGGGATTTTCATGTTCCTTGAATTATCACCATGAAACAAGATGCGAGATTGGTTTTAAGATTTTTCCCTTAAAGAAGACCGCTGAGAGAGAGAAGAAATACTTCAGATCACATGCTACTGAAGCCCTCAGAGTGTTGAAGACTCAACACTTCAAAGTCAACATTAACGGGTGCAGTTGTAAAATATAGTTGACAAAAAAGGATCTACAGTTAGTTTTTCGATTGTAGTAATTGCATAAAAGGACCATTAAAGGTGTGTTTACATAACGCTCTTAACCCTTTCGGCTAAGGGGGTGGGGCGGCCGCGCGGCGCTCCGACGCTTATGATGGAACCGCTCCGTCATGGCCCTCGGGTGGGCTGTGCTTGTGACTGAGCGGTTCCGTCAAGGCCTCGCCCGTTCTTTAGAACGTCAGCGCAGGCGCGGCGAGCGGGCCATGACGGAACCGCTCCGTCACCAGCACAGCCCACCCGAGGGCCATGACGGAGCGGTTCCATCATAAGCGTGGGAGGGGTTAAAGGGTGTTGTGTTGCTGTCTGTTTAACTAAATAGGGATTCAAAAATCTCAGAGTAATTTCATCAAGATTAGAAAAATAGTGAATGGAAACAATAACATGAAGGATTCGGATATGTAAATAAACAATCAGGATAATGATGAAAAGGGAAAGAAAAAGTAATGGGGGTGTTTGTTTTAAAGCCTGGGTAAAAGAAGTAGGGGGTTTTGGCTCTGAAAAGAAAGGAAGGGTGTAAACTAAATTAAGAAGAATAGGCAAAAGAAGCAAAAAATAGATCTATGAAAAATGCAGGGGGAGGTTCCATTATAAATAAAAAAATAAATTTGAATATCGATTCTGTTCGATTTTCTTGAAAGAAAGTTCTGTGGCTTCTCTATATTAATTAATACAATTAACTCTGATATTAATTAGAAGTTGTTTATCTTTAAGTGATGAATGCTCTGGAGAAATACACAGATTCCGGTCAAAGGGTTCTTACTAGGAATGTTAGGAAGACCCACAAAGTTGTTTCTTTTGTCGGTTTTTACACTCCTTCCCAGAGGCATTTATGACCCTAAAAGTGCACTTACTCCAGAAAGGTTAGAGTAAGTCTGGATTATAGGTAGGAATACCCACCTAGAAATACAATGTATTCATGCAAACATTTAAAAGAAAATAGTGACGACAAAATTCATATTTACCCTACTAGTATGATTTCTTTACATTTCAAAATATGCTTCAGGACAAAAATATAGTTCCAATAACTGTACACCAAAGTTTTATAGGACACCAGAGAGAGACACTGCATGCAAGGAGGAATATCAAAATGTTTTTGTGAGTCTCTTGTCTCAGTATAACATTAATTTAATTCTCTACACCAGTGTTTCTCAAGAAGTTAGTTGCTACCTACTGGTGGGTTGAGAGCTGATTTCAGGTGGGTTGCGGAAGTCCAAGCAATAAATAAAGACGCCTTTAAAAATATGTATTTATCTTTTTAAAGAATTTTATATAGCGCAAACTAGACCAGAGACATCGGTTATCAGAGCTCTTTGCATGAGCACAAGTTTTGTTACAGACGGACACATTCATTTTTGTTAGGCAGGGGAAAATTGAGTGATTTGCCCAAAATCACAGGATGTTGAGCGTTGTTGCCAAGACTCGAACCTGGTTCCCCAGCTTCGAGGTCGACAGCTCTAACCACAACTACATCCTCTCCATCTTGTCACTTTTACTGCAATTCAAGACATAGATCTAATGTCATGCTATATCTTCTGACAAACTGCTGTCTAATTTTTGGGTCACACCTAGGCAGCACCCGTGCACTGTCTTTAAGACATGCTGTATTCACTTTGTGGGATTTCAACACGGCCAACACTGATCATTGGTTGTTCGTTTGCCTTTCAAAATGTATTTTCTTGCATTGGTGGATAGTTTACATTTATCCCACCTTTTGCCTGTTTTGTTCCCGCCTTGGGGACTGCCCCTGTTACATGGATCCTTTCATTATCGGCCATATGTCTAGTTGTGGTGCACTACTTTTTTACCCACTGTCTCCTCGCGCTTGTTTTTAATATTTCCTGCTCATGTTTTTTGGCTCTCGTTCAGCTTCAGCGCATGGCGCTGCTTCCAGCTGCTCATGTCTTCAGTAAGTGTTCAGCTTTGGTGCACAGCTCTCCTCCCAGTTGACATAATCTCCATGTGGCCACCTCACGCCTTTCCCTGTTTATTTTCAGTGTTGCCATTGTTCTGTGATTGTGCCACCTCTTACCCATCAGGATTTATTTCTACTTCTTTATTAAAAGCACTTCTGTGGCATGGTTAGTGTGGTAGGAGGATGATATTATGAATTGCTTGCAGCCTCAACCATTTATGTGGTCATGCAGAGACCCTCAATGCCCCTGTATGCACTGTGCTCACTGAGGCAAACCTTTCAACACCACAAGTCTTTTTGCTTCTAGAAAGCCCTCAGCTGGTACTTGACAGCTCCTGGTGGGACCGGTGGCATCGAAGAGTCTGGAAGAAAGGCTTCCAGGCACTTAGTTACACTCAATTCAGCACCAAAAAGGCCGTCTTTGTCCTTCGGAGTCCCCGCCCATCATTACCCCGCCACTACCCTCACTCTCAGGTAGTCAAAAAATTACGGCTAGTACAAATATCAATCTATTCCTTCTAAAAAACAAAATACTTCTAACGCAGATAGGCTGGCTTTCACCCCTTCTCCATTCTTTTTGTGGCACCTGCTGCTTTATAGGCTGCAAAATACGTTTTACAGTCTCCTCAGAATTCTCACAACACTCTCATAGCTGACTCATGTTCTATACTCTTAGTGTCTCTCAGAAAAGTTGTATTCATATTCTTTGCACACACAACTCCCTCACACCTGAAACATGCAATTTGTTCTTTATCAGTCCAAATGATCCGCATACATTACTGCAAATTAATGGCGTACCCACTGATTGATAGGAGATCCACTGTTGAATAATCAGTCAACGTAATGTTTATTTAGACCACAGGTCTTTAAACAACATAAAAACATAACATTTTATACACCCTATAATATCATGACTAATTTCATCAACAGTTATAAATAAAACATATTAGAGAGAAAAGGAGAGAAGGAAGAACAGGTTTCCATACACTTCATACAGAATATATAGATCATAATCACACTACTTCATTACATCCATTGAATAAAATAGATAAGTAATAGATTTAATTCCTATTAAAAGTGTCCTCTCTAAACTACCAAAATACCTAAAAATCGCAGCTCCGTCATGGCCTTGATCCTTCAAGAGCACTTATTAAGTATATGAGCACTGTTTTGGTCCTGAAGAATTGCCCCTTGTGGGCATGAAACATGTTGACCATGTTGGAGGGTTGAAATGAGGCCATACTAATGGTTACCTTGGGCCTCTATACCCCTCTTTTCACTTTTTAACAAAGTGGCTAGCCACACCAATAAAGTTTTCTTAGTGGACTACCCAACTTTTTTTAACTCACATTCCGCTCACTACTTCACCTGTTTTTTGTACCTCACACACCAGAATATTACGGCAAGGAACAAAAGAACTCCGACAGAGAGTAACACACGGTGTTACCCGTCAAGCATTGCAGCGCCGGCTTGACGCAGGAGCAGGAAGCCGATGATGCAAACAACATCACAAAGGGCTGAATGAGACATGTCATCCAGCCCTGTAGTTGTATGAGGTTTCTTAGTTCCGAAAAGGGACCCTTTGGCTTCCCATACTTCCCTTTCCTCCACTACCTTCACTGAGAGCGAGACTCCTTTATAGACTTTTTATTAGGGGAACTTTGTACAATCCCTTGTGTTACTTGATCCTTCAACTCATTCCTCCATATAAAACCTTTTTATTGCATCCATATATCTCCAAACAGCTATTGCAATATCAAGGTTAAGCATGTCAACAAGAAGTTCTACGGCTTTTGTGCGTCATACAATACCATATTTTAAAAATATGGGACGTAATTCCGCAGAGCTAATATTGTTTAGCAATCCACTATTATATGCAAAATATCAAATGCTGTGCTTAACATACATGTACATTTAGCATCGGGTTGCATCATTTTTGTTTTTATTTTCTCATTTATTATATAGGGGTTATTATAATAATAATATCCACATTTGTAAAGCGCACAGTCACCCGTTAGGGTCTCTGGGCGCTGGGGGCCGTCAGGAAGATTAAGCAAGCTATTGCCCAGAGTCACATGGTGCTGGGCTAATCTGCCGCCGATGCTGGGGATAGAACCGTGATCCCCAGATTCCGGAGTCAGTCGCCCTGGCCGCGGCGCCACACCTCTTCCTCAATATAAATTCTTAATCTTAATACTTCATATCGGAGGCAACAATTTGGCAATATATCCAGGTAAAGGAACCAGGCTTCCTTCTGCCAACTACTTAACATAAATTGCACCGATTTTTTCTTTCTCAGATACTGCCAATCTGCCTTCTGAGAAAGTTCCTTCCCTAGCTTTCCTAATTCACTCTGAGTAGCTGCTACTCGTAACGTCTGTTGACATGTTCTCGCTTTCAAGTTCCCACATACAGGACACAATTTGTTTCTTATTCCTGTAGGAAAGTAAGATCTGCTTCTTATGGTTACCCCCACTTTTTGCTTGATGTGATGCTGTTTTTGACTAGTCTGACTGGGATCCTGCTAATCATGACCCCAGTCTATCTGCTTTCTCCCTAAATTGTTGTGTTCAGTACTTAGGTACATCCCAGGACACTTTTCAGTCCCTAGTCCCTAGTATATGGTACCCATGTACCCAGGGTATAGGTAACCTAGAGGTCTTCTATGGGCTGCAGCATGAATTATGCCACACATGAGAGACCATTCAAAATCTTAAAAGGCATCACATTCAAATATCCCTCCTCCAGGAGACCCATCTGTCTAAGTCAGAGGTGACACAATTACAGAGGAGATGGAGGGGACGAATACATGCAACAGGCTACTCGGCGTATGCCAGGGGGTCTTGATTTGGGTCTGGCTGGGGACCCCATTTCGGATCACAGATACACTAATAGATACTGAGGGTCGATATGTAATAGTAAAAGGCGCATTGGACAGCAGGCCAGTGGTCATTGCATCTCTATATGCACCGAACTCCGATCAGGCCACCATTCTAAAAACTCTAACACATAAGCTGGTGGTCTGGCATGAGCTCCCCATGATATTAGGAGGTGGCTACAATAGTGTCCTAGATGTCTCGTTCGACCGCTCCTTCCCTCCCCTCACTGGAACCTCCACACATGCCACAATGAAGGCATTGAACAATTGGACAACACAGTGGCACCTGACAGACGTATGAAGACACAGAAATCCACACAATAGGGTATACTCCTTCTGATCGGGGGCACATGGACGCCACGTACGCCTACATTGCTTTATGATCTCAAATAATTTACTAAATAATGTCACTGCATCGCACTACTTGGGAAGGACACACTCAGATCACAATCCACATGTGCTAGAATTGAAATGGGTAAATTACACACCACCGATCCCGACCTGGCGCCTACAACCCGACACTCTGTTAGACGTGCCATTCCATGATCTACTGGCCACAAACATAATACAATATTTTGAAGACAACACAGGCACTACCTTGACACCACTGATTGAATGGGATACCTTCAAGATAGTCACCAGGGGACATTGCCTAGACACACAAGCCGTAATGCATGTTCAGCTGGAGAAAGACCTCACCATTATAGAGAGGAAGCTGGCATCCCATGAACAAGCAGCGGTTGAGGGCTCCAACAGGCAGCTGACACGTAACAAGGTGGAACATGCACGGTTATTATAACGACTTTGATGCCTTAACTATCCGGCACACTCAGCACAGACATACCATATGGGCAATAAAGCGGGCAGGCTGCTAACCTGGCTGATACGCCAAGACGAAAACACATCACCGGTGGCATCAATATGTACTGCACAAGGCACCACAGTATATTTGCAACAGGTCATACACCGTGAATTCATAACACACTATACTGCAATATATGAATCGCACATGCTGGCCACTCCAGCAGACATACGCAGATACCTAAAGAGAATTACCCTACCACACCGTACCCAAGAAGTGTGTGAGGAATGATTCCAAATACTGGAAGAGCCCTCCGTTAGGCTCTCACTGTTCCTGGTACCAGCCTTCGAGTCCCGGACAGCACAAAATGGTTGCTGCAGACCAGAGACACATTTCTGCCCTCCTGCTGCTGAGCCAAGCTTAAGCAGGGGAAGGCAGCACAATAGATCACCTCCCAGACAGGATTTTGTGTATTAGGGCTGGGTGGGTGCGCTTGCCAGTGCCCGAAAGTCTGCATGAGGGGCACATTTGGGGTCCATGTGCATAGTCCAGTTCAAACCAGCCCGTTGGCTCCCGCTCTGGTGCGGAACTGGACAAAGGACATGAGGGTAACCTCCCTCTGTCCATACCCTCCCCTGGAAGGGTCCCCTGAATCTTTCCAACCCTCTCCTACAGATTCTTAAGGGCTTCCCTGGGTGTAGGTCCCTAGATTTGTCATGGCCAAGATTCAGAACGGAAACCACTGCTCTTCCACCATCTGGGCACTCTGGACTTAGCTGGAATTTGTTTGGGCCTGACTTTGTCTTCCTTTCAGTCTGCTGTATCGTCTGTGCCTGTGTACCATACAGGATCCATGCAGGACCTGTGGAGCATCCAAGACGTGTGAAGATAATCTCCCTTGAAGTGAAGGAATCAGCTCCCCCAGATACTCTTCCTATGCAGCTTCTTCTACCACCAACTCATAGCCCATTGAGTCTGTCCTGAGGCTTCCTATGTTAACTTCCAAAATTTCCGGACATGTTTTGCTTCAATATCCTCTAGCAGATTACCCCCAGCACTTCTCTTTGTAATACCTTTTCTGATTTCTGACTAATATTTTGTAGACCTTTCTCATTTTAGAATCGCTACCCAGATCATATCTAGCTCTAAGACTTCTCTCTTCCTTTCTTATTAACCTTTTCATTTTCCTACATTCCTCAGTGAACAACTTCATTCTCCTTCCATGGGTCATTTTATTTTCCTTGATTTCTCATTTTTTTAATTTTACCCCGAGGCATTGTACAACTTGTTCAATTGTTTCTTCATACCAGTCCAAATTCTGACACTTCCAGATTTAAATTCTGTTGGAAGTCAGCCAATTTTGCCAAACATTCATCATTTAATCTAGTTGTTAATCGCTTAGGATAAATGGGGTACCTTTGTCCAAGTAGGGACCCTTCTTCCTAGACAGAGTAAGGGGGATATACTTCTAAAATAACCTCTGCTCACCCCCTTGGTAGCTTGGAAGGAGCAGAAAGGCGTATTTCAGAGGCAGTGTGTAAAGCATTTGTGAGCAGTGAAAACAGTACAAATGGACACCACTCTAGTTTAGAAAAATAAGCATTCTTTATCTAAACCAAACAATACCAAAACAAAAAAAAACTACAATACAGTAATAAAAATATGACTTTCAAATTGTAGAAATAGTTCAGTTAAAAGCAAATTGCAGATGCAACACTATTCACTCCAAGTACCATGGATGCATCATGCACAAAAACAAAAAGGGCCACAGGCAAGATGATGCGTCGGTGCCTTTCGCCAGGGGAGATGATGCATTGGTTCGTTAATGCTGCGCAGGGGAGGTGATGCATTTGTTTCTTACCGGAGAGGAGGTGATATATTGGTTTCATACTACGTCCCCCAATGATGCAACAGAGTTGGTGCCTTGATGCCATGTGACAATCGGGAACGATGTGTGGGTTCTTGCAGCCGCACAGCAGGGCTTGTGTGGGAATCCATGCTGTGATCTCTGACTTCAAGAAATCGGTGTACTAGATGTGGCGTGCAGCGACTTCTTGAGCCGCGGGCATGCACTGTGATGATTTCTTCAGCGATTAGTCGGAAACCAGTGTGATGCTTTGCGCTTCTCAAAGTTGCATTACGCTTCCAGCTACCAGCAACAAACAGCCTCCAGAGGTCCAAAACAACAGCAGGAACCGCTTAGCAGGTCAGAACTCCCAGCAAGGAAGTCCAAGGGAGCTGGTGGTGAAGTCTTTGTGTAACTGAGACTTCAGAACAGGAGGCAAGCTCAGTTTCACACCCTTGGAAATCTTCCTCAAGCAGGGGACACAGCAAACAGAAAAGTGCTTTTCCTTTTTCTTGGCAGAAAGTAGCCACTTCAGGCCAACCCACGACAGCAAGCAACACAGGGCAGTATTCCTCTTCAGTTTCTCCAGCTCTTCTTCTTGACAAAGGATCCTCTTGATTTCCCAGAAGTGATCCAATGTTCTGGTGTTGGGCCCCCCATATTTATACTACAACATCATGTGTTCTCTGGTGGCAGAGAAGCCCTGTGCTCAGTCAAAACCAGTTCTGTCCTCTCTGGTACAGCTTCTTGGAAGGAGGTGGAGACAGCATTGTGGAAGGCAGGCAAGGCCCATTTAGGTGAAAGAATATCTCCTCCCCCAACTCTGAATGCAGCCCAGGTCTTTTCAGCTAAGTCCTGATTCGCCCAGACTCTTTGGAGCCTCTGCACATCCTCAGCCCCTGTCACTCCAAAGCCAGAGAGTCAATACACATCCTAGCAGGGGCACACTGAATGGCTAAGCAAGAAAATAACTACTTTCTAACAGTGATATTTTCAAATACAGAATGTAAAATCACCCTCACTAAAAGAGGCATTTTAACATTCTGAGTTCAGGCATACTAAACTTTATTTTATTTTCCTACCTTGCTCCCAGCAGTAGTTATGTTTTTAAGATGTTATAGGCAAACTCCCCATTCTATCCCATGGGAACAGGTAGCCTTGCAACAGTGAAAAATTAAATGGGCAGTATTTCACTATTAGGACATGCCACACACATCATGGCATGCCTACCTTACAACATACACTTCACCCTGCCCACAGGGGTACCTTGGGCCTACCTTCGGGGTCACTAACATGTAAGAGAAGGGAAGGTTATGGCCTAGCAGGTGGGTGCACTTCCCAGGTCGACATGGCAGTACTAGACTCCACACAGGCTCTGCAATGGCAGGCCTGAGTTACATTTACAGGCTGCGTATGTGGGTGGCACAATCAGTGCTGCAACCCACTAGCAGCATTTGATTTACAGATCCTGGGCACACACAGTTCACTGTACTAGGGACTGACTAGTAAATCAAATATGCCAATCATGGAAACACCAATCCATAACAATAATTTACTACATGAATACTTGCACTTTGGCACTGAACAGCAGTGGTAAAGTGCCAAAAGCATCTAGACCAGCAAAAACTAAGTCCATCACACAGCAAAATAACAGGAGGCAAAGGCAAAAAATACAGGGAAAACCCACACAAATGATGACAGGTCTAACAGTAATCAATTGGACAATGTCGCGTGCCTACCTTAAACGATCTGCTTTGTGGGGCAGTCAGTCGCTATCCTGCCATTCAGACTAAACAAACCCTTGGTACAGGAATTTATATAGCGCGAATCACCAAGCGGTTTCTAAGCGCTTGCTTAGGGAACCCGTCCTGGTATTCCCCTGTGAGATAACCCCGGCAGGGTATCCGCAAGGTGAAAGCCAGGCATCCCGCCGCGAGGGGTTGTGGAGATTAAGCAAGCTATTGCCCAGAGTCGCAGAGTGTGAACCCATGAATCGAGTAGGCACCGGAGCGAGAATTGTCGAGTTCATGGACATTTTAGGACTCAAGACCCCACCGAGCCGGGAATTGAACCCTGGTCCCGGGCTGATCTCTGCTTCCAGGTCTGCCTCCTACTTCCCATATGCTATATCTTATTGGAAAGGAGTGCTGTCAGGAAAGTTGGCTAACATTATATTGTGTGAGTGCAATATTTCTATAAACCAGGGATCTATATTTTTGGGATCCAATTTGTGATTACAATCTCCCATTAATATAAGCATATCATTACCATACTTTTTACACAAAGTGTCCACATCGTCCTTAAAATTTCTCTATCCTATATTCCTCATGGCTTCCCCACTGCATGTAAGCATTCATATATAAAGAAATGATCATACATGATATCTAAACTATGTTGAATGGGAATTCCCCTTGGAATGGGAGGCGGTAGGCTTTGTGTCTCTGGGGATATATGTGACCACCAATCTGGCACTGTTCTTTAGGAAGAACTTAGATAGAAAACTTTAGGATAACAGGAGGGATGTTAGACACTCCAGTTGACTGCCTCTGTTTTTGCTGTGCAAAGCGTCCCTCTACAAAAAGATCCTCCTGCCCAAATTTCTTTTTTGTTTTCAGAATACTCCATTTGACGTCCCTGGAAGATTTTTGACTGGTAGATAAGGTGACAATATTCTTTTGGTCCAGGGGGTACTGAGGATTGCCCTTTCTAGATTGGCCTGAAAACCCCCTGGTGGGTAGATAGCCCTTTAGAATTTTCAGTTGTATATTTGGGCGACCCAATTATTTCTGGATAGAGAATTGGCCTTTGCGACACAGCAAGAACCCTCCCGATGGACCTAAAGGGATATGTTTGGCAGTGGTCGGCTTCTCCACTCCTGCCTCCAACCGCCAATGTAGTCATAATATGGAGAGGGCAAGGCAGGCACTGGGATGGAAAGACAGTTGATGCTTTATACACCCATGTGGGAGGCAGAAGTACCAAAGGGATTGTAGGCAGTGAAGGGCCACTGGGAATGGGATCTTCTGGGTATCACTATGGTTGGGGTTGTTGTGTTGTAAAGTGCACTTTCACCTGAAATGAAATGAAATGAAAATGAGTTTTATAAAGCGCAAAAAATAGCTGCCCGGAGGCGTCCCAGCGCTGAGAAGACTAAACACGTATTTCCCAATGGGCAGGGTCCGGAAAGACTACTTGTTGAACAGGAAAGTTTTTAAGTTTTTCCTAAAAGAGGTTAGGTCTGGATTGGACCTAAGTTGAAGAGGAAGGCTGTTCCACAGTTTGGCCGCGTTCAGAGTGAAAGAGCGACCTCCTGCTCTAGATCTTTTGACCTTAGGTACAACAGCCAGTAAGGCGTTGGTGGAGCGAAGTTGTCTGGTTGGAAGATAAGGGGTAATTAACGGGCGACTGATCAATGGCCCAGTCTCCCAGAAAGATCGATGAGCAACACAAAGGGACTTGAAGTTTATCCTGTCTTTCACCGGGAGCCAGTGTAATCTCATCAATCCGGCCTTCACAGAAGTCCTACGGGGAAGCTGGAGCAGAGTTCGAGCCGCACAATTCTGGATTATCTGCAGCTTTTTTAGTGTGGATTCAGGGGCCCCAAGGTAGAGCGAATTCCCAAAATCTAGCCTCGAAAGTATCAGTCCCTGGACCACAGTTTGTCTGGCCTCAAACGGTAGTAGTGGAAGAATCTTCTTCAACACTCTAATGAGGCCGAAACAGGTGGCAGATAGCACGACAGCTTGATGGTTAAACGTCAGGGATTTATCCAACCAGACTCCCAGGCTCCTGATGGTCTCCCTGGGGACTGGAGGAGTACCCAGACATACTGGCCAGATCTGGTTGATCGTGGATGGTGCTTGATGCCCTAGCATCATAACCTCTGTCTTGTCCCCATTAAGTTTGAGACAAGACAGGGTCATCCACTGACTGACCTCCCTCAGACATCCTGCCAAGTCCACTGTGCCCGCATGGTCTCCTGCCCGCGTGAGAGAGACCACCAGCTGGGTATCGTCCGCGTAGGTAACGATCTTAATACCATAAGGAAGGACGACCCCAGCCAGCGGTCTCATATATGGTATACTGGCATACTGGCACTGAGCATGGTGTGTATGCCTAGCCCTGCTTATAGTAGTTCATTTTAATTGAAAAGTCAGGTCTCCAGCTACTTGGTGATTTCAAGAAGAGAGAAGACGGCTCTGATGTGGACTGGGAGTTAGTTTAGGAGTGATGTTAGTGAATGCTTGTCCTCCTGATCTTGTTCTGTGTTAGTGTGGGATGTGTGTGATTAGGAGACCTGTAGAGTAGGTGTCTGTGGAATGGAGGTGACTGTTAAGGTAGGTGGAGCCTAAGTTGTGTCATACCTTTAATGTGTGTGTGAAGAGTTTGAAACAAGCACTTTTGAGTATCTGTACCCAGTGAAGTTCCCTGATATGGTGTGATGTGAGTTCGGTGTGGGAGGTTGAAGATGCATCGGGCTGCCAAGTTCAGAATGGTTTAGGGAAGAGGTGTGATGCAGTGGCCAGGCGGCTGACTCCAGAACACGGGGGCTCACGGTTAGATCCTCGGCACAGGCGACAGGTTAGCCCAGCACCTTGTGACTCTGGGCCATAGCTCACTTAATCTTTCCAAAGGCCCCCAGCACTGGGACACCTCTCCGGAGGTAGCTGTGCACTTTACAAATGCTGGTATTTCATTTTATTCCATTTGTAGCATTCTGCAGGTTGCTTGGTGATCCTGACATAAAGGGTGTTCCTGTAGTCCAACTTGCTGATGACTAGGACATGGTTTTTCTGGTGTTGCTTAGGATCCATTCGGATATCTACCTCATCCTTTTCAGGGTGTGAAAACATGATTGTGTTCTTCCTCCAAACATTGTGCCTGTTTGCCTCACTTTTTGCTGAACTGTTATTGTTGGTTTTAGGACTCTCAACATTTTACTGCTGCTAACCAGTGCTAACGTGCATGTGCCTACTCCTCTTAACATGGTGACATTGGTTTGTCCACAATTGGCATACTTAATTTACTTATAAGTCCTCAGTAGAGTGTACTATATGTACCCATGGGTTGTAAATTAAATGCTACTGATGGGCTTGCAACAGTGATTATGCCACCCACGTATATAACCCTTTAAAACATGTCTTGGGCCTGCCTCTGCATAGCCTGTGTGTGCAGTTTTACTGTCATGTCGATTTTTCATTTAAAACACATTCCGAAACCTTAAACTCGCCTTTGATTACATGATATAAGTCACCCCTAAGGAAGGCCCTCGGCAGCCCATAGGTCAAGGTGCCGTGCAACTAAAAGGAAGGACATGCACTTTTAAGTTTTACCTGTCCTGGTAGTGAAAAACTCACAAATTAGTTTTTCACTACCTTGAGGGAGTAGATGATTGATACCTATGAACTTGTAATACTAAATCATCTTTAATGGCAATGTAGCATTTAGGATTACAACTTTAAAATGCCACTTTTAGAATGTTAACACAAGAAGATGATAGACAGAGTGCTGAAACCTTTTAGACACTCATCTCCAGTCACAGAACTGGGTTTATTCAATTATCATTCTTTACCTCACTTCACCACCTCAGTGTAGACCAAGCCATATGCAAATCAGTCTTGACCCTGTGCCTCATGGGAACAGTCCATCCGAAACTGCCAAGCTAGGTCTTCCCTGGACCGGACCCAAGTATCCGGGGACTGGTTTCAGGGTAACACCCCTCATCAGCCAGGCTAGCTTGAATCCAGCGACAATGTGAGCAAGGGTCCCTGTATGTCTGGCATACCTTCTAACTTAGGGCGAACAAAGGAAACACAAGGAGATAATTGACTGAGTTCTGAAACATTTGAGGCACTCACCCCCAGTCACAGATCTGGGTTTAATCCATCATCGTTCATTAGCTCACTTCGCCACCCCAGTTCAGAACAAGCAGTATGCAAATCCTTCTTGAGCCTGTGCCTCATGGGAACAGTCCAGCCCGAACTGCCAAGCCAGGTCTTCCCTGGGCCGGAAACAAGCATCCTGGGACTGGTTGTGGGGTAACACCCCTCATCAGCCAGGCTAGCTTGAATCCAGTGGCAAAGCGAGCAAGGGACCCATGTCTGGGCATACCCTGCCAACTTAAGGCACACAAAGCAAACACAAGGAGATGATGGACGGAGTGCTGAAACTTTTCAGACACCCACCCCCAGTCACTGATCTAGGTTTAATTCATCATCGTTCTTTAGCTCACTTTGCCACCCCAGTTTAGACTAAGCAATATATTTTACTTTACTTTACTTTGTGGATTTATAGAGCGCAAGCGAATCATCCCCGAGGGGATTGCTTGGCGCTATAAGGAGAAGGTAATTTATTGGGCGTGCACATCTAAAACAGCCATGTCTTTAAAAGTTTCTTGAAGCTGGTTCGCTCACCACAGGCCATAATGTTCTGTGGCAGTTTGTTCTAGTGGCTAGCAGCCAGATAGGAAAAGGCTCTACCTCCCTTCCTTACCCTATGTATTTTCTGAGTGGTGTGTTAGATCTTAGTTGTCGAGCCGGTTGATACCACCTGAGTTTGTTTCTGAGATAGGCGGGGCCTTTCCCCTGTAGTGATCTGAAGACCACGCAGAACATCTTAAAGCTAGCTCGTTTCCTAACCGGGAGCCAATGTAGCTGGTTCAGCAGAGGGGCCAAAGGGGTCTGGCCCGGCTTGTTGAGGGCAAGGCGGGCTGCTGTGTTCTGCACTACCTGGAGCCTTGATAGATCTTCCCTTGCTCCCACCAGCAGTGAGTTGCCATAATCCAGCCGACTCATCAGGAGTGACTGGACAAGTATTTTTCTAGCTGACAAAGGGATCTAGGGAAAGATCTTCCTAAGCATCCTCATTGTGCCAAAGCACGTGCCTGACACTGTCTTGACCTGCTACTCCATAGATAGTTTATCATCTATCCTGATGCCCAAGTTCTTAGCCCAGCTCCTAGGTGGGGTGACTTCACCCAGCTCTGCAGGCCACCACTCCAGAGACCAGATTGCTTCGGCCTTCCCAAACAGCAGAATTTCCATTTTTGAGGAATTAAGTTGTAAGAAATCCTCCTTATCCAGCTGGCAATGCTGGACATGCAGCTTCTGAATTTCAGTTGGGTTGACATAATGTCCTCCCCAATGGGGACAATTAGCTCCGTATTGTGCGCATATGAGATGGTATCAAAGCCATGGCCTCTGGTAATATTGGCCATGGGAGTCACGTATGCTTTACACAGGGTAGGACTCAGCACAGATCCCTGCGGAATGCCCCTGTCCACCCCTGTGGTCTGCGATACAAATGAATCCAGCTGGATGCTCTGGGTATGGCCAGAAAGAAAGCTTTGAATCCACTTAAGAGCCTTGCCCTTCACACCAATCCCCCTCAATCTGTCAAGCAGCATCCTATGCGAGATGGTGTCAAACGCTGCTGACAGATCCAGGAGGACTAGGATCACTGGGGTTCCTCTAACCAGTGTCATCCTTATGGTATCCGTCACCTCTAACAGTGCGGACTCCATGCTATGTGATGGCCGGAATCCGGACTGCGAGGGGTCCATATGCAAATCAGTCTTGAGCCTGTTACTTATGGGAGCAGTCCAGCCTGAACTGCCAAGCCATCCAACAGAGCGAGGACCACCAATTAAGAGAAGTAGCATAAGAGACCCTGAGCGAATATAGGATTCTGGGCCACCCCGAATAAACAAGTAATCTCACAAATATATACCACACTACTTAAGCACAGTTTGCCACAATTTACCAACGATGCTTGATGTAAGGCCTGTAAGTATCTAAGGGGTCCATTAGGATGATGGGCGGACTTTGTCCGCCGGTCATCCTCCCGGTGTATGGGACCACCCCCCATAAGGGCGGGGGTCCCGTGCCACATATTACGATGCGCCCGCCACAGTGGCGGGCGCTTCCCGCATTTGTAGCATTGCGAGGTGCCTGTCATGTTGTGCATTGAAATGCAGGGGGGTACCATAGGTACCCCCCATGTGCACCCCCCAACCCCATGGAGTCCCCGGGGGCCCGCAACGGGCCCCAGCAGGGGGACTCCGCATGCCTTTCCGTGGCGGCATTGCCGCCACGGAAAGGCATTCACAAATGCCTATCCTAATATGGCTGGCGGTGTCTAATAGACACCGCCACCATATAAACCCTTTTCCGCCCGGCCGCAAGGCGACCGGGGCGGAAAAGCGGCGGACGGTCTTTCCGTCCGCCACGGCCAACAATGCCATCGTAATATGGCAGGGGGTGTTTTGTGTCAGGATGGCGGGCGGATTGCCCCCGCCAGGCCGGCGGTGGCTAATGCCTGCCTGGCGGGGGCAATCCGCCCACCATCCTAATGGATCCCTAAGTGAGGTGTTGATTCAAGCAGGTTTCCGATTAGTCCAACTACAAATATTCCATAGGGCCTACTACAGCAGGACCAGACTGTTTTAGATAATGATCTCTAAGGACCTGCCTTCCGAGGGGCACACTACTGCATACCACCCCTTCACTGTGTTGCTTCTCTCCCTATCACTCACTCATCCCCATCATTGTTGCTTGCCCATATACCCACCCCCTTCCCTGTCCTTGCTTGTAGGTCCTGCCCTCCCTGTCCTGCCCAAAAAAAAGCACTATGATGCAGCACCTGTGTTGGCCATGTCATATCACTATATTCCCATTCTAATTTTAGCCATGCTGCACAGCCTTACTGCTATAGAACATTACTAAAAGACATTGGCAAACCAAATAGCTCTCCTGTAGGCAAGTCTTATTTGCTTTGCCAGTGCTTCTTTGTAATGTAGCCCTGATAGTGGCAAGGCGTGATATAATCACTCTCTGGGTGGTTCGTCTTTCGAGACATTGAAAACTTGGTGATACAATATGAATTGGTGATTTTGGAATGAAGAACTTGTCTATAAGACCCCATGGGTACCCACGTAAATTCACAAAAATACTATGTCACTATGAATGTGTAAATGACTTGATGAACAGAGGGGGATGTAAGGTAAGTGCGGGATCTACCGTCGTTCCAATTTATTGGGACTATTGGAATTGTTGAAAAATGTGTGTATTGGCAAATCTATAGCGAAGGATCAGATGTTTACTGTATGTATTTACTTGCTTGCTACCGCAATGCTGATTACATTCTAACTGGATGTAGACTGGTTTTGTAAGCCTCATGGTTTCTGGTTGTGTATGGTTTTTTTTGGGTTAAACTATACATTTTATAAGAAATCTAATAAAAAGATTTAAAAATAAAAACTATATCAAACTCAAAACTGAAATGGACTCTAAAGCAGGATTCGTCATCGCCCTAACTTTTTTCTCAGAGCTTTTGTTGCTTGAAAGATGCCACTTGGCCTACAATTAGAGAAGAGCGCTGCATATCTCAGCCTTTGTATTCTTTTCTGACTTCTTACCTACAACTCCGGAATGCAGCTCTTGCTGCCAAATGATCCTTTTAGCTCTCGGTTTGACCTTGGCATATTTGCCGGCATAGCTTGCATTAAGCCGACACTCCAGAGTAGCATTTTAACGTGTTAACTTGTTGATACATTGGAATCTTATTCAAAGAGTTGAAAATGCGTCTTTCCGGGTATTCTCACAAGTGCCATGGGAATTTCCTCTTCTGATAGAACAATGCAAAGCTTCCTCTTGCTGATGTAAAGTGCATCTCCATGCATGTTCCTCTTCGAGTATTAGTCTGACAGCGAGTGTCAGTATGAGTCCTGCAGCTGAAGACTTTTCAACAAGAAACGAAGGGAGCAAACAAATAAATAAATATGGATTTCTGTTGGAGAGGCCCCACGAGTGCCACTTATCTCCCATGTTCTGACAATTTTCAAAGTGCCATGTTTATTTTTCCTCCATTAAAGTAAGATTCTATAAAGTTTAGTGAATTATCCCGGTTTAAGATCACTTAACCCATGCAATGCATTTTTTTCTGCTTGTTGCAAGGTCGTTTTCACTGAATTTTTATATAATTTTCAATCAAACCGATCCTGGTAGAAAATCGAAAGCAGACTGTACTCTTCAATCAATCAATCAATCAGGGTATTTGTAAAGCACGCTACTTACCCGTGAGGGACTCAAGGCGCTGAGTGGAGGGGGGTGCTGCTACTGTTTGAAGAGCCAGGTCTTGAGGAGTCTTCTGAAGGCGAGTAGGTCTTGGGTCTGCCGTAGGTGGGTGGGGAGGGTGTTCCAGGTCTTGGCGGCGAGGTAGGAGAAGGATCTCCACCGTATGTCACATGTTGGATGCGAGGGACTGCGGCGAGGGCGAGGCTGGCGGAGCGGAGCTGGCGGGTGGGGGTGTGGAAGCTGAGTCTGCTGTTCAGGTAGGCTGGTCCGGTGTTGTGTAGTGCTTTGTGTGCGTGGGTGAGGAGCTTAAAGGTGAACCTTTTGTCAACGGGGAGCAAGTGTAGGTCTCTTAGGTGGGGGTGATGTGGCTGGGGCGGGGGACGTTGACGATCAGTCGGGCGGATGCGATTTGGATGCGTTGTAGTCATCGTAGATGTTTGGCTGGGATTCCTGCGTAGAGTGTGTTGCCGTAGTCCAATCTGCTGCTGACGGGGGCCTGTGTCACCGTTCTTCTTGTCTCGGTTGGGATCCACTTGTAGATCCTGCGGAGCATGCGAAGGGTGTTGTAGCAGGAGGAGGAGACGGCATTGACCTGCTTGGACATGGAGAGGGAGGAGTCGAGGATGAATCCTAGGTTGCGAGCATGGTCGGTGGGTGTTGGTGCTGTTGCCAGTGTGGTCGGCCACCAGGAGTCGTCCCATGCTGTGGGGGTGGGTCCGAGGATGAGGACCTCCGTCTTGTCCGAGTTCAGCTTCAGACGGCTGCTCCTCATCCAGTCAGTGATAGCCTTCATTCACTCGTGGAGGTTGGTTTTGGCGGTGTGTGGGTCCTTGGTAAGGGAGAGAATGAGCTGGGTGTCAACGGCATAGGAGATGATGTTAAGGTTGTGATGGCGGGCCACTTGTGCGAGGGGGCCATGTAGATGCCGAACAGCATCGGGCTGAGGGATGAGCCCTTGGGGGAAGCCACAGATGATGTCGGTGGCTTCGGATCGGAAGGATGGGAGGCGGATGCTCTAGGTTCTGCCGGAGAGGAAGGACGTGGTCCAGTCAAGGGCCTTTCCTTGGATAACGGCTTCTAGGAGGCGTGTCTTTAGAGTGCGATAGCAGACCGTGTCGAAGGCGGCCGACAGGTCCAGGAGGATGGGGGCTGATGTTTCGCTGTTGTCTAGTTGGTGCCGCATGTCGTCTGTGGCGGCGATGAGGGCTGTCTCGGTGCTGTGGTTGCGTCTGAATTCGGACTGGGACGGGTCCAGGATGTTGTTGTCTTCGAGGTGGCGGGTCAGTTGCATGTTGACGATTTTCTCGATGACCTTTGCCGGGAACGGGAGCAGGGAGATGGGCCAGAAGTTCTTGAGGTCCTTGGGGTCCACTTTGGGCTTCTTGAGGAGGGCGTTGATTTCCGCGTGCTTCCAGCTTTCTGGGAAAAATAGCTGTTTCGAAGGAGATGTTGATGACCTTCTGTAGTTGGTGTGCGATGGCTGCGTCTGCTTTGTTGAATATGTGGTGTGGACATGGGTCTGACGGAGATCCAGAGTGGATGGAGTTCATGACTTTGTGCGTCTCATCGTCGTTGACACTAGACCTAGAGGTCAAGCGGATAGCGCTGGTGGTGTTGACATGAGAGGTGGAGTCTGGCGTGGTCGGGGGGGGTCGTGGTGTTGAAGCTGGCGTGGATGTCAGTGATCTTGCGGTGGAAGAAGATGGCTAGAGAGTCGCACAGTTCTTGTGAGGGCGGGATGTCGTTGGCGCTGGGGTTGGAGAGTTCCTTCACGATGCTGAAGAGCTCTTTGCTGTCGTGTGCATTGTTATCCAGGCAGTCTTTGAAGGAGGATCTCTTGGCTAGTCTGATGAGGTTTTGATGTCTGCGGGTGGCGTCCTTGTGGGCTGCGTGGTTGTCCAGTGTGCGATCATGGAGCCATTTCTTCTCCAGTTTCTGGCATGTGCGTTTGGAGGTCTGGAGCTCATCGGTGAACCTGGTGGCTCTCTAGCTGGCGTGCCTGTTGGAGGGTTTCTTGAGCGGGGCGAGGGTGTTGGCGCAGTTGTCGATCCACTGTCTGAGGTTTCGGGCTGCGGTGTCTAGGTTGGTGGGGTCCGTGGGTGGGTTCTGGGCCAGGGTTGTGATCAGCTGGTATTCGGTGACTTTGCTCCAGAAGCGGCGAGGAGGCTGTTGGGTGCAGTGGTGCGTGGTTGGTTTCTTGAAGGTGAAGTGGATGCAGCGGTGGTCGGTCCAGTGGAGTTCGGTGGTGTAGTCGAAGGTGATGTGGGTGCCTGTGGAGAAGACGGGGTCCAGCGTGTGGCCGGCGCCGTGGGTGGGTGTGGTGACGAGTTGTCTGAGGCCGAGGTTGGCGAGGTTGGCGATCAGGGTGGCGGAGTTGGTGTCGAGGTGGAAGTTCAGGTCCCCAAGGAGGATGTAGTCCATGGAGGCGAGCGCGTGGGTGCTGGCGAGGTTGGCTATGGAGTCGCTGAACTGAGCCTGGGGTCCGGGGGGTCTGTAGATGAGTGTTCCTCTGAGGGTGGTGTTGGGATCGGTGTGGATCCGGAAGTGCAGGTGTTGAGGGTGTTGTCTGTGTGGGTGGCGACCTTGATGGTGGACTTGTGAGCGATGGCTATTCCTCCTCCGGTTCCATTGGCGCGATCCCTGCGGGTGACCTTGTAGCCGTCCAGGACGGCTATGGCGATGTCGGGCGCCGAGGAGTCGTTCGTATCCAAAGGAAAGGGTTTTTAGGAATGAGGGGAAATACTGGGTGCTCAGCTAACTGTTTACCGCAAAGAAAGGGTCAGAGAAAGTAGTTAAGTGGAGGTGCAAAGAGGGCGAGGGGATAAGCCCTATAACCCCTCAATATGTGTGTTGCACAACCAACGCACAAATTTACATAAAGGACATGCCCTAAGCACACTGCAATGAGAATCAAACATGGGATTGTATCCTGTTAATTCAAAACATATTCGCAACACAGCTGCCAAGAAAAACACAGTTCCTTTAGATTGATGGACTCTTCGTTTAATAGTTCTTGCACGCCAGCCGACACGTGTTTCGTCACAATTGGAATGTAATTTCCGTGACTCTGAGGGCTTTAGGAAAGGAAAGGTGTAGATGAAGTTCGCGAAGCCAGTGATAATTCCGACCCGGCTTCGCTCAAGACCAGGTGTGTTATGTAGAAGGTCCACGTCAAGGACCCGTGAGTTCGGGTATCAAGAGCTCGTGTGTGAGATCTTGGTCGTTAACTTTATTCATAGGAACGAAAGTGGGGCTTGTTAGGTCCTCCACGGAGGTCCGAAGTACCATAATGGTGTTTCAGAAAGTCTCGTTTTGCAGGCTGGTGGTCGGTTACATACGGCGAACGTATCTGTTCCCGTGTGTTCAAGGGCCCGGGTTGCCGGTCTTGCTTGTTCTTCAGCGCTGCAGGTTCGTAGGGTGGGTCGATCGTGTTCCTGGTAGTGGCCGAGGAGTCGTTCCACCAGGTCTCGGTCAGGAAGGCCACGTCTGGGGCGGAGTTGTCGAGCAAGTCCCAGAGCTCGACGGCATGTTTGCGTGCGGAGCGTGGTTTGCAGCGGAGGTGGTTGGGACCAGTCCTTGGAAGTTTGGAGGTTCTGTCGCAGGTGAAGCTGCAGGTGCGGTAGGAGAATGGTCTGTGGGTCCTTTTCGGGGCGGCCTGGAAGCAGATGTGGTTTTGGCCGTTGTTGAGTGCGAGAAGGGTGGTGGCGTCGTATCGGAGTCTGGTGGCGTGGCGTTCGCGGGGACAGAGGTTCTGACACTGGGCGCGGTCCAGACGTGGACGGGCGCAGACAGGCTTGCCTCTGGCCCACCCGCTGCGTGCGCACGCCATTTAGGGTGAGGAGGGAGGAGCAGCTTGGAGGCAGGAGCAGGGTGGCGAATGGGAAAGCGAGGGGGCCGGGCCGCACGGGCGCAGTGGTGCGAATGGCTGGTCAACAACGGAGGGGAGTGAACAGAACAGCGATGAGGGCAAACATAGACAAACACAGAGCACGAAGGGGCAGAGAAGTAAAAAAACAGTTTAAGTGCAGAAATGGGAGAAAGAGCTGGGGCACAGGGGACAGCAGCTGCAAACTCAGGGTCAAGGGTCGCTTAAAATTTACCTTCTTTGAAAACACAAAGTTTTCTACAGATTGAGAGAAAAAAGAAAAGTGCAACTTCACACACACACTCCTAATCCATTGCCTTGTGTGTGTATATTTTTCGGTTTTTTGCACTTATTTCTTTATATTTCACCTCCACCCTCTGCTTTCACCATAATTCAACAGGAAACAAATTAAGAATTTTGAATTGTTTACTTCAAGATGAACTTAGATGATTTGTGTTTTTAGGCGTATTCACAAATACAGCTTTTTTTTAAATTGTATTTTTATTCTATTTTCATAATTTTCAAATTATTAGAGGAACCTGAAAAATGTTTGTCTTTTCAAGAGTCTAATTTAAAATGATCGCAAAAAGTCTCAGCTTATTATCAAAGGTTTTTCGAGTCTAATGGCTGACTAGTGCTCTTTTCGAAGTAATGTTGACGTGATAAATCTTCTTCAGGTATTGCCCCCAAGATGTGCAAAATAGCTTGACTTTTTTCCTTTTAGTTATGACACCAAGCAGTTCAAGCCGTAGTGAAAGCATATCCCTTTTTCTATAAAGTTCTCTGTGTTGATTACTATAATTACAAGTACTGTCAGGAGACCATGATGTACAAACGAGTACCCTATTCACTCTCATAACAACTTGCAACTAAAAAAAGTTATTTAGGCATATAGAACTTGTAGCGTCTTGTAAATAAATTAACTCTGCAACTTTTTTGATTTCCACTATACACAGTAGGCCTGTGATGTGAGCGCTGGAGCGATGAGTTGAAGACAGGCTTAGAATGTTGAATTCTGACTTACACGCATTAGGATAGAGACGTACAACTACTCTCGGTGTGTGGCTTGGTTATTGGCGAATACCGGGGCTGATAGAATGCTACAACTGGCGACAAGATGGGGGATTGGAAGCCCATACACTGAAAGCACCCTTCTAAAGAGTTTACCCTGGTCCAGTAAACTGTTTATTTGTGCCACGTGTGCCGCAATCAAAGTGCAAAATCAGCGCTAGCACTGATGGAGTCTCAGTGCAACACCAGCCTATGTAAATGCTTGACGATAAAGAAAAAACATTGAAAGTCTACATGTCTGTGGGAAGGAGATGAATGAAACTGCCACAAATTAAAATGTACTGCACCATTATGCAAATGAATGCCACATGATAAACAGTAAGAACGCTGAGGTTGGAGGCAACCAGTTTACAAAAGTAGCACATAACAACAAATCAATACAGATTAAAATCAAATGCATGTGCTACAAGGCAGAGATTCACTAGGGGTTTGTGAAGAACGATTTGAGTACGGAGCTGGTCAAATATCATAACATTAACTGCTAACATTGGGTTACTGGTATACAAGTTTACGGAAACCAGTAACAAATCATTATTCCACAACATGCTGTGTAATGGCCCTTGAAGGCGGGTCGCAGAGATGGTGTTTGACAGCTGTGTGGCCAACTACCAAAGCTTCCACACAGGTGCCCAGAACAACTCTCTCGACCACCCTGCAGCAAGGAGCTCTGATGGAGAGCCAGGACGAGATCCAAGAACCGAAAGTCATTAAAGCTGACCCCGAAGATAGCACATCTCAAGGTGCTACAGAAACTCTGCCTAATAAAATTACACAAGAAGCCCCTGAGAGACCACTACTGTCCACCACTGTATTTACTGCTTGTTAGACCTGTCATCCTTATGGTGGTACCCCCCAACTTTAGCCTGCTTACCTTTACTTTTTGCTGTATCTTTTTGTTGGCTTTAGGATTTTGAGCACTGTATTACTGCTAACCAGTGCTGAAGTGCATGTGCATATCTCCTGAACCATGGTGACATTGGTGTATACTGACAGGCATATTTACTTTACCTGTAAATCTCTTGTTAAGTGGTATTGCATATACACAGGGTCTGTAATCTAAATGCTACTAGCGGGCCTGCATCACTGATTGGGCCACCCAAACAAGTAGCCTTTTAAACCTGTCTTCAATAAAAGTCTGGGCTGGTTGACAGCTACACTTTGTAAATTCTCTCTAGACAGTCGCAAACAAAGGAAGGAAAGATGTAACAGAAGACTCATCTGAATTCGGAGTGCCTTCCTGGGCAGGAAGGGGAGACGGAGGGCACATTTATATTCGAAAAGGCTGTGTCCTGTCCCCACCAAAAAGAACTGATTAACCCCACAGATACCCTGGCAGACAGGGCTGGAATGAAAGGAGACCCGTGCACTTCAAGGAGCTGCTTTGAATTCACCCCCCAATTCAAAGGCACATTTGGGTCTGAGTACTGTGGCTCAGACCCTACCAAATCAGCACACCAACAGACATGGGAAGACTTATGCTGGAATAAAGACTGCTGTGCTGTAAGGATTGCCACTTTGCCTTGAATGACTGTTCTAAGGAACTGGTTCTCTGGTTTGCTGAGCTGCACTGATGCCTGTTGACCTCCAATCTGATGAGGACAAGGACTGAACCCCTCTCACTTGAACTCAGAGTGACTTCAAGGGCTTTCTCATTTTCCTCCTGTTTTCTGAAGTCTTAGGAACGCACACAACACCCTACAATCATGTTGGTGTTTCTGGACTCTGCCATTGGTGAGTCCTACCCTTGCCTGAGGTGCCCCCTCGAGTCCTGGGCCTCAGTAGTGGGCTCTGCTGCTGAATTTCTACAAAACTGACGCATCATCACCCCTGCGCCGGTCAGAACTGACACATCGCCTTTTCACTCAGAGGCTGCTTGATATCATAGGTTCTACAGTCTCGCAGCCCAATGCATTGCCTGTATCTCAACGGAGCTTGATGACGATGCAGTGACCCGGCTGCATGGAAAAGATTGACGCAGTGTTCCCTTATCCTCTACGCTTTGCTCCATCCAAGGAACTTTTTCAGCAAGACTTGCATAAGTCTCATAGTCCTCTATCGTGGTTGAACTTTGGATTTACCCCAGTCCCTCGCGACCTTAAGTAACCTTTTAGCACTATTGACTTCTAAGCATTGTTTTTGCATTTATTCTTTAAAAATTCCTATCCCGACTTCTACTGATTGGATTTGTGTTGTTTTGGACTTGTTTTACTTAGATACATCTTCTCCATTGTTCTAAAGCTGTGTGTAGTCTTTTTGTATTGGTTTCATAGTGTTACTATGTGTGTCGCACAAATACTTTACATATTGCCTCGTTATTTAAGCCTGCCTTGCTCTGTTCCAAGCTACCAGAGGGTGACCACAGGTTAATTCAAAGTGTGTATCTAGCTTACCCTAATATCGTGGTCCCTGCCTGGACAGGGTGCAAACCTCTGCCAACTAGAGACCCAATTTCTAATACAGCTGCTGCATTTTTGAAACCAGCATCTGCATTTGATACTGCTAAGAAATATAATATTGGCAATAGATGGACGGCACAAATGGGGACCTTTGAAGATTTCATAGATGCAATAGAGGAAAAAGATCATAAAGAGATCATAACGTTTTTGACGAAATTGGCTAGTGAAGGAGTGAAAGAGGCCAAAGAAAAGATTTCACAAGAAGGTGTACTGACAGATGTTAAAATTAAAACAGCCTTGAATATCAAATTTAATCAAGTGCCAAAGTGGATTCTGAAAGATACATATTCAGTCAAGAACGACGAGGAAGCTACTCGCCTCAGAGCGATTGATGGATGTCTGTCAGATTCCTTTCGATGACAAATGCTATGGGAAAGTTTGATGTTAGAAAAGTGCATCAGTCATGAGCATGTAGAGTAAGCCAAAGTATAATGTAGAAGGACACAAGGTGATGTCTCCACAGAAAAAGAAAACGTGCGACAGATAAATTGGACAAATATGCATAACTGTCGTAAAGTAAACCATTTTGTGACGACTTGCAAGATGAAGGGAAAAGTAAATGCACCCCAGCGTGAAGACAAAATGGCCTACCAAACGCTACCTCACCTACGGTGCTCCGACAAGTCCAAGTGGTCACACCAACTGAGGGAAATCGATACCAAAGGAAGTCAATCATCATCTAAATCATTGACAAAGGGTTCCTCAGCATCCGTTTCTAGGGAAAATGACAAGAGTGCAATGTCAATGTTTACTTCAGAAAGGCATGCACATGTGGGGCTGGTCAGATGTGAGGAAAAATTCAAAGTGAAGAAAATTCAACACAAAAAGGCATCACAACATTCAATCATTGTCCGAAGATCACTCTGAAGATGCGAGAGTGCTCAATACTATTCATGATTGACAGTGGTGTGTTGATAAATATCATGCCTGGGGAGAACTATCAAGAGTTATCTTAGTTACCTCAATTTATGAAGTCAGAGACTAAAGTATACACATGGGCTGCCTCAACACCCTTAAAGAGTCAAAGTTTGTTTGTAGCTATGATAAAACATAAGAAAACTGTGGTACCAGCACATATTCATATACTTAAAGGAACAGCCTCAAGTGCCAGCTTATTGAGTTTTGACACTGCTGCTGATATGGGACTGTTACCAGTGAACTACAATATGAATGCCCTACATGAAATCGTAAGTCGATTTTCTTCATCATTTCATGGGTTAGGAAAACTTAAAACAATTAAAGTAGCATTGCATATAAATGAGAATGTTCATCCTGTTGCACTAAGACACAAACTAATTGTGTTTCACTACTATTCCTCACGTGAATGTGAGAAGAGCTTCCACAAAATAAAATAAGTTATTGAGAATGCCACTAAAATGAATTACTTTGATCCCAAACTTCATACAGAGGTTGTAGTTGACGCTAGCTTTGTTGGACTAGGCGCAATCCTGGCACAGCACAGCAGACAGCTGCATGCTCAGAAATATATTGTGGCATACGCCAGCAAACACCTGTCACAAACAAAATGTGCTTAATCACAACCTGAGAAAAAAGGTTTGGCAGTGGTCGGGGCTTGTTAATATTTCCATGTGTTCTTGTACAGAACACACTGTTGACAATAGTTGGCTATCCCAAAGCTAAATGCCTACTCAAATTGAACGTTGGGGTTTGAGGTTGCAAGAATACAACCATACAAATCTCCATCGGCCAGGGAAAGATCAGACTCCAGCTGATTATTTTTCAAAAGTGCCACTGCAGTACCCCAGTATCTCATCTAATACAACAGAAGCTTACATCAATATTATTGCAAAATCAAACACACCAGATGCCATGTCTTTAGAACAATTTGTCACTGACACAAGCCAGGATAGTGAAATGTTAAAGTTAAAAGACATGATTGCTCTTCACACGTCAGACCAGCATTCTAGACTGCTCATTAATGACAGTGAGTACTTGAAGTTCACAAATGAACTTTCAGTGACTGTAAGAAGGCCTCATTCTGTGAGGTACATGAATTGTGATTTCAGAGAGTTTACGACCAAAGTGGATGATGTTGCCCATGAGGGACATGGAGGAATAGTTGCCACAGAGAGAGCTTTCCCTATATCAACACAAGAGTCGAAGGAGAATTAAAGACTTGTCATATATGCAACTGTCTTTCTTCTCAAGTCACACCATTTGAATATGTCAGAATTGCCACATCATGTGTGGGAGAGAATGGCCATTGAATACTCCTGTTTTTCTTTAGTAGAAGATCTTTCACCACTACACTTGAGAAGGTTATTCAAAAGTTAGATGGCATCTTTGTGACATGGGGTGTAAGTGCAATCTTGAACTCTGACAAAGGCCTACCTTTTAATTGTCGAGAATTCAAAGACTTTCTAAATCACCTCAATATAAAGCATCAAAAAAGCACTCCTCTTGGCCCTAGGCCAATGATCTGATGGAATGGTTCATAAACACCCTAAAGAAAGCTGGTCAGCATGCTGTATTAGAAAAGCTTTACCGCAAAGGTGTTTTGAACACTTCTATTTGGGCTTACAATTTGACCCCTCACTCAATGACAAGGGAAAACCCTGCAGCTCATGTTTGGAAGAGGCATGAAGACCAATCTGCCCCATTGGACAAACCTCAGAGCTAAGAATGAGGGAGACATTCATACTGTGGACTTTGGTTGCAAACAGAAGATGAAAATATATGCTGATAGACAACGTCATGTGAAATTCGTCATCTTTACAAGAGGAGCTTGAGTGCTTGTCAAACAGCACAGAAAAAGAAAGTTGGATGCTCCTTTCGAGGTTGAACCATTTATCATTATTGATACCAAAGGACACAAGGTGATTGCCCAGCATCCTGGGAAGTTCCTTATGAGAGACTCCTCTCACTTTCAGCATGTGGCTCATCACTCCCAAAACATTGATGCCAATGTAGAGACTGGTCCCAGACAGATGGTTGATAACTGTATCTGCTGATGATTCCACCTCACCTGACACATCGACTGCCTGTTACTGGTTTCCAGTGACACGATCAGGACGTGTGATTCAGGTGCCACAACGATTAATTGAAGAATTATAATTGCCTGTATATATATATATATATACTCATCTGGGTATTTATTTATGTGTTTATTTGTGTATTTATTCATCTATTTAGTTATTTATCTGTTTTGAAAAGTTATAACTATTTATTTAACAAAGTGGAAGATGTAGTGTCTTGTAAATAAAGAAAAGGGGGAACTGGTTTGGGCCCACTGCACACCGTAGGCCTTTTTGTGGACAAAATCAACAACATCCACAGTCATTTCCCCCACTCTGGCGACAACAAACAACATCAGGGGTCAGACAGTATTAGCTCTCCGATTTGCACCTCCTTCAATGAATTAACTGAACTTACCCATGAGGATGTCAGAGTCACACTTGGCAAGGTCAAATCCGGATCCCCCACTGACCCAGTAGCCTCGCATATTTTGTCTAAGATAGGGCCAACCCTTCTTCCCGACCTAACCAAGCTACTCAACCTGTCTCTATTACACTCAACCGTTCCCACTAGATGGAAGGAACCCATGGTTAGACCCATACTAAAGAAGCCCACTCAAGACCCCAACCAGCCTAACAACTACCAGCCCATCTCCCTTCTCCCTCTCTTCGGGAAGGTCCTATAGTAGTTAGTCAACAAGCAACTCACCACCTACACTGAGAGTAATCGTCTGCTGGACCACGCGCAATCTGGGTGTTGGGCTTTGCACAGCACCGAAACTGCTCTGCTGGAAATAGTCGATTAAATCAGACTTTCACTCGATGCCAGACAGTCCTGGTCATTTTGGACTTCTCAGCAGCCTTTGACACCATCTCCCACATCACTCTTTTGAAACGTCTGCGAGAGATGGATGTTGAGGGCTCTGCTCTAAACTGGGTCAGGAGCTACCTGACAGTTCGATCCTCCAAATTACTGATGGACTCATTGGCCTCCAGCAGCCAACCCTTAGACAAGGGTGTCCCCTAGGGCTCCATTCTGAGCCCTACTCTTTTTAACTTGTACGTGGCTCCCTTAGCTAGCGTGATAAAAACACATGGCTTTGACACAGTATCGTACGCTGACGATACTCAGTTACTAATCACGCTCGATCCTGACCCCACTGACACCAAACTTCGGTTCAGGCAGTGTATGTCTGACATACACTGCTGGATGCTAAACAATCACTTGCAACTCAAAGCCAGTAAAACCAAAATTATTCTGTTCAGTTAAGCACAAACTCTGTGGTCAAGTGACTAGTGGCCTCCCAACCTAGGCACATGTTCCCCATCCAAGTCGGTAGTTCGTAATCTTGGAGTACTGATTGATAACCTACTCTCCATGTCTGACCACGTTAAACATATGGCCAGCATCTGTTACGGCTAATGTGCAGCCTTTGTAAGATCTTTAATGGGTCCCACAGTCATCACGTTTACCTCTGGTGCAAGGACTAATCATTAGCCGGCTTGTTTATGGCAATGCTCTTCTGGCCTCCATCAATGAAGAGCACCTAACTAAACTCCAGGTCCTTCAAAACACAGCGACCAGACTAGTATTAAACCTACCACCTTGATCTTCCTTGGCTCCTAGTTTGAGAGCTCTTCATTGGCTCCCTGTCAGAAAACATATAAAATTCAAGGTCAACTGTCTAGTTCACAAAACCCTCAATGGCCATGGCCCTCAATACCTTGTGAATAAACTGAAAATATATCACCCTTCCAGAAATCTCGGATCGGCCAATAAACATCTTATCATTCTTCCTAAGATCCACACTGCCAGGAATGGTGGAAGATCTTTTTCGTGTCTTGCCCCTACCCTGTGCCCTCTCCCTTTTCATCTTCGTACAGAGACAGACCACAGAAAGTTTAGCAAGTCTCTTAAAACCTGGCTGTTCTGAGATTCTCTCCTCTTCAGTCGTACTCTCTTTCTCCTCTCTCCTTGTTCTCTGATGTAGGCTAGAGCTTTGAGACCTTCGGGTGAAATTGTGCTCAATAAAAATCCATACATAACATAACATTGTGCCCCAGTCCCACAGAGGAAGCAAAAATTACTAACTTTTAAATATCTGCAGCTGCTGGAAAAAGCTCCTCGGGTCATCAGGTAGGTTCTAGGCACCAAGTTTCTCTCCAAACAGGTATCCTGAACGGTCTGATCCACAGTGGTCAGCTGGACCTTTATGGAGTCAGGGTTTATTGTGATTATTTTCTTTTGCACATACAAAAAGTCTGGGGTAGCCATAAGAATCAGTGGTTACAGTTCCAACCAGCCGCATTTGGGTTTTCACTTCAAAGGAAGAACTGTGGCAGCTGCCCTTTATGTTGCCAATTGTTCCTGGTCTCCTACCAAATCGATAACCCCTGCTATGTGTACACTATCGGCGCCACTTCTGCCTTGTTGCTGCCATTATCCTCTAGGAGGAGGATCGTTAATTGCCAGCAGGGGATATGTATTATTATGTATTTACTAGCCTTTCATGCACTTCAATACAGCAAGGAAACCTGCAGCATTGCCTGGAAGAGCACAATTGCAACATTTCTGCTAAGATATGGTGTAATTGTGCTCTCTTATTGTGCCAGACCCTTCAGGCAGCCTTCCACCAATGCTGACACACTTGCGCCATGCTGCAATGGTGCCTGCATTACGGGCTGAGTTGTTTTTGTGCAGGAAGGAATGCATTCCTGCACAAAAATATTCAGTAGATCATAGTCCTCTTTTTATGTCTGCTGCAGAGAAAGTAAAGAGAGAAATTAAGTTATTTCTCCTTGCTTCACCTCTTTCGGGTAGGCACACCATTTTGCCACAAATCCAGGTTTACTGCCTTTAGTAAATCTGGGTTTACAACAAAATACATGAGTAGTGATTGGGAACGCCCATTCTCCATATATGTACCGCCTACCCGACTTACTGCAACACACCAAAGCATAAGGAGCTGCAATACTTCTTTTTGAGAAAGGCGTGTGTAGTGTCCTGCTAGGACACAGTCTAGTTGTTGCATGTGTAACCCTACACTAAACACCCACCCACCACAGACGTCACTGGGTCAGGTGACGCTGTTAATAAAAGACCCTGAGCGCACGTGCTCGAGGCCAGATCTACTATCCCCTAACTGGTGTCCTGTGTCATCCTTTACTCACCATGTGGGCCTAGGGCCCCAACACTACATTGGCGACGAGGTCGGTAGTGAAGCCCACGCGTGCCACTGCCAAAACATCCCGGAAAAAGGGGGAGAGAGCTGCCCGCCTGCAGGGCACCCCCTGTAGCAGGGCGCAGCGCACCGAGAAGCCGGTGGGCACGTCGGAGCCCCACAGCCTGCAGCGACCGGGAGGCCCACCGCACCAGCCTTGAAGGACGAGCCGACCGGAGCCCACCCGCGTCGGCCGCCACCAAGAAGCGCCACCAGGAAAGAGCGGACCGCCCAGTGCCCACCTGAGACGGCCGCGAAGCAGTGACCCCACGGAGAGGTGTACCGGCCGGGCGGAGCCCACCCGCCACGACCGCGACAGAGCATCAGGCCTGCCGGCCGAAGGTGAGCCAGGGCGAGAAGTGCCCGCCCACGAACAATGCCCAATCAGAAGCAAGACCAGCGGAGCCCACCCGTGGCCTGCCCGAGGTGTCCCCTGTCCCCACTGCGTGTGTGAAGGGTGGCGGGGGAGGGGTGAACAAGCTGCCCAGGAGAGCGCCCGCAGCGTGTGCAGAGCTGCCGGGCGCCGACTGCTGAAAGCGAGCCCACCCGCAACATCACCGCAGAATGGCAGCTAGCGCCACCGGGGAAAAGTGAAGCGGAGCCCACCGGCCCGCCGGAAACACCCCCAGCGACGAAGGACAAAGCAGAGCCAGCGGAGCCCACCCGCGGCCTGCTACGAACATGGCTGGTCTCCGCCGCGCAGCGCGTGAAAGGTGAGGCTGCTGTGGCGGGAGACCAGGGAAAGTGAAGCCTGCCGCACCGGACAATCACCAGCGTCTAAATAGGCAGAGCCGGCGGAGCCCACCCGCGGCCTGCCTCGAGCGCCCCCGCCCAGGGAGGAGTGACAGGAGCGATGCGCTCCCCCGCCGGAGGGTAGCATCAAACCTCCCCCCCCCCGCGAGGACTGCCGAGGGCAGGGAGGGGGGAGAAGAAGGAAGTGCCTGCATGCGGCCAGCGCCGCCGAGTTGAAAATGTGTGCCCCCCCTCTCTCACTAAAATAAAGCAGACTCACCGCAAGGATCGGAGCCCTCCAGTCCTGCTCAGCTGACAAGCCCTCCAACGATCCTGACCCCCACAGGGAGCGAGTGCAGAGGGTTTGCAGGGACTGAAAGCTGTCCGACGTGTCCCAGCAGGAAAGTGAGGCCAGTGTGTAGGTAGGGAGGCAGCATCCACCACGAGTGACCCTGCATGTTCCCTCTGCCCCAAGGGTTTCCTGCCCGGACAAAGCAACCGGCAGCACCACAAAACCGAGTGAGGGTCCAGGAGCATAGAAAAACGACCGTAGTCTGCATTAGAACACCCTACACTGCCATCTAGTGGCACTTTCGAGCAACTGCACCCCACAATAAAGAAACTTATCACAGAACGAGTACGGACTAAAGCATTCAGGGACAATCAGGCAGAGACAGTCCCAGGTTACTGTGACCCACAACAAAGAAAACAAGCATTGCACAAAGCAGTCACCCTAGGACTGTAGCTATGCACAGTGTCAAGAGCCACCAGCATTCTGCCACAGAAGCAATCTCAGGCTGCGGCGACATACTACACGATCTTTACTCTGAATCGGACGACGAGAGGAGGTGGCATTGCCATGGCTGTTAAATCCTGCTTCCCTGCTGAATGGAAAGCTCTTGGGCTGCCTGTGTGTGAAAGCGCCCTCTTTAAAGTGGCTTTTAGCCATCATTTTACGTTTAGCGGTCTGCTTATTTACCGCCCACCTGGCAATGACTCTGTCTTCAAGTCCGCTCTTGCCGATATGGTAAGCTCCTTAGCGCTTGACTGTGCGAATTTTAACATCATGGGTGACCTTAATATTCATTTTGACAACAGGTCGTCCACTGCAGTTAACACCTTGCTAGCGGATCTTGAAGCTCTTCAACTGGTCCAGTTAGTTACTCTTCCCACCCACACTGGAGGTCATATCCTTGATCCCTTTTTTTCCACTCTTGAGAGGGTGAAGGTGTCTGACCCGATGTTGATGGGATGGATGGATCATTTGCTAGTGGAAGTCTTTTGTCCTATTCACGATAAGCTATTTAAACCTGTGGATAGGCTAATTTTCAAAAGGCATTGGCACAAGCTTAAACTTGAAGAGGTCTATAGACTACTGGAGCAGAAACCCCTGAGCGCTTTTTTGAATGTGGACCATGGTTACCATCTATTTTGCACATGGATTTTAGGAGCTCTTGATTCCCTTATACCTATGCGCTGGTCGAAAGGTCATTCAAAGTCACCCAGCCTGTGGTATAATGATTCTCTCGCCGAGCTTAAAAAAACTTGCCGGAAAGCGGAGAGGGACTGGAGAAGATCTTATGATCCTGCCCTGAAAACCTTGTATTATACCAAACTCAAGCACTATCACAGGGCAATCTGCAGAACACGGGCCGCATTCTATGCTCAGGAATTTCAATCTAGTAGTAATCCCTCTAAACTAATATTCAAGGTCTTGAAAGACCTTATGAATAAAAGAGCTACCTCGGCAGAGATCTGCACTGACTCCCACTGCGAGAATTTGGCAACTTTCTTCTTGGAGAAAGTGCAGAAAATATATCGAGGATTTGACCCGTGCCGACCGGATCCAGAGCCAGTTGACCCTAATTCTTTGGGGTACGAGATGTTGACTTTTTTACCTGATCTGTCTGCTGAGGCTTTTGACAAACTTAGCCTTAGCGTTAAATCAGGCTCTCCCCTGGATCCGCTAAAGCCAGCTCTTATTAGTACGCTTTCCCCGCTGTGTCGAGCACCGATTCTTACTTTAATTAACATGTCGCTGTCCACTGGAACGGTCCCTTCTGCGTGGAACCTGGCGGTAGTTACCCCTATCTTGAAAAAGGCAAATTCTGATCCCCTAGTGCCTGAGAACTACCGCCCCATATCTCTTTTGCCATGGACTGCCAAAGTCACCGAAGCCCATGTTAATTCAATCTTATCTGCTCACCTGGCACGTAACCAGATATTGGACTCCAGCCAAAACGGCTTCCGCCCAGGACACAGTACCGAGACCGCCTTGCTCTATATTATCGAGCATCTACGCCTGGTACTTGACTCCGGACGTACGGCAGCACTCCTGCTATTAGATCTGAGCGCTGCTTTCGATACTGTGTCCCACTATACACTGATTCAACGCCTAGAGGGAGCTGGAGTAGCAGGCACCGCTCTTCAGTGGTTTCGATCTTTCCTTTCAGATCGAACCTTTAAAGTGGCAATACCACCCTGCCAATCTACCATCCATCCCCTGGGCCTGGGGGTCCCACAGGGCTCCTCGTTGAGCCCTACCTTGTTCAACCTATATGTGAAACCGCTAGCTGCAGTCGTCAAACAGTGGGGTTTGACGATGACCTCATACTCTGACGATATGCAGCTGGCGGTGACACTAAGTGGAGACCCTGAAGTGGAGGCCCCCAGATTCCGAGCCGGACTTGTGGCAGTAGCGAGTTGGCTTCGTACCAACTGCTTACAGTTGAATGCCACCAAAACTGAAGTGCTGGTCTTGGGGAAACATGCTGAGTTATGGGGAGACCAGTGGTGGCCTCCAGAGCTGGGCATCACTCCTATCCCAGCCTTAGAAGTGAAAAATCTAGGAATTTGGCTGGAACCCGCGCTCACCTTCATAGGCCACACGAAGAAGGTTGCAGCCACCTGTTATGGTATCTTGCGTGGCATAAGGCCAGTCCTGAAATACTTCGATCCTCCCACTTGGCAGCTCGTGGTCCAAGCTTCAGTTTTATCCCGGCTGGACTACGGAAGTGCGCTGATGCTAGGGGTGAATCAAGCTGAGGCATCCAGACTTCAATGGGTACAAAATGCCGCGGCGCGGGCCATTGTTGGTCTTCCCAGACACTGTTCCGCCTCGGGCACCATCTCGGCCTTACATTGGCTACCGGTCAGGCAGAGGATCAAGTTTAAAGCGCTCTGTCTGGCCTTTAAAATCATGAAACTTTTGTCGCCGCCGGCTCTGACTAACTTGCTTATTCCCTACATCCCTTTGAGATCCTTAAGATCAGAGGCTCTTCATCTGGCAGTTTGCCCTCGCTTTAAACTTTGCCGAATGGGTGGCCGCTCTTACCGGGTGCTTGCTGCGGGGCTGTGGAATTCGCTCCCGGTGCACATCCGAGCTTTGAATGATCTGCTCACCTTCAGGCGTGCCATCAAAACTTTCTTGTTTCCTGCTTCTGAGTAGCTGTCCCTTTTTTTCTTTTCTATTTCTTTTCTGTGTTATGTTATAGTACCTGTCTAGAGCGCCAGGACGCCCCTTTGCTGGGGCAGCTGTGCGCTATAAAAATAATATTAACATAACATAACATAACATAACATACAGCAAGAGAATCAAGGCATCTCCACTGAAGCACAGTAGTGCACCAAGAAAACAGACGCACAAAGTAACTGCGCAACAGCACAAGGACACAGCCACGTCCGAATGACGCCACGTCAATATGCAACCTCCTGAACACATCAGGAGACCACGCAGGAACGCGCCAAAAGCATGGAACCGTGCCACAAGAACGCGACAGGAGTGCCAGAACTCCACACCCGCACGCCAGGACCGCGCAGCACTGCGCAGGAACGTGCCAGGAGCGCCAGTGTGACGCTGCACAGCGACACGCCAACGCCACGGGACAGCGCACAAAGGTCCCCAAAAGAGACAGCGACGTCTCCCAACAACCAGAACGCCATCGTCAGCACGCATGGCGGCATGCACCAGGAGCGGTGACGCAACCCTCCTCCGCGCAGACAAAGCGCGCCAACGCCAAAACACCGTGACGGTGAATAGCGACCACAAAGAAAATAGCACAGCATGACAACTCATGCCCAAGATGAAAACCGACCACCCAGTCTGGTCACCAAGGAAAGAAAAGCAGCAACAGAGAAGATCGCGACAACTGGTCCAGTCAGAGAAAAGAAGAGCACCATGCTGGAGAGCTATGCCCAAACCAGAAAGAAACAGGTGGAGTGCACGCCGCCTGGGGAAGACTGGTCGGGAAGGCCAACGACAGCAAGAGGACCAGACCACGTCGCAAGAAGGAACATGGAAAGGAAGGGCGCAACGCCATGAAGAAAAGGAAGAAGGGACAGGAAGATACGACGACAGGTCTAGTCACCAAACCAAGTGAAGACAGTGTCCTACCACATGGACAAGACCAAGAGGACGACATGTAGAGGGCCCGCTACATGGAGAAGCCTGGTTAGCATGAGTAAGCAAGAAAGAAGACCGGACCGCGTCGAGGAAGAGAACGAAGAGGAAGAATGGAGTAACACAACATCACTCCACAGAGGAGGAGAGAGAACCACAGCACACAGGAACATCGGTGCTGTCCAAGGAGCATCGCAACAGTCAGCACATAGGAACATCGGTGCTGGCCAAGGAACATCGCAACATCCGTGTGGATCCCAGTAATCTCTACAACCTGCATTCGAGGAGACCAACCACTGAAGAACTGCATGGGTGCCCCGTGAACCTGAAGCTTGCTGAAGCAGAGCATACCCGAGCACTAGACAATCCACCCTTGTGGACTACACAAGACTCGACTGGCCATGTCCGAAGTTCCGCAGCGACCCGCACAGCCCACGCGATCATGTGGCAGTCCAGGGGACAAGGGCCTCGGCCGCATGTCCTGTGAGAGAGGAATCCGGATGGGAGAGGTGCAGCAGCGGCAGCTCCACGACAGGCGACAGGAAGCATGAAGGCCCCAGGCAAACACCTGGCACCGAGAAACAGTCTGTTGAAGACACTGAACCCATGTCCTAACGGCAAGACCATCCTGACGGATGACATCAACACCCCCGAGGACATCATGAGAGACTTGGCGGTGAGTCCGTTGGCAGTTCGGCAGCGACGCCTTTGCGCGGCTCATGCGAAGCCCGCACGGCCCACCCGGTCCCATCGTGTCCGGCAAGAGGGTCCTTCCAGCGTCTCTAGTGAGAGAAGAGTCCAAGCAGGAGAGGCCAGTCTTCGAGGCCCCAGTGAGAGAGGAGTCTGGCAAGAAAGGCAAGTTGGAAGTTACTTGGCCGGACGGAGATGTGAAGGCATCAAGATCAGCAAATCCAAAGAAAGACCTCTCGTGCCATAGTCGTCTCCTACAACCAACAAGCGTTGTCATCCACTGGACTAGGAACACCTGCGAGACCCCTCAAGGGTCACACCCATTCTGCTCCAGATACTCCAAGTAATGAACACTGTATATAAGCGTCAACACAGCAAGACAAGGATGATCTGAAGTACACCGCCGAGGTGAAGCTCATCTGACTGACTTTGTAGTCCTGGAACTTTCAACATTCTCCCAGCTGATTGCCTGAAGAAGATCTGTTGGGGCTATCAAATGTTATTGTTCTGTTTTCTTGCAGGTTGGACATTCGTTTTCTTCTCATTAAAGTTTGGGAGGAATGTAGTGTCCTGCTAGGACACAGTCTAGTTGTTGCATGTGTAACCCTACACTAAACACCCACCCACCACAGACGTCACTGGGTCAGGTGACGCTGTTAATAAAAGACCCTGAGCGCACGTGCTCGAGGCCAGATCTACTATCCCCTAACTGGTGTCCTGTGTCATCCTTTACTCACCATGTGGGCCTAGGGCCCCAACACTACAGCGTGCAAGGCAAAGCAAATCAGCAATTGCATTGCTTTGTAAATCCAGACTAGCATTTTGTTGTGGCTGCGCCAAAAAGTACACTTTCATCATGTTACTTTTCCACTAAACTAAGAAATCTCTAGCTACAGCAGTGAAGTAGATTTGGAAGTGGAAAATAATTTTTATTGACAGCTCTCGATTTTCCCAAGCAGACAGAAATAGCGATTTTATTTACAACGAGGCCTGTTCATGGAAAATACAACTTTAGATATAAAATGACAAACATCTTTTTAAATTGTTCACTGTGGACCATATTTTAACCAATACCTATAATGCCTCACTTTCATATTTCAAATACCCAGCCCTGTGAGCTTTCAAGGCCTACTTTCAAAGCATGATTTTGAATTTAAAGTATCTAATGGTATGCTTTTCAGCATAGCAAAGGCACTTTATCTTGCCTTCTGACATTTCAGTACTTTGAAACTGCAGCCCAGCCAGCACAATGATGTTCTTAAAACCATTGATTTTTGTCATACACAGGTAGTGTAAATACACATTGCAACCCACATGGGAATTTCAACTTCCACACCACCAGTGGAATTTCTGCGCCAATTTACATGAAAGTTTAAAAACACAATAGGTGAAATCATTTGGACTGGACAGTTTTGGGTACAGAGGACATACACTGTGGCATGAATATCAGCGACACAGTGCACAGAGTCATAATACTAGCAAAAATGGGTCCTATAGAAAAGCAAAAATACTAGAGAGAAAACATTGAAAAGGTCGATTTCCAACATCTACATAAATTCCTCTTGTTACTATATGAATAGAGAGGATCGATCAGTGGCGTAACGAAACTTGAGGGGGCCCCCTGCAAAGCACATGGAGGGGGCCCCCTGTGTCCCAGCCCACCACCTACCACTTTGCCCTACCACGGGTCAAAATACAGGAAAGGAGGGCAAAATTCAGGACGTAACTTGGGGACAAAAGGTACGTTTTACAGACACATCAGAGGAGGTCGTGCAATAGTATATAAGTAAGCACATCCATATCCAAACATATTCAACTATTTGCAAACCTGTCCATCATGTATCCTTCCATCTATCATTTCACTCATCCATCCCTCCAGCCACCCTTTCACTCATCCATTCATTTTCCATCCATCCACCCTTTCACCCTATCCATCTTTACACTCATCCATCAACTCTTCCACCCATCCATCCATCCATCCAGCCATTTACCCTTTCACCCATTCAGCCACCCTTTCACTTACTCATATATCCTCCCAGTCCCTCATACTTCCACCAATTCACCCTTTCAGTCATCCATCCTCCCTTTCTCTCTTCATCGACCCTTTCACTTAGCCATCCTTCCTTCCACCCATTCATCTACTCATCCACTCATGAATCCATCCATTGACCCTATCACTCATCCATCCTTTCTCTCATCATCTATCCTTTCACTCTTTCACTCATCTATCCATCCTTTTGTCCATCCACCCTCCCTTTCACTCACTCATCCATCCTTTATTTATTTATTTATTTATTTTGAGAGTTTTATATAGCGCGAACAAGATCTTTGCAGATAACAGAGCGCTTTACAAAGGCAGGTGGAGGGCAGGGGAACAAGGGGGCATAGTGGGGAGGTGGCTCAACATGATCATGTACATAGCACCAATATAGTATATAACATAGTACCAATATAACGTATAGTACCGGTATGAGGTAGCAGGCATAGTTGGAGCGTAAGTCATCACCAGGTTCATGTACATAGCACCAATATAGTATATAACATAGTACCCATATAACGTATAGTACAGGTATGAGGTAGCAGGCATAGTTGGAGCGTAAGTCATCAACAGGTTCATGTACATAGCACCAATATAGTATATAACATAGTACTCGTATAACGTATAGTACAGGTACGAGGTAGCAGGCAAAATTGGAGCGTCGGCCATCCACTCGCTGTAAATAGGCACGTGTATAGGAATGTATAGGCAATATCATAGCGCCAGACTGGTAATACTGTTCTTAATGTAAAACACGCGAAATTGTTCAAGTGTATTTAGCCATAAGGATACTTTTAACTTCTTTCTTAAAAAGAAGGGAGGAAGAGATGAGTCTTGTTTCAGGAGGAAGTGCGTTCCAGATCCTGGGCATCCTTACATCCACCCTTTCACTCATCCATCCATCCATTCACCCTTTCACATATCAATTCATCAATCCATCATTTCACTCATCCATCCACCCACTCGCTCATCATCCACCCTTTTACTCATCCATCCATCTATCCAGCAGCTGGCGGCTCCACTGGCTGTATTGCGCATGTGTCAGGCGGGGGCTGATACAGCCCAGCCTCACACAGTCACAATTCATATCTGACAGGCTACACTGGCATAAGGCAATGAAGCATGCCAGAGAACAGAGTTTCAGGGCTTGCCTATCATGCCCCTCCCTACCCTATCAGAAGTCGGAATAGAGAAATAAAGTGCACCTCGTTACCTGCAAAGAAGTTTGCGAGCCTGCCTCTGTAGTGCTGTTACTAGAAGTATCTGCAGGAGAGGCTTAAAAAAGAAGCAGATGGAATACAACGTGCAGCACAATGCATTCGATCAGCTCATTAGTCCTACGAATCTAAAAAGTGTTTTAAATGTAGTCAGTGTTCTCATCTCCCGGTTCGCTTTATCATACACAGATTGTGTGTCAGCTTAAAACATCATCAAACATGATGTTTTCCATGGTTTATCGTTACTATCAGAATATGCATCACCCAGAACATATCCCTCCATTAGCGTAGGCAGAGATTATAACAAGTCTAAAACACCCTGTTTTCATGTTCCATAAACATTCACAGGGATACATTGAAAACTATACTAACTCCCAATTTATTAGAACGATCCAGCAAATCGTAAACCATGAAGATGGTATGAATCTGATGTCACAGTTTCGCGTGTGGAAGTAAATGTCGTACAAAACATGTTATTGTATTAACATGAGCAGGACACACAACACACATACTCATCGCTCCTCACCTCCTGAGTGGCCTGCAGCTTTGAAGGAGAGCGGGGCGGGCTGCGGGCAGCAGAAGACAGGGGCCCGGTAACCCTGAGTTTGGCGCTCACCGTACTAGTAATAACCGGGACGAAATTGTACCCGTGACCTTGACTCTGTGGTCCTCTAACCCGACCTACCGAGCCAGCCTGGCTCTACTCACAAGGTGCTCGCGCTCTCCCTGTGTAATATCCAGGATAGTCCCAGCCTGCCACTTGTGACCCGGAGCTCAGTGCAGCCCTCCCCGTATCTTCAATATCGTCGACTGGCGCGGCCTGTAGGCCTTTGTGGCACTGCTCGAAGCACCGAGGTCTGACCTGACCCTGCATGTCTCTAGCGACCAGGAGCTCTGCACTCCTTACTTTAACATCCAGGACTAGCAGCAAAGTCCCCGTAACTGCTGCTGCAGAGACAGCGCCTCCCCCACCCTGAAGACGCGCAGGCGCGGAGTCATCTGCGCGCGCCATAATTAATAAAGAGCTTGCCTTTTAAACGGCGGACAGTTTAATTAATTAAGAGGCCAGGCAAGCAGTGCCCCACCATTTTATTAGTGAGGGCCCACATAGAGCACGGCCCCCTTGCAACACGGCCCGGGGCTTCGGGGGGCTCCTGTGTTAACTTAAGCCCTTGGCCGTGCGCGCCTTTCGCACTATTAAATTCCTCTGTTGAGTGAAGGGGCTCTGGAGCGAGCAGGGGGCCCCATGGAGCAGGGCCCCCCCCTGGAGCATTTGTCCCCCCCGAAACGCGGTTTAAATCAATCAACTGATTCGAAATTTTAAAAGCAGACTGGTAGGGCCCATGACTCCCGTCCTTGACATATGCAAGAAACACAGCACGTGAGAAACTTGTGAAACAGAGGACTGCACACTTGTATTTGCTTTTGGGGTGCATGCTCCCTTCACCAGTACTGTGAAAACATGCTTCTATTCCATGGCCAAGCCCCTGGTGCAGTCCCTAACAGAGGATGCTATGCAGCGATTGACAGTGCTTATTCTCCCACTGCACAAAGGCGCATGGCAATTGCAATGTGTTTTTTTGTTTGTTTAAAAAAAAATCTTTTTACTGATTTTTTAAACTATAAAAAGAACAGATCGAATTCGGCCAAAGAGACATGCCATTCCCATTACACTATTGACATACATCTCATTTGTGTTAGGTAGGCATTTCCCCAGCCCACCATTTGCAGCTCAAAATACATATGCCGACTCCTTCCACCCACTACAGTGAAGCCAACCATTCCCCATAAGTCAGCACTTGTATTCATCAGTCGGGGTGCACTATTGTTCGGAGGGTCCATCCGTTTATTTAACATCTCAGGCCATATTTCCAGCTCCTCAGTGAGGTTGTATGTAGACCCTTCTCTTTGCTTTAATCAGCCAGACCCAGCCCTGTAAGCCTTCCGTCCATCGCCTATGTTCAGGCGCAGGGCAAGTGCAATGTAATGCAGAAATTCAATAAACATAATAGGTCTAAAGCACACCACAATTTGCAAGTGCCTGCCGTGTCCACACCTTTCCTAGTGTGCATTTCCCGAGGAATGCCATATAAGTGGAAGTGCCTTGTTTAACCGGCTTTATTGCATTGTATATAACACATACATCTTTTTATGATCATGAATATAGTGCGAATGCAATCGTCCTATACATTTCTGACAACATTATCCTTTATGCACCGAAACTATGAAATCTATTCCCAACTCACATGTAATAAAACATTACAGTTTAGTTGTAATATCAAAAGCCCCTGCGGCACAGCCACCGCGGAGCTCCTGTTGCAGCGCAGCCTCATTACGTAGAGGCCTGCTCCACTGGCTGCCGCTGGCGTCAGCCCTGCACACAGGCAGGATATGGTCACCTGTCAGTCTGCTGCTTTTCGCCGGCTGTTTCCACGTGGTCCTTGCACTTTCGGTTATGTGGACTTGTAGATGCTTCACTCAATAAATAATGCATGCAGCGCGTGTGATTAGCTGATATATATATAAATATCTTCAGACGTACAAGCCACACCAGTAAAAGTGCCTCACTCACACGGGTGACGGGCCCCGGTCCCTCCCCCCTTTCCCCCCCCCACCATTTCGGACTTGCTCTCGGGCCCCGGCCAGGGCCCCTGCACCATTTCGGACTTGCTCTCGGCCCCGGCCAGGGCCCCTGCACCATTTCGGACTTGCTCTCGGGGCCCCGGACGGGGGCCCCTGCACCATTTCGAAGACTCGGGCCCTGGCCAGGGCCCATACCATTTCGAGGACTCTGGGGCCGAGGCCCCCCGCACCATTTTCGAAGACTCAGTGGGGCCCCGGCTGGGGCCCCGCACCTTTTCAAATACTCTCAGGGGGTGGCCGGGGCCCGTGCTGCGCACCATTTTAAAGCCTACAGGGCGTCACGGTCACAGATGTATTGTATTAAGTGAGGAGGGGGCGGGGCCCGGCCGGGGCCCCCGGAGCGCGAGGCCCCCCCCCGCAACGCGGGGGTTGCGGGGGTTTGTGTTACGCCCCTGGGATCGATGGATGAATAGTAGTCAATATTTTCAAAAGGGCTAAATATATATATACTAACTTTTATGTACTTTCCTATTGTGTGAAAAACTGAGGTATTCAGCGACAGTAAAATGATGAGTCAGCAGAATCCAAATCCATAAATATATTACCTAGTGGCGTTTGCCACAAGGTAGTTATAGTTAGGTGTGTTTTTCTGTAGAAAGAGCGTTTTTGCTTTGGTAATAACTTTTGCCCCGTTTGACGAATCTTCACAAAGCTTTCCAAAACAAAGGTTCATCCACCTCAGCTTCTTCTGGGAAGTTTTGGGGAGATCCATCAAACGGGGCCAAGAAAAAAAGGGGAATCCCAAAATGCAAAATCCCCAAGTATTTTACATAGACTTACTTAGTCAGGGCTACAGCAAAAACTGCTGAACCGAATTACACCAAATTTGGCAGGAAGCTAGATCTTGGGTCACAGATTGTGCTTTTTCTGATTTGATGTAAATCGGTTCAGTAGTTTTTATGCAAAATTAATGTTCAAATAAAATTGTATGTCTAGTCGCTTGGTGTCCAGATATGTTCTAATTTAAAAAGGACTAATGAATCCTGATTTGTTGGTTTCAATCTGAACAATATACTTTGTCAGCCATAAAAAGACTCAGAGTCCTGGTCCCTGTGTCCTGTATATGCATAAAAAAAAATGGAAGGGGACAGAGTGAGCACACTCAGACCCCAAAGTCCAAATGTGACACCCCTCTTTATTGGCTGGCAGCAACATGTATAACATGCTGTAGCAGCCGTTACAGGACTGCAGGACATGGAACCCATTGAAATGCATTGTAGTGAATGGCAGCTTTTGATGGTCACAAAAGGGAAAACGTATAAAGAGTGATAACTGATTTTAATTACAATATAAATAATGTTTATAGTGCAGTGAGTGTGAGGCATTGCCCGTGTTTACTTTGTTTTATTCTGGATTTGTTTTAAACTTTTAAATGACCCTACTGTATTGCTGAAATTACTCTTTGCTACTAAAATCGGAGTGCTGTGTTAATCTATAGTTGATTGCTGCCAATTTTAAGAGCTGTTAAACTTTTAACGAGGGAAAGCCTTCACGGGGGATTTGACTTGACTCAAATAGTTTTTCTGCCCATTATTATGGTTTAACCCCTTGCTGTTGTCTCCAGTCCACCGTGGCTGAGCCAATTGAGTGGAGAGACACAGCCCCGCCCCTTCACTCTGGGGCATTTTCCGCTTCCAGACAGCAAAATAATGCAGTCTCTGGGCTGGACGCGCAGACTATAGTGCTGTTAGTGTGAGGCATTGCCCGCGTTTACTTTGTTTTATTCTGGATTCATTTTAAACTTTTAAATGACCCTGCTGTATTGCTGAAACTACTCTGCTGCTAAAATCGGAGCGCTATGTTAATATACCGCTGCTATAGTGTATTGCTGCAGATCATTCGAAGGGACCGCATCAACCAGACCGGAGGAGGCATCGCCATCATCCACAGGAACACCATCCGCATCACGACCAACACCGACGACACCCTCGCACCCGCCGAGCACCTGCACTTCCAGCTCCACATCAACCCCAAGACCACCCTCAGAGGCACCCTCATCTACAGACCCCCGGGACCACGCACACAATTCAGCAAAGACATCGCCGACTTCATCAGCCCGCACGCCCTCCCCTCCGCTGACTACATCCTCCTCGGGGACCTCAACTTCCACCTGGAGAACAACAACAACCGCAACACCACCACCCTGCTGGACAACCTCGCAAACCTGGGACTCAAGCAGCTGGTCACCACCCCCACCCACTACGCCGGACACACACTCGACCCCGTCTTCTCATCCTGCAAGGACATCGCCTTCAGCCACGCCACCGGACTCCACTGGACGGACCACAGCTGCGTCCACTTCAGCTTCAGAAGGACCACGATCCACCACCACCAGCAACAGGTTGCACGCAGAAGCTGGAACAAGATCACAGCCGACCAGCTCGCGACTTCCCTGAGCAAGAACACACCCACCAGCGCAACGAACCCAAGCCAGGCGGCCACCAACCTCGCGAAGTGGATCAGCAACTGCGCAGACGACCTCGCCCCCCTGAAGACCCCGCCTAACAGACCCGGTAGCAAGAAAGCCCCATGGTTCACCGACGAACTCAAGAGCTCCAAGAAGAACTGCCGAGCCCTCGAGAAAGCCTGGCGCAGAGACCCAACACCGGACAACATGACTGCCCTCAAGCTCGCCACCCGAATACACCACCAACTCATCCACGCCACCAGGAGAACCGCATTCAAGGAACGACTGGACAACAACGCACACAAACAGCAAGGAACTCTTCAACATCGTTAAAGAGCTCTCCAACCCCAACGCCGGAAACAACGACATCACCCCTTCGCAAGACCTCTGCAACTCCCTCGCCTCCTACTTCCACAACAAGATCGCGGACATACACAACAGCTTCAGCACGCAACCGACACACGCCACGACCGAACCACCGCCCCCCACCACCACCCTCTGCGCCTGGACCTCGATCAGCACCGAAGACACCGTCCGCACGATGAACTCCATCCACTCCGGATCTCCTACCGACCCCTGCCCTCACCACATCTTCAACAAGGCCGACGCTGTCATCGCACCCCACCTGCGGGACATTATCAACACCTCCTTCGACACCGCTACCTTCCCGGAGAGCTGGAAACACGCCGAACTCAGCGCTCTACTAAAGAAACCATCAGCCGACCCCACCGACCTCAAGAACTACCGCCCCATCTCGCTGCTCCCGTTTCCTGCTAAAGTCATCGAGAAGACCGTCAACAAGCAGCTGGCCGCCTTCCTCGAGACAAACGGATCCCTCGACCCCTCACTGTCCGGCTTCCGAGCCAACCACAGCACCGAGACAGCCCTGATCGCAGCCACCGATGACATCCGAGCACTGCTTGACAACGGAGAAACAGCAGCCCTCATCCTCCTAGACCTCTCCGCGGCCTTCGACACTGTCCGCCACCGTACACTATTTTTTTTTTTTTTTAAATATATTTTTATTGCAAAATTAGAAACCACAGGATACAAACAATCAACCAGTGCACTCGTGACATCCCCCCGTCCACTAAGAAGTCCAAACCATACACAGCCCTTCAGCCCGCATCCCGGGGGCCGGGCGGCATGTCATTACATTTAATAGGAAAAGCACGGTGCACGTCCCACGGGGACCATGGTCGAAAAGTCGTTGTACGTATCTGCTTTTATCCCCCCCCCCACAACAACATCTCCGTCAGCCATCCCAGAGGTAAACAGTGACACCGCTCATATCGGGGCCTGCCCTAGGTGCAATCGTTCTTTCCCGCCTGGCTACTCCCTCCAGCCCTTTCATACTCCACCCTGTACCAACCATCCTAGTAGAGTCCAAGCACCCAGGCGGCTACCATCCAGTGGCTTCCGTCCCACCCCGAACCCTCATGAACCAGTCCCCCCCAAGGCCCCTCCCCCTGGCAACTGCTGGGCGTACGCCTCGTCCTGTCAAGTTAGATGGAACCACCACAGTGCGGAAGATAGCACTTCTGTGTTCGCCCCGTGGTGTCCACCGGTTTAGTTCTCCCCATCCTCGTCGTCCACAAAAGAATCACGCAAGGCCTGCACCACTAGCTCCCATGCACGCGCCGCTTCCAAAACTTTCTCATTCCCCATCTTAACAGCCTGCCGCATCCGGAGCACACTCTCACAGGCAGACCACCGCAGCAATTCATTCTTCCATCTACGCAGCGAGGGCCCCCCCCTGGACTTCCAATGCCACGATATCTCCCTCTGCGCCAATATCAGACCCAGATCAAGGAACTTGCTCGTCACCTTGGTGCGTTTAGTGTGCGGGAACCAGAGCAGCAGGCACGCCGCCATGTCGAATTCCACCTCCCTATCTGTCACTGCATTCAGGAGTCCCCCTACCTCCGCCCAATAGGTCCCCAATTGCGGGCACTTCCAAAACAAATGATCCATGTCCGCTCCCAGAGACGAACACCGTGGGCATCGAGCATCCGGCACCTGGAAGTACCGCTGTAATTTCTCTGGAGTTAAATAGGCCCTATGAAGCACATAGAAATGCACTTGCTGAAAGCGCGCATTTCTCGTGCCCTTCCACGTGCGCCGCAGGATGTGTCCCCAAGCCGTATCCGGTATGTGCCGGCCCACACTCTCCTCCCATTTAGCCTTGAGCCCCAGGAGTGGCTCCAGTCCCTCATTCAACATCCTATTATGGAGGCATGTCACAGCTTTGACCGTGCCCGCTGCCATCACCACATATTGGCACGCCATAGTCGTCGTGGGTTCTACGAGCCCCCCCTTCCAGTGCTTCTGTATGGCAGCCACCACCGCCGCGTGCAGGAGGAACCCCCCGTCGGGCAGCCCGAACTGGTCCCGGAGCGCCTCGAACGGTGCCAAAGCCCCATCTATGTACAAGTCGCCTACCACCTGTAGTCCCGCCTCCTCCCAATCCAGCAACGGGGACCAATCTCCTCCGTGCGGCAAGGCCGTCAGCATGCCGATCGGGATCTCCGGCGCATAAGGCCGCGAAGCCCTCGCTCTCCGAAGGCTCCTCTGCCAACACAGCCGGAGCGTCCTTTCCTCCATAGTGAGGGCCCGCAGCTCAAGCCTCTGCTGCATGACAATATAGGACAGCACGTGGCGTCGTATCCCTCGGTCCCGGTCCTCCTCTGGACCCCGGAACACCCTAGCCACGTTCTGTGTAAGAACCTGCAGCTGCGCCGCTAGATAATACAGCTCGAAGTCAGGCACAGCCATGCCCCCTTCAACCTTAGGGCGGAGGAGCGTGTTCAGGGCCACTCTACGGCGGCCGTGCCCCCATAAGAAGCCAATAATCATCGATCTTAGGTCTCTGAAGACCCCTTGGGGAATCCAGACAGGCAGCGTTCGGAAATAATAGAGGAAGCGGGGGAGCGCCACCATCTTCAAAAGGGCAATCCTACCCAGAACCGTCAGCGGGAGGGTCGACCAGAAAGACAAGCTGCCCCTCAGTGCCCGAACACAGCGTCCAATGTTGCCCTCCAAGAGGTCCGCAGTCGCGTGGTAGATGCGAACACCCAGATAGGTAAAACAAGATGGCTCCCACACCACGCCCAAGTCGCCGCCAGAAACGGGCGAGTCCGCTCGCAGCGGGAACACACAAGTCTTCGCCCAATTGACCTTAAGGCCCGACAGCCGGCCGAACTCCGACAATAGCTCCATCGCACCTGTCAATGCCCGCGAGGTATCAGCCAGGTATAGGAGCAAGTCATCCGCATACAGCGATATATAATGCCACTGCCCGCCTCTCGCTATCCCCGCGTACCTGACACCCGACCTCGCATGGACCGCCAAAGGTTCCATCGCCAGAGCAAACAACAGGGGGGACAGAGAGCATCCCTGCCGCGTGCCCCTGCCCACCGGGTACGCCGCAGACACCAGGCCGCCCAAACGCACCCTCGCCGCCGCCGAAGCATACAAGACCCTCGTCCACCTGCGGAACCCCTCGCCCATGCCAAACCTCTCCAAAACTCCGTCCAGGAACGGCCATTCCAAGCTATCAAAGGCTTTCTCGATGTCCACGGACAGGACCGCCGGGGCTCCCTCCTCGTCCAAGATGGCGTCCATTATCCCCACCAAGCGGCGAATATTCAGCGCCGTGCTCCTCGTGGGTATGAACCCGGCCTGGTCCCTATGTACCAGGCCCGTCATATACGGGGCCAGTCTGGTGGCCAGTATGCGGCTCAGAATTTTATAATCCACCGTCAGCATGGACAGCGGGCGGTAAGACCTCACATCCGCAGCATCCCGGCCAGGCTTTAGGAGCGGCACTATCAAGGCCTCCCGCATGGACCCAGGCAATACCCCAGCCTCGAAGGCTTCAGCGTACACCACCAACAGCCTGGGCGCCAAACAGTCCGCATACCGCTGATAAAATTCAATCGGTAATCCGTCCACCCCGGGCGTTTTGTTGCGAGCCATATGCTTAATGGCCGCCCGTATTTCTGAGAGCGTGATCGGGCCGCCCAGTTCCTTCGCGTCCTCCTCATCTAGGACCGGAAGCTGCCTTGCCCCCAAGTATTCCGCAATGTCCTGGGCCCCCACACCCAGCTGGCCCTGATACAGTTCCTCATAGTACCCCCTAAAACATTCCAATACCGCTGCTTGGGTGTATACCATCTCTCCCTGCGCAGTACGAATGCCGAGGATCGGGGAGCCCCTAAGTTCCGGATTAGCCAGTCTGGCCAAGAGGGTACCCACCTTGTCTCTTTCCGCATGCGCCCTGATGATATATTGCCTGTGATCATAACTACGTAAACGTTCCGTCTCAGCGGCGACCACTTCTTTCGCTTCTAAGAGCTGGGCCTGTAAGTCCGGCCTAGCTGGCCTGCGGCGCTCCAAATCCCTCAACCTTTCTTCCGCTTTCATGAGGTCAGTCAACACAGCCGTGCGAGCATTTGAAAACCTACCCAAACACACTCCTCTCACCACCACTTTCATTGCATCCCATTCAGTGGACCTACTCGTGGCCGAGCCCTGATTCACTCCGAAATAGCTATCAATGCCTTGTCGAACCGCATCAGAGAACACAGGATCTTCAAGCGTTTCCGGCCGAAGCCGCCACGTTGGAATTACTGAGCGCTCTCTCTGCCACTGAATGTGTACCAATAGGGGGTTATGATCCGAGATCGTTCTAGCCAAGTACTCCGCATGGGAGATCAGCGGGGCCAGGGATCCACTGCAGAGCACCGAATCAATCCTGACATGCAGGTCATGAAGAGCAGAGTAAAAGGAATAATCCCTGGTTTCCCTGTGCCGTTCCCTCCAGACATCCAGCAACCCCCACCTATCCTGCCAGTCCTTCCTGTGCGCGGCTAACCTGCGCACCGGGGAGTCCACCACGGGGGGATGGGACCTATCCAGAACCACATCCGTGATCGAGTTAAAGTCCCCCCCTAGCACTATTGGGGCCGCCAGGAAAGAGGCCAAAGACCCCGAGAGGCTATCAAAATATCGAGCTTGATCAGCGTTCGGCGCATACACACAGCAGAAAACCACATCCCGTCCATATAACCTCCCCTCCACCGCCACAAACCTGCCATCCGGATCCACAGCTTGATTCAGTAATTGAAAGGGTATCCCCGCCCTCACCCAGATCAGCACCCCCCTGGCATACGCTGAGTAAGTGGTGCCAAACACCTGGCCCCTCCATCGTTTCTGCAAGGCAGTACACTCTTTCTTAGTAAGATGAGTCTCCTGGAGCATGGCAATCTGAACCCCCCTGCGTACTAGATATGCATGGACCTTATGACGTTTCACCATAGTTCGCAGCCCCCGGACATTCCACGTCAGGCATTTCAGATTAGGTAACGTCCCCATTCCAACTTCGTACAGTCCAAAGCAAATAACGAATGTTCACAGCCCCCCCAATGCAGTTGCCCCCCCCCAAACACCCCCAAAACAGAAAAACTCCCCAAACCCCACTCCCCAGGACAGAGCTCACGAACCCAATGGCCGCCCCCATCCAAACCTTGAACCAACGTCCCACACTCCTACCCTGTGGTCTCCACCACAGTCGGCCTTAAGGGCCCAAGGGGGTTGAGTCGCCGCCGACCCCAGCAAGCGGAGCTCGCACCCCGCGCCTCCATCCCTCCCGAAGCACTCAGCCTCCCCTCCCGGCATCCCGTCCTCCAACAGCAGGATACCACCCTACCATGAAGTCTCAAACTAGCCCAGTCCAAACTCAGCCGCAAAAGATACCATCCGAAGTCTGTGGGGTCACCGTCGGCCCCTTCAAGCTTTCCGCCTCCGAGAGTTCCTCGCCCGTCTTGCTGCCTTCCCCTCCCGAGTCCGTTTCAGCCCGTTCACTGTTCTGTTGCGACCCTGTAATGGCCGCCGTCGCTGCGAGTGCATCCCTCTTCTCCGCCGCCATTTGAGCCTCCCGTTTCTCCCGCTGGCGCCTGTTGCGGGATCTGATTCGTTGCGATTGCCTCACCCGGGGCCGCTTGGGTTCATCTCTCCTGCTTTTATGTGATCTGTCCGTCCCCGCTCTATACGACTCCATCCAAAGCCAAACCTCATCCGGAGTCTGAAAAAAGTGCGTAGCCCCATCCATGATGATCCGCAACTTAGCCGGGTAGAGCAAGGAATACTGAACGCCTTCCTCCCTGAGTTCTTTCTTCACCGCCAAGAATGATGCCCGGTTTTTCTGGACCGCTTGGATGTAGTCCGGGAAGATCGTAACCCTACTGTTCTCCACCTCATAAGGGCCCGACATCCTGGCCCGCTGAATGAGGAGATCTCGGTCCTTGTAGTGGAGGAGCCTCACCACCATCGGTCGGGGGGGGCGGCCAATCCCCGGCGGGCGAGCAGGAACCCGGTGGGCCCGCTCCAGCGTGAAAAAAGGAGTGAGCCCCTCCGGCGCCACCACAGTGCGGAACCAGGTCTCCATATAGGCCACCGCATCCTCCCCCTCAATCCGTTCCGGAAGGCCGACGACCCGCACGTTGTTCCGCCTATTGCGGCCTTCGGCATCCTCCGCCCTCCGTTCCAGCGAGTCCAGCCGGGCCAACATGTCCGCAATCCTATGCTCCGCGGCCACCACCGATGGTTTCAGGTCCAGCAGCAGTTGGTCATGGTCCTTAACTCTGTCCGCTAGCTTCGCATGATCCGCGCGGAGCAGCCCTAGGCCCGTGGCCACTTGGGCGATGTCCTGGTGCAACGCGTCCTTAGTCGAGGCGATCGCATCAAGTATGGCATCCAATCGCTGGTTCAGCCGCTGTTCTCGGTCAAGCTCCGGGGAGAGACCCTCGCCCAGCCGAGTCGATGTCGCCGAGCCCTCCTCAGTGCATCTCACGGCCACCGGCCCTCCAGTCGCCGCCATTCCAGGGTGCTGCGTCACAGGTCCTGGAGCCCGCTGTCGTCAGCGCCTGTAGGCTAGTGCCAGGTAGTCGGGCACCGGGCAGAGCAATGTCTCCACAGAAACTCACAGGAGCAACAACCAGCTAGGTACACTCCGCTCCGCCTGAGGGGGAAAGTATGAGTCTCCAGGCGGCAGCCAGCCAGGGTCCCCAAGCTCCTGGCGAATCAAGGCAGCGTCACTCGACCCCAAGGCACAGCACCGCCGACCCCAGTGCCTCGATCAGCCGAACGCAGGGTCTCCTGCCAGTATCCCTCGCCAGACGGCGACAACTCGGCTCAGAGCTGGAGTTCGGGGCCCGCCGAACTCCACGCCGCCATTTTCTTCGCACCCTCGGCAACACCTCAACCGCCTCTTTGACTCGGTCTCCTCGGGGCCTGCAGTCCCCCAGCGGCTCACCAATAGTGTCCAGCTGTCCCCTCACACTTCAGAGGGCAGGAGCGTCGTCTCCGGGCCGCCTAGGGTTCCGAAAACAGGAGAATTAACGGGATTCTGCGCGGAGCTACGAGCTCACGCCGCCATCCCGATCGGCGTCCAAGCCACGCCCCCTGCCACCGTACACTAGTGCAGCGACTCAGCAACGTCGGAATCCAGGAGAAGGCACTGGAGTGGATCATCTCCTTCCTCGCCGGAAGGACACAGAGAGTCCGCCTCCCCCCGTTCAGATCGGAAGCCACCGAAGTTATCTGCGGCGTTCCTCAAGGCTCCTCGCTCAGTCCAACCCTCTTCAACGTCTACATGAGCCCCCTCGCAAACATCGCACGCCAGCACAACCTCAACATCATCTCCTACGCCGACGACACCCAGCTGATTCTCTCCATCACCAACGACCCCGCCACCGCCAGAGCCAAACTTCACGAAGGGATGAAAGAGGTATCCGAATGGATGAAGCACAGCCGACTGAAACTGAACTCGGACAAGACGGAAGTCCTCATCCTGGGATCCTCACCCTCCGCCTGGGATGACTCCTGGTGGCCCCCCACCTTAGGCTGTAGTGTAGTTCCTATTATCCCAATAGGCTCTGCGCATTGGAATAATACCTCCAATAGTATAGACCTAGACCAGACGTTAACTAGGTCTTCTACTGTCGATATTAGACTTAAAGTTTTGGGTTTGCCAGCTAGCTCAGAGTTCACTAGAAACTTTCTCGAATAGACAAGGAGGAGTTGAACCTCCCTGGATAGACAAGAAGGGATTTAGTTTCTGACAACCATAGAACATGACAACTTTGCTCTCCCCTAATCAAGAGTGTATCTCTAGAGTCGTGTGAAAACAAAAGACAACTTATTTTACTCAGTCAGTACGTGCATTCTTAGTTTCACCAGTTTGTAGAGAAAAAGAAGAGACGGGCGTGTTCAATAAAAGATGTTATTTATTGATCAGTCTCTTTTCTCGTACAAGAGAAATGAATCGATATTATTGCAATACTTATGGTTAAGTAAAGTGCAAACAATAAAAGCAGAAGTATAAAATAATACTGTAAAAACATTTATATGGTTTCTAAGCCATATGGTGGTTTAAAATGGATAAAATAGATACATACATATAAACATTGACTAATCGTACTCAACTGGTGCTTCTAACCACGCCTACCCCAGTGTACCTGACCTAAGCCTAATACGTGGGCGGGGATAGAAAGTAGCAGTCTAAGTTAAGTTTGTTTTGCCAAGTGACTGATTCAAGAATTCTCTGCAAGGGGTTATTCAGTTCCGTACCTGAGGTCTAGGATGGTTGAGGGATAGTATCTCTCGTCTGAGGTCTCGATATTCCAAGCTGCCTGCGAGGGCTGCTCGGAAGCGCCGGAGCTGGATTTCTCGGCAGGAGAAAGGCAGCGTCTCGTTCTCAGCGCGTCAGGAAGGCGGGGCAGCTAGTGGGCTTCGCTCTCTGCTGGGCTTCGGGAAGTCTCGCTGCTCCGATCTCGTCACCACCGCGTGTGTTTGCTTAAGGCAATATCGGTAATATTTATACCTGTAAGGTGCCGAGATTGACGTAAGGATGGACATAGATACGTCAATAAGGATGTCATACGAGCTGGTCGTTAGCGCATTCTTTTACTGAAGTTCTCGGTGAAATCAAAACAATGGCCGCAGGGTTTTTCCCAGGTTGTCATAGGTTTGATTTGTTTTGAGAACTCCGTATGCCTTATCAGGGGCTGGAGGAATATTGCTTGCCTAATTAGATGGCAAGCGTTATGACCTAATCAGATAACGCGCTCCTGTGCCGTGGTCTGGCGTAATCAGATAACGGTTTCTGCATCATGGGATGGTTGCTAGTTAACTCGTTAACCAGAATAGGGTCAGGAATAGGGGGATCGATACAGAACCTATAGGAATACATCACACCCACTCCACGCTAACTATGGCCATATTTACGAATCTAGGCATAGTAAAACATACTGTAGAGTATCGTGTATACCTTACCACCCCAAAATACACATAATGCATTTTGAAATTATGTAACATACGGGGAAAAAAATAGTCATATGTACTATATGCACTCAAGCAGTAGAATAATGCTAAAATAATCACGCATATGTATACATTATTAGTAATTGAATATTAGAATTACACATGAAATGGCTCTTAATACAGAAGAAAAGTTCGAGACCACTTCATCACAGTTCAAAAATATTTATAAACATACCAGCGGGCAGCTAATGTCTATGAAGTTTCTAAAAATAGAAATTAGTTCTCTAAGAATAGTTCTTACTTTAAGCAGAAGAAAAGTGTCCCGTAAAATTTAACAAAAATATTTTGGGGCTGCTAAAAAATTGCTGTCCGTGAACTGGAGGAAAAGTCGATCTTGCTACTTTATTATTAAAGTTGAAGGCCAAATTCAAGGTGTCGGGAACGCCGTGTGCTAGCTTGTTCAAGAGTCATTATTTCTGCTCTGGTGAGAACATCATATCGTTGAGACTGCTGAAAAAGCTGTCAACAGCTTCCTGTGAGAGTTCCACTAACTCGGAAAGGGATGTAACCATGCATTCATGTGCATGATTGTCTCCATTGACGTTTTGATTAGTATTGCTGACAGAAGGTTGTACCTGATCGATGCTGCTTTCATCTTGATCTTCACTACCCCTTAATCGTAGTGGTGAAGTTTCCACGAATGCCGTCATCAGGATTGGCAGCCGTTGAGGGCAGCACAATGCATGAGCCTTTACCGGACCCAACAATGTTTCTGCATCCATTGGCGCATCCGATTGTAGCGTCAGACAGGTGTCCAACACGCATTCTTCTCCGCACAGCATGCACCTTAATACAGGTAAAACACATCTTTGCCATATCGGTCGAAATGAAAGAAACCAAGTCATGTTCAGGTCTCTAAGCCGGGTTAGTCCCAGGATTTTTGATATCCGGTCCCGGTATCCAATGGCTCGGATTGTTTCTTCCCTTGTCGCAGGTGTTTTGTCTGTGACACGGTTTGCCATAACGAAATATAAGGACTAAGAATAGGATTCCTGCAATTAGTCCCAAAATGAGGGGAACACCTCCAAAAATCGAATGGACGAAGTCTGGAAAAATACCCAGTATGGCTTTGAATGGTGTTAATGCCATCGAAAATACTGTCTTAAATACATTTGAGACTCCACTGGTATCAGAAATATTTAAGATTTCATTCAGGATTTCTGCGAAATGTATGGGGGAATTAGTTGATAACAATGAGTCAATCTCTGCAGTCGTCCTTGCGACTAGGAGATCATACGTTTCTTTTGATGACGTGAGCCTGGTCGGCGTCTGAAGAAGCACTGTTTTCATTCTGCTTAAAGTATCAACTCGAATAGAAGTAATTTTCAAGTGAGGCCATGCCCTTGCCTCCCTGTCTGGAAATGAGCTGGGGAACAATAAGCGTCCACAGCACATGACCTTTGCAGTCGTACTAACGAGATAAGGAATGTAACTCCCGTTATAGAGTCTTTTAAAGAATGGTTCTATCTCTGTTGCAGGTGTGCCTAGCTGGTGACATGAAAGGTTATTTGAGTTCCCTTCACAGGCTCCATGCAAACTAATTCCATTACACAGAAGTGTACCGCTTAGTGACATCGCACAATTATTGCCACTAAGAAACACTTTCTGTCCTTTATTACTGACACATGCATGTGAATAGGGCAAGTTCCATGTTGTCTTAATGTACCTTTTTCCCAATTTTTCGTACATGCCAGCCTGTATATATTTTTGGCAGTATTGAAACCTGAAAGTAGATATCGGAATATTAATTATCCCAGGTATTATCCATTCAATGACAGGTCGTTCTGACATTGTCAATGGTAATCTCTCGAGTTTCTCAATGCTCAGGATTGTATAATCAGCACCCTTTTGTGCCATACTGATCTGTTTATCAGTAAGGTTAAAGATAGTGAATAGTGACGTTGTGTTGATTAAACGCCAAGGCACATAGCCTGAATGCAGGTTTTGTAACGTCCAGCCAAGCTGTACAATAGAACGCAATTGAGACTGACCGTGTTGTAACAACAGTAAGTCTTGCGATATTATGTCGATTGCTGATGACACAATGCTGTCCAATGAAAAGATTCTGGAGGACAGAGTCATTAACCCATTGTCCACTACAGAAAGCGATTTTCCCAAATTAATACGGTCAATTTCCCGTATACTTTCTGCTGTCTCAATTTGAGTTATCTTCCAGGCCTCGTTGTAAGCTGCATATATAGAGGCTGCTATGAAGCGTTTTTGACGCTGTTTGCGTGGTCCCATAATGAAATCACGCAAGTCAGCACCATCAGTAAGTAAAGTTAGGTGTTGCTTAATTTCTGTCAGTGTGGAAGTTTTTAGCCATTGAAGGCAGAGTTTGCCCACACTGTAGGTGGTGATTATCCCTGGGTGTTGTCTTTGGGAATATCTAGGGTCTGGCCTGGTCAATGTGAACCCCTGTGTTTTGTTCAGGAATCTGTCTTGACAGTTATTAGTATCTGTGGGCCAGATTAACCATTGTTTCCAATCAGGATTTGTTCTGTTTTGGTTTAATACATAGTTTACGTCTATCTCTTCATCTGCAGAGTTATTGCTGTTCATTGTTGGTTTTGGAATAGACGGTTTATTTAAGTCTTTGATTTTAGCTAATCCAAGACAGGTAGTTTGTTGAATAGTTTCATTCAAGAATATAATTTGTTCTGGGATCATGCAGGCTCTAAACAATGATTCTATACCTTGTACTTGCCATTCTTTTGTACCCCAAACACTTTTCACTTCAACATTTTTGTCCCAATAATCAAAACCAAATGTATTCATTTGTTCAAAAAATGAGTCCGAATATATCAATTTTGTGTTTGTAAGCATGGTTTTTGTTCCTGTCTTATTTGACAATTTGAAATAAAATGTTTCAGCATTACTTGTGTTGAACCCTGAAAAGTATGAATATTTGTCATAAAAGGTTCTTGAGCTTCCTTTTGGAGGGGTTGCACAATGTTCCCATTGATTATAATTTAAAACATTTCTAGGTTGTGCTGATTTATGTAAAAAATGGTTACCATAGTGGTTGTAGCAGTACATACTATCATAATTAGACGAATCCTGCAAATAATCATGTTTGGTAAATTTAGCAGACATCACTAGATCAGACATCATGTTATTAATACTTTCAAAGTCCCAATCATCAGCAAATGAGTTTGGTTTTACAAAGTCACTCAACGAGATCTTGATTTGGTGTGGATATTTGAGGATTTCGACCGGACCATAAATTTCATAGTCAGTATTGTCCCATGCTACCCCACCCGGTATAGGATTGGCTGTGAAATTGACTGAAGAAAGTTCTCTTTTCTTGACGTGTGAAGACGTGTGTGGCTTGAGGATCAAGTTGATTTTCTGGCTTGCTGTGTCCATTTTAGCATATTTTCCCTCAATGAAGCGTCCCAAACATAGTATCATGATGAGCCAAAGTATCAGGATAAATACACCAAATGACACCCAAAATTCAATCCACGGAGAAATCAGATAGGTTTCTTTCAGCTGTTTCAAAAGTTCCTTAGCTTTATCTTTAAAAGTTTTTGTTGATGGCTGTGTCTTTGATTCACTTAGATCTTCAGAAGAATCTTCAAAGTTGATGAAGTAGCCGGATGCCGTTCTGTCTATTGTTCCAATTGCTTCAGGATTACTGTTTCTTGCAGCTTCAGCATATTCATTTGTTACTTCATTGTAGGTTGGTGTGTCTCTACTAAATGTTTTTATTTGGGTTTTCAGAGGTGTGAGTTCCATTGCATTGTTGCATAGTCCTTGTTGTTGTTCTGTAGGCGTTTCGAATGTGATTAGCCTTTTAGTTAGCACCTCTGTACTTGTAGCAAACCTTGGTGTTCTACTACTTATCGGGAGTCCACTTGGCCTACTGTTTGTTATCGGCCACATGATTGTGGTTTTACCAGGTCGATGGATACAACTCGGTTCTCCTTTTTACCAGCAAGCGGCGGTAGTACAACTGATCTTGTCCCGTTGATGGACAAGACAGGAACTGCTTTTCTGTAAGAAGGCCCAAATTCCTTCTTTACCGCGATCTTTTCTCTGACTAGATCCCCGACTTTTGGAATCCAGACAGGTCTTGCTGGGACAGGTGGTGGTTCTTCAGTGGTTGTTGGCTGCTGTTTCAACTTTATGTTGCTCAGGTCTTTTCTTGTTTCGTTTAAGTCCTGTAAAATAGCCAAACGATCTTTGATATCAAAGCTTTTTTCTTTTACCACTGAAGTCTGACTGTCAAGATCTAAGACTAGCATCCTAGTTCCAAACAGTAATTCGTACGGACTGAATCCCCTCAGAGAATTTCTTGGCAAGTTGTTTAGACTACGTTGGACACTTATTAGATGTTTGACCCACCCAGCTCCCGAACCTAATACCTTTGCTGTTATAGATTGCTTTATGTCACGGTTTTTTCTTTCAACAATTCCGTTTCCCTCGGGATGAAATGGACAAGAATACCGCAATGTAACGCCCATGCTGACCATGGCCTCCTTATAAGCTCTAGAGCTAAAAGCAGGACCCTGGTCCGAATGCAGCATGCCAATTGCGTATGTGCCGATAAAGACTCGCAAATCTTTTATAACAGTTCTGACGTCAGCCGAGTGCTGGGGTCTACATTTATAAGTGAAAAATTGTCTTTATTTGTTAATGGGACGCATTATTTACACTTGTTTCACTGATTATTGTTTAGCCCTTATTGAGTGAAACGCCATGGTATTACCCCGTTCCTCTCGCCGCTGCGATCTCTGTTGCAGCCCGGGCATTTTTTTACAAAGATGTGATGATGCAGGCTCGTGCCTGGCCACCAGTACACTGATTGTAGTTCTTCCAGAGAATCTTTTAGTTTGAGGTGTCTGAGACCCTCGCCCATATGTGCGTCTGCTATTAACAAAGTTCTCCTGTCCTTGTTTGGAATTACTCTATCCCCCACTCCAGGGATTCGAGCAAAAGGAACGGAGTTCGCATCGATTATGTATGTATATTTGAGTGGGTAACTGATCGGTAACGCTGAGCAGTCGCCTTTTGATGACGTTTTCACCGCCAGCATTGTTTCACCGTCAATGTATTTTACTGCACGCTTTTTTCTAGCTACGGAAGCCGATTCAGTTGCTACCGCTGTGGCTTTCTCAGCCAATGAATTCCCTGCAACGTGAACGCCATCACGCTGATGACTCAGTGAGTGTATCACGTGAGTCTTTGGTAGTTCTTTTTTTAACAGAACTATTTGTTCCCAAAGCAGTTTTTGTTTTATTGTTGCACCTGTGTCATCTTTGTAACCGTTTTGAATCCATTTCTGCAAATCGCTGTTATATGATTTGACGCAGTAATACGAATCGGACACTATGAGTGTCGGGAATTCGCGATCTGCATTATCCAGCGCCATTTTCAATGCTATTATTTCAGTCTGTTGTTCTGAATTCGTTTCTACTGAGTGTGTTTTTGTTAATAGAGGTCTTAGTATACCTCCGCGCCACACTTCTTTTGTAATCTCACATGTGGGGTTGTATGCTTGTTCCCCCCAAACGGATGGTTGAGCATGTCCGTCTGTATAGATTACACAAGCGTACTGTCGTAATGGCAGAATGTCGATTGGCAGAGGGAATATTCTTTCATATTCTAGATATTTTAGTTCCTCTAGTTCTGGATCAAAGTAGTATTTTACTTTGTCCATTGTAATGGAATTCACCCATTGTATCCATTCCGGATTCAATGCTGTTGTTGGTAAATTACACGGTGTTGTTAATGCCTCAAAGGCTGATTCTGCTGTTCTGACTGTGATGTGTCTACCGTCAGCTTTATCTTTTTCTCTAGCTATTGCGGTTTGAACTGCATGAACAATGTTTTCTTTAATGCTGAATTTCTTTTCAGCTTCTGTGTACAAGTGTGATTTGAATGCAATTGGTACCTTTTCTCCCTCATTCGAGGTCAGGTATGTGAATCCGCATCTTCCTGGGATGACTCGAATCACAAGGTTGCGTGTGTTATCACGTGTTTCTAATTTTGTTTTAATTAACATATCTGTTTGTAAGGATCTCAGAATTTCTGTGTGTTTTTGAGTCCAATTTGATTTTTTTAAAGCTGGTTTTATTAGATCATAAAGGGGTTTGACCCTTTCTGCGTAATTTGCAATGTATGTTCTTCCGAAATTTAGGAAGCCTAGAATTGACTGTAGGTTTTTTAGTGTTCTAGGTGCTTGGAGTACGGCACATTTCTCTAGGAAATTGTCAGCCAGGTTTTTGCCTTCACTTGATAATTCATATCCTAAGAACAGGACTGTTAGATGGGCAATTCTAGATTTTTTAAAGTTGAATTTGTAACCCTCTGCTGCGAACCCAAGTATTATGGTGATCACTCTCTTCAAGTGAGTATCCAAGTCATCATCTGTTAGGTATATGTCATCGACATAAGATAATGCTTCATCATCATATGTTTGTAGTAACTCTGTTACCCTCGCTGAGAATACTCCTGGGCTGTTCTTGTACCCCTGGGGTAACCGACAGAATTCTTTTTGAGCGCCATTTATTGAGAACGCTGATAAGTATCTGCTCTCTGGTGCTATATTTTGACAAAAGAATCCATTAGAGATGTCTAATGTTGTTTTATATTTTTTGCGCACTATGTTATTCATTAGTGCAGCACTATGCGAGTTTTGTACTGCAAAAGTTTTGCAACATGAGTTAAGGTGTCTGTAATCCAAAACTAGACGATATGAGTTGTCTGGTTTGGAGACAGGAAACAAAGGGTTGTTCATTTGTGAGGTGCAAGTTTCAATCACCCCCTGGTATTCTAGTTGATCTAGAATTTATTTTACCTGTTTTTTAGCTTCTTGCTTGATTGGATACTGCCTTTGTGCAGTAGGTTGTGATTTTAACTGGATTTTGTGAGGAGGAGAGTCCTCATCCCATCCTACACGATTTTTATATAAAGCAGGAGCTTGAGCTACTGCCCACTTTCTTGCAAGTGTATATTTTTTATGAATTGGAATATGATTTGAGAAGGCAGGCATAAATATTTCTCCCTGACGAACTCTGGTGGCCAATCTTTTTAGGCTAGAAGGATGTCATAGCCCTCGGAGAGATTATCCCAAAAAAGGCCCCTTATTTTTCTAGTCTTATCCCCTTCTATACGTAAAGTTATTTCATATATTTTGTGAGGTTTGCTAACTCTGGTGTCTGCAGTTTCCACCTGAATGTATTCATTCGTGTCCACTGTCTCCAGATGATTCATAAGGACTTTGCGTGCTATGCTCACTTCTGCTGCGCTGTCTAGCATTGTCTGAGCCCACTCTCCGTTTTTCAGCTGTGTCCTCAGTATTCTCGGCATTGTTGAATACTTTAATGCTGGCTACCTTCTTCTTTGGAAACTGTAATTTTTTATTTGGATGAGCAGGTTCCTTGTCTTTGGACTTGACGTGCCCTTCCCTGGGTTCCGATTGTCCTCTTCTTTCCAATTTCTGCGAGGAAGTCTGAAAAGATTGAGAGGGACGTGTATCAAAATCTTGATATCTATCCGGTTTCTTTATGTTATCCCTATTTCTAAGGTTGTATTTTTTCACAGAGGGCTCCTTGGGTCCTTGGTCCGGAGATCTTTCTCTCCGCCGAGGAGACCTTCCTCTGGACTGGAATCTCTTTTCTTTTGGATTGGATTGTTTGTTTCCATCCTAGTTCTTCTTTTGACTGTTTAGATTATTTTTAAAAAATATTTTTTCAGGACTTTCAATTAGTTGGGGCTTTACTGGTATTCCACCCAAACTATCTCTACCTAGTTCTTCATAGGATTTTTCTATAATTCTGGCAATTTCAGCCGGTTGGTCTGCTATATCTGTCTCTTTTAACCTCTGGCGGATCGCCACATTCGCTGCTTCTCCTTTTATGTTGGCTAGTAATATTGCCGAGACCTGCTTGAAGTCTTTTAGTAATTTCATACCAAGAGTTAAAGCGGGTTCTGGACCGTATTCGCCTTGAATTTGTTTTAGCACATCTGGTATTACTGACATGGATGGAACTCCATGTGTTTTTGTGTAAATGGAAGCAAAGACTGTACCCCAAGTGTCACAGTCCTCCACATGTGGTGCGATTCCCATTGGAAGACAGATAGTCAGAATCCTGTGTTTATCCACAGGGGTGGTGTCTGGAAACACCGCCTCTATTTGGGTGATTTTTTGTGCTAACCAGAATGGTATTTGTTCCCGTTTAGCTGGTACTTTACCTAGGCAGGACTGTATGTTCTGTGGTGTAATTTTATTTGTGTTCCCCTGATGAGGGGTCAGCTGTGGGATTTTAACTACAGGTTGGATGGTTGAAGTCCGCATTACATATTGGACTAGTTGTCTATATATTTTAATTAATTGTTTTAGTTGTACTAAAACATCTGCTGCAGACATCCTTTCGATGTCTGGATATGGTGTGTATCCGGCTAGGACCGGCCACGTTGCTCCTGGTCTACCTAGTGGACCGAGCCTGGTGATGTGATTATTATGTTTTAGGGCACCATTAAACAAGAGCAGATGCTCTTGGAATTTGAGTGGTACTTCCACTTCCTCGAAAGGAGTGTAGGTATCCGGAGGTTCCTCTATTTTATTACAGTGGAACTCCTTTGTTACAGCATTTGCTGCTGGAAAGTTTATCCATGAATAGAATACCTCTGTCTGCCGATATTCGTGTGCCTCAATTACGAATATGACTGTACCACCTCTTGGTGTCAGTCCATTTTCTATAAGTTTTAACGTTATAGATCTTCTTATGTTGACCGGGATGAGTATTATATCCGGGTCTGCTTCTTGCATAGTATTATCAGCTGCTATTACTTCAGCTGCTACTCTAGCTCTCTCTCTTTCATCATCACTGTCTGGCATTTTACTGTCAGGATGGTTATTCTGTTTGTTTGCAGATCAGGTTTCTTGTGGAAACAAAGATGAGATGCACAATATTTTGGAACAGTGTATCCTTCAACGTTGATTAAACCAAGAACCATACATAGGAGTTCCCTCCTGCGAGGTTTGGCGGATTTTACCTCTCACCCACTCCAGACGTCTTTGGAGTATTATGGGAAAAAGGGGTCTGAGTGAAAGAGCACGACTGAGTTACTCTAAAGTCTTGCGTTAGTTTTATCGCCTATCCAAACACGTTGGGCGCCATGTAGTGTAGTTCCTATTATCCCAATAGGCTCTGCGCATTGGAATAATACCTCCAATAGTATAGACCTAGACCAGACGTTAACTAGGTCTTCTACTGTCGATATTAGACTTAAAGTTTTGGGTTTGCCAGCTAGCTCAGAGTTCACTAGAAACTTTCTCGAATAGACAAGGAGGAGTTGAACCTCCCTGGATAGACAAGAAGGGATTTAGTTTCTGACAACCATAGAACATGACAACTTTGCTCTCCCCTAATCAAGAGTGTATCTCTAGAGTCGTGTGAAAACAAAAGACAACTTATTTTACTCAGTCAGTACGTGCATTCTTAGTTTCACCAGTTTGTAGAGAAAAAGAAGAGACGGGCGTGTTCAATAAAAGATGTTATTTATTGATCAGTCTCTTTTCTCGTACAAGAGAAATGAATCGATATTATTGCAATACTTATGGTTAAGTAAAGTGCATACAATAAAAGCAGAAGTATAAAATAATACTGTAAAAACATTTATATGGTTTCTAAGCCATATGGTGGTTTAAAATGGATAAAATAGATACATACATATAAACATTTGACTAATCGTACTCAACTGGTGCTTCTAACCACGCCTACCCCAGTGTACCTGACCTAAGCCTAATACGTGGGCGGGGATAGAAAGTAGCAGTCTAAGTTAAGTTTGTTTTGCCAAGTGACTGATTCAAGAATTCTCTGCAAGGGGTTATTCAGTTCCGTACCTGAGGTCTAGGATGGTTGAGGGATAGTATCTCTCGTCTGAGGTCTCGATATTCCAAGCTGCCTGCGAGGGCTGCTCGGAAGCGCCGGAGCTGGATTTCTCGGCAGGAGAAAGGCAGCGTCTCGTTCTCAGCGCGTCAGGAAGGCGGGGCAGCTAGTGCGCTTCGCTCTCTGCTGGGCTTCGGGAAGTCTCGCTGCTCCGATCTCGTCACCACCGCGTGGGTTTGCTTAAGGCAATATCGGTAATATTTATACCTGTAAGGTGCCGAGATTGACGTAAGGATGGACATAGATACGTCAATAAGGATGTCATACGAGCTGGTCGTTAGCGCATTCTTTTACTGAAGTTCTCGGTGAAATCAAAACAATGGCCGCAGGGTTTTTCCCAGGTTGTCATAGGTTTGATTTGTTTTGAGAACTCCGTATGCCTTATCAGGGGCTGGAGGAATATTGCTTGCCTAATTAGATGGCAAGCGTTATGACCTAATCAGATAACGCGCTCCTGTGCCGCGGTCTGGCGTAATCAGATAACGGTTTCTGCATCATGGGATGGTTGCTAGTTAACTCGTTAACCAGAATAGGGTCAGGAATAGGGGGATCGATACAGAACCTATAGGAATACATCACAAGGCAGCGCACCCAAACCAACAGACCACGCACGCAACCTTTGCTTCATCCTGGACTCCTCCCTCTCCATGACCAGACAAGTCAACGCCGTCTCCTCGTCGTGCTTCAACATCCTGCGCATGCTACGTAAGATCTTCCGGTGGATCCCCACTGAGACCAGGAAGACGGTCACCCAGGCCCTCGTCACCAGCCGTCTGGACTACGGCAACTCCCTCTACGCCGGAACCACCGCCAAACTCCAGAAGAGACTCCAGCAGATCCAGAACGCCTCAGCACGTCTCATCCTGGACATCCCCTGTCGCAGCCACATCTCCGGACACCTGAGAGACCTGCACTGGCTCCCGGTCAACAAGAGAATCACCTTCCGACTCCTCACCCACGCACACAAAGCCCTACACAACCAAGGCCCAGGATACCTCAACAGCCACCTCAACTTCTACGCTCCCAAACGGCAGCTTCGATCGACTGGCCACGCCCTCGCCGACGTCCCCCGCATCCGAAGAGCCACCACAGGGGGACGGTCCTTCTCCTACCTCGCCGCCAAGACATGGAACTCCCTCCCGACTCACCTCCGCCTGACGCAGGACCACCTCGCCTTCAGGAAGCAACTCAAGACCTGGCTGTTCGAGCAGTAGCAGACCCCCCTCCCCCAGCGCCTTGAGACCCTCTGGGTGAGTAGTGCGCTATATAAATGCTTGATTGATTGATTGATTGATTGATTGATTGATTGCTGCTAATTTTAAGAGCTGTTAAACTTTTAATGAGGGAAAGATTTCACGGGGGCTTTGACTTGGCTCAAACTGTTTGTCTGCCCATTATAATGGTTTAACTCCTTGTTGTTGTCTCTGGTCCCCCGTGGCTCAGCCGATTAAGTGGAGAGATACAGCCCGCCCCGTGCATTTTCCGCTTCTGGCCAGCAATATAATGCAGTCGCTGGGCCGAACGCGTACAGGCATGCCAAAAGTGCCCAAAGGCGAGCCTAAGGCAAGGCCATCTGCGCCTGTCCATGCCCGAATGGGGCCAAGGGCTAGGAACCCTGCCCCTCCCACCCTAGATAGGTGTATCTACTCTAGGGTACAGCTCCTAGGGCTCAGGCCCAATACACCACCCACATGTGAACAAGAGATGGATCCCCTCAAGCTCCCCGGTCCCAATGCAGGATGTCGTAATTGCGGATTTATGACACTCACCCGCAGGGATATACATTCATGGCCTAATAAGTTTAGAACTGCTGGCTGGCGATTCGGGCTGATTAATGCCCGGTCTTTACCTAGACATGCCATCAACATTAGAAAACTCCTCGAAGATGATACCTTAGATGTTTTATTTATGACTGAAACCTGGCTCAAGGATAGCTCTGCTCCTGATATCAACCTTGCACTCCCTCCGGGATATTACATCCTGGAGGGATGCAAAATTGGGGAAAAAAACATGGAGACGGAATTGATATTATTCTAAAAACTAATTTCAGCTGCATTTCCTCTCCCCTCGCGCTGCCTGACTGTGAAAGTATGCAGTTTAATATTAGTCTCTTCCCCTCTTGCACCTACACCGGCATCTTGGCCTACAGGCCACCCGGCCCGTGTGCCTCGTTCCTAGAGGTCCTATCTGATACCTAGCTTCCCTGTCCTTAGAAAAAAATTCTAACACCCTGCTTGCCAATTTCAATCTTCAGTTTGATTTATTGGATGCTCCCCTCGTTAAGAGACTTCGAGATGACTTTGAGGCATTACCACTAACTCAATTGGTCGTAGCGCCCACTCATGAAAAAGGACATACGCTAGATATTATTTTCTAAAATGATCTCCTCACCTCCGAGTTAGGGGTTACCCCCGTCCCCTGGTCTGATCACTGCCTGATTAGATTTGGGCTATCAAATCCGGCCAGACTAGTAAAAAGCAAAGGCCAGTTCACCTACATCAGAAAGTGGTCCAGGATTGACACCAACATCTGGGCTAACACCCTGAAGAGCTCCCTGCCCACTCTAGACCGCAGCCCTGAGGATGATTTTAATACATGGGAAGACTGGATCAGCTAGTCGCTGGGGATCTGAGCCCCCCTGAAAAAAATCCCTCTCCAGTCACACCAGACCAAGAAAGCCCCGTGGTTCAATGAACAGGTGCTGTCCTTCAAAAAGCTTTGTATGAGAGCAGAAAAGGATTGGAGAAAATACTTTGACCCGGATAAAAAAAATTAATTACAAAGCTTCAATTAGACATTATCATAAAGAACTAAAACTGAAGAAAAAATCTGCCAGACCTTTAACTCTCCCCAAAAACTTTTTAGAGTGGTAAAAAAACCTGACCAGGATGCAAGAAACCAACAGCCCCCCGAAAGCCTTGATAGCAATGTGCAATCAAATAGACTCTTTCTTTCACAAAAATTGGCTCATATCTATGTTCTCTTTCAAAATACTCCTCAGCCGGCTCTGGAGGAGTCCCTCATGGTTGGTGCCCCAGCCTCCTCCCCTACTCTTACACACTTTACTGGCCTCGAGGAAGAAGCCACTCTCAAGCTGCTCAAATCCACCAAATCAGGCTCTCGCTGGATTCTGCACCCCCACATGCTATTCTTAAGGTGACAGAGGAGGTCCTCCCCTCCCTAATAAATATCCTCAATAAATCACTTCAAACTGGGCTGGTTCCCCTGGCCTGGAAACATGCTATAAACAAACACATCCTAAAAAAAAAACGTCCCATCACTCTTCTCCATCTCCTGGGTAAACTTGTGGAAAAACATGTCAACCAATCTTTGGTCAAATTCCTGGAAGAGAACAAACTTCTCCATCCCATGCAGATGGGCTTCCGTACCCTCCATAGTAATGAAGCAGCCCTCTGACTGTCACAGAGGAACTTAAATTCTTACTTGACGGCAGAGGGTTGGTCGCTATTATACTACTTGACCTTAGCGCGGCATTTGACACCGTCACCCACGCCCTGCTAAAAAACAGACTGTGGGAAACTGGCATCCAGGGCAAAGCCTGGGAGTGGCTGTGCTCTTTTCTAGATGCGTAGAGCGTCCCAGACTGGAAGGAGCGCCGGGGTAGGCTACACGCTATCCTGAGGTGGTGTAACCGACACTACTCTTTAAGTGTCTGTCTCCTCCAGTACTGTTGTCATGTGCTCTCAACTCTAACTGGGTTGAGATAGATCTACTAGTACCACTTTTTAGGGTGCTGTATAGGTGGTCATACTATATCCTTAATGAGGCCATGACCACCACCAAAAAGGGTAGTTAGATCCATTTTTATTCATTGGTCCTGAAGAATTGCCAACACTTCTATCAAGGCAAGAAACATGTCGACTTTTTTCACCAGCACAGGTCCCCACACACCTTAGAGTGGGAGGGTGCGTCTTTGTATTTTTAATCAGGGCAGTGGCCACAATTCATTAAAATAATTCTGAGTGGACCCCTGTTTCCTGTTTTAACTCACACTACACTTAAATCATCACCTACACCCGCCTTTAAATCTAGGGCCCTTTCACGCACTGCACCCAACGGCTTGGAAAAAGATCTCCGCCAAGTAGGCCCCTTTCAGGGCGCCTGATCGGGTATTGCACCGCCGACCCGAGTAGGAGCAGGCCAGATGATGAAGCAAGACACCCGCTTGTTGGGTGTGTGAGGGTCTTTTTCTGTAAAGGAGGAACTCTTCCTCCTGATTTGAGTTTTTGTCTGACATTGGGGTTTATTTGTCCTCCCATTACTGACCTAGTTTCCACCTGCTCTCTTAATAATTTCAATAGTTTTCCCCACAGGAACTTCATACTATACTTGTTACACTCTTTTCTAGATGACCCGTCGATCCAAGTAATGGATCAGGACTGCTTCTCTGACAGCCTGCCCTCTAAGTCCGGAGTGCCACAGGGCTCTTCCTTAAGCCCTACTCTATTTAATATTTAGGTCAGGCAGCTTACTAACATAATGCAGGAATTTGACATCCTAGGCATTTCGTTCCCAAACTGGTCATAAAAAATCTAGGTATGTGGCTCGACAGCTCACTTTCAATGTGCAAACAGGCAAATAAATTGTCGGGCATCTGCTTTGGGCTCCTGAGGATGCCCAGAAAGGTGTTAGAACTGATTCCGGAGCAACTCAGGAAAACCGTTGTGCAGTCCTTGATAGTCTTCTGTCTGGACTATGGGAATTCCCTATATCTGGGCTCTCCCAAGTATGTGATCAAGAGACTCCAGACGGAGCAAAATGCGGCGGCCAGGCTCCTGCTCAAATGCCATAGGCAAACGCCAGTTAGAGAATCCTTGAAACTTCTCCACTGGCTTCCTATAGCATCAAGAATAAAATGTAAAGTCCTCTGTCTCGCGCACAAAGGCCCACCGAAACTCAGATCCTTGATCTCGTGCTACACCCCCTCGAGATCTTTAAGATCCTCCTACACTCACCTCCTCACCACCATCAGAATTAAAAAATCCAGATGTGGAGGTACCACCTGGTCCCAAAACTGTGGAATGCTCAGAGGGCAGAAAATGCTGAATACCTGGCTATTCCCATCTAGCTACTAATGGGCCATTCTCTCACTACAGTTCTTATCGTCAGAAGGGGAAGCCTCCGGGTAGCCAGGCGCTATAGAAATCACATAAATAAATAAACAAAAAAAATGTTGGTGGTACCATACAATTTGGGAATTGGGGTGTGTTCCTGGGTGATTGTACCCTGTGAAAAATGCTGACCTTCTGCTAAGATTTCATGATCATGTTTAAGAGAAAACTGATTTCTCATGATTTCTATTAGTTGTTATGGAAGGTGCTCCATAAGATAAAATGAGAGCATATTTTCTGTAAATTCCAACTACGTTTCTCAGCCATTTGAGCATAAAGTCTGACATTCTCAGTAAAACATGTAATTCCATCAGGAGCAGCGTGTTGGTTGCCCTCCCTGTGTTCCACTGCAGCCTCCAAGAGTGTTTTAAAGAATAACTACAGCACTAACAGTCTAATTTATAACAGAAGTGTGGGACACCTGAAGCCATCTTGATTGAATCCAACTGGAAAATCTTAAAACATTTCATCTGGAAAAGAACACAATTAGGGGGTTCACTTTGTCACAAAAATTATGGTTAGTGCTGCAGAAAGCAAAATTAGGACACATTTTAAATGAGTTCTCAAATATCTTATTTTATTAACACATTCTCACATGCAAACTGAAACATGCACTTTCAAAATCAGCAGCAGACTGCCAGTTAACTCCTTGGTTAAGAGAAGCTTTCCCACAGTGTTCTAATGAGCAACTAGAGTGCTAACATTCTGAATGTATACCATAAGTGTGGCCCATCTAAACGCCATGTAGATGGGATCAAAGTGGAAAACTGAAAGCATTTTCTACTGAGGATACTGCAGTAAATGACTAAATTATGGAGCTTCAAAACAACGTCCCCCAAGATAGCCACCAGAGTAAAAGAGCCCAAATGTAGCACAAATTTAACCCCAAAAAGTTTATGTGCAGCTTTATGACAGAACTGGGCAAACCGCTTAGGGCCTGATTACGACTTTGGAGGATGGGATACTTCATCTTAAGCATGATGGATATCCCGTCCGCCATATTACAAGTTCCAATATATCCTATGGAACTTGTAATACAGCGGACAAGAATCCATCCGCCAAGATCGTAATTTTTCTCTTTAGTAGATTCGGTGATGCACCGTAGTTAAAACATGTAAGCCTGAATTCTCAGAGCCGAATTGTGGGACAGTAGGCAAGCTAGAGAACCAAACTTTTACTGATAAGAGGCCCACTGAGGATAATATAAAATGTTTTAATTACGATGCATCACAGAATCTACTAAAGAGAAAAATTCAGCTGAAAGGAACTACAAATCTCAGCAGACAATGCAGTTATTACACCAGCAAGAACCTACTAAAGGAAATGGTAATAATGAAATGCAAAACATTATGTCTTTTCAGTGAATCTGTGAGCTTCGTGAAGAGCCTGTGATCAAGGAGCGAGCCTCCGAAATGCGTAAGGCAAGTAAAAGACTCTAGAAGTGAAATGCCAGTTGCTGTGAATAAAAATAGTTCCTTGAATTCATCTACAGTGGAGTGCATTTTCGAATTGGGGGCACTTATATATATATATATATATATATATATATATATATATATGTATATATATATATATATATACATTACCTACTGGCGGTCGCCAGTAGGTATATATAGTTAGGATTTTTTCTCTATGGGATTTTTGAAAATTCTATGTCTAATAACTTTGGCGTTTGTGGACGGAATTGGCTGAAATTTTCAGGAAAATGGCACATTTTGTTTCTGAGCAGCCCTTGAAAATTTGGGGGGGGTTCGTCTAGGGGGGGCCGAGAAATAAGGGGGGTCCCAAAACGTGTTTTTAACATTGAGTTTTCCATAGGGCGGTTGGCCTCACTTTTAGCCCGAACGGCTGAATGGATTTGCACGAAACTTGGCAAAATTGTAGGGACTGGTAGCCTGATGTGCCTTTTGTAGGTCTCAATATATGTGCTCCAGTGGATTTTGAGAAATTAACGTTTAAAAAAAGATATATATCTGTAACAGCGGACCGGGCAGCGCTCCAGTTCACGTACTTTTCGCGCAACGGAGCTTTGTGAAGTGAAGCTGATTGGTTCTCCGGCATCTGTCAACATTCCAAACAGTCCGTAGCGGCCGCCATCTTGTCTCTCGGTAGGATCGAGAGACAAGAGGTGGCGAAAGCGAAGGGGCAAATGACCATAAGGGGGCATAGTAGATCCTCCCTGACCTCTTAGGTTTGATGTACCATTTTGCCAAGTTTGGTGTAATTCCGTTCAGCCATTCAGGCTGTAGACGTATCTAAATGTCAATAATCGAACGGCTGAATGGATTTGCACGAAACTTGGCAAAATATTAGGGACTGGTAGCCCGATGTGCCTTTGCTAGGTCTCAATATATGTGCTCCAGTGGATTTTGAGAAATTAACGTTCAAAAAAAGATATATATCTGTAACAGCGCTCCGCTTCGCGTACTTTTCGCGTTACGGAGCTTTGCGAAGCTGATTGGTTCTCCGGCGTCTGTCAACATTCCAAACAGTCCGTAGCGGCCGCCATCTTGTCTCTCGGTAGGATCGAGAGACAAGAGGAGGCCAAAGCGAAGGGGCAAATGACCATAAGGGGGCATAGTAGATCCTTCCTGACCTCTTAGGTTTGATGTACCATTTTGCCAAGTTTGGTGTAATTCCGTTCAGCCATTCAGGCTGTAGACGTATGTAAATGTCCTATGGAAATTTGCATGGGGAAAACACATTTGAAAGTGTTGAAATTTAGAACCAATTAAAATGTTACTTTGGTTTTGTATTTGTGTGTGATGAAAGTTAATTGGTTATGTATATATGTCAAATGAGAGGAAACCACAGCCATTTTGTGATACTACTGTCTGAGGTACATTTGTGAGGAATTTTTGGTGGTGAATTTCTGGTGTTTGATTTACACAGTACTAACACTTCTCCTACTTTTAAAAAGGTGAGTTGTTAATTTGTAAGGGGAACTATGTTGTACACTTGAAGATAATTTGAAAAATGTTTTCTGTTATTTATTTGCAGTCCTTCTGTTATACTAAATACTTGATAAAGTTAGTTTTATATTATGTATTACTAAAAACGATAAATGAAAGTGATTATTTTTTTCTGCAATTTACAGCAAGCAATTTCAAAATAAAATGGCTCACAATGAAGAGACCGTGGCAATTTCTTTTGAATTGTCCACTACATTGATTGAAATTGAGAGCACCAATAATGAAATATTGTCACAAGGAGGAGATGACGTGTATGATTTCATTAGATTGATTGAAATTGACAGCACCAATAATGAAATATTGTCACAAGGAGGAGATGACTTGAATGATTCCACTACATTGATTGAAATTGAGAGCACCAATAATGAAATATTGTCACGAGGAGATGACTTGAATGATTCCACTACATTGATTGAAATTGACAGCACCAATAATGAAATATTGTCACAAGGAGGAGATGACTTGAATGATTCCACTACATTGATTGAAATTGACAGCACCAATAATGAAATATTGTCACAAGGAGGAGATGACTTGAATGATTTTTTTGATCAATCTGTTGATGGCGAATTTATCGAATGTTTGGAGACCATAGAGTTACAAGAATCATCATTGCAGACTTTTCATGAGGAAATTGCTGATGAGGACATGTTACTAGTTCTTTCAAATTTAGAAAATTCTGAAGAATAAATTTATATTTAGAAATCAAAAATTGTTTGAGACATTATTCATTTTTATTTTTAATTTATGAGGTTGTAGCGAAGTGATTGTAGTATAAAATGAGACTTATAGTATAGAGTGCAACATTTTTATGTTACATGGTAAGTTTACTCATATTTACTTCCCTTCTGCCACTATATTATCTCCAATGTGTATTTGACATCTCTTCTTCATCTCCGGCCTCCTTTCTCTCACTGTGTGTCTCCGATGCATCTTATCGCTGCTATTTTGTGTAATTACAGAAGAGAGTAAAATAAAATAGTTCGGAACGTGAAAAGGGGGCAAAGTAGAGTACCCCTCACCCCCTAGGCCTTTTCAGGCGGTCCCAAAAGGATCAGTTTCTGCTTTCCTGAGAGATTATGGTATGAGTTCCATATACCACAATAATTTGCATTACAACATGCAAGATATCTATCTCCTATTACCAACTTTTGGAGATATTCGCGCTAAGCGCGAATATCTCCAAAAAGTAACACCTGCCCTGAGCAGTTCTTAGCCATGTTATCCAATGGGAGGTGGATAACATGGCTAAGAGCATTAGCTCGGTAATGCATGAATATCGCTGACTTTTTAGCGATATTCATGCATTGCGGCCGTTTTTTATCGCATTTGCGATAAACCTTGATAATAGCAAGGTTTATCTTCGATAATTTCTGACGATGCTTAGCGGTAAAAAATTCGTTGGTAAGCATCGTTAGCGATAAATATCGCTTAACTTTGGTAATATGCACCAACGTCTGTTAACGTTCGATTCGAAGGAAATGAGGAAGTGTTGAAAAACATTGTTTGCGCCATCTTGCCTTTTTTGAAATGCCACACTTTTGTCGTGCACGGCAGCCATTTTAGATGCCTTGACCAGACCCACTCTCTGCACGCTGTCGATTCGTAGCATGGCTCCCCATCCTCGCAAGCATCTTCCCCAGGCACTGGTCAACCCCGCTCTCTGTCTTATGCATGGGCAATAAACCTCCCCCCATCTGCGCTGCTCTTCCCTGAGAATCACACTCTGTGCCCGCCCGACACCTCCCTTTCGCCCTATTCACTACCGCACCCTCTGACACTCCTCTTCCTCTGTGTCCGATTGTCCAGGCTATCAGCTAGCCCTGCAGATGTAGTTTATGGCTCCAGCTGTAAAGAATCACCCCTCTTCAAAGGAGTTATAGTAGATCAAGGCCCACACCCGATGAGATCCGTCACACCACACATGTTCCTACTATCTGAAAACCATCCTGTATTGTGATTGGGGAGGGGACCGAGCCTGAAGCGGAAGATTCCAGGAATGACTCTTTGTACATCAAAGTTTTTACAATTATGTGTCACATTAAAAATATATAGCACTCCAACAAAGTAGTAGGAATATAAAACTTTAATAACATATAAATATATACAACAAAACAAAAACAGTAAAAACATTTAAACAACGAAGAGACCATGGCAATTTCTTTTGAATTCCTGATGAGGACATGTTACTAGTTCTTTCAAATTATGAAAATTCAGAAGATGTTGCCTGGGGGTGGGTCGTCAGTAGCAGTCTGTTGTGCGAATAGTTCCAAGGCAGCAGAACGCGCTGAAATCTAGATGGCACGAAAGTGATGTCTAGTAAGTTGCCGCCCAGCAAATAACGGCGTGGGGCGCCGCGGGGGTGAGTGAGTCCAGTAGGCACCACAGCTATTCTTACCGGCATTGCAGAATTACTGCTGGGGACAATGCCTGTGCTGTAGCAGGGTCACAGCAGAAACAAAAAGGATTCTGTTGAAGATGTTGTTGGTTTTCAATTTGAAAACAGTTCTGGTGTCAACTGCTATGCTAATGTAGTGGTTAATGTTTTGTTTTCTCTAGAAAATGTAAAAGAGGGGGAGGCAGTCCAAAGTTCCGTTAAAAGGGCAAAGGAAAGGATCGGTGGTTTGAACTATCAGTCAAAAAGGGGAGGGGGTGCAACAATTTTTCCTACCGGGTCACACTGTGCTTTCACCGGAACTGAGGTCTGCAGGATTCTAGTAATTCAAAGTGAGGCTGGCGCCAGCATGGGAGCGCCGACGTCCCGCGGATACAGTTTCGTCACTCTGTGGAAAAGTAAATTTTGCCATGTTCTGTGTCCCTACGTGTCATCCATCATATGTTATGTGTGCATGATTAAATATGCATATGCATTCCCCATGTTCGATTAATGACGCAATTACAGTTGTGTTCACCTCTAGTATGCCAGTTTCCAGTCCTCGTGAATACTACGAATATCAGGCCTATGTAAAGCTACGTTGCCACGTTTCTCAGTGTGCACGTTATTCTATTATAAAGTCCCCGTTTCTAGGCCTCAAAAGGGCCTGGACACCAGATTCAGCTCCTGTCTCCTGAAGCCTCGCTGAGGAGCGATACAGCCCCCACCTGTATCCTCGACCCTTCACTTACTTCCTGCCTCGCAGTGCCCGGTCCAGCCTGGCTCAGTCTCTGAGTCTGCCAAGAATATGTTATGATTCCAGTTATCAGTTCAGTCCTCCTTCTCTGCATTCCTAAGCTACTGAACTGCATCAATAGTTTCCGTCATTGTCTAGCCTTCACGTCTCCACGTTAGAGAAATACTGCATTTAATGGTCATTTAATATTCTTCATCACGCACTACATGTAGAATAATGCATGGTCCAGTCTTAGAATCAAGTTAGCCTTTCCTCTCCTGACTTCTAGTTTATATCAACATGTTCTCTAAACATCAGATACTAGATACTGTTTAGGTACATGTCGCCCTGACCCTCCAGACTTCAGTCTCTGCTCCTAGCACAGAGTTCATAGCCCCCAGCTTCTTCTAGTGATACGTCATTGCTAGTTTGCGCACACCATCAGGTTAGAGGTCCCGGCTCCTTAGGTAGCCCCCTCCATGGTTTCCGCCCCATTCATGACATATTCTGTTACGTTTGCATCACATGTCTATGTATACGCCCTGTTACACCTCTTTTCGCCCTTATCTTTCGCGACTGCTACGCGTCACGCCTTCTGCTCCACCCACTGCTACGCCTACTGCAATGTAATGCTATGTGTTTGCGTTATGTATATATGCTCATATATTGTTATTAAAAGTCAGCGCGCTCATCCCAGACCCAGCCCCAGCAGCTGCTGGGCCCTGTCATCCTATTCCTATGCAGGTTGTCCTGTTCCTGTCCTTATGCTGTATTAAACCTGCAAAAACTCCTACTACCTCGAATCTTGACTCTTATTTATTGAGCTATCTGTTATGATATATGTCTAGTCAAAAAGAGAGGTATTATTTATTTATTTACCACATAATGGCGCCCGAATAGGGACTTGCCCTTTCCCCACGCGTCGGTGAAGCCACGCCGACCCCCTGACCCTCTGCAGTCGTGACGGAACTCTTCTGTGCACCGGCAGATATTTCTGCTTCAAGTATCCCTCAGGCCCACGGAGGAGACGGAGGAGGCGGTCGAGCATCCAAACGAGACGGTGGAGGAACGCGGCGAGTCCCGACCAGAGCCCAAGCCAAGAGTTCAAGGTCCGAGGTATCCGGAGGTCCACCCGTAACTGAAGTCCGAAGTTCGTCGTCCGTCGTCGTAGCAGTCCAGTCCAGTCCGAGGCTTTCCGTTCTTGCTGCCCGGTGAGTACCATTACTGGGGTAGTATCTAGACAGGGTCAATCTAAATTGACTCTGGTCCGTGGGTTGGTGGTACACAGACTCACAAACGAAGTGTTCACCTAGGTGGATACGGGTCTTGATGCGTCCCTTTATGGGACCGGTATGTTCCGTACTGTTTCAGCAGTGCATCCAGTAACTCTAGTCTGTTCCGTTCTCGAGAAATTCTTGTGTTTCTGTTCTCAGTATTCCAGGTAATATTCTGTCCGAACTGTTATGTTATGATGTTGTTCAATGTATTTCCAATGTCGTGGTATGCCTGAATTGTTCTCCAAATTGTTATTGTTTCTCGTGTATTGTATTGTGTTCCGATTCAAGTTTACAATGTCTCTCTTTTCGAGATTACGTCAGCTAAAAACTAGAAAGGGTTTGTTAGAAGAAGCAGTTCCTGTTCCGCCGAGGGACAGTCCAGGTCATTTTATGTATCAGAAGCATGGCATAAGCGCCATATTGTATCTAGATTTATGGGTAGAGTATACCAAACAGTTAGAAGAAAAGTATAGATGGCCCGTATCGGGTACATGGGATGCCGAGTGCATCATGCGAGTAGAAGAAGCATTATGGAAAAAGAAAGCCAGACAGTCACAGAAAGATGCCATCGAGTTATGGCGTAAAGAATCTCATAAAAGAACTGAAAAAGAAATCAGAAAGTCAGAATTAAGTAGAGAATCCTTAGAACGAGCACAAGAAAAAGAACTAATCGAGATAGGTGAACAAGTCAAAGCCGAACAGTCAGACAGACAGAGGCATGCCCTTATTAGGGGTATGTATCCTCTCCTTGCCGAGGGCTTGCCAAAAGCGACCCCAGAGGCATCCAGTAATTTCCCGCCACCATTAGTTCCGACCAAGCTACGTCACAAACAGACCGCAGCTGATATTTTTATTTCGTCCTATTTGGACGACACAGTCCCAGAATATGCAAATCCTGTTCGTGTTCCGCCAGTCCCTGTAAATCAGGCACTTCCCGCTCCTCCAGACACCGGAGTACCTGTTACGGTACCCCCGGTCCAGCCCGCCATACAAGTCCAGCCTGCATTTTCATTTCCCACTCTGCCAGGACGAAGAGCCTCAGTAGACCTAGACTCCAGTTTAGGGGCCGCAGGGGGAGGTACTCCTCAAACCCCGCCGCCACACAAGCGTTTAACGACAACCGAATTACATGCACAAGCGTCCCAGCGTACGCCCAGACATCAGACTGTAGCAGAAATAAGAAAATCCCTTGCCGAATGCGGCTATGATCCAGTCCCAGGCGAGGATAATATGGTTTTATATTCATTCCGCGTAAGAAAGGTGGCCGAGTATCTAGTCACCTTACCGAATATGAAAGAAGATCTAGACAGAATATATCGTTTCATCCGTACAGGGGATGATCCAGAAAGTATTAGCGAGGCCATGTCTCAAAGGAAAGCCGAGATCCAGCTCATGATATTAAAGTTTCTGATCAATTGTCTAATAAGAGAACAAGATTACCCGTCTAAAGATCCGGCTGAAATGAAAACCCTGACAAGGTGGAGTGATAATATAGCCGAGGGTAAGCACAAGACCGTCGGTGCTATGGAGAGTATGTACAAGAAAATCCGTAGAGAAATAATAAAGATACACGAACAGCGTAAAGCAGCACAAGTAAGCGAGAAAGAAAGTAACTCTGATACTGAAGAGGTAGAGGACGAGAATCCCGCCAGAATAGCGTATGTAGGAAAACCTAGATTTCCAGATCGCCATTTACGCCTAGAACACAAGTCTATTTTCCATTCTCCAGCACCAGAACAAGGTTCTCTAGAACAAGTATTCCAAGCTACCGATCACATTCTGAAATCACGAATCGGTTACAGTGAGTTAAGTACCATGCATGAACAAGAACTAGCCCGATCAGCAGTCCGATGGATTACTGATTCTACCACTTTTCCAGACGAAATAGTGGCACAAATGTTTCTGAAAATGCCCCCAGCCGAACAACGACTGGTGGGTATGTATATGATCCAGCACCTCATCACATTGTATGAGGGTCAACACTCTGATCCAGGTCCGTTACATGATATCCTGAACGAGTTACTCCAGTATAGATGGAAAGGTCTAGGTACCGATTTAATTAGTGTCATTCTAGAACAGCGTCACAAATATAGAACGTTTCTGAACCCGCATTTTGTTCATGCCTCACCCCCAGAAAGTAAACCATTTTACATGGAGAGACAGAATCCGTTACGAGAAGTCCACCCAGTTAAAGGAACGGGTGGCGAAATGCAGCGAGTGTTTGTTTACACTCCAATAACAAAGATGGAACTCCTCGAGATGAAGAAATTAATTCCCTGTCATGACAAAGATCCAGCAGGGTTCCATAGAGAATTAAAAGACATGCTCCGTATGGGAGAATACACGTACCCAGATATAATTAAAATGTTAAAGGTTCTGCTGCCCGCAGGGGTGTATGAAAAGCTCAAGGAAAAAGAATGGGAGGTGGGAGAGAAAAAGATCGATTGGGCAGTTCTAGAAGCTGAAGACAAGGCACGAGTACCAGGTACCGGTCTTGGAGATAAATGTAAAGAATTACCAGAATTATTAATACAAGTTTTACCCAGATTATTGACAACTAGAAAAGAAGCCTGGGATGCAATCTCAGCCTGTAAACAAAAGCAAGATGAGGATATTAGTGATTTTTATTCTAGATTTGAAAAATGTTTTAGTATCAACAGTGGCCTCAAGACAAGTAGTGAGTCATACCCTCACCTTTTTGTTACTAAATTAGTCGAGAATTCAAGCCCACAAATTAAAAATCGAGTTTTGAAAGTCGAAAGTACCTGGCAAGCTAATACCCCGTCCCAGATGTTGCAAATGCTTCAATACCACCAGAACAGAATCAGAGAAGAACAAGAACACGAGAGAAAACGTATGAAAGACACGAAAATGAAAGTACTAGTTGCACAATCTGTTCCTCAAGACAGTCAGAAGAGGGGTCCAAATCAAGCCAGTCATCCTGCAGCTCCCGTTAAAGGGAACTGCAATTATTGTAAACAGCCAGGTCATTTCATAAACGAGTGTGCAGTTCTGAAACACAACATAGCTACTGGTAAGACTAAAGAAAGACCACGTCCGCCTAGACAAGAACAAGTTTCACAGATTCCTCAGCCACAGAATGCACCACAGACAGTTACAGCACCGCAGCCTATTGCTGCAACACAGCATGTTACATCGCAGATGTACCAGTATGCACAGTCTGAGTATCCAGAGTACCAGCAGTATTCATGAAACAGCCTAGAGAGGGAGGTAGGCTTGCCTCTCATCGAGATACCTGTAGATCAAGAAGGTCCCTATGTTCACAGTCAAGTATTAGGGAAAGACAGAAAGTTTTTGATTGATACAGGGGCAAGTAGGACCACAATTAGTCACGCCGAAGTTCCAGGGGCTCCGCTCTCAGGCTCAAGAAATGTTTCCCTTGGATTTTCAGGAAAACCTATCGTAAATGAGATTTCAAAGCCAGTTACTCTAGAAGTAGGTCCATTGTCCCGCACTACTGATCTGTTACTTACTAAATCATGTCCAGAAAATCTATTAGGCGTTAGGACACTGAAAGAGTTAGGTGCAGTTATATGCTGTTCCCCAGAGGGAATACGATTGTTCCTACGTGACTTTAAGGGTCACTATGTATTACGAGATTTTGATTCAAGACTGTCTAATGTTCCACAGCATCTATGGGCGCAAGGTCCAACTGATGTAGGTTACATGCAAATCACACCCTATCGTGTGACTCTCAAGCCAGGTGTAGTGTTACCACGAATCAGACAGTACAGATTGCCACCTGAGGCTGTAGCAGCCTTATCCAAAATTATTGACGAGCTCATGGCTCAAGGAGTGGTTGTAGAAACTGACTCCAATGTATGTAATTCTCCGATCATTCCAGTCATGAAACGTACTGATCCAAATGCACCCCCAGTATATCGATTAGTGATTGACCTACGAGAGCTTAATAAATGTATTATTCCTCAGTACCCAGTTGTCCCAGACATCTCTTCCCTATTAACGGCCATTGATTCCGAAGCCACGTTCTTCACTGTCATAGACCTCAAGAACGCATTTTTCAGTGTTCCTATTCATTCAGACAGCCAGTTCCTTTTCGGATTTTGTTTAAATGGAAGGAGCTATATGTTTACACGAGCTCCTCAAGGTTTCACAGAAAGTCCTAGTATTTACAGTCAAGCACTCAAGAGACAACTAGACAACATTCACATGCCAACTGACACTGCCCTGCTCCAGTATGTCGATGATCTACTGATCACAGCCCGTTCTGAACGTGATTGCGAGCGAGCGTCACTTACAGTTCTGTATTTCCTAGCCGAGATGGGGCACAAGGTGTCCCCTTCGAAGCTTCAGTTCTGTGTCCAGCAAGTGGTCTACTTAGGACACTTACTGTCCAAGAGGGGTAGGCAGTTGACACCAGACCGTATCCAGTTAATAGCGAGTCTTCCTCAGCCCAAGACCCAGAAGGAGGTACGTGCTTTTATCGGCCTTACTTCTTACTGCAGACAATGGATTCCCCAGTATGCATTTCTAGCCAAACCACTGATACAGTTAACGACACAGGAGGCAGCCGTATCGACTGTCCTCCCTTGGACATCTGAACATACACTTAGTTTCAATGAGTTAAAGAAAGCCCTATGCCAAGCTCCAGTTCTAGCAACACCGAACTACAGTAAGCCTTTTACACTTTTCGTCACTGAACGTGAAGGTACAGCATTATCTGTTCTCACACAAGATCAAGCAGGACAATACAAGCCCTGTGCTTATTTTTCGAGCACATTAGATCCTGTAGCCCAGGCTCTGCCTGCGTGCCTCAAGTCAGTTGCAGCCACAGCACTAGCTATCAGACAAAGTGATTCCATAGTCTTAGGACATACCTTGACAGTACAAGTTCCACATTCTGTGGAAGTTCTTTTAAACCGAACACAAACTCAGCACTTGACAATTGCACGTTTAACAGGTTATGAATTGACACTGTTCCAGCCTCACATAGAAATCAGACGCTGCAACATCCTGAATCCTGCTACATTGTTACCATCAGTTAATTCAAATCCTGCCACACACGACTGTGTGGAAGTAGTTAACATTATGACTAAGCCAAGACAAGATCTGACAGATATTCCGTTATTAGATCCCGACCTGACACTTTATGTGGATGGTTCATGTATGAGAACTAGTACAGGAGAACTAGTCGCCGCGTATGCAGTGACTACTGACACCGAAGTTATTGAAACACACCGTATTGACACTCTGTCCGCTCAAGCAGCAGAGCTAGTTGCTCTGACACAAGCCTGTATACACGCCAAGAACTTGAAAGTTAATGTTTACACAGATTCACGTTACGCATTTGGAGTTGTACACGACTTCGGAGTGCTCTGGCAGGAGAGAGGTTTCATGACTTCTCATGGAACCAAGATTCAGCATGGTCTCCTTATTCAAGCTCTGTTAGATGCCATACATTTACCGACATCTATTGCTATCATGAAGTGCAAAGCACATACGAAAGTTACTGACATTATTTCTCAAGGTAATGATCTAGCAGATCGCACAGCCAAGCTTACAGCACAGACTCCAGACATTCAAGTTAATCAGACACATACTCCAGATCCGATTACATGCATGACAGTTAAGGACCCTACACAAGATGTCATAGATATCCAGTTACATGCTACTCCTGAAGAAATCAAGAAATGGTCCGAACAAGGAGGGGTCCAGACAGATCAAGGATGGTTAACGAAGGGTAGAGCCACATGGTTTCTCCCCGACTCTATGGTTCAAGTCATTATTAATACCGCACATAGTCCAGCACATTTAGGAGAAAAAGCCATGTTAGACAGTATCCAGAACATTTGGTTCAACAAGCATTTACGAGCTGCAGCCAAGCAGAAAGTCCGTACCTGTATGATATGTTGTCAGTTTAATCCAGGTAAAAGTGTCCCGGTGGAACAAGGTGGATTCCAGCCCCCTGACCACCCTTTTGAAGTCCTCCAGATGGATTATATTCAGATGGAGCGATGTCGAGGTTTCAAGTATGTCCTTGTAGTTGTATGCGCTTTGTCCAGGTGGACAGAAGCATATCCAGTCCCAGATTACACAGCCGCGACCACTGCCAAGCAGTTGGTTCGTGAGTTCTTCCCTCGTTATGGACTCCCTAGAGTCGTATATTCTGACAACGGCCAGCCATTCTCATCTGAACTCATGAAGCATGTTTCCCTGTTGTTAGGGTACCAGTGGAAGTTTCATTGTGTACGCCATCCTGAAGCAGCCGGTCTCGTCGAGAGACATAACCAGACCCTGAAAATCCGTATTGCAAAAGTGTGTAAAGAAAAAGGTGTGGACTGGCTAGTAGCTCTGCCAGTCGCTTTATTTTATATGCGCATGGTCGCACATTCCAGATCAGGTCTGTCCCCGTATGAGGTCGTATTCGGCCGCCCCCCTAACATGTGGGGTACACCTAGACCCCGAAGTATTACCGATGTTTCAAGTAATATGCTGACAGATTACCTAGCTTCCTTGATGTCTGCCCTCAACTCATGTCGTTCACAGGTTGCCGCCGCATTTCCAGACAATACCGAGGTGGCACCGCATGAAATCGTTCCAGGATCCATGGTGATGGTCCGCAACTTTGACAGATCAAGTCCGCTGGAACCTCGTTGGAAAGAGCCCCGACAGGTCCTCCTCACCACCCGTACAGCCGTGAAGTTGGAAGGACGCAAAGGCTGGGTGCACATTTCTCATGTCAAACTTTTTAATGGACTGAAACCCGTCTTAAAGAACATTTCCCAGGATTTGAAGGATTGCCAAAGCATTGTTCTCAAGGACTGTCCCGCCAAAGACATTGCTACAACCCCTCCCCTGTTAGAGAAAACTCCACAACAGGAGTATAAGCTAAAACTCCGGTCTAGTAAAATAAGTCAGTCAGTTTGATTGTCTAAGTCCTCCCCTAGGTGAAACGGTTAGACTGTTTCTGACATGTATAAAATAGACCCCCATAGTGAGAGAGTTAGTCAAAACTCAATCCGATGTATCGTTTTTCTATGTTTCATATTGTTTCTCAGCCTTATGATTTCCTGCACCAGTTATGCATTTTACCTATATTTCCCAGTTCTTCATGTAAATAAGTCTGCTAATGCTACAGTAGAGCACACGTTTAGTGATCTGCCTCCTCATGAACTCTCTTACCGCCTCGCCATGCGAAATAACTCATTTATCCGCATGTTACATTACTCACACCAGACCAGCAATGCCACTAATTGTTGGGTGTGTGGTCGACTCCCCCCTTTCCAGACACAGAAGGGAGTTCTGCCACTTTTTCCTTATCCATTTTCACATAATGGTTCGTGTGGAGCATGGTCCACGTTAACGTCATCCTCAACAGATATGTCTTTTCTTAACAGTACATGTTTTCCAGACAAGCAAGGTCTTCCCCACAGAACCGGGTTAGATCTAGAAAATGAAGTGTATAATTTAGGTAATTATTCGTCGAATTTCATGGTCTTGAATGTTCAGTCTGATACTACTCCAGACTTACCTGCTATTTCAGTATTACCAGTCAAAGGCGAATTATGTGTCCGTAATTATGGTTCCGTACACGTAGGACACAGTGATTGTACTACTATTGTCAAGTATAGTGACAGTGGGAAATCTATTTTCAAAGCTTCACGTCATTCTTATTTTATTTGTGGTCAAACCGCATATGTTCGTCTGCCCCTCGATTGGGAGGGAACCTGTTACATTGCCTTCCTACTGCCACCAGTTTTCCTAGCCCCACCTGATTATCATAGAAATACACATCTAGTACACGTTAGACATAGAAGGGAGTCCCCAATTGTCGATTATACTGAAACTGCTCTAGAACAGTATACAGATTTCAACAGAGGTTTCTTTTTCTTTATAGGACCTATCCAGAATAGTAAGCTAATCCGTAGGTTAACCAGAACCCTCGAAGCTGTAGTAAATGAGACTGCCTCTGCTCTAGGTAACTTAACCGAAGAGCAATCTGCTATGAGATTTGTCGTTTTACAGAATCGTCTCGTCCTTGACGTCATACTGGCCGATAGGGGCGGGGCCTGTAGAGTCATCGGATCTAGTTGCTGCATTTTCATTCCAAATAACGCGCCGTCTGTTTATTCAGCTATAACCAGACTCCATAAAATTGCCCATCTGATACACCAAGATCCAGGCACCTGGACATGGTCCGGTTGGTTCTGGAATATAATTTCCGCATGGGGATGGAAAATATTGTCCTTTCTAGGTATTGCAGCAGCAATCATATTCAGCTGCTGCCTCTGTATACAATGTGGCCCTGCGATTTGCGGCATTTGTGCTACCTCTTGTATTCCTAGTCCCAAGCCCCGTTCTAAATCCCGTTCCAGGATAATTCGAGACGAGCAAATGATACTGTATGAAATGATAGATGGTATCATGAATATTGATGTTTCCTGATGGAAACGTAGTGACAAGGAGGGAATGTGGAAAAGTAAATTTTGCCATGTTCTGTGTCCCTACGTGTCATCCATCATATGTTATGTGTGCATGATTAAATATGCATATGCATTCCCCATGTTCGATTAATGACGCAATTACAGTTGTGTCCACCTCTAGTATGCCAGTTTCCAGTCCTCGTGAATACTACGAATATCAGGCCTATGTAAAGCTACGTTGCCACGTTTCTCAGTGTGCACGTTATTCTATTATAAAGTCCCCGTTTCTAGGCCTCAAAAGGGCCTGGACACCAGATTCAGCTCCTGTCTCCTGAAGCCTCGCTGAGGAGCGATACAGCCCCCACCTGTATCCTCGACCCTTCACTTACTTCCTGCCTCGCAGTGCCCGGTCCAGCCTGGCTCAGTCTCTGAGTCTGCCAAGAATATGTTATGATTCCAGTTATCAGTTCAGTCCTCCTTCTCTGCATTCCTAAGCTACTGAACTGCATCAATAGTTTCCGTCATTGTCTAGCCTTCACGTCTCCACGTTAGAGAAATACTGCATTTAATGGTCATTTAATATTCTTCATCACGCACTACATGTAGAATAATGCATGGTCCAGTCTTAGAATCAAGTTAGCCTTTCCTCTCCTGACTTCTAGTTTATATCAACATGTTCTCTAAACATCAGATACTAGATACTGTTTAGGTACATGTCGCCCTGACCCTCCAGACTTCAGTCTCTGCTCCTAGCACAGAGTTCATAGCCCCCAGCTTCTTCTAGTGATACGTCATTGCTAGTTTGCGCACACCATCAGGTTAGAGGTCCCGGCTCCTTAGGTAGCCCCCTCCATGGTTTCCGCCCCATTCATGACATATTCTGTTACGTTTGCATCACATGTCTATGTATACGCCCTGTTACACCTCTTTTCGCCCTTATCTTTCGCGACTGCTACGCGTCACGCCTTCTGCTCCACCCACTGCTACGCCTACTGCAATGTAATGCTATGTGTTTGCGTTATGTATATATGCTCATATATTGTTATTAAAAGTCAGCGCGCTCATCCCAGACCCAGCCCCAGCAGCTGCTGGGCCCTGTCATCCTATTCCTATGCAGGTTGTCCTGTTCCTGTCCTTATGCTGTATTAAACCTGCAAAAACTCCTACTACCTCGAATCTTGACTCTTATTTATTGAGCTATCTGTTATGATATATGTCTAGTCAAAAAGAGAGGTATTATTTATTTATTTACCACAACTCCACGGGCGATCATGGCAGTCATTCCCCATCGGGGGTGTCTGCGGGGGTCGGAGACTCCCGCGGCTCCTCTAGAATCTTCAAGGTCGTGGAGGACTACGGTGGTGGAGTCAACCAGTGACCGGGCCATTTCTTTATGCTGGGCCCGCTCTTGCCAGGTCGACCGCCATTTTGAGAGTTCGGTAGCTACTGGCGATCGCGGGGTCAAATGAGCGGACGGGCTCCACCCTGCCGGGCGAGACGTTGCAGCATCACCACAATGGAAGAACCCTTTTCCGGGCGCTTGGAGAGCTGAGGGTGCAGGTGGGAAGCCTCCACTGGGGAGGCGGGAGAGGCCTGTTCGCATCGTTTCTCCCTCCCAGTGCACCCCACGGCGTCTCGCTTGAGATTTGTTATGGCCGGACCAGGCGATGAGGACGAGGGGGGGGGGGTCGGAGGCATGTGCAAGACACCCCCCCCCAGTGTTGTCGCAGCCATTATTCAAGAAAGAAGAAGTGTCTTCGGGCCGGGCTTCCGGTGGATGTCGGCCGGACGCCCCTGCCCCTGGTTTATCGGCTGCAGCCGGATCCCGTCGGCCTCGGCCCCCCGACCGTTGGTGGCCGGACCGGAAGAGCATGTGGCGGGACTACCTGAAACTCTCAAGGGCCACCGCGGCCGGACTGGGAGAGAGAGGGGAGGGTCGAGGAGACATTCCCCCCCCTGCAACTCTTCAGCGTTGTAAAGGCAATCCCCTGGCCGGGTCCCGCTGGCCTCGGCCTCTCCTCCGGCTACACCCTACGTTAGGATCTCCTGGCCGAGGCGTGGCAGCAGGACCCGCCTTATATGGGCTGCTCCCGGCTGGGCGTAGCCGCAACCCTGCCCCACCTTGGAAGTTTCCAGAGTGGGGGCGGATGTTCTACTGACTTGCATTTTCCCTAGTCTATCGATTTTTTTGGCGTGGCAGGCGGTGGGACAGCGAGGGGTGATTTGGTTTCTCTTACTGTTTTTCTGGTCTCTCACCACTGGCATATTTCTAACGTTTTCTTGTTTCTAGGACATTAATAGGTTTTATCATTACGTTATGTTATCGTTTCTTTGTTCGTTGTTTAATAAAAGTTCATGTTCATCAGTGGCCTACTGATTTTCGTTTTCCTATTCTTTTCTTTCCAGGTTGTTTCATGCTAAAGTTTCTGTTAACAGGATACAGTGATCACTTCGTTATTATTGCATATGTCCTTTTCACTAGGGGTGCTCTCTGGTCGGGCCAGATGACGTATCTCTAGTAAATGGTCCGGGTGAAACAGGTGCATCAATCAGTGGGGAGTAGATAGGCATGACAGATTACAACGGGGGAGAAAGGTCCGCATTACGTACCCTTTCACTATTTGCAAAGATTTTCCTACGTATATTTGCAAACAGGGAATACCTCCAAAAAGAACCAATTCCCAAACAGTCAATGTTTGGGGAAACAATCAATCAATGAGGAACGAAATAGGCACGACGTGTTAAAGGTTTGCGTTACCTACCCTTCACTATCTGCAAAGGGAGAGAGAATATTCCTATTCTTCCTCGTTTGCAGGCAGAGAAGAATCTTAAGAGAACCAACTTCGAACAATTCAATGCTCGATTCAAACAATCAAGAAGGGGTACTGTGAACACAAATGAACGCCGCTTATGTACATACACATTGGTATTATCAACAGGTTGTTCCTAATGTTTCTATTTTAGGGAGGTCAAAAAGAGATCCCATTAGTGGCCTACTGATTTTGCTCGATTCCTTTTGTTTTTTTACACGATTTTTCGCTATCTGCAAAGACTAAACAGAGTATTGCGACTCTGTGCTTGTTTGTAAATAGAGAATGAACCAAAGAGAACAATCAATCAAATGGAGAGAGAAGCAGGCACGACGGATTACAACGGGGGCAAAGGCCTGCGTTAACTACCCTTCACTATCTGCAAAGAGAGAGTACTCCTAATAGAAATGAGGGGTGGGGGGCAGCATTCAAAGCAGATCAGTGTGCATAAACACGAAAATGTTTTTACTTACCACGTACTTGACATTCGACAGCTTATGATATTTGCTATTAAAAAACCATTGAAATTCACTGAAAAAACCATAGGTTATAGACCATATATAGTTAGGAATTAGCATTTAAAAAACCTTATTTTACTCACACAAAACTATTGAAATTCCATATATAGTTAGTTGCACTAACTATATATCGCGCACCCGCAATCCACTGCTGATCATGTCACATATTACATCATTCATGACATGGTCAGTGACATCACTGATGACATCACTGATGACATCTCAAATGACATCACTGATGACATCACTGATGACATCTCATTTGACATCATTCTTGTGCTAATACGATAAACCTCTTCAGACTCTAATATAACCTTAGATACACTCAGTGTATACAGACACTCACACACTGCCACTCATCCATGGAGTTACTCACACACCCAGTCAGTCATGCAAAGAAACAATCTCACCTCCATTTCTTCAACTATACAGTTAAACACACCTTACTTATTGAACATATACTAACACATATTTACTCTCTTATACAATCCCTGATACAAGTTCACAATGATCGATACAACCACTCACTCATTCAGTGGCTCTCATGCACAGTTATTTATATATGCCAACTCTCACATGTACTGTGTTTTACATATGTACTTACTATGACATGTAGCATTGAGATATCCATTCACTCATCAATACACTCATGCACACAGTCAACTGCCCATGTAGCTGTTTCCACATGCACTCTTGAACTCATACACCTAGTGAATAAACTGCTCACACATCTATGCACAGAGTCACACACCTTCCAGCCACCCCCACACAAACTCAATCTCCCATAGAAATACTTGGGCAACCAATTAATAACACATATAGCCTCTCGTATAGCTAATGATCAACACATGCAGCAGTTTACATCACAACAGACATAATGATGCACAAATTAAGACAGTTTAGTCACTAACCCATGCATTCAGTGAGACACATTTAATCACTCACTCATACAGTCAGTCACGCACCTACTAAATCCTTCATCCAGACACTTATACATCCACTCATTCTTCAATATGTAAGACATATTTTAACTTTACAGAAACATACAGTCACTGGATGTTGTCATCAGTGATGTCATCAGTGATGTCATTTGAGATGTCATCAGTGATAAGAACTAATGCAATGCCTCCCCCTGGCTAGGGGGAAGCGACTCAAAGCACAACGTAGATAGACACAACGGTCTTATTCCATAAACAAATATACTCCAAATGTTATGGTGAGATTCAAAGTTTCACGTTTTAATTAAGCGTATCCGCAATTCAAAATGCGTTATTCCATAAGCATTGAGTGCTTCATGCTTAGATGCAGAATAAAGTACACAGCTATATTGATTCCCGATGCATTTCGGGCTCTGCCCTTCTTCAGGGGATCACTCTACAAACAAAAATGAAAGAATCGCCGTTTCAGCAAGTGAAAACTCTACATATTGTCAATTACAATCCATGGTGACTTGAGACAATAACTCCATGCGTGCCATGCTTTAGCAAAGTAAATCTGATCAACCAATGATAAAGGAAAGAAATTCAAAGGACCAAACACCAAAATATCAAACCGTGTTTTGAATAACGTGCAGAAAAGGTTGCTTGTATTTATATCGTCCTCATCAAGCATATACAAAGACCCATAAACGTGCAAAGTGTAATGGAATGCCGCATGCCCCCGTTTATATCTAAATAGTTATCCAAGCTTCAAGCCATTAGTCAAGTACTCACGTGGAAGGTGACGAAACACGGGCTCCGAAGAGTTCCCACTGTTAACATACGAGCGGACGCCCTGTGTGTCTATTATGTACACGAGTGAAGGAGACTAAACAGAGAGGACGGCTAAGTGATATTCGCGTCATGCCGGTTAATGGGGAAACATAGGCGCCATCTTGGAGTGTGTTAAAATGTTTAGAATGCATGAGTGAAAAGAAAAGCAGATTAAGGAAATTGTGTGAGCAACGAGATAATAAATGCAAAGTGTAAAATTAAGAGCAAATGTGTCAAGAAAAGCATGCACATGCGCATAAAATAATCACAAATAACATAGAAATTCCATTCGGTCATTGAGACCATGCGGGGCCATGGTGGACAAATATCGGATCCAGAAGTTCTCGCGCTTCAGCAAAGTGTTCTTATTGTCCATGGTCAGTTTGACTTGTTCAAGTATTAAAAACTTGAGTTGTGCGACGTTGTGTCGATTCTCCTGAAAGTGTATGGCAATGCTGGATCTCTGATTGTTAGTACGGATGTTGCTTTTGTGTTCGAGGATACGAACACGTATCTTCCTCTCAGTATGGCCCACATAACATTTGCCACATGGACATTTCAGTAGGTAGATCACGTTATTGGTGTTGCAGGTGGCATTCACCCGCAACTTGATGGGGTATCCTTTAAGGGGATGGTTGGTGGTGTTGCCCATGATACAGTTGTTACAATTGCTACACTTGTAGCATGGTCTTAAACCTTTGTAGGTTACCTGGGTGGATGATTGCTTGTCTCTAGAGAGCATCTCTTTTATATTCCGACCTCTTGTGAAGGCGAACACAGGCGGTTGATTGAACAATCCTTGAAAATCTGGTTCCAACGTTAAGATAGGCCAGTGTTTGCGTATGATGTTTTGAAAGGTTTTCGAGATGATGGAATATTTGGACACTACAACCATGCGGTTGGACTGAATTTTGGGTTTGAGTGAAAGTAGTGTCTTCCTAGTGACGGTGTCACTTCTATTCAAGGCCAAATCCAGGATCGGTGGTGGATACCCACGTTCTTTGAGTTTCATCAGGAGCTTCGTCATTTCGACTTTGCTATCACAATCGTTGGAAACTATACGTTTAACCCGTAACAATTGGGCAAACGGCAAATTATTCTTCAGTTGCCATGGATGAAAGCTGGTATAATGTAACGTGGAATTGCGATCAGTTGGTTTGCGGTAAAGGTTCGTGTGCCATTGTTCACAGTCTCTATGGACCTCAACATCCAGGTAGTGCACCTTGGTTGTACTGTACTCCCATGTAAACTGGATTCTGTCATTAACACTGTTCCATGACATCAGAAAGTCCACGAGGGCCTGGGCAGTCCCATCCCACAATAAAAAAATGTCATCAATGTAACGCAAATAAAGTTTGCCATGTTCATGCCATTTCATCTGGTTAGTAATATGTTTTTCTTCGAACTGCTTCATGAAAATATTCGCGTAGCAGGGAGCAGCGCAATTTCCCATGGCCGTGCCATTTAATTGATGTATCCACTTGTCATGTATGGTGAAATAACTGTTGTAGAGTGTAAATACAGTCAATTCCATCAAGAACACCTTCAAGTCATGATCTATATCTGAATTCAGCAATACTTGTTCCACTGCTTCAATGCCCTGATCATGCGGGATTGAAGTATAGAGTGCACATACATCCACTGTACACATAATCACTTGTGAGTTTTTCAGCTCATCCATTGTGGGTGCCAATTTCAGTAAAAAATCTGTGGTGTCGCGTACATGCGATTTGGTGTTCAAAACAAAAGGCTGGAGGTATTTGTCCAAGAATTTGCCCGTTTTCTCATGGATACTACCCTTGGTGGATACTGTGGGTCGAAACGGAGGCCTGGTGGGATGCTTGTGGATCTTGGGTAGCATGTGTAGTACAGGAGCTTTTGGATTGGCGGGTGTTAAGTATTTCCGGGTTTTGTCGTCAATCGTACCATTGTCAAATGCCTGGTTGATGATCAGTATCAAGCTTTTAGTGTATTCATTGGTTGGGTCCCCAGGTAATACATCGTATAGGTTGGTATCCATGATGTGGACCTCTATCTGCTCTTCATAGAAAGTGGTGTCCATCACCACCAGTGCACCACCTTTGTCAGCGTTCTGACATATGATATTCGTGTTGTTTGCTAATTGTAGCAGGATGTTCCTCTCCTTCTTGGTTAAATTGCCATGTCTGATGGGTGATTGGAATGGTAGTTTGGTAATTTCTTGCTTGACCAAATTTTCGAACGAATCAATAATCTTGTGGCTCACAGGAGCCATAAATGTACTGTGGGGACGTAGTCCTCTGAGTAAATCCTCTGTTGGAGGGGGTGCTGGACATATGTTCTTAAAAAAATGTCGTAGTCTCATGTTGCGTGTCAGTTTGAATAAACTGACCTCCAATTCAAGAGTATTCGTTCTGGTCGTGGGGACAAAGGACTGTCCCTTTTGGAGAGTCATGATTTCATCACGAGTCAGAGGTGTGGAGGAGATATTAATCACAAGGTTCATATCCACTATCATCTCTTCCTGTTGGGTCTCTTGTTCTTGCCGGTGGGTGGTGTCTGTTCTTTTTCTGTTGCCACGGCGGGTCTTGCCCCTCCGGGGTCGGCTGGTGGATCCTGGCCTGGGTCCAAAAAATGAACCGCAGGTTGCATGGATGTAGAAGGTGTTTGCGATTCCGTGGCAGCTGTGGTGCGGGTTTGACGTTGTCGGTTTTCATCTTCAGATGATGATGTTTCAGCTCCGGAAAACGGATTGTATGGCTTGTTGGGACGTCGGCGGGCATACACCTCTGCCCAGGTGTATACCTCGCCGAGTTTATAATCTATGATGTCCCTCTTGAACTTCCTAAGTTTCCTCTCCTGTATTTCCCGGGTGTGTTTGTCTAGCTGGACCATAGTGTCCTCTAGCATTTGTTTGAGCTCCTTTGCTAGAGGACACTATGGTCCAGCTAGACAAACACACCCGGGAAATACAGGAGAGGAAACTTAGGAAGTTCAAGAGGGACACCATAGATTATAAACTCGGCGAGGTATACACCTGGGCAGAGGTGTATGCCCGCCGACGTCCCAACAAGCCATACAATCCGTTTTCCGGAGCTGAAACATCATCATCTGAAGATGAAAACCGACAACGTCAAACCCGCACCACAGCTGCCACGGAATCGCAAACACCTTCTACATCCATGCAACCTGCGGTTCATTTTTTGGACCCAGGCCAGGATCCACCAGCCGACCCCGGAGGGGCAAGACCCGCCGTGGCAACAGAAAAAGAACAGACACCACCCACCGGCAAGAACAAGAGACCCAACAGGAAGAGATGATAGTGGATATGAACCTTGTGATTAATATCTCCTCCACACCTCTGACTCGTGATGAAATCATGACTCTCCAAAAGGGACAGTCCTTTGTCCCCACGACCAGAACGAATACTCTTGAATTGGAGGTCAGTTTATTCAAACTGACACGCAACATGAGACTACGACATTTTTTTCAGAACATATGTCCAGCACCCCCTCCAACAGAGGATTTACTCAGAGGACTACGTCCCCACAGTACATTTATGGCTCCTGTGAGCCACAAGATTATTGATTCGTTCGAAAATTTGGTCAAGCAAGAAATTACCAAACTACCATTCCAATCACCCATCAGACATGGCAATTTAACCAAGAAGGAGAGGAACATCCTGCTACAATTAGCAAACAACACGAATATCATATGTCAGAACGCTGACAAAGGTGGTGCACTGGTGGTGATGGACACCACTTTCTATGAAGAGCAGATAGAGGTCCACATCATGGATACCAACCTATACGATGTATTACCTGGGGACCCAACCAATGAATACACTAAAAGCTTGATACTGATCATCAACCAGGCATTTGACAATGGTACGATTGACGACAAAACCCGGAAATACTTAACACCCGCCAATCCAAAAGCTCCTGTACTACACATGCTACCCAAGATCCACAAGCATCCCACCAGGCCTCCGTTTCGACCCATAGTATCCACCAAGGGTAGTATCCATGAGAAAACGGGCAAATTCTTGGACAAATACCTCCAGCCTTTTGTTTTGAACACCAAATCGCATGTACGCGACACCACAGATTTTTTACTGAAATTGGCACCCACAATGGATGAGCTGAAAAACTCACAAGTGATTATGTGTACAGTGGATGTATGTGCACTCTATACTTCAATCCCGCATGATCAGGGCATTGAAGCAGTGGAACAAGTATTGCTGAATTCAGATATAGATCATGACTTGAAGGTGTTCTTGATGGAATTGACTGTATTTACACTCTACAACAGTTATTTCCCCATACATGACAAGTGGATACATCAATTAAATGGCACGGCCATGGGAAATTGCGCGGCTCCCTGCTACGTGAATATTTTCATGAAGCAGTTCGAAGAAAAACATATTACTAACCAGATGAAATGGCATGAACATGGCAAACTTTATTTGCGTTACATTGATGACATTTTTTTATTGTGGGATGGGACTGCCCAGGCCCTCGTGGACTTTCTGATGTCATGGAACAGTGTTAATGACAGAATCCAGTTTACATGGGAGTACAGTACAACCAAGGTGCACTACCTGGATGTTGAGGTCCATAAAGACTGTGAACAATGGCACACAAACCTTTACCGCAAACCAACTGATCGCAATTCCACGTTACATTATACCAGCTTTCATCCATGGCAACTGAAGAATAATTTGCCGTTTGCCCAATTGTTACGGGTTAAACGTATAGTTTCCAACGATTGTGATAGCAAAGTCGAAATGACGAAGCTCCTGATGAAACTCAAAGAACGTGGGTATCCACCACCGATCCTGGATTTGGCCTTGAATAGAAGTGACACCGTCACTAGGAAGACACTACTTTCACTCAAACCCAAAATTCAGTCCAACCGCATGGTTGTAGTGTCCAAATATTCCATCATCTCGAAAACCTTTCAAAACATCATACGCAAACACTGGCCTATCTTAACGTTGGAACCAGATTTTCAAGGATTGTTCAATCAACCGCCTGTGTTCGTCTTCACAAGAGGTCGGAATATAAAAGAGATGCTCTCTAGAGACAAGCAATCATCCACCCAGGTAACCTACAAAGGTTTAAGACCATGCTACAATTGTAGCAATTGTAACAACTGTATCATGGGCAACACCACCAACCATCCCCTTAAAGGATACCCCATCAAGTTGCGGGTGAATGCCACCTGCAACACCAATAACGTGATCTACCTACTGAAATGTCCATGTGGCAAATGTTATGTGGGCCATACTGAGAGGAAGATACGTGTTCGTATCCTCGAACACAAAAGCAACATCCGTACTAACAATCAGAGATCCAGCATTGCCATACACTTTCAGGAGAATCGACACAACGTCGCACAACTCAAGTTTTTAATACTTGAACAAGTCAAACTGACCATGGACAATAAGAACACTTTGCTGAAGCGCGAGAACTTCTGGATCCGATATTTGTCCACCATGGCCCCGCATGGTCTCAATGACCGAATGGAATTTCTATGTTATTTGTGATTATTTTATGCGCATGAGCATGCTTTTCTTGACACATTTGCTCTTAATTTTACACTTTGCATTTATTATCTCGTTGCTCACACAATTTCCTTAATCTGCTTTTCTTTTCACTCATGCATTCTAAACATTTTAACACACTCCAAGATGGCGCCTATGTTTCCCCATTAACCGGCATGACGCGAATATCACTTAGCCGTCCTCTCTGTTTAGTCTCCTTCACTCGTGTACATAATAGACACACAAGGCGTCCGCTCGTATGTTAACAGTGGGAACTCTTCGGAGCCCGTGTTTCGTCACCTTCCACGTGAGTACTTGACTAATGGCTTGAAGCTTGGATAACTATTTAGATATAAACGGGGGCATGCGGCATTCCATTACACTTTGCACGTTTATGGGTCTTTGTATATGCTTGATGAGGACGATATAAATACAAGCAACCTTTTCTGCACGTTATTCAAAACACGGTTTGATATTTTGGTGTTTGGTCCTTTGAATTTCTTTCCTTTATCATTGGTTGATCAGATTTACTTTGCTAAAGCATGGCACGCATGGAGTTATTGTCTCAAGTCACCATGGATTGTAATTGACAATATGTAGAGTTTTCACTTGCTGAAACGGCGATTCTTTCATTTTTGTTTGTAGAGTGATCCCCTGAAGAAGGGCAGAGCCCGAAATGCATCGGGAATCAATATAGCTGTGTACTTTATTCTGCATCTAAGCATGAAGCACTCAATGCTTATGGAATAACGCATTTTGAATTGCGGATACGCTTAATTAAAACGTGAAACTTTGAATCTCACCATAACATTTGGAGTATATTTGTTTATGGAATAAGACCGTTGTGTCTATCTACGTTGTGCTTTGAGTCGCTTCCCCCTAGCCAGGGGGAGGCATTGCATTAGTTCTTATCGAATTGTCGCTGTCAGGCCAGGCAACGACTCACTCAGAGCACACTACAGATCATCACCTGCACGCCCCAGCCAGGTTTACTCATTAGCTGTGCGAGTTCCACAACCTACCAGTATGTCATCAGTGATGTCATCAGTGATGTCACTGACCATGTCATGAATGATGTAATATGTGACATGATCAGCAGTGGATTGCGGGTGCGCGATATATAGTTAGTGCAACTAACTATATATGGAATTTCAATGGTTTTGTGTGAGTAAAATAAGGTTTTTTAAATGCTAATTCCTAACTATATATGATCTATAACCTATGGTTTTTTCAGTGAATATATATATACATATACTCACTGAAAAAAACATAGGTTTCAGGGACATTATAGTTAGTTGGACATTTCACTCATACAAAACAATAGAAATTCCCCTGTTATAGTTATTTCAGTTATCTATAACTCGCGCCCCTGCAATGCACTGCTGATGAAGTCACATATTACATCATTCATGACATGGTCAGTGACATCACTGATGACATCTCAAATGACAATACTGATGACATCACTGATGACATCATCCAGTGACTATGTGTTGCTTTAAAATGTAAATATGTTACATTATTAAAGAATGAATGAGTGTATAAGAGTCAGGATGCATGATTAAGTAGGTGTGTGACTGACTGTATAAGTGAGTGAATAATTGTGTCTTACTTAATGCATGTGTTAGCGATTGATACAGACATTCACACAGTTTAGGTTGTCAGATGGTGTGAAAGTGGTTGCATGGTTTGGTTAGAAGCTAAATGAGGATCTATATGGGCTATTGATTGCTTGTCTGAGTATCTGTATAGGTGCCTGAGTGTCTGTGTGCGTGGGTGAGGGGTGTGACTCTGTGCATAAATGTGTGAGCAGATAATTCACTACGTATATGTGTTCAAGTCTGTATCTGTGAACGGCAGTATGGCTGGGTGAGTTTGTGTATGGATGTCTTGGTGAGTGAATGGATGCCTCAGTTGTACATGTGTGAGTAACTGTATATGTCAAAGGCAGTATATGTCAGTGTTGGACTGTATAAAAGACTATATGTGAGAGCGAGTGATTGTGAGAGTGCCTGTATTGACCAGTGTGTGCTTGTATTAGTTATTGTATTAGAGTGTAAGTATGTGTTACTATATGTTTAAATAAGTGAGGTGGTATGTGTATAACTGTACAGGTGAGTCAATAAAAGTGTGATTCATTATTTCCATTACTGACTAGGTGTGTGAATCACTCTATGAATGAGAGGCGGTGTGTGAGTGTCTGTACAGATGTATGAGTGGATATGATAATGTTGTATTGATAGCTGACTGTATGTATGAGTGACTGTATGGGTGAATGATTTGATGTGTGTGTAGACATAGGAATTAGTCAGTGGATATGTACTAAGTGGTATTGGTATGTTCATGGTTTCGAAAATTATAGTCTGTATTTTACAGTGGGTGCATCAAGTGTTATATTAGTCTGATGAGGTGCATCAGATTGTCTTGTGGATAATGTCATCAGTGATGTCATCAGTGATGTAATTTGAGATGTCATTAGTGACGTCATCAGTGATGTCACTGACCATGTCATGAATGATGTTATATGTGACGTCATCAGCAGTGAATTGCGGGGGCGCGAGTTATAGTTAGCTGAACTAACTATAACAGGGGACTTTCTATCGTTTTGTATGAGTAAAATGTCCAACTAACTAGAACGTCCCTGAAACCTATGGCTTTTTCAGTGAATCCCTAAGTTTTTAAATATTAATTCCTAACTATAACGTCCGTCAAACCTATGGTTTTTTCGGAGAATTTCGAAGGTTTTTTTAATGTTAATTTCAAATTTTAATATTTATAAAAGCTATAATTTTTACAATATTTTGCAACTTTATTATCTTTTTTTAACTTTTAAAATTATGTAATATTTTATATCTTCTAAAAAAATATTTTTCTTGTTTTTGAGAACACTAAAGTCCCATACCAGTAGTCTACCAAGCTCCATCAGCACACGAATCCTATACACCATATTGAAATGATGCACATTTCGTATCTGATGCATTTGTCGCACCGCGTCCCGCGTAACAACATATATGTATGAGGTGGCGCCAGCTGCAAGTTTGGTATGCGATGGGTACGCAGTACCAAGCCGTGCATTACGTCATGTACGTATGGGGTCACGTCCGCTGTGCGTTGCGTATGCGACAAGTGCTCGCTGCCAGGCCCTGTCTTATGTCACAGACGTATGATGTCGCGCCGGGTACGCCATTCCCTAATTATTTTTATGTCTCAAAAGTATATGTAAATAACTTTAAAGTGTATATGAGTGCAAGCGATAATCTTGAATATTTTAAACATTTATATATTTCTAACTGTAATAAACTTATATTATAGTAAATATATTGTCTCAAAATTGCGTCGAGTGCAGTCTCCTTGCGCGCTGAGTGCGCGATTGGCATATGACCTTAAATAAAAGCACTTCATTAGTCCATAACATTTCCCATTGTAGCAGTTGCAAAAAGCCACCCATTTTAGTCATTCTCTCTACAGCATTTGATGAGACACACCTCTTCTGCTTATAGAGTTTTTTAAAACATTTTGCTATGTACACATATCTTACACTACACACAACATGCAACCACCATCTTTATCAATATTCATGGTCTGTAAAGTAGCCTTCCACCTGTGAGAGGTACACACCTAAAAGTTACATAACCAAAGTTTTCCCCACTGCCAGAGGTAACATGCTTGCATCCGCTGTCCACAGCACAATGTAATGTGGTACAACCCAGGGGCAGTATCATGCATAGATAATGAACACATGGACACAGATAGATAGTGGAAGTGGGTATGGGCATGTGCGCTCGACACCTTTTTATTACCAAGGTCACATATCCAGTGACGTCTGTGGTGGATGTCTGTGGAGTGAGTGTAAATCAGCCCTCAGGGAATAGTTGCTGCTATCATCAACTACAACAGTAATCATTGGACCACACACATACATTCAATAATAAAAGAATCAATAGTTTGTGCTGCAGTAAGGTAGGGACAGTAGATGTGAAATAATACATAAAAATATTCTATCGTAAAAGAACCACAACTTGTTGTATACTGAGACACAATCAATAGATCTGAAATAATACACAAAAAGATTGTATCATAAAGGGTCCATCAGTTCTAGTGCTCTCAGATAGCCACATCAAAAGCATTCAGCATGTGCACAGCCAGCGATGATGCATGCTGCGGGCGGGCCATACTAGGAGTAATATCTGTTGCCATCAATACAGCATCATCTGCAATAGCGACTCGATCTGAATTGTGAACACTGGTGTCTGCAGTGTAGGCCAGAGACAGTAGTCGGCAAGGGCCCACAGGTACGTAACGTGGACTTGAGCTACCCAGTTTGTCATACGTGAAGCAACAAAAAGCATGTGCGGAGCCTGCGCTGATGCGAATGCGTAGTGTGGACAGAGCGCACTGCAGCAATGTCTTTTCTTACAGTACTACCTCATCTACAATACCGACTCGATCTGAATTGTGAACACTGCTGTCTGCAGTGTTAATTGAAGGCAGTACTGACACAGACATCCATGAATACTTTTTCTCACTTCCTCTTCACAAAATACAACAACATAAATTACAGAAAACTCTGCAATAAATAAATCAAAACAATTCGAATTGCGATTTCCACTGTCCACAGTGTAGACTATTCAGTGTTCCTTTGCACTTGCAATATAAATTTGTTCATGTAGTAAACTTATAAGTCATCTAAAAAAATGTCTTCAAGCAAGTATACTAAAAGGATATTGTGTATATTTCAATAGACGTTGTAGTTACTGGACTATTGGATTCTGTAATTAAACAATCACTAATTGATCTGAATTGTGAACACTTCTGTCTGCAGTGTAGGCCAGAGAGAGCAGTCAGCAAGGGCCCACAGCTCAAAACGTTGACTTGAGCAGCCCAGTTTGTCATAAGTGAAGCAAAAAAAAGTGTGTGCGGAGCCTGTAATGATATGTATGCATGGTGCAGACAGTGCGCACTAGAGCAATGTCTTTTCCTACAGGACTGCGTCATCTACAATAGCGACTCCATCTGAATTGTGAACAGTGCTGTCTGCAGTGTTAATTGAAGGCAGTTCTCACACAGACAACCATTAATACTTTTTCTCACTTCCTCTTCACAAAACACAACAACATAAATTACAGAAAACTCTGCAATAAATAAATCAAAGCAATTTGAATTGCTATTTTTGCTGTCCACAGTGTAGACTATTCAGTGTTCATTTGGACTTGCAAGATACATTTGGTCATTGTAGTAAACCTATAAGTCATCTACAAAAAATTCTTCAAGCAAGTATACTAAAAGGATATTGTGTATATTTCAATTGAAGTTGTAGTTACTTGACTACTGTATTCTGTAATTAAACAATCACCACTCAATCTGAATTGTTAGCCCTGCTGACCGCAGTGTAGGCCTGAGGCAGTGGCTATTAACGCCTCACAGCCACGTACCGTTGAATTCAAAAGCATGGAGTTGGTTGCACCAGATCGGAGACTTTAACTTCTGACATCCTCAACCATAGAATCAAGACCCCATTTCACTGTTCGGACCTGTTGTACCGCGGTGTACTCCACCGACTGGTGTCAACCAAGCACAAGAATCATGTGCAACAGTTAGCTACGCAAGCACAGAGTCTGATGCACCTCAACGGAGGGAGTTCTATGAAAGCCAAGCAGCAAGTCATATCGGACATCTTCCATTGTGGAATCAACATATCGTTCCACTGTTGGGACCTAGAGTTGGTTGCACCTGGTCAGAGGTGGTAAACAGAAATAATCATAGACTTTAACTTCTGACATCCTCAATTATAGAATCAAGACCCGTTTCACAGTTTGGACCTGCTGTACCGCAGTGTAGTCCAGCGACTACATTCAACCAAGCCCAATAATCTTGTACAGCAGTTAGTTACGGAAGCACAGAGTGTGACGCAACTCAACGGAGGGAATTCTGTGAAAAGCAAGCATCTGGTAATATCGGACAACGTCCATCGTCCATTGTGGGATCAAGACACATGCCACTGTTGGGACCTAGAGTTGGTTGCACCTGATGGAAGGGAGTACCTTCATCTCCACTCTCATATGCAGTTCTAACATCATCCATTGTGGGATCAAGACACCGTTCCACTGTTGGTACCTGTTCGACTACTGTGTTAGTAGCACAGAGCACTCCACGCTGCTGGGCCTCAGGCTGGGCACAGTGTGCCTGTGTCGCGGTAGCCAGCGTTGATCTCAGGAGCCTTCCGAGTTCGCAGACCTTGCCCAGGAGCTTCCGCCGGCACGTGGTGGGCCCTATTTCACATACGGCGGTGTCGAAAGGTGAACTGTGCAGCATATATGCGTCGCAGCGTCAATGCCGGTTTCCGAGTACCAGCACGCTGAGAGCATCATTCACACAGCCACCTTCGCTCACATGGGCAACCTTGTGGCGGTGTAAGCTGCACAGGCCTGGCAGATAAAATTGACATTCCATAAGAGAACCACACCCAGAGAAACGTGCCTTTTATTCTTACCCCTACAGTAGCCTTTGCTTACGCCGAGCCAGCCCACTACGTGAAAGATTTTGTGGGGGGGGGGCACGTATGCTCTACATTTCCGTAATCTTCCCTACTGACTGTACTATCATGGTAGCGTCCACTATCCACTTCATTCAATACACCATCAGTCTATGTTGACATGTACATGTCTGTTCTCTGCATACTCAAGTCTGTCCGGCACATCCCCTCAACACTTTGCATTGTATACTTTTATAATCAAGAATCACTTGCCACCTTCTCACATACTTTGCTCCCATCTCTCCCCACATTCTGCATTGTGTAACAGAGGTGCCATGCCATGTTTGGTTTGTGTACATGACTAGCCACGGTTCCCACAGTGCGTAGTGTAGTTGTGTCTGCTAGGTGTACATGTTGTTTGTCATGTTGTATGTGATTATACAAGGTAGCATGTTTATACACGAGCAGTGGTTTCTCCCATTTACATATCGCTATCTTAAAGAGCATACAGAAGTTTTTTCTCACAAGTAAAAACTGCGACCACAATGGCAGTTATTCATTACTATCCAAGAATGTCCAACTGCACGACGCTTCTAAACTTACAGCCCCCAATCTTGCGTGCTTTCTTAAAAGCACGCCAACTCCCACAATTAAACCTACATTCACACAGCTTTCTAACAGCGGTTATCTGCTTCTCAATAACATTCACTCCTACGGAATGTGAGCTGGCATGCCATATGTCCTTACTGTTTTAAACCAAGTAACTGCATGTGGCAATGTCTATTCCCACCCACACAAAGTAACTCCCAAACTTCAACTTGGCCTTCAATCCCTACTTTGAAAACAGATTTCATTAAACTAACCAAACTGAAAGCGCTTTTGTTCAGAACAGAATGTCCCTCACGTCTGCAAAAGAAATTTATCGTTTGCAGTTAGCACAAACTTCAAGTAAAATACAGTCCCTTTTAAATACGAACCTCCCAGTACCGTTTGTGAATTGTTACACAATATTCAACACATTTCACACTCAAGGTCTGGCACACTTTTTAACATGGTCTCCTCCGGCCTTCTCACAGGCGTTCAAACTGTTTTTGGTATAATACCAGACTTTATTCATTTGATCATCTCTGGAATAACAGGAATAGTGCCCATAATTCTCGCTCTGATTGCGGCCATCCTATGACTATTTTTGCTTGTAAAAAATGGCTGCGCTCCCTGTGGTAACAACCATGTCCGACAGAATACGCCTCTACGCAAAGCTACATCAATACCGTGAAAAAATGGAAGCACATTTCGGCTGCCTGCCTCTATCTATTATCGGAGCCAGCTACAACATGACATTTATTTACACATATGCAATCTGCGTGCATCCATCTTTTTATTGCAAAACTTGCCCGTTCAACTGGTGAATGGATCTATGCCTTGCCCATATCCCAACAATCGCTCCCAATATCCAGCAGGTAATGCAGTATCTTGAAAACCATGAACTTGATTGTTCGGGCACTGGAGCAATGGCGGATGCCACGCAAAAAGGTATTGTGGCGTAATGGGATTTCTGCGCAGCCGCGAAAGATCTCTCTTCAATGTGCGACCTTTGACAACATCGCAGATTGCCTGCCAATTCAAATTGCCGCTCCAACATTCGAGGAACATTACTGTCCCTTTGAGGATATGAATTGGATCGCTTAGCTTTTCTCACACGTTGGCAACAATAACCTCTTGGAACTTTAAGCATCCGAAGAACTTCTGGACTGCAATCTCCAAGACTTGTAAGAAACTCACGTTATTCTTGGATTGATTTTTTCCATCTTTTTTTACTTTTCCTTTAATTTTTTTGAACCCCTTGGCAGCGGGGGTAATTCCCCCCGCTGTGCTGGGGGCGCGCACAGAGCCTCTGTGCTCATGACGAGGCACAGTGCTCGTGTGCTCATGATGAGCTGAGCTCGTCACGGCCACACCAGTTTTCGTGGAACGTTCAGCACAGCAGGGGAATTATCCCCGCGTGCGAGCGTTCCACGGCTCATATGAGCACACGAGCACCGTGCCTCATGACGAGCTCAGCTTGTCATGAGCACGGAAGGAGTTAATACACTTCAATTGTGCTACTTTCATAAAATAACTTTCTAAGTATGCTCACGCATTTGAACTCTGTTTTCATTACCCCTTACGTCTCCACTCTAACCAGGGATCGGTGATGTATGGCATATGCAAATACGCTATTTACTTGCTAAATTAGCCTAAACCCGACATCCATTCTGAAACCATGTCTATTCTTTGTGCACACGTCTCTCTGCCTGTTATTCACGAAGCCCTTTCACACAAATGTACTCTTTCTCAACCCGTGCTCACAAGCTGGCGATCGAGATCAAAAAACACAACATTGTTTAGGAACTGGTTGCCACAGTGCGGTAATCATATCCTACCTTTATTTTCATTATACAATTTAGTCATTCTTGTCTAATAGCTATTGTTCATGTCACATGGAACTGTAACAGGTAATGTGGAATTCACTGATGCAGGAGCTTCGGTTTGAATACAGCGGAAGCCGTTGTAGTTTACCTCAGCTTGATGCCTTAGCTCTCTGCACAAGAATGTTTTTTTGAAATAGCTGAAGACAATAATGTATGGTCTGACCAGAAGGGTACCGAATGTACTTCTCAGAAGCGCAATGTTTATATGCCTCCTCAAAGGTCCAATGTGGGTAGAACTATTATCAATTCCGACATGCACCAGATTGAATCTACTTTACAACAGATTACTGACTGTTCTACTGTTGATAATTTGGTGTTACAAAAAAGCATTACCAGGATACCTAAAAAGTTTGATGATTACATTTTGCAATTTCTTTTTTTTCCTTTGTTTTCTTAAATGATACATGTGGTAATCGTATCCTACCTTTATTTTTCTTATAGAATTTAGAGTCATTCAAGTCTAATAGGTATAGTTTATGTCACATGGAACTGTAACATGTAATATGGAATTCAGTGATACAGGAGCTCACGTTTGAATCCAGCAGAACAGGTTGGAGTTTTCCTCAGCTGGATGCCTTAGCTCTTGCACCAGTGGGTCCATTTATGGCACTTAAATAAAGACACTTTTTATATAACTTTCAAACTCCATCGCTTTATTACACACAGCCACTTTCTTAGACACACCTGATTTCACCATTTTTCTTCTGTGGCATTGTAACATTCTGCAATATATTCTTCACGATTATTTATTTATTCCTGCTTGCTAAAACACTGCATTCGAGTCTTCAGACCGGTAGAGGTGAGTAGTTCACTTCCCACTTCCTGTATAGTATAAATGCATACTAACACTACTTACACAGGTATGCTACAGCGGCCAGTATCCTACAGCGCCCACAGCACATCACTTTACATCAATCAGCTCACGGCTTAGGGTCACGATTTCAACCCAGAGTCTTCAGACTGGTACCAGTGAGTAGTTTGCTTCCCACTCCCGTTGTACTCTAAACGCATACTAACGCCACCTGCACAGCTATGCTACAGCGTCCAGTATGCTACAGCGCCCAGAGAACATCAGTTTAGAGCACTCAGCTCACAGTTTAGGCGCACGCTTTCATCCCTGAGTGTATCGGCTCTCACCTCAGCACCATCACACAATGGGCAAAACTGCACTTTCACACCGGTACGGATAAATACTTAGTTTCGGCCAGTATGCTACAGCGCCCAGAGCACATCAGTTTACAGTACTGATCTCACGGTTTGGACGCAAGCTTTCAGCCCCGACTGTACCGACACCTCACCTCAGCACCATCTCACTCTGTGCAAACCACCACTTTCACACCTGTAGTGATTGTATTGTAAGGGGAGCTTATAAAGCGCACTGACACCGTGGGTTTCCTGGCGCTGGTTGAATGCTAAAGGACCAGAGGGATTTAGCCAGATTGAGGGAAGAGCCATGTTTTTAGGGATTTACGGAAAAGAATGAGAGAATTAGAGGTTTTGAGAGAGAGGGGAAAGGAGTTCCAGAGTTTAGGGGCCAGGAATGCGAATCTCCGGCCTCCAGATCTGCAGAGTTTGATGGGGGGGATGAGTAGGAAGTGAAGGTGGGAAGATCTCAGGTTCCGTGAAGGACAATAGGGCCTGATAAGGGATTTCAGAAAGACGGGACAGGAGCCAGATAAAGATTTAAAAGTGAGGCAGCCGATCTTAAAGGCTGCCCTCGAGATGACAGGGAGCCAGTGCAGTTTAGAAAGAAGGGGTTTGGCGGATTGCCATTTCGGAATCCCAAGGGCCAGTCTCGCCGCTTGATTTTGAACAGATTGTAGTCTGGAGAGAGATGTTTTAGGCAGACCGTGGTAAATAGAGTTCGAAAAATCTAAGCGGGAGTGGACAAGGGCCATAATTACTTGCAGAAGAGCTTCAGGAGTGAGGAGATAGGCCACCTTCCTGATCCTGTGCAGCTGGAAAATACAGGAGGAGACAACCGTCCCCACTTGGGGCCCGAGGGAGAGGCCGGAGTCAATAGTGACCCCGAGACTTTTTACCGAGGCCACAGGGGTGGGGGGGGGGCAAGTTCTGCCAGCCAAAAGTGCGGACCCCAGTGGGTAGAGCTCCTGCCAGGAAGAAGAAGCTCCGTCTTTCCGGGATTCAATTTGAGCTGGTTTTGACACATCCACTGTAGGATGTGGGACATGGCTGCCTGGAAGTTAGGAATAGCAGAGGGGGAATCGAGAGGAAAGATGAGTTGCAGGTCGTCCGCGTAGTTAAAAACGGTGACGTCCCACTGCCTCAGAGAAAAAAGGAGGGGTTGAAGATAGAGGTTGAAGAGAAGAGGGGATACAGAGGAGCCCTGGGGGACCCCGCAGGGCAAGTGTTCCCCAGGAGCTCTAAGAGTGCCCAGGCTGAGGGTCTGAAACCTCCCGGTCAGGAAGGATTTGACCCATGCCAGCGCCAGGCCCTGGATGCCAGCCTGCTCGACACGGTGGAGGAGGATGTTGTGGTCCACCGTGTCGAAAGCGGCTGACAGATCTAATAAAACCAGGGCCTGGGGGGTACCCTTGTCAGCGCCGTCTCTCAAGGCATCCAGCACGGCCAAGATCACAGTCTCAGTAGAGTGGCCGGGTCTGAAGCCGGCCTGATTGGCCTCGAGAAAGTTGGAGCTCTTGATGAACTGTGAGAGACAGGCGGTGGCGTGGGTTTCCAGGATTTTAGAGAAGAAAGGCAAGAGAGAGATGGGGCGGTAGTTCGCCGGAACGGCGGGATCAGCCCCAGGCTTCTTCAGTAGAGGCACCAGAACGGCCTCCTTGAAGGAGCAGGGTACCGTACCGGACGAGAGAGAGGAATGCAGCAGGGGAAGGATGCAGTCGGTTAGAGAATGGCAGATGTCTCGTAGTATGGTGGGGGGACAACAGTCGTCTGGAGATCCAGACTTGATACGGGTAGCCAATGTGGCCAAGGAAGTGGGGTCTAAGGGAGAAAACTGAGTGAAAGAGAGGGCATTGTGGGGGGGAGAGACGGAGCCCGCGCCAGGGGGGGTAGCCGGGATGGTGTCTTTAATCAAAGCAATTTTCTGAATAAAGAAAGTACTTAGCGCGTTACAAGATTCCTGTGTGGGGGCCTGAGTCGGAAGTGTCCTGGGGCCGGAAGTGAATTTGTTAAGGACTTTAAAAATCTCTTTGAACTTGCAAGGGGCGGATAAGATTTTTTCTGAGGCATAAGCTTTTTTGGCTGCGGAGATGGCTGTTTTGTACTTATTGCGCGCGGCCACATATACGCCTCTACTAGACGAGCAGTAGTCTCTCCTCCACCTGCGCTCAGATCGGCGGAGTTCCAATTGCAGGGTCTTGAGGTGGGGGGTGAACCATTTGTGGGAGTGGCAATGTCGGGATCGGGGGAACTTAGTTAGAGGGGCAAAAATATCGCTGGCTGTCGTGAGCCAGTCAGAAATATGCCCCTGAAGCTCGTTGGTGCTTAAATCGTTGGGGAGCAGGGGACGGGTTAGAGAGAGGTGAGATAGAAGTTTAGAGGAGTCGGCGGCTCTCCACTTGCGGGCGGTGCCGCCCTCCTGCAGTGGGATCCTGATCTGGCCGACAGCCGAGAGAGTGGTGTCAATCAAAAAGTGATCGGACCACACACAAGGTGTTATAAGCGGACAGGAGGACTTTACCCCGTGGACCCAAATGTGGTCAAGGATGTGGCCGCCATTGTGAGTGGCGGACCTGACTAATTGAGTGAAGTTCAGGCTCGAGAGGGCCTCGAACAGTTCGATGGCATGGGGGCCAGCGTCCTCATTCTGAAACCAGTAGTTGAAGTCACCAACAATGACAGTGCGGGGGGAGGAGGTAGCAAGGTTAGTCAACTGTTCAATAAAAGAGGAGGGGAAGGAAGGCATGGGGTGGGGGGGGCGATAAAGTACCATTAGGGTAACTGCACCTACCTCGGTCCCAAGACGGAGGACCAGGTTATCCACTTCAGGGAGGGTCATAGTGGCGGAGGCGATAATCTTAAGATTCTTGCGTATTACCGCTGCCACCCCTCCTCCGGAGCGGCCCCCAGGACGGTTGGTGTTCAACAGAAAGTAATCTGGGGGTAACGCAGCGAGGATGTCAGGGAGGGAGTCGTCGGTGAGCCAGGTCTCAGATAGTAAGAGAACGTCTGGCCTCTCCGTCATGAGAAGATGGAAAATATCGGCTTGATGCCTGACCAAAGAACGAGTGTTTAGGTATAGTACCCGGAGCTGCGACTCAACAAGAGCAGGAGCAATGAGAGGTAACGCCGGCCCCAGATGAGGGGGGGAGTACCCTGCAATCCCCAGTGAGGTGATCCTGGCCCAGGTATCGGGAGATAGGGGGCAAGCAGAGGCTTGTAGTTTCATAAGAGCAGAGGGGGAGTAAGAAATAGCAGTGGCGGCATCCCTGGCCCCTGGGCCCGTCCAGCCACGGACGGGCGCAGACGGGCAGGACTCTGGCGTGACTCCGGCGCGCCTACGTCGCGCCCGCTGCACTCGTCCGCTGCGCTGACGCATGAGGGACGTTTAAGTAGGCTGATGACGAGGGGGGTGGGCGGAATCAGCAGGGCGGGTTGGGAAGTGGTTTTAAAAAAGTCAAGTCGGCCGCTCGTGGTCAGCGGGACAGGGAGGCTGTGCTGCTCGTAATCAGCAGAGAAGACAAGGTATTTAAAAAATGATAGATAAAAAGTGATAAACACTTCACTTCACACTCCCTGTATAGCACACTCTAAACACCCCACAGACGTTACAGTGCTTTGACCCTCCTCTTTCCTAATTTTTTTGCCCTTTTTTACCCTTACTTGCTTCAACGGAAACACAAAAGGGCGCCCATCACTTCCTAGTTGCAACCGAGCGCCCAGAGCACATGAGTTTACAGCACTCAACTCACGTTTTACGCGCATGCTTTAATCCCCGAGTGTACCAGCACCTCACCTCAGCACCATCTCTTTTTCACACCGGTAGGGGTAAATACTTCACTTCACACTCCCTGTATAGCACACCCTACACACCACAGACGGTACAGTGCTCCTATATATATATATATATATATATATATATATATATATATCCCAGCATCACTTCTTGCACTGTGGCAAGCTCACGCTGGGTAGCGCCCCCTCAATAGACCATGAACACCAATTCACTTCATATGTCTTTTCTGCTGCATATAAAGAGAAACAGGCAGCAGCTCATTTTCATTCCAGCGTGTTTTATTTATAACCTCTGACCTGATTATGCGGTGGCAGTGTTCCCGTCTACACGTATTCTCAAACTTTCAGAAATTGGATCTGGTTTCTATTGTCGAAGAACTATAATCTGGCTTGGTACTTTTGACCGAACTCCGCCCAAGGGAGATATTTGTGACTCCCTAAGAGAGTGACATCACAAACTAAATCGTTTTTCAGAAGTCACACAGTGCAATCTGTTTTTAAAAGGGTCATCAATACCACATTAACCTTTCGTCCTGATGATGGTCTTGGGATAATACCATATAAGACCGAAACGTCGACATACCAGTCCATGTCTGCATTTATTTTTATTCATTATACAGACTGGATTTCTTATCTTTTGTATTTATGGAATGAATGTTCGTTTCCTTATACTTAAGATTTGGTAGCAATTAAGTTGATTATGTACCCTTACAATTTATGAGTTTGATTCAAATATATAAAGAATAAGTCTCTTTGAAATATAAATTTCTGTGTTGCTTTTCTTTTTTGAATTGGTTTCTAATGTCTGAATAGTTCTAATTCCTCAAAGATAGGGGCCTATTATGATTGCGGAATTTCCGCATCCTCCGGGCCGGCGGAAGTCACCGCCGGCCCGGAGGATGCGGAAAAACCGCAGCGGACCCACCAAAGACCCACCGCCACATTAGGATGGCTGGTGGGTCCTGGTTTCCGTCCGCCGCTTTTCGGCCGCGGTTGGCTTACAACCGCGGCGGAAAAGCTCTAATATGGTGGCGGTGTTTCTCAGACACCGTCCGCCATATTAGGATTGCTGCCAAGATATGCTTTTCCGCTGCGGGTTTACCGCCGTTGAAAAGCATATGGATCTTCACTGCAGGGGCCCGTTGCGGGCCCCCTAGGTGAAGGGTGGGTGGGGGGTGCACATGGGGGGTACCTATGGTACCCCCCTGTATTTCTATGCAGAAAGCGGCAGGCACCGCGTGGTGCCTGCCACTTTCTACATACAAATGCAATGCGTGCATTTTTAACATTGCTGCGGGTGCAGCTTGAAGCTGCACCCGCCGCAATGTTAAAAATAGAGGATGTGACCGCCAGGGTGGCGGTCACATCCTAATAGCACAGGAGGGAACGCCGCAGCCCATGCGGACGTTCCCTCATCCTCGGTGATCGCGGACGGACTCAAGTCCGTCCGCGATCATAATCGGCCCCCTAGTGTGGTAGTATTTGAGGTCTAATCACCAATTTGTGGGTGTCACAACAACTACGACAGCTACTGAAAATTTCAGTTTAAGAGCTCTAGTGACATAGACCTTTTGACGCTGTAACGTTGAATTTAAAAATAAAACCCTTGCTGGTACCGTCATTTCATACTTATTTAACACAAAAGCACCAACATTTTCCTAACGCGTTTTGGAACAATCGGCTCCTTGGACCTTTGTCCTGCTTTTCTTGTGAATAGGTTGCACTTGGCTCAATGATTCCGAAATCATTCTCAGAGGATATTGGTTAGACATTTCCTTCCTAGCTACTTTGGCTGTTGGTCCAGCAGAGATGAACCTACAAAGCTCTGTGTTTGATTTACAGAGATATTAAAGGTGAAGACCCTGTCTATCTCAGAAGGAGGGTGTGCTTGTACAGGCCTGGTCGTGCTTTGCACTCTTCTTGTGCTATTCTATTTCAGGTTCCTATGACTCAGTAAGGTTGTACTGATGGTTGTTCCTTTTCCTACATTAGCGCACTGGTGTGGGATTCACTCCATCTCTCTCATAGGCTTCCATCAACTTATTTGTCATAAAGGGAAAAATAGAACATCTGGCTTTTTTAACATTCCTAATTCGGTTTGCTCTCTACTTTTGTTTCCAGCACCTGGATGCTCCTTTCTGGGGTAGTATAGTATATTCACATAAAAATGACAGTTAAAGTACAGTTATGGTTATGAATTTAAATAAACAAACTGAAATTCACAAGTTATGGTTAGCTCTACAATCCATGACTCCCACAACAGTCATAACTCACTCTCCAAATGAAATGCTCATGACATCACCGCAATGTGACAGATGCAATTAAATAATATATAAATCATGTTACAAGTTAGGGGCCAAATGCACGACAGATGTTTGCATGCGCAAATGGGTTTTAGACCTGTTTGCGCATGCAAAAAACCTGTGGACCATGTACTAACCCTATTTTGCGAGTTGCAAATCATTTGCGACTCGTAAAATAGTGTTTCACGACTCACTATTAGGAAGGGGCATTCCCTTCATAATAGGGACCCCAAAAGCTATGTAAGAATGTTTTGCGACCGCTATTGCAGTCTCAAAACACTCAGTTTACCACCCTTCCCAGAAGGGCGGTAAAGCACTCGCAAACGGGAAGGGGTCCCCAGGGGACCCCTTCCCCTTTGAGAATGCATGCGCAAACATTTTTTAAGGGCAGGCAGTTGTCCCAGGGACCACCACTGCCTGCCCTTCAAAAGGAAAATGAAAAATTACATTTCTATTTTTTTAAATGCATCCCGTTTTCCTTTAAGGCTGCATTTAAAAAAAAAAAAACATGCTTTATTTAAAAGAAGTCCCAGACATGGAGGTCTGGTGACCCAAGCAGGCCACCATCTCTGGGAGTGCCAGCCATTCCAAATGGGGTTGCAAATTGCGACAGCCTTATTAATATTCATGAGGCATGCAATTTGCAACCCCATTGGGGATCGCAATCAGAGTCTTAGACACTGTTGTACATTGACTTTTGCGACTCAGCAATTGCGACTCACACTTTGTCGCAATTTGCAAGTTGCAAAAGTCAATGGTCGTACATCCGGCCCTAGATGATTTACCACATTAGCATTAACACTAAGTATGAGACAACAATGGAAATAGTGTTATTTATTTTTTAGTATTAGGTGGTATGCGTCAATATTGTGCTTTAATGTGTTGTTACTCGTTGGTTTTATTTTTGTGGAGTAATAACAATTGTATTTGACATAGAAATTATTGAACCTAGGGCAAAATGGTCTTTTTTTTCCCGTTCTGGTTGTTCAGCTTTTGTGGGTCTGAAACCCAACTTGAGGGCAGCGAGGCTTGCACCATTAATATCTTTCTGCTAATAAATCATTTAGCTCCAGCAATAAATGTACTCCATGTACGCCAGATAGCTTAAGGCATTTCTAACGCCGCCTTTCCTGTTTGTGATGAGGGTTTCCTTTAAGGAGGTTTATTGAATGGTGTGGATGTGTGAAGTGTCTCCACCGTGGTCAGTTGATTGGACATGTCTTGTCAGATCCTGTGTGTCGAGGAATGCAGTTTGCTGTTAACTGACAACAAAAACAACTTTTTGTCACTAAGGAAATCTACAAGCGCTGACAAGGCATCCTTTATGAAACAAGGCCAGCTTATTCGGAAGAACACTTTGTGCAGAGCGCGAAAACAGTGGTTACAGATGTCCAAGCAACAGGCTGCAGTAAAGATAATCTTTTATTCACCGTTATGCAAAGAGAAAGTCTGACTTCACAATAAAGTGAGTAAATTAACTAGGCATCCATGAATTGATGTAATTTAGGGCCTATGTATTAAGCCTTTTTCCCATTCGCAAATGGGCCGATTCTCAGAATCTGCCTGTTTGAGAATTGGAAAAAGCCTTTTGGGATGTATCATCCCAAAAAGGCCATTGCAAAATAGGAAATCGCAAAATTTGCGATTCTTTATTTTGCGAATGCAATTAAGGAATTGCAAATTGCGATTCCTTAAAGGCAATTCTGGAAGCACCAGAAATTTGCTATTTGTCCTTAAGGAATCGCAATTTACCACGAACTTCAAGTTGGTGGTAATTTGCGATTTTCTAGAAAAAAGCACTTTTTTCAAAGTGCCATGTGCGCAAAATGTGCACATATGCATATTTCAGGGGTGCAACAGGGTGTTCTTTAGGCGCCCTTGCAACCTTGAAATTGCATTCTCAATTAGCGATTCTCTAATTGGTAATTGCAAATTGAGAAGTCTCCCCATTCATTCCTATGGACCTCCTAGCCTATAGGAATGAATGGGAAGGCATTCTTTATTTGCGAATCTCAATTTGCGATTCACAAATAAGGAATATGTAGGATTCGCAAATTTGTTTGCAAATCCTACATACATTGCATTTTACGATTCTCTTATTGCAATTCGCTAAAAATCGCAATTTGAGAATCGTAAAACTCTTTTTCGATACATATGGCCCTTTGTCATTTTTTTTATAAATCACAGAATTTGAAAGGCTTCCTCAAGTGAAAGAAGGACTTTGGTAGACTCCCTGGTATATACCCCTCAGCCCTAACCCCAAGACTGGACATTGTCCATAGGCTTCTGTCTCTTTTCTTTCACAGAATGAAGCATTTCGATGGGAAGTTATTCCTGCCCCAAACTTCCCTGAGAGTGTGAGCATATGAGTCACTTCTCAGACACTTCACTATTTACACCAAAGCAGGGAAATGGGTCGAAGTGCAAGGAGCTGCAGGAAAAGATATTGAAATGTTTTTGTATACCCAAAATGTTGACACTTTTGTTGCCAATAACTACAGTGACAATGTCTACCCCCTTGCCGTTGCCAAAGCAGCTTCCAATCCTAGATATATCTACAAAAAATCCAGCCAACTGCCAGCTTCTCCACTACAGTAAGTAATTTGCAGATCCTGCAGCTGTCAATCACGACTCGTCATGTCTAGGTGTTGAGTTGTTGATGCCACATCTTCAGCATCTACGTCGCACACAGGACCACGCACATTTTAAGATGTTCCTTAGACTGCAGGCATAGCAGTGTGCAGTATATTATCACATAAGACACGATGGGTTGCACAAGCATTATAACTACAGAAAGTACTACTACAGGAAGACTCTTGCATGTCTTCCTGAATGGGCCACAAAAGGTCTAACCCTACTTGCAATTGAATAAATGCTTAAGGTTAACTCACGAAGTACAACTCTATAGACTCCAAAAAGCCTTTGTGACCGCCCCAGTATCTTCAATATCAACAGAACAACCCATTCTTTATAAATATTAGCTTTCTATATCTAATTATAAACAATTAAAAGGTAACTATCAGCCCATTCATTCTCTTATTTTCGTGGCTTGCCAGTATGACTTTACCTTTCATTTAGTAGACACCTACACATCATATAAAAAGTACATATAGGAAATACAAAACCGTCTTTAGTAGGAAGGAACACACTAGCATCTGTAACTCATACGTTCCATTCAAATTCAACCAAGCATTACAAAAATAAAACAAAGGAAAGGATCGCGTGATTAACTACATTCCTAAAGCAGTATACAGGCAACTGTCCAAAACGCACAGAAAAGTTAAAAACTAAATACAAAAAAATAATATAATGTAAAATATCAATTAATCTTTTCAGTTGCTTCATGGCTTAAGTTGACTCTCTGGACTAGGAAAATGCTTTTTTCCATGAAGTGTTTTATCAAGATGTGTGTGTGAGAAATTGGGTTGTTGGCTGAGGGGGTGAAACACTACTCTAGCAACAGTCACAATCTTGTCAGGGTGAACCCAGAAAAGCGCACAATTAACCTATGGTAGCTTGGCACAAAACCAGTCAGGCTTAACATTGAGAAAATGAGTAAAGTATAAATGCAGCACATAAACAGTAATAAAGTGAAAACACAACACAAGAAATTTCCCACACCAATTCAGAAAAATAGAGGGAATTGCAATACATTATTTGACAACCAAACAATAAAAACCCAATCAGTAGAACTGGAGTTATGAATGTTAGGAACTTTAAAGTGAAAATAGGTCACTAAAAGATCAAAATGCCAACCGCAGACTTCTAAGTAACGTGTGAAAGGGGTAAAGTCGAACATTAGGGTCACCCCTGATGGAAGCGTAGGTCGGAAACACAAAGGGGATTGGTCCTGGTCTTCACTCACCTTTGGACTTAGAAGATATTTCAAAGAAAAACATCTGAGAAAGTAAAGTTCAGCGGGGCAAGGCAGCCAGAGCTGTCCGAGGAGGAGGTGGTATCAGCAGGGAATCGCAGGAATTGTTTGAAGTAAAGATTTTTTCATTCGGAGTTAGTTCACTTTATTGGAAGTTGAAAATATTGAGCAGAACAAACCTGCAGGCTATAGCTAATGAGGGCTCCTCGAGGCTGGATTTGCTGCTGTGGAGAAGAACATAGCATGAGCTACCACAAAGTCAGGCAAAAAGGCAATGCACCTTGGATGAATCCGTGAGCAAGTAGATCCTGGTTTCCTCTTAGTTCTCAAAACACTTTTTGGCTGAAAATCTTTTAAGTCTACGTTTTGGATTTGGGTCATCTGGGCGCCTTTAGCACCACTTCTAATGGTCCAGGACTGGAGAGGCACCACTTGGTGGGTCAGGACCCACTCAGGCTGGGTCCATGTGTGGGATAAAGATGGTTGGAGCCTTTTCTGTCCCTGAGGCTGTGATCGGGAGGCCAGCCAAAGAGCCCTTAAAGTCACAATGGAAGTCTTGGTTTCAAGCATAAAAGCTGGTCTCAAGCAGCGAGTCAGTCCTCTAAACACAGCAGGACAGTTATATAAAGTATACAGCAGTTCACAGGCAGCAGGGCAGTCCTCTGAGAATTCTCCCACAGGTCCAGAAGAGAACTAATGAGTGGGTCTAAGGATCTGAGTTTTATACCTGGTACCAGCTTTGAAATAGAAGAACCTTCTAAAGTTTTTCCCCGATAGATGTTTTGGGGATTTTCTGCCTCCCTTCCCAGGTGCTAGGCTGCCGGCAGTCACAGTAGGCTAGTATGAAGTTCTTTGTATGTGAGTTGAAGCAGCGTCTTTGAAGTACAAGTGGGGCTGTGCAAAGGTCTGCCACCTATCCTGCTTGGATGGCTCATCCTTCCAACAAATATACACAAGAGTATTCAGTTCCTAAAGTTCAACAGTGGAATGGGTGTGTTTAGGTACAGTAAAACAGAGGTGGGGTATGCTCCAATGGGAGTAAGTGCCTTCACACACCCGTATTGGTGTCATGCTTCATCACTGGTCAAGCTCCTCATCGGGGGGGCGTAGCTTGGCCGGCTGGAAGATGACAGCACTTTGAGAGGGCTCTGCCGGCAAAGCCTTTTTATCCGCAGTGATCCTGCGAACCCCGGGTTTACTGACCCTCCTTTTCACGCTGCTCTGACTCCTTAACTCCTGGGGTGACGCCCGATCCCCCTGCCGAACCCGGCCGCTGATGCCGCATCAAGATCTGCCACCATTTCCAGCCCTGGGTGTGGCTGCCGGACCTGCCTGATGGTGTGCATGGCTTGCAGCCGGGCTGATGCTGAGCTGACGTCTGCCGACGTTGGCCTGCCTGGACCGGACCATCTTACTGATGACAGTCCACTGCCCTGATGCCTCATCTCCCTGGTAAGTCACATTATAGCTGGGGCATTCTGCTGCCGCGTCGGGGGCACGCGCACCGTACCACAGGCCCTGGACCTACTCCTACGTTGTCGGGTGCCCTTCGCCTCCCGTAACCTGAGGTGCCCTTCGCCACCGGCTCCTTCAATCGGGGCTCCACAACGTGGGCAGCGCAACCCATGCCTCCCTGCTGTTTTTTGCACCGCACGCGTGGGCTCACTGGGGTGCCTCTACAGTGTGGCCGTGGTGGCCTTTTGGCTCCTGCGGCTTTCCTCGATTGGCGCTCCGGGGCTCCACCTCAACCGTCCTGCTCGCCTGGATCTCCCTGCCTGCACTATATTGTGGCTTGGTCTTGCTGATTTGCCTTGGGGCCCTGCCTGCCTGGGACCCTAATTGACTCAGCGTATGTTTGGGGCTCGCCCCTCCCTCCTTCGGCCCACCTGTTTCCGGCCTTGCTCAGATCCTCCACCAGGCATGCTACTAGCACCTGCTGCTGACCTCTCCATCTACAGCCCCACCTGCCCGATCTGACACTTCGTCGCCTCTCCTCCGGACCTGCATAATCACCCCTGAGCCTGATCTGACGCTGCTCCCCCCCTGCTGGCCCTGACTTCGCCGGCTCAGGTTTTTGCCCAATGCCTTACCAGTCCTGGCCTTCCCCTTGGGTCCTTTAGCTGCTACTTTCCCTGGTGTGACAGTCTCAGGCATATTTTTTCTTGTTTGCCCCTGCTTCCCCTTGCGCCATGACTCCGCCTCCTGCTCTTCAGTGGTTTAGGTGACGTGCTTGTGTGAGTGCTGGCGGCTTGATCATGGGAAATGCATAAAGAAACAGTGTCCTGATTGGTAAGGATATATAGACAATTAATTGCGCATGCAAACAGCATTACTGGCAAGGTAACGAAGGAGAAACCACATTGATTCAAAAAAGATAGTTAATCATCTTTATGTTTTCATATAAGTTCTGGTCATGGAAAATACAGTTAAAGGCAGCACTGCATAAAATGAATTTTAAGACAACCAAAGAACACTTGGTGCTTGAAAGTGAATATGGTGAAAGTGGCGGCGCAAGTGAAAAAAGTGAACAGCAGGGACGGCGCACTGTGACAAAGTGCAAATTATTTACAGTGAGTGGCTCTAGGGTAGGTGACAACGTGGTATCACAGTACATAAGATTTTTAGATTTAATGTTGAGCCACAGTAATGGAGTACGCCAGTTAATGTGCTGTTAGGTCGATGGCGTTTCGATCTCAGTTAATTCGGATCGTCATCAGGACTAGGTTGTCTGAGTCAGGGAGTGCTTGGTTTCCTTCCGCATGTGGGGAGAGCTCGTGCTTAGTTATAGCTGTCCCATCCTTCGGAGGGGGGGGCATAAGGATCGCCCTAGTTATCCGAGGTGAGGTGAAGCGATATAAATATGGCCTGAGGGCATTGATCTAAGCGGTGCTTGAGACGGCCGTCCGCGATCAGCTGTTGTGAGGGCACATCTGTGCAAATCCGCGTGCCGTGTCGTGACTCGATCTCCACAGCTTGACACTGTTTCTTTATGCATCGTATCTACCCAGTCCTGAACTGGTCTATGGGTTACACTCCTGTAAATTCTACAACATTGATCATGGGAAAGGCAGATCCCAAGCAGCCCAAGCTGGCCTTTGACCAACGTAGGCAAACCTGACAGGTTAGGACGGGCCTGCAAACTTGCTACCCAGCCTGAAGCAGGTCTGGCCTGGGAGGACAACCTTAAATCCATCATGCTGGATGTGAAGGCCACAGTTACTGGCATCCCTGCCCAGTTCAATCAACTATCCACCCGTCTTGATGCTGTCAAGGCACGGGTAAACTCGCACGACGCGCAGCTGACTCATGTGGAGGTGAGGGTGTCCGATGTGGAAGGCGCTGCAACTAGAGACCACCAGAAACTCCATTAAATGGACAAGGTTCTAGAGCTTATTAAGAACAAGAATGAGGATTTGGTGGAGCGCTCCCGTAGAAGTAACCTCCGCATCACAGGCGTGCCCGAATCCTCCAACATTTCCAAAATGGAGGACTTTGTTGAGCAGCTGATCCGGGACTTATTTGGCGAGGTTCTTTCCTCTGTCTTCATCGTAGAACGTTCCCATAGCTCTCTGGGTCCTCGGTCTGCGCCTGGCCTGCCTCCTCATCCAATCATCGCTAAATTACTAAACTTTCGGGACCTGGATGCCGTTCTACGTGCAGCCAAAGAGTAGAGTGAAATTTGCCATCAAGGGACCTCTTTGGCCTCTTACTCTGACTACACTATGGTGGTGCAGGCTGCCCATCATGAATTTCTCCTGGCCAAACGACTGCTTCAGAAACACAATGTCGCCTACACCTTGGCTTACCCAGCCAAGCTGCGAGTTCAGCAGGGCTCAAAGGTTCATATGTTTAGGAAGCCGAAAGCGGCATTCGCCTATGACAAAAAGCAGGACGAACCACAGCGTTCCTCGTCTCCCAGCTCTCAGACTGTGGCCGGTGGTGATATGAGTGACAATGAATGAATGCAGCCCTTTTCTCCTGGTTGTTTACGGTTTCTGTTCTATGTCAAGGCTATTTGCTCGGGCGGCACCACTCTCTGCTCATGCAGTTACTCCTGATCCCACCCTTCTCTGTTACTCTCCTGCCCCCTGGCTTGCGGGCCTGGTGGACTGTCTACTCTCATTTTGAGCTATACGCTATCTCGCTCGCTTCCTTATTTTGCGACCCTAGAGGGTGAGGCGCTTTGTTGCTCTCCTAAGACTACACTAATTTTCCGCAAACAAAGCCTGCGGCTTGGCCACCCTGTCCTAGAGGCAGAGGTGTTCGCTGTGCAGAGCCATGCCGCCACAGGATAATTCCCTCCTTCTTTGACTCTTGTGATTTTTCCTTCCCCAGTTGGGGTTTCCTTGTGTGGGTGGGATTGGGATCTTAACCTGATTGGGGGAATGGAGGGGGTGCAGGTTGGAGGGGTGCTATGCACTTGGGCACTGCTTCTTTTTGATCCTCCTTTTCCCTGTTGGGATTCTCCTGGGTGGGCAGGAATGGTTTCTCAACCTAATTGGGGGGTTGGTGTGGGTGGTGGGGGGGGGGGTTCATTGGGGTTGTTGCCTCCTCCTTGAGGCTTATTTCTTTTGTAATATGATCTTTTCTGTAATATGTTATTTGTTACATTGACTTCTACACTGCACATCCCTTCCTGATCACATCTGGCTTCCTCTTTGCATCTTTTTTTATCCACCATTCGCTTCCCTGGCATAGTGATATGACGGACATCACACTCTGGACGTGGAACGCCCGCGGTCTCAATTACCATCGTAAGGCCTGTTTAGTACAAGCCCACCTCATCCGTCATAAGGTTGACATCTGTTTTATACAGGAGACCCACCTGCTGCCCGCTATGTCCTTCAGGCTTCTCTCCCAGACATTGGGGCGAAACTCATTCCTCCTTCTATTCTTGTTATTCTCGCTGGGTTTCCATCCTATTGCGTAAGGGGCTTCCCTGGCATACATCTCAGGTCATTGCGGACCCTGGGGGCACTTTGTTATTTTGCAAGACACCCTCCTTGCCCAATCCCTGATTCTTGCAGCAATATACCTCCCCAACTCCGATGACCCGGGATTATTTGTGCAGGTTTGGCAACACATCTCTTCCCTGGGCCCTGCCACACTGCTCTGGGGGGTGGCGATTTCAACATTACACCTTTAGCCACCGTTGATCGTTCTGGTTCCTGCACTTTGCACCCACACGCTACCTCTCTCCTTCACTCCATACTCATGACAACTCACTTCTCGATGCGTGGAGGCATACCCATCCGGGGGCACGCAACGGCACTTGAGTTACTGGCTCTCTGGGATACTGGTCCCGCCTGGGCCTCTGGATCACTACTCCGAATGCTTTTGCATGGGTCTCCTCCGTAGAACATATGGTGTGTACCCTTTCTGACCATGCTCCCGTCCGCCTCAGCCTGCTCCCTAATGCACTCAGGGACCCAGTGTTCTGCGATGAGATCCAAAACACTATTGTGAACTATTTAGACCTTAACACAGGCTCAGTTGATTCCCATTCCACTCTTTGGGAAGGTTCTATGGTAGTGATTTGGGGCGAATGTATCTCTAAGCAGGCTGGCATACTGTGCTCTATTTGGGGTACCCTTGAGTGACCGGAGGGAGAAATCAAGGCTCTTGACTCTTCGCCATCTCTTAGCCCTAACCCTGACATCCTTGCACAGCTTCAGGGCTAACTTTCTGTCTTTAATGATGAGGCTTACAGTGTACTTTCCTTCTTGGGTAGGGAGGCGAGGGTGCACCGTTTAGGCGAGGGTGATCGTCCTATGCCAACCGCACGCTGCTTCCTATATCACAGCGCTCCAGGAAGGTGGCTTGGACAGAACGACCTCTCCTGAGGAGATGGTGCTAGATTTACCACTTTCTACACACAACTCTATGCCGCTGGGGCTGTGGCCTCGCACAATATCCTTGACCAATATTTTAACACTTTGGAGCTCTCCTCACTGGGCAACAGCCACCGGGAGTATCTCGACAAACCCTTCTCCAAGGAGGAGATCCTGACTGCCATCAATGGTCTACCTGGCGATAAGGCTCCGGGCTCCGACGGTCTACCCGCATCCTTTTACAAAGCCTTTGCGCCCCTCCTGGTGCCGCATCTCGCAGCTATGTATAACGACTCCTTTGAGTGCGGCCACTTTCCTCCTTCGCTTTGTGAGGCCCTGTTAATGCTTCTCTTGAACCCTCCTGGATGCTACCAAAGCTTTCAACACTCTTGAGTGGCCCTTCCTCGTCTATCTTCTCCCTCGGTTAGGCTTTAGCACAGTTTTTCTGTGCAAGATTCACCTTCTTTATTCCCTCCGGACGACTCGCCTCTGGATCAATGGTCAAATCACAGAGCCTATCCTCATCGCTAGGGGTACAAGGCAGGGGTGTCCTCTCTCACCCATGCTTTTGCTGTAGCTATGGAGCCCCTCGCCGCTAGGCTCCAGCAGCATCACACCCAGAGGAGTCTTGGCTTTGTGGCTCGAGCCTTGGTCGTCTCCATGAATGTGGACGACGTCACACTATGTCCATAATCCCCAAGAAAATCTTGGCCCCATGGTCCGCGAGGTGGTGCGCTTCGAGGGTCTATCTGAGATCCAGGTCAACTGGGGTAAATCTATTCTCTTTCCCCTGACTCACACCATGGTTCCCTTCACTCCAGAGTATCTGTTTGTACGGGCGTCGGGCCCACTAGATGTCTGGTCATTTGGCTCAGCCAGGGCATAGACAAACTCTGGAGGGTCACTTTTGGCCAGGCGGTCGACTGCCTTGAAACTAAGATCCACCTTTGGCGGTGCATGCCCTTGTCTCTGGCGGGGCGTATAGCCATCGTTAAGATGGTGGTGTTCCTGAAGTTTCTTTATTTGATTTTGAACATTCCCATCCCCCTCATGGCTCATTTTTTCGTAAACTTCACTCTCTGATTATTTCTCTTGTCTGGGCCGGGTGTCAGCCTAGAATCGCTTACAATATCCTCACGCCTCACTCATCGTGTGGCGGAATAGGCGCCACAGAATTCAAATTATACGCTCTTAGCGCCCAGGCCAGCTTTCTTCACTTCTGGCTGCACCCGCAAGCTGATCTTGAAGCCCCCTGGCAGCTCGAGACCGCCATCCTTGCCCCTGTAAAACCCCTACGTGGTGAGATTGACACCGTGGAGACCCGGCGATGGGCCTGGAATGGCTTTCGTAGATACTCCGGCGCTAGTATTCTCTCTGCCAGCGCCATGCCCGTCGGACACAATCCGGTACTCTCCCCTTTGCAAACCACCGTGATGGCCAAACATGTGACGTGCCTGGGGCTGTCGACGTTGTATGACGCCTATACGGCCGGCGGCTTCTATTCCCTTCCAGCCGAGTCTGACCCCATGGGTACTCTGCTGTATTACCAACTTAGAGCGTCCGGTAGGGAGCTGCATCCCGCGTTTCCTCAGCCCCCTCCATTAGCTGCCCTCGACTTTGCATACACATCTGCCTCCCCACGCAAACTTGTGTCTAGACTTCATGCCCTCACGCTGGCGGCATCCCAGATCTGCACTGACCGTGCCTGCGTGGCTTGGAGCGAGGACCACGGAACCGATCTCTTGCAGGAAGATTGGCTGTACTGTTGCAAGCAGACCAAACGGTTGTCCCTCAACTACCACCTGCACCTCATACATTTCAAATATCTGCATAGACTGTACCATTCCCCTGTCCAGCTGCACAAGGTATAGGTGTCACCGCTGCTCTTCCCCCGCTGTTGATTACACCCATCTTGCCTGGCTGTGCCCAAAGGTCTCTGCATATTGGCGCGCTGGGTGCACCGCCGTCACTGAGATCACCACTACAGCTCTCATGCCTGAATCGCTGCTATGTCTTTAGGCTTCGTGAAATATTGTTCGGACACCTCCCGCCGGCTCACTGCTATGCTGCTCGTTCTCGCATGGCGTAGGGTTGCCATGCACTGTCGTCGGAGACGCGAGCCCACGCTTGGCTTGAGGACGCTGCATGCTGTCAGACGCTTTTATTCGAATTCTGGGATTTAATGCCAGCTGCTTCCCGCCTGCTTGATATCTGGGGTCCCCTCATCTCTTACCTCCTTCGCCAGAGCACTTTGGCCCCCATAGCCTCTCCCACGTCCCCCGCAGGCATTCTGCATGCGGCGGTCGCTGGTGTTGACTCCTAGGGTGCTGCCTTCCCCTTTGTGCTTTCTGTTGGCTCCCTGCTGCTTCTCTCACCAGCACCCGATCTTCTCAGGGCGACCCTTTATCTCTTTCTCACTCCATCCCCTGTCATTTTGCTCCATGTACCGCTATGAGCTGCTAACGGTTTTTGAAAACTCAAAAAACAAAACAAAGAAAAAGCTCCTCGTCGGGCCATGCAATGCTTGACGGGCAACCTTGAGGCAGCTCCTTGGGGGTAGGGCTGGTCACTCATACTGACTTACTGTCAACCAGTCTCACTCACTACCAGTCACTGAATCTCACTCACTTTCACATATGCTCACACATATGCATGCTGTCACTCACTCTCAAACACACCCTAAGCCTTAAGCATACATACAATACATATTTAAGAGCATTTTTTACTTAACTCAGTTGCCAGCGAAGGACACATTCCAGATACTGGAGCTCATTTTTTATTACACTAATCATCAATAATTGATTATTATTAATATTAGTAAAATAAAAACGTACATAAGGATGAGCTACCCCCCTGTTTTTGGAATTTATCTTGACACTTCCAAATCCAGGGGTAGTAAAAGCAGTGCCAGGGGTCGCAGAGGGCAAGAGACCGCTAAATGACGTTCGTGCACATGCCAGGTACATAGACCAAAGGAAAAGGAGGAAGCAACCAAGGAAATAAAACAAAGGAGATCATAAGATACAGAAAGGAGAGGTAAGACGTGAACTTCGTTAAATGAAATAGAAAGGAAACCTAAGCAAGAGGCACAGCTATAAATAACACGAAAGGGAAGGAACCTAAGAGCAGTTTTACTCATAACTTCATTCTGGAGGCACACAATAGGGACAAAGTAGCACACAGTTAAAATAAACAAAACAGACATTGCCTGTTGTGCTTAATGATTATGCAGCCTTGACCAGGAAATAGAGCTGGCACTACCAAAGAGGAGAGTGAAGCGAGGAAGTTGTACCACAGCAAGACAAAGTGAAGGCGTAAATAGCAAAGTAAGATATGAATGAATGAAAGGGTGCAGCAGAATAAGGGTAGTAGTGAAAAAGCAGGAGGTGAACTGAGGGTTAGCAGATCCAACTCCCCCTGAATATTTGGGTTATTTTCAGCTGAACTAGCAGTACTAGCAACAGAAAACATGTTCTTTATAAATGAACAAATATTCATCCACGCAACTGCAGTAGAGATGTTGCAGATGGATGGAGGTAGCCGATAGGGTCGGTAAACGAGGCACTATGGCGGTGCACAGACGTAGGGTGGTGGTGCAGCAGAAGGCAGCATGTGCATATGCAGCAGATACGGGTTGGTTGAGTCATATCCATTGCTGTTGGGTGAGGGGTCTGCAATGGTATATTAGAGGGTTCAACAGAGAAAGGTGAGTAGTGAGCATGACGTGTTGTGTGAGAGGAGAGGTGGTGCACAAGAGGAGAGGTGGTGCATGAGAGGAGTGGTAGTGCATGAAAGGACAGGTGGTGCATGAGAAAACAGGTGGTTCATTAGAGGAGAGGTAGGGCTTGAAAGAAGAATTGATGCCCGAGAGGAGAGGTAGTGCATGAGAGGAGAGGTGGTGCAAGAGAGGAGGAGTGGTGCATGAGAGGAAAAGTGGTGCACAAGATGAAAATTGGTGCACAAGAGGAGACGTGGTGCACAAGAGGAGAGGTAGAGCATGAAAGGACAGGTGGTGCTTGAGAGAAGAGGTGGTGCATGAGAGACAGGTGGTGCAGAGGAGGTGGTGCATGAGAAGAGAGGTGGTGCACGAGAGGAGAGGTAGAGCATGAAAGGACAGGTGGTGCATGAGAGGACAGGCGGTGCATGAGAGGACAGGTGGTGCATGACAGGAGCGGTGGGGCATGAGAGGACAGGTGGTGCATGAAAGGACAGGTGGTGCATGAGAGGAGTGGTGGGGCATGAAAGAAGAGTTGATGCACAAGAGGAGATGTGATGCTCGAGAGGACAGGTGGGGCACGAGATAAAAGGTGGCGCACGAGAGAAGAGGTGACAGATTGTGCATGTGAGGAGAGGAGGTACATGAGAGAAAAGGCAGTGCATGAGAGGAGAGGTGGTGCATAAGAGGAGATGTGGGGCATGAGAGATGTGTTGATGCACAAGAAGAGAGGTGGTGCATGAGAGGAGAGGTGGTGCACGAGAGGAGAGGTGGTGCACAAGAGGAGAGGTGGTGCACGAGATTACAGGTGGTGCACAAGAAAAGAGGTGGTGTACGAGAGAAGAGGTGGTGCATGAGAGGACAGGTGGTGCATGAAAGGACATGTGGTGCATGTGAGGACAGGTGGTGCATGAGAGGAGCGGTGGGGAATGAAAGAAGAGTTGATGCACAAGAGGAGAGGTGATGCTCGAGAGGACAGGTGGCGCATGAGAGAAGAGGTGGCAGATAGTGCATGTGTGGAGAGGAGGTACATGAGAGAAAAGGCAGTGCATGAGAGGAGAGGTGGTGCATGAGAGGAGATGTGGGGCATGAGAGATGTGTTGATGCACAAGAAGAGTGGTGGTGCATGAAAGGAGAGGTGGTTTACGAGAGGAGAGGTGGTGCACGAAAGGACAGGGGGTGCACAAGAGAAGAGGTGCTGTATGAGAGAAGAGGTGGTGCATGAGAGGACAGGTGGTGCATGAGAGGACATGTGGTGCATGTGAGGACAGGTGGTGCATGAGAGGAGCGGTGGGGCATGAAAGAAGAGTTGATGCACAAGAGGAGAGATGATGCTCGAGAGGACAGGTGGCGCACGAGAGAAGAGGTGACAGATAGTGCATGTGAGGAGAGGAGGTACATGAGAGAAAAGGCAGTGCATGAGAGGAGAGGTGGTGCATGAGAGGAGATGTGGGGCATGAGAGATGTGTTGATGCACAAGAAGAGAGGTGGTGCATGAGAGGAGAGGTGGTGCACGAGAGGAGAGGTGATGCACAAAAGGACAGGTGGTGCACAAGAGAAGAGGTGGTGTACGAGAGAAGAGGTGGTGCATGAGAGGACAGGTGGTGCATGAGAGGACATGTGGTGCATGTGAGGACAGGTGGTGCATGAGAGGAGCGATGGGTATGAAAGAAGAGTTGATGCACAAGAGGAGAGGTGATGCTCGAGAGGACAGATGGCACATTAGAGAAGAGGTAGCGCACGAGGGGAGAGGTGGTGCATGAGAGGACAGGTGGTGCTGTGGGGGAGAGGTGGTGCATGAGAGAAGAGGTGGTGCACGAGAGAAGAGGTGGTGCACAGGAGGAGAGGTGGTGCATGAGAGGACAGGTGGTGCAGTGGAGGAGAGGTGGTGCATGAGAGAAGAGGTGGTGCAGGAGAGAAGTGGTGGTGCATGAGAGGACACGTGGTGCATGAGAGAAGATATGGTGCACCAGAGCAGAGGTGGGGCATGAGAGGAAAGGTGGTGCATGAGAGAAGATGTGGTGCACGAGAGCAGAGGTTGCGCACGAGAGGACACGTGGTGCAGTGGAGCAGAGGTGGGGCATGAGATAAAAGGTGGCGCACGAGAGAAGAGGTGACAGATTGTGCATGTTTGGAGAGGAGGTACATGAGAGAAAAGGCAGTGCATGAGAGGCGAGGTGGTGCATGAGAGGAGGTGTGAGGCATGAGAGATGTGTTGATGCACAAGAAGAGAGGTGGTGCATGAGAGGAGAGGTGGTGCACGAGAGGAGAGATGGTGCACGAGAGGACAGGTGGTGCACAAGAGAAGAGGTGGTGTATGTTATGTTATGTTATGTTATACGGAATTTGTTAAGCGCACGGGCACCCAGAGGTTTCATGTATGAGGGAAGAGGTGGTGCATGAGAGGACAGGTGGTGCATGAGAGGACATGTGGTGCATGTGAGGACAGGTGGTGCATGAGAGGAGCGGTGGGGCATGAAAGAAGAGTTGATGCACAAGAGGAGAGGTGATGCTCGAGAGGACAGGTGGCGCACGAGAGAAGAGGTGACAGATAGTGCATGTGAGGAGAGGAGGTACATGAGAGAAAAGGCAGTGCATGAGAGGAGAGGTGGTGCATGAGAGGAGATGTGGGGCATGAGAGATGTGTTGATGCACAAGAAGAGAGGTGGTGCATGAGAGGAGAGGTGGTGCACGAGAGGAGAGGTGATGCACAAAAGGACAGGTGGTGCACAAGAGAAGAGGTGGTGTACGAGAGAAGAGGTGGTGCATGAGAGGACAGGTGGTGCATGAGAGGACATGTGGTGCATGTGAGGACAGGTGGTGCATGAGAGGAGCGATGGGTATGAAAGAAGAGTTGATGCACAAGAGGAGAGGTGATGCTCGAGAGGACAGATGGCACATTAGAGAAGAGGTAGCGCACGAGGGGAGAGGTGGTGCATGAGAGGACAGGTGGTGCTGTGGGGGAGAGGTGGTGCATGAGAGAAGAGGTGGTGCACGAGAGAAGAGGTGGTGCACAGGAGGAGAGGTGGTGCATGAGAGGACAGGTGGTGCAGTGGAGGAGAGGTGGTGCATGAGAGAAGAGGTGGTGCAGGAGAGAAGTGGTGGTGCATGAGAGGACACGTGGTGCATGAGAGAAGATATGGTGCACCAGAGCAGAGGTGGGGCATGAGAGGAAAGGTGGTGCATGAGAGAAGATGTGGTGCACGAGAGCAGAGGTTGCGCACGAGAGGACACGTGGTGCAGTGGAGCAGAGGTGGGGCATGAGATAAAAGGTGGCGCACGAGAGAAGAGGTGACAGATTGTGCATGTTTGGAGAGGAGGTACATGAGAGAAAAGGCAGTGCATGAGAGGCGAGGTGGTGCATGAGAGGAGGTGTGAGGCATGAGAGATGTGTTGATGCACAAGAAGAGAGGTGGTGCATGAGAGGAGAGGTGGTGCACGAGAGGAGAGATGGTGCACGAGAGGACAGGTGGTGCACAAGAGAAGAGGTGGTGTATGTTATGTTATGTTATGTTATACGGAATTTGTTAAGCGCACGGGCACCCAGAGGTTTCATGTATGAGGGAAGAGGTGGTGCATGAGAGGACAGGTGGTGCATGAGAGGACATGTGGTGCATGTGAGGACAGGTGGTGCATGAGAGGAGCGGTGGGGCATGAAAGAAGAGTTGATGCACAAGAGGAGAGGTGATGCTCGAGAGGACAGGTGGCGCACGAGAGAAGAGGTGACAGATAGTGCATGTGAGGAGAGGAGGTACATGAGAGAAAAGGCAGTGCATGAGAGGAGAGGTGGTGCATGAGAGGAGATGTGGGGCATGGGGGATGTGTTGATGCACAAGAAGAGAGGTGGTGCATGAGAGGAGAGGTGGTGCACGAGAGGAGAGGTGGTGCACGAAAGGACAGGTGGTGCACAAGAGAAGAGGTGGTGTACGAGAGAAGAGGTGGTGCATGAGAGGACAGGTGATGCATGAGAGGACATGTGGTGCATGTGAGGACAGGTGGTGCATGAGAGGAGCAATGGGGCATGAAAGAAGAGTTGATGCACAAGAGGAGAGGTGATGCTCGAGAGGACAGATGGCACATGAGAGAAGAGGTAGCGCACGAGAGGAGAGGTGGTGCATGAGAGGACAGGTGGTGCTGTGGGGGAGAGGTGGCTGCAAACACAACATTGATGGACAGAATGTGGATCAATGTCACACATTCACCCCAGTCCAAAGATCTGGGCCCAAATCCATCGTTTTTCCACTCCACACCACCCTGGGTTAGACAATGGCGATATGCAAATCAGCGCTGACCCTGTGCCCCATGGGAACAGTCCAGTCCGAACTACAAAAGCCATGTCCTTCCCAGAACGGAAACAAGCATCCGAGGACCGGCCCGGTTTCGAGGTAACACCTCTCATCAGCCCGGCTAGCTTGATTCCAGTGGTGTGGAGTAACTGGGACTCACGTCTGAGCATCCTCAGTACACTTAGAGCGGTAACTGCAAACACAACATTGATGGACAGAATGTGGATCAATGTCACACATTCACCCCAGTCCAAAGATCTGGGCCCAAATCCATCGTTTTTCCACTCCACACCACCCTGGGTTAGACAATGGCGATATGCAAATCAGCGCTGACCCTGTGCCCCATGGGAACAGTCCAGTCCGAACTACAAAAGCCATGTCCTTCCCAGAACGGAAACAAGCATCCGAGGACCGGCCCGGTTTCGAGGTAACACCTCTCATCAGCCCGGCTAGCTTGATTCCAGTGGTGTGGAGTAACTGGGACTCACGTCTGAGCATCCTCAGTACACTTAGAGCGGTAACTGCAAACACAACATTGATGGACAGAATGTGGATCAATGTCACACATTCACCCCAGTCCAAAGATCTGGGCCCAAATCCATCGTTTTTCCACTCCACACCACCCTGGGTTAGACAATGGCGATATGCAAATCAGCGCTGACCCTGTGCCCCATGGGAACAGTCCAGTCCGAACTACAAAAGCCATGTCCTTCCCAGAACGGAAACAAGCATCCGAGGACCGGCCCGGTTTCGAGGTAACACCTCTCATCAGCCCGGCTAGCTTGATTCCAGTGGTGTGGAGTAACTGGGACTCACGTCTGAGCATCCTCAGTACACTTAGAGCGGTAACTGCAAACACAACATTGATGGACAGAATGTGGATCAATGTCACACATTCACCCCAGTCCAAAGATCTGGGCCCAAATCCATCGTTTTTCCACTCCACACCACCCTGGGTTAGACAATGGCGATATGCAAATCAGCGCTGACCCTGTGCCCGATGGGAACAGTCCAGTCCGAACTACAAAAGCCATGTCCTTCCCAGAACGGAAACAAGCATCCGAGGACCGGCCCGGTTTCGAGGTAACACCTCTCATCAGCCCGGCTAGCTTGATTCCAGTGGTGTGGAGTAACTGGGACTCACGTCTGAGCATCCTCAGTACACTTAGAGCGGTAACTGCAAACACAACATTGATGGACAGAGGTGGTGCACGAGAGAAGATCTGGTGCACGAGAACAGAGGTGGCGCACAGGAGGAGAGGTGGTGCATGAGAGGACAGGTGGTGCAGTGGAGGAGAGGGGGTGCATGAGAGAAGAGGTGGTGCAGGAGAGAAGAGGTGGTGCATGAGAGGACATGTGGTGCATGAGAGAAGATATGGTGCACCAGAGCAGAGGTGGCGCATGAGAGGAGAGGTGGTGCATGAGAGAAGATGTGGTGCACGAGAGCAGAGGTTGCGCACGAGAGGACACGTGGTGCAGTGGAGCAGAGGTGGTGCATGAGAGAAAAGGTGGTGCATGAGAGGACAGGTGGTGCAGCGGAGGAGAGGTGGTGCCCGAGAGAAGAGGTGGTGCATGATAGGTGAGGAATTGTGCATGACAACTTCAATTGACTGAGGTGGGAATTCCTGAGAAGTGATGCAGAAGAAGGATGCGAACAAAGGTATAAGGTAGAAGAGCAACTGATGTTACAAGAGACGTATGTCAGTGTAGTATAAGGGAGTGTGGTGCGTGGATGAGAAAGAGCATTTGTCCAACCCTTACCACCTCTTAGAAGTAGATGGTGCGTGTGAGCAGTTTGTCGTTTTACAACAAAAATGTGTAACGATAGAAATGCTAATATTTTATACAGTTATCTCTGATGATGATTTCCACCAGGCACATGTGAACTAGGTAAGTCAGTCTAATCACGAGTTGTTCATTGCCTTACAGCGGTTGTCAGAAAATTCTTCCTCAAACAGTAGAACTGTCATCACTCGTTGGCCGGTCATTCAAGCCCTTTGTGTTTTTGCAGGAGTGGCGTATGTGACAACAGGTCTGCATTCCAAGCACTGATATACCGATGTGTGCATTAGTGCACAGATTCCACAGGTTCCTTGCCATTATGGAATTTAAAGAGATTAGTTAAACATAAAGACATGCATGCATTCTCATTTTGTGCACTGGAGAAGCTGAAAAAGGTTTCTTACAAGAAAAAATTCTCGTCGATCTACTTAGACCTGGGAATAGTGCAATGATTCCCTTAAAATATGTTCAGGGCTTTAAGTAGGCCGGGTCCCTCCGGGTCTCAGATCCAGTACTAAGTTAAAACTGACATTTAAACGGGTCCCAATCGGGCCCCACCTTCATGTTCTTAACTTCATTGGTAAAAACACTGATGATTTCTGGTCAATGAATGTAAAAACGTTAAAGTAGTTCATGTCAGTTATTTACTACCTGTTTACAATTCACATGTTTTACATAATTTTGCACTCCATCGTAGTGCTAGCTATGTTCAGGATGTTGTGTTTCTGTAAATTTTTTTCCGTGTATCATGTTAGTTTTGTGTACTGCATACTTTGAACTGAGTCGCCTCAAAGAGCCAGGATTTAGAACTCTGAAAAAGTGGCTGAAGGTAGTACTTGTTTCGCAAAGTGCCTGTCAGTGGGTCAAACACGAGTTCAGAATACATGACCATCCAATCCTTGGACTCTCTGCTGAACGTACAGAGACAACCATTGACAAAGCCAGTGGTCCCGGCTGGTTTTCGGCGTTTGTCAGTTTTTGTGTTATGTATCTGAATCCGATAACCAAAAGCTCAGCGAGACACCAATATCTAGTCAGGTGGCAAACAATGGAAATCACAGAAATTGAGTTTACGTTTTAAGCCATGACCATAATTACGTAGGCCACGCCCTTTATAGAGACCCCCCACACCCACTTTTTTCACCCCACTTAAAAGCCTGAATATATATGTTATTTTCTGAATTAATAATAGCTAAGCGGAGCCTTTTTATTATCAACTGGGAGAAATTCCACCTGCTTAGAGAATTTGATCTTTTTTTTGTGGATGTGTTCTCATTGTGTCTGGTCGCCAGGTAAACCTGGGAGTAACTCGTTCAGTCAAGGACAAAATGGAGCCAGTTACACATATACAGGATATGTGGGTGTTGCAGTAAAATCAGTTCTTCTATCTCCTTGTGATCTAGCTTACGTGCTCAGAACCACTGCAGCCTCAATCCCATACAGGAACATAATATGACCATAAACTCCTAGCAATGGACAACTGTTGATTCCAAAATTACTTTATTAGACATGAACTGATCAAACCCAAAAGGAGAATTAAGTTACTTCTGTTAGATTTCATCTTATGTGAGACTAATTACTTGTCTGCCTGGAAATAATGAAATAATAAGACATGCTGGATTGGAAAGCAAACTATTTAAACACATGCAAATATCCTTATCTCCCCATTTACCGCTACACACATTTCAAAGGGAAGGGAATAAATACAATAGCTGGTAATGGGTAGGAGGAGCTGCCCTGGGGTGCTTGGCCTTCTATCTGGATAGCATTTATTATGTATAGGCCTTCAAGCCCTGTGAACTGTTCATCTGAGGGTCCTCCCCAGACGCCGTCTTACTGCTCCGTGGGCTAACCAGAGGAAACTCACATGGCAATACCTTGGAAACGGATAAGAACACATTTGGTAGCCAAGAGGTTAAGGTTGGGGGGGGGGTTATACCATGATGGACTTCCTAATTAGGAACCTTTATCTGCCACATGCAACTCTCTTAGAACATAATATACTTCAGCAGACAAAATGTACATTAACATCATAAAACGTCCATAAAAGTTTTTGAAACCCCTTTTTTTAGTTTATCATGCCAGCTTCTCAACATGAGCCAACCAGAAATACAACACCCAGAAGAACTACTACTACACAGAAAAATTGGGATGTCACTTCTACCTTTATCTAAGTCAAATCTATGAGTGACAATGAGGTTTATAAAACATCCAATTCTCTGAGTATCAAGGATTAGTACTCAGTTGGATTTATGTCAACCTATTTTTTTAGTAGTGTGAACTCCGCCAGAAGATTACACAAGTACACATTCAGTTTAACTTCACTTCCGCTATTATGAACCGAATTGACATTTACGAAACATGCAGTTTTTCTAGTTGTTGAATAACGTGACTCTTGATTAAGAATTGAGGCCCAGGGGGCACGTTTCATAAAAGAACAAAAATTTCATTCTCGGCAGGTGTAAAAAGCGCACTATGAGCTTTAAGGGCAATGTCTTCATCTTGAAAGCTGAGCTGAGCTCTAACAAACTCCTGAGGCGGAAAGCCGGGAGCGCCGTCCTTTTACTCGCTTTTAAAATTGTATTTTACTGCTGTGTGCTCACAACCTTACCGGCATCTTGCCAAGATCCTTGCCTACTTTGGAGGTCCCAGACAGCCGATTTGGGCGCTGCCTTGGGGAATCCTCCCTCGCTGTCGCCATCCACCGCGAGCGAGTAAGCTCCGCCCACCTTGCAGGCCACGCCCCCTTCCATCTGTTAAAAGCGCGCGCTGATTGCTAGCGCGACCCTCTAACAAACTCCTGAGGCGGAAAGCCGGGAGCGCCGTCCTTTTACTCGCTTTTAAAATTGTATTTTACTGCTGTGTGCTCACAACCTTACCGGCATCTTGCCAAGATCCTTGCCTACTTTGGAGGTCCCAGACAGCCGATTTGGGCGCTGCCTTGGGGAATCCTCCCTCGCTGCCGCCATCCACCGCGAGCGAGTAAGCTCCGCCCACCTTGCAGGCCACGCCCCCTTCCATCTGTTAAAAGCGCGCGCTGATTGCTAGCGCGACCCTCTAACAAACTCCTGAGGCGGAAAGCCGGGAGCGCCGTCCTTTTACTCGCTTTTAAAATTGTATTTTACTGCTGTGTGCTCACAACCTTACCGGCATCTTGCCAAGATCCTTGCCTACTTTGGAGGTCCCAGACAGCCGATTTGGGCGCTGCCTTGGGGAATCCTCCCTCGCTGCCGCCATCCACCGCGAGCGAGTAAGCTCCGCCCACCTTGCAGGCCACGCCCCCTTCCATCTGTTAAAAGCTCGCGCTGATTGCTAGCGCGACCCTCTAACAAACTCCTGAGGCGGAAAGCCGGGAGCGCCGTCCTTTTACTCGCTTTTAAAATTGTATTTTACTGCTGTGTGCTCACAACCTTACCGGCATCTTGCCAAGATCCTTGCCTACTTTGGAGGTCCCAGACAGCCGATTTGGGCGCTGCCTTGGGGAATCCTCCCTCGCTGCCGCCATCCACCGCGAGCGAGTAAGCTCCGCCCACCTTGCAGGCCACGCCCCCTTCCTTTTCCTTTCTCCCTTTGATCCCCGCATAAAAGGATGTGCCTTGGCCGGAGGCGCAGCGGACGGGCGCAGCTGGCGCGACGATGGCGCGACGAAGGCGCGCCTAAGGCAAGCCCGTCTGCGCCCGTCCGCGACGGTCCGGGGCTAGGGGCATGTCACTCTGCCCCTCATATCACCTATACCCCCGACCAACTATGCTGCCTCCAGGGACCATGGCCCATCCCAGCTTCCATTCACTCCCACATTTCCTCTCTTGGTCTTTCCCTAGCCGCTCTCCCTCACATTCTTTCTCCTACTGTTGGTCCCCTACTCCCGCCTGGAGACATTGCTTCTCCGACAATCCCCAAAGCCCTCACGGCACTTTATCTCAATACCCGGTCCGCTGTCGCCCACGCGCATGAACTCTCGGTCCTCTTGGACCTTCATGCCCCAGATCTTCTCTTCTTAACGGAGACCTGGCTCTGCGATGACTCCCTCCCCGCCCTTCTAGCCACCTTACCGACCCAATATTATGCCCTCCGAGCAGATCGCTCTACTGGCAGAGCCGGGGGCGGTGTAGCGGTCATCGCACGTACTGACCTTCCCTTTCAAACCTTGTCCCTGCCAGGCATCGCGACCACCGAGTACCTGGTTATTCGCACTACCTCCACTACTCCCCCTCTGACTTGCTTTCTCACTTACCGCCCTCCTCAATCCCTGTTACAGTTTCTCCCTGACTTCTTGGAAGTCCTGGCTACCACTACTGTCAACAATTCCTCCATTTTACTTCTCGGCGACTTCAATTTCTGGCCCTCTGACCCTGCCGAATGTTCATCCTCAAAGAAATTTTCCGAAACCCTTCAATCCCTCAGTTTCATACCCCATGTTCACTCCCCTACCCACATTAAAGGTCACGTACTTGACCAGATTTGGTCCCTGAACTGCCCTGTGGAATCCCTTTTAATTTCGCCTTGTACCTGGTCCGACCACTATATTATTTCATTTTCCCTACCTATTCACCCCCCAGCTAAGCCCCCTCGCCCTAAAAACATCTGGGTCCGAGCCTGGGGCCGAGCTAACCTGGAAGATGTTTCTTCCCTTCTTACCACCTCCCTCCCCTCTTTGCAGGGTCTATCCACACTCTCCCAGGTCAAGGCCATAGAACAGTGGCTTTCCTCAGGCTGCGATTCTGTTGCCCCGCTTAAACGTATCACCTCTAAGCGCGAGAAGGACGCTAACCGGTGGTTCAACAAAGAGCTTAAGGCCACCAAATTAGCAGTACGTCGCGCAGAGCGGGCCTGGAGGAGAAATTATTGCCCCACCTTACGACTGGAGTATGTTAACATCCTGACCCAGTATAAAAAAGACATCTTGGAGGCCAAAACCACCTATTTCTCCTCCAAAATCCTGGCTGCAGAAAACCATTCTAAGGAAATATTTGCTATTGTCCATAACCTGGCGTTCTCGGACAGATCTACTCTTAAGCCCGTTCCGTCCGAAGAACTTTGTCATTCCCTCAACAATTATTTTATTCACAAAATTGCGACTATTAAAGCTAATATCCCTCCCCCTTCTCCTTCCTTTGTTGACCCCCAATGTCCCTCTCCTAAGGGAGAACTCACTTCCCTCCCCCTCATAACTAGGGAAACTCTGACCACCTTAGTATCTTTGGTCAAATCCGGCTCTCCACTGGATCCCTGTCCCGCTCACATTCTCCGCCACATTTTTGTCACCTGTCCAGACCCCCCCCTTCATATCCTTAATAGCTCGCTTGCTCAAGGCGTGGTACCGAACCCTTTGAAATCTGCGGTTATCGTGCCTATATTGAAAAAACCCGGTGCGGATCCCTCTATTCCTGCTAATTTCCGCCCCATCTCCCTCTTGCCATTTTTGGCAAAGGTGCTCGAGCGCCACGTCACCTGCGCCCTGAGCTCCTTTGTGGAGATGCATGGAGCTCTTGCCCCCTGCCAGGCCGGCTTTCGCCCCGCACACTCTACGGAGTCCGTTGTCATCTCGGTCCTGGACAACCTCAGGGAGGGTATGGATACCAACCAACGCCAGGCCCTGGTGCTCCTCGATCTCTCAGCCGCTTTTGACACGGTGGATCATACCATCTTACTCTCCCGTGTCAAGGCGGCGGGGATCGGGGGGACCGCTTTGGTCTGGCTATCCTCCTTCCTGAGTGACCGCACCCAGGCTGTCCGCCTGGGTGATTTCACAGCGGACGTCCGGAAAGTCCAGTGCGGGGTTCCCCAAGGCTCTTCCCTCTCCCCCCTCTTATTTAATCTTTATATTGCCCCTCTTATTTTTTCCTTGCAACAAATGGAGGTCGCCGTGTTTAATTATGCGGATGATCTCCAGCTTGTTTTCGACCTGTCTTCTTCTCCCTCTTCTGCTCTTAATTTTCAATCTATTATGCTTCATATCCGGGACTGGATGAACCACAACCACTTAAAACTCAACCCCGATAAGACCGAGCTGGTGTTGACGGGTGGTTCATCCAGCCCCTGGTCTCCTCTGTTCTGGCCCCCCTCTCTTGGTCCCTCTCCTGTCCCCGCTACCTCAGTTAAAACTCTTGGTATAAAAATCAATTCTCAACTTTCCCTTCACTCCCAGGTTAGCTCTGTGGTCTCTTCCTCTTTCCTTTCACTGCATACTATACGCAGGGTGTCCCGTTTTTTCACCTTCACCGCTCTTAAACTTATCATCCTGGCCATGGTGGTGTCCCGCCTGGACTACGGCAACGCCTTATATGCAGGTATTCCTGCATATAGCTTACGGCGTTTGCAACTGATACAAAACCAGGCGGCCCGCCTGGTTTTCAATCTCCCGAAATTCCACCACTCTACTCCCCTCTTGAAGTCTCTACACTGGCTCCCTGTGCGAGCCCGGGTCCAATTTAAGATCGCCTCCATTACCTTCTTGGCTCGCCTTGGCTTAGCTCCAGCGTTCATCTCATCCGAGATTACCCCTTACGCTCCCAGCAGAGAACTACGTTCGTCTTCCCAGTCCCTCCTCACCATTCCACGCTACCGGAGAAAGAAGTGGGGTGGCTCGAAATTTGCCACCCTTGCCCCGTCCCTATGGAACTCTCTTGCCCTGGAACTCCGAACCCTTACCCTGTACCCACAATTTCGGAAACATCTCAAGGCCCACCTATTCATGAAGTCCTTTGAATAAATTACCTCGCAGTTCCCCTGTTTTCTGGCCCCAGATCTTTGTTAGCTGTAGCGCCAAGAAACCGCTGGTGTATGCGCGCTTTTATAAATAATTTTAAACTCAAACTTTAAACTCAGCTGACACTCAACTTACAACATCTCCTCATCAGTATTATTTGAACTGGCATTACACAAAAGGTACCTTCGGGGACAATAATTAAGTTCCCAGAAAACCCACAGCGCAATGCCACCCACAAATTGTCTCCCCATGGCAACACTGTAGTGTCTGTGACAGCATGTGATTGATGTTCACCCACAAATACCACTGGAAAAACATTGCACAAGTCGCAAAACAGCAAACAACATCAAACTCCCCAGCAAATTATGAAATAGATGTGGTCATACTGATGTGGTGAGATTAGGAAATGTGTATCTTGGATGGACGAAACTATGATATTAGGTTGAACAGTTGTTTAGGGGGAAACAATGACATTACCCCCAGGTCCCTCCGTCCTCGACACCTTCCATTGACAAGTGAGATTTACATATCTCTGACAGAAAAAAAGAAAGAAGGAATGCTGGACCTACCCCCACACCCCCTCCCGCCGGGAGTACAAAAGGGTACATGTCCCAGCATTATCTCTGTTCTTTTTTTCTGTCATTCTGACAGGAAGGATTGGAGCGCGAGGAGCTTGAAGACGCTCCCGCGCTGGACTTACCTTTTTGGATTCTTCTTGGTTCGTTGGCCTCTCCCCCCTGCCGGGCTTGGGGGGAGTGGCGGGGGCTGTTGTTTGCGCTTCTGATGGCCGCGCGTGGGTGTTTGCACCGCGTGGGCTCGGCGCTCGCCCGATGGCCGCCCCTCCTGGTCTGCCGGGCTTACTGGGGGGCGTGGCCTCCTGTGCGGTCCCGGATTGGCTGCTGTGTGATGATGCATTCCGGTTTCCGCTGCCTGACTTCCGTCCTGGAGGCGGTCAGGCGCTGCTGTCCCGGCGGTTTTTTGGACAGTTTAAAACTCGGGGCAGTGGTGAGTACCGCATGGCGGTTTTTCCTGTTCCTTCCTGCTTTTTGCTTCTTCTTTCGTACTGTGGGTGTTTTGTGCCTTTTGAGAGATGGGCAAATGTTCTAAGAAAAGGCGCCATAGGGAGAGGTCTTCTTCCTCTTCATCCAGTTCCTCTCGTTCTCCTTCTCCTGCCAGGTCCCGGCGCCATAGTGGGGGTGACGATGCACGCTTGAAGCGCTTGATTCGGGAGACTATCTCTGAGATGGGTGCTGGCAGGGCTCGCAGCAAGGGGGCGGCTTCTGCTCCTGTGTCCTCTGATTCCTCTGGTGATGAGTCTGCGGTGGCCGGGTACTCTGACCTCAAGGGGAAGTATATTGACAAGGACGCTCTGCCTGCGATTTTGCAGCATGTCAAGGAGAACATGGGTTTCACGGATGTGGCTACTCCCAGTACGTCTGGTGGTTCTTTGCTGCGGCAATTTCAGAGTTCTGCCACGGTGGATGTCCCGGTGCACCCCTTTATTAAGGATGTTCTGAAGCGGGAGTGGGCTGATCCGGATCGTATTCTGGTTCCACGGTTTATGGCCCGCCTTTACCCCTGCAGGATATGGCTACAGAGCTCCTGGATTCGATCCTCATTGACTCCTTTGTGGCTAGTTTGGTGGGTCGCACTTCCTTGTCGGAGGACGCCGTGCTGAAGGATCCAGTGGACAAGAAGGCCGACGGGGCTCTCAGGAAGGTGTATTCTGGCTCCCATCTGGCCTTGAGGGCTGGTGTGTATGGTACTTATGTATCGCAGTCTCTGCTATCTGACATTAAGTCCCTTTATCAGTCGATGGATGATGCCACGGACTATTCTGCTCTTCTTCGCCAGATTGAGCGTCAGGTGGAGCTTCTTTCTGACGTCTCTTTTGACGTTGTGCGGGCGGCTGCCCTCTCTGGTGGTGCTTGTGTGGCGGCTCGTCGCAGTCTTGTGCTGAAAGACTGGAAGACTGACTCTGCGCAGAAAGCTTGTGCTTTGCGTTTGCCCTTCCAGGGTTCTATGCTGTTTGGGGGGGAGTTGGAAGACAAGTTACATAAGCTGTTTAAGGAGAAAAAGCACTCTCTTCCTTTAAGGCTTCTTCTGCTGCTCCTGCTCCCTTAAAGCCTAAGCCTTTCTTTCGTCCCTCCTCTCGTAGGCAGTTTCGGAAGGGCCAGGGGAGGTTTGCTTCTGATCGGGGTCGGGATCGTAAGGCTAGGTCCCCTCCTCCGGCTAAGCCTCGTTCCTGACTCTTTGGCTGTGGTTCCTGGGTTGGTGGTAGGAGGGCGGCTGCGCTTCTTCCTGGATGCCTGGGTTCAGTCCTGTTCCGACGCATGGGTGTTGGATGTCCTGCGAGGGGGTTATGTGTTGGAGTTCTCAGTTCCCCCTCTGGACTCCGGTGTCCGCCCGACTCCCTGGCCTGCTTGCTGGTCCAAAAGGGCTCATCTCTCACAAGGGGTGGAGGCTCTTCTTATAAAGGGGACCATTCAGGAGGTCCCTCCTGCGGAGGTGGGGGCGGGCTTCTATTCCCTGATTTTTCTTGTGCCGAAGGTTACGGGGGGTTACCGCCTGGTTCTGGATTTGAGGGTTATGAACCGGTGGGTTCTGAGGATTCCCTTTCGCATGGAGACTCTGCAAAGGGTAATTCCTGTGGTCCTTTCGGGTCACTTCATGTGTACCCTGGATCTTCAGGATGCTTACTACCACGTTCCGGTGCATCCTCGGTCCCGTCGCTTCCTGCGGTTTTGTGTGCGGGGGCGTCACTTCCAGTTCCAGGTGCTGCCCTTCGGTCTGTGGTCTGCCCCGAGGGTTTTTACAAAGGTGGTTGCTCCCTTGGTCGCCTGGCTTCATCTTCAGGGGGTGATGGTGTATCCCTACCTGGACGACTGGTTGATCCATGCTCCATCTCGGGTCCTGTTGTTGGAGGCCAGGGAGGTGGTTTGCTCTGCGTTATGTCAGCACGGGTTTCTGATCAACTTCCCGAAATGTCAGTTGTCCCCGTCTCAAGACTTGGTGTTCATTGGGACCCGGTTTCGTACGACCCTCAACCGTGTGTTCCTGCCTGTCCCTCGTATCCTGACCCTGCTGTCCCTGGCTCAGCTGTTTCGGGCGGGGGGTTGTTTTCCGGTGCGCCTCTGGTTGCGGCTTATGGGTCTGATGGAGGCAACGGTCTTTACGGTGGCTTGGGCTCGGTTCCACCTGCGCCCCCTCTGGAGTTATCTTCTGTCCCACTGGAATCCTGTGTCTGGGAATTTGGAGTTCCTTCTGCCTGTTTCTCCTGTGGTCCTCCCGACTCTTCTTTGGTGGTCGACCCGGTTCCATCTGTCTCAGGGTCTCCCTTTGCAACCTTCCCCTTCTCTGGTCTTGACTACGGATGCGAGCTCCCTGGGGTGGGGGGCGACCTTGGGGTCTCGGTCCCTTCAGGGTCATTGGTCCATCCTGGAGTATCGACGGTCCTCCAACTGGAGGGAGTTGACGGCTGTTTGTCGGGCTGTGATGGGGTTTCGTGGCCTGCTCCTCGGTCGGAACGTTCTGGTGCGTTCCGACAACATGGTGACTGTGGCATATCTGAACCATCAAGGGGGGGTCCGTTCGGCCTCTCTGAACGCTGTGGTTGTTCCCCTGTTCTGTTGGGCAGAGGGTCACCTTCTGTCTCTGACGGCGATTCACATTCGGGGAGTGGACAACTGTGTGGCGGATGCCCTGAGTCGTTGCTTTCCGGGGTCGTTGGAGTTGTCTCTCACCCGGGTTGCGTTTTGGCTTGTGTGCGTGAGGTTTGGGCGTCCCTTTCTGGACCTCTTTGCCTCCCGGCAGAATGCTCAGCTGCCTCGCTTCTGCTCCCGGTTCCTGCAGGAGGGTTGTTGGGGGGTGGGTGCCCTGTCGGTTCCTTGGCCGTCTCGCCTGCTTTATGACTTTCCTCCCCTGGCGCTGATTCCTCGATTTCTGGCACACCTGTGTCTGGAGTCTCGGGAGGTGGTGGTGGTCCTGCCCTTTTGGCCTCGGAGGTCTTGGTTTCCGACGGTTCGTCTGTTGGCGGTCCGGGGCCCTTGGTTTCTCCCCCTGTCCCCGTCTCCCCTGCGTTCGTCCCCGTCCCCGTCTCTTCTCCGGTTGCAGCTGTCGGTGTGGAGGTTGAGAGGCAGGGGTGGGGGCGACGTGGCTTCCCTGAGCATTTAGCTGTGGCTCTTCAGGGTTCCCGTAGGCCTTCTACCCTCTGGTCTTATGATCGTCATTGGAGTAATTTCAGTCGTTGGTGTGCGGGGTTGGGCCTTTCCCCTTTGCTGTGTTCCTTGCAGGCTGTGCTTCAGTTTTTGTGGGAAGGTTTCGAGAAAGATTGGGCTGTGTCCACTTTGCGTGCTCAGTGGGCGGCTGTGAGGGCGTTTCGTTCCCCGTGGGGTACCCTGTCGGATGATGAGGACTTGGTTTCTCGTCTTCTGCATGGGTTTTCCCTTTCTCGTCCTGTGTCCCGACCTTCCTTTCCCTTGTGGGATTTGCCTTTGGTCCTTCGGGCTTTGCTTGATCCTCCTTTTGAGCCCTGGTCGGACGTGGCCTTGAAGTTTGTTACTTTGAAGGTGGTGTTTCTGGTGGCCATCACCTCTGCTCGGCGCCTTGGTGAGTTGGGGGCCTTGATGGCACGTGAGCCCTTCTTGTCCTTTTCGGAGGGTGGGGAGGTTCTTCGCCTTGATTCTTCCTTCGTGCCTAAGGTCGCTTCTCAGTTTCACCGGGCCCAGGAGTTGGTCTTGCCTGCTTTGGGCCCGGGTTTTGATTCCCCGGGGGGTCCTTGTTGGTCCTTGCTGGATGTGTGCCGGGCTCTGCGTGTGTATCTGGAGCGCACGTCTGAATTTCGTGTTTCTGATTCCCTTTTTGTCTCCTTTGGGGCTGCTTCCCGTGGGCGTAGGGCTTCCTCTGTCTCGAGTGGTCGCTGGCTGAAACAGGTCATTTCTTTGGCCTACTCTGTTTCTGGTTCCCCTCCTCCGGTGGGTGTTCAGGGTCATTCTACCAGAGGGGTGGCGGCGTCTTGGGCTGAGGTCCGGGGTGTTCCTCTCTCTGAGATTTGTAGGGCGGCCACTTGGGCTTCTCCCAATAATTTCATCCGGCATTTTCGCCTTCCCAATTTGCTGGGTGATGAGGGCGCTTTTGCTTTGGGGGTGTTGGGTTGTGTTCGCCCTTGATTTCTGTGTCTCCAATAAATCTCTGGGTTTCTGTGCTGTCCTGGTGGTTTGTTGTGTTTTTTTCTTGTGGATGAATGCCGGGGTGCTGCTTTGGTATGTCTCACTTGTCAATTGAAGGTGTCGAGGACGGAGGGACCTGGGGGTAATATCCTATTACGTATGGTAATCTTCATTACTCCGGGTCCCGTAGTCCTCGACACCTTCATGACTTCCCTCCCTCCCTCCCTTTGTGCCGGCCTTCATCTTGGGCTTGGTATTTCAGAGGGAATGCTGGGACATGTACCCTTTTGTACTCCCCGCGGGAGAGGGGGTGGGGGTAGGTCCAGCATTCCTTCTTTCTTTTTTTCTGTCAGAGATATGTAAATCTCACTTGTCAATTGAAGGTGTCGAGGACTACGGGACCCGGAGTAATGAAGATTACCATACGTAATAGGACATTAAGACAAGGTCAACCAATGGGGGTAAGGGTAAGGGATGGGCCATAAAATTAAAGAGGAGGAACAGACAATGCTGGAATGAGCAACGTAAGGAAGAAATTCTCTAAGATCACTATTTGCTTAGATTGTGTTCACATTACAAGTTGTTTAGGGCTAAAAACGGTTTCACCCCCACATCTCGAAGCATCCTTGTGTCGAGTCACAGTGCGGGCGAGAGCTTCTTTACATTGGATGGACAGATGAAGTCTGCGCCTGGCACACTGAACTATGAACAGAATTTTGTAGCTGTTTGAAAAGGCTCTTGGCTAGGGGGAAAAAGTTTCACATGATCTTAAATCAAAGAAACGTTCCTATGAAAAAGAAAGCTCTGCTATTCCCACAATGTTTTCTTCTTGCAAATGTATTTTTTTATAGGATGACAACTCAGCCAATCAGTTTCACATCCATGCATGGGGCTGGAAGGATGAGGAATGAAAATGAGATCTGGTGTCCCTATAGGTAGCTCCTCTATTAAGTGGTAAAGTACAGGTGATTAGAAGTATGTTTCTTGATGCTTCTCCAGGAGCTAGTCAACTTCCTGTTAAGCCACCTCTCCCAACTGTTCTCTCTGGTCACACATACACAGGATGACTTGCCCACCATCTATGCCTCCACTTTGTCCTCTCGAATTGAAAGTACCAAGGGCTCTGCACTTTCCCCCCTATTGTTTAATCTTTCTGTTTCCCACTTGTGCATCTACTACATGGTGTAGGGTTATCATTCTACATGTATGCAGATGATATTCTAATACTGCTGATCCTAGGAGGTGAGAATGAGACTTTCCAGCATATTTGGCCCCAAGCCTTGATCTGGTTTGCGGCTGGATGAGAATCAATTATTAAAAATGTAATCCATCTAACACAGAAATTATTTTTACTGAAAAGGGCACTCTGGCACTGGATTCCTAATCTCCGACGAGTCTCGATGTCCCATCCCGTCTGAAGATGTTCAAAACTGGAGGATCATCGTAGACACTGCTGTGTCCCTGACCCAACAAATTGCAGCTGTGGTTAAAACCTATTTTTCCATCTCTAAGTGTTATGTAGACAGTCACTTTTTAAATTTGTTGCATGAATGTGTTTGAACAAAGCAAACACAAGGAGATGATGGGCGGAGCGCTGAAACTTTTCAAACACTCACCCCCAGTCACAGATCTGGGTTGATACCTTCATCATTCTCCAGCTCACTTCACTACCCAAGTTCAGACCCAGCCATATGCAAATCAGTCTTGACCCTGTTCCATGAATGTGTTTGTCCACTTAAGTTAGAACATTTACAATTGATTTTATGTTGGTCTTTCTACAGACTGCAGTGCATTCAGAACTATGCTGCAAGACTCTTGTTTGGCATAAGAAAATGTGAACCAGTCTCAGGAAGCTTAAAGGTCATACCTTGCCTAGTTGTACATAAGACAGTAACTTTCAAGGTTGCAGCATATGTTGCGTCTCAATCAACCTTGTTTTCAGCTACAAAATGTTCGAAATTCATCTCCTTGTTAGTTACAACCTTATCACAGCTGCTGTTTAAAGTCCTTCAGTTTTACAAAGGTAAAAATAGGGAGCAGATTGTTCAGATATTAAGGTACCAAAAAGGTCTTCCTTTTCAGATATTCGCCACATTTAACCTTCTTTATTTAGGAAACTATTTCCCTCTTGGTGGTAGCATTGTTACACAGAGCGTTTCTCCAACCTAAGGCACCTAGAAACAGGGTTTACATTGCGATAAATAAAATACAACAGTTTAGAACATTTCATACAGGACTAATGTTCAGGTCAGGACCCGCAGATCTCATGAAAACCATGGACGCCAAAAATAAACATCACATCACCTTCCTTCTTAACAACCACAAAAACAAAGACTTAAGAAGAAGAACTCAACACGGCCATATTCTGATTAACAGAACCAGCCACAGATCTTTGGTTTATTTCCTCGAACTTAATTATTAAACCTGGCATCCTCCTGTTTTTGCAGACTTCATTTTTGCTGGCCTAAGGAATCTTAGCACTCTATCACTGCTAAACAATGTTAAAGGACATGTGCGCTTTACTTAAACCATGGTGACAGTGGTTAATCCATAATTCCCATGTTTTATTTACTTGTAAATTCTGAGTAAAGCGCACTAAATGTGCCCAGGGCCTGTAAATCTAATGCTACTAGTGGGCCTGAAGCACTGATTGTGACTCCAAAAACAAAACAGGAAGCGTAGAGGTACTGATAGAATCAACCTCCTAGCAGAATTATATAAACAAGAAGATTCTATCAAAAGGAAAAAGTGATAATTTTTATTTTATATTTTATTTCGTTTTCTGAGGTGATGCTAAGCTCTCTCTTAAGTTTGAAAAGATGAGAGCACAGTGTGCTTCTTAAAATACCCCTCACACACTAAAAAAATCCTTTAGTGTCATGCTTCATCATAGGGGTCTTCCCGTCCCTATAACGGGGTGGGGCGTGCTACGACCAGACGAACTACGCGGGAGCACTCTAGTTGTGACAGAGGCTATGTGTCAGTGCAGGGGTGTCAGTGAAAGTGTAGGGACCTAACTAGTGAGTGTGAAAAAATTCCAAAAAAGGTTTAAAAATTCCCTGGCTTAGTAGAATTTTTTTTTTTTATTCACTTCTCTAGCTGGGAACATTAAGAAGGGGATGGTGAGGTAGAGCATTAGCTTGCTACCTAGTCGACATGTTTCGTAAGCAGTCCCCCACTGCTTACTCATCAGGACCATATCATGATCCCTACCACTAAAAACTCAGTTCTACAGAGGTATGCCTACTGTCCTACAAACAATGCAGCAAAAATAGGCTGACTGTTTGGGCTTCAGGGCATGAGCTGGCCCAGGTTAAGCGAGGTAAATTCAATGAGTACCAAAAATATTGACCAATTGCGGTCTCTGTAAGAGAGGAGGGAAAAAAGGAGAGAGAAAAGCCAACATAAATGCGTTGTAAATACATCAATCTGATTGGTAACACCAAAAATTCATATGGTCGTATACGCTCTGTTCATCCAAAAGCGGCTATTCTGCCTTATGTGTTAAAAAGGCAAAAAGCAGTACACCTCTCATGACTGGCTGACTATCACCAGATATAGGTTGTAAAACCCTCATTATAGTCGGGTTTAAACTCATTTCTCGTCATACGTACAGACAATCGCGACTCCATGCACTCAAAGCAAACTCACACATGAAAAATAGTCAGGAGACCCTCGTTTGCGTTTTTTCCAAAACGTCTTTTTTCGAAAGGAATTAATTAAATAGTGTAACCTTTGACACTGGCAATATACGTACTCTTTTTGATAGTTTTTCAATGCCCCATGAGCTTGCAGGCGAGGGGTACTCAGCGCGGTTAACTGAAAAATAAAAACCACACCCATATGTCATTTACGGGAATGTATCCGCGATGTTGCTAAGCCCTTGTGACCCATTTATTAAAGACTCGAGGTCAGAGTCTATTACTCACATTACCGGCAGAAGAAGAACTCCTTATTCCTACCCCCGTGCTGCTCCGTGGTTAGCCGGTCTCGTGTGTTTGGCTTCTTTTAAAAAGATTTCATTTCCGCATCGTCATTCGCGTGTGTGTGCGGCTGCTCCAAGAGAGCTAGTGCGCTCAAACCCAAGATGGCTGCCGCTTTTCGGCACAGTTCGGTGTAAAAAACGGAAGTCTTTCTACTCTTTTGTTTATCAAACAAATACTGTGATATTAAATACAGTTTAAGCCGCATTGCAGAGGATTTGATGTTTCCAAAAGTCAGAATTATTCATTGGGTCATAAGAAATTAAAAAACGAATTGAAAAAGGGGGCAAACGCCATTTTTTGTTTGTTTTATGTGGCATGAAAAAAGAGTATTAATCAGGTGTTTATAGCAAGATGTCTCGGTTATTTCTTAGGAGCGCTGATTCATAGCTGTCCCCAAGGTATATCATCGTTCAATCCATTTTTGTGGGATTGGATGCGAAACACCCATCTTTGTTCTTTCTCTAAGAGAAAGTTCTCATTGTTCACTAATTCTATTACAGTCCACGAAATTTCCTCAGGTTTATGTTTTTTTTCTAGGAAATGATTGGTGAGTTTGGTGCTTGATTTCCTGCATTTTATAGTGTTCTTATGTTCACCTATCCTGATCTTTACTGCTCTGCTTGTCATTCCCACATATTCAAGTTTGCAGGGACAGGTGATCAGGTATACGACATTGGCACTATTACAGTTGCTGAAACCTCTTTGTTCCCTAACAGTGCCATTGTTGAAGGTTAGTTTTTTACTCTTCGTAGTCAGGCAGCAAACTTTGCATCCTCCACAGGGATGGTGACCTTGTACAAAATTGGGTGTTCTTTGTGCATTGATGTTGTTCGATTTAGGTCTCGTGTGGACCAAGACATCTCTTATACTTTGTGCTTTTTTGTGTGCGAACATCGGTTTTGGTATCTGCAGTCCACCACTGTTCAAAATTTTCCAGTTTTTGTTGATAATTTTAGTCACCAGGTTTGAGCTGGTATTGTACGTGGTCGTACAAATGGGTCTTTTCTCCTCCTCCTTCTGTACTTTTGCTTCCAAAAGGCTTTCACGGCAGTTGTTTTTAGCTCGTGTGTATGCCTGGTCAATGATTCGGTTTGGATACATCCGTGTTTTTAGTTTCTTTTTTAAATCCTCTGATTGTAATTTGAAGTCACCAATCTCTGTGCAGTTCCTGCGAAGGCGCAGAAACTGACCGTACGGGAGGTTATCCCGTAAATGTTTGGGATGAAAGCTGTTGTACATTAGAAGACAATTTTTTGACGTACTTTTGAAATGAGTTGTGGTCATTAATCTTCCATCTTTCGGGAAGATATTCAGGTCTAGGAAAATCAGATTACTATTAGAAGTAATACTCGTGAATCTTAAGAAATCATCCTGGAGATTCAACCATGTTAGAAATTGTTCGGAATTCCTTTCATCTCCATCCCAGATGATAAGGATATCATCGATGTATCGTTTCCACAACTTGATATTGGATCTGAAAGGGTTGTTGTGATTTAGTATTTTGGTCACCTCTAGATGGTGCACATAGAGTCCAGCTATGCTAGGAGCAAATGTGCTTCCCATGCTGGTACCGTGTTTCTGTAAATATAGGGTGCCTTTGTAATCAAAAAAGTTTTCTTTTAGTGCCAGAGAGCAGCAGTCCATCACCACATTCCGTGGTGTCTGATATTCCCAAAAGTCTTCAAATAATACATCCTCAATGATCTCCAAAGTGGCTTGGTGTGGAAGACTGGTGTAGAGACTCTCCACGTCACAGCTGATTAATAGCTGTGTGTTTGGGTCGAAGGTGACCTCTTCGAGCAGATTCAATACATCTTTGGTGTCTCTCAGATACGTAGATGTTTTTTGAACCATGGGTCTGAGGAAGGCGTCTGCAAATCTTGAGACTGGTTCTAAAATAGACCCGATGCCTGAAACGATGGGTCGTCCTGGGGGGTTCTGCAGGTCTTTGTGAATCTTGGGTAAGGTGTATAGGTATGGAATTTTAGGATTCTTTTGACAGAGAAATTCCCCTTCCTTCTTGGTGATCCAGTCGTGTGCTGTTGCTTCCTCCACCATTGTCCCAATCTTGGTTTTTATTCTTTCAGTGGGGTCCATGTGGAGGACCTCATAGTTCCTTCTGTCCTGTAGCAGTCTCATGCATTCGTCGTCATATTTTTCTATATTCTGTATGACGGTAGCACCGCCTTTGTCAGCTGGCTTGATTATGACTTCCTTGTTGTTACTCAGATCTCGTAATGCTTGTCGTTCTTCATTGGTGATGTTATGGAAGACGCGTTTATCTAGAGGATTAATATCCTCCAGCTCCCTCATTACTGCTTTTTCAAACGTTAGTAGTTCAATTGGAAGAGTGTTATCCATGGGGGTGAACCTAGATTTTGGTCTCAAGTTCGTATCTCCATGTTCCGTTTTGTCATCTTTGTCTTTGAAAAAGACTTGCAACTTCAGGCGTAGCATAAATTCATGTACCTCTTTGCAGAGGTGGAACTTATCCATGTTGGCTGTGGGTACGTATCCTAGCCCCTTTTCCAAAACTCTTTTTTGTGGGTCTGTTAGGTCAGTGTCAGAGAGGTTTACCACCAAACTCACTTCTGGTTCCTTGTGGCGCCTGTCATGCTCCGTGTTGATACCCGGGGGGTTTGTTCTTCTTCGGTATTCCAATGTACCGTCGTACCCCTCGGGTTTCTTCCCTTCGTCCGTCCTTGGCGCGCCCCTAAAAAAGGAGTTGATTGATCAAAGTAGCCATAGTCTTGCTGTTGGTATCCCCAAGGTGGGAAAGGCCCTTGTGGGTGCTGAAAAGGTGCTGGACCATATTGTTGTTGTGGTGGGTACATCGGATGTGGATGAAAGTTGTTCCATCCTCTTGTGCCTTGAAAGTTGGGTCTGCGAAAGTTCCTCCTATTCCCCCGGTATCTTGGACTTCTATTCCGACTGGAATTCGAGCCATTAGATCCTGAGTCAGATACTTCATCATCAGTGGCATTTTCGTTGGTTGATCTATAATCATCTTTGATGTAGGGATAGGTTTTCTCCTTTGTCCACCGACTGGTATCTTTTTTCAGTTTTTCATATTTACTCTCTTTGAGAGTGGTTTCAAACTCGTTCAATGATTTGTTCATCTCATCCAGATATTTTTTGAAGTCCGCGGGAGATTCATAACTCTTTAGATGTATTTCTATTGTATGTATCTCTACCTTGAGTTTACTAGCCAACCTGCTTGCAGTCTTTATGATGAGAACAATCCAGTCTCGGGTGCATCGCCACGAGATTTTGGACCAGTCGATTTTAAAAGTTTTATCATGAAGAAAGATAAAGGGTTCGTTGCGAACTACGAGGCCTGATGGCGCAGTGTTTACTGTTAGGTATTCAGACATTAATAGGCCATGGATTGCTGTTTTTATCTGGGTTCTCCTTAGTTCTTCTAGTTCATCCCAGTCGTTATTTTTCGTTGTGGGGCCTGCGGTGTTCAGGCCCTCAAAAGTTCCCAAGTTTGACATCAGATTGGAAATCTCATCTTCTGTAAAGGCTAGGCCTAGATCTGCCATTTTCAATCAGTTAACCGCGCTGAGTACCCCTCGCCTGCAAGCTCATGGGGCATTGAAAAACTATCAAAAAGAGTACGTATATTGCCAGTGTCAAAGGTTACACTATTTAATTAATTCCTTTCGAAAAAAGACGTTTTGAAAAAAACGCAAACGAGGGTCTCCTGACTATTTTTCATGTGTGAGTTTGCTTTGAGTGCATGGAGTCGCGATTGTCTGTACGTATGACGAGAAATGAGTTTAAACCCGACTATAATGAGGGTTTTACAACCTATATCTGGTGATAACTTTCAAGGCACAAGAGGATGGAACAACTTTTATCCACATGCGATGTACCCACCACAACAACAATATGGTCCAGCACCTTTTCAGCACCCACAAGGGCCTTTCCTACCTTGGGGATACCAACAGCAAGACTATGGCTACTTTGATCAATCAACTCCTTTTTTAGGGGCGCGCCAAGGACGGACGAAGGGAAGAAACCGGAGGGGTACGACGGTACATTGAAATACCGAAGAAGAACAAACCCCCCGGGTATCAACACGGAGCATGACAGGCGCCACCTGGAACCAGAAGTGAGTTTGGTGGTAAACCTCTCTGACACTGAACTAACAGACCCACAAAAAAGAGTTTTGGAAAAGGGGCTAGGATACGTACCCACAGCCAACATGGATAAGTTCCACCTCTGCAAAGAGGTACAAGAATTTATGCGACGCCTGAAGTTGCAAGTCTTTTTCAAAGACAAAGATTACAAAACGGAACATGGAGATACGAACTTGAGACCAAAATCTAGGTTCACCCCCATGGATAACACTCTTCCAATTGAACTACTAACGTTTGAAAAAGCAGTAATGATGGAGCTGGAGGATATTAATCCTCTAGATAAACGCGTCTTCCATAACATCACCAATGAAGAACGACAAGCATTACGAGATCTGAGTAACAACAAGGAAGTCATAATCAAGCCAGCTGACAAGGGCGGTGCTACCGTCATACAGAATATAGAAAAATATGACGACGAATGCATGAGACTGCTACAGGACAGAAGGAACTATGAGGTCCTCCACATGGACCCCACTGAAAGAATAAAAACCAAGATTGGGACAATGGTGGAGGAAGCAATAGCACACGACTGGATCACCAAGAAGGAAGGGGAATTTCTCTGTCAAAAGAATCCTAAAATTCCATACCTATACACCTTACCCAAGATTCACAAAGACCTGCAGAACCCCCCAGGACGACCCATCGTTTCAGGCATCGGGTCTATTTTAGAACCAGTCTCAAGATTTGCAGACGCCTTCCTCAGACCCATGGTTCAAAAAACATCTACGTATCTGAGAGACACCAAAGATGTATTGAATCTGCTCGAAGAGGTCACCTTCGACCCAAACACACAGCTATTTATCAGCTGTGACGTGGAGAGTTTTTACACCAGTCTTCCACACCAAGCCACTTTGGAGATCATTGAGGATGTATTATTTGAAGACTTTTGGGAATATCAGACACCACGGAATGTGGTGATGGACTGCTGCTCTCTGGCACTAAAAGAAAACTTTTTTGATTACAAAGGTACCCTATATTTACAGAAACACGGTACCAGCATGGGAAGCACATTTGCTCCTAGCATAGCTGGACTCCATGTGCACCATCTAGAGGTGACCAAAATACTAAATCACAACAACCCTTTCAGATCCAATATCAAGTTGTGGAAACGATACATCGATGATATCCTTATCATCTGGGATGGAGATGAAAGGAATTCCGAACAATTTCTAACTTGGTTGAATCTCCAGGATGATTTCTTAAGATTCACGAGTATTACTTCTAATAGTAATCTGATTTTCCTAGACCTGAATATCTTCCCGAAAGATGGAAGATTAATGACCACAACTCATTTCAAAAGTACGTCAAAAAATTGTCTTCTAATGTACAACAGCTTTCATCCCAAACATTTACGGGATAACCTCCCGTACGGTCAGTTTCTGCGCCTTCGCAGGAACTGCACAGAGATTGGTGACTTCAAATTACAATCAGAGGATTTAAAAAAGAAACTAAAAACACGGATGTATCCAAACCGAATCATTGACCAGGCATACACACGAGCTAAAAACAACTGCCGTGAAAGCCTTTTGGAAGCAAAAGTACAGAAGGAGGAGGAGAAAAGACCCATTTGTACGACCACGTACAATACCAGCTCAAACCTGGTGACTAAAATTATCAACAAAAGCTGGAAAATTTTGAACAGTGGTGGACTGCAGATACCAAAACCGATGTTCGCACACAAAAAAGCACAAAGTATAAGAGATGTCTTGGTCCACACGAGACCTAAATCGAACAACATCAATGCACAAAGAACACCCAATTTTGTACAAGGTCCCCATCCCTGTGGAGGATGCAAAGTTTGCTGCCTGACTACGAAGAGTAAAAGACTAACCTTCAACAATGGCACTGTTTGGAAACAAAGAGGTTTCAGCAACTGTAATAGTGCCAATGTCGTATACCTGATCACCTGTCCCTGCAAACTTGAATATGTGGGAATGACAAGCAGAGCAGTAAAGATCAGGATAGGTGAACATAAGAGCACTATAAAATGCAGGAAATCAAGCACCAAACTCACCAATCATTTCCTAGAAAAAACCCATAAACCTGAGGAAATTTCGTGGACTGTAATAGAATTAGTGAACAATGAGAACTTTCTCTTAGAGAAAGAACAAAGATGGGTGTTTCGCATCCAATCCCACAAAAATGGATTGAACGATGATATACCTTGGGGACAGCTATGAATCAGCGCTCCTAAGAAATTACCGAGACATCTTGCTATAAACACCTGATTAATACTCTTTTTTCATGCCCCATAAAACGAACAAAAAATGGCGTTTGCCCCCTTTTTCAATTCGTTTTTTAATTTCTTATGACCCAATGAATAATTCTGACTTTTGGAAACATCATATCCTCTGCAATGCGGCTTAAACTGTATTTAATATCACAGTATTTGTTTGATAAACGAAAGAGTAGAAAGACTTCCGTTTTTTACACCGAACCGTGCCGAAAAGCGGCAGCCATCTTGGGTCTGAGCGCACTAGCTCTCTTGGAGCAGCCGCACACACACGCGAATGACGATGCGGAAATGAAATCTTTTTAAAAGAAGCCAAACACACGAGACCGGCTAACCACGGAGCAGCACGGGGGAAGGAATAAGGAGTTCTTCTTCTGCCGGTAATGTGAGTAATAGACTCTGACCTCGAGTCTTTAATAAATGGGTCACAAGGGCTTAGCAACATCGCGGATACATTTCCGTAAATGACATATGGGTGCGGTTTTTATTTTTCAGTTAACCGCGCTGAGTACCCCTCGCCTGCAAGCTCATGGGGCATTGAAAAACTATCAAAAAGAGTACGTATATTGCCAGTGTCAAAGGTTACACAATTTAATTAATTCCTTTCGAAAAAAGACGTTTTGAAAAAAACGCAAACGAGGGTCTCCTGACTATTTTTCATGTGTGAGTTTGCTTTGAGTGCATGGAGTCGCGATTGTCTGTACATATGACGAGAAATGAGTTTAAACCCGACTATAATGAGGGTTTTACAACCTATATCTGGTGATAGTCAGCCAGTCATGAGAGGTGTACTGCTTTTTGCCTTTTTAACACATAAGGCAGAATAGCCACTTTTGGATGAACAGAGCGTATACGACCATATGAATTTTTGGTGTTACCAATCAGATTGATGTCTTTACAACGCATTTATGTTGGCTTTTCTCTCTCCTTTTTTCCCTCCTCTCTTACAGAGACCGCAATTGGTCAATATTTTTGGTACTCATTGAATTTACCTCGCTTCACCTGGGCCAGCTCATGCCCTGAAGCCCAAACAGTCAGCCTATTTTTGCTGCATTGTTTGTAGGACAGTAGGCATACCTCTGTAGAAATGAGTTTTTAGTGGTAGGGATCATGATATGGTCCTGATTAGTAAGCAGTGGGGGACTGCTTACGAAACATGTCGACTAGGTAGCAAGCTAATGCTCTACCTCACCATCCCCTTCTTAATGTTCCCAGCTAGAGAAGTGAATTAAAAAAAAAATTCTACTAAGCCAGGGAATTTTTAAACCTTTTTTGGAATTTTTTCACACTCACTAGTTAGGTCCCTACACTTTCACTGACACCCCTGCACTGACACATAGCCTCTGTCACAACTAGAGTGCTCCCGCGTAGTTCGTCTGGTCGTAGCACGCCCCGCTCTGTTATAGGGACGGGAAGACCCCTATGATGAAGCATGACACTAAAGGATTTTTTTAGTGTGTGAGGGGTATTTTAACAAGCACACTGTGCTCTCATCTTTTCAAACTTAAGAGAGAGTTTAGCATCACCTCAGAAACGAAATAAAATATAAAATAAAAATTATCACTTTTTCCTTTTGGTAGAATCTTCTTGTTTATATAGCACTGATTGTGACACCTGATTAAGTAGCCCTTTAAACATGTCTCAGGCCTGCCAATGCAGAGCCTGTGGGTGCAGTTGTAAGCTGCCACTTCGACCGGTTAAGATAACTTGCTTTAAACTCACAGAGGGTCTAATTAGAGCATTATACTACCCTAATAAACGTACTGCTCCAATATGGATAGTCATATAGTTTGACTTATCATACGTGAGATACATAAATCAGATTATATCTGATGCCTAATATACTCCACAGTACTTTTAATTTTGACATGTCCTGGTACAGGAGCACTCTTCAATTCGTTTTTCATTACTGTAGTGCCTCTCTCTCCCATAGGATAACATCGAGATTGCCTTATTACATTTTAAAATTGGGAAAAGATGGACCCCCAAATTTGGTCTCTCTGAAATCACAATTTAAAAACACAGCTTATGGTGAAGCTGGTTTTTAAAAGGACCACTTCTAGAATGTTGGTATTTTCTTAATACCTGTCTTTGGAATACACATATGGGGTGGGTGACAGCTGGCTTCCTGCATTTCCTCTAGGTAGCCACACACAAAGGAAGAGTAGGTGGACTGAGTAGTCATCTGGATGCTGATGGGTCATCCTGAGCAGGATAGGATGGAGGAGCTGACACTTACACCTGAAAGGGCTTTGTGCGGTCCCCAAACAAAGGGTTGCATAGCCTCCTGTAGTGAGTCTGGCATCAGGGCAGGAAAGGCAGGGTCTTGTGCACTTCAAAGGCATCTCTTAGAAGTCGTCCTACTTCAAAGGCCCAACTGGGTACAAGTACTGGACCTCAGAAACCACCAACTAAAAACACTACTGGAACTGAGGACATTCTATGAAGAAGATGCACTGTTCTACTACACAGAAGGACTGCCACTTTGCTGAACTGCTTTTCTGTGTTGGCCTGCTGCTTCTTGCCTGGGAGTTAGAAGGACTGTCCCATCATCTCTACATCCCAGAACCAAAGTATTTCCAAGGGCTTGTTGGCTTGCCTCCTGTTTCTGAAATATCAGGGATATCAAAGATTTAATCCTGCAACCAGCACATGGACTCTGTGTCCATTGAGTCCTGCTCTGTGGCGTGGTGCCAATCCAGTCCTGGACACTTGGGAGTGAGTTTCCAGTGCTGCAACCCAGAACTTCCATAGATTGACGACGGTGCACCTGTCCAAACCAGCGAATTTCCTTCTACACCAACACATAGCCGCTGCTGCACAAACCACAGACACCGCATTGCGACTACGCATAGCAATGTCCCTAGTTTCTGACGCATCTCCGACTTTGCACGGTTTAGCGTCAACGCATCGCTTAGTGTTGCACGCATCGCTTACAGCCCAGAGGTTCGACGATGACACATTGCCCAATGTTCATCGCATCTTGCCTCTCGATTCATCCTCGAGTTTACGTAGCTCAGAACCGATGCATCGCCCCATCTGCGAGATCGACAGTAACGCATTGCCATCCTTGAGCCATGCACTGCCATCGGCGTTGATACATTCATGGTACTGTTCAGCAGACCATGGCTGGTCCCTGTATCCAACCCGCGCTCCATCGCAGTCAGCCTGAACTTTTGAATTTGCCCCGGTCAAGCGTGATCAGATAGCACCAGTTATCGTTATTTGTTTCAAAGCACTACAAAACAGTTTATTCTTTATAGATTCATATTTTAACTTCCACTTATTGGATTTTTGTCTTTCTGATATTGTTTTACTCATAAAAAAAAATTCTAAACTGGTGTGGAGTACTTTTGTCGGGTTTTTATTGTGCTACTGTGTGTTGTGTGTGCAGATACTTGTCACAGTCATCTCTGGTTGCCAAAAATCTCGGGGTTAAACTTGACAATAAGTTGTCATTGAGAGCCCACGTACTTGGTCTGGTGGGCGCCTGCTTCGGTATTCTGAAGATGCTCCGCAAGTTTCTTCCATTGCTTTCTGCGGAGCATAGGCGGATTACCGTGCAGGCGCTCATTGGGTCCAGGCTGGATTATGCCAATGCCCTCTTCCTTGGCCTTCCGGACTACCTGGTCCAGCGTTTACAGGTGGCGCAAAATTCTGCTGCCCGTGCGATTTTTGGCCTGCATAGGCGATCGCGAGCTTCGGGGCTGCTACAGAAGCTCCATTGGCTGCCTATCCGTAAGCGGATTATGTTCAAATCCCTTACGTTGATGCACAAGGCACTGTTTGGCTCCGGGCCCGGGTATTTACGGCGCAGGTTGATCTTTTACCGCCCTGCTCGCCTACTGCGTTCTGCGGCTCTCTTTACTGCCGTGGTTCCTCGCGTGCGGAAGGCCCGCACTGGGGGCCGCTCCTTTGGCTTTAAGGCACCTCAGTTGTGGAACTCCCTACCACTGGCGCTACGCAGTACTCCTAATCTGCTTCAATTTAGGAAGAGCTTGAAGACATGGCTTTTTAATGTTTAGTTGCTCTTTGGGTGGGTCTTTCTTTTCTGTATTGTTTCGTGTTATGTTATTACACACTGAGTTGTTTGTGGAAAGCGCCGGGACACTCTGTCGGAGTAGCCGTGCGCTATATAAATACATTTTAACATAACATAACATAACACAATGCCTCTTTTAAGTTAAGCCTGACTGCTCTGTGCCTAGCTCTCAACGGGGAGCATAGGTTAATTTAAAGTGTGTTACTGTCTTACTCTGACACGGACTGTGGTTTCTGCGTGGACAGGGTGCATACCTCTGCCAACCAGAAACCCAAGTGCTAACATTACTATCCTGGGTTTTCCAAATATGCACATTGTTCACGTTAATCTAGAAAGCAATGTTTATTGACCTGTGAATGTGGAAATTATGATTGATACATTTATTTGGGTGCAAACATAAATCTCTCTTTAACAGACAGGGGATTCAAACCTGAAAAATACACAAATAATATGTCCATGCGGGACATTTTGTACTATCCCCAAAACTATACCTGTGGAACACACCTTTAAAAGAACAGTCACGTATATGGAGAACATGTCAGTGAAATGAATAAGGCCTTCAGAACAAGAAATCTCACTTTGCATAATGGGACCAACTTCTGCCTTCATCATCACCTCTACATCAGTGATCATCAAACTTTTACAAAAAACAGCGTGCCCTTTATCTTTGGTAATTCCTTCACCTGTCGAGAGAAAGTCTCTGAGACTGGGCCATGGGAAAGTTTATTTAAAAAAATGACAAAATTGTAAGTTTGGGGTGTGCACAAGATTTCAGGGCACTCATGCCCAGGTAGGCCGACTACCTGAGAACATTTCAACATGCATAAAATTGGTTCACACTGGATGCCTTAATGGTGGATGAGCACAAATAAAATAGCATTGAAGTAAAAGAGAGCGATGGTATAGGCTCTAGTGAAAATATAAACATAATTATGCTCATGGTGTAGTACATGCATTACTGGGCGTTGTATGTTAGTTTCATTATTGCATAAAAATAACAATAACTACCATATCCATAATTATATACACGAACTTGAAAATATAAGGTACAATAGAAAGTGCGAGAGCATACACACATTATACACACTCTCTCTCTCTAGGTCAATAAATATTTGAAAAAGTTCAGCTTTTCTACGTCTAGGCATAAGTAACTCAGTTAGTCCAGTTTTAACTTTGCATTCTGGGACTTGTAGTCATGATTTTATTGAACTGGATAGCCAGTAGTATAAGTTTCCCAATGCAAATCAAAAACCCTGACTGAAAGACCTGCTAACGCATGGACTTGGGGGAAACTCGAGAGCTCTGGTATTAACTAAGAAGATGTTTTGCATCTACCGTCCCATGAATCAATATTAAGAAAGGAGGAATGGTATGCCTCCCCTAGAGAGGTAACTGTTCGGTCTCGTTTCCACATAACACAACTCAAAATATTACACAGGGCTTATATCTCCTGCACTACATTTGTAAGGATGGGGAGGCGAGAGGAACCACTCTGTCGCAGAGGCTGCGGACAGGAGGGACCGTTTTTTCATACAATATGGGCCATCTTATTGGGACATGATAACAGAACCTCTTAGCAAGGTTCATGGGGTGGTGCTGCAACAATCGGCCAAGTGGTGCCTGCTCAAAGTATGGGATTCATTAGATATGGGGAAGGGAGAACGAATTAGTGTAACTCTGGGCTGGATGATTGTAAAAAGAAATATAGCTCACAATTGGGGGGCTGATGTGACACCGGCCCAAAGAGACTGGGAGAGGGATATGGACTGGTGCATGGTAGCCGAAAAGACTATCTACAAAAACAGAGGTTTCCCTCAAAAGTGGGGAAGTGTGTGGAACAGATGGGACACATACAGAGGCTTACCATGCACCACCCGGAAGCCCGATCGAGAAACTTTATATCGGAAGACGAGGATGGCCAAATGAAGGTCCTTGAGGGTGGGAGAAGAAGTAGCAGAATGGCCTTGAGACACAATGAAGAAACCCAAACAATGATGCAATGCAATCTACTACGTGTTCGTTCTTAATAAAAAGAGGTTTAAATAAAAGGAGGACTGGCATATGAAAAAGGTAAACAGTAGAAGGCAATACTTTGACATTGGGCGGGGTTCAGAACTGCAAAGTGGCCACAGATATGTGTTATGCTTCTAGGTAGTGCATAACTCCCAACTTTACTTTCCCATGTCCATGCGTGAATAGTTAGTCCAGGTACTGTTTTTCTTAGAATTCTGGGACATGCAGACGTATGTAACCACTATAAACACTAAACCAGTGCTTTAAATGGGCTGGTACTCACAGGTACTGAGTACTGGCACTTCCTATTTTTATCAGTCTGAGTACCGGCGCTTCTCTACTGCCAAGGAGAGCACCTGTATTCATGAAACGGTAGGCACATTGGCCCACATGCATCAAGCATTTTTGTAGTCGCAAACGGTGCGATTCCTTAAAATCGGCCGTTTGCGAATGCAAAAGTGCTTTTTGGGATGCATGAAGCAATTTTAGAATTCGTAATATTTTTGCGAGTTCTAAAATTGCGGGTGCTTTTAAGAAGTCGCAGATGTGCGACTTCTTAAAAGCAATGCATCATTACTTTGACAAGTGGAAATTCGCAATTAGGGTGCCAAATTTACCGAGTGGTTGAACCACTCGGTAAATTTGGAAAAAGTGTTTAAAATGGTGAAAAAGTATTTTTTTCAACATTCATGTTTAACACACACATGTCTTTAGGACATGTGTGTGTGAAACATGATGCGAAAAATACATTTCAGGGGTGCATGGGGGGGTCCTTTGGACCCCCCCTGCACCCATGAAATTTTCTAAGTGCCACTCGCAATTTGCATTGACTCCTATGGGCCTTTTGGCCCATAGGAATCAATGGGAATTGCGAAAATTTACTTAAGAAATAGGTATTCATTTGGGATTCGGTAAAAATTGCGATTTTTACCGAATCCCAAATGAATACCGAAAATAATGATGCATAGCATTTTGCACTTCTTAATTTGCGATTCCTTATTTTTCGCAAATTAGGAAGTGCAAAATGTAACAATGATGCATGTGGGCCAATGTTTGCAAGTGCTGGTGACCTGTCTCTGAAAGCCAAGGCACTTCTGTAGTGGTGACTGGTGAGCTGAGCCCCCGCTGAGCTATTCAGCGTGGGCGCATTGCATAACGTCCAGTGTTTACCATCATGCTGTGTTGCAAATATAGGAATCGAAGCAGCCAGGTGAGAGCGCAATTAAGAAAGCCAAGGAAGGTAACGAGGTTAAAATGGCTTTAACCCTATCTGATTCTTATGCGTGACTGTCTACTTATGTTTGTCTGTGTGCCTGTGGGCGTTTTTATGTGCGGAAAAAAGTGAGAGAATGGGGGGAATAGAGACACTCTCAGGAGGTATATTATAGGAAATGTGTGAATAGCTTTGTGTGTGCACGTTTGCTTGTTTCTTTCTGTTTGTGCACACGCGAGAATATATAGTATTGTGCCAATCAACAGCATATAACAGTATGGAAACTGCAAATATTATAAAACAAAGAAATGTTCAAACATCACCGCGTTTGGCTTTCGTTTTGAGTAACGAGTTAACCTGTTTTGTTAATAGAAATGCAATTCTCGTGTTTTAGTATGTGCTGCAACTAGTACAGAAGTCAAGAAGTATCAGCGTGTCTTGTCTCAGCCCCGCCCACTCGCCCAATTTAAATGAGTACCTGCACTTTTTTCCCCCATTTAAAGCACTGCGCTAAACTACCTGTCCCAGAATTCTAAGGGAAAAAACGGACTGGACAACCGAGTCATGCATGGTCCTGGGGAACTGGGCAGCTATATCAGTGCTACTTTTTAAGTCAGCAGCGCTTTGCAATCCGGTTAATACAGGCTCACTTCTCCCATTGTAGGCATGGACATAAATTGCACCAACAAAAAGTGCTGTTGGATAAAAAAAAAAAAAAACTGGCTGAAAGTGTCAAGCATGACCTAGGGCTGGGACATAAGAAAAATGATCATAAACAGTTATATCGAGATTGAAAATTCTGCAAATCAATCATTAAAAACAGAATCCGCAAATCTGTATGCATGCTCTCAACGCTCTTATGTTGTTCAGGCCCATGCATGAGTAGCTTGCAGGCATAATTTCATAAGTCGAAAACCTGTCCCACAATGCAACAAAAATCTGGCCTGAATAAGCTACTCACCCATAGACAGAGCAATTTGAGAGCTCTGCAAATCTGAAATCAAGTTAGAAAAAAACCACCAATTTTCGATGTGCTGAATAAAAACAGGAAACATTAAACACTGGCTGCATATCTCCGGCTATTTTAAAATATCAGATGCAGGAAAAGTACTTGAAACTACTCTACACTGATGTGTGTTGTTCCCTTTCGGTGACCCCACCCCCACCTCTTCGGTCGTCTGAGACGCACCTCAAAGTAGCCTAACTTTTTTAAAAATCTTTGTAATTTATAATTTCAAACAAACCTGTAGAGAAATAAACCAATTGTCCCAGGCACCGGTAAGCTTTAAATGTATGTAGATACCAGTTCTTCCATAAATATTTTTGTGCTGTATCCGAACATATGTTTTTCAGATTATCTGTACTCACAACCTCCTTTTACAATTCAAACGTGCTACATCTCCATCCTTAACATTCAGCCGTCACTATAAAGACTCCGTCTAAAGCCTTATAGCCGAACATATGGGCAAAAAAATAAGAATTTTATATTTGGAGATTTTGAGTTTTGGGACCGCAAAGAGTGACAGCTCTCAGTAGGCCAGCATCAGTTGTATTACAGGAAACTAGGCCAGGGTGACGTCAACCCATGAAACGAAATCAAAACATCTTACCTTGTAGCCTCAACGAGTGCACCTTTTCGTCTTCTCCATGCTGCCGTGCGAGGGAGAATCCGCCTGTAAAAAAAATTATCTGAGTATGTTGTTGTCCGCGCGCGCACTTCACCTCTCGGATATGAACTCGACCACACCCCCGGTGAGATAAAATGTTCCCAGAGCCAGGATGAAGCCACGCAGAGCGCAACCTTCAATTCACTTTTGTTCCCCACATCCTCTCAGCTGGCAGTGAAAAGACAATGGAGGCTCGCGCTGGAAGAGGCTGCCCCTGCGATTTCACTGTATGCAGGGGTTTTAGAATCCTCGGCCTGCAGGGGAAACAAGCACTGGCGAAGCCACAAAAAGCCTAGTTTGTTGTAGTTTGTATTGTGTTTGGATGCTCTCAGAGAAAACACAGAGGCACACAAAGTAGGTGTGTCCGGCAGGAGGAGTTTTAAGATTTTGTCCACACTATTAACTACGCTGGCCAGGTGTCTTGTAGAGGAATCCGAGTTATTCTTCAAAGCCCACCCACCTTATGACACACTTACCACCTGTTAGCCCTCTAAAAGTACTGCTTCTACGCGTACTTATTGCATCCTGGGTTTTGTTTCAGCCTTGCACATCTGCACCTGCCTGGGCTTCTGCACACTGTTATTTTCAGATGAGTGGGTCAATTCAAATGCACCAGTCAGTGAGTCAGAAACCTTTATTCCCTTCCAGATGAATCATAAAAGTTCACAAAGAAGTCATACAATCATAAAATAAGACAATATTTACAAAAAGGCATAAATGATATCTTTTGCGGACAATAAAACACCCAATTACGTACTTTTACATTGCATATCGTTTCCTTATTATAAAAACCATTTTTATAAAACGAAGCACAGAGATACAAATGGAAACATTTGCTAGGGAATGTAAATAATTAAAACCCTCTCTATGGGAGCGGAAACAATTTTTGTTTAAAATTGGTTTAACCCGTTTGCTGCTTCAAACGTTCAGCGCCAGTGCTGAACGTTCGAAGAAATGGGTGCGGCCGCATCGGCCGTTGGACGTGCGTAGCACCAGGGAGGTAGCTCGCGCGATGTCCAACGGCCGACGGAAGCAGCGAAGGGGTTACGAAAACGCACCCTGGGGTCTTTATATAATGTGCAAAATAACATAAGGTAATGTGTAAAATAACATAAGGTGCATAAGGTATTTTGTTGGGCTGTGTTGTTACAAGGACAGGGGGGTAGCCCCTCACACCACCCCACCTGTTTTGGAAAAGCCACAAGAAAGTGCAGTGCGCCTAAACGAAATCTAGTCATTAAAAAACGTGCATTACCCTGTAACCTAAAAGACAAATAAAATTGTTGCTGTTTTAAAAAAGGGGGGTCCGGTCTCTCTGTGGACCTAGAAGATATATGAAAACCAATTTCGCAGCACACTTATAGGAAAATAACAATAAAGATGATGTCTCAATGGACATAAAGTTCAAAGTCCAAGAGTGAAGGGGTTGTCCACAAGTTTTAGTGCAGTTTCTTCTTTTATTGTCCAAACATGCGCCAGCCGACACGTGTTTCGTCGCCAGAAACACACTGTTTCTGCGACTCCTCAGGGCTATAAGAGTAGAGGTAAGGGATCTGCAGGTCGCGGTGCCGGTGATAATTCCGACCCGGCTCCGCTCGAGGCCAGGTATTGTTGAGGTTGTGCACGGTTGTCACAGGAATACAACGATGTTGTTGCAGTGTGAAGTGAAGATCCCTTAGTAAAACTTAAACCACGACACGGTTCGCGAAGTAGGAGTCAACAAGCAGTGTTGAGTGTCCGTGTTTTCGGTGTGGTCGTTAACGAGGCTTGTAGGCCAAGCGGTCCCCGTAGTGCGGGGATTTTTCGGCGATGACTCTGTCGAGTACACGTTTCTGTTCCGGGTGCGGTTATATAATCAAGTTATCTAGAGCAAGGGATCAAAACGTCGACTTCTTCTAGTGTTCTCACAACTTACCATTGTGTATAATTTTGTTGTGTTTCACACTTTGGCAATACTTATAATTGTTACATTGATTTAAAAGTGGCCAACGTTGCTCAGTCTTTGCCTGTAAGCTTTTTTCATGTTGTATGTGGTCCCTCCCTTTCACCTTCTTCCCAAGTATGGTACAGGATTGTGCCCTACTACATTCTATGTTCTGATATTCCTGTTCCCATTTTTGTGATTTACTACAAAATAAAATCCTTGTCCGGCTGGACATATGAGTAATATAGTTACCTATTATGGTCTATATGTCATTTCTTATTGATCTCTCAAAAAATGCTAAGGACCCTTGTTCTTTGTAATATATGACTGACACCCGTGGTCCTCAGCCAATGGTTCGGGTCCCCTTGTTTTATTAAAAAGCACATTACTGCTGAGGCATGGATAGACCATTTCTCTGCTGTTTACTCCACTAATGACGGTGTCACTCGATGAGTGTCAGTGTGGTAATCTCACTTTTTATGCTAATGAAGTTGCTCAAGCTATTCACAATAACCCCTGGAAAAAGGCTCTGGGCAAAGATGGTGTACCTCTTGATTTTTTTAAAGAGGATCCTGAGTTTTGATCTCCTATCTTATCAGTGTGTTTAATGCAGTCTGTCAAGAGGGGGTTTAAACTTCATGGCATACATCAATACTCATTCCTATCTTTAAAAAGGGTAATACGATTGACCTTAGGTGCTACTGCCCTATATCCCTTCTTGATTCTACGACTGCGCCAACACCCTCGCCCCGATCAAGAAACCCTCCAACAATCATACCAACAAGAAAGCCAGCTGGTTCACTGCAGACCTCCGGGCCTCCAAGCAAACCTGCCGAAAGCTGGAGAAGATCTGGCTTCGTGAACGAACACCGGACAGCCACACCGCCCACATGAATGCCACCAGCAGACATCAGCATCTCATCAGATCCGCCAAAAGGGCCTACTTCAAAGGCTGCCTAGACAACAATGCGCACAACAGCAAAGAGCTCTTCAACATCGTGAAGGAACTCTCCAACCACAGCTCTAACACCAACGACGTCCCACCCTCACAAGACGTGTGCGACTCGCTGGCCACCTTCTTCCACCGCAAGATCACAGACATCCACGACAGTTTCAACGCCACGACCGCCCCGACCGCCCCGACAACGACTGAGACCTCCGCCCCCACGACCACCATCCACACCAAACGCCTGCTCTACTGGACCAACTACAACGACGATGACACCATCAAGATCATGAACACCATCCACTCCGGATCTCCGTCAGATCCATGCCCACACCACATCTTCAACAAAGCCAGCACATCCATCGCACCCCATCTCCGGAAAGTCATCAACACCTCCTTCGAGACAGCAACCTTCCCGGAGAGCTGGAAGCACGCCGAGATCAACACCTTACTCAAGACACCCAAAGGAGACCCCAAGGACCTCAAGAACTTCCGGCCCATCTCCCTGCTCCCGTTCCCGGCAAAGGTCATCGAAAAGACCGTCAACGATCAACTGACCCGCTACCTCGAGGAGAAAAACATCCTGGACCCTTCCCAGTCCGGGTTTCGCAGCAACCACAGCACCGAGACTGCCCTCATCGCCGCCACCGATGACATCAAGTCCCTGCTGGACAACGGAGAAACGGTGGCCCTCACTCTCCTGGACCTGTCAGACGCCTTTGACATGGTCTGTCACCACACACTACGAACACGCCTCCACAAACCTGGGATCCAAGAGAAGGCCCTGGACTGGACCTCCTCCTTCCTCTCCGACAGAGCATCCGCCTTCTGCCCCTTCCGCTCTGAAACCACCGAGATCATCTGCGGCATACCCCTGGGCTCATCCCCCAGCCCAACTCCGTTTAACATCTACATGGCACCGCTCGCCCATGTCGTCCGTGGGCACGACCTCAACATCCTCTCCTATGCCGATGACACCCAGCTGATACTCTCCCTCACCAAGGACCCCCACACCGCCAAAACCAACCTTCACGAAGGAATGAAGGCTGTTGCAGAATGGATGAGGAACAGCCGACTGAGGCTGAACTCGGACAAGACGGAGGTCCTCATCCTGGGACAACTCCTGGTGGCCGACCGCACTGGGAACCGCTCCAACACCCACCGACCACGCACGCAACCTAGGGGTCATCCTTGACTCCACCCTCTCCATGACTAAACAGGTCAACGCCGTCTCCTCCTCCTGCTTCAACACCCTCCGCATGCTCCGTAGGATCTACAAGTTGAACCCCACTGAAACGAGAAGAACAGTCACCCAGGCCCTTGTCAGCAGCAGGTTGGACTATTGAAACGCCTCTACGCAGGAGCCTCAGCCAAACTCCTGAGATGGCTCCAACGCATCCAGAACACCTCTGCACGCCTGATCCTCGACATCCCTCGCCGCAGCCACATCACACCCCACCTGAGAGACCTGCACTGGCTCCCGGTCAAGAAGAGGATAACCTTCAAGCTCCTCACCCACGCACTCAAGGCACTCCACAACACCAGACTAACGTACCTCAACAGACGACTCAGCTTCAACACCCCCACCCGCCAGCTCTGCTCCACCGACCTCGCCCTCGCTACAGTTCCCCGCTTCCGAAGAGCGACCTCCGGCGGCAGATCGTTCTCCCACCTCGCCGCCAAGACCTGGAACACCCTCCCCATCCACCTACGGCAGACCCAACACCTGCTGACCTTCAGAAAACTCCTCAAGACCTGGCTTTTCGAGCAGTAGCAGCATTCCCCACCCCAGCGCATTGAGACCCTCACGGGTGAGTAGTGCGCTTTACAAATGATATGATTGATTGATTGATTGATTCTACAGCTAAGATAATAGACAGAGTAATTTTGGAATTACTTCTTTCTTGGGTAAAGAAGAGAAATGTTTTATCCCAGCTACACTATGGTTTTAGGAAAGGCCACAGGACAATTGAGCAGTGTATCAATTCACATCTTATAGCCACCAAATATACATTTGTTAAAGGTGTTCCCATCCATCTTACCTTCGTGTACCTGTCAAGTGCATTTCATTGTGCTGACAGGCCTAAATTATGGGAAATTCTTGTGGCCATGGACCTTGAAGAGGGGTTGGTATTCCTCCTTAGAATACTTTACCAGGATCTCTCAGGCTATAGTAAGGTTTGGAATGCGGGGTAGTGTACTTTACCCTTCAAAGTTAAACCTGGAGTACGTCAAGGATGTATACTTGCCCCCATTGTCTTTTATACCAATGGCCTGGAAAATGTGCTGGCAAAGGCTTGGGCTGATGTTCCATGTGTGATGAACAAAGGGGGTGCCCGCCTTGGTCATCTCACCCCTCCATCTGGCAACCCGCTGTTTTTTTTTGTTGGGAAATTTGAGATTCACATCTCCCCAATCTCACTGACTAAGCTACACCCCTGTTCTTCTGTTGCTAGAAGCATAATTAAAGGTTGTTAGAACTGGGGTTTCTGGTTGGCAGAGGAATGCACCCTGTCCAAGCAGGAATCCCCACTCTAGTCAGAGTACGGTTGATACACACTAAAAGATAACCTGTGCTCACCCTCTGGTAGCTTTGCACAGAGCAGTCAAGCTTATCTGCAGGCATTGTTTAACATATTTGTGTAACACACACACACACACACACACAGTACACTACAAAAGGCTCCACACAGTTTTAGAAAAATAGACAATAATTTTATGAGTAAATCAAGATCAAAATGACAAAAATCCAATAAGTAGAAACAGAGTTATGAATTTTTAAAGATTACATGGAAATATATTGATTACACCAACCGGGGGCATCTGGTCATGCTAAACCGGGGTAAATCCAAAGTTCAGGCAAACCATGATGGAGGACAGGATGGCTGCAGGACCCATGCTTTTTTCTGCTGAACAAGTACCTTGGATGAAGAGACCTTCGGCGTCGAAGAGTTGATGCGAGAAGCAGAGGAGGTGCAACTTTGTCGTTGATCCCGTAGATGGAGCCGATGCATCAATTCCAGTCCGTGCACTCAATGAAGGCTTCATTGACTAACCCTTTTCAGTGCTGGCAATGCAGCATCGTCAAATTGATCAGTCTGCTGTCATCTAGCTGTACAGTCTGTCCAAACGTTGTTGTCGAGCTGCAACTGCATCGGTGTTGAAGGGCAATGCGTTGGTTCTGATTGGTGTAAAGTCAATGATGCATTAGTTTTGATAGATCAGCACAACATAAAGCACCTTTCAAGGGCCCTGGGCTGGATTGGCACCACTTGGCAAGGCAGGATTCACAGATGGCAAAGTCCAGGGGCTATTTGCACGGTTGGAGGAAGTCTTTGATGCCCTGAGACTTCAGAACAGGGGACAGTCCAGAAAGCCCTTGGAGACACTCTGGGTTCCAGTGAACTGTGTCCAGACCTTATCCTTCGCTGGGCAGAGATCAGCAATCAGCAGGGCAGCACACCAAAGCAGAAAATCAGTTCTTCAAGAGCAGCAGGCAAGAAGAATGGCAATCCTTGCAGTCCTCCAGGACCTGTGAAGAACTCTGTCAGGAATAAAGACTGCTGTCTTTACTCCTGGCAGAGTTCTTCACAGGTCCAGTACTGTATTGCCTTGGTAGGGTCAGAGGCCCAGTACTTATACCCAGTTGTGCCTTTGAAGCGGGGGTAACTTCAAAGCAGGACCTTTAAGTGCACACATCCCCTTTTCTTCCCAACCTTGGCTTCTGACTATCAGTAGGGGTAATCAGCTCTTTGTGTGGTGAAGAGGACACTTCATATTCAGGTGTGTAAGTTCCCCTCACTCTTCCTGCCCAGGAAGAGCTATCAGAATGCAGATGAATACAGATGAGTTTTCTGTTACACCCACCCTTCCTGTATTTGTGGCTGTCTAGATGGAATACACAAAGGGTAGCCGTCACCCACCCCAGACATGTTATGTTATGTTATGTGCATTTATTATGCGCACAGCTGCTCCAGCGAAGGAGCGTCCTGGCGCCCGACAAGGTACCAACATAACACAGCTAAAAAGTGGGAAACTAAAGGTACAGTGATTTAAAGAAATAAAAAGGTCTTGACGGCCCTACGAAACGAAAAAAGATCACATGTATTGGAGACAGGCTGCAAGGCACACAGAGCAGTAAGAGCAGTGAAATGTCCACTTTCTAAAAGTAACATTTCTAAAACAGTAGTGTTAAATCAAATTGTAACAGTAAAGAGGATTTATCAGAACCATTCCAAAGATATGAAACATGATGCAGCTACTCCTTTCTAAATCAGGAAATACAGCGAAAACGTGTGTGAAGGAATTTTCAATGCTATCTTATGAAGGAAGTAGGCTTCACAGTAGTGAAAAATGAATGTAGCTGTTTGTCACTACCAGGACATGTAAAACATAAAAGTAAATGTTCTCATTTTTATTTACATAGCACCCTTCTCTTAGGGCTACCTAGGCCTACCTGAGGGGTGACGTAAGTATAATAAAAAGGGAGTTTAAGGCTTGGCAAGTGGATTTAGAGCCCAAGTCAAAGCGGCAGAAAACTGCACCCGTAGGCCTTGCAATGGCAGGTCTGAGACTGGTTTGAAAGGCTCCTTTGGTGGGTGGCACAACCAGTGATGCAGGCCCACTAGTAGAATTTAGATTACAGGCCCTGGATATTGGGTATACCACGTGCAAGGGACTTAGAAGTAAACTAAATATACCAATCATATCAGCACCAATGTCACCATGTTTAGCTGTGAAGCACATGCACTTTAACACTGGTCAGTAATAGTTAAGTGCTCAGAGTCCTAAGGCCAACAAAAAGATACGGCAAAAAGAGGAGGTAGACATGCACAAAATTTGGGAGAAGGCCACCCGAAGGATGATAGGTCTAATAAAGGTTATAAAGAAGAAGCCAGATTCCTCTCCATGAGTTGGAGATGCTGGTGAGCTTGCTCTCTTCCTCAATTCATGTGATTTTTCCAGGCCCTCTTTATTACCGGACCCTCTGGCACCTGAAGATAAGACATTTTCAAAGTGGCATAGAATACTCACAAACAGTCCCTTTATTTGAGGAGTCAGAAGGAGAGCTAAACTGGGGTGGCTAATTCATGTAGATGCTTGAAATGGGTGAGCAATCCTTCCTATGTCCGCAGATCTCTTCATAGAATAGGATAGTTGTCTGGGAGGCTGGGGTGCAAGATTTGGCAGTTACGTAACTGGAGGGGTTGGTACAGGTAGGAATAATTAAGGAACATAAATTGTTTAGAGTTTCTTTCAGGTTCCTTTGCAATCAATAGCTTTGAAAAAACAGAGGGAAATGTGTGATACACCCTTGCATGGAGAAATTTGCAGCAGTCAGGTACATAGATAGCTGGGAAGAAACAAGGTCTAAACTATTGATGGGTCTAACCAGGTCCCTTTGGGAGATTTGTCTATAGAATAAAATACTTCTGGTGGCAGAATACCTCCCAGGACTGAACAATACAGTAGAGAATTTGTATTCAAGGGCCACATATGACAACAATGAGTGATGTCTGGATCTCCAAGCATTTCAGAATCTGAACAAGACATGGGGTCATGTCAGAGTAAGCCTTGCGGTCGTCGCGGCAGCATGAAGCGCCAGCATCTCCCCCTCTCTTCGATTAGGCCGTGGACGGCAGATGCAGTGGCCCCCATGGGCCGCCTAAGGCCTAGCTACGCCACTGTTGAAACTTTTGTAAACAAGATTGGTAATGTTGTTATGCTTGGCTTTATTTCAAAGGGTATTGGATGTTAGATCACTAGATATTTGTGCTATGCATTTTCTCCTATGTTTTTTTCTTTCAAAATCAAGATGAACCAAAAATGCTTCTAATTCCATTGAGGTGCTCCATTCCTCTACAGCCTAAATTGTGTTTGTTCAGATATCTCAAGCAGTACATATGCATAACACAGAGTTTAAGGACATCTGCTCCACAACTTTGAGCAACCCATTTTAGCCTGTGTGTTCTTCTACGCTTAGTCAGAATGTGAAAAATATAATGGTCATGGCAGATGTAGACACAGATTGTTTTTGGGCTCAATTGGCAAGGGATGTGATAAAAATTGGGGACCTCATTTATGAAAAGTGATGCATCGCTGGTTGAAAACAGTGATACAACACTTTTCAGTGCATCCTCCTTGCGACACCATGGATCCGCCATATTTACAGTAGGGCGCTCTATGTAACGAGGACTGACCAGATACGTCAGGAATCCTGACGTATCTAGTGGCGCAGTAATGACACACTGCTGGAGTATGTCGCAAAACAGACACAACTCCAGCAATGTGTCATCACACATGGACGAGTCCCATGTAAAATAGCCTGCATCAGTCCTTATGCCTGCTGTGAAGCAGGTGTAAGGATTTGACGCAGTGAACTCGTAGAAGTGGTGCAGTGAAATCTCATAGATTTCACTGCAAGTGGAGCAGTGAAATCTCATAGATTTCACTGCACCATTTCTGTGAGCCTTTTTTACGGTGGAAAGCCCACCCTGCATACATTATACCTGACGTGGTTTAATGTAACGCAGGGGTGTACAAAGTGATGCATTTGCCTTGATGCATCACTTTGAAAATATGGCGCAGTGTGGCGCATTGTTTATGCTTTGGTGTCGTAAGGCCTAAAAAAATAAGGCCCCGGGTTTCTGGTTAGCAGAGCTATGTACCCTGTTCAAGCAGGAACCACAATCCTAGTCAGGGTAAGTCACAAACACAAACACACCATACATTAATCTGTGCTCGCACTCTGGTAGCTTGGCACAGAGTAGTCAGGCTTAACTTAAGAGGCAATGTGTAAAGTATTTGTTCAACACTTAAAACAGGAAAACAGTTATAACACCACCCAAAAAGAAACCACACCTGGTTAGAAACAATAAAGCTTACTTTAATGAGCAATACAAGACCAAAACAACAGAAATCCAATAAGTAGAACCGGAGTTATTAATTTTTAAAGAATAAACTGATATATAGAGCTTAAAAGCATAACATGCCAACCATGGATTAGACTGGATTAAATCCAAAAGTTCAGGTCAACCGCGATAGAGCGTAAGTTGGATACAGCGACTGGCTTTGGCCAGCTGCAAAGTACACTGGTTGCTTTGTCATCGAAGACAAGATGTGGGGTGCAGGTGAGGCGATGCGCCGGTTCCGAGCCGAGCAACAGCGATGATGCATTGGGACTGGAGTCAATGCACTGCGCAGTCGACGATGTGTCACAGATGATCTTTGCATCAATGGCGATGAATGGATGCTGCTGGAGAAGCACTTCAAATCCACTTGCAAGGGTCCTGGACCGGGTTGGTACAACTTGGCACGGAAAACTAATAAAAGGCAGAGTCTAGGTGCTGTAGCAAGTGAGTTGGAAGTTTTATGTGTCCCTGAGACTTCAACCAGGAGGATATGCAGCAAGCTCTTGGAGTCACTCTGGGCTCTGGGTTCAAGAGATGTGGGTCCTGTCCTTCTCACCCAGGCAAGGAGGGCGGCAGATCAGCACAGCAGAGCAGGAGTCAAGAATAGTAGCAGTCCAGCAGAGTGGCAGTCCTTTCAGCAGCAGAGGAGTCTTTCTTCCAGGCAAAGTATCCACCTGTCCAGACGTGTACTGAAGTGTTGGTGTCTGAAGTCCAGTACTTATACCCAGTTGTGATGTTGAAGTGTGAGAGACTTCAAAGAAAGGCTTTGAAGTGCACAGAGATCCTCCCTTCCAGCCCTGGGTCTAGACACAATGCAGGGGGATAAGCAGTCATTTGTGTGGGGACAGGTGTAAGTGTGAGGCTGTGTCAGTTCCATCCTCCCATCCTACCCAGGATGGCCCATCAGGATGTAGATGACCCATCAAGTCACACTTAAGCTCCCTTTGTGTTTGGCCGTCTAGAGGGAATACACCAAGTCCAACTGTCACCCACCCCAGACGTGTATTGGAAACAGGTTGCAGGCACACAGGGCTAAGAGCAGAAAATGACATCTTTCTAAAAGTGGCATTTTTTAAATTGTAATGATAAATTAGACTTTTCTATTAAAGAGGGTTTATCATTAGAATTCCATAGGTAGTATACGTAACATATCTAACTCCTTTCATTTGGGAATTACAGCTTATTAGATGTAACAAGTAATCCCCAATGTTAACCTATAAGAGGGGTGGGTCTCATAGTAGTGAAAAACGAATCTGGGAGTTTTTCACTCCCTGGACATGTAAAACTTAAATGTACATGTTCTACCTTTTAATTACACAGCAACCTGCCTTAAGGGATGCCTAGGGCCTACCTTTGGGGTGACATATGTATAATAAAAGGGGGTTTTAAGGATGGGCAATGGGTTTTAAATGCCAAGTAAACATGGCAGTGTAAACTGCAAACAAGCTTTATAGTGGCAGGCTTGAGACATGTTTTAAAGGGCTACTTAAGTGTGTGGCACAATCAGTGCTGCAAGCCGACTAGTGGCATTTAATTTACAGGCCCTGGCCATATGTAGTGCACTTTCACAGGAACTTATAGGTAAATTAAATATGCCAGTTTTGGCTAAGCCAATATTACCATGTTTCAGGGAGAGAGCCCATGCATTTTAGCACTGGTAAAGTGCCCAGAGTCCTAAAGCCAACACAAAAAATAACGGCAAAATGGTAGGTAAGCAGGCCAAACGTTGGGGGGAAGACCACGCTAAGGCTGACAGGTCTAACAGGATGCAATGGCTTCCAAAGCTGTTTGGGCTCGGGCAAGGTCAGAGAGAACACTCCAGCCACACCGGTTCTACACTGGCTGCCTTTGGTCCGAATTGCATCAACGTATGTACGGCTCCTAGATGTAAAGTTGGGCTCAAGGGGGCATACACAAACTCAGTAGACATGCCTCGATAGTGTGCTGCTGGGCAGGGACTCTGCGTTCATTTGCGAGAGGGCTTATCTGCCCAAAGTGTAGACATGTGCAGCCTCTTTCTATATTTATCTTTCCAATCACAAAATTGCTGTGCCGGATCTGTTTTCCTTCAACTTTCCTCTGCGTGAATATGTGTCACAGCCTGCAGGACACTCAACATGGAAGCTCTGTTTTAAACAGAGTCTATGTACAGCATTGAGAAGGTAGACATCCAAATCTTAAATGGCTTTTACTGTAATCGAAGATGAGTTCTGCACATACGCATTGTTCGGCCGGAACCTCAACAAGATGGCGGCTGCAGTGGAGAATGTAGTGAAGAAATATGTTAAAAGGTGTTCGGTGAAGGGGAGGGTGCTGCGGTGAAGAACCGCTTGGCTCTGTGGTAGTGACCAGTATCATGCAATCTGTGCTTTAGTAGTTGATTGTCCTTTCTTGGTGTCAAAAGTACTTTGGAATGAAGAGCAAATATATTGGGTCTACATGTTTCCCTTGACTTTTGTGCACCGAAGAATCATTCTTCACACCCTAACCGCCCCAGCTTCATATTTTCCTTTTGGTTGGATGCGTATTGGGCATCCCACGAAGAAGGAATGTGCAATTCCGGCACATAACGCTATTTTCCGCTAAATCTCTGCTTGGTATTTTTTGTGGATAGTATCACAGGACAGGCTGTGCAATGTTTTAGAGTCGCTCCTAATGTTACACCCTGCTAATAATTCAGAACTTTGCAACTTTTGACAGATTTATTCATCATGGACTTCAAGGCTACCTCTCTCTTGATATTGCATTTCCAAAAAGAGGTGCCTAGGGCCACATGTACGACCGGGGCATTTAACGACTCGCAAATTGCGCTTAATTGCGAGTCACAATTTGCGGGTCGCTAAATGCCATGTACAACAGTGTCAGAGACACTGTTTGTGAAATCCCAATGGGGTCGCAAAGTGCTTGCCTCATCAGTATTCCTGAGGCATTCGCAATTTGCGACCCCATTAGGAATGGCTGGCGCTCCCAGGTATGGTGGCCTGCTGGGCTCAGCAGACCTCAACGTCTGAGACTGCTTTTCAATAAAGCAGGTTTTAAAAACAAAATGCAGCCTGTTTTCTTTAAAGGAAAACGGAATGTATTTATTTTTTTTTAAAATGAAACGTTTTCATTTCATTTTTTAAGGGCATTTCATTTTGGGACCACTGCCTACCCCTCAAAATTATGTTCCTCGGCATTTGCAAAGGGGAAGGGGTCCCCTGGGGACCCTTCCCATTTGCGAGTGCATTACCTCCCTATTGAAGAGGGCGTAAATTGCGAGTTGCAATTAGGAAGGGATGTCCTTGGAACGCCCCTTCCCAATTGCGAGTCACAAATCCTATTTAGCAAGTCATAAATACATTTTGACTTGCTAAGGGAGGTTGTACATGGCACTATTAGTTTTTGTATGCGTAAATGGGTCACTAACCTGTTTGCACATGTAAAAATGGGTTGTAAATCTGGCCCCTAGTTCCTTGTCTCATCTCTCTTGGATCACGGTCTTATTTTTATTTTTATACTAATGTAAAACGTGTTTCTCTGAAACAGTATTGTTGTTTACATTTGTTACTCTTTTTGTGATTATAAACATCTGCATCCAGAAAGACCCTGCTCTGCCTCAGTCGTAGCAACCCTTTTACTTCTGTCTACTCTGCATTTACTTTTAAATCTTATGGTGACTGGTTTCAAAATGTTTTTGGAGCACCGCCCTCTCGGTCAGGCCAAACATTCATGCACGCTTTGCATCTTCTCCATGCGGCTGCATTACAGCCTGCTTGAAGAACATGCCCAGGCCCCCATTCCTAGCTGAGCACTGATCCACAGCGCTCAGACCAATCACAACACTACATTGTGGATGCTGGTAGCAGGGTGCTTCTTGCTGCTTCCTTAATCCTGCTGTCGTTCCTGAGTCGGAAAGAAGAGAACAGAGGAGAGGGGACGGCTGGCCGAACATCACAGGTGTTTTTTTAAAAAAAAATAGTTATCATCAACCCCCAACCCCTTTGCCCTACCCACCACCCAGGTCTGGTATCAGCCGCTACTGGTTATATATACCCTAATATTTGACAGCAGATCTCTCAAAATAGGCTCAGTCAACTTCTCTTTTTGATTGCATGACCTACAACTACATTACCCTATAAAACTGTGCACTGATTTGTCATCACCATTATGGGGGACAAATACTTTAATTCCTCTGTTGGCTCCACCAGACCTCCACCACACATTTTGTAAATCTCACTTTCCAATTGTTCTCTCACTAACCAGAGCATACCTGTCCTTATGAACTATAGGTACATGATCTCACACAAACACTTTTGTAATATAATCAATGTAACTTTCTCAACCTATTAGTGAATCCATAGTTTACACAAGCCCAGTATTTTTTTCCCTTTACTCCTGGTTCCCATTCCATTTTCAAACATATCTTACGTACCTACTCCAGAATAGATATCCCATTCCTGGCAATATACATGCCCATCTTTAATAGGTCTAGTTTTAAATGAAAACTCTATGAAAAGCAATCTCCCAGCATCTCAGTTTTTTGTTTCCCTCTCCCCCCGAGGTCTCTTTTGTTTATCCCCTGTATTCAGATCTACAGGATTCTGGTCACACACATTTGCCTTACACCATAATGAATACAGCAACACTTACCAAAGTCCACTGGTACTATAGTTTCAAATATTCATCACTTTGTATCTTTCACAGTGTGCTAGTCTATGTCCGTGCCATCAATATTCACTGCCTCACTCCTCCATAATACAACTTGTGTTGCTTTGCTGGTTCAGTGCACATCCATACGTAGAGACCACTTCTTTACACTAGTGTCACAATTCAATTGCAGCCACAGTCAGCTGGAACAAAGAATCCGCATCACTTACTGGTATTAATTAATACCTAGAAATCAGTGCTTAATTTGTCAAAAAACAACATTAAAAAAGTGTCAGGGCCTTTGTCAGGAGGCCACTGTAGCTTGCATCACCAGTAGCCCCTTCCAGCACTGCTGATGGCAGTATCAACACAACTACTAACCATCACACTCCTACAAGTGTGACAATTCACACTATTTAATTTAAGAGGGTGTTAAGCACGTTATTGTTTTCCAGCACTAATTGTTGTATTCTGAATAATTTGAGGGGTTTTGAGCAAAAGAGTCAGTTTTACAAAGTCAACATTTTTTAGTCTGCATTTTTTGCTGAATCTATTGGGTCCTCAACTTTTATAGAAAAGAGCTATGGCCTATGGCTGCATTTCATACGCATTCTGTCAGTGCAGTTCTGCTATGATATTTGCACTGGCCACATGCCACACGCATTGGCAAAGCCAATAGGTCTTGTCCATACAAGATCTGTTGTCTTTGTCAATGTTTGTCCAAATAAAACCACTAAAGCTAATAGATCACAAGTAGACAAGACCTATTCACTTTCCTAATGCTTGTTAATACATATGATGTCCATAACATAGATCTTAAACACCCTATATGGCAGTGTGTGGTGCATTTAAAAGATCTGGGTTAAATCCATCATTTTTTTGCATGCTATGCCATGCCAGTTTAGACCCAGTCATATGCAAATCAGCCTTGACTCTGTTCCGCATGGGAACAGTCCAGCCATACTGCCAGACCAGGTCATCCCTGAACCAGAAAGAAGCATCCTGGGATCGGTTTCACTGTAACACCCCTCATCATCCAGGCTAGCTTGAAACTGGTGGCATAGTGAGCATGGGACCCACTTCTGGGCATACCCTTCCCACTTAGGGCAACACATGCAAAAAGAACAGATGATGAACTTTTACAAAGCTGGCATTTTTATGGCGCACGATTGACTTCAGTGAAGGACTTTCACTAAGGTAAAATAATCCTAGCCCTGTTTTCAGTTAACTGCAGTGTCCAAGCGTCTCACATGATTTCTAAGTGAGCGCTGTCTTTCACTTTTCGCAGAGTTAATCCTTCGTGGCACTGAATCTCCGAAAGAGATCTCTGCCCGGCACTTTCAAGTTGGTGCAAATATGCACCCGCTGTTCAGATGGTGATTGTCCGAACCCCCTCATTTAAGGTACATTTTTATTACATGTGATTAGACTGCTGTTAAGTACAACGTACGTATGAGCATTCACGTCACTATACGCACTGCTTATCGTTTCAGGTATTAGTCACACATGACAACCCAAGCCTGGCAGCATTTATTCATCGTTTCCATACTGCTTAAATATTCGCATCTTAAGAGTTTCTAATAGCAGCAACCGCGACGTGAGTGTGATCGTCAACACACTTGTTACACGAATGGTGTGGGAGATTTTGATTTTGAGTGCTTCTCAGTCTATTTTCTTGTACATTTCATGTTCAATAATTCGGAATGCACATACCTTACAACTCACCATTGATTCTTTATTTCTCACTTGGGTGATGTCATTTCTTTCGGTTCATGTTTCAAACGAATTCAGCACTGGTGAGTAATGCTGACATTTGACCATGAGCAGGCACATGAGGTGTTTGACGCTTTGACCATTGTAATGATTGGGCACAGATTGTTATTGATATTTAGAAACATGTACTATGGTTAGTAAGTGTATACAATGTAACACGTTGTTCTATATATTGTTTTCTTTTACATTAGTGCCCCTGAAGAAGGGAGTCCCTCCCAAAATGCATTGGGCCTCAAAAAAGAAGCAGTTGCAAATGCGATTTGTGTTATATGTAGCAGTGTTTATTGTTTATTGATTTACCATTTTGTAAATACTTGAAGAATACAAAACTACAAATTTATCAATTTTTCTGATATTTGAAAATATTATATGAACCTTTGTCTCATAATTCAAACATGAAATCAATTTGACAAAATTCATGTGTTTTTCTGTTTATTGACTGAGTACTATGCAGTAATTGTTGACAAAATTGTTTAGAATCTAATACAATACTTTAACTCAAGCAGTGCACCAGGTATACCAGTGGTTCTCCACTAGCTGATGTACATTTATTGGGGCTGGCTGCCCATCTCCCAGGGAGCACGCAATCCGTGTATTAATTTGAATTAACAATTGTTTCACTATTAAAGAAAAGGGTGTGCTCCTCTAGACAACATTGCAGCATTTTTATGACTTAACCATTTGGTGCCTGCAGCCTGTTTCTGGATCACACGAATAGGTTTGAGTGGCAGTTGGCCTTTGTATATTTCTCTGAGGCAGCCACAGAATAGAGGGATTATGTGTGCCTAGATGGCTATCTTGGGCAGGATAGGGGGGTGTCAGAGCTGTGCACAGTCCCTCTTGCAGTTCGATAGTAAGCCCAGTAGGGTAACTATGCACCGCCAGCATAGTTGACGTAGTTTTGCCTACTCTGCGTTCCATTGCGAATGCAGTGTTTAGGCAGAATTATGACTCCGTGGTGGAGCATATGTAGCCAGCCCCTCCGCCCTCCCAAAGTAATTATAAAGTAATTAAAAAGGCACTTACCTGTCGTGGATGCCTCCTCCTTGCCATGCCACTCTCCTTCCTCCGCTTTGCCATCCTTCTTCACTGATAACCCCTACGTTGTACCTCTTGCGTGTGTGCACTCGCAAGATGTACAAAGTAGGAGTGAGGACGAGGAAGAAGAGGGGCCATGGCAAGGAGGAGGCAGCCAAGGCAGGTAAGTGCCTTTTTTTTACTTTGGGAGGGCACGTAGTGGAGCATAGCAGAGCGAAGTTCCACAGAGTTTTTTCCAACACCGTGGAACTTTGCGTAGAGACACTACGCTTGCTCTGTCCAGGGTTATTCAATAGTCCGTGCCCTTTTTTATTTTTTATTTTTATTTATAGAGTTTTATATAGCGCGGACATGACACTTGGGTATCAGAGCGCTTCACAGTTACATGAGGTACATTTGGAATACAGTGGGTATTAATATATATAATATATATAATATTCCAGCACATGAGTTTCTTAGCAGTTTCAGCAAAAGACAATTGTTTTTTCTAGGACCTGATTAAAGAACAAGGTGTAACAGTATTTCTATACAAATGGTTCTGATGTGTTTTCCGTGAGTTCTACATCAGAAACAATTCACGATCGACGTTTGGTTATTAATCACGATGCTGATGATGAACAGTCTAGCCTAAGGAAGGAACTTGCTCATTAGGAAGACCTTCACTTCCTTCTTGAATGTTGCTGTGTTTGGAATTTTTCTAATGTTTGGAGGGAGTGAGTTCCAGATTCTGGGGGCTGCTCCGGAGAAAGCTCTGTCATACGTTTTCTTCTTCCGAAAGGTGGGTGGTTTCAGCAACAGCTCTCTGGCACTCCTAGCTGGTCTGCTTCGCCCTCAGAGCTCAATTTTCTGAGTCAAGTACCTTGGTTTTTTGTAGTGGAGCGCTTTGTGGGTCGTACATGCCAGTTTAAGTTGAATTCTGGCTGCATATGGTAACCAGTTTAGTGCTTTCAGGTGAGGGGAGATATGCTTGTATTTTCTAGATCCAGTAATGAGAGTTGCCGCCGCATTTAGACATGCTTTTAGTGGTGCTGTGGACATTTTTGATAGACCTGCTAGAGTTGTACATTCATATTCAATCCTTGAAATAACTAAGGACCGGACTGCCAGTTTGAGATCCGCCGTAAAAATGAGTGGTTTCAGTTTTCTAATATAGTTCAGGTGAAACTGGGCACTTTTTTCCATAGATATGATGTGGGCTTTCATGTCTAGGTTCTTATCAAGCGTGATTCCCAGTGATTATGTAGATTCAACTAGAGTAGGGGTGCAGTTTAGCGCTGTGATCAGTTCGGTCCATTCCTTCACTTCTGTGGGGTTCTTAGGTGGTGATATTAATAGGAATTCAGTTTTTTGTGCATTTAGTTCCAGATGATTGCTAGTTAACCAGAGTAATGACATGTTAAAGGCCTCATTCATTCTCTGTATGTCTTCCAGTGACGCGATCTTGATGTAGATCTAAGTGTAATCTGCGTACATGTGATAGGATATGTTTGCGTCTCAGAGAATTTCTGTAAGGGGTTCGACATAAAGGTTGAATAGTGACAGAGATAGTGTTGATCCTTGAGGGACTCCAATCGAATTTGGGCATGATGGGGATAGTGTCTGGTTGACCAGGAATCTTTGTTTTCTGTTCTGAAGGAAGGATTCAAACCATTTCAGAACAATGCCAGATAGTCCCATACCGTCTTGAAGCCTGGCAAGCAATGTTTCATGGTTTACCATTTCAAAAGCAGACAACAGGTCAAGAGGGACTAGTAGGTATGCTTGATTGTGATCTAGGGCCTGTAGCGCATCATCCACTATATGTAAGATTGCTGTTTCCATACTGTGGCCTGGTCTGAATCCGGATTGGCAGTCATCCAGCAGCTTGAAATTGGCAATGTGATTGCTTAGTTGATTTTGTACACAGTTCTCAATTAGTTTGGCAAGTAATGGAATATTGGTTACTGCGCAAAAGTTATTTGGCTCTGCCGAGTCCGCTGTAGGTTTTTTGATGATGGGGAGGACTTGACCTGTTTTTAGGTACTCTGGTAGGATCCCTTGAGATAGTGAGGCATTTATTTTTTTTGTCCATATTGGACGACAATTCGATTGATTCTTTTTAGGCATTTAGAGGGGAGGGGGTCATTGTAGTTATTATTAGTTTTGATATCCGAGAGAGTTTTGTCAATGGTATTCTGGTCATATAACTTGAAGGTTGCTCAATGTCCATTGTTTTTCAATCTATCATGATCGTTTGTCGTGGTATAATTGTTCTGTGGTGGTAGTTGGCTGGGAAGGTTGTAGGCTGCCACCCTGAGCTCTCTTTCTAGCGTGTTGGCCTCGTCAGTGAAGAATGTTGATAATTCTTCGCAGCTCAGTTGAGTTTTAGTAGTTTCTTGGGCAGATTTGGCCAACTTATTTGATTGGTACTTTAACATCTCGAATAGTTTCCGCGGTCTGTTTTTGGCGTTGTCCAGTTCCGATCTAAAAAATTCCTTTTTGGAGTTGAGTACCCTTTTCTTGTTGTCGTTTCTGATTTTTCAGAGAGTTTTAAGCTGGGGGGATGATGGTGTTGTCTCCATTTTCTTTCTGCAAGTCTCAGTTTTCACCTATCTTCATTCAGTGTCTTATTAAACCATGGATTTTTATCTTTCTCATATTCTTTTCAATTTTATTGGCATGGTGAAGTTGACTATATTCGTCATTGACCTACTGTAGTGCTCTGTGAGTTTGTTAACATTCAGCAAGTTGTTAGGCAGATTTAGATCCTTCTCACATTTTGCTACTATTATTATTAGGTTCTTTGGTGTCCGGAGTCCACTTTTTAAGTTTGACAGGCTGCGCGGTCTTGCTCTTTTTTATGGTGGGTATCCGGAAGGTTATGGCATGGTGATCGCAAGGAACAATTGAGTGGACTGTAATATCTTTACTCCTCGAAATTACCCAATTTAAGGCTGCCTGTTTTGAGTGAGTGGGCTGTGTGCAGGCTTGAGTAAGGTTTAGATCTGCTAAATAGTCTTTAAGTGCATTGACCTGTATGTCATTATTGTCGTCCCAGTGTAAATTGAAGTCGCCTAGGTATATGTTATTAGTCTGGCTGTTAGAGTTAGATGTGATGATCTCTATTAACTAGTCTACGAAAGTAGCATTATTGCCTGGTGGGTGGTAAAGTGCATGCAGGTTGCACCTTTGATTGTCTGCAGTCCTTATATTGAGACCTAGGTATTCACAGGAATCGAGAGGGTCGGATTGTATTTGGTTGACCTCTATATCCGATTGGTGTATGCAGGCTATACCGCCACCTGTCTTTTTAGTCTGTCTAATCTCACAATGTTATAACGTGGGGGCACCAGTAGATCCATGAAAGGCGAAGAGGATTCCGTAAGCCATGTTTCAGTTAGGATTGTCACGTCTATTTCCTGGCTAACAATGAGGGCAGCGATGTCTGAGGCATGTTTTGCTGTGGACCGACAGTTGAGCAGTAGGCACAGTAGTGGCCTACTAGAGTTCATCTCTTGAGTATTTGCGGTAAGCTGGACTAGTTGTAGGTTGTTAAGGTTAGGTTTCCTATTCATATGCCAGGATGTTCTATTTGCATCGATCGGGACTGATTTAATTTCCTCACTTCTGCTGCTAGCTTTAGGCTCATACGACCGTAGTATGGTTAAGATTCATCGTCTGATAAGTATTTAAGATTTCTGTCTGGTCGATTATGCCTATTTGAGAATGGCGTGGCTGTCTCTCTACTCTTCTCTTGAATATTATGCACTAATTTTTGGGCATGTTCAACTTTGGAGTGGGTGCTTGCCGTGATTTCTGGTATTTTTTCCATAGTTTGTAGTGCGTTGAAAATGTCCTGTGACATATTGCCCACTTGTGTTTAAAGAGTTTTCATTTCTCTCTGAGGAGATATATTAGGAGTACTCATCTGCCTATTTCAGGTTTTGGTTGTGTCCTGGTGCTTTAGAACTTCGATTTCTTCAGTGTCCTATTTTTGTCATTAGTTCGGGTCTTTGTGCCTCCTCTATTTGTGGAGTGGGATGCGCTCCCTATGTCCTGAGATCTTGATCCTATGCTAGGAGGATATGAGTTTTGTAAGGTGATATAAGTAATTTGTAATGTTGCTGAGTGGGGTATGAGAGGGGTGTTAGCTTCCAAATTCTTTATTTCTGAATAGAGGTTCCCGTTGACTGGCCTACGTGTTGGAGAAGTCAAATCCTGTGGTAGAGGCGCTGATTCTTCCCGCTGTAATGGCGTCGGGTGGTATTGGCATATGGAATAGAATTTTCTCCTGTCTCTGTATCACTTCCATCCAATGTGCCTCCTGTTAACGTTGTGTCTCCTGGTATCATTGTTGGTTGTGGTTCTAGAGGGCCTCTAAGTGTTGTGAAGTCTGTGGTAGTAATGTTGGTGGTGAGTAGGGTGGGTGCTTGTGTGGTCCGGTGTTGATTAGATAACCTTGACTTGTCTACACTCTCTTTTAACATTGAAAACTGGTTGTCAAACTATTCTAGCTTGCTGTTAGCTACTTGTGTAAGTACAATGCCGTTCTTGTAGATAGGTATGCATAGATCTACTCTAAATCTTGGTGACGGAACGATCATAAGTTTTGTACCATGTGGGATGTTGCTTATATTTTTTATGTTGAGGCATTAAGAGGGAGCAATCCACTAATTACTCAAGAAGGCCGGGGCAGTAGGTAGAAAAAGAAAGGAAGCAACTCCTGTGTAAAAAGGAAGACGATGGTTGCTGTACATTGTCTGCTTTGTATTGCATCGCATCACCTTTAGGTCAGCGGCAGCCGCCTTTTTAAAGTCAGGCAGTAAGCAATGCGGTGCGATACTGCCTGACGGGGAGAACACAGCATTAGCGAGGGAATAAGCTGTTTGGAGGAATCGGAACTGCACTCACGCAGTGCAGAGCAGAGTAGTTTTGCCTCGCTGAGGCCCGGCTCAGCAATCGAGTCGCACGGCTCCTGGGGGCCTCAAATCATCGATGCGGGCAATGCGGCAAAAGAGAACCCCACGCATCGGCTGGTGTGCGGCACGTCCAGCGGGGTCCCAGCTGGGAAAAGACACATACACTCGCTGAGTCAAGTCGTCGGCTTCTGGGTGCATCATATCATCCAGGGCATGGCCCAGCAGGAGGGCATTGTGGCAAGAGATAACCCCATGCCTCGGCGGGTATGAGGCGCATCCAGCGGGGCCCCAGATGGTAAAGACACTTGCAGTCGCCGAGGTCAACAAGTGCGACTCGGCTCAGAGGAACCCACACGCTCGGCTCATCGTACAACGCAGATGGGACGAACCTGGGTGATCGGCGCTCCAAGTTGCCAAAGGCGGGAGATCAGCTGGCTACCAGGCGACAATCGCAGGTCGCATGATGTTGCAGGTCCCACAGCGCTCCTGCATGTCCAGTGAGGATGCCGAGCCCAAGAGCCCTGCTCTCAAACAAAGAACTTTTCTTTCACACAAAGGACTTCACATTAGCCTTTGTGCCTGTAACCAGACTGGAGCCAGGGCAGGGAGGCAGGACATTCCAAATACTTCTGTGGGGAGGAAGCCTCCAGAAATTACTCCTATTTTAAAGTGGGCACCAGGTATAAAAAGGTGACCCTCAGAACCATTCTTCAGTATACTCCAGGACCTGTGGATACCACAGAAGAAGTACGCCCTGCTAGTTGAGGCCTGCTCCGCTTGCTGAGATGGAAGACTGGACCTGCACCCTTCATCTCAGGCTGTAATTTAGTTCAAGGGTTAGCTGACTGACCTTCTGTTCTGAGCTACAGGGACATAATTGGCACCAAAGGACTCCCTGCAACTGCCCAGCTGACCCGCTATACTGGACCTGCAAAGGACCTGCCTGTGCCATGCTGGCCTCTGCTGCAGTGTGTTCCTCATTACCAAGAGGTGCCCCTCAGGTCCTGGACCTTTGTTGTGCTGTCAGTTTAACTCCTCCTCAAAGAAAAGGAACAATTCTTAAGTTACAAAGGGACCCGTTTGGTCCAAGATTTTGTTGCCTGCGATGATCGCCAACCTAAGGCTCCAGTGAGCCTGTCTCTTTACGCTAAAGCAACCTCCAGAGAGGACCGGCAAAATGAGATCTGCACTATGCGCTGCAGCATCGACAGCCTTCGGTAACTGCCAACCTGAATCTCCAGCAACGATTGACCAGGAAGCTCATCAAGATCTTCACACTACAGCGATGAAGGCCCATGACGTGGGCCTACTCTTTGCTCTACAGCGACAACTATCAGTGATGCTCTTCCTGCTCTTCGCAGCTTCCTGTGCGACGAACTTAACTCTTCGTTCTAGACTTTTGAATGTAACTCTTTCAATGTGACTACCTTTTTCACTGTATCAAGCCCACACTTTATGATGGTCGGCCTGAACTTGTGACTTTCGCTCAGTGTTGTATAACCAGATAGGCACTAGTGGCACGTTGTGCTTTGAGGAGTTATACTTATATTAAGTCCTTAAAAGTGCATATCTCTGTTTCTACCAATTGGATTTTTGTCATTTTGGTGTCAAATAATTTATTAAAATTTGCTCTATTTTATTAAATTGGTTAGGGGTTTTTCCTGTGTTGTGTTTTCACTGTATTAATGTTTGTGTTCTGCATAAATAGTTTACACATTGCCTCTAAGTTAAGCCTGACTCAATTTGGTGCCAAGCTACCAGAGGGTTAAGCAACCAGTTAATTTAGTGACTTTTGCTGGTTATCCCTGCCGTGGTTCGTGGCTGTTGCTTGAGCAGGGTTAACACCCCCCTCCTCAACCAACAACCCAGGTTCTCACAGATGTCTAACCCATGACAACTTCATGTGGCCTGCTTCATGATTAGGTTTGTTCCAGTGTGGGGAGACAGTGCCAAAATTGATAGTAATAAATACAGCTATTAAATACCCCTCAATGTGTGCCAGAGTGAAAGGTCCAATGCCTTCTTTATAGGATCTTGAATATTTTTCTTCTGATTGCCCTGAAAGATCCTAAACAGCTAGGTGTAGCTTCTACATTGTAGGTCACAGATATAAGTAAATAAAATGTTCAGCCACTCCCTTCAGTCATGCCTAAGGGACAAGTGCCAATTGCTACTAACTACTAGTCTACTGTTTTTTTCTCCACTCATCCTTTTTAGGACTGATATTATCCAAATGCCTTTTAATTTTACTAAAATAATATGCATACTATGCTTTCTTATAGGGCTTTCCAGCAGCTGTCTTCATACATTGATCTGTTATTGTGTCAACCACATTTTCCCACATTGTACAGCATACAGCACTGGGCAGTTAGTCAACCCTCTTCAGCCACTGGATGGCTTTACTGTGATTGATGCCATTCTGATCTTTCACAAGGAGCTTATCCGCAAACAAAGTAGTCCCTTCAGTGCGAGAGAATACAATTTTGAGACACAAAAATAAATGTTGTTTTTAGTGGCTGTTTTTTTAGATTGGCGAGTGCCCAGCATTTTTAGCAACAATAAAGTTGTGCAAAAAAAATAATTACAATACAAGCATTGATAAAGCCAAAAGGCTGCCAGCTAACGCCAGAACACTAGGCTGTTTCAATGAATGTTGTCCTGTATGTCTGTGTAGACTTTTGTACACCAGCTGCCAATGCCTATTAGGAATTACAAAGTTGTAACACTGATATTGTATTAGCAATTGCTTCACAGAACATGTGGCGCATTGATAAGAAATGTAATTCTCAGCTCCCAGCATAGGCTACAATATATACGCACATGCAAACTTATTCAGACTGTGTTATTCACACACAAAAACGCACACACCTCTTCTCTCTCATCACATTTAAACAGCCACTGACCATTTTGGCAGTCAGGATTTACTGAGTAATAGGGTGGAATTTATGAATTTATAGACACAGGAAATTCCCTGCTCTGCTGACTGAAAAACAAAACGCTAAAATACATTGCACTGTATTTGTAAAGTAAATAATGGGAAACACTGCAGGGCTAATTCATGCACTGATGTAAGAGAGACAAGGGTTGTATAAAGGAATGCTAGGTGTCAGTACACTTTGGAACAATTTAATTGTAAAAAACAGACAACTGAGAGACATTTGTCAGAGAAGCAAGCCAAATAGCAAGGCAGGGAAAAACGCAGAAAGAATCATTTGCCACACCAAAAAACCAAACAAAACAAAACAGGAAGCCTTTAAAAAAAAAGGCAGTACGAGGTTCTATGTAAGGAAAAAAGTTGGAAAAGTATTTACAGCACTAAGATAAATGAAAATTACATAACACAGTGTTGAGGTCTCGGGCGGCTGGTAGGAGAAGCGGCCTAAAATAACTGGGGGCCATATGGAGTACATTTGAACCAGCTACCAGAGAGGCCAAAAGGAAGCGTTCATGACACAGAAGAGGAGGAATCCAAGTGTAATTCCATACCACCTTCACCTTACACACCTCTTTCACAAAAATAAATTTCAATGATAATGATGATCATGATGTAGAGCACGTTCCACCAACTCTGACGTAATTGGCACTTGTTGGACCCAATCCAACCTGCAAGTTTTTGATCACTGATGTGTGGGTGAATCAATGTGCAAAAACAACATAAATATTAGCGCCAGAAGTTGCTCTGATGTCATCAAAACACAAACTTTGTGCGAAGATTGATCAAACTTTCAGGCAGCGCAGCAGATCAAGCCACCTTCCTGTGCTGCATTAAAGTGAAAAGGCGGGAATGAGCCGTATTTAACATTATATTGTAGTGTAGTTCCTATTATCCCAATAGGCTCTGCGCATTGGAATAATATCTTCATTGTATAGACGTAGGACAGAGGTTAACTAGGTCTTCTACTGACGATATTAGACTTAAGTTTTGTGTGCCAGCTAGCTCAGAGTTCACTAGAAACTTTCTCGAATAAGCGAGGAGGAGTTTAACCTCCCTGGATAGACAAGAAGGGATTTAGTTACCGACAACCATAGAACATGACAACTTTGCTCTCCCTGATCAAGAGTATATCTCTAGAGTCGTGTGAAAACAAAAGACAGCTATTTTACTCAGTCAATACGTGCATACTTAGTTTCACCAGATTTGTAGAGAAAAGAAGAGACGGGCGTTTTTAATAAAAGGTGTTATTTATTGATCAGTTTCTTTTCTCATACAAGAGAAATTAATCGCTACAATTGCAATACTTATAGTTAAGTAAAGTGCATACAGTAAAAGCAGGATCATAAAATAATACTGTTAAAGCATTGATATGGCTTCTTAGCCATATGTTACTTTAAAATGGATAAAAGATATACATACATATATACATTGACTAATCGTACTCAACTGATGCTTCTAACTACGCCTACCCCGGTGTACCTGACCTGAGCCTAATACATGGGAGGGAGTAAGTAAGTAGCAGTTTAAGTTAAGTTTGTTTTGCCAAGAGTCTGACTCAAGGATTCTCTATAAGGGGTTAGTCAGTTCAGTACCTGGGATTTAGAAGGCAGGAGGGCAGGTATCTCTTTCTCAGGACTCGGTATCCAAGTTACCCACGAGGGCAAGCTGGAAACGCTGGAGGCTGGATTCCTCGGCAAGAGGAAAGGCAGCGTTTTCCTCAGCGCGTCAAAAGGGAGGGGCAGCGTCCGTGGGCTCTCGCATCAGCTGGGCTCTCCGGCAAGTAGTCGCTGCTCCAAGCTCATCACCACCATGTCTTTACTTAGGGCAGTGTCGGTATATTTATACCTGAGAGGTGCCGGGTTTGACGTAAGGATGGACATGAGACGTCAATAAGGATGTCATTAAGAACTGGTCGTTCTTACATTCTTTACAGGAGTTCTCGAACGAAATCAAAACAATAGCAGCGGGGATTTCCCAGGTTTGCTGGAGGCTTGGTTTGTTTAGAGAACTCGGTGTGCTTTCTAGGGGGCTGGAGGAATAGTGCTTGCTTAATGTGACAGCATGCGCTATGACTAATTTATGAAACGGGTTTCTGTGCCGTTGTATGGATATTAGTGATTTATAACTGGACAAGGGTCAGAAATTGGAGTATCGATACAGGTCCCTAGATAAACACACTACACCCACTCCACGAATTCATGTCCATATTTACTAACCTAAGCAATAGTAAACATGTCCATATTTACTAAACTAAGCAATAGTAAACATAACTAATAGTGCATGTGTATACCGAACCACCCCAAAATACTTTTTTTTTTAATTTGAAAAATGGCATATTCAAAATACACGAAAATGAGTATAGGTACTGTATGCATTCAAGCAGTGTAATCATTCAAAAAAGATGCACGTTTTATATCAGCATGAACGATTTGTGAAAATAACACATGAAATGGCTCTTAATACAGAAGAAAAAGTGCGAGACCACTTCATCACATATAAATACAATTACTTGTAAATACTTGTAATTACTTGTGTAATATGGGGAGTACAACTTGTTACATACGCAGATGACACGCAATTGATCATCTCACTATCTATCCAGGAGGCCCCTTTTGAGAGACTCTCCAGCTGCCTTAACAAAGTTCGGGAATGGATGGATGAATCCTTCCTGAAACTGAACGGGTCTAAAACTGAGGTAATGATGCTGGGATATAAGGCACCTACCACAGTGGAGGGCTGGTGGCCGGATAAGCTGGGTCAACCACCCAAGCCGAAGACCCAAATTAAGAGCCTTGGGGTATGGATGGACCCAGCTCTTAATTTCTCAGTGCAAGCCCGGAAGGTAGCTGCCACATGCTACGCACTTATCAGGCTTCTGAGCAAGATTATCAGTCTTCTTCCCTTTGAGGCCAGAAGGATTTTAGTTCAGGCGCTGATCCTATCACGCCTAGATTACTCCAACGCAGGATATCTAGGCTCCCCCAAGGGACAATTAAGATACTGCAGATTGTTCAGGATTGTGCAGCACGTTTGCTGTTGAACATCTCGCGAAGGACATCTGCCAAACCTGCACTCCGCCAATTGCATTGGCTTCCAGTGCAGCAGAGGATCGAATTTAAAACCCTGGTTACGGTCCATAAAGTAATCCACAAAAAAGCCCCCCCACTGATACAATCATTATTTTGCCCCTACCTCCCTAAGCGGGAACTAAGATCTTCTAATAAAAATTTCCTCTCAATTCCAAAAACGAGGAAAGTGCGTATGGGTGGCAGACGCTTCTCCCTACAGGCCTCAAGACTCTGGAACAATCTTCCACTCTATCTCAGAATGGAAAGTAATCATCTTAGTTTCAGGAAGTCACTGAAAACCTTCTAGTTTGTCTGATCTTGGTGAATGAACGTTGTCTAAAGCGCTGGGATGCCTCCGGGTAGCTATGCGCGATACAAATACGTAATCATCATCATCTAGAGGCTGAGGTAAAATATTGTCTCTAGAGTTCCTAAAAATAGAAGCTCTGTTCTCTAAGAATCGTTCTACTTTAAGCAGAGGACGAGTGCCAAAAAAAAGGTAAATATTTTGAAATTTCGAAAAAAGTTTTCATTTTCAGGGGAAGAAGAAAAATAGTTCCAAATTGTCTAAATAGCTCTGTTTACTAAAGCTGAAGGCCAAATTCAGAGTTCAGGGAACGCTGTGTGCTCGATTGCTTAAAGCTATTCTTTCTGTTCGGGGGAAAACATCATGTCAGACAGATTTTCAAAAAAGCAGTTTACCGCTTCAGGTGAAAGTTCGACCAAGTTGGAGAATGTCGCTACCATGCAGTCGTGCGCATGTTCGCTTTCAGTGATGTTTCGATCAGCATTGCTTACTGAAGGTCGTACCAGGTTGATGCTGATCTCATCTTGTACTTCACTCCCCTTCAATCATAGTGGTGAAGTCTCCACGAATGCCGTCATCAGGATAGGTAGCCGCTGGGGACAGCACAATGCATGAGCCTTTACTGGACCCAACAAAGTATCTGCATCCAATGGTACTTCTGATTGTAGTGTAAGACATGTGTCCAACACGCATTCCTCGCTGCATAGCATGCATCTCAATACAGGTAAGACACAATTCTGCCATATGGGTCTGAACGAAAGAAACCAGGTCATATTCCGATCTCTTAGCCGGGCTAATCCAAGGACTTTAGTTATGCGGTCCCGATAGCGTATAGCTAGGATAGTTTCTTCCATTGTTGCTGGAGTCTTGTCTGTGACATGGCTTGCCATAACGAAGCAGGAGTAGCAAAAATAAGATGCCTGCTACGAGTCCCAACAGGAGTGGAAGTCCGCCAAAGACAGAATGGACGAAATTGGGAAATATACCCAGACTGCTTTGAATGGGGTTAACAGTCCCGAAAAAACGGTCTTAAATACACTCGCGATACCATTTGTATCAGAAATATTTAAGATTTCGCTTAGCATTTCTGCGAAGTGTAGGGGGCAATTTGTTGATAACAATGCATGTATCTCTCCCGTTGTCCTTGCAACTTGGAGATCATATGTTTCTTTTGATGACGTCAAGTGAACTGGCGTCTGTAGTAGCACAGTCTTCATTCTGCTTAAAGTATCAATTCGAATAGAAGAGATTTTCAAACTGGGCCAAATTATTCCCTCCCTGTCTGGAGTGTCATTCGGAAACAATACTCGCTCACAGCAAGTGACCATGGAACTCACGCTTACCAGATAAGGTTTTCCTGGCAGCAAGCCACAACATCTGTGATCTACAATTAGAATGTAACTCCCGTTAGAAAGTCTTCTAAAGAATTAGTTCTATTTTCGTTGCAGGTGTGCCGAGCTGGTGACATGAAAGGTTATTTGAAGTCCCCTCACAGGCCCCATGTAAACTTATACCCTGACACAGAAGTATACCACTTAGTGATTTTTCACAATTGTTACCACTGAGAAATACACTCTGTCCTTTTTCACTATAACATGTATGTGTATAAGGTAGGTTCCATGTTGACTTAATGTATCTTTTACCCAACCTTTCACACTGGCCTGCCTGTATATATTTCTGGCAGTATCGAAATTGGAAAGTCGTTATCGGAATAGTTATAATTCCATGTATTATCCATTCAATGACAGGTCGTTCTGACATTGTCAATGGTAATCTCTCAAGTTTTTCAATGCTCAGAATTCTATACTCTGCACCCTTTTGTGCCAAGCTGATTTGTGTATCAGTAAGGTTAAAGATATCGAATAATGATGTTGTGTTGATTAAACGCCAAGGCACGTAGCCTGAACGCAGATTTTGTAACGTCCAGCCAAGCTGTACAATAGAACATAATTGGGACTGACCGTGTTGTAACATCAGTAAGTCTTGCTCTATTATATCGATTGCAGATGATACAATACTGTCCAGTGAATATATTCTGGAAGACAGAGTCATTAACCCATTGTCTACAACAGAAAGTGATTTTTCCAAATTAACACGGTCAATTTCCCGTATTTTCTCTGCTGTCTTAATTTGAGCTACTTTCCATGCTTCGTTGTAAGCTGCATATATAGAGGCCGCTATGAAACGTTTTTGACGCTGTTTGTGTGGTCCCATAATGAAATCACGCAAGTCAGCACCTTCTTTAAGTAAAATCAAGTGTTGCTTAATTTCTGCCAGTGTGGATGTATGTAGCCATTCGAGGCAGAGTTTTCCTACACTGTATGTAGTTACAATCCCTGGATGTTGTCGCTGGGAGTATCTAGGGTCTGGCCTGGTTAATGTGAACCCCTGTATTTTGTTCAGGAATCTATCTTGACAGTTATTTGTGTCTGTGGGCCAGATCAACCATTTTTTCCAATCAGGATGTGTTCTGTTTTGGTTTAAAATATGGGATACGTCTATCTCACCATCTGTAGTGTTATTACTCTCAGGTGTTGGTTTTGGAATAGACGGTTTGTTTAAGTCTTTAATTTTGGCTAGGCCAAAACAGGTTGTCTGTTGAATTGTGTCATTCAAGAATATAATTTGTTCTGGGATCATGCAGGCTCTAAACAATGATTCTATACCCTTGACCTGCCAATCTCTTGTACCTCAGATTGTTTTCGTTTCAATGTTATTGTTCCAGAAATCAAAACCGAATGTATTCATTTTGTCAAAAAATGATTCTGAATAGATTAATTTTGTATTTGTAAGCATGGTTTTCATTCCTGTCTTATTTAACAGTTTGAAATAAAACGTTTCTGCATTACTTGTGTTAAACCCTGAGAAATATGGAAATTTTTCATAAAATGTTTTCGAACTGCCTTTTGGTGGAGTTGCCCAATGTTCCCATTGGTTATAATTAAAAACATTTCTAGGTTGAGCAGATTTATGCAGATAGTGGTTGTAACAGTACATCTGGTCATAATTAGATGAACCCTGTAAATAATCATGTTCTGTAAATTTAGCTGACATCACTAGATCTGACATCATATCATTAATACTTTCAAAGTCCCAATCATCAGCGAATGTGCTTGGTTTTACAAAGTCACTTAATGAGATCTTGAATTGATGAGGATACTTCAGGAGCTCGACAGGGCCATAGATTTCGTAATCAGTTTTGTCCCATGCTCCCCTACCGGGTATAGGATTGGCTGTGAAGTTTACTGAAGAAAGTTCTCTTTTCTCGATGTGTGAAGACTTGTGTGGTTTTAGGACCAAGTTGATATTCTGACTTGCTGTGTCCATATATTTTCCCTCAATGAAATGTCCCAAGTTTAGTACCAGAATGAGCCAAAGTATGAGGACAAATACACCTTGTGCCACCCAAAATTCAATCCATGGAGAAATCAGATGGGTTTCTTGTAGTTGATGAAAGAGTTATTTTGCTTTGTCTTTAAAAGTCTTTGATGGTGTCGGCAGTTCCTCAGGTTCGCTCGGATCCTCAGAAAGGTCATCGAAGTTGATGAAATAGCCTGATGATGTTCTGTCAATTGTTTCAATTGCTTCTGGATTCCTTTTTGTTTTTGGAATTTGCTTTGTTTCATTAGCATAGTCTGTGGTTACATCATTGTAGACTGGTGTTTCTTGATGTAAGATTTGGATTTGGGTTTCAAGAGGTTTAAGTTCCATGTCTTTGTTGCATAGTACTTGTTGATTCACTGTAGGTTTATCAAATGTGATTAGTCTCTCAGTTTGAACCTCTGTGTTTGTAGCAAACTTTGGTGTTCTGCTATTTCTTGGGAGTCCACTTGGCCTACTACTTATTATCGGCCACATGATTGTGGGTTAACCAGGTCGATGGATACAACTCGGTTCTCCTTTTTACCAGCAAGGGGCGGTAATACAACTGATCTTGTCCCGTTGAAGACAGGTACTGCTTTTCTGTAAGAAGGCCCAAATTCCTTCTTTACCGCGATCTTCTCTCTGACCAGATCCCCGATTTTTGGAATCCAGACAGGCCTAGCTGGGACAGGTGGTTTCTTTTCAGTGGTTGTTGGCTGTTGTTTAAACTTTATGTTGCTCAGGTCTTTTCTTGTTTCATTTAAGTCCTGTAAAATAGCCAAACGATCTTTGATATCAAAGCATTTTTCTTTAACCACTGAAGTGTGACCATCGAGGTCCTGGATTAACATTCTAGTCCCAAACAATAGTTCGTACGGACTGAGACCTCTCAGAGAATTTCTTGGCAGATTATTGAGACTAAGTTGGACACTTATTAAATGTTTGACCCACCCAGCGCCCGAACCTAATACCTATGCCGTTATAGATTGCTCTATGCCTTGGTTTTTTCTTTACACCATCCCGTTTCCCTCAGGAAGGAAGTGATAAGAGTCCCGCAATGTAATGCCCATGCTGGCCATGCCCCCCATGAGCTCGAGAGCTAAAGGCAGGACAATGGTCAGAATGTAGCATGCCCCTTGCGTATATGCCATTATAGACTCGCAAATCTTTTTATAACAGTTTAGACGTCAGCCGAGAGCTGGGGTCTACATTGTAAGTGAAGTTAGTCTTAGATAATATACATTGGGACGCATGTTTCCTGTTTAATCATGCGAATAGATCGCTTTATGCTTTCTATTATGTGTTCTGGCACTACTTCTGCCGGTTCGCCACTGCGATCTCTGTTGCAGTTTTCACAATTTTTTGCAAATTTGTGATTATCCACGCTCATCCCCGGCCACCAGTATTCTGATTTTAATCCTGTCAAAGATTCTTTGATCATCTGATGCCTTAAACCTAATCCCATATGTGCTTCTTGTATTAAGAAGCCTCTCCTGTTCCTGTTTGGAATTACCCTATCCCCCACTCCAGGGATTCGAGCAAAAGGAACGGAGTTTGCATCGATTATGTATGTATAATTGAGTGGATAGTTAACAGGTAACGCTGAACAGTCGCCTTTTGATGACGTTTTTACCGCCAGCATCGTTTCCCCGTCTATGTATTTTCCTGAACGCTTTTTTGTAGCTACGGAAGCCGACTTAGTTGTTTCCGCTGTGGCTGTCTCAGCCAATGAATTCCCTGCAACGTGAACGCCATCACGCTGATGACTCAGTGTATGTATCACGTGAGTCTTTTGTAGTTCTTTTTGTAAACGAACTACTTGTTCCCAAAGCAATTTTTGCTTTATTGTGGCACCTGTGTCATCTTTGTAACCGTTTTCAACCCATTTCTGCAAGTTTTCGTTTTATGATTTGACGCAGGAATGCGAATCGCACACTATTAGTGTCGGGAATTCGCGATCGGCAATATCTTGCGCCATTTTTAAAGCTATTAATTCAGTTTGACGACCTGAATTGTCTTTTACAGATTGTGACATTGTTACTAGTGGCATTAATTTAGGTCCGTGCCACCGGCATTTGATAACCTCGCATGTAGCGTTGTAGGCTTGTTTTCCCCAAACTGAGGGTTCTGCATAACTGTTTGTGTATATTACGCAGGCGTAAAGTTGTATGGGCAGAATGTCGCTAGGCAGAGGATATTCTCTTTCATATTCTAGATTTTTAAATTTTTTCATTTCTGGGTCAAAATAGTATTTCACTCTGTCTGTAGCAAGAGAATTTTCCCATTGTATCCATTTTGGATTTAGTGCCACAGTAGGTAAATTACATGGCCTTGTTAATGCCTCAAACGCTGATTCTGCTGTTCTGATTGTAATGCGTCTGCCGTCAGCTTGGTATCTTTCTCTTGCTACAGCTGTTTGTACCGCATGAACAATGTTTTTCTTAATGCTGAATGTTTTTTCAGCTTCTGTGTACAAATGTGATTTGTATGCTATTGGTACCGTTTCTCCCTCATTAGAGGTCAGGTATGTGAATCCGCATCTTCCTGGGATGACTCGGATTACAAGGTTGCGTGTATTATCGCGTGTTTGCAATTTTGTTTTAGCTAACATGTCTGTTTGCAATGATCTCAAAATCTCTGTGTGTTTTTGAGTCCAATTGATTCCTTTAAAATCTGGGTTTATTAGGTCATAGAGAGGTTTAACTCTCTCTGCATAATTTAGAATGTAATTTTTCTTCCGAAATTCAGGAAACCTAGAATTGATTGTAAGTTTTTCAGCGTTCTTGGTGCTTGGATTACAGCGCATTTCTCTAAGAAATTGTCAGCCAGGCTTTTGCCTTCACTTGATAATTCATATCCTAAAAACAGGACAGTCAGATGGGCAATTCTTGACTTCTTGAAGTTGAATTTGTAACCCTCTGCTGCAAACCCAAGTATTATGGTGTTCACTCTTTTCAAGTGAGTATCCAAGTCATCATCTGTTAGATAGATGTCATCGACATAAGGTAATGCCTCATCATCATACATTTGTAGTAACTCTGTTACTCTTGCTGAGAATAATCCTGGGCTGTTCTTGAACCCCTGTGGCAAACGACAACATTTTTTCTGCGAGCCATTTATTGAGAAAGCGGTCAAATATCTGCTTTCAGGTGCTATATTTTGACAAAAGAATCCATTAGAGATGTCTAATGTTGTTTTGTATTTTTTGCGCACTATGCTATTCATTAGTGCTGCACTGTGTGAGTTTTGTACTGCAAATGTTTTGCAACATGAGTTAAGGTGTCTGTAATCCAAAACTAGACAATATGAATCATCTGGCTTGGAGACAGGAAACAAAGGATTGTTCATTTGTGAGGTGCATGTTTCAATCACCCCCTGGTATTCAAGTTGATCTAAGATCTCCCTGACCTGTTTTTTTGCTTCTTGCTTAATTGGGTACTGCCTTTGTGCAGTTGGTTGAGATTTTAACTGGATTTTGTGAGGAGGTGAGTCCTCATCCCATCCTACATGGTTTTTATATAATGCAGGAGCTTGGGCTACTGCCCACTTTCTTGCAAGTGTATAATTTTTATGAATTGGAATGTGATTTGAGAAGGCAGGCATAATCATTTCTTCGCCATGAGGGCACTCCCTGACAAACTCCGGTGGCCAGTCTTTTTCAGCTAAAAGGATGTCATAGCCTTTGGAGAGGTTATCCCAAAATAGACCCCTTATTTTCCTAGTCTTATCCCCCTCTATACGTAATGTTATTTCGTATATTTTATGAGGTTTGCTAACTCTGGTGGCTGCAGTTTCCACTTGAATGTATTCATTCGTGTCCACTGTCTCCAGATGATTCATCAGGATCTTGCGAGCTATGCTCACTTCTGCTGCGCTGTCTAGCATTGTCTGAGCCCACTCTCCTTTTTCAGCTGTGTCCTCAGGATCCTCGGCATGTTTGATTACTTTAATACTGGCTACCTTCTTCTTTGGAAATTGTAACTTTTTACTTTGATGAGCAGGTTCCTTGTCTTTTGACTTGAAGTGCTCTTCCCTGTGTTCTGACCGTCCTCTTCTTTCGATTTCTGCGAGGAAGTCTGAAAAGATCGAGAGGGACGTGTATCAATATCTTGATATCTATCAGGTTTCTTCAAATTATCCCTATTTCTAAGGTTGTATTTTTTCTCAGAGGGCTCCCTCTGGGGAGACTTGTGTCCTTGGTCCGGAGATCTCTCTCTCCGCCGAGGAGACCTTCCTCTGGACTGGAATCTTTTTTCTTTGGGAGTGGATTGTTTATTTCCATCCCAGTTCTTTTTTGGAGCTGTTAGATTATTTTTAATAAATACCTTTTCAGGATTTTCAGTTAGTTGGGGTTTCACTGGTTTCCCACCCAAACTATCTCTACCTAGTTCTTCATAGGATTTTTCTATGATTATGGCAAGTTCAAATGGTTGTTCTGCTATATCTGTTTCTTTCAACTTCTGGCGGATCGCTACAAATGCTGCTTCTCCTTTTATGTTGGATAACAATAAAGCTGAGACCTGCTTGAAGTCTTTCAGTAATTTCATACCCAGAGTTAAAGCAGGCTCTGGACCGTATTCATTTTGAATCTGTTTTAGCACATCTGGTATTACCGCCATGGACGGAACACCATGTGTTTTTGTGTAAATGGAAGCAAAGACTGTGCCCCAAGTGTCACAGTCCTCCACATGTGGTGCGATCCCCATTGGAAGACAGATAGTCAGAATTCTGTGTTTCTCAGTAGGGGTAGTATCCGGAAATACCGCCTCTATTTGAGTGATTTTTTGTGCTAACCAGAATGGAATTTGTTCCCGTTTAATGGGTATTTTGCCTAGACAGGACTGTATGTTCTGTGGTGTGATTTTATTTGTGTTCCCCTTATGAGGGGTCAGCTGTGGAATTTTAATAGCTGGTTGGACTGTTGAAGTCCGCATTACATATTGGACTAATTGTCTGTGTATTTTAATCAGTTGTTTTAGCTGTGCTAAGAGTTCTGGTATTGACATTTTTTCAATGTCTGGATGTGGTGTGTAGCTGGCTAGAACCGGCCACGTTGCTCCTGGTCTACCTAGTGGACCGAGCCTGGTGATGTGATCATTATGTTTTAGGGCGCCTTTAAACCAGAGCAGGTGCTCTCGGTATTTTAATGGGATTTCCACCTCCTAGAAAGGAGTGTACGCATCCGGAGGTTCCTCTATTTTATAATAGTGGAATTCTTTTGTGACAGCGTTTGCTGCTGGAAAGTTTATCCATGAATAGAATACCTCTGTCTGCCGATATTCGTGTGCCTCAATTAAGAATATGACTGTACCACCTCTTGGTGTTAGTCCATTTTCTATAAGTTTAAGTGTTATAGTTTTTCTTATGTTGACCGGGATGAGTATTGCGTCCGGGTCTTGTTGTAGGAGACTTGTCACATCCTTTAGGAGTTGAGCTGCTATTCTAGCCGCCTCCCTTTCTCCTTCGCTGTCTGACATTTTACTGACAGGAAGGTGTTTTGTTGTAGATCAGGTTTTCAAGGAAACAAAGATTAGGTGCACAATATTTTGGTACACTGTATCCTTCAACGTTGAATAAACCAAAAACCATACATAGGAGTCTCCTCCTACTAAGTTTGGCGGATTTTTAACCTTTGACCCACTCCAGACGTCTTTGGAGTATTTATGGGAGAAAGGGTCTGTGTGAAAAAGCACGACTGAGTTACTCTAATGCCTTGCGTTAGATTTATCGCCTTACCAAACGTTGGGCGCCATGTAGTGTAGTTCCTATTATCCCAATAGGCTCTGCGCATTGGAATAATATCTTCAATAGTATAGACGTAGGACAGAGGTTAACTAGGTCTTCTACTGACGATATTAGACTTAAGTTTTGTGTGCCAGCTAGCTCAGAGTTCACTAGAAACTTTCTCGAATAAGCGAGGAGGAGTTTAACCTCCCTGGATAGACAAGAAGGGATTTAGTTTCTGACAACCATAGAACATGACAACTTTGCTCTCCCTGATCAAAAGTATATCTCTAGAGTCGTGTGAAAACAAAAGACAGCTATTTTACTCAGTCAATACGTGCATACTTAGTTTCACCAGATTTGTAGAGAAAAGAAGAGACAGGCGTTTTCAATAAAAGGTGTTATTTATTGATCAATCTCTTTTCTCATACAAGAGAAATGAATCGCTACAATTGCAATACTTATAGTTAAGTAAAGTGCATACAGTAAAAGCAGGATCATAAAATAATACTGTAAAAGCATTGATATGGTTTCTTAGCCATATGTTACTTTAAAATGGATAAAAGATATACATACATATATACATTGACTAATCGTACTCAACTGGTGCTTCTAACTATGCCTACCCCGGTGTACCTGACCTGAGCCTAATACATGGGAGGGAGTAAGTAAGTAGCAGTTTAAGTTAAGTTTGTTTTGCCAAGAGTCTGACTCAAGAATTCTCTATAAGGGGTTAGTCAGTTCAGTACCTGGGATTTAGAAGGCAGGAGGGCTGGTATCTCTTTCTCAGGACTCGGTATCCCAGTTACCCGCGAGGGCAAGCTGGAAACGCTGGAGGCTGGATTCCTCGGCAAGAGGAAAGGCAGCGTTTTTCTCAGCGCGTCAAAAGGGAGGGGCAGCGTCCGTGGGCTCTCGCATCAGCTGGGCTCTCCGGCAAGTAGTCGCTGCTCCAAGCTCATCACCACCGTGTCTTTACTTAGGGCAGTGTCGGTATATTTATACCTGAGAGGTGCCAGGTTTGACGTGAGGATGGACATGAGACGTCAATAAGGATGTCATTAAGAACTGGTCGTTCTTACCTTCTTTACAGGAATTCTCGAACGAAATCAAAACAATAGCAGCGGGGATTTCCCAGGTTTGCTGGAGGCTTGATTTGTTTAGAGAACTCGGTGGGCTTTCTAGGGGGCTGGAGGAATAGTGCTTGCTTAATGTGACAGCATGCGCTATGACTAATTTATGAAACGGGTTTCTGTGCCGTTGTATGGATATTAGTGATTTATAACTGGACAAGGGTAAGAAATTGGAGTATCGATACAGGTCCCTAGATAAACACACTACAATATGGCTCTCTCCTGTCCTTTCCTTGTGCTGGCACACAAACTGCTGCCTAGCACCAATGCAGACACCCTTTCGCCTGTGTAAAGGTGCCTGAGTTATAGACAGGACTGTATTTGTGAAGGAAGGAGCACCTTCCTGCACAAAAACAATCCTCTGAGGCATTTTCCTATTTTAATGTGTGCTGCAGAATGCATAGAAAGAGGAGAAAACTAGGAGAAATGAAGGCCCATATGTACAAAATTCTGATTTCGTGATTTCCAAATAGCGAATCAGTATAAATCGCTATAGGGGAATCGCAAAACAGAATATATTTAAACTGCAATTTCCTAATAGTGATTCCTATGGAGTCACTTTCACTATTAGGAAATCGCTAATTAGGAAATCGCTATTTAGGAACCCCCCAACCCAAAAAAATGAGTTCCTAATAGCAAATTGCAAATTAGGAAACTGAACTCTCTAGATGCCGAATGATGATGTCAGAGCAGGAAATTTATAAATATAAATATGAGCCCACAAACCAAAGGCCTACGCTGGAAGTAAGGCATGCTCCTGCATTACCACTGCCACTGAATTACATCATCCCCGTAGAAGACCATGGCCACAAGGGATGGGAGCCAGGACTCTGGGTCCAGAAAGCGGAAAGATATGTTCGCTGAGAAAGAGCTGGAGCTCCTGACAGAAGAATGTGTAACCCATATGGACCAACTGTTTGGAAAGGCCTCCTTCTCTGTGCCAGAGAGCCAAAACCCAGACCTGGACCAGTATCCCGGAGAAGATGAACTCCCTAGGAGTCACTCAGAGGACTATTTCTGAGATCTGCAAAAGGTTGTACAACCTAAGGTCTCGTACGAAGGAAAAGGTGGCCACCAGGATGGCAGAGGTACATGGAACTAGTGGAGGACCCCCAAAACACCACCCTCTGACTCCCATGGAGACACTGATGAAGGGGACCCTGGAACCAGAGAGTGTGGTGGGAGTAGCTGACATTGACACCATCAATCCAGCAGGTACCATCCAGGATAAGTCATATACCGTTTACTTACCTAACAAAACAGAATGTTAGTAAATCTGTATATAATAAATTACAGCATTATTAACTCCATTGAGATGTTTGCTGCACCCTAGCAATGGATCATGGGTGTTCATCTGCTTGCTGAATTGTGTGCTGATGTCTACCCCAAATGTATCTCTACAACATTAACAAGCCACAAACACACGAAACAGAGTTACTACAATAATATGGCCAAACGTTAGGAATTCATTTCCATTAACTATTTACATGCATTTACTCAGATCACAGCCCGGAAGTGCCAGGATCCATTGCAGCCGGAGAGACTATTGACACTGATGTAGTCATGCAGGACACAAACAACTGACCACTCCACCAATCACCTCAACTCCAACTGGCAGGAGAACAACCATCTCACCGCTGCCAGAGTTTGTGGACAGTGATGATGGCCAATCACCGAGTAGATAACCCACAACATCAGAGATCATGACAGGCAGCACAGAGGTCAAAGATTAGCAGTCCGTACTGAGAACATGTCAGATGACATGTTGGATAGTACTCCTGTGTATGGTGGGTTAGAGATGTCCATATTATCCGTACAAAGCCTGCAGACAAAACAGATATGGACAGTTATTTGGCAGCTGCAATGTATGTCTAAGTCACTGCAGAACTTAGAGAAAGTCCAGGACCGTTGGCTAGCAGCAATGGAGAGGGAGCATCGTGTGCAGAAACAGAGGCACGTGCAGTATCTGCAAGGTTTGATTCCTTCACCCAATCCCTCAACCGCTTGTCAGTAGCCACAATAACACAAGCAAGGTGGACTGTGAACATTCAGACTGACATGGAGCACTACTGCCAGGAGGTGGCACGTGGGCTAGTGCAGGTGACCATGACCTAAAGAACATTCAAACCCACAACCTACATGTCCACATCATCCTGCCCCCACCTGAGAGCTCTAGACTCAGTGCCACATCCATTAAGGAGGCATGCAGTACCAGGCCTTCACTCGGACACACATCTGGGACTGACATGTCACCAGTCACACAGCCCAATGTTGCTGACAAAGCACCAAACCCCAGAAGCAGAAAGAAGTGAAGCATTGTACACTCAGAAGAATGAGTCAGCTTTGTTTTTCTTTGCATTAGGGACTTTTGTTGTCAATATACTAACAATCTTACATTCGCAAGGATACAGTCAATTCTTGGGTGTTACAATATTGTTGCTAACTGAATAAAAGATGGTGTCTCCTTTATGCACTACGCATTAGCATCATGTATGACATCTCATTATTTAATAATCAAATTTCTCTTACCTCAGAAATAGTTGTTGGTGCTCTTTATGTGTCGTGCACATTACTCTGCTTCACGTGTGCCCTTCTGTTGCACCTGTAGTGGTGGTAACTCATCATCAGAGTCGGTATCTGGCTCGACAGGGATGTCGCGTAGACTCTTACTCAATGCAATATTGTGTAATAAGGCACAAATGGCGATGATCTTGCAGCAGGTACAATAGTGCCCCACTGTTTTGTGGAGGCAGTGGAAGTGGGACTTTAGAATCCCAAAATTCCGCTCATAGATGAAGCGTGTTGTCCTATGTGCCCAGTTGTATTGCCTCTCACTTCATGTCATTGGAGTCAGGTACAGTGTGAGTAGCCAGGGCTGAAAGGCATATGCACTGTCACCCTAAGAGCATGATAAATAAAACTATTAGGTCACATTACACATACTGTGCTGCCCACAGTATTCCTTGGGTCTGTGATTCTCTAACAAAGTAGGAAAACATTGACAAATTCACCCCTTGCCAAATGGTTGTGTATTCCACTGTGGCGGAACATGAATGAGTCCTGGGTGCTGATTGGTAATCTGGCAACAATGTCTGTTAATATACAGGAGGCATTATACACTACCTTCACAATGACCAAGTGTGAGCTTTTCCTTTTCCTGTAGGTGTATTCAGTTGCTAAAGGGGGCATATGGCAATATATGTGCCATCTACACAGTCAATGACATTGGGGAACTGTGCTACACTGTAGAACAGGAGTTTGGTTTGCTGCAATGATTTGGGTGGTTTGGAGAACGAAATATATTAGCTGATCTTGCTCGCCATGATGTCATGGAACCAGTGAAAGAACCTGGAAAAAGGCACTTTGTGACACCCCCTTGCCACTGTTATGCCCCCCTGGCATCTGCCTGACATTATTTCCTGTGATATGCTTTGAAATTAAAAAGGATTTCTGTATCAGTTCTGAGTAAAACTGCCTGCGATGAAGAATATGTACCATTGTATTAAAATTAGTTGTGATGGTGATTGTTTTATTTGAAAAAAAATTTGGCAGCATGTCTTTGTCGCATATATGCAGCTTCGTTTTTTACTTCCTTTTTAGGTCTGGCCACTAGCCAAGACCTTTTGATTTTACTAAGATATATAATATACTTACATAGGAAGGAGTGGGAGCACACTGCTGACCTCCCAGCAGAGTTCGCCCCTTAGCATTATGGTAAATGCAGTTTGCAATGCACGCTTGCTTGGTATTTTGCAGGTGTGTTCCACCAAAGTTGGTGCAGATTAGTGCTGTCATCTCTAGACATATGTGTTTCTGGATTTTATCCATCATTAGTAGAGCTCAAAAAAAGATTTTCATCTGGGGTTGCTGAGCAGGCTGCCAAAATCCTTACAGGTCTCAGTACCTCTCAGAGGCGCACAGGTGCATCTCCACTAGCTCATCAGCTCAGTGGCTCAAGGGAGCCTTTTTAAACAGGAAGGGGTGGAAGCACACTGTTGACCTCCCAGCACAGTTCGCCCCTTAACATTATGATAAATGCAGTTTGCAGTGCACACTTACTTGGTATTTTGCAGGAGTGTTCCACCAAAGTTGGTGCAGATTAGTGGTGTCATATCTAGACACATGTGTTTCTGGAATTTATCCGTCATCAGTAGAGATCAAAAAACGCTTTTCATCTGGGGTTGCAGGAATTTTCAGCAACTTCTCTTCATCTATTGGCCTGTTGTGCATTCACATTTTGCTTTCAGGCACTACGATATATAGCATGGGGCAGTGGGCTAGCCTACTAGAGCCACTAGTTGCCTTCACTTTGAGTGACTACATTTTCCTCCCTCACAATGAGCACATCCCTTTAGTTCCACTGTTTTAGTTTTTACTTGTTATTTATTTTAGTGTTGCCTTTGTGTTTAGAACCTAATGTGATAGCACAGGATGCTTCTGATGCACATTACATCTTTATCAGATCCCATCTCCTGCTAATGCTTTTATAAATGTCTTTCTTTGTGTTTTGCTTTTCTGACTACTGCTATTTCACACCATACCAGACTGTGTCCATTGGAAACTGCCCTGCATTAAGGTATTCTCGTTTTACTTTTTTAATTGCTCTCCTTCATTCTTTGCTAATTTCTTTCCTTCTTTCTCTTCCCTTCCTTCTTTGCTTTTCCTTCATTCTTTTTTCTTCCATGCCTTTCATTCCTCCTAAATTTCAATATTTTTCTTTGCTTCTCTCTTTCTTCGTTATAAGTTGAGATCTGCCACTGAGGGCTCACTAGTTAGCTTGTTCTAGTCTGAAATTAAGCTCCAAAGATGAAAGGGTGATTATAAAAAATATCTTGAGGATAGTATAGAAACATTTGGGCTGAGTGAACAATGGACTCTAGAAACAACTGCCCAAGTATTCAGAAGGAAGGCAAATAAAATTATCAAGTTGCAAATCTGGATAGAGGACAAAGGAGTAGTAGCCAAAGGAACACATGGCTGGTGTTGAATTCCTATTACGAGCAAAAGGACCACCATCGTTTGGAAGCCACCTATTCCCTAAATGTCAAACTGAATTTTTTGTCGCTAATTTTGGGAGAGATTTCCACTCCAGACTTTACATCAAAATCCCTATCCTGCCTCATTGTCTCAGGGGACTGTGTTAAAGCTTACGTTTTACATGCACCTTAGCCCTTTTATAGGTTTCTTTTATCCTGGCTTGTGACCAGTTGCATTTGTAGGGAAAGGGACTTTTGCACTAATGGATAAGGCTCAGGCAAATTGGAACATCACTCTTTTAAAATCAAGGTGGGCTGTTAGGGAGGAAGTACCTTCTTCTCAAAATATCTCCAATCCCCACCATGTTATGTGAGCACCAATCGTATTTTAGGTTTTACATAAGTATTTCTGCACTTTACGCGTTTACTTGATTAGTTAACAAAGTCAAGAAACTTTACATCTTGCAACTCGCCCTTTATGTGCCCTCTGAATGCCTTTCACTGTGCGGGATCCACTTATATTAAATGCTTCCTACAAGCATGGCAGCAGTTTTATGGGTTTACTTGGCTAGTCAACTTAGTCAAGATACTGCTTAAATCTATATGCATTCGGCACTTGATGTACCTTTTTGGCATTTTAGGGTAACTACTAGATAGTCCTGTGAAAAATTGCACTTTGTTACGTTGTATGGTAGGCACTTTGGGCTCACAGCAACGAAGGCACCTTGGGCAAGGGGAGCTGGTTTTACATTTAATATCTTAGTTCTGTGTGAATGAATACTGGTTTTTATTTGCTGCGATGTTCATTGTATATTTTAACAATGTTTATGGTTTTAATTGACTAATAAACTAGTGTTTGACTGACTGGCGCATAAAGCATACATTCGCACATAAGCTTGTGCCACTGGTTTTGTTTTTACTTTATAATTACTTTAGTGTTGCCTTTGTGTTTAGAGCCTAATGTGATAGCACAGTTTGCGGCTGTTGCACATTCTATCTCAGTCCCCATCTTCGGGCAATGCTTTTGTAAATTTCTTTAATAGTGTTTTGCTTTTCTGAGTACTGCTATTTCACAGCATACCAGATTGTGTCCATTGGAAACTGTTCTTTGTTATGGTACCCTATTTTTACTTTCATTCTTTCTCTCCTTTCTTTACTATTTTCTTTCCTTCTTTTCTTCTCTCTTTCTCTTCCTGATTTTCATCTTTCATCTTTCCCTTTTTCTTCTTTCTTTCTTGCCTTCTTCCATTCTTGCCTTTCATACCTTCTCTCTCGCTTTATTTACTGTATTTTCCTTTATCTTTTCCTTCTCCCTTTTTCTTTCCTTCTCTCTTAACTTCCTTCTCGCTTTCCTTTTCTCTTTCTTTCTTTTTTCTTTCTTTCAGTTCTTCTTTTTCTTATTCTTCCTTTATATTCCTTTCTCTTCCTTTCTGTCTTTTTCTTTCTTTATCTTGCTTTATTTTTCTATTTTGATTAACTCCTTTTCCCTTCTCTTTTTCCCTTTCTTTAAAACTCTTCCCTTCTTTCCTTCTCTCTGCTTTTGTTTCTTTTTCTTTTTTGTTTTCTTTCCTTCTTTCTTTCTTTTTCTTTCTCTCTCTTTCTGTCTATCAGTTTCTTTCTTTATTTCTTTATTTATGTTTTTCTTTCTTTCTGTCTATCAGTTTCTTTCTTTATTTCTTTATTTATGTTTTTCTTTCTTTCTTTCTGTTTTTCTTTCTTCCTTTATTTCTTTATTTATGTTTTTCTTTCTTTCTTTCTGTTTTTCTTTCTTTCTTTCTTTCTTTCTTTCTTTCTTTCTTTCTTTCTTTCTTTCTTTCTTTCATCTTTCCCTCCCTGTCTGTGGTTGGTGTCACATTTTTCTACTAGCCACTCCTGCATTCAGTTAAGGGGCAATTTATCAGCCCACTTCAGCCATTGGCTGACTTCACCATGAGTTCCAGCATTGCTCCCTTTAAAAATGAACATGGGCACACACAAAGTAATTCCCTTCAGTGCAAGGGAATACCATGATAATGTGTGTTTTTTGTTTGAGGACAAAAACGTTTTTGCCTCTAAAAAGTGTTTTTTTCACATTGATGAGGGCCTGGTATATTCCCAAACAATAAAGTTTTGCCAAAAAAATGACAAAACAGAACAAGTATTGCCAGAAGAATGATAGCCAATGCCAGACCTTTTAGTTTTGCCAGTGCTTGTTATGGTCTGACTTCACAGTGCAGCTGTTGCCAGATAATTATGCGACCATCACTAGAGAGGGGATTTGATTCCCCCACATATTGGGAGCCAGAAGTACATGTTTAAATTGGGTAGACATGTCCTTCTACAAAAAAGTACTTTACTTCCACACAGCTGTCATCATTTTGTGCTTTTTTCAAGCTGCCTAAGTTTGAGTTTTCAGAGGCACACAGATGCCATTGAAATGTGAAAACAAACTTAGATAACTAGATAATGTATGTTGTTTTTCTCTGGAAACAGCACAGATGGGAGGAGGGGAGTAATTACCCTGCATGGATTTTTAGGTGCAACTGTCACCTGACCTTGTTACCTACACCGATTTTACTCTACAATTCTTTGCTTAAACACAAATACAAATCTATTCCTGTCCTATTTACGTGTAAGGCTCCACATTACCATGCATCATTCCTTTATCGCATGATCCATTCCAATACGCTTTTGGCATCATTGATTCCTGCTTAGCTGCAGCTTATGCCTTTGTTCCGCAGGTGGATTTTGTGAACTAAGGAAGGTACTGTTCTAAATTGTGGTTTTGATTAACGGCGGTGAAAACACTTCTCAAGCAACAACCACAATCCTTGCCAGGGGGAACCACAAAAGTCACCAAATTAACCTATTCTTAACCCTCTGTTAGCTGGCACAAAATAAGCCTGGCTTAACTTAGATGCACTGTGTTGTGTATTTATGCAGCATACAAACAGCAATAAAGTGAAAATCCAACACCAGAAAAATCTCACACCGATTTAGAAAAATTGAGAAAGAACAAAAAATCTAATTGGTAATTAACTTGATATATTCGATTTCAAAGTGTTAGGTAAGTATAGTGCCTAAAAGCACATATATGGTATGCAAGAGAGGGGTCCCAGTGCATTGAAACAAATACATAAACAAGGGAGAAACCTAAATCATAAAACTTTAGCAACAATTTCAAAGAAGCAAAAGAGCGATTGATTTGCAACCAATGTTATTTAATCACATTGGTGGAAGTTCAAGTGTACAAGTATAACTTTGCAGGAAGGCATTATTACATAAATAATAACTCAAATAGGCGGTGCCCAGAAGGAGAGGGGAAGTGCAAGGTAATTAGTGATGGGTAGGGTAGTTGAAGGGTAGTGACAGTAAATCACAAACAGTTCAGGTATACAGATGTTTATATACCAAATAGACAACGTCTAAACATTAAAGACATAATGCCATACACCACATGTAAAATCACAGTTATTAAAACACTGTTGAAAGGTTGTTGGCAGGTATTTCTAAAGTCGACGTTTCGACCCCTTGTTCGTAGGTGTCTTCTTTACCCTTACTGATGGGGTCTTCATCAGGACTAGTGTGGTGTGCGAGGGACGGGGGGCATCTAAGGAGAAAGGACGGTGTTTAAAAACCGGACTTTGAGTGAAACATTAAAAAGAAATCCCAGTAGACTGGGTGGAGCTACTAGTTTTTACCATAAGCCATAAGTGTAGCGGCGGGAGGGGATAACTCTCACAGTCCAACTGTTGGGAGAAACGGGGCTCAAGGGCTCTCCAGTGTGTGATAACAGGTAGAAGGAGACGTCACCTAAACAATAAAGGTGACCGTTAGCCAGCGATCTCGCACAAAAAAGAATAGGAAAGTGCATTAATGGGCCATGATGCACTTACTAGTAGTGCGCCAAAAGGGTGCACAAAGGCATTCGTGGTAAAGTGATCCTTCTTATTAGGACGCGTGGATCTCAAGCGATCACGGGGTATTTAAAAAAACGGAATGAATCCAGGGAAGAAGCCGATTCAATCTAAAAGGGAGCATAAAAACAGCTAAAGATTCACTTGTGTGCCAAAAAATCCGACAAGGATACAGTAATTGTAACATGCAAATGATTGGGTCTGAGTATCTGGGCTAAGCAGTGAGACCTGAGTGGTCTAGCGGGTGAATGTGTTGAAGGACCAAAAGGTTGATGGTTGCTTCAACACGGGTGCTAGCCGTAGGTATTAACGCTTAAGGCTGCGTGCGGGTGCAACGCAAGGACACTATTGTTTTAAATTCTTCTGGACGGCTGCTGCTGCGCTATCAATGGATGGCCAGGCGGCAGAGTATAGAAGAATCAAAGAATTGTATCTACTGTAGACACCGTTAGGGTAGAGGAAAGTATTCTGTGGTAGGCGAAACCCAAGGTGGAGGTGAGGCTGCCACATATAAACTCAGTAAAGGTGTATCTACTGAAAGCACCGTTAAGGTAGAGAAAACGACTTCATAATAAATGGTGCCCGAAAATGGAGAAAAACACTGCCATTAATGGAGAACACTAGTTGCAGTCGGGTCAGCTGATCGATAGAGGATGCCAAAAGAAGCTTAGTCATCCGTCGATGGACGGCAGGACAATCTAAAAACAAAACAATCGGTGGGCGATAGATCGCAAACGCAAATTTGGCACGCATACGGCGTAGGGCAAATGCGGCGAAAATGCGAGATTAAATTGAGACCTAATACTAGGGCACCATCGTGTGACTGTTATCGGTAGGATATTAATCAAGGGATCAGACCAGCCAAAGCGCTGACTTACCTGCTATTTCGCATGGCGGTATCCTTCAGAGCAACCAGTGTTGTGAGCATCGCTCGTTTAAGAAAGAAAAATAACGCTTCTAGCTTGCATGCTTGGTTTAAGCATGACGCAGGGGGCGTCGTCAAACAGTGAAGAAAGACTACACCATGCGCCACAGAGAAAGGTAGGGCATCAGTAAGGATAAATATCCAAACACAGGGATTAGAAAAAAGGGTATAAACTTAGGCCGTAATAAATGAAAAAAAGGCTCTACATATCAGATTGGAATAAAAGTTACCATTGTGGTTATCTAAAATGACCAGCTGTCATTAAAACATTATCTCAACCGTCAACGGGATTGAATTCACATTAAGTTGTGTCAGCGGTATCTGGGCTTAGGGAAGCGAAATGAGAATGGTCAAATATTTTTTGGAAAAAAGGAAGCATATCGTGCATTTTAAAGGCTTTGTTTCGGGGATTGCACAAATGTACAAGGCTATGTGGATAAGTTCTGGTCTTAGAAGGCCATGCATTTCAGTTACACTGGTGAGTCATAGGTGACTCATCTCCACAGTTAGGAGGTAAATACCAGATTTTGTACTGTCCATACATCGGCACCCAAGCTAGTAAAAACATTATACAGCGTGGGCAAAAATAATTCACAGTGGTAGAAGCAGACCAAGAATTCACAATTGTTATATGGTACAGTGTTACAGACAATTAATTGCGTAGGCCCAAACATGCCAATTGTGCATTGCTAGTGTCCTGTTCATTAAGCCCATTTTTGATAGAGTCAAATTTAATCATCCATTTTGACTCCCTTACATTGAGGATTGAGCCTATATCACCGCCTCTAGGGCCCAACTCAGCTTTTTCAAGAACCAGCCATCTCATTTGATCTGGGGAATGCAGTCGGTTCACAAAGTGATCGACGAGGGGCGCTCCCTGCACTTGGCAACGTATCCTACTCTGGTGTTGGAGTATCCTTGCCTTGTCTTTCTGTTGGGTTTGGCCCACGTACAGCAGGTCACAAGGGCAGAGAATTCCATAGATGACATTTACGGAATTGCAGTTTGTAAAACCTTTCAGGTCCAGTGTTTGCTTATTATGTGTGAAGCTTTTTGTCTGTAGTGTGGTGACACATGCTTTGCACTGCCCACATCGGTGATGGCCTTTAACTGGTGGCAGATTCCACATTGATTGCATCGTGGGATTCTTATCTGTAGCTAGAAAAGAGTTGACTACATGGTCTTTAATACTTTTTGCTTTGCAGAAGGCATGCATCGGTGGCTCTGGTTGTTTATTGTCATCCGCCACCAAGCCCCAGTGTCGGTTCATCACCTTTTTTATAGCATTGCTTTTGGTAGAAAAGGTGGTCACGCAGATTAATCTTTGTGTAGCAGGATCTGGTCTGTTTTGTGGGGCTAGAAGGTCCTCACGTGGGCTAAACCATGCCCTTTTCTGCGCCCTTCTGATCATTCTTCTCGGGTAACCTCGGGCCATGAGTCTGGTGCTGAGGATGTCAGATTCCTTCAAGTAGTCTGTTTTTTTGGAACAGTTTCTTTTGATGCGCAAAAAACTGGCCCACCAGGAGATTGTCCCTAAGTGCCCTGGGGTGGTGGCTGCTGTACCTCAATAGTGAGTTTCTCTCAGTAGGCTTTCGGTTTAGGGTGGTGTATAGTTCGTTGTTTTCATGACAGATTTTGAAGTCAGAAAAAGCGATTTCTTTGGTATCTGACTGCTTAGTAAATTTAATATCTGTGTCACATTGATTGAGCCAATTGTGAAAGATGTCGGGCTCAGTTTCAGTGCCCGTCCAAATCAGCAGGATGTCATCTATATAACGTCTCCATAGATCAATCCTCTGATGGTGTGGGTTGTTGGAAAAAATGAAGGATTGTTCGAAATGGTCCATATAAATGATGGCCAAGTCTGGGGCAAAGGCTGATCCCATCTGGAAGTAGAAGTGGCCTTGAAATACAAAAAAAATCTTTTTCATTGCTATGGTGGGCAAATCAATGATGAATTTCGTTGGCACCTCCACTGGTGCTGGACGTCCGTCGAGGTAGGTGTTTATGACCTCCAAGGCTGGGTCTTGTGGGATACTAGTATAGAGGGAAACCACATTGCAGGTTATTAGCAACAGTTCCACCGGGTTAAAAGGACGTTCGTCAAATAGTCCTATAACTTGCATAGTAACCCTGAGGTATGCCAAAGTGTTCTCCGCAATAGGTTTAAGAAAAAAGATATATGTACAGAGGTTTTCGAGGAGGGAGCCACAGCCAGATACTATTGGCCTCTCTGGCGGATTGGACATGTCTTTGTGGATTTTTGGTAGCGTATATATCGTAGGTAGACGGGGTTGGAGCTGATTCAAATATTGAAACTCTAGTTCGCTCAGGAAACCGAGATCTAGAGCCTCCGAAGTGATGCTCAGAATTTCCTTGGCCAGGTCTTTGGAGGGATCGGTTCTAAGTTGGACATAGCTGATCCCATCTTGCAGTTGACTTTGGATCTCCGACTTGTAGGAGCACATAGAGCCACTCACGGTCATCTAGTCGTGCTAGACCGAGGGAAGGTCACAATTTCAAACTGACCGCCATGAGCGTGAATGAGATACAGGGACCAGGTTTGTCCTGGTGAAAAACCTACCTTCTAATAGTTCAGCAGGAATAGTCCACTTTGCAAGAAGCCGCAAGGAGAGCTTTGATGATGATCATTGATGTATCGCAAAGAGCAGGTTGGGTGTCACAGATGGTCATCATTATAGCGCAAAGATGCTGTTGAGTGTTCGTGTGAGATTCACTGACGGTCGCTGTAGAACGAAGAGTCTTATTCATCAGAGCTTTAGATTGGCAGTTGTCACGGGCGGCAAGGTCTCCGTGTGAACAGGCCAGTTTGCCTGACATGAAGAACCCAAATATTTAGCATTTTTCTCCTCTTTTGCTTCACAGGATGAGCTCAACTGATGCCCACCAAGGGTCCAGGACCTGGGGAGGCACCTCTTGGGTACTCCAGCAGAGGCCACCAGAGCTCAGGTTGGTCCATTTGCAGGTACTGACAGGTACAATGCGGTAGATCAGCTGAGAAGTTGCAGGGTGATGCCTGGAGCTTGTCCCTCTGGCTCAAAAGAGGAGGTCAGCCACCTAATCCTTGGATTTACTCGGAGAGTACTGAGATTAAGCAGCAAGGCTGGCAACAAGCAGCAAGGAAGTCCTCTGGTAGCAGCAGGGCATTTATCTTATTTATTCCTTTGATTAAAAACCCAAGGGCAAGAGGGCACCTAGGCGTGCAGCTTCCACCATCACCAGCGCTGTGGTGGTGGAATGACCACCATGGCATATGGTTCTGCTGGCCCAAGTAAGTCACGTTTATTATAATTTCTTACTTTATATTCTCACCAGTAAATTTATGGCCTTGTGTATACTAACTATTTCCTTTTTTCAAATCCCATTCCAATGTTTGTTATCTCTGCATTTCCCTGTGTTTTCTATATTTTTACTTTCTCCGGTCTGTAACTTTCTTCTGCTCCCTCTTTGACTAATCTTCCCCTCTTTTATATGTCGTGTGTACTATTAAGAGAACATGTTTTGGTAACATAAAGAGGATTGCAGCCAGGCCCAAGTATTCACTAAACATGTTGGATGAAACGGTTTTATTGATCAAACTGTGAAAAAGTACATGGACAGAGTTAGAGTGGTCATGCTCATGCAACCCCTGGGTTGTCCATGACAATGCAGCATGGCAGGAATGGCATACCATTAGCAACCAATACCATATGTCCATTGAATTTCCTTCCATCCCTTCATTTTGTTTCACTCTTATCCTTTTGTAGCCATATCCATTCATTAGGAAAAAAAAACATTTGATTGACTCAACGAATACCTGTTTTTGAAAATGTTGTCAACCAACAAAACAAACTCCCAAAGTGAAACGTTCAATAGAAGATACTGATAGAAAGCTAACCTAACTGTAGTGAGGTATTGCTGTTGTACCATGTGCAAAATAAATAATTACTCAGGTGGATAATCTGGTCCAAAATTAAGGCATTATGTTTTTCTCTTCGCACACAGACCACCAGTGTCAGCACAAGCGCCAGCCACCCAGTGCCATCCGAGGAGGTCTAGCCTGTCGAGGGAAGGGGATCCGTCCCAATGGTGGCAAGGACAAGTGGTAAGTTAACTTGCTTTCTTATTGACAATACAATATTTATTAGGCTAGGCAGATATGCTGCCCATCATCTACAGTCCCTGCCCACGGCATTTCACCACCTAAAACTGCAGTGCAGTTGTGATTCTGCGATGCAGTGCAAGCTGTGAAATGTGCATCTGATGCGGCACGACAAAGTCTGCAATGCATACAAACTGAAGACAAGTTTTGTTTCCCAGTGTACATTCAGTCACCTATTAGTACCTCACTTCGCCAATCTTTCTTTTTTTTCCCAGCCCACCCAAAAATGTAAATTCTATCCTGGCATGTGTCACATTTTTCTGCCCAAAATGACTTATATTTCATGGCTTCCATTACAGATTTATGGTTCTAATTTTTTCCTTCTGTCAAACATTCTATAGCTAAACATCTACCTTATAACTTATCTCCCTGTAGACTAATTTTCCCAACTGCCAAGTGAAGCTATACGTGGAAAATAATTTGTGATGGGGGACAGGGTGTAGTGTGGGACTAAGTGCCTGGTCTAGAGTTTGGCACAAAGGACACTACTCTGTGACATACATGACAAATAAAATAAATATACTTTTTGCTGTACTATAGTGAATTTTTTATGTTCTATGACTGTCTACTGTAATACTGTAGATTACTCATTAATGGCAGCTAATTTATTTAGTAACACACATAAAGGGCCGGATTACGAAAGCCATGGTCAGACCGCCCACCATATTAGGAGTTTCCGCCTGTCAGGCGGGCTGGTTTTTGGGTTTCCACGGCAGACCTTCAGAAAATTGGCACTGAAGAGTCTATACTGTGCAGAAACTGGGGTGCATGCCGAGAGAGGGGCGCATGTTATGCCCTCCTGCGTGAATCCCCATGTAGAGGAGGAACAGGGGGGTCCTTCAGGGCCCCTTTTGTTTCCTTTCCGCCACGGTGTTCATGGAGTAGGAACTTCCATTATAGCGCCGGCAGAGAGGACCTTGATCTTTACTCTGCCTGGCTAGCCGAGCATAGCCTCAGCTACCTCCAGACGTGGATGGGGCAAATTTGTGTTTCCAAGAATGGCTGGCGGCCGGCCTGGACAGCTGTATCCCGGCCAAACGAGGTGGAAAGGGGCGAGGGCCATCTAATCCGTGGTTCAACGATTCGCTGACTTTAGCAAAGAAGGGCTGTAAGCAGCTAGAGCGCGCCTGTTGAAGCTCTTACGATGCGTCTGCAAAGCTTGAATACCTGGCGGCTGTTAAGCAGTATCATAAGCTTATTGGAAGCGCACGAGTGGAGTTTGTGGCCAACAAAATTCTGGCCAGTACAAATCCCACAAAGACTATCTTCTCCCTGCTCAACGGCATGAAGAGCGCGGGTGCCTCCAGAGTCTCTCCCATTGCTTCTAACCGTCAGTGCGATGAACTAGCGCCGTACTTTGTTAATAAAGTTGAGCTGATTTATCTGGGTTTACCTAAGGCGGCCCCCCTATGGATGGGGTGGGGGATATCATCGGGGGGTAACTGCTTGTCATAATTTCCTCCCTTGACACCCCCAGAATTCGAGCCCTTGTGCCAAAAAATCAAATCAGGTTCCCCGGCTGACCCCATGTCACCTGCCCATTACGTCCAGTTTCACTCACTGATCTGCCCTGTGAGTTTAGATTTGGCCGAGGTCAGCATCAGTATCTTGGGCGTGGAAACACGCCAAAGTTATCCCTCTGATAAAAAAATCCTCTCTGGATCCGGAAGAACCTGGCAACTATCGGCCCATTTCCCAGCTGCCTTTTTTGGCCAAGCTGGTGGAAGCGCATGTGAATTCTATTCTGTCCAAATTTATTGAGCAGAATGATATTTTTGATCCGTCACACCATGGTTTTCGACCCCGGCATAGTACTGAGTCTGCGCTTTTGGCAGTGTCGGAAGCCATTTGGAGCTGTTTGGATGTTGGAGACTCGGTGGCCTTGGTCCTGTTGGACCTAAGCACCGCATTCGATACTGTGTTCCATGAGATACTTCTTAAACGCCTTCTGTAAGTTGGGATCAGGGATGTGATCTTGAACTGGATCCAGTCTTTTTTAGAGAAATGGTCCTTCCAGGTCTCAGTTCCACCTTTCTACTCTCCGGAGTTTGCTCTGCACCAGGGGGTGCCGCAGGGCTCCATCTTAAGCCCACTTTTGTCCATTCTAAATGTTAGACCCCTAGCGGAGGTGGCTAAAGGCAGGGGGCTGCCCTTGGTGTCGTATGCCGATGACACCAAATTGGTAATTGCCTTTTCAAAGAAATGCAATGCCAATTTGGGCAAGTTCAAGGATGATCTCCAGGCCATCTCCAACTGGATGGCAGCAAACTGTTTACAGTTAAATGCCAGTAAGTCGGAGATTTTGCTGTTCGGTAAGGATCAGGAGCTATGGTCTGAGCAGTGCTGGCTGGCCCGCCTCAAACCCGCCCCTCTCCCTAAGGAAGCTGTGAAGAACTTGGGCATGTGGTTTGATAATGGATTGACGTTCGAGAAACAAATAAAAGCCGTTGCAGCGGTCTGCTTCGGGCTTCTGCGAGGCCTGAAACCCTTGCTTGGTTTCTTTCCTCCTAAAATGCGCCAGACCATTGTCCAGGCGTCCATTTTGTCCAGGCTTGGCTATGGCAACTCCCTCTACCTGGGCGCTAATAAGGTAAGCATTAAGCACCTGCAGAGGGTTCAGAACGCGGCGGCGCGTCTGTTGGTGGCACTACCCAGATCCTGCTCGGTGGTGCATGTGCTTCCTAAACTCCACTGGCTACCCGTCTAAAAGGGCATTCAGTTCAAGGTGCTGTGTATTTCACATAAGATCTTGACACACCAGGCTCCATTAGGGTTACTCCATTTGTTGGAGCCCTTTGCCTGGGCACTCACTGAGATCTGCTGACCTCGCGCTCATCTGTGCACCTCGAGTCTGGAGAGCGAGGGCTGGGGGACGTTCTTTCCGCTTTTTGGCAGCAAAACTCTGGAACTCGCTCCCTGCTACCATTAGAGCCATTCCAAACCATTTGGCATTTCGAAAGGCCTTAAAGACCTGCCTCTTCCCCACTCCTGCTGTTTAATCCCTAGGTTGTACGCTTAGGCTCTTGTTTTTAGTTTCTGGTTGCGCTGGGACTCCTCGTTGCTGAGGCAGCCATGCGCATTACAAATCCGACACAAATAAATAAATAAATAAATAATGGTGGCGGTCCCAAGCATATTGCTGCCTCCTGACTGTCGCAACACTGCCAGGGGACTGCGGTTCCCTGGCAGCTGCAGCAGGACCATGGAGGTCCGACCACCCTAATTATAAAAGCCGGTCGGGAGACTGCTGCCGGCACCCCCTTGAGTCTGGCGGTCCGTGGACCGCCAGAATCGTTATAAGTACCGGTTCGATTTCACTATGAAATCCTAAAATCACTTTTTGATTATGTTAGTGTTCAGGCCTAATTCCTTGCAGTCAGTGCTACTGGATTATATGACTCATGTGAAGGAAAAACTTGGCCCTGTGACTAATCGTCATGTTCAAATTAAATTCCATTTGCCCCAGGAGAGCAGCAATGTTCTACTACTGTGACAATATAAACAAGTGTTTTGGCTGAATATCACAATTCATGTGTTTGTTTTTTGTTGTTTGATATAGCAACTCCTCCTACTGGATCTGGACAGCAACCATCTTGGCAGGAGTTAGCTCATCGGCTGCAGTGTCAAAAGCTGGAGGCCATTGCAGCTGAATATTACTGTCTGGTGGCCTTGGAGGAGGAAGAAGAGGAGGTACAGGCCTCCAGCTCCTTAAGCTGTCAGCTATACCCGCCTCCAACACGGCCACATTGATGCCAGAACCACCCCCACTTGCCACCTGGGTCCACTGCTGCCTGCCTCGTCATCATCCAATGGCCTACGCGCCCTAGCGGATGTTGGAGGTGGTAGACAAAAAAACTGAACTGGTCACTCAAAAGCCCTTGTTTTAGTTAAAAAAATTTGGTGGAAGGACTTGAAGAGGGTGGGAAGTGAAGTTTGGGAAATAGCGAAAGGGACATTTGGGGTTTTTGCTTTAGGATGGCGGTGGGCCTGTTGTAGGTTGGAAGGGTGGAAGGGAAGTTGGGGAAAGGGTGAAAGAGACATTTGGGTTTTATGCTTGGGGAGGGGGTGAAGAGGGTGGGTTTCGAATTTTGGAAAAAAAAAAGATTTTTTCTTTACTATCTGTCTTTGTATGGCTAGTTAACGTAACATTTGGTTTAGTCATTGACGAGAACGAGACAAGAAACTGTCCTCTGAAATTGTTACACCCTATACAGTACATTAACTTTACCCCCCGAGAGTTTCTTTACCTGAAGGCCTTTGCCATGTATTTATTCTTCGGTAGGTTACTTATCTCTTCCAGCAGTCCAGTATTCCCCAGTATTTGAGTTGCACTGGGAACAGAAAACTGGTTAATTTTGTTTCACTTTATTGCTTGATGAGGTTTTGCAGCACACAGCCACCTATCAATGATAGTCTATACTAGTTAATTGCTTCCCTTGTCCTATCATCTGTAAATACTGACCGCTAACGGGTTCTGACAACAACATATACAAAAATCCCAATCTTATCTATCCCTCCTTCCCGTGAACAACTTCAGTACTTAGTTATTAACTAGTTCTAACCTGAATAGATTAATTGATGTCTGCTAACTCTCTCAATCTTCCCAAACCTTATTGGAGGCTTTTCCAAAGGGCCTTTTTAATGCTGGTGGTAGTAGTGGGCTAGTGCTAACAGGGAAGACAACATAAAGAGAGGTTCCACTCCCACCTATTCCAAATGATGCTTGCGAAGAGAACTCCAGCTGTAGGATTATTCAGAAGGATTATCCATCACAGGCAACTAGACAAAAAAAAACAACAAAGAGTTAGTGGGTAATCCAAGACTGAGAACAGACCACCATGACACCAAAGTCATATTACAAACAACAACTAGCAATAGTAACTTCTTAGCAATCTGGGGAGCTAGTAACTATTTAATTCATTTAAAAAAATAAAAATAAACATACAAAAACCTTGACTTAGGAGTCAGGACTCAGGAGAAGGTTACTTCATGTTGTAGGAATTTTGTAAGCAACAAATGTCCTGATTCACAAAGGTTAAAGTAAGTTACACTTTTGGTGATACTTTACTCTTGTAGTGTAAGTACAACTTGTGAGTAGTAAATAGCTCCTATCACTTTAAAAGATATTACTATTGCTACTAATGAATTACTACTCCTTAAGTTACTGGTAGTACAGTTACATTGCAAGAGTAAACTTACACTCAAAGTGTACCTTCACCTTTGTGAATCAGGCCACATGTACATACTAGTACTACCTATCCGGGGACGTACAATGTTCTAACTCTCCACTATAATGATGAAATGATGCTCATTTCATGCCTGGGTGGGAAGTAGGGCAGGCGTGGGCTATTGCATAGTTAAGAAGATCCTGTAACAGTGACCTAGTGTTGCTTTCACCACAACCGCCGCGCTCAGTGTGTGAACCATTTATAATGTAAATTATTAAGTCACACCTTAATAGTTCACACAACCTGGGGGAAGAGGGTTAGGGGTTTGAGGAATGAATGTGAATGGGGAGTTTGGGAAAGCTGAGACAAAGAAGAAACACAACATTCATCAAGCCGATGAGCAGCACATCATCATCACATTTATTGTGGAACGAAGTCAAAGAATAACACAGTTCAGCTACATAATACAAAAAATCCTTCAGCCTCAGAGTCACAACTCATCTAATTGTTCTGTTATCTAGGTGTGTAAAATACAAAATAGGGAGTATTCACACAGTACTTCAAAAAACTTTTGTTAAGAAAAGAAAAATGATACTGGATATAAATGCCAAAATGGATGGTGCATCTGCATCCTGCTACTCGGAATGTCCATCTTGGGTGCAGGGCTGAAACGAACCAGTAAGTAGGAGTGTTACGGAGCTTTATTACAGAAGAATAGAAGGCCTGTGGAGTGCAATAAATGTTAATAGTGTAAAGTCAAGGAGGAGGTAAGCAGAGAGTAAAATGGCCGCTGAGTAGGAGCCTCCCAGAGGAGCTCCCAGTCTGGGGATTACCAATTTGGTAGATATCCCTGTTTAGACTGTATCTCTCAGGCCCGACTACATACAGGCTCTTGGACCGGACGACGCACCCCCACCAAGGCATTTCAGAGGTTGCTGGGGCAATCAATCTTTTAGCTTACCTGCGGGTTCGTTCTCGTAGTGCTTCATGTTCCTTGCCTTCACTGCCTCGGCCGCTGGCTCCCCGCATCGCGGTCGGGTCATTACTGCACGGCTGAGCTGCAGGGATATGTGACCGGGGACTCCGACGCGGTCAACTCTTTCTCCGATGCCCGCACACCTCTCCCACAGCTTGCGGGGATCTTTACTGCTGATGTTGGTGAATATCTGGACCGGCGCCATTTCAAATTGGCCTCCCTGTTGCCATCCTATGGGCTGTGCGTCATGCCGGGCTGTGATTGACGATCCCGGGAGATGGAGGAAGGAGCTGGAGTCACGCCCCGATGAGTGAGCCGATGCTGATTGACTGATAGCCCACTTATCCAGCAGTTGTGGGGCTTGAAGGGTTGGCTCCGGGACACCATTTTTGTTTTTATTTTATTTTTGTTTGACTTTGCTGGACTTCACTTTGTTGTTATTTTTATGCCACAATCCGTTGCTCATCCTAACGGGCCTGAAGCCAGGCGGCCTGGTCCTGTGCTTATTTACCTCCCGACCCTCTTTGGACACTGGTGCCGAGCTCTGTTCTGCCGGACGGTGCTGGGGTCCTGTTGGGAGCTGATCTTCTTCGATTGTTGAGGCTACGCTTGGGCTGCTTTCTGCTGTGGACTCCTGCTGTTCAATGTGGCCGCTTGTTCATCTGGCTGAGGTTCTAATATACTTCCTGATTTCTATTGCTTGTTGTTATTTCTCTGCCTGACCTAGAAATGGCTGGCTAAATGAGGACACTGCCTTAGCTTTAAATTGCCTGACTTTAAAATGGCGGCACTCTTCTTCTAAAGATTACCTTTACTTTTTAATGCCTCTTTTTTGGTCTCTAAATTGCCTCTATGTGGTTTGTAAATACTTGGATTCTAACTGCTCGAGCTTCCTCAGATTGCTTGCACCTGGATTTTAAAAGCTAAAGTTTCTGCTTGTACTTTAAGCTTGTGCTTGAACTATAATGCTTGGTTTATATTGCTCGAGCTACCACACATTGATTTGCACCCGGTTTTAAAAGCTAAAGTCTTGCTGGTACTTTAAGGTGGTGCATGGACTATAAATGCTTGATTTTATAATCGCTAGTACTACCTCAAATTGCTTGATACCTGTGTTTTTTATTTTTTATTTAAAAAAAATAGTCTTTACTTGGTCTCCCAATACTAGGAGCTCTCTTGGTTGTTGTTTCAGAAGAATTTTGGCCTGACTTTGGACTCGGATCATTCATCTGTGATCTCCGTACCAGCACTCAATACCTGCTAGTAGCCTATGTTCATCGTTCACTCAATGGGTTGATGCAAGGAGTGCACAACACAACACAAACATCATCTACTCAAAGCTAGGCCTGAAACCTTAATCTCTGATGTTTATTTCTCCACCAACATAGGTTCTGTGGTTAACAACCTCATTTTTTATACTAGAAAGCGTGCCTGCTGGCGGTCTGTGCTCTACGCCGTGCCTCGAATAACTGGATCCAAGAAAACTGCACATGGCCTCAAATTAACAACGTCTCCCTCCTCCTTTCTCAAAGCCACCACAACTATTATCCTCTAGAATAATGGTATCATTCTAATTCAAGGCCCCAACATCAACCTAGCAAAGATAGCGAATATTTACCCAACTCTCAGGAAAGCGGTCTACAGTGACTCCCCTGACCCTATGTCAACCACTATGTCCCCGCTGAGCCTGAATATTACTATTCCTTCAACATCATTAAATACCCCAGTCTCCATTAACCCCTCACCTCCTTCTACTGAGTCCACAGCCCACACGTCACCAGTAGGAGTACCTCAACTCACTAGAACACCCTCTTTAACTGTCATGACCACTCCACTCTCCCTATATCCCACTCACATAGCTACCGTGTCCCCAGTCGGATCCCATCATCTCAGTATTTCACCTCCACAACTGGAGGATAAACCTATGGCCTCTATCTCTTCACTGATTGTCACCTCAACACATGAGGACTTCCGAGCGGAGATACCTCACCAAGGCACTCAGTCCACCTATTTAACAGACATTGCCCCTTTCACCAATCCTATAACTCTGCCCTATACTAGTCTTGAGTCAGGACTTCAATCCCCCTTACAGGCCCCAATGGCCTCTTCTTCCTCACCTTCGGTTAACTTATCATCTGTTGACTTTAGAACAGAGTTGCCCCCTCGAGTCCCAATGGCTTCAATCTCTTCTCCTACTACCAGCTCGACACAGGAAGACTCTAGAGGGGAGTTGCTCTCTCTATTCGTACAGCCCTCTCTTACCGCTGATGTTGTCCCCCTCCCTTTCCCTATAACACTGCCGCACACTAGACGTGATCCCGGGGCCTCGATCGCCACCACTAGCCCTGTCTGGCCTTCCTCAAGGTCCCCCATTGCCGATCGCTCTTCCCCCACTCTTGCCTCCCTTCGCCCAACGCTCTGACTTGACTTCGCATCTTGATGATATTTCTATACAGCTACACCTTCTCTCCTCTGAACTACATGAGCTGAAAGTCCTATCAACAGATCTCGTCCCTAGGATTATTCCTTATCACTCTTCTGCGAGCGGGTCTAGAGTGGCCTCTAGGACTACGGTTCACATGGTACAGCCTTCAGATCCCTCCACGTCCGAATCGATCCCACTAGTCAACACCAATGCCTGCTAAATAGGAAATGAGGTCCAACCTTTGACCACTGATCCACGTGACTCGCTCAACACTAACACGACCGTTGATCCAGATGTCTCTCACAACTCCAGCATAAGCTTGTCAGAATCCTACCTTGACCCTCCGAGACAAGTTCCCTCCATTCCGGCTAACCCGTACACAGAACTCCGTTGTAATCTTAATTCCAGTAACACTTACAACCTCACCAGTGTAAAGATCTCCCAGTCGTCTACCTCCCCAAATCCACCCCGTCTTAAATGTGTACTACTTAACTGCAGGTCCGCCAGTAAACATGCCACCGATATCTTCGACTTCATCCAACCCAATGATTTAGACATTATCATCCTTAATGAAACTTGGTTAAATTCAGCTTCCACTCCCATCCTAGACCTCCTAGTACCCCCCACTCATGATATAATTAGGCTTGACAGAGATCTGGAACTGGGTGGGGGACTAGCATGTATTCACAGAAATACACTCTCGGTTTCTCAATCAGATTCCTTGAAGCCTACTTCCTGTGAATACCTCTGTCTCACTATATCAAATATGAACCTACCTGTTTGCAAACTTCACACCTTTTATCACCCCCAGGGTGACAATCTCTCTTTCACTGAGCAACTAATGGAAATCATCGCTAGTAAAGCGCTGCGAGGCCTCCGGGTAGTTACGCGCTATACAAGTGCAATTTTTCATTTAATTTCATTTCATAATGTTGACTCAGCGGTATCACAAATCTTCCTTGGTGATTTCAACATTCACTGGTCTAACACCAATGACCCCACTGTATCCTGCATTACATTTTTCTTAACTGATTAAGATCTTACTCAGCACTGTATCCAATCTACTCATAACAAAGGAGAAACGTTTACCCTCATTATCTCTAAAGAGCAGTCTATCTCCATTGAGTCCATCACCCCCTGTGACTGGTCCGACCACCACTACATCTTCCTTTATATCAACAGGGAAGTATTGATGAGAAAGGTTCACCCTCAAAAAGCTAAGATCTGGAAAAGGGACTTAAAAGCTATAAACTCTGACGATCTATCAGCCCACTATAAATTTGCCCTCTCCTCTCAAGCGGATATATTTGACGTACATTCACTCACTGACGCCTACAACTCAACCATCTCCAGCATCATGGAGAATATTGCTCCACTCCAACAAAAAAATGCCTCAACAAAAATATCCAAACCTTGGTATAATGAAAACCCTAAAATCAGAACGCCGCAACCTTAGGGTATTTGAGTGATCATGGCGAGTCAATCCCTCCTCTGACCAACTAAAACTCCTTAGAGATGCTAGGAGCCGATACATCAAGCAAATCAAGAGTGCTAAGGCGACCTACTTCAGACCCCAATTCGATCAACCGTCCCAAGAAACTCTTCGAACTGGTCAAACAACAATCGGTCGTTGGGTCTAACCAACCTGATCCTAGTGGCAACCCACCTTCCTGCGATGATCTTGCCGCTTTCTTCACAGAGAAATCTCGAACCATCTCCATTGACATAGCCGCTAAGAAGGCTTTACGTCCGTCTCCCATTACAACATCACCCACTGACTCCTCTGTGAGGTTTAATTCGACCTCCACAAATCCCAAGAACAATGCATCATGGTGTACCTTTACCACCTTTAGCGAATATGATATCTTCAAGATTCTTCAAAATATCAACCCTTCTAACCACTTCAGCGACCCATTGTCCCCTTCTATTTTCAAAGAAATCAAGAATGCTCTGATCCCCACATGGACTAGGATTGTGAATGCTTCCTTAGCACAAGGCATGATTCCTGAATCCCTCAAGCAGCTCAGGTTACACCCATACTAAAAAAAAATAACGCTGACAAATCAGATCTCAATAACTTCCGCCCCATTTCCAACATCCCCACCTTAGCGAAACTACTAGAAAAATGTGTGCAATCTCAACTCTGTGCCCACATTGAGAACTTCCAACTCCTAGACCAGCACCAATCAGGCTTTAGGAAGTGGCACAGCACCGAATCGGCTCTTACTCACGTATTTGATGACATCTTAAATGCTCGACCAAAATGAATCCTGCCTCCTTATCTTCCTCGACCTTTCCTCCGCTTTTGATATGGTTAATCATGACAACTTGCTATCTATCCTACAAAATAGAATGGGTTTTTCTGATCAGGTGTTACTATGGTTCTCATCCTTCCTTCAGCACAGAACTCAAAGAGTCAAAGCAAACCCCCCTCTCTCCCAGCCCTCTCCCGTACTCAGGGGGGTCCCCCAAGGATCCGCTCTATCTCCTATCCTCTTCAATCTTTTCTTGGAACCTCTTGCTCACTCCATAAATTCTATGAACATTCTCTACCACATGTATGCGGACGACACGCAATTATATTTGAAAATCTCATCCTCGGAAAACATCATCTTACTTAATACTATCTTAATGTTTACTCAAAACTGGCTTACAGAGAATCATCTACTACTCAAAACCTCTAAAACTGAATTCCTGCTCATCTCCCCCCCGAATCGCATCCCCAAGTTAGACCTCTGGCTGAGCCACCTCACTGCTTTCAACTGTACGCCTCTTATCGTAGACTCAGCCAAGTCTCTCGGTATTACCATGGACAAGCACCTGAGCATGAAAGGTCACATCAGCAATGTATGCAAAGGAGCCAACCACGTGTTGAGAACTCTAAGAAATATCAAACCTTTCCTTCCCCCAAATGATATCAAGCATGTGGTGCAAGCGCTTGTCTTGCCGAGGTTAGACTACGGCAGTGCTACCCTCTGTGGCCTTCCCAAATACGTTCTGGCTCCACTAAGGGCTACACTCAACTCAGCTGCTAGACTGGTTACGGATTCCAAGCGGAAAGATCATATAGCACCAGTCCTTAAAACCCTCAATTGGCTGCCCTTCGAAGCATGAGTTCAATTAAAGATTGCGGTTCTCACACACAAAGCCCTTCACCTAAATACTCCTACGTACCTTGCAGAAAAACTGACCTTATCCTGTGGAGTAAGAGCATCAAGAAGTGCCTCCTCCCTTCTCCTGAAACCTCGTATCCTTAAGAAAAAGAGAAGTTGCCACCAAGCTTTCTCTGGCGCCGCCCCTAAGATTTGGAACTCTCTCCCACCGGAAATTCGCAGAATCTCCTCATTGACGGAGTGGAAGCCAAAAGATTATTAATGAACAAATTCATACCCTAATAGGGTTAGTCGCACAGGCCCGTTGACATTCCTCCTGCTGTCTTTGTTCTTATTTTGTTACAGCTCTCCCCTGAACATTATGTTTCCCCCTTGTAACCGCCTACACTTGTTTTATTGTATTACCCTCTTATTTGTATTCTGTAATGTATTCTCTTTCTCCCCCTTATTCTTTCTGGATATTGCCTCTGTTATTTTTTGTCTTCCTCCCGTCATATTGTATAGCGCTCTGTTATCCCTCGGGATCTTGTTCGCTCTATAAAAAACGTTATAAATAAGTAAGCTTCATGGTGGATAAGGACCAAGAGGGCAGAGCATAGACTGGTGCAATCATGTGCAATTAACTGAGAAGTGACAACAATCTTGTACCACCAATCCCAGACAAGTAGCTACATAAACCTGAATGATGAATCTCACAAATGTCAATTATCATGACAATTTGCTGCGTGTGTCTATCATGTGGCATGTGTCCAGTGGCAGTCCCCTCAGACAACAACCACTTAATTCGAGGATTTTCATATTTCAGCAAACACACTACTCTGCGTTTCTCAAATCAACAAACCTCTCTCCAGTCCACAGGACTGAGTAGGCTTCTGTGAGTCATTTAATATTCATGGTTCATAACTTCTTTTTTCTGGCTGTTGGCGTGGTTCCGTCCTGACTCCAACTCCTGACCTCACAAATATTGAAAAAGAACTGTGTTGATGAACAAGAAGAGCAAAAGAATCTGAGCATTTTGTATCGTTTTGATAACTGAACTGTGTGGTCGCTGAAGAAATGGAAAAAAAATCAAGTACAGGAAAGGAGTGGACCATGTAAGTAATTATAGTAAAGTGTGAAAGGAAGTCCATCAGACCCCACAAATTACAAATCAAGGTTTCAAATTAGTTCGATAACACTCTCTCTGCTACCACATGAATTAACAATCACTTAATATATCACTTATTGGTGCACTAGTTAACTGTTCAAATCATGGTTCACATGTGTCTATTTTATCTACTCTTTTCTGATGGAAGCAAAGAGCAATGTCAGTCTTTTATGATTAATAATGTTTACTGGCAGCCTAGCTAGGGAATGAAAAAAAGAAGTATAAGGATGGGAGTCATTGTCTTTATGTCCTTTAAATGAATGGGAAGTCTTCTACCGTGCACACCGGTCCAACTCCACTCCATACATGTGAATAGATGGGACTACATAAGTCAGACACCAAATATATTAATGTTCTTCCATATCCCTTTTTTGTTTTCTTTTTTTTTGCAAGTAGCCATATGATAATGTATGAAAGTTCTGTTGTCGCCTACTTAGTCAGGGAAGTAGAGTTTGTCCTTAAACTCAAAGGGTTCAGCAAAAGTTGATCAACCAACACGCTTGAGTCTGGCGATTCGCCCTCATCCTCTTCCCGATCTGTTTCAGGAAAGTATAATCTTGTGGTATGAAGTGTTGGTTCATTTTTATCACGGTCAGTTTCTCCATGTTTTAAGGTGATAGACTGGTCCTTCTGACTGTGACGACTGTGCCAGCTGCACTGAACACACGCTCAGAAGACTCACGGCTACCGTACAAGCCAGATACTTTATTGCCAGCCTGCTGAGCTCTGGCCATTGTTGCATCTTCTCATACCAATATATTTTAATCCAGGTATAAATCTTTTGGGTCATCCAGATAGTCTGGACCATCCTCTGAGTAGTCATTGGTTCTGCCACTTGCTCAAATTCTGTTGCCTTTGCCTCAGACCTTGACTTAAGCCCTGCCACTTGAGGCCAAGCCATGTAAATGTAATGTAAATGTGTTTGTATTTATATAGCGCACTTTTACCCAGAGGTCTCGTAGCGCTGTATTCATACCGCTGTGGAACCCAACCTGGCTTTCCTGTGAAATGTCCACTCCTGGGCACCCCCAAGGTGAAGCCAGGCATCCAAGCACTGCTGGGGCCGTTGTGGAGATTAAGCAAGCTATTGCCCAGAGTCACAGAGTGGGACCCATGATTAGACTAGGCACCGAGGCGAGAATAATCAGGTCCGGGGAACTTGAGTCCAAGAGCTGCCGATGCGGGAATTGAACCCTGGTCCCGGGCCAGACCCCTGCATCAGGGTCTGCCGCTCTAACCATTGAGCCACGCTTCGCCATTGCAGAGGTTGGGTCGTATTCTTCTGTTGCTGGTGATAATGGTATTGGCTATGAGACACCAGCACTGTCCTTTCTCAAGGATGAAGGCTGCAAGCAAAAACTTCTGCCCAGGCCTCTAACTTCCAGCCATTTTTCTTCCAGGTCTTTCACTTGATCAACAGTCAAGGTTTTGTGAAGTTAAACATACCCTTCTGAAAAAGGAATGAATGTGGAGAGTTTTTTAGTACTGTGGATCAAGTATTGTGGCACATATGTATACTTTGGCGTACCCCATCTCTCTTTGCAGCCTAGCATTAACAGCCAAGCCAAGGATTAAGCTCTGACCCAACTCATATAGTTCTTCATTCAGACCAGTGAACCTTTGTGCCACCTTTTTCACTTGTCCTGTAGCAGATACAATAACATGATTACTTGGCTCAACGTACTGTCCTCCTTGTTGACCTGACAAAAAGGTTGAGACACGCACTACTGAAGTATTCAGAAGGTTGTACCAATATAGCGTGCTACTGGGGATTCACTTTCACTCCTCAAAGTGTAAACTGTATCAAACAACAAAGTTGCATCCCCTGATTAGGAGATATCCCCCTGTGCACAGCTGCCTGCCCCACCTGGTGGGTGAAAATTAGAAACAGGAGTAGTCTTGCCGGTGAAAACCATTGTATCTTGACGTTTATTCACATCAATCCATAAAGTTTAAACATCTTCAATAACTTTTGTGGTGGGTAAATGAAACCATTAGAATTTAAACGTTATTATACATCAATTCCGATGCATTTCAAGCAACAAAGTGCCCTTCGTCAGGGAAAACATGGAGTCATAGCTGGTAGCTTGTAGGTGTCCGTAGTCCCCACTGGCTTGAAACGCGCAGCTTCAAGCATTTGAAAACCGGTCTCTTTTTTGACCTCCCATGTGAAAAACTCAAAAGGAAGTAGCATTTGTCTCAGGCACTTGGACTAGCCACCATTTGTCCACCTCCATTGTAATGATTTTTCCAGTTGCATCCCCTCCTTTATGAAGGAAATAGTTAGTGATTTGTTGGTACTACTCGAACATACGTTGCAACATGTAGACCCTCGAGTTCCAACGTGTTTGCACATCCTGTATGAGGGCTTTAACCTGTAATCTATTAGCATGCTGAATGATCCTCAAACGCTTCTGGGCTTTAAAAAAATACTGAAATGAGTGCAAAGTGTGTCATATTTTTTAAGAAAGTCCTGCACAATCAGGTTGACGCACAGGACCCTGACGTACCTACCATTTGCCATGGCGTTGACTATATTACTGCAATTGTCTGTGTCAACAATTCCAATTCTGAGACCTCTGCATTGAAGTCAATCAAGTACCTTGCTGTTAAACTTGCACAAGATGTTTGGACCTGTATGGGATTTCTCTATGGCAAACAATGTTAGTGTTGCATTCTGCTGAAAGCAACGTTCTTGAGCGCTGAGACCTGCAGATAGCTATTGCCTTACCCCCACAAAAGAGATCCAGTGTGCAGTAATGCACATGTAATCAGTTTCTTGACAACTGATCCCCATGTCTGTTGTCAGGTGGATAGCGTGAACAGCACTCTGCTGCATAGCTTGGCCAACCAATTGCAACACATCATGATGGAGCACTGGAACAGCAACTCTGGCAAAATAGGTCCGTCTGGGAACCTACCATTTTAGGCAGCTGGGCACCACAAATTCTAAAAATCCCACTACTTCCACAGAAGAAATAGGAAGGAGGTCAGCACTATAATTTTAGGCAGCTTCCCATTGTATAAACATGCTGTTGGGTGGCTGCATTCATAGGGCCCCTCCAGCCTAAACATGGTCGTAATAGTAGCTTGGATATTTTTCTTTTGTGGTGCCACTGACACAGGCGACTTCCGGAGAGAACCAGGAGGTGCTGGACTCAATGTGCGCATTGTGGGAATAAATGTAACACTACAGGGGACAATGCTGCTTTGTGCAATGCCATCATCCTCTTCTTCCTCATGACCACCTTCTTCTGCTAATACTGTGCACTCAGTAGCTTCCCTCTCTCATCACCAACATCACCAGCACCTATCTTTTTGAGGTGCTCCTCCCACCAGATCAAGTGATGTTTCCTTAAATGGGACCCTTGGCCTCCAGTACCATAGTGCAAACCTGGCTTTCCTCGATGACCATCTGTGTGGCAAATGAAGCTTATTGCAATGTTATTCTCCTGCTTGCTAATCGTAAAGAAGTCCTAAACTGGTGAGAACAACTTTTTTAGTGTGCAACTGCCGATGCCTGAAGAACTGGCGGTAGGGGGCTGTGTCTTTTGCCATTTTGTAGGGTGTACTTCAATGGTGGTAGAGGGGGATGCAGGTTTGGGGGGTCTTAAACATATAGAAACCAGCGGTGGTGGAACCACATCCCTTTGAGCAGGTTAAACAGGAGGAGTCATTTTGGTGTCCTCTGAGCCGCCCTCCATACTGACAATCATGGGCTTGTTGCCATCACTGTCACTTTCCATAATTCTAAGGCTATCAGGAACTTTCCTTTTTCCTTGTCACTCTGAGCGGGTCTCGGACTCGGCGGGGATCCAATCCATGTCCAGATCATCAGAAGGAGAGGCTTGGAGAAGATAATGGTGTACCATTTCTTTTTCTAGTTGGAGATCATGAAGTCAGTGATTGTAGATCAACATCTAGTTTAGCAGGAAGCACAACCTCCTGTTCTGCTCCTACTGAGGAAGAACTGTAACTGAATTTGACTCTTTCTGTCCACTTTCCTGTGACCATTGATTACTTTGTGGCTGAGACAGATCCAGTTAAGACTCACTGCTCATCGCTATGACTGCAGTGGCTGTATCACTGAGAGATATGTTGCAGGTTTGCTACTCTCAGCCTTTTGCTGCCCAGAGATGGGTGCAGTAGGTACCCCACGTTTCATGAAAAATGTGGATTGCGGCACACCAGTGGCAGTATATTGGCAACTGGGATACTGGTTAACTCGGGTGTGAGCCCTGGAAAGCGGCAACCACAATCCTAGTCAGGGCAATGCACAAGCAAACCCCAAATTAACATGTGTTCACCCCTGGTAGCTTAGCACAGAGCAGTCAGGCTTAACTTAGAGGCCATTTGTAAAGTATTTGTGCAACACTTCAAATAGTAAAACAGTAAAAACACCACACAGAAAAATCCCAGACCATGTCAGAAAAATAGAGCACATTTAATTAAACAAAACAAGACCAAAATGACACTGATCCAATCAGAAGAACCATCTTTAGAATTGTAATTTAAAATCAGACTTCGCCATAAATTAGGATTTTAAATTAGGATTCCAGAGACACCGAACATAAACTGATCATATCTTTCCATTTGGAAATTACACTTATAAAATGTATTGCGGCAACTCCAATGTTATCCTATGGGAGAGAAAGGCCGTGCAATAGTAAAAAACAAATTTAAGAGCTTTTCAGTTTTTAAATACACTGCAGAGTGCCTATGGGGCTGCCTAGGGCCTACCTTCAGGGTGGCTTGCAGTTATTAACAAGCATTGGAAATGCAATAGGTCTTGCATTAGGAAAGTTTGAGCTATTGGTCTTACGACTTTTTTTTTATTATTGTGTTGTTTTTTGAAATAGCTTAATTAATAGCTTTGTCATTTATAATGCCAATAGTTATAACTTTCTCAAATGTGACACCTATAGCATTTGTAATGCAACATGTTTTGTATTTACGTGACTTAGATGTATTGATATTACAAATAACAATTGCTTTTAATTTTTTTAAATAATTAATACTTAAATAATTTATTTAATTTGTAATGGCAATAGCTTAAACTTTTGTAAATAACTTTTGTGAAGATTATGTTCAGTGTTTTTTATTGTGACGAAAATCCAAGAACTTAAGTGAAATATTAACATCTTTTTGTGATTTTTAATAAAGCTTGAAAGCTTGAAAACAGCTTGAAACATTGAAAGAACATATTTGAACCAGTGATGCTGTGGTGGTGCTGAGTGATGCTGTGGTTGCGCTGAGTGATGCTGTGGTTGCGCTGAGTGATGCTGTGGTTGCGCTGAGTAATGCTGTGGTTGCGCTGAGTGATGCTGTGGTGGTGCTTAGTGATGCTGGAGTGGCACTGAGTGATGCTGGGGTGGCGCTGAGTGATGATGTGGTGATGATGAGTGGTGCTGTGGTGGTGCTGAGTGATGCTGGGGTGATGCTGAGTGATGATGTGGTGATGCTGGAGTGGTGCTGAGTGATGCTGGGGTGGTGCTGAGTGATGCTGGGGTGGTGCTGAGTGATGCTGGGATGGTGCTGAGTGATGCTGTGGTGGTGCTGAGCTGTGCTGTGGTGGTGCTGAGTGGTGCTGTGGTGGCGCTGAGTGATGCTGGGGTGGTGCTGAGTGATGCTGAGTGATGCTGTGGTGGTGCTGAGTGGTGCTGTGGTGGTGCTGAGTGATGCTGTGGTGGTGCTGAGTGATGCTGTGGTGTTGCTGAGTGATGCTGTGGTGGTTAACCATTTTGTAGCATTGTAGTGTTACCTTAGCACTGTCAGATGTTCATTTGGACTGTATTATCTGAAGCCTATAGCGCTGGCAAGACCCGAGTGTATCAGAGCGCTTTAAAAACATTTGATTTTCAAATATTGTCAAAGGTAGTGTTGGATAAAAATTGGTTACAGAGTGCATTTTTTTTTGTAGTCACATTAGTTACAGATTAAAAGTTATAGAATAGAGTCTTTTTAAAGTCAAATCACTGCAATTCCCGGAGAGGGATAAACAATGTAGTGAAACTTAAGGAGGAGGTTTCAGTTGGGAATCAGGTTGTATGATGGACTTTAAAGCCTGATGTGATGATTGAGAAGATATTTTAATTGTCTTTTGTAGCTCACGAAGGAGGGGTTTGAGATTCCACGACAGAGAGGGGCTGTGAAGGACAGAGAGGCGACAGGCAGAGGCCACGCGCGGCGGACATCAAAGGAAGGGTGGGAGAGGAAACACGCGGCGTACATCAAAGGAAGGGTGGGAGGGGGAAACTAGCGACAGGGTGGAGGACGGGCATGAAGTGTCAGCAGCAAGGTGGCGGGAGTGACAGGCCAGCAACAAATGGGGAAAGGACATGCAGCAAAGGAAGTGAGGTGGTGGTAGGGACAGGCAAGCAATGAACAGAATGCAGACTCTGAAAAGTAAATAAATAAAGTATGTTACACGTGCATGTTCAATGGAAGGAGAGTGGCAGCAGGAAGCAGTACTTGGTTCAAGATCCACAGCAAGGACGAATAAGTGGAACCAAGCAGGAAGCAGACGCGGACCAACGGGAAGAAAGACAAGTGGGTTAACCCAGTTTTCTTTCACAAAACAAAACGTAAATACATTGACAGCCTTTTTGTCACTTTTGTATGAACTGCATGCGCCTTTCTCCGAATTGCAGTTCAAATCCACACATTACAAGAATCGAACTGCATTTCCCAAAAATTGTCACTGGTTGGAGACTAGATGGACGCTGGCTGGCTCACTTGCCTGGGAGGGCCGAAACGGACAATAACAAAGCTGAGAGGGGGTGATCCAGTTTAAAACCTTTACAATGTGCACCTCAAGCATACAGAAAACATTTGCATGTAGGAAGAGAGTACAGGGGGCATGGAGCACTTAGTCTGCATCTTAACCCCTAAAAAACGGTGTTGCTGGAGTAAGAGCATAACAATGGGTAAGTAATTGCTGGTTCCCTGCCCTGATACTGGCTCAAATAACAACATATACACAAACCTCAATTTACAATAATGAAGACAAACAATAGCGCAACTCAGCCGCGAGATCGCCATGCTGTGCTTATACTGGTGGAACCGTGTGGCAATAGAAAGGGACTCACCCAAATGAAAAGTGAATTTAAAAACATCGTAAACGCAACAAAAGAGAAAAAAGTGTGCACGTGTAAAATGCATACTATAACGAAGCAGAGTAACGAAAAGTAAAACGCAGCTGCTCTGCTTCTTAGCAGTATGTATTTTAAACCTGCACAATCTTGTTGCGGGATGTATTTTAAACGTGCGCACATTTTTTCTTTTCAAGTATTTGCAGTACAATGCAATAAGTCACGGAATTTGTCAAGTTACAACGATTGTTGTTATAAATAGCTTTGTATATAAATATATTCACAAATGGTGTACGTTTTACCGGAAATAGCTGGGCTTGTAATTTTTATGGCTGCTGTGGATGCCGATGCGGATGCACATGGTGTCGTCCTGCGGGGGTGGTGTTGGGGGGATCCTGATTGGGGTCTGCTGGCAATTTAAACAAGTATGTGAATGCGGGAGGGGGGTGGGCGGGCGAGCCGCAATGTTATGGCTCTGAAGAACAAGCGAGGGAGGGTGCCAAAAGAGGAGGCGAGCGCGGACTGGCTGAGGGGAGGCAGTGGGCAGCAAAGAAGCCGAAGCTGCTCCTGGCGTGATAGAAGTGAAAAAAAATATATTCACAAATGGTGTACGTTTTACCGGAATTAGCTGGGCTTGTAATTTTTTGGCTGCTGTGGATGCCGATGCGGGGGAGCATGGTGTCGTCCTGCGGGGGTTGTGTTGGGGGGATCCTGATTGGGGTCTGCCGGCAATTTAAACAAGTATTTAAAACACGGCCTAGCGGCCGTGAAAGTGAAATTACGGCCTGCTAAATATTGCGGCTCTGCACGGCCAGTGTTTACTTGGCAAATCACGCTTGATGACGACACTAGTGTACCAGGTTCAAGAAAGGATAAAGGATTTCAGAATATGTAGCCTTTATCGGTGGGAGAAGCTCGCTCACTTTGCCTAATATCTACAACACCAGTCATCCCTTCTGAACAAGCATTGGTGAAAGCTGACACGGCCTGCCGGCCGTGAAAGTGAAAGCACGGCCGGACGGCCATGAATAATTAGGGGAGGAGCAGCCAGGAGAGAGCAGGAGCGGAGGCGCCAAGCTGGGGAACAGATGGCTGGCGATTTGATGATGTGCACGCGCATTTTAGGTCAATGCGCTTGCGCATTGACCTAAAAGCGCACGGGCACAGCTTCAAATCGCCAGTTAGTTAAAGTCTGTTTAAGCCCCTATAGTCTCGCTCCGCTCAATGCGCATGCGCATTGACAGGCGAGACCTAAAAAGGAAGGTTTGCGCCTGGCAAAAGGTTTATTTTGCCAGGTTGAATCAGCAGTTTAAAATTGCACACAAAGGCTCTGCAAAGGCAGGTCTGAGGCACTTTTAAAGGGCTGGTGCAATCGGTGCTACATAACCACTAGTATCATTTCATTTACAGGTCCTCGGCACATGTAGTGGCACTTTACTAGAGACTTATAAGTAAATTAAATATGCCAGTTGGGTATAGGCCAATTCCACCATGTTTAGAGTGGAGAGCACAAGCACTTTAGCCCTGGTTAGCAGTGATAGCAGTGATAAAGTGCACAGAATGCTGAGGCTAACAAAAACAAATGCAGCAAAACTAGGAGGAGGAAGGGAAAAAGTCTGGGAATGCTCCTGCAAAAAGGGCCAGGTCCAACATGGCAATATCCTTCTTCTTCTGCTCCTCCCTGGCAAATTTCTTAGCAGGACCACCGTTCTTTGGGGCCATCTTCAATGTATTTCTTAGCTCTAGCAGTTGCCACTTGCCACTTAGCTGCACAAGCAAAGCAGAGGAGTCACTGCCAGGCTTCTGTCTAGCTGTCTAGCTGTACTGTGTATGATGATGTCTTTTGTGTACCTCAAAGCAAACAAACAAGAAAAATATTCAGTGCAACTTGGCATTTGCTGTTTGAATCTACAGACAATATAATTTATTGAGGTCACATCAAAAATAACTCACAATAGTGTATCCATTACAGACCATAACTTTATGTTTCCATAACAAACAGAATGAAAAGTTTACTTTATGAGCCACTAGGGCCTATGAGATGCCTCTGGCAAGCAGGGGGTAGAGGGGAAAATGGAATAATCCTTCAAAATATTTTTTAGTGTGTGCGCCTATGAGACACCTATGGCAGGCAGGGGGTGCAGAGGGAAAAAATTGAATAATCTTTAAAATAGGTATTGCTGGATTGCACCTATGAGATGCGTATGGTGGGCAGGGGGTGCAGGGGGAAATTGAATATCTTTAATAAAATTATTGCTGGTGTTTGCCTATCGCAGGTAAGGGGAAAATGGAATAACCCTTAATATAAATATTACTGCTGTTTGCCTATGGCCTCTGGCAGATAGGTGGTGCAAGAGGAAATGGAATAACCTTTAAAAAATGCATTACTGGTGTACGCCTAAGAGAAGCCTGGGTCAGACAGGGGGTGCAGGGTAAAATTGAATAATCTTTAAATGAACATTCCTGATGTGCACCTATAATGAGACACCAATGACAGATAGGCTGTGCAGGAGAAAATGTCAAAATAATCCTTAAAAAAAATTATCGCTGATTTCCACCTATGGCAGGCAAGGGGTGGAGGGAAAAATTAAATAATTGACAAGAAACTATTGCTTGTGTCTCCCTAGGGACTGTGAGAAATCCTATGTGAGGCATGTGGCCACAGGGGAAAATGGGAAAACATGTGTAAAAAAACACTGTACACACATTCTACAATCATCCTCAAGCACATCAGAGATAAATGAAAAAATGATCAAAAACAAAAAGGCATTGGCTGCTTCTTTAAATGTTTCCAGAAAATGGCTTTGAAAAGTGGAAAAAAAGGAACACACTGGCTATACAAAATGGCCACCTCGGGCAAAGGCATGGACAACAAAGAACACATGTGGCAAAAGTAAAGCACACTGACTACAAAATGGCCACCAGCCATATGAGCACCAAGGAGGGAGGCATGGAAAACAAAGAACACATGCAGGCCTATGACAAAATCAGAGCACATTGACTACAAAATGGCTGCTAGCCACATGGCCACCAAGGGCAAAGCCAATGACAACAAAGAACACCTGCAGAACTATGGCAAAGAGCACTCTGCCTACACACAAACAAAAATTGCCCCCCTGCCACTGATAAGCGTGGCTCAAATCCACCCGAGCGACTTACCACACTCACCTATAGTTACCCAATAATAAGTCAGCCGGAGAGTGAAGAAGAATAAACAAGACAAATGTATTAGGCCACAAACTCCCATATGAGAGGACCCCGTCCGACCTCACCCCTAAGAGTGCGCCGAGAGGACTGACCCATCCCATCACAGCAATACATTATAACAGGATACATTAGGGTAAAACACGCCCAGTCTGGAAAAATACTGGACCCCGGAAAGAGCGAACAATGGCCTCATACAAGAGGCATCCGCACCTGCGATGGCAACATTTCTTATCTCGGCCCAAGGCCGCGGAGCCAGGCCTCAGCGTCTCCAACACATGAGAACACCACTGATAATGAATTTGCTATAGTTTCGATCACAGTTAGCCAAGAAAGGAAAACTACTGCGTTTAGCATTTCTTTCTCTGTTCCTACGGGAGGGGTGAGCGAGTGTGACTCGCACGCAGAGAGAAGCACTCCAAAATGGTGGCACACAAGCTAAGCTAAGAAAAACAAATAATGTCACACACATAGATTGAAATGAAGAATATAAACGTAAATGCATGGATGAATATATCATTGGTTAGACACATTATGCTAACTCATAAGCGTAAATGTAAATGGGTGGGGCATCGGGAAATGAAACCTATCAGACCCTCCTTTTAGCATGATGTGGCTAACATGAGTGCAGCCTTTTTTAGCTAAATGAAGGGCCTTTACAGCAAATGCTAGGGGCAGGGCATCACATCAATCGAAGATATCATCATCAATAAGCATTAACCAACGAATATCATGAAGCTCCACATCATCCGAAACAGGATATTGGCGTGTTGGTCTCCTAGGAACTCGTAAATTGCTGGCACACATAGAGCAACAAGGGGGAAGGCAATAAACACATGAACAGCAGGTCAGCAAGACACCCATGACTCCCACAATACCCATCAAAATCTTCCAACCCCTGGAGGAGAAAACACTCCACAACCATGTCTTTAATGACCAGGTACCCGTGTCTTGATGGAGTTCAGCTGCCAATCTATGGAGCTTCTGCACAGCTAAGTTAACAGTCGGGCCGAGTCAGGGATATACACAGAGCAAGACGTTCCGATGACGCGACAGGCTCCACCCCTATCTGCGAGGATGACGTCAAGCACCATCCTATTTTGGATCGTAAATAATCTCATAGCCTGCATCTCACTGGACATATTGGCCGCAATATCCGCCTCCGTATTCACTACTTTTTCCATTACCCTTGACAGTCTCCTAATAGCTCTACTGTTAAAGATAGGACCCCAGAACGGCAGCAAACCCTTAGAGAAATCCGTCCATTGTTGCAAAGAAGTGTCAGTCTGATCTACATCCTCAACTTGGAGTGCCCTCCTTTTACGCTGTCCAGGCATTATGGCAAACCGCCGATGGGTCTTATGATAATCGGAGGGCGCCACATAAACGGGGGGTAGTAAGTAAGCCAAATAGCAGACCCCACCCCAACCCTCAGGCAACCACAAGTAACCATTGCCCCCACATACAAAGTAAATATTCGGGGGAGTTATTAGAGAAGGACTAAGGGGCAGATGAATCGAAGCAGTCACATTGCAGGAGCTGTCTCCCACCTTAATAGGACCACTCCCCAAAATACAGAAAAAGGTTGAAGGCCCAACAACTGCCAGGGGCACCAAGGAACGACCACTACTATTTGTTGTAGGAGGATGTCTATAAGCTAAGGAAGCGTTCAACTGTAGAAACCTTTCCCTCACTTTGTCGGTATCGTTGGGCGTCACAAATCGTTCAACCTTCTTCGAACATGTCGCTAAAAATGTCTGATCAAAACGTCTGTCAGTAAACAACCGTCCAAGGGAGGCAGTGGGCATAGGGCGTACTCGCATCGTCAACATCGACCCTGTACCAGGTAATCGGGGATTCAGAAAATCAGGCTGCTGGAAAAATTTCACCATACCAATCAAAGTGTACCAACCCACACAACTATTCACGGGCGTTAAGGGAAGTGCCAGCAATCTATCCTTTTTATATGCAGCAGAAGGGAGCAACCCACAGACCCAACAATCTGTCACATTATACACAGCATGAGCATGATGTAGAGTCTTAATAAAAACATTATCACTATAGCCCTTCCGCATGCACTGTTCACCATAATCAACAGTAATCATATTATGTTCGGGCAAGGTGGAAGGGGTAGGAACGAACTGATGAACAGGGTAAGCTTCATCGAGGAAAAACAGTATTCCAAGTATTATCAGAAAAACGATGATCAATATCACTATGATCACCACTTTACCTTTCCCTGATAGGGCAAGCCATGGGGAATCTGGTTCTGGTCTACGAGGAGCTGCAAAGGGTTGCTCCTCCTCAGGGATGGTACGGCCAAAAGGATACATATCACTTAGCTAAGAGTCCAAAGCTAAACTAAGACAATACTCAAAATGTTCCAGTCACTCCGAAACCGGCCAGAGGGGTTCTTCACCCTCAAAAGGGATCTTCTCCCTGTGTCCGTTAAAGCCTCACAGGCAGGCTTCTATTGTTCAATCCCTAATCCCTTGACGGAGTCGCACAACTGCAGCAACTCAGGAGCACCAAACCTGGGCCCAGACGCAATCCTAGTGTTCCATTTAACAATGTCTGGATCGTGCACCAGGGTTCTTACCAGCAGACCATCCCTATCACTAAACTATCCTCTCCAGCACTGTTCACGCCTATTCCCTATTTCAGCCCTTCTTCCAGTGCTCACTTTTTATTTTTCTCTTTTCTGGGCCACTGATTATAACGGGTGCTCCCTCGCACTTCAGGATCTGTAAACAGAATGGGGAGGTCAACAGCAGGAATGTATCCTTCAATTTTTGCTCACTGCGATCAGGAAAGACCTCACCGCTTGCAATCAGAGCCCGTCTCTTTTCACTTTCATGTGGCTCCTCACCCCTCAATGAAGCATCCGAGAAGGGGACATACTGAGGGAGCGACACGCATTCGTGATCAGCAACACCGCCTTTCACCCATTCGTCATATGGCAGTGGTAGCGGGACCCTCTTCACATGTGAGGCATGGGTCCACGCCTTCCCGCCGTCAACCCGAAGTGCGGTGCGGGTGGTCAGGAGCACTTGCCGTGGCTCTGACCACCTGGGTTCCAAGCAGGACTTCCGTTGGTACTTCTTCACGACGACCCAGTCTCCGGGTTGGATATTGTGGCCTGGCCCCTCCGGCAGCGGCTTCAGGGTGTCTGCTACCTGCTGATGAATAGAACGGAGATCTTTAGTCAAAGCATACAGGTAATCTATCAACAAAGGGTATTCTATTTCTGAGAAACATTTAGGTCTAGGAACACCCCACACGTTAGCAGGTCTACCAAATATGACCTCGTGGGGGGAAACTCCTGTCTTGGAATGAACTGTCACTCTAGTGGAAAGCAAAGCCAGGGGAAGTGCATCTGGCCAGCGTAACCCTGTACTCTTCTGTATCTTGGCCATTTTGAGTTTTAAGGTACCATTGAATCTCTCAACCAGACCCGCAGCCTGAGGGTATTGTGCTGCGTGGAATTTTTGAGAGATTTGTAATCCTTTACAGATCTGCTTCATTAATTCAGCATTAAAAGACGTGCCATTATCCCTCCAGATCACCCGCGGCAAGCCATATATTTCGAAAAGTACTCTTTAATCAGCATCTTAGCTGTCGAGATGCCTGTACAATCTTTAGTTGGAAAAGCCTCCACCCACCTACTAAATGAGCATACCACCACTAGGACATATTTGAGATTAGTCACCCTTTCCATCTCAATATAGTCCATCTGTATTACTTCAAAAGGGAAAGATGGAGGAGCAAAATTGCCAACTGGAACAGGTGTCCCCTTCCCAGGATTATGTCTTAGACAAACCATGCACTGCTGCACTAAATGTGTCGCCACCTTGGAAATGTTCTTATTGCTCCACACTGGGTCTAACAATTTGCATATGCCTCTAGCACTAATATGAGCTGGCCCGTGGGCCATCGTCACCAATGGGAGAACATATGCATCCGGGAGTAGCCATCGTCTTTTGTCTGACACATCCGTCCAACACTCATCCGAGTCCAACCTTCTCCCACCATCCTTCCATGTCATCAACTCGTCCTCAGTTGCTTTTTCTTGTATGTTCCGCACGCTTTGTACAGTGTTAGCAAACATATTAACATCCGGTACCCATCTAGCTGGTCCCGCCACAAACATGCGTGGAAGTTTTGTCCTTGCCGTTTCCTTAGCTGTTTGATCTGCAAATGCATTTCCCCGTCCTACATCATCTACCACCGCTCTGTGCGCACTACACTTAATCACAGCCAGTCGTTTAGGAAGTGTCAAAGCTGTCAATAGCCGTAGTATCAATGGGCCATTCTGAATCCTTTGTCCGTGTGATGTCAAAAATCCCCTCTCCGCCCACAGTCGCCCGTAACTATGAGCCACACCAAAGGCGTATTGGCTGTCAGTATAAATATTCACATCCAGTCCTTCACTCAACTCACACGCCCGCATCAATGCTATTATTTCTGCAGCCTGAGCTGAGTGGTACGGGATCCCATAAGTCTCCACCACTGTTTTCAAAGTCGTGACTGCATATGCTGCAGTGGAGGTACCATCCGCAAGTTTAAAACAGGAACCATCAACATACAGCTCCCCGTCAGGCTTATCTAGTGGGGTATCTGTCAAATCTATTCTTCCCATTGTCTCCTCCTCTGTCCGAAACAAACAATCATGGACTTCATCGTCCTTTTCATCTGAAGGGATAGGTATCAACGTGGCTGGGTTCAGCGTAGCACATCGTTTAATCGTCACATGGGGTGCAAATAACGTCATCTCATAACCAGTAAGACGAGCACTAGTTAAATGCTGCGTCTGCGTTCTGTTCAATAAAATGTCCACAGCATGCGGTACCATTACTGTGAGGGCTGAACCCAACACGAGCCCTGCCGATTGTCTAATTGAAACTGCAGGAGCCGCTGTAGCCCTTAGACAACTCGGCAACGCTCTCGCCACATTGTCAAGCATAGCAGAAAAGTAAGCACACGGTCTCTGTTTCCCGCCAAAACATTGAGTTAGGACAGACAACGCGCAACCTTCCGCCTCGTGTATATAAAGCACAAAAGGCTTCTAATAATCAGGAGTTCCCAAAACAGGTGCAGAGCATAAAGCAGTTTTTAGTAACTCAAACGCTTCTTGACATGCTGGAGTCCAGGGTAGGGGTTCGCCCACCTCTTTAGTAGTCAGATACAGAAGGGGTTTTGTTAGTAAGGCGTAATTAGGTATCCATTGGCGACAATACGATGTTATGCTTGTTCAACATCTCTCAACAAAGTTGGGGCTGAGACAGGGGAGGTGGTGGTGCCAGACAAGGGAGAGGCACCCGTTTGCAGAACCGAAACCACTGCAGAGGAAGCAGAACACGTCAATACAGGGTATAACGGTTGCGGGGCATATGGGGAGGGGGGCGATCATTCAAAATGCCCTCCATCTCATCTCGTTCTTCCTCTCTTACCACGTAACTCTTAGTGTCTTGTAACCTGTAAAGTCTATCTGCGCGCTCAATCCGCTGCTCATTCTCTTTCTTAGTATGCTCTCTCGCATTCTGCGCCATCGTCTGCGCCGCCCTCTTCTGAGCTACCTTCTCCTCTCTCAACTGTCGCTCCTTAACTTCTTTCTGCCACATCCTCAGGGAGTCAAACATGCTCTGACGACTACGCCTACCAAACAATCTGTCTTGTAAATAATCTAATTTTGCCACATCGAAAGAACCAGTCAAAGGCCACTGCAAATCCACATTTCCTTTCGTGTATCTGTGCCACAAAGTGTTAAACAAAATCGGAGGCAGTCCATGTTTAACATACATCTCGAAATTAGGGGAGCCCTCCACTGGGGCGGGTTGGCTCTCGGCCAGTCTAGTGTCTGAGGCATCGAGCAGCACCCAAGACACTGTAATTTACTAAAACACGGCATCTCTACTTACTCAATCTCACACCGACACGAAATTTCTGCTCCCCCTCTCACAAACTCCCGGGTCACACAATCACAACGAAAACTCACACACACACGTGGTTGCACTTCCTATTTCGCCAAAACAACCCCTACCAAACACGTGTTACCAAAATGGGACGAGGCCCGTCGACCAAGTCCTGGGGAACCTGGACCCTACCGCAGACCGAACAGTGTACACACCGTTCTGAAATTAGGGAACACATCCGCCTCCCGGGCGGCACTACAGAACACTGTGCACTACACCACGTGAGATCCGGGACCCGCGCCCAACGAACCACACACCCTAGGGGTTCGGGTAAGTCCCAAAATCCGTCCGCAGTGAGCCACGCCTCGACAGCAGTACCATCCGGTCGGATGACAAAACAAACGTCCACCCAATCTCCACCAAGTCTGTCAGGGTGCCACTCGCACCCTGAGTTCCCCGGAGCACACTAGCCCCAGGAGCACACCGGCTCCTCCAATCACCAGAGACACACCGGTCTCATGGAGCACTCCGGCTCCCTCAATCAACAGTCGGACCACTCACCTTCTGTACGCAGTATCGACCTCTACCGTTCTCCACCGCCGGCTGCCAGGACCAACACGGTCAGCTCCAAAGTTCCACCTTCCGGACTCCGGCGCAGGATCATGAACCGGGACCTCTCCCGATCAGCAGGGTGGGGCAGCGCTGCGAGAACCAAGCTCGGCATCAAAGTGGGTACCCAGACCCACCGTGCCGACCAGAGGGTCCCCGGCCTTCTGCTACCCACTTACGGGTGAGAAAGATCCTTATCGCGGAGTCCCTGTTCGGGCGCCATCTGATAAGCGTGGCTCAAATCCACCGAGTGACTTACCACACTCACCGATAGTTACCCAATAATAAGTCAGCCAGAGAGTGGAGAAGAATAAACCAGACAAATTTATTAAGCCATAAACTCCCATATGAGAGGGCCCCGTCCGATCTCACCCCTAAGAGTGCGCCGAGAGGACTGACCCATCCCATCACAGCAATACATTAAAGCAGGATACATTAGGGTAAAACACGCCCAGTCTGGAAAAATACTGGACCCCTGAAAGAGCGAACAATGGCCTCATACAAGAGGCATCGCACCTGCGATGGCAACATTTCTTATCTCGGCCCAAGGCCGCGGAGCCAGGCCTCAGCGTCTCCAACACATGAGAACACCACTGATAATGAATTTGCTATAGTTTCGATCACAGTTAGCCAAGAAAGGAAAACTACTGTGTTTAGCATTTCTTTCTCTGTACCTACGGGAGGGGTGAGCGAGTGCGACTCGCACGCAGAGAGAAGCACTCCAAAATGGTGGCACACAAGCTAAGCTAAGAAAACCAAATAATGTCACACACATAGATGAATATTGAAATGAAGAATATAAACGTAAATGCATGGATGAATATATCATTGGTTAGACACATTATGCTAACTCATAAGCGTAAATGTAAATGGGCGGGGCATCGGGAAATTAAACCTATCACCACTTTGCATGGAGAACAAAGACAATGCCCATGGTAGACAAGCATACATTGGCCACACACAAATATGGTTACTAGGACAGCAATGACAACTTTAAAAATTCACCAACCACAAACATCTCAAGGCATTGAAAATAACACCTCAAAATACTTTAACACTTTGCAGAAAAACGTAAAATACAAAAAAAACATTGAGCATTTAATCCAAGTCAATCGCCCTAAATCAAGAGATATTTTAAAAAACACATATACCATAGAAATTGGTATTTAATATACACCCAATGCCTATGAATGAATGGCTCACTGTGGCCCATTGGCAGACTAGGACCCACAGTAAAATGAGCAAAATAATAGTGCAACATTCACAAACAACACACAAGCCCCCAGCTCTGCCAAACCTGCAAACCTTTTCCCTTGGAAAAAACTAAAATGATTAATGCAAAATAGCTCCCTTTTGCAACTTTAAGCCACCCACAATAAAATTAAAAAAATTAAGAAAAAACAAAAAAGGTAAAAAAAATACTAGTGCAGGTCCCTATCAAACAACTAACTGTCAATGGTATATCCAACAGGGATTGGAATCAAAGAAGGGAGTGATCCTTTCCCCTCAGAATCCAAATCAACATGAGCAATGATTAGACACATCACTGGGAGGAGCCTTCTGGACAGGATGAGGGTGTTGGAGTCTCTGTGACACTTGTGTCCTGTTGGAAAAAAAAGTAAAACAAATGTGTTTCACACTAAATTACTACCTGCACTGTCCGTTCGTTTAGAATAGTTATTTGAAGATCTAATTTAAAATGCATTTTGCTGCTTCCCAGGTAGAACATCCACTTAAAAAGCAGCTCTCTAAATGCAACCGCTTGCTAGTACCTGGGTTGGGACTGTAAGGCTTCATAAGGACTAGAAATTGAACTTGGGGATGCCAAATCTCTCCTGTGCTCGCCAGCTTGTTTGCTGGAGCCTCACCTTGTTCCTGTTGCCATCGTGTTGCTACGAGAACAAAATTATGCCGCTCAGTGATTGGCAGAATTTGGCCGGAACCTCATGTTACAAGAAAAAGGTTAAGTGACCAAATTCTGTGAGCAGAGTAAAATGTTCCGCCCACTCTTACCGAGGACACAGGCACCAAGCAATTAAGTGGCATTTCCAGAACTGCAATTTAAAATCCAGCTGTATCATTAAAGAGGATTTTACAATTCTTAAGAGACCAAAAGTGACATCTCTACCCGTTACCAAACAATTTTTATCACTTAATAAATTTAATGTAGTAACCCCAGGCAATCCTATAGGAGAAGTGGGCCTCACAGTGGTGAACAATTAATTTAGGAATTTTTCATTACCAAGACATGTAAAACTTATAGTACATGTCCAACTATTTAAATAACAACACCAAAAGATGATGGACGTAATGCTGAACATTGTCCAACATTCACCCCAGTACACAGATCTGGGCCTAAATCCATAGTTTTTTTGGTCACCAAGCCATTCCAATATGGGCACAGCCATACACAAATCATTCTTGACCCTGCTCCCCGTGGGAACAGTGCAGCCCAAATTGCCAGGCCAGGTCCTACCCGGACCAGAAACAAGCATCTTGGGCCCAGTTTCGGGGTATCACCCCATATTAGCCAGGCTAGCTTGGGCACCATGGGGGATGGCCCTCCGTTACGGCAGGTGGTTGGAGGCCATGATCTCCACCACCCTGACAGAGGACTGTCTGCTCTATTTAGTGATCCCCACCTGTCTGCTCTATGCTATGAAGGGTGCTGTGTCACGGTGGCTCCCTTCAAAGCATTGAATATTTGCTCAGCCGCCGCTCATCAAACCTTTTTGTTCAGAGCAAACACTTCTCCGAAATGGCTCGACATGCATGGAGCTTTCTTCCTTCTTGTGAAGGCCATTTAACATTTTACCCTGGCTGTTCTGGCGATGGCACATATGGCGGCTATAAGTAGGGGTGAATGAGTGACAGTCACCTCATCCTAGATGCCAGCCTTTAGGCTCTGCAAATGCTTGTTTTGCTTTGTAAGTATTTTTGCAAAACTTTATTGTTAGGGTACTGCCAAACCTTCGTCAATCTAAAACAAAATGACATAAAACAAAAAATAAACTTCTTTGTGTGTGTGTGTGATCCCTGTTAAAGGAGCAGAATACCATTATTTACAATGAAGATATCCAATTACTGAAGTGAGCTCACTGATATCCCCATTGCTGTAAATGGAAGTGGGTGAAAACAAAATGAGAATGACATAATAATAGATCAGTAGATGAAGATGTAGATGAAGATGTGTGGTTCAAAGTCGCTATACGTAAAATTTATTATACATAAAATGTTAGTAAAATCAAAAGGTCTGGGCTAACACCAGACCAAAAAATGCAAACAAATATACACCTATAGATGGGCTTTTTATCAGTTCTCCTAATTCATTGGTTAATTCAACTGTCATCACATTCAACTTTTGCCCTCTACAGCTGCAGCATATAGTTATGTTATGTTAGCAATTTTTAAAGATTATGTTTACTCCAATTTGCAGCATTCCCGCACTGAATTCCAAAAGACTGAATGGATATCAAACTAACTTTTTACTGGTTTGACTCTTCCTAAAGAGCCAGGTTTTTTAGGTGTTTCTGAAAAGAAGCTTCTGATGGCTCTAGTCTAAGATACACAGTTAGTCGGTTCCATTGTTTAGCTGCCAGGAACCTAAAAGAGCTGCCACCAAGGCGCTTTCTACGAAATTTAGGACCGCTAGACAGACCTGTTCCAGATGATCTGAGGCAGAGATTAGGGCGGTAAGGTAAAATCAGTGGAAGAAGATAGATAGTGCCTTTTCCCCTAAAGTATCTTGTGTACATAACACATGCCATTGAAAGATATCCTCTCCTCAATGGGGAGACAGTGACGTTTTTTTGAGGCTTGCCTGGGGGGGGCACATTTGGGAATATTCAGCAGCATTTGAGCTGCCGCCTTTTGCACCCTCTGGAGCATTTGAATGCTTCTCTTAGAGCCCCTTAAATAAAGGACATTGCAATAGTCCAGTCGTGATACCACGAGAGCCTGGACTGTCGTTCTATTCGTGGAGTCCAGAAAGAGCCCTAAGATCTTCAGAATCATTTTCAGGACCCCAAAGCAGGTGCCTGTAAGAGTTGAGATATGTGCTGTGAAAGATAAGGTGGAATCAAACCATACTCCAAGATTTTTTACTTTGTGGTTGGGTGCCATCCGATAGTAGACCAGATACCTGGTTGTTTCCCCACCACCAGGATGTCAGTTTTATTGGTGTTTAAATTCTTCTGCCACTTGGCAGTTGTCCTGAGCTGGAGTTAGAATCAATTGTTTGTCATCAGCACATGACACTGTCTGCACACTGTGGCCTCCTAATATTTCTGCCAATGGACGCATATATATATTAAACAGGGACGGACTCAGGGCTGAGCCTTGAGGAACTCCTTGTTCCATCGATCGAAAGGTAGAAGTAAACGACTGTAGGGTCACTTAGAAGGTACGACCATCCAAGAAGTCTGCCAGCCAGGTCAACGCCGTGCCTCCCACCCCTGAATGGTGTAACCTGTCTAATAGCAATCCATGGGAGACAGTACCAAAGGCAGCACTCAAATCCAGCATGACTAGTGCAGCTTTCTTGCCATTGTCTGCTATTTAGCGGAGAGATTCTGACGCATATAGAAGGGCAGATTCTGCGCTAAAAGAGCGTCTGTACCCAGATTGTGTTTCATGGAGGAGAGCCTTTTCTTCTACAAACCTATTCAGTTGTTGATTGACGAATGTTTTAGCAATTTGTGCAAAAAAAAGTCAATAAATGTTCGGGTGCAGAGGGATCTAAAGTAGGTTTCTTCAAGAGCGGGATCACCATAGCATGCTTGCAGTCCCGGGGAATGTGCGCAGAAACAAAGGATAGATTGAGCAGCTTTGTAAGTGCCAGAACAATAGATTCTCTGCCCAGTTTTAATATGGCCGGTGACACAGGATCCAGAGGAGAACTGGACTTTACTTTTAGCATCAAACTGTTGGTTTCGTCTTCTAGGATATGTTTTAAGTTTAAAAGACTTCCCGGTGCATGTATGGGGATCTGAGCAGAGGTTGCAGGCTGAAAATTCCTGGCCTTCTCAGGAAAAGAGGTATGGATATTGTTTATCTTGTCAAGAAAAGACTGTGGGATCTGATCGCAGAGGGCCGTAGTAAGTTAAATTGACGCAGCTGTTCATTGCAAAGATGTTAAGGCATTAATTATCTGAAACAGTTCCTTCGAGGAATTTTTTACTGCTCTATTTTTTTTGCGTAAAGATGTGCATGAGAGTGCCTAAGATCTTTATGATATTCTTTCAGGACCGCTAGATAGGTAGTTTTATGGCGTTCATCATAATCTTTGCACCAGGTGCATTCCAGCCGCTTACAAGTTTTCTTCTTTGCCTGTAATACCTCTGTGAACCATGGAGCCGAAACTTTGGCTCACATACTAGTGACAACTTTCTTAGGAGCTAATGCGGCCTGGTTAATCCACCCCATTAGTTGCCTGTTGGCAGTGGAGGGGCAAGACTTAAGTGTTGGTGTATTCTGGTTTAGGGCTGCTGAGAAAGCATCTGGAGTGAGGAGGGAACATTTGCACATCTTTCTTTTATGGGTTGGTGCTGCTAGTCGAGGGAGTTTGAAGGTCCTAAAAGGGATCAGGTGATGATCTGACCAGGCCACTGGAATTGGCACAGCCAACGTTATAGAGCTCGAATTAGGGAATATAGGGTCCAGAATGTGGCCATGCACAAGTGTGGGTGCTCTTACCAATTGGGTGAGCTGGAGCAGACCAAGATCCACCACCGAATCTTTGGCTAGGGGACAGTTATCATTACCGATGTGAATATTAAGATCTCCTACTATTAGAAAATTAACATAGTGTACTACATAATCAGGAATGGCGTCCATTAGATTTTTTACAAAAGTGGCAGCAGGGCCAGGAGGGCAGCAGATAAAAATACCTGTTAACGTGCAATGACTAGTAAAGGCTAAGCTAAAAAAGGCTGCTTCACAATTAGCAATGTCTAGCTCCAATAGTCTACACTGCAGGGTGTGTTTAAAACATACTGCCAAACCCCTAAGCAGTGGGAGGTCGGGTCTTAGTATGGCATAGTTAGTGGGAACTGCATCAAGAACGTCGGGGATGAAGAAGCTGAAAGACACGTTTCTGTTAGGAAGAGTGCAGCAGGTTGGTATTCCACAATTAGGTCCGCTATCTCAAGCTTATATTTAGGCAGAGGGTGGCAGTTTAATAGTAAGCATTGGTTAGTGTTTCAACTAGCCTGGGTGAGCTTACCTTGATGGCCCATTTTGATAGATTCCCCCAAAGAAAACTTGCAACTACTGCATCCCATGGGACTAAGTTGTACACCTAGAGAATGGAGGCAGGCTTCCTTCATGGGGTGGTTTAGTTCCGACAGGTCCTTTTGGAAGTAAGAGACCAGCCTTAAGGTGTGATGGTCAGGGGTTCTGGCCCCTGACGCGGTCCAGGCATGGACGGGCTTGCCTTTGGTGCATTCGCTCAGTTGGTATAATTATATAGCCTGCCTCCAAAAGGGCGTGGCTATCGGTGGGCAACACAAAGCGGGAACTGGATTCCTAGCGCTCCTCTTCAATCAGGGAAGCTTCCCTCCCAGATTGAAGTACTGGGAAAAGAAGCATAGAATTAAAACAATAACCAAACAGAATATTGTGCAAGATAAACCATAAAACAATAAAAAGCAACGATGGCCGCCACCGGGACTGGAGCCAAGCACCTCCCAGCGCCTAGTGCGCTTACAAGAAAATCAAAATGGAGAGCAAGTAAGCAAAAGCTCAGCCACCCAAAAGTGTTACCACTCTAGGCAGTCGGAATCCAGCCCGTCCGAGCAGCTGGCATAATTATATAGCCCTCCTCCAAAATGGCGTGACTGTGTTTCGTCTGGACTCGGTGGGCAACACAAAGCAGGCACTGGAGTCCCAGCGCTCCTCTTCGATCAGGGAAGCTCCCCTCCCAGATTGAAGCACTGGGAAAAAAAAGATAGATTTAAAACAATAACCACACAGAATACTGTGCAAGATAAACCATAAAAGCAATTAAATCATTAAAAAGGCTGACCTAAGATGGCCGCCGCCAGGATGAGAGTGAGGCACCTCCCAGCGTCTAGTGCGCTTACAAGGAAATCAATGGAGAGCAGGTTAGCAAAAGCTCGGCCACCAAGAGAGTTACCACTCTAGACCAGTGTGAGGCACTGGGTCAAACCTCCACAGTCATTGGCTCTTCTGCATTATGAGTAATGACATTTGCCTGATCAGATGTGCCCATCCTCAAAGCAGGTGCACTTCAGTATAGGACTTGTCGAATAATATTTTACTTAGGTTTGTTCTTTTTATTTATCTTGCTTTCATTTTCTTTTAGATATCCTTTTGTGTTTACACCATGGGCCATATTTATGACACCAGTTACATTGCGCTTGCACCATGCAGCGTGGTACATGCGTGATACCACTGAAAAATTATATTTATGTTGCTACGCAAGAGTGGCTTGAAAAATCTTGAGTAAAGCAATGCTGTGAAAATCGCTGCATTGGCTTACTCTGCACTAGAGAGATGTTCCATGGGTGTTGTGTGGGTGTTCCCATGCAGCTCCCATGATTGTTGACACATACCCAGATTTACAGCTGGTAAACCTGGGAATGCCCCAAAAAGATACACGTGCCCAGGAAAAATGTAACAAAGAGAAATATCTTAATTTCTCCTCATTACTTCCTCTTTCTATGTGGGCTGCATTCTGCAGCACACATGGATAGAGGGATATGCCTCTCAGGATTATTTTATGGCAAAGAAGGTGCCTCTTTCTGCTCAAAACAATCCTGCATGCAACACAGGCACCCTTCCACCATGGTATTTCTGTACCAGTCCCGAGTACACCTGCCTGCTGGAAGAACCTGTACTGTAGTACTAAAATTGGATGTGATTTTATTTTTTAAATTTCTATTGGCAGCATGTTTGTCGCTTTGACGTAGCGTCATATTTTTCACCTCGTTTTTATTTTTGTTGTATATAACATAACATGTGTATTTGTAAAGCGCATGTTCACCCAGAGGTCTCTTGAAGCTGAATAACAGATGTTCATTGTTAGTCAACTCGATGGAACTCCTTTTATCAATCTCAGATGGATGAAAGGCTGAGTGGACCTGCCGGGATTTAAACCTGTGACCATGAGATCAAACACAGGCCTCTGCAAAGGATGCATTATCCACTGAGCCACCAGACCCAGCTAATGCATATGCTTTCAATAAGTAATGAAACAATTAAACATCCAACTTGCGAAGACCAAACCAATTGACTGTGTAAAAGCTTAATTTTTTTTATAAGAGGTTGCTCCCATTCAAGCTGGCCACCTGTGCGTGTATATTAATGCACATGTGCATAGATGGGCAGACATAGTTCAGTAGGCTGAACCCCTGCACAGATGGCCCTCCATGTGTGTTCATGCGCACTAATACAAGACCATCTTTGTATGCTTGTTACAGAAGGTCATGCTCAGGCGGCCTTTTTTAATGCTTGTTTTTTTCATTAAAGAGGACAAAAAAATTAAAAAAAACAAGAAATTTCAAAGTTAATTCTGGCTTACGGCGAATGCCTGATCTATTGACTTTGCTAATGTTTGTTTGCACGCTCATCTCAAACAAACATGTGTGGGTAGGTCAGAAGTTCAGGTACTTCCCACCCTTTGTTTCAGCGCTTTAGTGAAAGTGCCAGATTGCCTCTGAAACAGATGACTCGTCAATACGACATGGGTTTCGTGTGCCTCGCTGCAGGGATGCGGTGGTGACGTATGCCCCGTTGTTTTCTGCAAAAATTGCTCACTGGGGTCACATCTTGACCTTTATGTCTTCCTTTGCTATGTGCAGAGTCTCAGCAGTGTCAGCACATATTTGTGATTAGTCTCTCAAGAAAAGATTGCCCTTTTCAGAATGTATTGATGCCTCGTTCAAGACTGACATGTGAGTCAACCGGAGATATGTTTGCTAACTGCACACGGTCAACTTGTTTGACTAGGTTTGTGTTGGTTTGTCAGATCCGTCTTCATAACGCTCTTCCTTTGGGTTAGAAGTGACTCGTGTGACAGTGCGGTCCCTCTGAGCACACGCACCATTGTTAAGAAATAGTTCACATAAGATGCACGCAGGCACCATATTAGAATGAAAAGAAAGTGTGGCACCTGAACTTGGGTCGATCCAAAGCAACTCAGGACATTTTGGAGTGAAACAGCGCTCAAAAATAGTTGTAGACCAGTTTAGAAAAAAAGGATATAATTAGATGGAGAGAGCTGACACACTGGCCAAGAAGAAACAGAACCTTTCTAGCCAATCTGAAGTGTTGCATGGACTATTAAATCTGTCTGAGCCAGTTCCTTTCTTTACAGTCCGGCACTGTCTTCTGATGACGCCTGTATGCCTGACCAGATAAGGTTCCAAGTGCCTGTGAATTGCACCGGGCCCCAATTGGCCATCTCTGAAGTCCAACACACCTCCCCCACCTCCAAGCACTGCCCTCTGAACTCGTTTGATTTCCAGGAGCAACCAGCAGTATCCACTAACCAGTGTGATGCTTCAATCAAAAAGGTGTCTTTGCCAACAGTGCGCTTTCTCCTGGTTGCAAAGGTTCTTCATCTGTAGTCTTCAACTCAGCCCATCTAATATTTTGAAGTCATCAATGGCTTCAATCTTGAGACATTTATTACTGCGGAGGCACAGAGTCAGGTTATGTTCTATTGTGTCCCCTGCACAATTGGCTCTGTGGGAAATTACCTTTGAGTGGGGGCGTAGATTGGTGGTACAGAAGGGCAGTAAGTACTCCTAAATGATACAGAAAGTGTACACGCTTGCATAACCAGAGATAATTCAAATTAGTGTGCCATCATTTTAGTTAACTCGTGCCTCAATGAAAATGAAGGAGCAGCTTTACCAGTAGGGTACTGCTGAAGACCTAGTACTATCACTACCACCCTATATGTACGTACATAGTACACGACTGCGATAGTGCAGGCAGAGACGGAGACCGCTAAACTGTAGTCCAGGAGCGCTTGTGCCCACGGTTTGTCTGCTTCATGCCTTAGCTTCTTACATGTAGGCAAGGCTGGCCTGGGAACTCAAAGCAGCACTGGCAAATTATGTCTGACCAGCACTCGTGTGTCGCGTAGCAAGGGACCGGATTGCGCAAGGGGGGGGGAGGTTGTCAGTTCTCCCCCAAGAAAATATGAAGACAAATGGCAAACATGGTGCCTTCTACAACAGATTCTACATATTAGATTCAAGTGTATTAGCTTTTAAAGCATAGCAAATAATGACCTTTGAGTGCACCAGGATAAGACAATCTTTGTTGGGGCCCTTCAATAATTCCCTCACTATCACCCTCCAACAGTGCCTCTCATCTCTCCATAGCTCCTCCAGGGCCAGACTGGAAACCCAAAGCCACCCTGGCAATTTTGTAGGACCCCCACCCCATCCCTCAGGGGAGGCGGGTGCAAGTGCTGGTTTTGTTACTGGGGCCTATATTGCAACACTGCTGCAAAACCGGCCCCCAGTAACAAAAAAACAGCCCCACAGCTACTAAACCAGCCCCCACACTTCTAGCCTCCTGGGAAAACTCCTGATGCCCGCTACGGCCAGTCCGGCCTGGAGCTCCTCTCTCACATGTATTTCATTTGTTTTATAGCATCTCTCATACCACTGTGGTGTGTCGGAGCATTTTACATTACACCCACATAGGGAAAATGTTACATGAGACAAAGGCGACTAAGAGATATAAGAGTGCTTGATATAAGAGTGCTGGAAAAGCACAAACTCAGGATTCATTAAAAAACAGTGTTTGGGTTGGTTTTACTAATAAGAATGTATTTCTACCCAAACAAAGCCTTTTTCAGGATTAGGATAATGAAAGAATGGGAAAAAAACATACGTTTCTAAACTGTACCATAGAGTTTGCATGAAGCTCTATGATGGCAGTTCATAGCTCACTGAGCTAGACTACCTTTGAAATTAATGAACTGCACAAACACAAAAGGACATCTGTGAAAAAAGCAGTAGCTCCCTAAGCTATGCACAAAAAATGCAGTTCTGTGATCTGAGTGATATGCGTGTCCTGCAACAGGCATGTAAACCCTCAGTGCTACCTTAGATAAGTCAAAAACTCGATCACTCTCCAGCAGGAATATTAATCATTAGAGATATCCTGACACTTTTATTTTTGCTGTAAACTGATAACATACTTCAAAACACAGGGAGGCTAGAAACAAACTGAATGCTGAGTGCATTATGCTGGCCTGCTGATTTTGTTACAGGGGCCGATAGTGTAGCACTGCTGCAAAACTAGCCCTGAGTAACAAAACCGCCACTCCACCTTTTCAGCCTCCCTGGGAAATGCCTGATGCCACATACAGTCAATCCGGCCCTTCATGGACGGATTTACCCGTGGCACGCCTGGCGGCTTTGCACAGCGGTCTTGCCCCATCAATGGCTGCTGGCACACCCATTTTTGTGTGGCGTGTCTTGTTGAAGGTGGAGGCTCATTTGTGAGTACTCATAGGAAATGTGCAGGGCTGTGGTTGTTTGTCTGGGGCAGGGAGACGCCTGCAAGATTAGGCTGGGTTGATCAGGGTGAAAATAGGAGCACGCTGGATTGAAGAACTACTGCGTGAAGGTTACCCTGGGGTGCTTGAGTGACACACAGAGCCTTGAGTTTATTGTTTTTTTGGAAAACTTGTCATTATACTCCTACACTGATTTGGAATAAACACTGCTCAGCAACACAAAGATACTGGATACCATTAGTCTCTCGTTAAACTTATACGATTTTAGCTTGCCACAAGCTGTCTCTCCACCATCAAGAAAACAGGCTCCTACATTTGACATGCACCCTATGGAGGTCTCAGCCACGAATTGGAGGGGCCTACTATGAAAACTAGATCTAATAATCTGGACATGAATTTCCAGTGGAACTCCAAAAAATCATTGGATAGTCAGGGTTGGAAAATGGCCCTCTTTGAGGGGCCACCCCAAACATTTTGCCTATTTCCTCCACTTTTTCTGACCTTGTTTTTGTTGGCTTCAGGACTCTCAACACTTTACCACTGCTACCCAGTGCTAAAACTCATATGCTCTGTTCTCTGAACATAGTAATATTGGCTCATATCCAATTGGCTTATTTAATTTACTTTTTAGTGCCTAGTAAAGTGCAGTACATGTGCCCAGGGCCTGTAAATTAAATGCTACTAGTGGACTTGCACCACTGCTTGTGCCACCCACTTAAGTAGCCCTCTATCCATGTATCAGGCCTGCTACTGCAGAGTTAGTGTGTGCAGTTTAAACTGTCATTTTGACCTGGCAAAATAAACCTTTTATCAGTCCCAAACCTTCCTTTTCAATTAATATATGTATGTCACCCCTAGGTTAGACCCTGGACCCTGAGGGACCCTGAGGGAAGGAAGCAATGCATATGAAAAGTAGGACATGAACATTTAGGTTTTACATGTACTGGTAGTGAGAAACTCTCAAAATCATTTTATCATTACAGCAATGCTTATCTCTCCCCTAGGATAACATTGAGATTACCTTATTATATTTTATATGTGTAATTCCCAATTAGGACGAGAAAAAACACTCAAGTCTGGTGTCTCTCTAATCGCAATTTAAAAATGAACGTATGCTGAAGTCGGATTTTAAATTCCCACTTTACAAACGCCACATTTAGAAAGTTGGCATTTTCTTACTTTAGCCATTTTGTGCCTGCTGCTTGTCTCTGAATCTATTTTTGGGATGGGTGACAGCTGGGCTTTGTGTATTCCCTCTAGACAGCAACACACAAAGGGAGCATATGTGTGACTCGGAGAGCCATCCACATCCTGATGGGTCATCCTGGGCAGGATGTGAGGGAGGAGCTGGGCACAGCCACATAATTACAACTGAATAGGCTGTGTCCTATCCCCACACAAAGGGCTGTATACCTCCAAAGGAAGGGCAGGGACTCAGTGCACTTCCAAACCATGTCTTTGAAGTCTCCGCCACTTTAAAGGCAGAACTGGGTATAAGTCCTGGACCTCTGACACCACCACTACAGTACACTTCTGGACCTGTGAAGATAGTTCCAGGAAGAAAGACTGCTGTGCTCCTGAAGGACTGACACCCTGCTGGACTGCTGCTTTGTTGGACTCCTGCCTTGCTGTGCTGCCCTGCTACCTGCTGCTCTCCTACCTGGGTGAGAAGGACTGTACTTGCATCACTTGAACCCAGGGTGACTGCAATGATTTGCCTCCTGATTTGAAGTCTCAGAGACATAAAGGACTATCATCTTACCTGCACCTGCACCTGGACTCCGCCATCTGTATATCTGCCCTGCCAAGTTGCACCACCCCAGTCCTGCACACCAGGAAGTGATGCCTAAAGTGCTTCTTCAGCCAACCCATGCATCCTCATCAGAACCCAGGCATCCTGAGATCAGAACCAGTGCATCTACGCGTGGATCGGTAATGGCGCATCTTCGTCATTGCATGGAGCAGACCCGGCAGTTTACCTTTAGAAGCAGCATATCGTCTTTGGAACGGATGCATGCTCTGTTACAGGGAGTGGAACTGACGCATCGCATTTGGGACCAGCGCATCGCCCTCGGAACCGATGCATTACTGACTTTGCGTAGAGTAAACCAATGCGTCTCCTCTGTTGCGGAATCGCACTGCACATCTTCCTAGACATCAATGCAACCAGCATCAATGTACTTTTGTTTATCTGGCCAAGTAGGTGCCTGTATCCGGCACACACTCCATCTCGTTCGGCCTGAACTTTTGACAAAGCAAAGGGCCAAGCGACCAGATATCCCAAATAGGCACTCATTGCTTCTAAGCGCTATTTTACAGTATATTCTTTAAAAATTCATATCTCAAGTTCTGCTTATTGGATTTTTCTTGTTTTGTTTTTATTTATTTATAAAATTAAGCTCCATTTTCCTTCCTTGGTGTGGAGTCTTTTTATGCTGTGTTTTCACAGTTTCACTGTTTGAAGTGTAGAGTAAATACTTTACACACTGTGAGCAAAGGTTAATTTAGCGTTACCTTACACTCACCCTGACTAGGATTGTGGCTGCTGCCTAAGTTGAGCTGAAACTCGAGTCAACCAACAAACCAATTTCTAACAGTCAACTACAGAAACCGCAGAGTGTGAACGAAACTGCCAACAACCATGCTGATATGGAGGAGGCGGAGGTACAACTGCTAGCACAATTGCTTAAGGCTGCCACAAGGGGGGCGCTGGAAAACTGGCGGACAAGATGGCCGCACCTTAGGGAGGTTCTGTCAGCCCAGGAGCTGCATCCGGCATAATCTGACAACGATAAAGCATCAAAAGGTGTAAAAAGTGTAGTCAATGCAACAAGACGCTGCCGCCATCGCCGATTACCTCAGGAAATATGTGAGAGAGCCTATAAAGCCGGAGAAAGACGGATGACGTGCGGAGACCCGCAAGGCCAAAGCAAGATGGCGGACTACGCGACTCTAACCCACTGTGATCCCTGACCGCTGAAGTAAGTGTCGCACCAGTAATATATGACCCTCCCGTGCTCTTTTCTGAGACAAGTTCCCTCAGAAGATGAGGCACAGAGAAATGGTGTACTGAAGGCAGTGCTGAGAGAGGATACCGGTGGGGCCAGATACTCAACGCCTGGGCCCAATACCCTGTAGAATGACTCCCGAATAATGCAATGCGCTGCCTGGTGAGTGAGGTACACGCCTACCTGCTGCCGTTGTGAATTTGATGGAAGCGCCGCTGGCAGGAGCAAACGACTGCCCCAAGACTGGAGCGTGGACCCCGCTGATTGCAGGGAGGGGGTGCTGCGCGTGCCGGATGGATAACGCTGCACGGAGAGACACAATACTGGGCTGGAGTTGCACCTGCTGCTGGGCCCCACAAGACTGCAGACTCTCCATGGGAGCAGCTCCATAATGAATAGTGATACAGAGCTGTACCTCGCCACAAGCTAAAATTACTTTTTACTACCAGAGGCCTATACTAGGGCAATGCACCTTTTGATATAGATACCTGTATGCTGGGCAGAGGGGCCTGTATGAGGGTCTGGCCTTCATCAGAGGCGTGCTCTGCAGCGACGGCACCATGATCTCTTGATGCCCGGGTGGCTTTTGCTTATGTCTGCAAGAGCGGCGGCCTGAACTTGGCCTTACTGTGGAACCACGGGGGAGCAAGGGCTGGACACCGGTCACAGGTGAGCCTGCTGAATATCCCTTGCAGCAGTGCACCTACACCTAAGTACTGAATCCCTGCTGTGGTGGGTGCACAACTTTGGCCAAGTCTGCCAATTCCCCTTACCCTGAGGTACATACGCCGCATCTGAAGCCTCCACCATTATACATCCAGAGCCTCTCTTGTTGCATGACTGTGACCAGCATAGGCCTCACGGAGGGCAAGCAGTCCAAGCTGCAGTTCTCCACCCGGAAAAATGTCCCCGATGACCCAGATGATGCAGCAATGTAAAGGGAGGAGGATAACGCAGACTCTACCTTGATCCCAGTCTCGGACATTAAGGCGCTACTACTGACTATGCGACAGTGTCTCACGTCAATTGAATCTAAAATGGATGTGTAGTGTAGCTCCTATTTTCCCAATAGGCTCTGCGCATTGGAATAATACCTACAGCAGTAAAGGCCTAGACCAGACGTTAACTAGGTCTACTACTGTCGATACTAGACTTAATTTTTGGGTTTGCCAGCGTAGCTCAGAGTTCGCTAGAAACTTTCTCGAATGTTCAAGGAGGAATTAACTTCCCTGATTAGACAAGAAGGGATTTAGTTTCTGACAACCATAGAACATGACAACTTTGCTCTCCCCTAATCAAGAGTCAATCTCGAGAGTCGTGTGAGCACAAGGCAATTATTTTACTCAGTCAGTACGTGCATTCTTAGTCTCATCAGATTGTAGAGAAAAGGAAGAGACGGGCGTGTTCAATAAAAAGGTGTTATTTATTGATCAGTCTCTTTTCTCATACATGAGAAATGGATCGATATTATTGCAATACTTATAGTTAAGTAAAGTGCATACATTAAAAGCAATAGTATAAGATAATACTGTAAAAACATTGATATGGTTTCTGAGCCATATGATGTTTGAAATGATTAAAATATATTTACATACACATATACATTTGACTAAACGTACTCAACTGGTGTTTCTAAATACGCCTACCCCGTGTACCTGACCTAAGTCTAATGCGTGGGCGGGAATAGAAAGTTACAGTTTAAGTTAAGTTTGTTTTTGCCAAGTGAATAACTAAAGAATTCTCTGTGAGGGGTTATTCAGTTCTGTACCTGGAAGTTAGGATGAATGAGGAATGGTATCTCTTTCTCTGCTCTCGATATTCCAGGCTGCCTGCGAGGGCTGCCCAGAAACGCCGGTGCTGGGTCTCTCGGCTTGAGATAGCAGCGCGTCTCTCAGCGCGTCAGGAAGGCGGGGCTGCTGCCAGCGGGTCTGCTTCTGCTCTCGGCTTCGGCAAGTATGGCTGCTCCGTCTTGTCACCACGCGTGTGTTTGCATAGGGCAAGATCGGCAATATTTATACCTTAAAGGTGCCGAGATTGACGTAAGGATGGACATAGATACGTCAATAAAGATGTCATACGACTTGCTCGTTAGCACATTCTTTACTAAAGTTCTCTGTGAAATCAAAACAATGGCCGCACGGATTTTCCAGGTTGTCATAGGTTTGATTTGTTATGAGAACGTCGTATGCCTTATCAGGGGCTGGAGGAATGTCGCTTGTCTAATTAGATCTCAAGCGTTATGACCTAATCAGATAACACGTTCCTGTGCCGTAGTGTGACTGCGTCAGATAACGGTATCTGCATCATGGGGGCTGTTCTTGCCTCATGGGCTGACTGTTAGTTAACTTGATAGTTAGTTTAACCAGAATAGGGTCAGGAATAGGGGGATCGATTCAGAACCTATAGGAATACATGACACCCACTCCACGCTAACTATGGTCATATTTACTAATCTATGCATAGTATAACATAGTACAACATACTATAGAGTATAGTGTATACCTTACCACCCCAAAATACATAAATGCATTTTGAAATTTTCAAATATACTGAAAAATTGCAGTCATATATATTGTATGCACTTAAGCTATGAATTAAATGCAAAAGTAAACACGCATTTGTATGCATTATTGCTTATTTGGTATATGAGAAATACACATGAAATGGCTCTTAACATAGCTATACAGAAAGGAAGTTCGAGACCATCTCATCACATAATAAAATATTTGTGAACATCCCAGCGGGCAACTAAAGTTTATAAAGTATCTAAAAATAGAAATCTTAGTTCTCTAGGAATAGTTTCTTACTTTAAGCAGAAGATAATTGTCCCGAAAAATTTGTGAAAAATAATTTGGGGCTGCTAAAAAATTGTTGTCCGTGAATTGTTCATGTGACTTTATTTTTAAAGTTGAAGGCCGAATTCAGGGAACGCCGTGTGCGAGCTTGCTCAAAAGTCTCTATTTCTGTTCTGGAGAGAACATCGTATCATTCAGGCTTTCGAAAAAACTGTCAACAGCTTCATGGGAAAGTTCCACTAAGTCGGAAATAGGGGTAACCATGCATTCGTGCGCATGATTGTCTGCATTGACATTCTGATTCGCATTGCTGACAGAAGGTCGTACCTGTTCGATGCTGCTTTCATCTTGAACTTCACTACTCTTCAATCGCAGTGGTGAAGATTCCAGGAATGCCGTCATCAGGATTGGCAGCCTTTGAGGGCAGCACAAAGCGTGAACCTTGGTAGGAACCAACAGTGTATCTGCATCCACTGGCGCATCCGATTGTAGCGTCAGACAGGTGTCTAACACGCATTCTTCTCCGCATAGCAGACACCTTAGTACAGGTAAAACACATCTTTGCCACATTGGTCGAAAGGATAGAAACCAAGTCATGTTCAGGTCTCTAAGCCGGGATAGTCCCAGGATTTTTGATATCCGGTCCCGGTATCCAATGGCTATGATCGTTTCTTCCATTGTCGCGAGAGTTTGATCTGTGACATGGGTTGCCATAACGAAAAATAAGGACTAAGAATAGGATTCCTGCAATTAGTCCCAGGATCAGGGGAAGTCCGCCAAAAATTGAATGGACGAAATCTGGAAAAATACCCAGTATGGCTTTGAATGGTGTTAATGCCATCGAAAATACTGTCTTAAATACCCCTGAGATCCCATTGGTATCAGAAATATTTAAGATTTCGCTCAGGATTTCCGCGAAATGTACGGGGGAATTAGTTGATAATAATGTATGTATCTCTGCAGTCGTCCTTGCGACTTGTAGATCATACGTTTCTTTTGATGACGTGAGCCTTGTAGGCATCTGAAGAAGCACTGTTTTCATTCTGCTTAAAGTATCTATTCGAATAGAAGTAATTTTCAAACTGGGCCATGCCCTTGCCTCCCTGTCTGGAAAGGAGCTGGGGAATAAAGAACGTCCACAGCACTTGACCTTCGCCGTCGTAGTGACTAGATAAGGAGTCCCGGGCATAAGACTACAACATCTGCGGTCTACAATAAGAATGTAACTCCCATTATAGAGTCTTTGAAAGAATGGTTCTATTTCAGTTGCAGGTGCGCCTTGCTGGTGACATGAAAGGTTGTATGAATTCCCTTCACAGGCTCCATGCAAACTAATTCCGTTACACAGAAGCGTGCCGCTTAGTGACATAGCACAATTGTTGCCACTAAGAAACACTTTCTGTCCTTTATTACTGACACATGCATGTGAATAGGGCAGGTTCCAAGTTGTTTTAAGGTACCCCTTTCCCAATTTCTCGTACATGCCAGCCTGTATATATTTTTGGCAGTATTGAAACCTGAAGGTTGAGATTGGAATATTTATGATTCCGTGGATTATCCATTCACTGACAGGTCGTTCTGACATTGTCATTGGTAATCTTTCTAGTTTTTCAATGCTCAAGATTGTATAATCAGCACCCTTTTGCGCCATACCGATTTGTCTATCAGTAAGGTTAAAGATTTGGAATAGTGACGTTGTGTTGATTAAACGCCAAGGCACATAGCCTGAACGCAGATTTTGTAACGTCCAGCCAAGCTGTACAATGGAACGCAATTGTGACTGACCATGTTGTAATAACAGTAAGTCTTGCGATAATATATCGATTGCTGAAGACACAATGCTGTCCAAAGAAAAAATTCTGGAGGACAGAGTCATTAACCCATTGTCCACTACAGATAGTGATTTTTCCAAATTAATACGGTCAATTTCCCGTATTCTCTCTGCTGTCTCAATTTGAGTAACCTTCCAGGCCTCATTGTATGCTGCATATACAGAGGCTGCTATGAAACGCTTTTGACGCTGTTTGCGTGGTCCCATTATGAAATCACGCAAGTCAGCACCATCAGTAAGTAAAGTTAGGTGTTGCTTAATTTCAGGCAGTGTGGAAGTTTGTAGCCATTGAAGGCATAATTTGCCCACACTGTAGGTTGTTATTATCCCTGGGTGATGTCTTTGGGGATATCTAGGGTCTGGCCTGGTCATTTTGAAACCCTGTGTTTTATTCAGGAATCTATCTTGACAGTTATTTGTATCTGTGGGCCAGATCAACCATTGTTTCCAATCAGGATGTGTTCTGTTTTGGTTTAGTATATGGTTTACGTCTATCTCTTCATCTGTATCAGAGCTATTGCTAAACATTGTTGGCTTTGGAATAGACGGTTTAATTAAATCTTTGATTTTGGCTAAGCCAAGACAGGTGGTTTGTTGAACAGTGTCATTTAAAAATATCATTTGTTCTGGGATCATGCAGGCTCTAAACAAAGCTTCTATACCCTGTACTTGCCATTCTTTTGTACCCCAAACACTTTTCAAATCAACATTTTTGTCCCAATAATCAAATCCAAATGTATTCATTTTTTCAAAGAATGAATCTGAATATATCAATTTTGTGTTGGTTATCATGGTTTTCATCCCTGTCTTGTTTGACAATTTAAAATAAAATGTTTCAGCATTACTTATGTTAAAACCTGAAAAATATGAATATTTGTCATATACGGTTCTAGAGCTTCCTTTTGGAGGTGTAGCACAATGTTCCCATTGATTATAACTTAAAACATTTCTAGGTTGTGCAGATTTATGTAAAAAATGGTTACCATAATGGTTATAGCAATACATACTATCATAATTTGTAGAACCTTGCAAATAATCATGTTTTGTAAATTTAGCAGACATTACTAAGTCAGACATCATGTTGTTAATACTTTCGAAGTCCCAATCATCAGCAAATGAGTTTGGTTTTGCAAAGTCACTCAAGGAGATCTTGATTTGGTGTGGATATTTCAGGATCTCGACCGGACCATAAATTTCATAGTCAGTGTTGTCCCAGGCTACCCCACCAGGTATAGGATTGGCTGTGAAGTTGGCTGAAGAAAGTTCTCTTTTCTCGACGTGTGAAGATGTGTGTGGTTTGAGGACCAAGTTGATGTTCTGACTTGCTGTGTCCATTTTAGCATATTTTCCCTCAATGAAGCGTCCCAAAGTAAATACCATGATGAGCCAAAGTATGAGGATAAATGCACCAAAACCCACCCAAAATTCAATCCATGGAGAAACCAGATATGTTTCTTTCAGATGTTTCAAAAGTTCCTTAGCTTTGTCTTTAAAGGATTTTGATGATGGCTGTGTCTTTGATTCACTGAAGCCGTCAGAGGAATCATCGAAGTTGATGAAGTAACCGGATGCAGTTCTGTCAATTGTTCCAATTGGTTCAGGATTTCTGTTTTTTGCATTTTCACTTGGTACTTCAGTATAGATTGGTGTGTCTCTGCTAAATGTCTTTATTTGGGTTTTAAGAGGTCTGAGTTCTATTGCATTGTTGCATAGTCCTTCTTGTTCTTCTTTAGGCGTTTCGAATGTGATGAGCCTTTTTGTTAGGACCTCTGTGCTGGTAGCAAACCTTGGTGTTCTGCTACTTATTGGGAGTCCACTTGGCCTACTGTTTGTTATCGGCCACATGTTGTGGTTTTACCAGGTCGATGGATACAACTCGGTTCTCCTTTTTACCAGCAAGTGGCGGTAGTACAACTGATCTTGTCCCGTTGACAGACAAGACAGGAACTGCTTTTCTGTAGGAAGGCCCAAATTCCTTCTTTACCGCGATCTTTTCCCTGACTAGATCCCCGACTTTTGGAATCCAGACAGGTCTTGCTGGGACAGGTGGTGATTCTTCAGTGGTCGTTGGCTGTTGTTTCAACTGTATGTTGCTCAGGTCTTTTCTTGTTTTGTTTAAGTCCTGCAAAATAGCCAAACGGTCTTTGACATCAAAGCTTTTTTCTTTAACCACTGAAGTCTGACTATCAAGGTCAGAGATCAACATCCTAGTTCCAAATAATAATTCGTACGGACTGAATCCCTTCAGAGAATTTCTTGGCAAGTTATTTAGACTACGTTGGACACTTATTAGATGTTTGACCCACCCAGCTCCCGAACCTAATATCCTTTCCATTATAGATTGCTTTCTGTCTTGGTTTTTTCTTTACACCATCCAGTACCCTCAGGAAGGAAGTGAGAAGATTCCCGCTGGGCTGTGCTCATTTGGCCATGTTTCCCCCCAGGCTGGTGTGCCAGAGTGAAAACAATGGTCGAACGTAACATGCTCTTAGCGTATATGCCATTTAGACTCGCAAATCTTGCATAATAGTCCGGACGTCAGCCGAGTGCTGGTGATCTACATTATAAGTGGAAACTAGCCTGTATATGTTAATCGCAAGCCATTCTTTTTGCTGGTAATATTATCTGCCTTGATACGACGAGGTATTAAACTGTTTCTCTCCCCACTGCGATCTCTGTTGCAGTTTGGGCAGTTTTTTACAAACATGGTGTAATGCAGGCTCATGCCTGGCCACCAGTACCGTGATTGTAATTCTTCCAGAGAATCTTTTAATTTAAGGTGTCTGAGACCCTCGCCCATGTGTGCGTCTGCGATTAACAAGTTTCTCCTGTCCATGTTTGGCATTACTCTATCCCCCACTCCAGGGATTCGAGCAAAAGGGACGGAGTTCGCATCGATTATGTATGTATAATTGAGTGGATAGTTGATCGGTAACGCTGAGCAGTCGCCTTTTGATGACGTTTTCACCGCCAGCATCGTTTCACCGTCAATGTATTTTAATGTACGCTTTTTTCGATCTACGGGAGCCGGTTTAGTGGCTGCGGCTGCGGCTGCTTCAGCCAATGAATTCCCCACAACGTGAACGCCATCACGCTGATGACTCAGTGAGTGTGTCACGTGAGTCTTTGGTAGTTCTTTTTTCAAAAGAGCTACTTGTTCCCAGAGCAGTTTCTGCTTTATTGGTGCATCTGTGTCATCTTTGTAACCGTTCTGAATCCATGTCTGCAAATCCTTGTTATATGCTTTGACGCAGTAATATGAATCTGACACTATAAGTGTCGGGAATTCGCGATCCGCATTATCTAGCGCCATTTTCAAAGCTATTATTTCAGTTTGTAGTTCTGAATTTGTTTCTACTGAGTGTGATTTTGTTAATAGAGGTCTTAGTTTACCTCCCCGCCACACTTCTTTTGTAATCTCACATGTGGGGTTGTATGCTTGTTCTCCCCAAACGGAGGGTTGAGCATGTCCGTCTGTATAGATTACACAGGCGTAATGTCGTAGAGGCAGAATGTCGATTGGCAGAGGATACGTCTTTTCATATTTTAGATTTTTTAATTCTTCTAGTTTCTTAAAAAATTGTCAACCAGGCTATACTTGATAACTCATATCCTTCGTATAGGACTTTCAGATGGGCAATTCTGGATTTTTTAAAGTTGAATTTGTAACCCTCTGCTGCGAACCCAAGTATTATGGTGTTCACCCTTTTCAAGTGAGTCTCCAAGTCATCATCTGTTAAGTAAATGTCATCGACATAAGATAATGCTTCATCATCATATAGTTGTAGTAATTCTGTTACTCTCGCTGAGAATACCCCCGGGCTGTTCTTGTACCCCTGGGCTAACCGACAGAATTGCTTTTGAGTGCCATTTACTGAGAATGCAGTTAAAGATCTGCTCTCTGGTGCTATGTTTTGACAAAAGAATCCATTGGAGATGTCCAAGGTTGTTTTGTATTTTTTGCGCACTATGTTATTCATTAGTGCAGCACTGTGTGAGTTTTGCACTGCAAAGGTTTTGCAACATGTGTTAAGGTGTCGGTAATCCAAAACTAGACGATATGAATTGTCTGGTTTGGAGACCGGAAACAAAGGATTGTTCATTTGTGAGGTGCAAGTTTCAATCACCCCCTGGTATTCTAGCTGATCTAGTATTTCATTTACCTGTTTTTTAGCTTCTTGCTTAATTGGGTACTGCCTTTGTGCAGTAGGTTGTGATTTTAACTGGATTTTGTGAGGAGGGGAGTCCTCATCCCATCCTACATGATTTTTATATAAAGCAGGTGCTAAGGCCACTGCCCCCTTTCTAGCAAGTGTGTATTTTTTATGAATCGGGATTTGATTCGAGAAGGCAGGCATAATTACTTCTTCGCCATGAGGGCACTCCCTGACAAACTCTGGTGGCCAGTCTTTTTCAGCTAGAAGGATGTCATAACCCTTTGAGAGGTTATCCCAAAATAGTCCCCTTATTTTCCTAGTCTTATCTCCCTCTATACGTAATGTTATCTCGTATATCTTGTGGGGCTTGCTAACTCTGGTGTCTGCAGTTTCCACTTGAAGGTATTCATTCGTGTCCACTGTCTCCAGATGATTCATAAGGACTTTGCGAGCTATGCTCACCTCTGCTGCGCTGTCTAGCATTGTCTGAGCCCATTCTCCGTTTTTCAGTTGTGTCCTCAGTATTCTCGGCATTTTTAACTACCTTGATACTGGCTACCTTCTTTTTTGGAAATTGTAATTTCTTTTTTTGCTGAGCAGGTTCCTTGTCTTTGGACTTGGCGTGCTCTTCTGATCGTCCTCTTCTTTCCGATTTCTGCGAGGAAGTCTGAAAAGATTGAGAGGGACGTGTATCAATGTCTTGATATCTATCAGGTTTTTTAATATTATCCCTATTTCTAAGGTTATATCTATTCCCAGAGGGGTCACTCTGCGGTGACCTCTGTCTTTGGTTTGGAGATTTCTCTCTTCGCCTGGGAGACCTCCCTCGGGACTGGAATTTCTTTTCTTTAGGATTGGATTGTTTGTTTCCATCCCAGTTCTTTTTTGGTGAATTATTATTAAAAAATATTTTTTCTGGACTTGTAGTCAGTTGCGGTTTTACTGGTATTCCACCTAGACTATCTCTGCCTAGTTCTTCATAGGATTTTTCTATGATTCTGGCAATTTCAGCTGGTTGGTCTGCTATATCTGTCTCTTTTAACCTCTGGCGGATCGCCACGTTTGCTGCCTCACCTTTTATGTTGGCTAATAATATAGCCGAGACCTGCTTGAAGTCTTTTAGTAATTTCATACCAAGAGTTAAAGCAGGTTCCGGACCGTATTCATCTTGAATTTGTTTTAGCACATCTGGTATTACCGAAATGGATGGAACACCGTGCGTTTTTGTGTAGATGGAAGCAAAGACTGTACCCCAAGTGTCACAGTCCTCAATGTGTGGTGCGATTCCCATTGGGAGACATATAGTCAGAATCCTGTGTTTTTCTAATGGGGTGGTGTCAGGAAACACCGCCTCTAATTGGGTAATTTTCTGTGCCAACCAGAATGGTATCTGTTCCCGTTTAGCTGGAACTTTACCTAGGCAGGATTGGATGTTCTGTGGTGTAATTTTATTTGTGTTCCCCTGGTGAGGGGTCAGCTGTGGAAGTTTAATTGCTGGCTGAATTGTTGAAGTCCGCATTACATACTGAACTAATTGTCTATGAATTTTTAGTAGTTGTTTTAGCTGTATTAACAGCTCTGCTGCAGGCATTCTTTCGATGTCTGGATGTGGTGTGTATCCGGCTAAGACCGGCCACGTTGCTCCTGGTCTTCCTAAAGGACCGAGCCTTGTAATGTGATTGTTATGTATTAGGGCGCCATCAAATAAGAGCAAATGCTCTTGAATTTGAGTGGTACTTCCACCTCCTCGAAAGGAGTGTACGTTTCAGGAGGTTCCTCTACTTTGTAATAGTGGAAGTACTTTGTTACAGCATTTGCTGCTGGAAAATGTATCCATGAATAGTATACCTCTGTCTGCCGATATTCGTGTGCCTCGATTACGAATATGACTGTGCCACCTCTAGGTGTCAGTCCATTTTCTATAAGTTTTAAGGTTATAGATCTCCTTTTAATGACCGGAATGAGTGTTATATTCGGGTCTGCTGCTTGCATGGTAGCATCAGCATCTGCGAGTTCAGTTGCTAATCTAACTGCCTCTCTTTCATCATCACTCTCTGCCATTTTACAGACAGGGTGGTATTATGTTTGTTTGCAGATCAGGTTTCTTTATGGAAACAGAGATTAGATGCACAATATTTTGGGAATGTTTTTATCCTTCAACGTTGACTATACCAAGAACCATACATAGGAGTTCCCTCCTGCGAGGTTTTGGAGGATATTACCTTTCACCCACTCCAGACGTCTTTGGAGTATAATGGAAAAAGGGGTCTGAGTGAGAAAGCACGACTGAGTTACTCTAAATGTCTTACGTTAGTTTTATCGCCCTTTCCAAACGCGTTGGGCGCCATGTAGTGTAGCTCCTATTTTCCCAATAGGCTCTGCGCATTGGAATAATACCTACAGCAGTAAAGGCCTAGACCAGACGTTAACTAGGTCTACTACTGTCGATACTAGACTTAATTTTTGGGTTTGCCAGCGTAGCTCAGAGTTCGCTAGAAACTTTCTCGAATGTTCAAGGAGGAATTAACTTCCCTGATTAGACAAGAAGGGATTTAGTTTCTGACAACCATAGAACATGACAACTTTGCTCTCCCCTAATCAAGAGTCAATCTCGAGAGTCGTGTGAGCACAAGGCAATTATTTTACTCAGTCAGTACGTGCATTCTTAGTCTCATCAGATTGTAGAGAAAAGGAAGAGACGGGCGTGTTCAATAAAAAGGTGTTATTTATTGATCAGTCTCTTTTCTCATACATGAGAAATGGATCGATAATATTGCAATACTTATAGTTAAGTAAAGTGCATACATTAAAAGCAATAGTATAAGATAATACTGTAAAAACATTGATATGGTTTCTGAGCCATATGATGTTTGAAATGATTAAAATATATTTACATACACATATACATTTGACTAAACGTACTCAACTGGTGTTTCTAAATACGCCTACCCCGTGTACCTGACCTAAGTCTAATGCGTGGGCGGGAATAGAAAGTTACAGTTTAAGTTAAGTTTGTTTTTGCCAAGTGAATAACTAAAGAATTCTCTGTGAGGGGTTATTCAGTTCTGTACCTGGAAGTTAGGATGAATGAGGAATGGTATCTCTTTCTCTGCTCTCGATATTCCAGGCTGCCTGCGAGGGCTGCCCAGAAACGCCGGTGCTGGGTCTCTCGGCTTGAGATAGCAGCGCGTCTCTCAGCGCGTCAGGAAGGCGGGGCTGCTGCCAGCGGGGTCTGCTTCTGCTCTCGGCTTCGGCAAGTATGGCTGCTCCGTCTTGTCACCACGCGTGTGTTTGCATAGGGCAAGATCGGCAATATTTATACCTTAAAGGTGCCGAGATTGACGTAAGGATGGACATAGATACGTCAATAAAGATGTCATACGACTTGCTCGTTAGCACATTCTTTACTAAAGTTCTCTGTGAAATCAAAACAATGGCCGCACGGATTTTCCAGGTTGTCATAGGTTTGATTTGTTAGGAGAACGTCGTATGCCTTATCAGGGGCTGGAGGAATGTCGCTTGTCTAATTAGATCTCAAGCATTATGACCTAATCAGATAACACGTTCCTGTGCCGTAGTGTGACTGCGTCAGATAACGGTATCTGCATCATGGGGGCTGTTCTTGCCTCATGGGCTGACTGTTAGTTAACTTGATAGTTAGTTTAACCAGAATAGGGTCAGGAATAGGGGGATCGATTCAGAACCTATAGGAACACATGACAGATGCACTGAATGCTACCAAAAATGAGGACTTGGAAGCTCCCTCATGCAGGAATAGCTTGCGTTTTGTTGGGATACCGGAATCCAAGCCCACCGGACGTATGGAGGACTATATTGAGAAACTCCTGCTAGACCTATTTGGCACTGAGGCTTTCTCCAGGGGCCTGGTGGTCGAGAGAGCACATCGTTCCTTGGTGCCGAGGCCACCCCCGGAGGCTCCCCCTAGACCGATCTTAGCACACTTACTTAATTATAAGGACCGGGACACTACTCTGCGTTTGGCCAGGGAAAGTCAAGATATGTCCTTTGAGGGAAACAAAATTTCAATATACACGACTTCACCCTGGCGTTGCAAGAGGCACAGAAAGAATTCCTTCCAGTTAGGAAAAAGCTGCAGCTTGCCAATATACATTATTCCATGCTTTACCCTACCAAATGAAGGATCTTTCATTGAGGTAAGCTGCATGTGTTCTACAACCCGCAGCAGGCTCAGGATGTTTTGAGAGCTGCCCTGCGATGCTTGACTGTGACTTGAGATAAGAGCGGCTCCTCTAGAGGGTCTTCCCCAGCCCCAGATGTGGAATGAAGGTGACATGCAACCAAAACCTAACTGTTTTATCTAATTGACTGGACAATATGGCATGCTGTGCTGAGTGATGGCACGCACGTCCCATTGAACATATAAGTCCCTATGCATGCGTATAATGATATGACAGGTATAATTATCTACAGACATTCCATGTTGCCTTAAAACAATGTTCTCCTGGGCTCCCTCGCTACTGCGAGGTGCGCTAATGGTCCCTCTGGTGCATATCCCCAGTGGGAATGCCCCCCCCACCCAAGTTTGAAACTGAACTCCTATAATATGTTGTCTTTAGAGCTGCTGCTTTGCATTATGCTGGGTGCCTATAATAGTCTTTACACTGTTGGGAAGGGTGGGTATGCATTCACCTGTGGGGTTGGGCTACAGGTGTGGGTGGGGAGTGGGGTAAGGTTTCTTTTTTTTACTGGCGAAGACTTGCACTGCATAGCACTACATACATATAATTTTATATGTTTGATTTTACAATCTAGTTACTATACATTATGGCTAAGAAATGCACTCTCGCCCCCATGGACATTCCGAAAGAGTGATGGCCGCTGATACTCCAGACAGGACTCCATTAATTTGCTACTAACATGGAACATGCGCGGACTTGGAGACCCGCACAAGAGAAGGCTGGTACTGGGATATTTGGAAAGACCCAAGATCCAAATAGATATGATACAAGAGACACATCTCAACCTGCGGGTCCCTGCTACATTCGGCAAGAAATGGCCGGGACATAGCTGTGTCTCTTCATTTTCCACATATGCATGGGGCACAGCTATTCTAGTCAGATTGGGGCAGATTATTGTCCAATAGAACAGCTACAGGATTCCCAAGGCCGATACTGCATTATGTAGGGTAGGCTTGCCGGTCACAGAGTCACTTTGGCCTGTGGCATGCACCCAATATTGATTATCCGGATTTTATTATTAACCTCTGGGGGCTCATCTTAGAAATAGGTTCCACGTTTATAGTATGGGTGGAGATTTCAACTTGACGCTAGACCCTGGGCTGGATTTCTCCCCTACACATACACTCCCACATCCCCAGGCAACCAAACACCTTTCAGACATTACAGTCGATCATCACTTATTTGACACATGGAGAACCCTCCATCCTGCTCACAAGGAGGGCACTTTTGTATCCAGTGTACACTCCAGCTGGTCGAGGCTGGACTTCTGGCAACTCTCGATTGGGCAAAATATGTGGCTACGAGAGGCAATTCATCTTGCACGTACCCTATCCGACCACTCCCCTGTTCTTTTGAAGCTCTCCCCGCCAGGGTGGACCACCCCTTATCCGTCATGGAGACTCCAGCCTACGGCCTTACTGGACTCAGCTTTTTGTGAGGAAATCCGCCAGGAGATAACCGATTACTTTCTGCGCAACATTGGTAGCATCACAACATTATCCTGTGTTTGGGAAAGCTTCAAGATTACAATTAGGGGTCTGTGTGTATCCAAAAGTGGGGGGATACTTAAATCTATCTGAGGCACCCTACACAAAATAGAGACTGACATTAAAAAAACAGAAGAGGCAGTTGCATCCTCCTCTGATCAGTCACTTTGCGCTAGTCTCAGAGAGCTCCTTACAGAATATGCAGAAGAAGCAGAGCGTGAGTCCAAATTTTGCTCGAAATACCACGTGGCCATAGCTTATGGTGAGGGAGACTGCCCCGGTTGGGTTCTCGCAAAAGCTACCAGAGTCCCTAGATTTGTCAAACAAATATTGGAAATAACAGATGACGGAGGGAACAGACATACAGATTCTAAACAACTCATTGTGATATTCTCCAAATAATATGGGGAGCTATATCATACTAAAGAGAATGGTACTCCAGATGTAGCATCCTATTTTGAGGACACTGCATTGGAGGGGATAAATAACTTTTGCAGAGAGTTTCTATCGGCGGAATTTGAAGAGGACGAGATACGCACAGCTATAATGGGCCTGCGATCAGGCAGGGCCCCTGGATCAGAAGGGCTGCCTGCAGACTTTTATAAATATTACGTTGAGCAGTTGGTTCCGATACTCAAACAAGTTTTTGAAGAAGCCATAGAGTTAGACATCCTCCTGCTGTTGATGCACCAGTATATGATAATCTCGTTACTTAAACCGGGCAAATTAGCCTTCAACTGCGACGCCTACAGGCCCTTGTCGTTAATTTATTGTGACACCAAAATACTTGCCAAAAGTATAGCTAATAGGCTATCATTGCTAATGGAGGGATTGGTCCTCCTGGATGAGGTGGGATGTGCGCTGGGCAGGGCAACCTCCCATAATTTAGGAATCACTTTTGCACTGTTGCATGACATAGACCCGGACATATCCACAGCGGGAATCTTCTTAGATGCAACAAAAGTGTTTGATTCCCTCAAATGGGGGTACATGTTTGCCATACTAGGCAGAATGGGACTGCCTTTGCCCTTCCTCAAATGGCTAAGGCTATTATACATTAAGCCCGAAGCAATAGTGCAGGTTAACGGATTATACCCAGACCCGATCAACATCACAAGATGTACTCTGCAGGGCTGCCATTGTCCCTGCTACTTTTTGCTCTAGCCATAGAACCCCTAGCAGCAAAAATTAGAAAGCACCATAGGGAATATGCCATCCAATACCCCTCACATCAGATTCTGATATTGCAATATGCTGACGATATCACGTTATATCTGAGGGATGCCAGTGTCAGCTTCAACCCAATTCTCCGGAAATTTATATAGTTTGGTAACATCTCGGGTATTCGACTAAACTGGACTAAATCTCAAATATTCCCACTCATTCCCTCTACTACACAATTTACCCCTGATTTACCACTGAGCTGGTGCATACAGGAAATAAAATGTCTAGGAGTGGTCCAAACCAGGGATGGAGAAACAACCCTCTGAGCTAATTACGGCACAGCAATTGAGACAATTAGCTCATGGGTCGATAGATGGATCACATTGCCACTGTTTTTGGCCGGTCGGGTGGCGTTAATGAAAATGAACATCGTACCCAAACTTTTATATTTGTTCATCAACATTCCCGACAATCCTGGCCATTCCTTTTTTAATATCCTACGATCATTGCTCATTAAACTTGCATGTCGGGGAAAACAACCCAGGGTGGGATGGAAAACCTTGACACAGCCTTTTTCTACAGGGGGTTTTGAGGTTCCGGACATTGAGCTGTATTTCCTCAGCGTGCAAGCATACCATTCCACCTATTGGCTTCATCCCCCCCGTTCATGCTGCACTTGGCTGTGGAACAGGGATACATGTGGTCCACGCCAACACACTCTTTCTTGAGAAACGCAGTTCCAGGTGAGGGGGTTCCCATCAGACAGTCAGTTGCACCAATTTTGCCTGGCAGAGATTGTCCAAACTAATGCGGAAACTTACAATATATTCTCCACTAATGCCACTCCTATACTTACATGCTGCGCTGGTCACTCGGTAAACAGCATGCCGCGATATGTTTAGACAACTGAACCTTACGATGTGGGGAGACTTATACCACGTGGGGCAATTTAAAACCCACCATGAACTGTTAGGCGGCGTAAGGACCGCTCCCTTGGAAGTTTTCCTATAGGTAAGACTTAAGCACAAGATCAGAGCCAATGTTCCTGGATTTCCAGCAGCACAGATCACACCAGAGGTTCTCCACTCGGCGCTGAAACTGCCGGGGTCGGCACATGCCGTAAATGAACTTTTCTTCCTTAAAAAGAAATTAGCTAGGATGGAGGCCCACGGAGAATTTATGTTGGCTTACCTCAAAGCTGGAGTTATTCGACAGGGTCTACGCGTATGTAACATTACAGGTCTTTTTATGCATGTCAAACAGTTCTTGGAAAAATGGAGTCTAATAGCGAATAGATGTTCGCGTGACCTGATGATATTGATTATGGAAACAGCAAAAGAACTTATAGCAGCACTTAAGAATGAGCTCCTAGCGTTAGAGGGAAAAGTTAGAGAAAATAACACCCTTGAAGAAGTGAAACAGAAACAGGCGAATAAGGAACTCTCATCCTTTAAATATTATTTACTTAAAGATAAACTTGAGAAACTTCAAAAGGATATTAGATATAATACAAAAGAAAAAACATATCCTTATTTGGCTGAGAATTTCTACAAGCAGAATCATTACCCAAATGAGGATAACTCTAAAATTTCCCGAGTACATACTTTTTCTGATACCTCAGACTCTGAGGGTGAGAATATTACATATCAGTATGAGCAGCCAGGTTCGCATAGAATCTTTAATCCTAACTATAATCCCCCACAGCCTTTTTTAGGGCAGCGTGGTGCCCGGAGGGGCACACCCAGAGTCAGATTTCAAAATCAAACTCGGGGCAATTATCAGAATGCATATCATCCACAGAACAGCAACCAAATGTTAGAAACTCGCAACGGCCAATACTGGAGGAGAGGAACATAATTCCGATCTTCAATCTATCTTTTCATCCTCTGGATACTGCAAGTACTAATTTGCTTTCTAAAGGGCTATCATGTGTCCCTCATTCGACTACTAATATCTTTGAACAGTATCAGGACATCATCACTTTTTTCCGCAAGGTTAGACTAAAAAAATTCTTTATGGATAAAGATGAGTCAAGCAATAACACAATCAACCTTTCAGGCATGTCCAATCCCTCTGTATTTACGCCTACTTTAGATCAATTTGGACCTGAAGTCACGGTATTTGCACATACTGTTCTCAATTGCTTGAATAAAGCTACAAAATGTGTACCAAAACCCCTTTACAATTTGAACAGAGAAGAATTTCAATCTCTTCATAAACTATCTACTGAAAAGGCATTGACTATTAAATGCTGTAATAAAGGGGGTGGTATAGTGGTCATTGATACTTGCACCTATGAACAGAAAATGAAATCACTCCTGAATGACATCAATTTTTACTCTGTTACATCAAGATCCCACACCTCAAGTGAAGTTGAGAATTCAAGAGCTGACAAGACATGCGCTTGATGATGGTCTTATCTGTATCAAAGAATTTGACTACCTTAATCAACCACAACCCAAAATGCCATGTATGTATGGCATTCCCAGGATCCATAAGGACGTATTAAACCCTCCTTATCGTCTGATAGTGTCCACTATCGTTTCAATCACAGAACCTCTCTCGAAATACACGGACAAACTATTAAGACCATACATATCAAAAATACCTTCATATATTATGGATACCACAGCCATTATCAATAAAGTGGCGCATCTCTCTTTTAATCAGGTTACCAATATTCTTTTCACGCTTGACATCGAGACTTTATATAGTAATATCCCACAAGATAAAGCCTTAGCAGCCACCTCATGGTTCATTGATAAATATACGGTTCCATGTCGTAAAACTTTTCTTCTTCAATGCTTGGAAATAGTTTTAATGGAGAACACTTTCGAGTTTGGAAAAAATCTATATAAACAAACGAAGGGCGTAAGTATGGGAGCCTCTGTAGCTCCATCGGTGGCCAATATTTATATTGCCTTCTTTGAGATGATACACATTCACAATGAAGTGGCCCCCTTTTATGAATCTAGTCTAAATTGACTCAATTTCTTGAGTGGCTCAATCTGTGTGATAGTAATCTTCACTTTACATCACAAAGTAAAAACCAAGTAGAATTTTTAGATATCCTAATACGACACAAGGAAGGAGCCTTGGAAGTAGATTTATTCATTAAACCTATGGCACGCAACACTTTACTTCACTTTGACAGCTACCATCCTCGTGCCTAGAAGGAAAGTATTCCTTTCAGTCAATTTCTCCGTCTTCGAAGCAATTGTTTGAATATCCAGGATTTTGAAATCCAGGCAGGCTTGTTGATACTCTTTTTTGGGGTGCTCTGTGGATACTCTTTTTGGGGCTAATACCTTGGTTGCTGTTGCTTCCCTTGTCCCGCTGCTGCTCTCCCTGGTCTCCCTCCCGCTGCCGCAGCTCCCCACCAATGTAGCACGGCCACAGAAGAGAGGGGGTACTACAAATCCCGGGAGCCTTTGCGGCGGAAGCCGCCACCGCCCATACCGTGCCCAGAGGCACTTAAATTTGAGGAGAGCCCCTGCGTCGCAGGACCGAGCGAGCCGCGCCGGGTTAAGCCCGGGACAAGGGCGGGACCGTCTGCGGCCGTCCAAGGCCAGAGGAGGCTGGGCTGGGCCATCCCAATGACATCCTTATTACGAACTGTAAGCTCCTTCTAATTTGGACTGCTGCATTTGGCTGCATGGGGTCTGTCAGTGGGACATAAGTATTTGACTGAATAATTTTATTATGAGTAAAAGGAAAGTGGGGGACAGGGTGGTGGGTTCTCTTGACGCCTTTCTTATAAGAGCGGAATCAGTACTAATTCATGAGATCGAGGCCAATGAACGTAGACTCTCCCTTGATCCCACTCTCTTAAGGAGGGGATCACTACCATGTGCCCAGATACCTACTATTCAGTTAACACCAGATGTAGCTGTTTCTAATGATCATCCCTCACCCAGGTTACCAAGCTTGCTCCCCACTAGCCCTGAACAGCTCACCCCACAGCCTCAGAGTAATGTGAGTAGTCCGGCTATGGTAATGACAAGAGGGATGAAGGCTTTGGGTGGTACCAACAAAGATCCTCCAAACAAAAAAAGGAAGGGGCGAGGCGCCAAGATACAAAAGTCTCCATCAGCTCCCTGTGGCCCGAGCAGGGTATTTGTTTTTGGCAAGCCCAACACTAAACCCACTGCTAACTCCCCTATGGTTATCACAACTCCGCCGTTGAATAGAAGCGACATCTGTACTATATTAAAGGAGCAATTAGCAGCCCTCCTTGAGCCGCTCCTTAAAAGATTAGACGCGGTTGATTTTACATTATCAAAGGTTGAAGTGGCACTGGCATGCCTGACCCAAATGACCCTGGTTCAACATAGTAAGCAGGCTTCAACAAGTGTTATCCCAGCTAGTGTGGGGGAAATTCACAGGGATCAGGGTGGTGTGAAGGCGAATGCCCAGATACTGGTGGGAGGGGCTCATTCAGTTGGGAGTACTAGGAGCATACCAGCTGCTGGTGCAAGTATCGAAAAGATTCTGCCTCTAGAGACAGTGGGATTACGGAGGCTAGAAGAAGATAATGGCAATGATTGCCGGCCAGAGAAGCACTCCTACCTCCATTTGCCATCCGAAGCAACCCCCTATACAGTCATCCTAGCGAATGTCCCCCCCTTGCTCAGGGTTCTCATGAGCACTGGTCAACCCTTAAAAATAAGGCCCTCCACTACTTGAATAAAAAGACTGGTATAGGGGATGCCCTATTTCAGGAGTTTAAAATGGTAATACCTATTGAATGGGTCGGTTATTCCACCAAAACCATGCCAGTAGACTGCGTGGTTTTGAGCTTCAGGTCACCAAGTTTGGTTCGTCATATCCTTGAGACGGTTGGTCGATAGGGCTGCCATTGGCATTTTCCCCCTTGGTTTTTTCAACAAACAGCATAGGCTGCCCAGACCAAGGGATGCTCGAGTTTTACAGGGCGATTGCCTCAGACCCGATTTTACCATCCAGCTTAATAATCGCTTTGAGGCTTTCTCCTCACTCGAAGAAATTGATTAACTGGGGCTGGATGTACAGGGGGGTCTAGCTAGAGGAGGCACTAAGGAGGGTGTAGGGGTCACTACGATGTTCGGTCACCTAACCCCAGCAGCATTTAAAGCCCATATTCCCCCTCTTACCCCCGTGGTACTGGCGCCCGATAATTACTCATTGGTAACAGCAGCTATTACCGGGCGTTATGACTCTGCACTTCAGAATAACCCCCTGGCTATATCTTCATGGAAAATAGCGAGTCTGGAGTCAAAGGTTGTATCAGCCGATTGGATATCCTATATTGAAGGTGTAGAAATTTGGGCATTCCAAGAAACATGGTCAATTGATGCTGTGTTCCACGCTGGTTACTTTAATGTCTCCAAACCAGCAATAAGGGGCCCTAGGGGGAGATCAGTGGGAGGGTTTTATTTATTTGATTATTTTATTATTTAGAAGTTTTCTATATCGCTAACAAGACCCGAAGGTAGCAGAGCGCTTTACAGTAAGAGAATGACAAGTGAACAACATGACATATAACAAGTAATAGCGATCAACAAATGACGATATGGAAGGAGGAAAAATTCGGACAGCAGGACTTCTTGGTAGCAGGATTCAGCGTCGCCACATAGTTCTGGGGATGCTTGCTGATCCGAGTTACCCACAGCCTAGGGAACGGATAAGGAACAAGGATTTAAGTTGGCTCTTGAATTCCACATAGGACGGTATGGTTCTGATGTGCGGGGGGGATGGACTTCCATATTTTGGGGGCGTTTCCTGTGAAAGAGCAGTCCGCAGTTCTCTTCCTTCTGGTTTTGGATAGGATGAGCAGCAGGGAGTTAGAGATTCTCAGATTTCTGACTTGGCCTGCTTTTTTGAGCTTGTTTGCCAGGTATTCAGGTTTGCCGGTATGGATGGCTTTATGGGTTAGGCAGGCCGTTCTGAAGGTACTATGCATTTCAGCAGGGAGCCACTTGAGTTCTTTGAGTGCCGGGGAGATGTGGTCAGATTTTTTGAAGCCAGTGATCATTCTAGCTGCCGCATGTAGTGTTGTTTTTAGTGGAGCCAGGTGTGATTTAGGGATTCCTGTTAGGATTGAATTCCCATAGTCCAGTCTTGATAGTACTAGAGATTGCGTGGCTAATTTGAGGTCCTTGTTGGGAATGTAGGGTTTGATTTTGTTTAAAAGTCTGAGGTTAAAGAATGCACTTTTCGCCGAGCTCTTTATGTGATTTGTCAAGGTTAGTTTGGGGTCTAGGGTGAAGCCCAGAGATTTTACTGAGTCGGCTAGCTTGAGATTACCTTTAAGAGCATCGATTGACTTTAGCCACTTGGTGATTTGAGGGTTGTCTTCTTTGTTCGAGATGAGGAGTGTCTCGGTCTTGTCGGGATTGAGTTTCAGGTGATTCTTTGTCAGCCAATCTTGGACATCATTTAGGACATCATTTAGTCTGTGGATGTCATTAAGAAAGGAGGTTTCCAGATAAATCTGCGTGTCATCCGCGTAGAGGTGGAAGCGGATGTTGGCATTCCTGAGTAGCTTGGTTAGCGGTTCCATATAAATGTTAAAGAGCTGAGGAGAGAGTACTGATCCTTGGGGGACACCTTTGTTGACTTGCTGGGTTTCGGAGGTGAAGTTCTTGATTTTTATTATTTGCGTGCGGTTGTGTAAAAAGGAGGAAAACCACTTGAGAACTACCTCGCCGAGGCCAGCTCTTTCTTGAAGAGCCTTGATGAGGAGCTTGTGGTCCACCGTGTCGAAAGCTGCGGAGAGATCGAGGAGAATGAGGAGGCAGCATTTGTCTGCGTCAAGAGATCCATGAATATTGTCTATGATGTTCAGCATCGCGGTTTCTGTGCTGCGGCCTTGTCTGAAGCCGGATTGGAGGGGGTCCAAGAGATTAATGTTGTCCAAATGATGTGTCAATTGCAGGAGTACGCAGCGTTCAAGTGTTTTAGAGAGCAAAGGGAGGTTAGATATCGGTCTGAAATTGTTCAAGTCAGTTGAGTCAAGACCGGGTTTTTTCAGCAGAGGGGTGACTTGCCCCATTTTTAGACAATCAGGGACCGCTCTGCTTTTTAAGGAGTTGTTTATGATTTTGCCCCAGATAGGTGATAAAGTGAGCTTCATTTTTTTGATTAGTAAGGGAGTAATGGGGTCTGCGATGTGGGCTGATGGTTTGGAGGTCGAGATCAACGAGATTATCTCTGTTTCCAGGACGGGGCGAAAGCTTAGCCAGGGGGAGAGAGAGGAGCCGGAGGGGAGGGCCAGTGGGATAGTCGAGCTGCTCTTCTTGAGGAGTAAGTTGTTGATGTCTAGAGATAGTTCGATTGTTAAGACCTTATCATTGAAGAAGTTGACAAAGTTATCGCATAGTTCTTTGGACGCCTGCAGGGGTGTGGACGGGGGCTTGAATGTTTGTTGTCTGATTATGTTGTAGAGCTCCTTCGGTCTGTTTTTGGATTTGACCAGTGCCTCGCGGAAGAAGCTGGATTTCTTGTTTTTGATATGGTTGTTGTACTTCCTACGGGCTGATTTTAGTTGGAGGCGAAGAATGGCGGTTGGGTTATTTCTCCACTTTCTTTCTTTGGCTCTAAGGTTTCTTCTTTCTGCAATGAGGTCAGCGTTGAACCAGGTTCTAGATGGGGTGGCTCGGCTTCTTTTGAGCTTTAGAGGCGCTAGTTTGTCGAGAATGGAGACTAGCTCAGAATTATAGTGGTCGGTGAGATCATTTGTCGAGAGGTGCGATTTGTTGTCCGGAAGAAGTGAACTTAACTGACCTTCCAGGATATCTAGGGGTACTTGGGAGAGGTTTCTCGACCATTTATGGGGGTCTTGCGGGGGTTTAAGAGAGATGATGGGGTGATTGATATGAAATAAGATCATATGATGGTCTGACCAGTCAACGGGAAGTATGTGGTTGACCGTGATTGAATTCTTTTGTGCAATGATGTTATGTTATGTTATGTTAAAATGTTTTTTTGTAGAGCGCACGGCTACTCAAAAAGAGTGTCCCGGCGCTTTTAATTGAAGAAGGCTGCAGAAAACTAACATAACACATTAAAAAGGAAAGTATCACAGGGAGAAAAACAACAAACAAAGGAGGCCTACTGAGTGAACAACCAGGTTTTAAGGTCCTTTCTGAAAGCTAGTAGGCAAGTGGCTCCCCGAAGTGAAAGAGGCAGAGAGTTCCACAATTGGGGCGCCAGCAATCCAAAGGAGCGACCTCCCAAGCGCGCTCTCTTCACTCGTGGGACAGTCGCCAAAAATAGGGATTCTGACCTCAGAGAACGAGCCGGTTGGTAAAAGGCAAGTCTCCTTTGGAGGTACTTAGCTCCCGTCGCATGGAGGGCCTTGTATGTCAGGGTCAGAGCCTTAAAGACGATCCGCTTACGGATTGGTAGCCAGTGCAAGGTCTGGAGCAAGCCCGCAGCACTGGCGCGTCTATTCAGTCCATAGATCGCTCTCGACGCAGCATTCTGCACAACTTGGAGCCGCTGTAACAGGTACTCTGGCAGGCCCAGGTATAGAACGTTTGAATAATCCAACCTGGAGCCTATCAGGGCCTGCACAGTCAGCTTCCTGTGCTCCTCCGATAATAGGGGAAGAAACCTCCGTAACATCCTGAGGAGGCCGAAACACATGCCCGACACCCCCAGGATCTGGGCCTTCATTGTCAGCCCCGTGTCCATCTTAACACCCAAGTTCTTAGCCATTTGGGATGAAGACGTTGGGGGGAACATGTTGATAGGCCACCAGGCCTGCCAGTCTGGCTCCGTGTCGCACCCGAAGAAGAGTACCTCGGACTTATCGGAATTGCACTTGAGGCTGTGCAGTTGGAACCATTGGAACACAGCCCCAAGGCAATCCCGGATACTCTCCCCCACAAAATCTCCTCCTCTCTTACACGAGAAGAGGAGCTGGGTGTCGTCGGCATAGGATACGATCCGGGCCCCAAACGACTCCGCCAGCGCCGCCAAAGGGGTCATGAAGATATTAAAGAGGGTCGGGCTCAAAATAGAGCCCTGAGGGACCCCGACTCCCAAAGGCGGCATCACGGCGGAGTCTGGCGAGGCCCAGACCGTTTGCCGGCGGCCAGCTAGAAAGGAGGAAAACCAGCTGAACACCGTCCCCCGAAGTCCTATCTCATAGAGTCTTGTGAGAAGACCATCATGGGGGACGGTGTCAAAAGCCGCCGACAAATCCAACATCACCAGCATGGCTTTGCCCCCTGAATCCAAAATCCCCTTGATTGTTTCGGAGACCTCGAGGAGCGCAGTCTCCGTGCTAAGGTTAGGGCGGAAATCCGACTGGGTGGCGTGCAGAATCTCATTTGACTCTAGAAAATTGGAGAGCACCGTCTGCACGTGCTTTTCAACAATCTTCGTGAGAGTCGGCAGCAGAGAGATAGGCCGATAGTTAACCGGGGCCTTAGGGTCCAGACCAGGCTTCTTGAGCAGCGGGATGACAATTGCCTGCTTCCAAGCCTGCGGAACCACTCCCCGGCTCAGCGAGAGATTCAGCAACGGGTTAGCCAATGGATTAATCACCTCAGCCAATTTCGCCAGAATTTTAGCAGGGCAAGGGTCCAAGGGCGAGCCTGATTTCAGATTGCCCATAAGTGCTAGAGAGGCGGGCGCCAAAATAGGTGGAAATGCGCCCAGTATCAGACCTGGCGAAGCCGGGGGCGATCGATTGGCCTCAGTGACAATTCGCTCCGCGGGTATAACCGACGGAAAAGAAGCCTGTATAAGTTGGATCTTGCTAGTGAAAAAACCGGCAAGATCAGCCGCCCAGGAGTCAGAGGGCCTCTCCTCAGCGATGTTTATCCGTGGAGATGTAAATTCCCTGACTATGGAGAAAATCTCCTTGCAGGAGTTGGAGGCAGCTTCTATCCTCCCTGCCGGGTAGGCTTTCTTACCCAGGCGAATGTCCCGGTGATACTCCTTAACCACGCTCTTAAAAGTCACCTTCGCCTCCGCGTCATATTTTACCTGCCAAGCTCTTTCAGCTACCTTGCACTGCTGCCGCTTAGCCGACAGTGCTACGGTAAACCAAGGGGCGGAAACTCGTTTAGGAGTAAGACGGGGGGCTAGTTCCGGGGCAAGATCGTTAAGCCTGTCAGCCAGCCACCCCTGCAGGGACTCCAAATCCTTCGTCAGGTCTCCAGAGAGAGGGCAGGGATGATCCAGAGCAGCCAGAGCCAGCATCTCAGGGGTCACTCGATGGTACGCCCTATGGGTTCGACCATACTGCTGTGGGGCGGCAACAGCCAATTTGACTGTGCCTTTGATCGAGAATTTAGCCAGCAGATGGTCTGACCATAGTACCGGGATAATCTCTAACACCTCTAAAGGGGAAGTCGAGAAAACCTGGTCCAGAGTGTGCCCCTTGTCGTGCGTCGGCCCATGTAAATAGGGAAGCAATCCCAATGGTGCCGTGGCCTCTAAGATTTTAATTGCGGCCGCGTCCGAAGGGTCATCCATCCGGAAGTTAAAATCCCCGGCCACGATACAGTGTTCTGATTTCAGGGCCAGTCTCAGTAAGACGGAATCAAGATCTTCAAAAAACATTCCGGGTGGGCCAGGTGGTCTGTAGACCAATAGCCCCTTGACTGATTGATGCGGAGCCAAAGCGATGGAAAAAGCAAGTGCCTCCGAACCACGAATATCCTCCACTGGCAAGATAGTACAAGCCGTGCCTTTCCTCACTACCAGTGCCACTCCACCGCCCCTTCCCTTAGCTCTATCCTTCCTGAAGACATCATAATCAGGTGAGATTGCCATGGCAACGTCTGGATTCGAAAATTCTCCCCACCATGTCTCGGTGAGCATGAGACACAGTGGCTTAGCCGTGTCCAGAAGCTCAAAGATGTCTTGTGCATGTCTGCATGCCGATCTAGTATTTAATAGCATGCAGAGATATCGCACACTGGCGCTGGTATTGCCAGGGGGCCATGGCAGAGCACGAGAGGGGCGCCAACCGCAACCGGGGCAGATGGACTTACCACGGTGACGCCCAGGGAAGACAGTACAACAGCCACTGGAAGCAGTGAGGAGAGCGCGAACCTCCCCGGCAGTGTAGCACAGCGATGGAGATCCGGGTCGGCACATAATGAATGGCCGGGCCTGCCCCGCCGCCCCGCGCGCCTCCGGGTCGCTGACGGGCGCAGACGGGCAGAACTCTGGCTTAACTCAGGCGCCGACCAGGCGCTACCGCTGCGCGGGTAGAGCGAGCATTAAGTAGGGCACACCTGTGGTTGAAATAAGCGCTAGAGCGCTCAACAAGTGGCACACTCGCCACTAGCCACCCCCAAGATGGCGGCCACGCGCCCAAACGACAGCAGAAAGATCACAAATCCGCTCAAAACGTGGTGAGGGGCACAATTAGTGTGCAAGTGTGTGGGCGCTACAAGTACAGATAAAAACAGGACTAGAAGAAAATTAAAACAAAGAAAACAGAAAAACGATAATTTTTAAAATGACCAGCGCTGCAGCCTACAATTTACAGCAGCATAGCGCGCGTGCATGCTGTTCCCTTGTCCGAGGTCGAGCTGAAGTAATGCTCACCTTAAGTAGGGCACACCTGTGGTTGAAATAAGCGCTAGAGCGCTCAACAAGTGGCACACTCGCCACTAGCCACCCCCAAGATGGCGGCCACGCGCCCAAAAGACAGCAGAAAGATCACAAATCCGCTCAAAACGCGGTGAGGGGCACAATTAGTGTGCAAGTGTGTGGGCGCTACAAGTACAGATAAAAACAGGGCTAGAAGAAAATTAAAACAAAGAAAACAGAAAAACGATAATTTTTAAAATGACCAGCGCTGCAGCCTACAATTTACAGCAGCATAGCGCGCGTGCGTGCTGTTCCCTTGTGGCATCCAGTGTGGCTCCTTTGTAGTGAGTCTCCTCAGTACATTGTTGAGTAAGGTTGTTATCATCGAGGAGGCTGGATAGCGATCTGATTAGAGGATTGTGTGTCTCGTTCCATTGGAGATTCAGATCACCAAGAATTAAGTTTTTGGAATCGCCGAGTGCGTCTTGTGCTATCAGGTCGGATAGTTGTTCTCCAAACTCATTGTTTCTGCCCAGGGGGTGATAGAGTAGGTGACACAGTAGAGAGTCATTGTCTTTGGTCTTGATGACGGCGGATAGACATTCAAATGAGTCGTACTCGAAGGAGGAGGTTTCAGTGATGCTCCAGCTGTCCTTGTGGATGATAGCGACCCCACCTCCACTTTGCTCTATCCTGTCTTTGTAAATGAGGGAGAAGCCAGGTGGAACCAGCATGTCTAGGCAGGGAGGAGATGTCTTATTTAGCCAGGTCTCCGTGAGGAACGCAACGTCAATGTCATGCGTGAGGATAGCTTCGACTAAGTCCGTTGCGTGTAGTGAGGCCGATCTGCAATTGATTAGGAGGCAGTTGGTGAATTTCTCTTGATTGCTGGCAGTTCTGTCTTTAGTCTCTCTAGGTATGGCGGTGAGGACTGGTAATCACTGTGGTTTGATGTTGGGTAGGTCTTTCCAGTGACCTGTGATTACTTGGATTTTGGATTTGGGTGAATCTGCGATGGGAGAGTCGTATGTAGCTGCTAGTAAGGCTGCGTCACTGTCTGACATAGGAGCTTCTGATCTAAGCAGCCTGGAGGTCGGGTGTTTTGAGCCCGATTGGGTGATAGATGAAATAGGGATCATGGGCCTGATGCAGGGGGCTCCGGTTGTTTCGGATTTTTGAGGACCGGAACGCTGGACCCTGGGGGGGGGGGGATCGATAGGCTGGGAACTAGGAAATTCTGTGGGCCCCTGGGTGATGTTAGCGTTGGCGGAGAGGGGGGTCCGGGAAGGGGATTTATGGGGTTTACAGGCTATACCAAGGTTAGAGAGGATTTCTATTAAGCCTTTGGTGATAGTGTCAACCTGGTTTTCAAGGGCCGCGAGCCGCTTTGCTATGGAATCAAGGGAGGGGTTGTGGGAATCAGCGGTGGCGCCGAGCGTTTTATGGTTCAAGAGGATGGGTTGGGAGATAGGGGTCAGGGTAGAGGACGGGGGATGGGTAGGGGGAGGGACAGGGGGAGGTTTAGACAGGGGGGTCTGAGAGCTGGGATGAGACTCATGGGGAGGGGGCTCGTTGGCTGGGGGCAGCCGGTTGGCCGGGAAGTGATTGCCGTAGGAGGCGGTGGGAGGCTGTGGCTGGGGGAGGTGAGGTGGTTGGAGGGAGGGGTTGGGGGTGAGATTAGAGTTTCCTGTTGAGGGTGGATGGCCGTACGCGGGGGTTGTGATGTGGCGGGAGAGGTGCAGCATGTCGGGCAGTAGAGGGATCGCGGAAGAGAGTATCGAGGTCTTCTCTGTTAGCTATGGGAGTGGTCGGTGAAGGGGTTGGGGCGAGGTGAAGTAGGGTTTGGGAGGGCTGACCTTAGTGCAAGAAATAGGGAGTCGAAAGCTTCCAGGTTCTCTTTGTTAGCTTGGATGAGGACTGTGCCATTGGTGAAGATGGTCACGGTTGTATAGCCTCTACCAACTGATCTGAACGGAAGTATCGTGGTTAATTTGCAGCTATGGGGAGTGGAAGTTGTTTTGGCGATAAACAGCCGCGTTCTGATCGTGGAGACCCAGTATTCCGGTCTTTCAGTGTGGAATATCAAGTCCATCTTCATCGGTCCATTGGAGGCCGAGTGGTAGATGTCTATGATTAGGGTTTCTTTATGTTTGCGGATGAGTTTCTGCTTGAAAATGCGTCTCAGTTTTGTAGAGAGGAGGGGGGGTTAAATGATGGTGAAAGAGTTCCGGCTGTGAGGTTTCAGGTGGGTAAGTGGGACTAAAGGAGGAGGGGGCGGCTGGTCCTGGGCCATCGTGGTGGTAGTGAGGGGAGGTGCCTGATTTAGCTGCGGTATAGAGCTTGGGTGGCGCGGGAGGGCAGGTGTCGGGCAGTCAGGGCTTTACGTTGGCGCGACTCATCTGGACACGTAATTTGGAATCCTGTGGGGCATTGTGTCTGGAGTTCACTGGCCGTGGGGTCGCTTGGCTAGGCTTGTGGTGCTGGGGGCTTAATTTCACAGGTAGAGGCTCATCCTGGGCGGCAGAGTCCGGAGCGTCCTGTGTGACGTCCTTTCCGGGCAGGCAACCATGAGGGTCCAGTAGAACAGGGTGGGTGGGGCTCCAGTCAGGAGAGACCTCGCGCTCTGCCATTTTTTAGGTCAGGCTCGGGGGAGATGGTTACTGAGGGTCCTGCAGCCCAAGTGATTCTGCCTGATATTTGCAGACATCCAGTCTCTGAATAACAGATGACCCCTTATAAGCTAGCACCGTGGGAATAGTGTTTGAGGGAGACTCTGTTCGGGAGAAGTCCTCCTAGGCCACCATTTTGAAGTTAGGCGTGTAGGTGGTGATCGAGGCAGGGCAAGTAGTCCTGGTGCCTCTGCCTAGATGGAGGAGAGGGCATCCCTTGTCAGTCAAGTCAAGTCAAATAATTTATATAGCGCGCTACATACCCAGAGGGTCTCAAGGCGCTTGAGGAAGGGTGGGGAATTACTTGTCGAATATCCAAGTTTTAAGTTGCTTTCTGAATGCTAGGTGGTTCTGAGTGAGGCGAAGGTGAATGGGGAGTGAGTTCCAGGTTTTAGCTGCCAGGTAGGAGAAGGATCTACCTCCCATGGTGGTTTTGTTGATGCGGGGTACGGCAGCAAGGGCTTGGTTGGAGGAGCGTAGCTGGCGGGAGGGGGTGTAGAAGGAAAGTCGTGTGTTGAGGCATTCGGGTCCGAGTTCGTAAAGTGCTTTGTGTGCGTGGGTTAAGAGTCGGAATGTTATTCTCTTATTGACGGGGAGCCAGTGGAGGTTTTTCAGGTGACTAGAAATGTGGTCTTTACGCGGGATGTCTAGTATGAGTCTGGCTGAAGCGTTCTGGATGCGTTGGAGTTTTTTCTGAAGTTTTGCGGTGGTACCGGCGTATAGGGTGTTACCGTAGTCCAGGCGGCTCGTGACCAGTGCGTGGGTGACCGTTTTTCTAGTTTCGGTGGGGATCCAGCGAAATGTTTTTTTTGAGCATGCGAAGAATGTTGAAACACGATGATGAGACGGCGTTGACTTGTCTGTTCATCGAGAGTGAGGAGTCCAGGATGATGCCCAGGTTCCGTGCGTGGTCCGTCGGGGTGGGTGCTTTTCCAAGGGCCTTTGGCCACCAAGAGTCATCCCAGGCGGAAGGGGAGGTGCCTAAGATGAGGACTTCTGTTTTGTCTGAGTTCAGTTTCAGACGGCTGTGTTTCATCCACTCGGCTACTTCTTTCATTCCTTCATGTAGGTTGGTTTTGGCGGTGTTCGGGTCTTTGGTGAGTGAGAGGATCAGTTGAGTGTCATCAGAGTAGGAGATAATGTTGAGGTTGTGTTGGCGTGCGATGGTCGCGAGGGGGCTCATGTATACGTTGAAGAGGGTGGGGCTGAGTGAAGATCCTTGAGGCACGCCGCAAATGACTTCAGTGGCTTCTGACTTGAATGGTGGAAGGCGGACTCTCTGAGTTCTTCTGGTAAGGAACGAGGTGATCCAATCCAGTGCTTTTCCTTGGATTCCGATGTTTCTGAGGCGTTGTAACAGGGTTCTATGACAGACTGTGTCGAAGGCTGCGGAGAGGTCAAGGAGGATGAGGGCGACTGTGTCTCCATTGTCCAGTAGGGTTCGGATGTCGTCTGTTGCTGCGATGAGTGCGGTCTCAGTGCTGTGTTTTGCTCGGAAGCCGGACTGTGAGGAGTCGAGGGATTTGTTGGTTTCGAGGAAGGCGGCGAGCTGGCTGTTGACGGCTTTCTCGATGACTTTGGCCGGGAATGGTAGGAGCGAGATGGGGCGGTAGTTTTTGAGTTCAGTGGGGTCAGCTGTGGGTTTTTTCAGAAGGGCGCTGAGTTCGGCGTGTTTCCAACTTTCCGGGAAGGTGGCAGAGTTGAGGGAGCAGTTGATGACGTCTCGGAGGTGTGGTGCTATGATGGAGTCAGCTTTGTTGAAGATATGGTGAGGGCATGGGTCTGTAGGGGATCCTGAGTGGATGGAGTTCATCAGTCGGATGGTGTCCTCAGTGGAGATTGGGTTCCAATCAGTAAGGATGTTCAAGGGGGGTGAGGGTACGGCAGAAGGTTGGGTGGGTTGGTCTCCGTGTTGGTTGTCGAAGCTGTTGTGGATGTCTGCGATTTTGTTGTGGAAGAACGAGGCAAGGGAGTCGCAGAGGGTTTGAGAGGGAGTGATGTCGTTGGAGTTGGCTGAGGGGTTGGTAAATTCTTTGACGATGTTGAATAATTCCTTGCTGTTGTGGGCGTTGTTGTCTAGACAGTTTTTAAGTGCAGCTTTCTTGGCAGTCCAGATCAGTTGGTGGTGTGTGCGGGTGGCGTTTTTGAGGGCGTCCTTGGTGTTGGTGTTTGGGTCTTTTTTCCAGGCCTTCACAAGGGAGCGACAGAGTTTCTTGGATGTCTTAAGATCATGGTTGAACCAGGGAGCGTTTTTGCTGCCTAGTTTGATTTGACGTTTTTTCAAAGGTGCTAGGTTGTCGGCGCTATTTGTTAGCCATTGAGAGAGGTTAGTGGCTGCTTGGTTGGCATTCGAAGAGTGGGCCGGGGGATTTTGAAGAAGCTATGAGGAGATCTGGTCGATGGTGATTTTGTTCCAGTTTCTTCGCAAAGTGGGTTGAGGAAGGTTGTGGGTTGTGGTGTTTTTGTAGACAAAGTGAACACAGCTGTGGTCCGTCCAATGGAGAGCTGTGGTGTGACTGAAGGAGATATATTTGCTGGAGGTGAAGATGGGGTCGAGTGTGTGGCCTGCGTAGTGAGTGGGGGTGTTAACAAGTTGTTTGAGTCCGAGGTTGGCCAGATTGTCCAGAAGGGTGGTGGCGTTGTTGTCGTTGCTCTTTTCCAGGTGAAAATTGAGGTCTCCCAGTAGTATGTAGTCCTCGGAGGGGAGGGCATGTGGGGTGATAAAGTCAGTGATATCTTCACTGAATTGTGCACGGGGTCCTGGTGGCCTGTAGAGAAGGGTGCCTCGGAGTGTGGTCTTGGGGTCGGTGTGGATCTGGAAGTGAAGGTGTTCGGCGCTAGCGAGGTGGGCGTCTGAGCTAGTTGAAATGCGGATGGAATTCTTATGGACGATTGCGATGCCTCCTCCTGTTTGTTTGATGCGGTCCTTACGGATGATCTTGTAGCCTTCCGGGATGGCAATGGTGATGTCTGGGGCTGAGGATGCGTTCATCCATGTTTCTGTTAGGAAGGCGACGTCTGGAGAGATGGTGTCTAGTAGATTCCAAAGGTCGATGGCGTGTCTGTGGACCGATCGGGTGTTGAGCAGGATGCATTTTAGGTGGTTGGGGTCAGATCTCTGTTTGGTGTTCGTGGATGAAGAGTTGGTCTTGGTGCCGTCATGCTTGCAGGAGATGCATGTGAAGGGTCCATGGGTGTGTCCAGGAGCGGCTTGGGCGCAGTTGGGGAGTCGGCCTGGGTTAAGGGCTAAGAGGGTGGAGGCGTCGTAAGTGATGCGGGTGGTGTTGGTGGTACGGGGGCCAGGGGGTCTGGCGCTGGGCGCGGGCTTGGTGCGGACGGGCGTAGACGGGCTTACCTTTGGCGCACCTTCAGCGCGCGTGGGGCGCGACCTCTGCGCGTGAACGCTGCGTGTCAGCAGTAGCGACATAAGTGAATAGTGGGGGGGGGCGGGGCGAGGTGGGGTCAGCTAGGAGGCAGGAGCGTGTTGGGGGGACGGGCTCGGACGGCACAACAACAAAATGGCAGTTGCAAGGCACAGAGCCCAGGCAGCAATGGAGATATGTACAGAAGTTAGCGCGATCAGCAAAGCAGCAGTGTAAATAGCGCTACGATACCAGATACCAGGTGAGAGGGAGTGAGGGGAGCGACCGCTTCTGCACGGGACAGGACGGTCACAGCTTGCAGCGAGGCAGGGATCAGCCTGTATACTCCGTGGGAGGTGGGGTCAGCTGGGAGTCGGGAGCGTGTTGGGGGGACGGGCTCGGACGGCACAACAACAAAATGGCAGCAATGAAAACAAAAGCAATCAGGGTGAGGTTGGGGCGAGCAATGGAGCGCTGTGTTAAAATTAAGCAACCAGCAGCAGTGAGAAAGCGCTACGATCTTCAGCAGCAGTCAATTAAAATTGCACGCTAACAGATCAGCAAGCCCAACGGTCGAGCGCTCTGATCAAATGAAACCCCAAATAAGACTCAAAGCAGTTGCAAGGCACAGAGCCCAGGCAGCAATGGAGATATGTACAGAAGTTAGCGCGATCAGCAAAGCAGCAGTGTAAATAGCGCTACGATACCAGATACCAGGTGAGAGGGAGTGAGGGGAGCGACCGCTTCTGCACGGGACAGGACGGTCACCCTTCACCCCATGGTGTGCATCTCTGCGGCAGGCGGTGCCTCGGGAGGGGTGGCAAGTGGCTCCGGTGAGGCTCCGGTCAGGAGGAGTCCTCGCGGGCCGCCATTTTAGGGTCAGGCACGTAGGCTGTCGAGACAGGACAAGCTGCCCATGTGTCTCCGCTTAAATGGTGGAAAAGAACATCCCGTCGCCCCCCTGTTTGGCGCCCCCGCAACAGCCAGTACCTCGCAGGGGGGAAAATGGCTCCGGTCAGGCGGAGTCCTCGCAGGCCGCCATTTTGGAGTCAGGCACGGGGATCGGAGGCGGCGGGAATCAAGCAGCTCCAGTGGAAAGTCTTCTCTCCTTCAATAGTAGTCGGGCCTGTAGCGGTCATGATTCATAAGGAGGACGTTGTGGACGGATCTGGCATCGGAAGGCTACAAGCTGGTGAGTGTCCTGGTGTCGCGAGAAAGGCAGGGGAGCGCCGATCACCAGCGGGCGTGATCAGGCGGCCGGTCTCTGCTTTCCGGTACCGGTCCTGTTGGGTAAGGCAAGCCAAGGGGATAACTGTTGATGAGGTTTATTTGGATAGCCCAGATATCCTGGCCATTAGACTTAGATCCACAAAAGGCCTTGATTTACTCCTGTTTAATGTTTATGCCAGGGGCCAACCGGGTGGTAGGAGCTCACAGGTCATTGCAGTCCTTGAGACTTATCTAACCGAAGGTGCATCTAATGCAAATTTAATTATTGCAGGAGACTTCAATACCTGCTTTGAGCCCCTGGACACAGAAGATGGCAGGCTCAGTGATGAGGTGGATGCGCTTTGGGGTGTGCCACAGTTGGACCTCCAGCCTATTAAAAAATGGACCGAGGCAGCCCTTCAGGTTAAAGGGTTGTGCCTGGAATGGGGTCTTAGGGCAGCTAACGACAGGACAACGTCCAATGCCCTGGGTGCAGTGACTTTCGATAATGGGCGTTCCAAAAGCCGCATAGACTACATTCTAGTGAATGTGGAGACATGGCCCCTAGTTTTAGACATGGAAGTCCAATGTCGCCCCGAAAGCGATCATAATCCCCTGGTCCTTACTCTGAATGACAGGAGCTTCTGTGGCATGCTCTCTACGGAGGTTGACACCTGTCCCAACCAAGTAATTCTGGCAAATGATTTGAGAAGGGTCCGATGGGCCATGGTTGCCCTCGATGAAAGGAAGGTGCTTGAGATCAGGGCACTAGTATCAGGGTCGTTAAGAAAATTTAATGAATGTGGTTCACAAGAGGTCCTTTTTTTTTTTTGGGGGGGATTATAAACTTTTATTAACATTCAAGCAGTCATACACAGCAGTGTGCCTACAACCATACAAGGCCGGCAGCGATACACATATATTGTTGCAATCGGAGGTATGTATCTCCCAGACCCAGGGAGTGTAGTCAGGGTCAACCATCAGCAATGTAATAGAGTAATAATACATTCATATCAAATCTTAGCTGTAGGGGAACAATCGAGGAGGGCATGCAGTCCATAAGACGGGACAGGTTGTAATACAATCGACAGATCACAGTAGTACCATGGAAGTTAGGGGAGTATATGCAGTACCCGCCAGTTGAACAGTGAGGCATGTCTACCAGGGAAGATGATGCAAGTAGGTAGCATATTAGGGTAGCTAGGGAGGTCGGGCCGATGCATTGGTATTAGATAGAACATGAGAAGCATCGATTTAGGCGTTCAGTACAGCTTCAGAGGTACACCGTCAATCAATTAATACACAGTTTCCGGAAAGGGATCTCCACACCGGACATATCCATAACAGTACAATTACCCTCCAATACAGCCCTTCCAGCACAGGTCAAGAAATGGTAAATGAGAACTAGCCAGCTAGGTAATCAGTGTGTGTGTTGTGTCGGCAGTGTCAGTGTCTCCCTCCCCTTGCGATGCTCTAGTGAGAAGGTAAGTCTGTAGGGGGCCCCAAATGTCCGCCGGTCTCGAGTTTAGAGGCACCAGTTCTGAAAATACTCCATACTGCTCCTGACAGTATAACATGTCATGCATCCAATCCTTAAACTTAGGAGCGCGGCCCCGGCCCCATCTACATGCTAAATGTCTTCTTGCCAATAGTAGTGCTACATTAGTGAATTTCCTAACCGTCCGCGCTATCTGCGCAGTATAGCCTAGAAGGAACATCATCGGATCTGGGGTCAGCGCAACACCTATCATGTGGGACAGGCCCTCGCAGACCCGCGCCCAGTATTCCTGTACTTGCGGGCAGGTCCACGATAAATGGAAGAAGTCCGCCCCTTCCTGTCTACATCGCTCACACCTGTCCAAGTCGGTTAGCCCGAACCGAAACTTCCTAGCTGGAGTGTAGTACAACCTATGGAGGAATTTATAATGTATGATTTTAAGACGACAGCTAGACATTACTTCTCCCGACAAGTCGCAGCAGTACTCCCATTGTGCATCTGTGATATCACTTCCAAAATCCCCTGTCCAGTGCGCTCTAGCCGCACTATCCACTACCGGTAGTCCCTCTCGTATGCACTTATATAGTTTAGAAACTAGGTGCGCGCCATCAGAGCTATTCAACACTATCGTGAGCGGGGCTAAACTGGGGGGTTCATGAGGATAATCAGGTAATAAGGCTCCCAAGCCTTCCCTGAGCCGTAGGTAGTAGAATAGCTCCAGTGGGTTATGTGCGCTATCTCCGAAAAAGTCATCTCGAGATCGGAACTTCCCATCGCCGAATAGGTCCCCCCATACCCACACTTTCAACCTTTTGCACATTCGTTGGAATCCTACCTCTTGCAGGAGCGTCATCTGTGGATGGTAGGATAGTGGCATACGAGCCGTATAAAGTAACGGGGTTTGCAGTCGTCTCCCTAGTTTGTGCCATGCCTCTATCGTGCAGGACACCGTGTTAGAGTGCATTTCCAGTGCGGCTGTGGGGGCGTGCACCACTCCCACCAATGGCGGCGGGTGTGCTATCCAGTCCTCCGCTGCTACCTGCGGCATGAAAGCAGTAGGCCGTAACCAATGATACAGGTAGTGCGCCTGAGCACTTAAATAGTATATTTCGAAGTCCGGGACATCGAAGCCACCCGCCCTGTAGGGCTGTGTCATTACCGCCCAGCGGAGCCTAGCCTGCCTTCCCCCCCACACCAGTCGAATAAGTTCAGAGCGTAAGGTTTTAAAAAAGTATGCGCCTGGGTGATAGGGAATATTAAGGAACATATACAAGAAGCGTGGCAGTACCACCATTTTTATGAGGGAAATTCTTGCCGCCATAGACAAGGGTAGTTTGATCCACCGCGTCACTGAATCCGTCAGCTTGGTGATGGCCACTCCATAGTTCATTCGCAATGTATCCCCTTTGTCTCTTGATATCTGTATCCCCAGGTAGCGTAATTCCGAAGTACACCACTCGAGCGGGTAATCTAGCGGGAATTCGGAGACTGCCGGTGTCAGAGGGAAGAGCTGGGATTTGTTCCAGTTAATAGAGATACCTGAAAGGCATCCGAAGGTAACGAACTCCCGTAGTAGCGAATTTAGATTAGTTTGGGGATCCTTAACGTAAAGAGTGACATCGTCGGCGTACAACGAGATTGAGAGTTGGCGCTGATAGCAATTGAAGGCGCTGGTTTTGTGGAGCTGTCGAATTCGACAGGCCAGCGGCTCTATCGCCCCCGCGAAAAGTAATGGGAAGAGGGGGCACCCCTGCCGGGTCCCCCTCGTTATTGCGAAAGCGGCAGTAAGTTGACCATTTGCAAGCACTCTTGCCGTTGGAGATGTGTAGAGCAATCGTACCCAGGCCACAAAGATAGGGGGGAATCCCATCCTTTGCAAGACCGCGAAGAGGAATCCCCACTCCACAGAATCTAATGCCTTTGAGGCGTCCAAAAAAACCCCGGCAAGGGGAATCTCAGGGTGAACCGTTTGAATTAGGGAAAATACTGTGCGAAGGTTGTGCGAGGTAGATCTCGTGGGGACAAAGCCGGACTGGTCCGGCAAAATGATTGTGGTCATAAGTAAGGAAAGCCTGGTCGCGAGTACCTTCGCCAGAATTTTGGCGTCGCAGTTTAGTAACGACAGTGGGCGATACGAGTCACACTGTGTAGCATTCTTCCCGGGTTTAAGTAAAGATGTTATGATTACTTCTCGCATAGATCTCGGGAGCATTCCCACTTCCATTGCATCATTGAATACCTCCCGTAGCACCGGAGCCATAATCTCCACGTAGCATTTATAAAACTCCGCAGGGAGACCATCATGACCTGGTGCTTTCCCGTTGCTCAGGGACATTATGGCATCCCGTACCTCATCCAGCTCAAGTGGTGCCCCCAGAAACTGTCTGTGGACATCGCTTATCCAGCAAAGTGCTATATCCCCCAGATAGCTATCCAGGTCAAACTCCCCAGCGGCTCTCGAGGTATACAATTGTTTGTAGTGTGCCTGGAGTGTGTTGAGTATACCATCATTGTCTTTGTGCACCTCCCCATCTGCTGCAGTTAGTTCCAAGATTGTGTTCGAACCTCGTGCCATCCTCACTGCCATGGCCAGTGCTCTTCCTGGTCTCCCTCCCTCATTATAAGCACGGGCTCGCCAGTGTTTCCCTTTGAAATGTACCTCTCTCTGCGCTTCCGCTTTGTACTCCGACAGTTTAGTTCTGAACGCGCTGTGCGCCTCCCCATCAATCCCCTGCGACATGCAAGTCTCTAACGCTCTCAACTCCTCCTCCAATCTGCATAGTGTTCGCTGTATATCCTTTAGCACCCCCGAGCTTTTAGCTATACACCACCCCCGTACCGTAACCTTAAACGCCTCCCACACTGTTTCTACACTATCCACCGTGTCTTTGTTACGGGGAAAGAAGTCTTCTATGTCGGTTCTGAGTTCCTCGCAGAAGACGGTGTCAATCAGGATGTTGGGATGTAGTCGCCAGGGCGGGCGTGGTTTGTGAAAACCAGGCATATCTAAAGATAGGAGAACAGGGCAATGGTCGGAGTGTGTTCTGGGTAAATGTCGAGAAGTTAGAACGTTCGGGGCAAAATTCTGGGACACGAAGATGTAATCAATTCTAGCCCACGTGCCCGTGTAGGACGTAAAGTGTGTGCCCTCCAGCAAATCAGGATGTAAGTGTCTCCAACTATCAATCAACCCTCCCTCCTCAACTATCCCCTCAAGGGAATCTCTCGCCTTGGTGTGGTATGTTGAGCATCCATCTGCTCTGTCCAGTCTCGGGTGTAAGGCTACGTTAAGGTCTCCGCCCCAGACCAGATACCTGGAGCCAACATCCATTATACCTCCCCAGAGTCGGGTGAAGAAATGAGGGTCATCAACATTGGGAGCATAGCAGTTGGCAATAGTAATCGTCTCCCCGCCCAGCCTCCCCAGACAATGACATATCTACCCTCTGTATCAGTTTGTTGCCCCTGCAGCGTGAATGGGAGATTTCGGTGTATAAGAATGGCAGTGCCTCTAGCATATGAGGAGAAATTCGAGAACACCCTCACCCCCGCCCATCTCGCACCGAATGTAGAATTGGTTGATGGGGGAATATGAGTCTCTTGTAGCATAATCACCTGCACATTGTGTCTATCCCAATACGCCAACAATTGTCTACGCTTACGCGCATCTTTTAGTCCTCGTACATTCCAGGATATGAAATTACATCGGTTATCAGTCCCCGCACCTATATCGGCTTAATTGGTTGTGCTGTAAAAATGTGCGGTGCATTCCCCCCAATCGCATAGTGTAAATAACAATAATCCAATTCACTTCCCTCAAGTATATGACTGTGGCCTTTTTCTCGTGTATCAGAGCTTCATACAGTTCACGTATCAACCAAACATTCCCCCAATCCCCCCCCACCTCCCACAGAGGCAACCCCAACTTGCCAGTGCTACCTCCCTCCCCTACCCTCCCCATCTCCCTCAACAACCAGGGATGATAATAATCCCTGCTACAACAACAGTAACAGCATGGGTAATACCCGTTAGGGACCATTCTAGGTGGCAACACAACAACCCCTCTTCTCCATCAGCTGCCCATGGCAGACCAACCTCAGCTATCAGGAGAGAGGGGGTACCTGGCGACGCAGTACAGTTTCAGAGTGTCCCAGGCCTCAGCCCTCGCCCATCTTGTCGGGAAGGGGGAGACGGATGGGCCGTAACTACAGCCCCCATCACTCTGTGTACCCCATATCAGTACTCACATACAGGAACCACTGCAACATCCAATGGTGTAATAGCAGCGGGGTCAGTGTTCATCATCTTCAAGCCGGTCGTTTCCGCGGTCAGGTTCATCCGCCTCCTCCCTATGCTGGTGTGCTGAACGTTTTACTTGCTTAATGAAGTCCTCAACCTGCTGCGGTTTCGTGAAAATTTTTTGCCGCACTTGATAAGTGATTCGCAGTCTAGCCGGATAGAGTAATGCATAGTCAATTTGTAGGGACCGAAGCTTTGCTTTAACTTCCTGAAATTTGCGCCGCTCTTCCTGTACCATGGGTGTGAAGTCAAGATAGATTGTGAATTCGTTACCATCACATACGAGCTTGTTGGAAGAGCGAGCTGCTCGTAAAGCCGCATCTCTATCCCTGTAGTTTAACAGACGGGCTATGATAGGCCTCGGCTTCATGCCCGGTTTGGGCACCGGTCCCAGGGACCTGTGCGCCCTCTCCACTATAAACTGGGGGGAGAATGCTTCCGATCCCACTGCATTCCTCAACAGGCGTTCCACATATTCCTCCATTCTACCCACATTGGTGGACTCCGGAATTCCAACTATGCGTATGTTATTACGCCGGCTTCTCGCTTCCAAATCCTCATTCTTAGCCGCTATGGTGGGCAATAAGTTATCCATTCGTGCTAGTCGTGTTGTATGTTGTCCGGAGGTGTCTTCGACATCCGATACCCGTTGTTCCACTTCCGTCAACCTCCCCTCATGGACCTCCAATTTGTGGACTACAGCATCCATACGGGACGACATTCTGTCCACCTTGTCCGCGATGGTCGCGAATCCCTGGCCCATTTCACGAAGAAGTTCCTGGGTATCCGTGGAGGTGGTCACCTGGTTATCAGAGGGATTGTTAGCCTCTATCTGTTTCTGAGATTCTGGGCTGGTGCGATTCGTCCTCTTAGCGGCATCAAACGTAAGCTTCGGTTGCCGCGTGTCAGGCCGACCCATCTTAGCAGCCCAGCAAAGGCGGGTGAATCCATGAATTGGAAGACAGCAAGAGTCGTTCCGCCTAAGCAATTCCACTGTTCAGCAGATCAAGCCGTGGAACTCCCTCCCACTAGCCGCACTCCGATATGGGGCAGCACCTGCGTACGTGGTAGGGGAGTGGGGGGGACATGGGCAGCAGGCGCAGGTAGGCGATTGTCGCTATCCCCGGGCACAGCACACCCCTCGGCGTGGAACCTGGCAGTCTTCCGGTAATACAACGGTGCAGCCGTCCCTCTGAGCAACACTCAGGAGCTTGCCACCAAAATGTCAGCTGTCATAGGACGGGCGTTTGTCGTGCAGGAGTATATGCCAGGCGGGGGTAAGAAGCAGGTTCCCCAGTCGAATTTTAGAGGTGTGGGCCCAGATTCTCGAGGATTGAGGGAGTGTGCACCGCAGTTACGTGTTGCGACCAAGCTCACCCCAGGCACACACGTCGCATAGAATGAGGTCCAGTACCCCCTTAGCAATCCGGGAAGTGAGCTTATGTCCCACGCAATGCCAGGGTGGGAGGGTTATGGTATGGCGAGAGTTTGCAGCCCCGGCCCCCAGCCAGCAGCCCTCGCAACCCAGCGCTCACACGCAGGCTCAGGACGAGGTGCTATGGCCGGGGCGGTGGTTTTCACTGCCGGTGGTAATGCCTCAGGTAAAGTCCACTTATGCGCAATGCAGATGCCCAGCGGGGTGGCCCTTGCATCGAAGGCTAAGAGAGTCGGGGCTCCAGAGGGTCCAATGGCAGCAGGGCCCCTTCCCAGAACTGGCCGGTATTCTTGATGGGGAGATGGCAGGGTGGGAGTCGTGCTCCGCAGAGTCAGGCCGCGCCGGGTCAGCAGAAACAGTAGGAAAGCCTTCAGTTGCCCTCGGTAAGCAGGAGGGACAGGATAGTACCTGCTGCACTGGCAGTGTCCTTCCGTGAGGGGAAGACCGGGTCCGCTGTCCTTCACCGCCGAGTTTTCGCAGTCCTCCGGCGTTTTCGCGCCTTTCAGGGCCTAGTTGGCGCTCGCGAAGCCCCGACCTCGCGTCCGCAGGCAGGCCGTCCGGGCGTGCTGGAGTCTCCGGCAGCAATCCCCGCTGCACATTAGGATGTCTCTACCGGTGGCATACAGCATCCGATCCGCTCCAAACCTGCACCGGAGGCTCCGCGTACTCCCCTGAGCAGGCGAGGGCAATTTCAGCCCGATCAGTCGCCGATAAGAGGATAGATTACAGGATATTGGTCGCCAGGATGTGAGAGGCTTACAAAGAGGCTTCCATGCACAAGTGCGCCACCTAGCGCCCGTTCACAAGAGGTCCTTAACGTTAAATTAGCCCGGATCCACAACGAGCTCTTCAATGGGCTGAAAAGGTTTTTCATTAATACCAAGCAAGCTAGGAAGTTTCCCAAGCTTAAACCAAACTTATGGTATAATGATTAGTGTAGGCTTGCACATAAAGCTCTAGTGGTAGCCATCACATCAAGGAACCACCCCAATATCCAACAGTCTAGAACATCTTATAAATCCACCTTAAGAAAGGCAAAGAGAGATTGGGACGAGGGGCGCTGGCAGGACCTGCTACTAGCATGCAAAGGCAGGAATATGACCGAGTTCTGGGACCTGATAAAATGGGGAAATGGGCAGAGGTCGATTGTCCCAATAAACAATGTGGAACCACAGCAGTGGGTTGCCTTTTTCGAAGCCCAGTTCCAGAAGGGCACGGACAGTGAAACCCCCGCCCTGCATATTACTCCAGACGCCCCCTTGTTATTTAGTACTAAAGAGGTTGAGGCAGTCTTGAAGATCATCCCAAGTGGTAAGGCTCCTGGGCCTGATTGTATTCCAGCCGATCTATTCAAGCAGGACCCCGATCTCTGGATTCCATATATTATGAATTTAATTAATTCATTAGTAGGGGGAGCACCAATTCCTGCATCTTGGTCTGGTGCGGAAATCATCCCGATCTACAAGAAGCGTGATCGTTCCGTTCCCGCCAACTATAGGCCCATAAGCCTCATCGATGCATTTCAAAAAATCGTAGCACGAGTCCTACTGGGTAGGATCCAGTGTTGGATGTTCAAAGCGAATATCTTAACCCAATTACAGGCAGGGTTTCGGGCCCACATGGGGACCCTGGACCAAGCCTTCAGATTTGTCCTGCTCTATTGGAAGGAGGTCCTGTTGGGTAAGGGTATGATCTTCGCTGCTTTCGTGGATTTAAAATCCGCGTTCGACCTAGTCCCAAGATCTAAACTGTGGGATGTCTTACTAGGATTAGGGATGCCCAAGGAATTGGTCGGCTTTGTGGTAAGACTCCACAGTTCCAACTACGCCCAGGTCCGTTGGGGGAAACGGGGGGAGGTTTCTGAGAAATTCATAGTGGGGAAGGGCGTCCGTCAAGGGTGCGTGCTGGCTCCCACCCTATTCTCATTATTCATAAATGGGGTGGTGCAGTACATTGATAATTACCCTATGCTAGCTGGCAAAAGGGTGCCCCTGCTCAAGTTCGCAGATGACACCTTGATTTTATCTAAGACGAGACAGGGGCTACAGTTGGCTCTGTCTCGCTTTGAGGAATTCTGCTGCGATCATGAGCTTGTGGTAAACGTAGAGAAGACTAAATTTATGGTACTTCATGGGGCCAGGTCTGTCACATCAAGAGTTTTCATGAGCGGAAAGCTCTTGGAGCAGACCAAAGGCTTCACCTACTTGGGTGTTAGCTTTGGCGAAAAATTGAGCTGGTCTCCCCAAGAGAAACTACTAGCGCTGAAACATTCTCAGTTAGCAGGAGCATTGATAAAGGAACATAGGCAGTCACAACCCAAGCCTATAGTCCCTGTTGTCAAAATGTACTCCACGAAAATCATCCCCGCAATTTTATACGGGGCTGAGATTTGGGGATCTAGTAACTTATCCTATCTAGCATTAGCCCAGAATAAATTTCTAAGTTTAATTGTGGGCCTCCCCAAATCTACCCCGCGTATCCCCCTCCTGTTAAACCTTGGCTGTCATGCAATTGAGGATATTGCGCGGTATAAGATGTTGGCTTTCTGGAGAAGGCTCTGGATCACTCCAGAATTAAATTTATTTGCAAGGGGCCTGACTGAAGTAAGGGGACTGGATCGTTCGAACAAGATTACATGGTTAACTAGTATTAAAATTATGCTCACTGACATGGGGATAAGGGATCTGTGGGATAGTCCAGAGTCTGCAGAATTCCCACCAAAAGCAATATACAGAGCAGCATATTGGAACCTAATTAAAATTAGGAGGTATTCAGCTTTGACTAGCTCATCCCTGTCTAGAGATTTTTGCGAGCTTAAAGATGAACCATGTATGGAAAGCTATTGGGATCTAATAACGAAACCCAGAGACCGTAAGCTCTACCACCAGTTCCGAGTTGAGACACTTCCGCTTAGGGAGTTTACATGTAAATGGATACCTGGCTTTGGAGATAAATGCCCATTTTGTCCGGATTGTATAGAAGATATTGATCATCTTCTATACGTCTGCCCTGCCTACCAGCAACCCCGAAGTAGGTGGCTAAAACCCTTATGTAGATCCCTGGGAACTAGCTCTGCGCTAATTGCTAAAAGGTTATTGAAAACTGGCTGCAATAACATCGCAGTCATAGGGGTGGCTAAGTTCCTGAGCTGGTCTTGGGCCCTTCGGGAGAAAAACGGGGGGCCTTTATAGCTAGTATAGATATTCCTGAGTATGGCATGGTATGATATAGAAATGTACTGGTTTTTACTTTTTGTTGATTGTAGATAGATGGAAAGTCTTGTGCGTGTGATATATTTAATTCTGTCTTAATTAATTGTTTTTAAAATTGTAAATATAGGTATTAATATTTTTACTTTGAAAGGCAAATTTGTAATGACAGATCTTATGGTGTAACTATGGTTGCGCCCAGCTGTATAATGTATTTTATTTTAAATTCTTGTCTTTTAAGATGAATAATCGCAATAAAGACTTTTTGAATTGAAAACTAAGTTTCTTGCTCGTGGTTATCCACATAGATTGGTCCGTGAGTCTTTTAAAAGAGCACGATTTTATGATCGTGATTGCCTCCTACAACCCAAATCCTTGGCTACCAAAAATCAATTGGTATGTATCAGTCAGTCAGTCAGTCAAATTAACTTTATTCGATTCGATAAAAAATCATACAAAGGACATAGAAAAACGTATTACATACAAGTAAAATACAATTAAACAATTTCATTTCAATCGAATATCTTATGACGTGGTGTTACAATAAAAACAGTGTTTAAAAATCAATAAAACCAATAAAAGCAATTTATACAGAGGGAATTACAACATTCTTGCGTCTTCTTGATCTAGCCGCTGCCACTAGAAAATTTGCCATGGAGAATGTAATATGTATATTTTTCAGTGATTGTAGATAAAACATGGCTGGTCTCACCTGGGAGAAACCAGCGTCCCTCAAAACAGGTAACAGGTATTTTTTTCTCTGATCAGAGAAGAAATCGCAAAACATAATAAAGTGCATGGTGTCTTGAACTGAAAAATTGTCACAAGTACAGGGTGGTGCTAGCTCTGGATTTATCCAAGAAATAAAACTGCCCAAATAAAAGTGGATAAGGTTAACAGGAACCTGTGAAATGGGTTAGTGACAAAACATAAATATGGTTCCAGTGCAGGGGGGTGAACTAACAAATAATGACGTCTAACTGTGGGCTTTAACAATTCTGTTTCTTCTCGAATCAATCTTTCCCTTTACATGAATTGTTTTTTAATAACAACCACATCCTGTTTTGTAATACCAGAGGGGTCAGTAAATAATTCTGGTCGACCCAGGTCCAAGAAAGATTTTTTTTAAATAGGCCAGCCATGGGATTGTACTACTATGCTCCAGACTCATGACATCCTTCATAATCAGGTGATTTAGATTCAATTCTGTATTTAGCCATGTATTGAGCCAATATGTTATGGGCGCCAATCTCAGCCTATCCTGAACATAGTCCAAGCCTACCTCTGCATGAGTGGAAAAAGTTGGCGTTGATTGAGGAAGGCACAAAAGAGAACGTAAGAATCTATTTTCTGCCTTCTGAATTTTATCCAAGCATACGTAGCCCCATAAAGGCGCGCCATATAGTGCCACAGGAAGGGATTTACTGTTATACACCTTTAGGATGGCTTCCATTGGTCTATGACCCAGTCTTTTGGCGAAACCCAGGATGGCCATTGATGTCCTTGTCACCGCTAGGCTTTTGGCCCGCACCTGAGGTCCCCAGGTGCCCTTGCTGTCAAAAAGCACGCCAAGGTAGGGGAAAACGGGGACTCTAGAGACTACCTCTCCTTTACACCAAAATGTTTTCACCATGGCCCTTTTCTTATGGGGTCCGATGACCATAGTGTGGGATTTAGTAGAATTAACCTTCAAATCAAGCCGGTCCATGAAGGACCAAATGCGTCCAAAAGCTGTTGGAGGCAGACGCCAGTATGAGCTATAAGTACTGCGTCGTCCGCGTATAGGAGAGCAGGGATCTTAACTTCTCCTACACGCGGAACGTCTCTCACAGCCCCCTCTAGGTGGTTGCCTAGGCCGTTGATGTAAATAGTGAATAGCAGGGGTGCTAATATGCAGCCCTGCCTAACTTCCCGCATCGAATTAAATCGAGACGTGCATCTGCCTTCTTTTGTAACCCTCACTACAGCAAAGAGTTCCCGATGGAGTGAGGCTATGAACCCAACCAGGGCCTCATCAATCCCCATCCTCAGGAGGGTTTCCCATAACTTAGACCTGTTGACGAAATCGAAGGCCGAGGAGAGGTCCATGAACGCTAAGTACAGTGACCCCTCCTTGGCCACCGTGTACTTGGAGATCAACAGGTGTAAGTTTGCGCACTGTTCAATCGTGCCTCTTTTCTCTCTGAAGCCGTACTGGATGTCGGCCAGACTACCACAACCTTCCAGACTGTCCCTTAACCTAGCCAAAAGGACTCTGCCCAAGATCTTTATAGCAGAGTCCAAAAGGGATATAGGCCAGTAGCACCCCGGGTCATCCCTTTGGCCCTTTTTAAATATGGGAACTATTGTGGAGGTCGCCCATGTGGTTGGAGGTGGGGTACTGTTTGCTGCTATAAACACGTTCGCCAGGATACCGGCCCATAATTTCGGCAAATGTATATAAAAGTCAGCCGGTACCCCGTCCGGGCCAGGGGCTTTATTCCTAGTGGTTGCGCGGATTGCTTTCTCAACCTCGGCACTATTAAAGTGCAGAGGCATGGCCTCTGAAAGGGACATGTTAAGTGGGTGGGTGGTGGTGCCGCTAACTCCATAAACTGAACTAAAATGTGCCAACCACTTATCATCTGGGATGACGCAGTCTGTATCTAGGTTGGATGACTCAGAGAAAGAAGGGTGGTTAATTACAGCCCAGAATTGCCTGCTATCCCGCAAGATGTTGGTGGAGATTAAATTTTCCCAAGCCTCCTGTTTGATACAATCCTGTCTACTCTTAATAGCTTTCCTATAATCTTTACGCAAAATTGCAACCAAAGCCCTGTCCCTAGGATTTGCTTTAAGAGCCGATTTTAGGAATTTAAGGGCTTTAGAGCAGGAAGGATCAAACCATCGACAATGTTTAAAATCTCCCTTCCTACATTGAACCGTGAGGTTAGAAGAAACTTTACTGCATATTAATTGAAAGGCTTCAACGATGTCATGGCCGTGTGAGGATGGGTTTTGGCAGATCGTGATCTGGTCCTTTATCTGCGGACCAATGTCAGTATAAAAATCAACGGGAACTACATTCGCCCACTTCAGCCGTCTGCCCTTGTCAGTTAAACGTAAAGCAGGTCCAGGACTGACCTGTCCCGGCTTGGGGCCCATTGAATCCCCCCAAGCTGCCACCAGGAGGACAGGATTGTGATCACTGAAGGGGGAGGAGACAGTACGATAAGAAATAGTTCTGTTGAGGATAACAGGGGTCACAAAAATGTAATCAATGATAGTCCCAGGCATTGATCCCTTAAAAGTTGGTATTCTAGATTCCCCCTCCCTCATCTTAAATTCAAAAAGGTTGAAGTTGGCCAGGAGATCTTCCAATTCTTCACCTGCCTTGGTGTGCTCTAAATGAGGGCCCTCCAGGTCCAATGTCTCCATGCAATCAATTTGGCCACAACTAAAATCACAAGGATGAATGTTAAAATCGCCCATTAACAGGAGGTCATAGCTAGTATGGGTATTTTGACTGACTGAGTTTAAAAACAAATCCAATCTGGCAATATTGTCACCACCATAATCCTTATTAATAGAGTTATAAAAATTAATGAACAGGGTGTTCTTCGAGGGGCTAATTTCCCTTTCTACAATTAAACAGTTCGGGGAGTCATGTTTAATCTGCTTCAGTGACCCCTTGAGATCAAGTGAAAAAAGAGTCAGGAGGCCCCCCCTTGCTCTACCCGCATTACTAGGGCTTGCCGCTACGGCAAAACCTACGAAGCCGTCCAACCAAAGTCGGGACGTCGTGTCCCACGTTTCCTGCAAAGCAATGACGTTGTAATCTGAAATAAAGCTAACCCATTCAATGTATCACATTCAACAATAATAATAATAATAATAATCCACATTTGTATAGCGCACAATCACTCGTTAGGGTCTCTAGGCGCTGGGGGCCGTCGGGAAGATTAAGCAAGCTATTGCCCAGAGTCGCATGGTGCTGGGCTAACCTGCCGCCGGAGCCGGGGATCGAACCCTGATCCCCAGATTCCAGCGTCAGTCGCCCTGGCCGCGGCGCCACACCTCTCCCCCAATAACAATGAACAACAAAGTTCGCCAGATTGCCAATTCTAATTGACATATTCTTAATAGCAATTTAGAAGAACACAAAAAGATGCCTAAACCGATGTATGCTCACAGAAGAAATGAGAATATAAAGGACTTTGTCACCAGGTGTAGATTAATTGAAGGATTACCATTCATTCAGAAGACCATTGATGGCAGCTCACCTATCACTGGCACATACAAATGTATGAACTGTAAAGCTTGTGAAAATGCAATAGTTGGCACCAGCTTCACATACCAGGGTCATATTATCCGACCTCGCAAGTTTTCCAATTGTAAGACCAAGAATGTGATTTATTTGTTGGTCTGCCCTTGCGGTCTTGGGTATGTAGGTGAAACTGCTAGATCCTTTTGTATCCGTCTTACGGAACATCGCTCAGCGATTCATACTTCCAAAATGAACGCCCCACTAATTAAACATTATCTAGAATGTCATCACAATTCTAACGAAAAAATGTAGTTCATCATTGAAAAGCTTGATGAAGTAGGCACTACCAAAACTGAGGAAGTTCGTAAAAAACGAGAGGGGTTTTTACCTTGGCATCCAATAAAAAAGGCTTCAACAATGAAATTCCGTGGGAGAACGCTATAAAATACAATAATAAATAAGCAACCTCGACCCTAAGTTGTTACCAGAGTAATTCTCATTGGGGTTTCTGTGTTCATTATTATTGGCTGAACCGCTGGGACTCATCTGTTTTTCAGTCCTCTGGTTGTATTTGCTGTAAGCATTCTTATTATTCTTTTTTTTTGTTTTTATTTTAGCCGCATTGTATGCTGACTACTTCACCTACACTGTATTTTGTTATTCCTTCTTGTAGACTGTCTTATTGACAGCCTTTTCGCCCAATTTTCTTTAAGGGCAGCGGTGTAGTGTTTCCGCGCATTAATTGGCCATAGAGCTTCGTACTTCATTAGCTAGAATGCCCCCATTACATGTCATTAAGTCCATGAGTCCCTGTGGGTAAGCGTCCTTGCACTCCAAGCCAATCATAGAGTTGTACACTTGCGCTCCAGCCTACCATAGAGTTGTGCACTTAACGCACCAGAATGTCTCGATTACGTGTATCCGCACCACCGAGCTTTTGCGCTCGGCACGTTTTGGTGCGTTTTTCCCTTTAAAAACTCCTTGCATTCGGCGCTCCTGTGTTCCCATACTTCGCAATGGATTCGAGGCGGAAGCATATTTTCGGGGCAGCTTGTACGTATTATACCTGCCTTTCAATGCCCTATTAGTCTGTATGTTTAAGCTTTAGCATTTTAGGGGGTTATTGTATTTGAGCCGTGGCTCTGTGCCGCAAATGTTCCGCAATATTGTTGCTACATCCGGGGTGACTTGATCGCCATTTCTAGTACTCTACTTAAAAAATCTCTATCTTTGCGCACATTACCAGTTCTGTGGGGTTATTAGTGTTGTAGGTCTAGTTGGTATTTGGGCTTCCTGCCCATTGGTCACTTAACACGCTCGAGCCACATAATGTGTATGTATTTAAGTGACGTTATCCTGTCTCTGCGGCAGTGCTGTTCCGTGACTCTGCGCAGTCACTACTTCCCCAGGCAGGCTCTTATTATTGAGAATAAACTTACCAGAGAGCAGTGACCGTTTCCGTGTTTTATTACATTAAACAGTCACTACAATTGGCAACGAGGGATGGGACGAGTATTATTCAGAGCTTGCAGTGTGAATTTTCTTCAAGGAGCTTTTTCTTCATTTTGAGGCAAGTGTTCAGTTTTTCCTTTCAAATAAGGAAACATTCCGTATAAATTAATTCTGCCTCTTTCCTTCTTATTGAGCTGTTCGTGTTTGAAGCTTAAGAATACAAATCTTGTCGATCGTGTGAGGAGTTTAGAGAATTGCGGGAGTCGGTGCAGCTGAACAAAGATATCTGACAGGCAAGTATGGATGTTTGTTTTGTGGATATTAACTGTTTACATACACATAAAATGATCCACATATGTGTTGCAGCTTGAACATTGGAGATATGGCAGTTCGGTGTAATCGTGGTTGCTGAGGTGAGGGGCTGACGACCGTTGAAATCGTTCGTTGACAGTTGTTAACTCTCAACTGTCAAGTCGCAGCTGACGCACGTACGCCATCCGGGTTCTCCGATGGTCATATTAGAATCATCTGATTGCTCGAGCTGCGTGAGTACGTCATTGCGCATTGACGTAAGTACGCAAAGCCATTTTGGATCGGCTTTTCTTTCATCAGTATCGTGTTTCCTTCGATGTAGTGAAACTGTTTGATTTTGGCATTTCTTCAAGACTAACAACAAGTGAAGTTAGAAGGTAAACAAGTGTTTATACATGTACAAGGAAGTGTTTAAGTTACAAGGAGTCAAACAATTCTTTTCCTTGTGACTTTTAATCGGAAAATTCACTAGATTGTTTAAGGTGCAAGGAGTCAAACAATTCCTTTCCTTGTGACTTTTAATCGGAAAATTCACTAGTTTGAAAACTTACAGCATTCAAATTTCTACAGCAGGCTAGTTTTAATTGTACATTATAATTTTGCCATTAATGTGTTCTTCTCACTTCTCATTATAGTCTATAAAACGGTAATTTTACTGCATCAAAATTGATTTTTTTATTTAAGAAGGGGACTTTAAATGAAGAAAAAGTTATGGCCAGTGAAAATAATTGTAATGCTCCAGCAAATTTCCTTGATAATCCAGGCAAACCAGTAATGAAATGGAGAAACTGGTACAGGGCTTTTGAGAATTATCTTGTTGCAATTAATGGCAAGAAATACGAGCCTGAACGCAAAAAAGCAATTATTTTTGGTCTTCTTGGTTTTGCTGGGCAAGAAATGTTTGACAGCCTTCCAGAATACGAGCCTGAACCGGGACAGTTTATTCCCCTAGATGAATTTCAGGAGGCTGTGAAAAGACTAGGGAAGCAGTTCGATGAACAAGAGAACATTATGGTTGGCAGACATCGCTTTGCGATGAGGAAACAGTCAGAGACAGAAAATGTAGAAGAGTATTTTGGGAGTTTGAGGGTTTTAGCCACCAAATGTAGTTTTGGCGAATTAGTTGATGTATACATACGTGATCAATTTGTATTTCAATGTTTCGAGCGCAAAATTCAGGAGCGGTTGCTTGCTTGTAAGAATCCTACGCTGTCAGAAGTTATCGATATTGCCAAGGGTATCGAACGTTCACTTGAGGGCAGAAAGAGAACAAATGAATCTTCAAATTCAAATGTTTCGTTGGTTAATGACAAAAGAAAGAAAGAATTTGGGACAGTTATTCATACAGGTCAAATTATAATTATAATTCTTCCCATGTTGTTTGTTTTAGATGTGGTTCATATAACCACAAAGCAGATTCTTTGAATTGTCCAGCAATTGGAATGAAATGCACCAGATGTCAAAGGTAGGCCATTTTGCAAGTGTGTGTGGGAATTTTGGACAAAAGCGCAATGTTAGAACTAAAATTAATATCGTTGACGACTTTAATGAGGATATGTGTTCCAATATTGTTTTAGCTCTAGGAGATTCAGACAAAGAGATTAAAGGTCCCTTAGGAGTTGCTCACGTGGGAGAGGTTGAACTCAGTATTATGGCGGATTCTGGGTCGCCCATCACAATAATTTCCGACAGAAAGTATTTGAAGTATTGGCCCAATGTGGATCTGTTGCCCTCTGATGTAAACCCAAAGGCATTTGAGGAATTTGACATTAATATGTTCGGGTTTTTCGAAGAAGTGTTAAACATCAAGGGTAGATGCATAAATACTTAAATATATGTAGCAGAAAGAGGAAGAGATATTGTAGGATGGAGAGATCTTGCAAAATTGAAAATAATTCTCAAACCCGGATCAGATGACCCCATTGTATTAGATGAGGGTTTCATTTCTCTTGTTTCTATTTCCTCATAATCCTGTAATGATTTAGCAGCAATTTTGAGTAAGTATGGCCCACTTTTTGAAGATCGTATAGGATGTGTGAAGGGTTTGTTCACAAAATCATACTAAAGAAAAATGCTATTCCTATCAGGCACAAAGTTAGGCCTGTACCATTGTCGGTTCGTGATGAGTTACGAGTTTTATTGGAAAAGCTGGTCAGTGAAGAAGTGATAGAACCGGCTGATTCAGCAGAATGGATTTCTGGGATCGTTTTAAGTAATAAAAAAAAGTGGAGAGTACCGTCTATGTGCCAATTTAAGGTGAATAGAAATATATTAGTGGATTGTTTTCCTCTTCCAAACATCCAGGAAATATTAGCTAATACTGCTGGTTCTAAATATTTTTCTCTCATCGATCTTAAATCGGCATACCACCAGGTTAAACTGGATGAGGATTCAAAGCTTTTAACTACTTTCGTCACACCACTAGGTGCTTACAGGTATTTTTGCTTACCATTCGGACTGGCATCTTCTGCCAGCGTTTTCCAGAAGCTTATGGAAAACATGTTCGGAGAGCTAAAAGGAGTACAAAAGTTTCAAGATGACATTTTGATTCATGCAGATACGGAAAGTAAGCACAATGTTATTTTAGAAAAAGTGTTGAATGAGTTGCAGGTGAGAGGTATGACAGTGTCTAGAGACAAATGCAAATTTTTGAATTCAGAAGTGGATTATTTGGGACATGTTCTGAGGGCTGAGGGAATCAAACCCAAATTGAATTTGATAAAAGCTATTACTGATGCACCTAATCCTTAGGGTAAAGACTCATTGAGATCGTTTTTAGATCTCGGTGAGTATTACTCACGGTTTATTGAGAATTATTCTGGTGTGGTTGAGCCTTTGAGGGTACTGTTGCGCAAAGGCAAACATTTTGAGTGGAATGAACAGCAGGATAAAGCTTTTAAGAAGATCAAAGTAGCAATTGTTAATGCACCTATGTTGAAACCATACGATGCTAATGGTGTGAATATAATTACAGTTGACGCAAGTTCAGTTGGAATTGGGGCTGTGTTTGCGCAAAAAATTGGTAAGCACACTCACACTGTAGATTTCATTTCACGCAGGTTGAACGACACAGAAAGAAATTACAGCACCATGGAGAGGGAGGCTCTCGCCTGTGTATGGGAGTTTGAATTGATTACAGACCATAAACCTCTCACTTTCATGTGCGACGGATATGGCAAAGGCAATGGAAAAGCATCAGCTAGATTGGTGAGGTTATTGGCTAAATTGCAGGAATTTAATTTTACAATCAAACACATTGCTGGTAAATCCAATATCAGAGCAGACTTTCTATCTCGCTTACCTACCGAAAGTTCAGAAATACAAAAAGAAGATGATACTGAATGTGTTGTGTCTAATGTTGAAATTGTACAACAAGCTAATTTGATTGTTTCAGAAAAAGAATGGGTGGATGCCATGAGTAAAGATTCAGTTATGTTAAATGTTAAAAGGTACATGTCTACATCTTGGCCACCGGTTCGAACTCTTCCGTCTGATTTGAAAACATTTTTGCATGTTGCTGATGAGTTGATCATTTTCAAAGGTTTTCTTGGAAGAGGAGATTTATTTGTTACCCCCTCTACCATTAGAAGCAAATTAATTGCAGTGGCGCATAAATCACATTTAGGAGCTACTATGACAAAAAGAATACTTAAGGAACACTACTGGTGGCCCGGGATGGACCTTGACGTCAATCTTTTTGTTGAAAGATGTGATATTTGTATCAAATCTGACAAACATTGGAAGCTAAGGACTCAAGAAATGCAACTTGTATCGATTCCCAACTCTGCGTGGTTCAAAATTGCAATAGACATGGCTGGTCCATTTCAACTACTCGGTCATGATTCTAGATTTTTAATTGCAGTGAGTGATTATTACTCTAAATGGATTTATCACAAGTTTGTCAGTACAATAGACTCTGATGCTGTCATAGACTTCCTTTGTTCTTACTTTTCAATAGAAGGGAATCCTCGAATCAGCGTTTCCGATAACGGGAAACAGCTAACTTCAAACAAAATGACTAATTTTTTCAATCTACATGGCGTCCGCCAAGAGAAGACTCCATTGTACTCCCCAAGATCGAATGAACAAATTGAGAGGGTCAATCGCTTCCTCAAGGATGGAATTCAACTAGCGTTAGCATCCAAATTACCAGTCAAAGACTTTGTGCAAGAAAGAGTTTTCTCTTACAATACCACGCCCAACAGCGCCATAGGTTTTTCCCCTTTCTTTTTAATGAGAGGAAGAAGAGGTGACAAAGACATTGTTCCTAAGTTTGATATTTCAGAAGGCACGTTGCCTTCAGCTATTGTTGTTAATGACGATCAGTTGCAGGTAAAAAGGAAAATAGTGGATTGTCAGTTGAAATCCAAGTAGTATCATGACAAAATACACAGGGCAATTAACAAGTAGTTCAGCAAGGGCGATTGGGCTTTAGTCACTAAACCGAGTGGTCATCTCAAGGGAGATACTAAGTTCCTTGATCCCGAAGAAGTTGTTGAGGTCTCTGATAGTGCAGTGCACCTAAAACATACTGGGTGGCGTAACAAAAGAGATGCTGTAAGGCTTGACAAAAGCCAGGTTGAGTTATGGCACAGATGGAGGAAAGAAGATGTTGATGTGAACAATGAGTATTCTTGGTTAAGTACTTACTCCTGTGAAAACGAACAAGCTTGTTCTACCCAAGTAGATGATATGTGTTTACCTAGTAACATGGTTGGTGAAAATTATAACATGGTTGTAAAGGGTTGCAGTGATACAAGAAGTCCCACGGACAAGCTCCAGTTTCATGACACCGCGTTTGCCCAACGTGGTAGTATAGGCGTCCTGCCTAGTCAGGCATCCACCTCAGCTGCTCCCGAGTCCTTCCACTCCACCAGTGTGCAGGGTGGTTGGGAGGGCACCTGTACCAAGTTTGGCAGAATATCCAAGTTGCCCAGTGCTCTTAGAGAATACAAATTAATGTAATTTTTCCCTTGGTCACTTAACACGCTCGAGCCACATAATGTGTATGTATTAAAGTGACGTCATTCCGTCTCTGCGGCAGTGCTGTTCTGTGACTCTGCGCAATCACTACTTCCCCAGGCAGGCTCTTATTATTGAGAATAAACTTACCAGAGAGCAGTGACCGTTTCCGTGTTTTATTACATTAAACAGTCACTACAATTAGTGTTACCCATTGACAGCGAGTTTTATCTTTTCAACTTTATTCTTGTTTTTTGGATATTAAATCTGGTTTCATTTTACATCTGTTTCTGTTGCTAGCGCCACATTCATCTTTTCGGTTCTTAGTAATTGTATGTAGTATCGTTCTAGATTAAATCCTTAGGCACCCCTGACGGTCTACATCCGTTTTACATCTCTGCAATCATTTCTTTGTACCTGGGATCTACATCATTAATTTTAAGACCCAGGTAAACTATATCAGTGGGCGTACCTACCTATTTTTAATATGTGTTCCATGGTATGATTTGAAGCCTCTTAATTTTTTATTTCCTTTGTGCATTTCAGTTCTACCTGCAAATCCGCTGTTTGCTTTTAAGTTCTCCGACAGAAGAGAATAAGTTCCTCATAGTGGGTTGGGATTCTATATTTATTGATGTTTTGGGCTCACACGTCTATTTACGTGCCCCTTACTCTATACCGGGAGTAACCAAGGTTCCAGGTAATTGAATATACATTCTGTATATTATATACCAGCTATTCGCTTGATGGAACATAATAGGTTTCATACATATATATGTTCTTTTAGATTCCTTATCATGGCGTAGTGACCTTTTTCTTTACCCGGTCATACATCCTCGATTGGGCATTTCCAAGTTAATGACAGGTAACCATCAATCACTTTTGGTAATTGCTTTCTTCCGATATTTCATTTACTACAAGTTCTAAAGGTTTCTTCTTGCCTTTCCGGTTTTTGTTCAGTTATAGCTACATCAAGCACTTAAGCACCTGCTGTTTACTTCCCGGAGGCTCTTATATTTGACCTTTTCTGGTAAGCATTGCATTCATTTAAAACACAGATCTTAAATCTTGGTTTGCACTCATTACCTATGTTTCCTATCACGTGACACTTGCTGATTCTTTATCTCATGTTGTCTACTCTTTTTCTGTGCACCATATATATATCTTTGCCACTCATCTAGGGCTTTTTCTTGGTATTTCACTGTCTGCGGCCTTTTCTTTGCCATTCCCTGCACTGCTTGGTGTATTATTCTATGGCCATGGTTTTTTGGAACACCCCAAAATGTTTGTAATGTTCACTATGTTTTATATGTGACAGACTCAGTGTACTGTATTGTATTTACAATGACATGTTATATGATATGTTTATAATTTTTTTATATATACAGAAATTCAAGTGGTTTCTCCTGAAGAAGGCGTGGGAAACACTCCGAAACACTCGTAGAGATTGTCATACTTATCTACTCATATTGAGTGACCCTTATATTATTTTATTATCTGCTGTCCCCTTTTTTTGAAAATGTACGTAACAATCGATTTTTAACTATGATCAAATTGTGTTTGGTTAGGTAACTGATGTTATAATGTTCGTTCTAAAATCAAGATATATATATGTATGAACTAAATGAAATGAAATGTTTTTAACTGTTTTTTCGTTAGTACACTGAGTTTCTGTCTTTCAACCCGAATGTGTGAGACCTGATTTCAGACAGGTGTTAAGTTGCCTAAGAATTGTTACCACTTAAAGCATTGTTTCCCTGTCCTAGGAACTTCTTTTAGACTCAGGGGGTCCCTTTTTGACAATTTTGAATGCAAAAGTACCAACTCAATTTTCTGAGTCCACCACAGATCAAGTCTTAAAATCACCCTTTAAGGCACAATATCAAAATTTATCACACCCCGGAATCACCTCTGACTGCATGGGTACTAATCATTCAGAAATCCATCAAATCCAAACTGTGGGCTTTTAAAAATTAATTCAGATGCTTGCTGTAATCAGGCCATAGGCCTGGTCAGCCAAATTGACTGTTGTGCTCAATATCACTCTTAAAGCCAATACAACATTTTGAATCATGAAAATATACTGAAATTGTTGTTTGCTTTCGATGATTTGAAAGGTGTCACTTCTAGGGAATTATTGAGCATAGAATTGAAGCACAATCTATGTTCTTCCTTTGACTTTGCACCTACAATATGGATATCTCAGGAGATTGCAAACCTGATCTGATCAAAGGGAAACCAATTTGCTGACTGGGGTATTATACTTGAGTCAGTTAAACAGAAGACATATCCATCTATCTAGAGAAACTCACATGTAGTGCCCACTTCAGGAGTAACAGTTTTTGGAGGATCCCCATGAAAATAATTTGATTTTGTCAATAATGCGTCAAATGCTGTGTACCACTCAATGATAAAAATAGCTATTGGAGAAGGAACATGGCGGCCGTTAGCTAAGCGGTTGCAGCTCGGTTCCCTGGATGCAGGCGTGATTAAGGTTCTGAATTCGGCGTGGGATTCGGCATAATTGAAGCAGCTTACCCCCCCTGGACGTTCCTGGCGAGTGGAGTGGTTGGAGGATCAAGGGGGATTGGAGTGGATGGGCGTAGGAGCGGAGCGGCGGGACCCGGCGAGGGACGCGGGGGAGGCTCCGTGGCTTGGAGGCGGCGTCGGCGTTCATGGAGGCGTCGGCGGGAGGTCCTGTCGAACGCGCTGGGAGGAAGCAGCTCTAGCGAAAAGGAGACGCGATTCCACCCGCAGTTCCCTGGGGGCGTTTGGAGTGCACGTAGCACTGAGGAAGAGAGGAGATGTTGCTCTGATTAGAGGAGAGACATCGTACCAGGGCAAAAGTGGCAGCAACAAGGGGGGTACGTTCAGCGCTGTTGATGCAACGAAAACCAATCAGCGCTTTTAGAGTGAGTACAGAGTTTTGTGTGCAGATAGAATTTACAGCTGTAAAACAAATAACTGCTACTGTGGAGAGACATCACAGGAACTATATCTTAAGGCACCTTTCGGAGAGGGCTGATTGGGCTGATCGAGCTGGTCTATTCAAGTTAGTGGAGTTGTCTAAACTGAAAACATCGGATAAGTTTGTTGCCACTGCATTATTACAGAAAGGGGAATGGATGGATGATGCAACTGTATGCTCAGAGGGGGCCAATGAGTGGGGGGTGTATGACCAAATAAAACCTGAGGCAGTGGAACCTGTGGAAGAGACAGTGGAATCTGTGGGGCAGAAGGGAGGCTCTGCCCAGGCAAAAAACTGTGGTGTACGAGTCAACAGGTATGCACTGAGGGCAAGGTTAATACGTGATGCCCTGCAAGAAAACTCAGGATACCCTACGAGAGTGTCCCCGCCGATTTCTACTGTAAGGTCGAGCAATAGACTAGCTAGGCAAGCTAGGCAAGGTAGAGGAAAAATTGACAGCCCGGATAACTGTCCAGAAGAAGCTGTGGCAAGAACAAGAATGCCAAAAAGGAAGACTAGAACTAAGAAAGACGTCCCCCTATATACCAAGGTCACCCCTTCACTGAAAACTTACTATAAAGTAATGGCTTCTAGTACCTCTCAGACAACATCCAAACCACTAATGCCCTCGAAAATACAGACACCCTCACTACCATTGGCCTCAACCCCCCAAATGAATGCCACAAAGCAGGGAATAGGGGCAGAGCAAAAGAACTATTCCCCCGCTAAGGGGGGCAGTGAGAATAAGAGGAAACCTGCAAAAGTATCCGTGGAAGTCCCTGTAAATATTGAGACAAACAGAGTAGTTGCAATTGAAGGGGCAGATGAAGTGGATGTAGGCGAGACTGAGACAGACAATTCAGACAATCTGTCTATACATCCAGATGTGACTCTCTCTAACAAATACTCTGTGCTGATAGATGGCAATACAGAAGAGGGGGATATACCTCATCTCAGTCACCAGTCTCCCAAAAAGCATGAAAGGCCTGAGCTGCAGGGGAGTTCAGCGCGGATTTGTACTAGTGAGTCAGTTGCCACTAAAGCGGAAGTGACATCTTCAACACTGGCAGATATCCTTCTGACTATGAAGGCGGAAATATCAAATAGGTTTACGGTTTCTGAGAACAATCAGTCTGAGTTGGCTAGCCGGTTTTTGACCTCTGAAGCAAATCAGGCAGCCATTCAGGCCTCCTGTGAGGCCCTAGCAAAAAGGCTAGACGATGTAACATTAAGGACTGAAACACTGGAGAAACAACTACCACTTATAAGGGATTCGGTTCGCTCCACGGATGAAGTAGTTGCAAAGTTGAGTGTACAAAACCGAGAATTAAAAGAGGACATTGAGAGGTTAGAGAATCATTCTAGACGGAACAATTTAAAAATACTCAATGTACCAGAGGCAATGGAAGGAGCCGATCTGAAGGGCTTTGTGATATTAATGCTCAAGGGGACTGTTTTGAAGGGGGACGAGACGGTCGATTTAACTCAGGAAATACAGAGGGTGCATCGAGACCCCTTTCGAAGAAATCTTGCTAAACAAAAGCCAAGAAAAATGTTGGTAAATTTCTTGACCTACACTGTAAAGGAGCAGATTCTCCTACAGCACTGAAAGAAAAAACAATTGCATTCAACAGCTCTAACCTGTTTCATTTTCAAATAAGGTCTGATATTTCTCATGTGACTGCCACTAGACAGTGGGAGCTGGGGAAAAGACTGGATGAATTGAATAGTTTGGGGGTCAAGGCACAACTAAAGTTCCCGGCTCATTTACGGGTAATGTGGAATAATCACATGCATTTGGTAAAAACAGGGGAAGAAGCTGATGATTCAATTTTGAGAATCAGGGAAGAACAGAGTACAAAAGGCAAATAGTAGGTGGTGAAAGGTGTATAGGTTGAGGACAGAAGTTCTCTTTTTCTCTGATTTTTGTATTAGTTTCTCTCTACTTGTAGTTAGGTCTTTCCCATTATATATTTCTATATAGGACTCAGTATGCCTGATGGTGATATGTGGTAGGACCGTAACATAAAGACCGGTGAATGACAGAACACTATAAAATTAATTGAAAAGAAAACTGCATCCAGGAGAGGGAGCTCAGCCAAATAGGCTCACCTATTGGAAGGGAGGGTTCCTCATGGGGGGTTAGGGCACAGGGGGAGTTCGTGTGGGGAGGGGGCGCAGGGGGAGCACCGGGGGGGAGCATAGGGATAAAATTAAAAAAAATACTCATCTCACTAGAGTTAAGGAATTAAGCCTGTTAGGGAATAGAAAGAGTGATGGGAGAACAAAGTATAGGGAGTAAACAAACCATTTTTATCACTTGGAATGTGAATGTATTGCGGTATCCCCGTAGACAGAGACTTATTCTAAAACAATTGGAAATATCAAGTGCTCAGATCTTTCTACTACAGGAGACCCATTTGAGTGCAGTTGAAAGTCGATCTATATTCTCTAAGGTCAAATGGATAAAAGACTTTGAGGTTTCACAGCAGACAACTCATAATAGAGGAGTAGCTATATTAGTGAAACAAGGCACCTCAGTAATAATTAGGGGGGTACATACAGACTCCTCTGGAAGATAGATAGTTGTTAAAATGTCGTTAAATAACATTGAGGTTGTATGTGCTTCTTTTTACGGCCCTAATGTGGATGAACCATCTTATCTCTTGAAACTACAATCCATATTGATGTTAGAGGCACCACCTTATATCTTGGGAGGGGATTTTAATGTACTACTAGACCCCATCAAAGATAGGTCCAATTTGAGCAAATACGTAGGGGCAACAAAGATACGGCGTGCACTACGCAATATGATCCATGATCTCGATTTGGAGGATGTATGGAGAGCTAAGCATGGTTCACTACAGGGACATACATTGTATAGTAAGAGGTCTAAACATGCCTCTAGGATAGATTATATGTTCACAGATAGGCATTCAATTAATGACATCAAGAAGGTAGAAGTGATGCCTAGTCTTTTTTCAGATCATGCTCCTATACAGTTAGTGTTTGTGAAAAGTACAATACAGACGCAGTCTAGATGGACATTAAAGAGGGCTATTTTGTCCAGTCCAGAGACTATACAATCGATCCAAGCATTTACCTCAGAATTTTTTACATTTAATATGGGGTCTACCACTCCTGATAATGTTTGGGATTCTTATAAGGCAGGGCTTAGAGGGAAGCTCCATGCATTAGTTTGTGCTAAGAACAAAATGGATGTGAGGGAACTAAGGGAAATTGAGAACAGAATAGGTCAGCTAGAGCAAGATAGGATCAATGTGCACAGTAGCGAGCATGAAAGATGAAATGGATTTAGAATCAGCTAAGCAATTGTATAGAGGGTGCTTAGATGCTAAGTGCAAAGTCCAGTGGGATGTAAGTAGGATGGATAATTTTGAATATGGGGAAAAGGCAGGAGCATTACTAGCATGGAAATCAAGATCTGACCGCGCTAGGAATGACATCAAGGAGTTAATAATCAATAATAATGGGGTTACATCAAGGAACATTGAGGATATGCAAAGTTGCCTTCTCTCTCTATTTTCAAATTTGTATAAAGATGAGGTGAAGCCGTCCATCGAAGCCATACGCACATGGCTGAGTAATAAGAACCTGCCAAAATTGTCTGAGGAGGGAAGAAATGGTTTGGATGCCCCCATAACTGCAGAAGAAATATTAGTACAGATGACGAAGATAAAAAACAAAAAAGCTGCCGGGACAGATGCACTTCCTAATGAGATATATAAATATCTAACAGACGATCTATGTTCAATATTAGAAATTATTTTCAACTCAATCTACTCACTTACAGGCATGGTCCCAAATTCATGGAAGGAAGCTATAATAGTCTTGATTTTGAAGCCTGGGAAGGATCCCCAAAGAGCGGATTCATATAGACCAATCTCCCTGCTAAATACAGATAATAAAATCTTTATAGGCATTCTGGCAGGGAGATTGGCCAAATTAACATCTAAATTAATCCATGAAGATCAGAAGGGCTTTGTGGCTGGTAGACACATTGAAGATCAAATACACCTTCTGCTGGGAAACATCGACCTTCAGTGGGAAAATCTGAACCCTTGGCTGTGGTAGCCCTCGACGCAGCCAAGGCGCTTAACAAAGTTTGTTGGAAATACCTTTGGGAAGTCCTAGAGGTAATGGGGTTTGGGCCACTATTTATAAATATGCTTAAAAGCTGCTATAGAGGTGCCTCTGCCAGGATCCTTCTAAATGGAGCATTAACATCAGTGTTTCACATTCAGCAGGGAACCAGACAGGGGTGTCCCATCTCCCGTTACTGTTCAATTTATATGTTGAACCTTTGGCTCAGGCTATTAGGCTCGACACTGTTATAACACCTTTTCAGTCTGGGCAGTATATCTCCAAGTTGGCCCTCTATGCGGATGATCTAGTTCTAAACACAAGCGACCCAGTAACAGCTATCCCTCGTATTGAGGAATTGACAGCAGAGTTCGGTGCACTGTCTGGGTATATGGCGAATAGATCGAAAACCGAGGTCATGTGTTGGAACATAGATCATTGGTTAGCAGTGGAGAGTGTGGAGTTCAGGTACCTGGGGATCTACATTGTGAGGGAATTAGATCGGATTCCCAAGATAAATCTGGATAGAACCACTAAAGAAATAGACCGTCTGTTTAGTAGATGGAGGAACCTCCCATTGACAATCTATGGGAAAGTGAATTTAGTTAAAATGGTTATTCTGCCCAAGCTTTCATACTTATTTTCAACCATACCGTTACTATTCCCTAAGAAGGATGTAAAAAAATACAGAGTAAAATTGGGAGTTTCGTGTGGGGAGATAAAGGGATACGACTAACTTGGAAAAAACGTAGAAGAAGGTTGTTAAAGGGCGGGCTAGCCCTCCCCAATATTAATCTCTATGTTGTGGCTTTTCAGTTCAAGAGTCTCCGCATGCTTCTCACCAGACCTGATGATTTATCTTGAGGTAAATTGTTGCAAGAAATGGTGAGAGTAGAAGGGCGGAATGATGAATTTTTGTATAAGTTTGGCTCTCCAAAATACTTCAAAAGGGTCCGCCTGAAGATATTAAAAACGGCTTTGGAGGTATGGTACAGAGTAAGGGTAGTCTGTGGGATTGGATACTTTTCAGCTTCATCTCCAATCTGGGACTCGCCTGGCACCCCCGACTGTCTAAATGATGTTCTGGCCATGCCCATAAAAAGAGCCGGAATTTTGAGGTGGAATGAGTTAATGGATGAGGAGGGGGTACACCCATGGGAATATCTGAGGGCGAAGGTAGGGAACGATCTATCAAGGTTCAAATATCTCCAATTAGTGTGCTGGCATACAGCTGAACGGGAGGAGACGGGGAGCAATGAGGTAGTTGAAAGGCTTAGCCAATCCCCCACATTGATACCATGAGAAATCTCAACATGGTATAAACATTTAGTAGAGGGAGAAGGCATGGGGATACCACCGGCAGAGGGGATTTGGAACAACACTGTATTGGCACTGCAGGCAGAGGACATGCTTGAACCATCTGTGAAGCTCCTATATAAATATATAAAGCCTGCCTGTCTGAAGAAGAATCACTTTTTTGTGATTAATAGGCTTCACTACACCCCCTACAAAATCGGGAAATTTGCCCCTATCCCCCCACCGAAATGCCCAAGATGTCAGGAACTAATGGCTAATGACATCCACATGTTTATTAATTGCAAAGAGCTGGATCAATACTGGAAGGAGATCGGACAGGTTTTGTCAGGACTTTTCAGTACTACAATTAAAGTAAACTCCTCACTTGTTATTTTTGGAGATGATGAACGCTTCTACCAGCAAGCTACATGTCAGGAAAAAGGGCTTCTCCTATCTTTGATACTGTTGGCAAGGAGGGAAATATGTAAAAGATGGAAAGATCGACTTCCCCCGAGCAGTGAAGACTGGCTAAAAGCATCATTCAGCATGGCTCGACTGGAATACGAAAGGGCAGAGGAGAAGCAGTCTAACATCTGGCACCCTTTAATGAGGTGGGGTAGAAACTTAAGAATGATTCGGTCACTCCAATGATTACACCATGTCCCCGATACTAAGGGGGAGGAGGTCTGGTGACCCAAGTAAAGCGTGGTCAGCTTGGCAGCGCACAGTGAGAGAGCATAGCTGTAAATGTTCCACAAAGACTTGACACGGTGAGATGAGGAGTATAAAAAAAATAAATAGCTATTGGAAGTCCATCTGCAAGAGAAACTATTCATCCGTCCATATGCAATAACATTGATAGGCCTATTATTCATGAAAAAAGGATAGTTACCAATAAGTGCTTGGCCGAACTGGAAAATACTTGGAGCAGTGCCTACTAGCCTTCGTTCATCTTTCTAATGATCAAACTTCACTCAGGTATTTGGGTCTAAGTGAACTGAAAATATGTTCATGGAATACAGCTGATAGGAACAGGTAGCTTGGAATAAGTGGAGATGATCTTCTCAGTTTTTTGGAACAGTTCCATATAACTTACCTGCAGGAAACTTGAATAGATACTAACTTATCTCTATCAAATTATTGCATGATTGTCCAGCAACCAAATCTACCAGAGGCAGACCAAGCAGAGTACCTGTGACGCTAGCAAGGAATGATTTAAAAAGTTACCTACGTTATATTTAATCAGGTGTCACAATTATTTGTGGCCACTTCTTACAGGGTTTAACATAAAAATATATATGTTTAGTGTATATGTATATATCTCCTAATTCTATTAAGGACAAATATCACATTCAACAATTTATATAATTAATGGAAGCTGCGATCGACAATTTTCCAAAAGACTTCCTTCTTCTAACAGGAAATTTCAATACACATCTGTTTGCAGATAGAAACAGTACTGCATTCGAAGAGCAAGAGGATAGTTATCATATTCCACAGTAGGTCTGGAAGATAGCTAATACATTGTATGGTGGGAAACATATCCATACTGCACTATGGAACATGGGCTCCTGACAATTAAATGGAAGATTTTTGCACAGACCAACCTGCAGAATGTACATTTAAATCTGCAAGCAACGCCAGAGTTACCATTTACACTTTGGTCCACGTGTCAAATTTCCACCTGTGTTCAAACTTACACATTTTAAAAGGCCAGAGAGTGACCATGAACTTCAGTCTGTTTCTCTAGCCTTGGCTATTGGTCTGTGTAATAACGGTAAATGGCTTGAAGGCAGTACTTGGATAATGCATAGAGGAATAATCTGGAATTATAACTTTTCAGTTTGTGTAATGAAAATGTGGGACGAATATACAGTTTGTGACGCAATGAGACAGATTCTCTTTACAGCTCCGAGTGATGAATTGGTCTAACATTTTTTCCTTTTTATCTTTAGCGTGAAGTGTAAAATAGGGATTCCAAGATGCAATAACATTGACAGGCTTATTATTAGGCTTATTATTAATGAAAAAAGGATAGTTAGGAAAATACTACGAGCCACAAAGTCTACTTCTGAACAAATAAGAAGATTAAAACAAGAGTATAAAAAGAGAATCTACCAATTAAGACTAAAACATTGAGCGAACTGCTGGTCAGTCTCACAAATGGCAATCAAAACCAGGAATAACCACAAATTTTGCTCATTAATAGCATTGGGCCTTTATCAGAGAACTTCATATATATCATTGACCTTATCTTGGGATAAAGATTTTGAGCCTTTAGCTCTTTCTACTAAAGACATTTATTCCCTTATAAGGAATTACCGAGACTTCTGGGCCACCGGCCCTAATGGTATCGAGATCCATAAATGTGGAGCCATGTCTTGGCACTGCATTTTAATCAAAGCATTTTAAATGGTAAAATTCCAGTGACTTACAAAGGCTCCTACATTCAACTGATATATAAAAAGGCCCAAGTTATTGATTGGCTTATTGCTCTGTTAGATACTGATGGCAAGATATTCGCCAAGCACCTCTATTCATTTCTACTTGCTTGAGGAAGAGGGAGACGATCATCCTCAAAGGGGCTTTAGACTTAACTGTTCCACCGCAAACAATATATGTGTTTTAACTACTATTTGGCATGTACTAAAATAAAAAATACCTAATTTATTTGTCTGTTTTGTGGACTTGGATACTGGTTTTGATAAGGTTCTAAGACAGAGACTAAGGTAAAATCTGTATCAATGGGGAACAGGCAGTGCTCTTTTATAATTATTAATTCATTCCCATACAGCCACCTGGATCAATCAATCAATCACATAATTTATATAGCGCACTGCTCACCCGGTAGGGTCTCAAGGCGCTGGGGGGAGGAGTCCGTTACTGCTCGAAAAGCCAGGTCTTGAGTTGCTTCCTGAAGGAGAGATGGTCCTGGGTCAGCCGAAGGTGGATGGGGAGGGAGTTCCATGTCTTGGCTGCCAGGTAGGAGAAGGATCTTCCTCCGGCGGTGGCTCTGCGAATGCGTGGTACGGCGGCGAGGGCAAGGCTGGTCGATCGTAGTTGACAGGTGTAGAAAGTCAGGCGGTTGTTGAGGTATTTGGGGCCCAGGTCGTGGAGAGCCTTGTGTGCGTGGGTGAGGAGTCTGAACGTGATCCTCTTGCTGACGGGGAGCCAGTGCAGGTATTTCAGGTGGTCGGAGATGTGGTTGTGTTGGGGATGTCCAGGACGAGTCGTGCGGAGGCGTTCTGTATGCGCTGGAGTCTTTTCTGAAGTTTGGCTGTGGTTCCGGCATAGAGGGTGTTTCCGTAGTCCAGAAGGCTGGTGACGAGTGCCTGGGTGACCGTTTTTCTGGTTTCGGTGGGGATCCATTGGAAGATCTTACGGAGCATGCGCAGGGTGTTGAAGCAAGATGATGAGACGGCGTTGACTCGTCTGGTCATCGAGAGGGAGGAGTCCAGAATGAGGCCCAGTTTACGGGCGTGGTCAGTTGGCTTGGGAGTAGTGCCCAGGGCAGGGGGCCACCAGGAGTCGTCCCAGGCGGAGGGCGATGATCCCAGGATGAGCACTTCCGTCTTGTCTGAGTTCAATTTCAGGCGGGTGTTCTTCATCCACTCGGCGACGTCTTTCATCCCTTCGTGTAGGCTGGCTCTGGCGGTGGCGGGGTCGTTGGTGAGGGAAAGGATCAGCTGGATGTCGTCGGCGTAGGAGATGATGTTGAGGTTGTTGAAACTAACTAGAGCCCAAAGTCTATTCCAAAGATTGTGGGTTTGCCCTATGACCTGCACATCCATTCACAATAGTTTTTGACTGTGTCATTCAGTAAGAACATTTCTTTAGGGTGCTCCCATGGTGTCACAATACCCACCCACCAGGGTATGCTTCCACTAGAGCTGCGGAACAGTCTAGAACAATATTTAAACAAAATACACCGCAGCACACCAAATAGTTGTAACTATTATCCCAAACTCCCAAAAAATCGGTATATAAATGATTTTGTTTTCCACACTGTGTGTATCAATTTCCCCTAGATCATTATCCTTTTTTGTAGAAGTCTACTAAGAGTCTTAAATCAAGTCCTTTTGTTTATTTTATTTCATTTCATTTAAACACGAAGAACAGTAGCAGCCGACGTATGTTTCGCCCCCCTGGGCTTTCTCAAGGCTGCAAAAACATATATATAAGCTATTCATGTATTATATGACCATTCTATCGTCAATGTTAAAAAACATACAAATGCCCCTTTGTTATATTATTAACCTTCTCTAAAGAAGGTGAACATATGTTATGTCAGGAGCATCCATATTTACAAAACACACAATAAAAATATAGGAATGCACCTACTGATGCCACTACTTTTTTTTTTATATTACACACAAAATAATACTGTGTGCAGGTTACATACTCTATGTGAAAAAATAAAAAAATAAAAAAATGAGCCAAGACCAGACACACCACCCGTGTCTGAAAGCAAGCATATGTGAATTAGAAGAAGGCGACGCAAATAGAACAACCATTGCCATACAACCGTGTTTAATGTACTCTACTCACACATGTGAAAAAGTTAAAAAGATACATCTTTTGGGACAAGGCGGATGGTCCTAGAAGATGGCGGTTCAATAACGCTCTTCTACTGCATCCTAAATTCACTACATCATTCTCTGACTTTATTACCAAATTTTTTGAGATTAATGACACCCCCCTCTATTTCTAAACACACTATTTGGGATGCCTTCAAGGCCTCAGCAAGAGACTTTGTGATAAGACATGTAGCCACGAAACGGACGGCCGCTCGGAAATTCACGGGTGACCTCCTCCAGAAGATCAAGAGGTTGGAACACGCTTATTATACATCACACTCTCAAGACAGTTTGACAGCCCTGGTTGATGCCAAAATGCAATTTAATAAAAAGTCTACGGAAGATGCTTCCCTGTATCTTTTGAAATCGAGTGCTAAATTTTATGGGGGAAGAAATAAGGCTGGGAAAATTGTATCCAATTATCTGAAAGTAAAACATGATAAGTTGAACATTGAGACTATCTATGATGCTGATTCTAATCTTCAACATAAGGATGCTGACATTTTAACTGAATTTTCCCGTTTCTACAACTCCCTTTACTCTTCTGATACTCAACCTTCCCCTGACTCCTTACACCATTTTTTTCTAGCATTCACAAACCCCAACATTTTCCTCTTGATCTCACTTCCCTCGAGGCAGACATTTCCCAACAAGAGTTGCTTGCCGCACTTCAACATCTCCAGAAAGATAAAGCCCCTGGACCGGATGGTTTCAAGGTCGAATTCTACTCACACTTTTCAAAACTTCTCATACCAAAATTACATTCCCTTTTGAATACTTTTCTCACCCTAGGTAAATCATCTGTTTCCTTTTCTGATGCTCACATATGCCACATCCCCAAGGAAGGGAAAGATGTTAAACATTGCAAGAATTATAGGCCCATATCCTTGGTTAATATAGATTATAAGATTTTTGTCAAGTCACTTGCACTTCGATTGAACCTTCTCTTGCCCGATCTGTTGGGAGTTGAACAATCGGGTTTTGTTAAAGGGCGCTTCATCACTGATAATACCAGACTCCTGTTCAATGTCCTATCAAAATCTTCGCGTTTACAACACTCTCTTGCAGCAATTGCGCTGGACGCTGAGAAAGCATTCGATAGGGGCGAATGGACTTACCTTTTTGCAGCCCTCAAATGGTTTGGCTTTGGTCCCAAATTCATTTCTTTGGTTTCCCTCCTTTATTCCAGCCCACGCGCAGCAGTCTGCGCCAATGGTTTAATTTCTTCCTTTTTTGACCTAGGGCGGGGTGTTCGTCAAGGGTGTCCCTTATCCCCGTTTCTTTTTAATCTAGCCTTAGAGCCTTTCCTTTCCAAACTATGCCAGCACCCAAACATCCATGGTTTTCATACCTCGGAGACGCATGTTAAGTTGGCTGCTTACGCCGACGATATTTTACTTTTCATATCCACTCCCTCTGAGTGAATACCCGCTTTTCTTGACGTGGTTCATGAATACTCCCCCATTTCTGGATATAAACTTAATAACGCCAAATGTGAAATCCTGCCCCTGACCAAGTTTACCTTCAAACCCAACTTTAGTGCATCTAATTTTACCTGGAGCTCTTCCCATATTAAATATTTAGGTCTGCATGTTACTCCCTCATTCCCAGATACTGTTTCCTTATGTATGAACAAATGTATTCAGAAATGATCTGATCTAACGTCCAGATGGCACCCTCTCTACTTCTCCTGGTGGGGTCACCTTGATACTATTAAAATGATGTTGTCCCCTCTAGTTCTTTACACAATATCCAAAATCCCTGTACCCATTCCCTCTAAATTCTTTAACAAGATTAACTCAATCCTGTCCTCTTTTCTTTGGAATGGGAAGAAACCCTGTATGTCTCTCAGCAGGCTCAGACGCTCTAAGTTGGAAGGCGGAGTCAACTTCCCGGATTTCCCGGCTTATCAGAAGGCATTTCTTCTACGACAGGCCTCTTTTTGGTTACAAGATTGTGACGTTTCCTGCCCTCTATGGGTTACGGTTGAACGTCTTTCACTTTCACCCTTTTCTTTCACTGAATACTTATCCTTTTCTCGCAAACCGTCCTCACTGTCTTCTCCCTTACTCAAATTCACGGCCAAATTGTTCCTATCATGTCCCCCTCCCCCTACCACCACGCTGGCTGCTTTTCTTAGTTCCACTGTTTGGCACAATCTACACATTCTAATAAATGGTAAACCCTTTTATTGGAAATCGTGGAGATAGCAGGGATTAATCTGGGTTTCCCAATTGTTCTCTGCCTCTTCGTTCCTGTCTTTCTCTGCCTTTTATCAATCCTTCCATCTCCCTTCCTCTTCAGCTCAGAAATTTCTCTTGCTTAAAGAGGCTGTATTGTCCACATATACTCGACTTTCGCAACCTTGTAGTCCCTCCCCACCCCCTACATCGGCTTCACAACTTCATTACTTTTTACGCACCAGACCCAAAGCCTCAGCCATCTACAAATTCCTTCATCACACGGAGCCCCTTAGGTCTAAAACTAAAGTAGAGGAACAATGGGAATGTGACTTTGCCACCTCTTGGCCGACATCTTTATGGACTAAAATTTGGACCAAAATCTGTAAGTCCTCTAGAGCGGCTTCTCTAACACAATCCCTATTCTTCATTTATAATAGACTCCTTCTCACACCATCTGACCTCATTAAAAGGTTTTCTACCATTCCTGATTTATGTTGGACATGTTCCTCTCCTCATGCCACCCTATTTCATATGTTATTTTCATGCAGGCTTGTTCATGATTTTTGGGTGCGACTATGGAATCAAATCAATGACATTTTTCATACTCACATTCCTTTCTCTTACACTCACGTTTTTCTAGGTAGTCTTTCTCCTTGTTGGGAAGACGTCTCTTCCCATGTTCGAATTGTTGATTTACTGCTAGCTGTTGAGTTTCAACAGATTACTGTTAATTGGAAAGATTTTTCATGTATCTCTTTTAAAGCATGGTGGTATAATGTATGTCATAACCACAGACTAGACACTGCATTTGTTTTTCCTATTAATCTGGCACCGAAACGTTTGGATTTATGGCTTCCAGTCATGCTTTATTTGGATGTCTGTCCTAAGCGTTCCTTTCAGTTACAGCCTACTCAGCAAGAGGTTTCCAAACCTCCTTAAATACCTTGGACGTTCCTCATTTCTTCAATATTATATTGTTTCATACAATTATGCCTTGTTTTATCGTTAGAACTATTGTTTGCTTGCTTAGTCTTAAACCCGCACTTCTTTTTCCCTGGATTTGTTTTATTCTCATGATTTTGCTGCTTGCTTTATTTGATTATTTACTGTTTCACTCATGACTTGTTTCTTTTTCTTTTGTATTTTGCATTGACACCTTATTTTGCCTCAATAAAGTTTTCTTGAACTTAAGAAATGGTTCATAGTCCACTCATTGGGTGGACAAGGGAAAATAGTGAATTCCATGCAGTAACACAGGAGACAGGCAGGTTCTCATGATGTTTGCCTTTTAGGACTATAAAATGCTGTAGACGTGGTCTACCCACAGTTACTCTGACTGACTGCTAGCAGCAACTCAGTAGTCCCTCCGAACTATCTTATAATGAAGACCTAGGGAATGATTTAGATCTTGGTGGATCTGGTCCCGCCATCTCTTTTTGAACGGTTTCACTGTCCCCTTACTTGGCAGTCTGCCCGCTCAATTTAGATGTTGGCTGGGTCCATGGATAAAAGACTGTCCTAGTGCCACTGAGTCTGCCAGGATTTCCCTCCAGTGTTGACGGCACCACAGGCAAAAGTGGCTGTTGGAGAAAGTCCATCCAGGATTACCGCCAGCGGATCAGGAACTGCCTTACCGTCTGGACAACTGTGGCTGGGACACCTCAATGCTGGAGTTTGCGGATCGAAGAAAATGAGGTGAAAATGTATCTTTTTTTCTGTTTCCCACTTCTGTTTCTGTCTTGAACCCCATTGTCCAGGTCCATCCTTTGCTGCTACAAATTGACTATGGCACTAATTAACTCTGTTGTTGCCGGGATCAAAAGTACGTTTTTTACACATCTTACTATGAATCGTGTGTTAACATTTCTTTTAGACTAGTGTATTTTTACATTGCCCTTACGTGTAATTTTATTCTTATGAGTAATGCATTAGTGTTCCTTTTGAGACATATCACCTGTATGGAAAAAAAAAATTTGGTGGTGGCTGTGGGTTTTGTGTTTGTGGTGCATGTGGTTGTACATTCAATAGTGTGTGTATGTTGTGTGTGTGCTATGCATATGTGCAAAAAGGGGCATGCCACATTACTTACATATATTTGTAAACCACACGCAACCTATATGTGTAGTGATACATTATAAAAGTAGTACTTAAAATCTCTACTCCACCAGGGGCTTACTCCATCAGGAAACCACCGCTAGGCAGTGGTGGCTGGTGAAATTTGAAAGTGGAGAGGCAGAAAGTTTCTGTTGGAGTGCACTGTGGCGAGTGAGCGTAGCCAGCGAACCCAAACAGCTTTATTTTAAATTTGCAAACTTTGCAGATAAATCTAAATTAAAAAAGGATCAAAGCAGGCTTTAAAACGCTCGACCTAGAAAAATGCCTCATATCATTTGTCTGCCAATAACCAGGCATATGACAAAATAAGGTGACTGCATCTGTTAAAATCATCTCTTAATCCCAGGCAGCACAGGGTGAAGCGTCCGATGCAAATACAATAGAAACACAGCACTGTACTACAAGCGAGCCCATGAACTGCTTCGGATGCACTGCCCATATTAATGATCTTGCAGCGCGCTGCTGAATTCAAAGCAGGCGTCCATGCTATAATGAAAACAACAAAGGAGTGCTTATGTGTAACTAAAACCCAAATACTAAAGCAAAATAAAGTGACAGTTTATTCCCGGACCCCTACCTGGGTCAGGTAGTACTACGTTATAGCATGTCTGATCCTAATAGTCAGGAGGCAACCACCCTGTGGACAAGGATGACTGTACCCAACAAGGTGAGGCAAGCAGCCTTTTGTTTAAAAGGACCCTCACTCACCACTAGTTGGTGACATGCTTCATCATTGGGTCCCCGCTGGGGTGACCGAATGCCGCCCCAGCGTGCTACAACGCCTGAGTTATAGCGGAGCGGGTTTGGTGGTGAGTGTACTAGTGATTAAACTCAAATATGTGTGCAAAATGAGTGAGTGCAAAGTTAAAAAATACGAGGTTAGAACCCAAACAAAATATTTAATGCGGGCCCACCCGTATTAAGGTTAAAAACGTGAAGGTCGGACAACAAATGGTACTATATTAGGAGACATGTGTCCTTAACCGCATGCGTGCGGGCGGAATTCCGCCCGTACGCTGAGATTTTCTAAAGCGCATGTTACGTGACGAGCTGGGCTCATCATCAGCGTGCGAGGAGGCTACGCCATGACGAGCCCAGCTCGTCATCAGCATAGAAGGGGTTAATTGCAATAACTGGTCAACATGTTTCTGCTGTCAAAAAAGCGGGATCGCGCAGCATTCGTCAGGACCACACCTAAATGGCACTCCGGGGGTATGTATGCGCTAAGGTACACCCTCCCGTGAGGCACTTAATGTGAAAAGTACAAAAATAAATAATTAAAGAGAAATTACTCACGGATATTAACCGTGTCGGCACACTGTAGAGTACAGTAGCCTAAAGGTACCTGTAAAGGAAAGAAAAAAGGAACAAACTGACACTTAGAATACAAACAACAATAAATCATGTAATCAAACTCAGTCACATGTTTTGTGGCAACATCAAGGCTCATTCATGCCCCCGTGTCATTGGACCCATAGTGTGATTACAAGGTCCTAATCCCCCTTTAGTGAGGAAAATGTTAGTGCCTATGCCAAAATAGTTATCAAGCGTAGGCAGGGGAAACATGCGTTCCCTAATTGCAGAAAAAGAGATTATGTCTGCATCTACAGTTTAACACCAATTAGGCAGTTAGACACCCCCTGCTGGTATCCAGCCATATAATCATGCTGGGTAAGGCAAGGAAACCATAATGTGAATTAGAAAGACTCACGGAAAATATAAAAAAGGACCTCAGTGAGGTAAAACAGCAGTGGCCGATTTTGTAAATAATGCTGATTTTATCAATACGGCAGGGTGAGTTAATGGTTTTAAATCCGTCTGGTAAATGCGATGGAACTCCCGTGACAAATATAATGAATACGGCAGATATTGTCAACATGGTAGGATTAATTATGCCGAACTAGAACAAATGTCCATTCAGCATAGTGAGTTATTCCGGACCTGGAGGAGGCACTTACAAGTCATTAGAAAATCGTAAACTTCCTGGGCCAGGACGGCTTTGGGCAATGTTCACGCCGCGTCCTCTGAAATTAAATCAGGACGGAGGTAGTCACTGCACAATGTTAGCGAAAAGCCGATGTATCACAAATCATCAAAAATCAGTAGCGAACTCCTGCACACGCAGGCCTGGTACTTACTTCAACGCCTGCGACTCCCCGCCCAGCACCTACATTCAGGGACCACCGTCTGACCGAAGAGTAAGACAGCAATGGAGCCGGGCTGTTTACATCTTCCCTGCTGCGGGTCACGTGACCGGCGTACGGGCAGAGTGAAAGCATGTACAGAGGAAAAAATATGGAAGATAAAAGACACCAAGATAGGGACACAGATGGAGGCTGATATGGAGGGGAAAGATTGTGAGGATAAAGGACTCAAGAACAGATGGAGGTATTGAGTCGCGAGCAGACAAGGACGGAAAGAAAGCTGAAGGGCAGGCAGCGAGGATGAAGAGGCTCAGGGTGAGCTTGGCACTTGGCTGTGGACTGGTTCGGTAACCGTTGTGCTACCTTGGTTTGGACTTATGTTGTATTCTCATGGCGTATTGATTCGATTTATAAATTGGTCCTTTGTACATAACACAAATGTGTTGTGATATTTCTGTTAGGCGTCCGACTGCTAAACTGCACATATTTAATGCGGCCATGGTCTTGGGTAACTTAGAAATATGTTTAAATATAAGTCTCTCATGCTGTATGTGAAAATAATTTTTTTTAAACGGTAATAGTGCAGAGACTCATGGAAATGTTAAGTTGCACAATTGACAATTTACTTAAAGAAATGTATAATTTGTGTATGGTGTAGGACTCATTTGCCACTGTTGACAAGAACAATGAGATCTCTGGGAAGGAATAACAATTAAGTAATCTGTTGTGACTACTAGAATAAGAGTTCAAAAAGGGTATCTGAATTAAGCAGAACACTCCTACCCAGTCAAAAGATCAGGGCTTGATCCATCACCGTTTTTTAGCTCACTGCACCATCCCAGTTCAGAACCTGGCTACATGCAAATTAGTCTGTCCCTGGCCCAGTGCATCATGGGAACAGGGCAGACCAAACTACCAAGCCAATTCTTTACTGGAAAGGAAACAAGCTTCCGGGGACCAGTTTCTGGCATTACAGCCGTCTTTGGCCCGGCTTGCTTGAATCCTGATGGTGCAGTGAGCAAGGGACTCACATCTGAGCATACCCTTCCACACTTGTGGTGGCCAAAACGATTCAAAAAGGGGGGTGGTGATGGACAGAGTATCTGAATTAAGCAGAACACTCCTGCCCAGTCAAAAGATCAGGGCTTGATCCATCACCATTTTTTAGCTCACTGCACCATCCCAGTTCAGAACCTGGCTACATGCAAATTAGTCTGTCCCTGGCCCAGTGCATCATGGGAACAGGGCAGACCAAACTACCAAGCCAATTCTTTACTGGAAAGGAAACAAGCTTCCGGGGACCGGTTTCTGGCATTACAGCCGTCTTCGGCCCGGCTTGCTTGAATCCTGATGGTGCAGTGAGCAAGGGACTCACATCTGAGCATACCCTTCCACACTTGTGGTGGCCAAAACGATTCAAAAAGGGGGGTGGTGATGGACAGAGTATCTGAATTAAGCAGAACACTCCTACCCAGTCAAAAGATCAGGGCTTGATCCATCACCATTTTTTAGCTCACTGCACCATCCCAGTTCAGAACCTGGCTACATGCAAATTAGTCTGTCCCTGGCCCAGTGCATCATGGGAACAGGGCAGACCAAACTACCAAGCCAATTCTTTACTGGAAAGGAAACAAGCTTCCGGGGACCGGTTTCTGGCATGACAGCCGTCTTCGGCCGGGCTTGCTTGAATCCTGATGGTGCAGTGAGCAAGGGACTCACATCTGAGCATACCCTTCCACACTTGTGGTGGCCAAAACGATTCAAAAAGGGGGGTGGTGATGGACAGAGTATCTGAATTAAGCAGAACACTCCTACCCAGTCAAAAGATCAGGGCTTGATCCATCACCGTTTTTTAGCTCACTGCACCATCCCAGTTCAGAACCTGGCTACATGCAAATTAGTCTGTCCCTGGCCCAGTGCATCATGGGAACAGGGCAGACCAAACTACCAAGCCAATTCTTTACTGGAAAGGAAACAAGCTTCCGGGGACCGGTTTCTGGCATTACAGCCATCTTCGGCCCGGCTTGCTTGAATCCTGATGGTGCAGTGAGCAAGGGACTCACATCTGAGCATACCCTTCCACACTTGTGGTGGCCAAAACGTTTCAAAAAGGGGGGTGGTGATGGACAGAGTATCTGAATTAAGCAGAACACTCCTACCCAGTCAAAAGATCAGGGCTTGATCCATCACCGTTTTTTAGCTCACTGCACCATCCCAGTTCAGAACCTGGCTACATGCAAATTAGTCTGTCCCTGGCCCAGTGCATCATGGGAACAGGGCAGACCAAACTACCAAGCCAATTCTTTACTGGAAAGGAAACAAGCTTCCGGGGACTGGTTTCTGGCATTACAGCCGTCTTCGGCCCGGCTTGCTTGAATCCTGATGGTGCAGTGAGCAAGGGACTCACATCTGAGCATACCCTTCCACACTTGTGGTGGCCAAAACGATTCAAAAATGGGGGTGGTGATGGACAGAGTATCTGAAATAAGCAGAACACTCCTACCCAGTCAAAAGATCAGGGCTTGATCCATCACCGTTTTTTAGCTCACTGCACCATCCCAGTTCAGAACCTGGCTACATGCAAATTAGTCTGTCCCTGGCCCAGTGCATCATGGGAACAGGGCAGACCAAACTACCAAGCCAATTCTTTACTGGAAAGGAAACAAGCTTCCGGGGACCGGTTTCTGGCCTTACAGCCGTCTTCGGCCCGGCTTGCTTGAATCCTGATGGTGCAGTGAGCAAGGGACTCACATCTGAGCATACCCTTCCACACTTGTGGTGGCCAAAACGATTCAAAAAGGGGGGTGGTGATGGACAGAGTATCTGAATTAAGCAGAACACTCCTACCCAGTCAAAAGATCAGGGCTTGATCCATCACCGTTTTTTAGCTCACTGCACCATCCCAGTTCAGAACCTGGCTACATGCAAATTAGTCTGTCCCTGGCCCAGTGCATCATGGGAACAGGGCAGACCAAACTACCAAGCCAATTCTTTACTGGAAAGGAAACAAGCTTCCGGGGACCGGTTTCTGGCATTACAGCCGTCTTCGGCCCGGCTTGCTTGAATCCTGATGGTGCAGTGAGCAAGGGACTCACATCTGAGCACACCCTTCCACACTTGTGGTGGCCAAAACGAATTGGCTTGGTAGTTTGGTGATGGATCAAGCCCTGATCTTTTGACTGGGTATGAGTGTTCTGTTTAATTCAGATGCTCTGTCCATCACCACCCCCTTTTCTGAATCGTTTTGGCCACTATAGGAGTGGCAGGGTATGCTCAGACATGAGTCCCTTGCTCACTACACCATCAGGATTCAAGCAAGCCGGGCCGAAGACGGCTGCAATGCCAGAAACCGGTCCCCGGAAGCTTGTTTCCTTTCCAGTAAAGAATTGGCTTGGTAGTTTGGTCTGCCCTGTTCCCATGATGCACTGGGCCAGGGACAGACTAATTTGCATATAGCCAGGTTCTGAACTGGGATGGTGCAGTGAGCTAAAAAACGGTGATGGATCAAGCCCTGATCTTTTGACTGGGTATGAGTGTTCTGTTTAATTCAGATGCTCTGTCCATCACCACCCCCTTTTCTGAATCCTTCCTACTAGAATAAGAGTGGCTTGTTAATTAAGGCAGAGTTTGTATTCAAGGATGGGCAGACAAAAAAGGGAGTGGAGCGAGACCACAAGTGTGAATTGAATTCAAACAGTGTGAATGATTTGTCACTGTGACATGGAGATAGGAAATAAAAGGCTTGGCCCGCCTTGTGCAGCCAAGCAGATGAGATGTGTGTTCACTGGCATGTGCCTGTAGTTGGTATGGGATTATAGCATGGACGCCTGCTCTGATTTCAGCAGGGCGCTGCAAGATCATTAATATGGGCAGTGCATCCGAAGCAGTTCATGAGCTCGCTTGTAGTACAATGCTGTGTTACTATTGGGTATGTAACCTTTACAACGAAACTTTTACAAAGACCTACCATTACAACGCAACTTTTACAACGCAAACTATTACAACGCATTGCTCTGGGGAGCGCTCTAGGGTAGGGAATAGGTTAATTTACTATCCAATAACCTTCCCTACTATCCACGGGGACTGGAGTTGGAATAGTAAATTAAACTATTCACTATCCAGCACCCCAAAGCGCTATGCGTTGTAATGGTATGCGTGGTAAAAACCACGTTGTAAAGGTAGGCGTTGTAAAAGTATGCGTTGTAACGTCATACATCCTTCTATTTTATTTGCATCAGCCGCTTCGCCCTGTGCTGACTGGGATTAAGAGATGATTTTAACAGATGCCATCGCCTTATTTTGTCATATGCCTGGTTATTGGCAGACAAATGATATGAGGCGTTTTTCTAGGTCAAGCATTTTAAAGCCTGCGTTGATGCTTTTTTAATTTAGATTTATCAGCAAAGTTTGCAAATTTAAAATAAAGCTGTATGGGTTCGCTGGCTACGCTCGCTCGCCACGGTGCACTCCAACAGAAACTTTACGCCTCACCACTTTCAAAAGTCACCAGCCACCACTGGTTGCTTCCCCAGCCTGTTTTGTCTCGTTCACCTGCATCACCCTAAAAAGACCTTAAGAGAAACACAAAACTTGTGTAACGTTTTCCTATTTCCCTTAGACCTACATTCCAGGAACATCCAATGTAATTAATAGCTGCCTATTTTCTTAAATTAACAATCTTTACATTTATTTTTTATCCAGTTTTCTCCATTTTGCGGTTGTTAGTTACTAGGGGCCCGATGTAGGTGGCCATTACCGGTCGGTAACTGCCGAATTTGCCGTTACCGACCGGTAAATGGGTCATTGAGATGTAGGGGCCATTATTACACTGATTCGGTAAATTTACCGAATCGGTAAAATTACCGATTCTGTAAAATACCGAATCGGTAATTTTACCGATTCGGTAAATCCCAGATGTAGGTAGCACTGTTCACAGTGCTACAGGCCTTCAGAATTCGGTATTTTACCACCCAATCCAATTGGGTGGTGAAATTCCGAATCCAGGTGTGCATGCACATGTGTGCATGCACACCTATGCCATGTGACAGACAGACATGCCCTTAGGGCATGTCTGTGTGCCACATGGCACACAAGCCTGTAAATAGGGTGCCAGAGGGTGTCAAAGTGACACCCCCTGCACCCTTGCAAAATTCGGTATTTACCGATTTGGTAAATACCGAATCGGTAATGCCCATTGATTCCTATGGGCTTCAATGCCCATAGGAATCAATGGGCATTACCGAATCGGTATTTACCGAATCGGTAAATACCGATTCCTTCCGATTCGGTAATTATTTACCTACATCTGCCCTCCTCTTTTTGACCACTTCTTAAATACCGATTCGGTATGAATCGGTATTTAAGAAGTGGTAAAAAAGATTTACCTACATCGGGCCCTATATGTTTTAACATAGATAAACAACCTTGGTTTAGTAATTTTATTTATTCTCGTATATGAACTGCGTTTTATTTTCTGTATTGACAATGCAGCTGTCACCAGACTACTATTTTCGCATCGCTAGAGAGGGGCTTTGAACCTACTTAACGAAAGGTTATGCCGGATTACGTACGTGTGTCCTGTTATTAATGCAAAGTTTTGACAAAGCATGTAGGACTTACTTAAATATTGTGAAGAGCACGTGTTCAATGGAAAAGGCTTTTAAGGGAAAATAGTTATTAGACTGTGCTAAAACGTGAAGGTAGGCAAGGGTTTTGGTGTCATCTAAAAACCTATGGGAGTGGACAATTTCCAAAATGGTAATCCTTATTAGTCTCTATTAATAGGGATTGCACATTGTTTCGACAATTGCATTTTGAACATATTTGTAATTATATTATTGTATGCACAACGGTTGTCTTCTAGGAAGATTCATACGGAACATAGTAGGTCTGAGTTGGCTCTGGTGACAACCACAGATAACAGCTAAAGGACTTATTGATTTACTAAGAAAAAGAAATAAGAAACAAAACAAATATTTCAGATACCAAAGATCTGATCCGTTTATAATGAAAAGTTGTGATGAAGGTAGTAGGTCTGATATATTGATTGTGAAACCTATATGTTAAAGACAATAGGTATTTAAGGAGGAATTGTTATCTGTTTGTATTAAAGCCTACACAGAGGTATTGTTTAAGTGAAAGGTCACAAATTACCGTTGTAGGGAAGGATGTTGGTGCTTGTAGCTGCCTCTAACAAACCCTAGGGGCAGAAGAGTTGCATTGTAATAATTTTTGCTAGAATCTCTTCTTAGCTGCCAGTATCTTGTAACAAACAAAAATCTTTTAATAATCCATTCATCCGTGTATTTATATCCATACAGTACATGGGGGCATTTAGGACAGCTCTTTCCTACCATTGGTATGTCTGAGTGTCATCTACACTTTGCTTCCATCCCTGACAACATACTGTATTGGATAATGGTTCAGTAAACATCAGTCATTAGCTCTCTTGTACTGTGCACTGAAAAAATAACAGCTCTCAAGGGGAGCTCTCAAGGGGTATACAACCTTTACAACGCAACTTTTACAACGCACTACCATTACAAGGAAACTTTTACAACGCAACATCCATTACAACGCATGTTTTTACAACGCAACCATTACAACGCATGACAAGTGCAATTTTTCATTTCATTTCACTACAACGCACACCACTACAACGCATGTCATTACAACACAGTCATTACAACGCATATGTTAGAACCCGGGGTCTCTGGTTGGCAGAGGTAAGTACCTTAGACCAAGTAGGGACCCTTGCTTCTAGTCAGGGCAAAGGAATAACCCTCTGAGATAACCCCTGCTCACCCTCTAGGTAGCATGGCGCGAGCAGTCTAGGCTAAACAGAGGCAATGTGGATAACATTTGCACTTAACACAACAATAATCCCCAATCCACCAAAAACTGAGACCACACAGGTAAGTATATTTTATAAAAATATATAGCTTTATCTAGTTTCAGCAAATAATTAAAGCAGTTGCATGATAATCACTTCTTTAGAAAATGTTGCATTCAATCCTACGGGTTGCACTTAATCTTTAGGATGGTACTTGTAAATAGGAAGTTCTTATGTCCCAACAAAGATAGTCTCAAGTCTCTCAAATCAGGAACTCAAAAATACTGCCCCTGATGCCGATTCATGCCGCATGGGCCAATCCCGTCGCGGCGTTAGTGAGGGGGCTCGGCTCCCTCCACCAATGGGAGCACGGCGGCTTCGTTCTTCGCCGCGGCAGCTCCTGGACCTCGGAGCAAGTTACGGGGGGGGGTTTCCTGGCCCCGGGCCGCGGTGGTGACTTGGCGGCAAGGGGTTTTCAAGGGCGCTGGTCACGACCAGACCCCCCTCTCGACCTCCCCACCACCTTGGAGCGAATTTCATGAGGGGAGGCTCCACAAGCCTCTGACCCTCACGAGTAATGTGTTCTGAGTTCAGGGATATCTTTCACTTATGTCCCATCTTGTTCCTATGGGAAGATAGGCTGTCATCACATGGGGCCAGTCTCCTCCATGTTACTCTATGGAGCAAGAGAGCCTTACAGCAGTGAGCACATAAAATGGCTGCTGCCCACTACCAGAGCATGTGACCTGCACTAGTACATGCTCTACCTTAGCTATACACTGCACCCTGCCCAGGGGGGTACCTTGAGCCTTCCATAGGGGTGGCTGATGTGCACAGACAGGGAAGGGTTAGGCCCAGCCAGTGGAGACACTGGCCAGGGGGACAGGGCAGTCCACTGACTGCACACAGGCCCTGCGCTGGCAGGCCTGAGTCACTATTTTAAAGCTACTCATGTGGGTGGCGCAATCTGCGCTGCAGGCCCACTAGTAGCATCTGTCATCACCAGCCCTGGCACACACAGTGCACTTTACTAGGGACTTCGTGGTGATACAAATATGCCAATCAGGTATATTCAATCAATATCACAATTTACAGAGGGAGCACTTACACTCTGGCACTGATCAGCAGTGGCAGAGTGTCCAAAGCATCTAAATCAGCAAAAACGAAATCCAGCACAGCATCAAAACACATGAGTCAGAGGCAAAAAGATGGGGGAAGAACCACGCCAAAAGGTGTCAGGTCTAACACATGTCCCCTCCAGCTGAAAGTGGGGAGAACTACCCAACCTCTTGGGAGTCCTCATCACTAAGGCGGAAGAATCTGGACAGACCGTCAGCATTGGCGTGTTCTGTATCAGGGCGGTGCTCCACCGTAAAGTCCATCCCCTGTAGGGAAATGGACCACCTCAACAATTTTGGATTCTCACCCCTCATCTGCATTAACCATCTGAGGGGCCTGTGGTCGGTCTGAACACGGAAGTGAGTCCCAAACAGGTAGGGCCTCAGCTTCTTCAGAGCCCAGACCACAGCGAAAGCTTCTCTTTCAATGGCACTCCATTTCTGTTCCCTGGGGATTAGCCTTCGGCTAATGAAAGCCACTGGTTGGTCTCCGCCCTCATCATTAATCTGTGAGAGCACTGCTCCCACGCCTTGCTCTGAAGCGTCAGTTTGCACAATGAACTCACTGGAAAAGTCAGGTGCCTTAAGCACCGGTGCTGTGCACATGGCAGTTTTGGGGGTGTCAAAAGCAGTTTGACAGGCCTCCGTCCAATTCACTTTCCTGGGCTGATTTCTAGATGTCAGCTCTGTCAAAGGGGCCACGATGGTGCCATAGCCTTTGACAAACCGTCTGTAATACCCGGTGAGACCTAAAAAGGCTCTCACCTCAGTCTGGGTCTTGGGGGGTTCCCAAGCCAGAATGGTATAAATTTTTGCCTGTAGGGGCGCCACCTTGCCGCTCCCCACCTGGTGTCCCAAGTACACCACCGATCCCTGCCCTATCTGGCATTTACTGGCCTTGATAGTGAGGCCTGCCTTCTGCAGAGCCTTCAACACTTCAGTGAGGTGTTGCAGGTGTTCCTCCCAAGTGGAGCTGAACACAGCAATGTCATCCAGGTAGGCTGCGCTGAATTGCTCCAGCCCCGCCAGTACCTGGTTGACCAATCTCTGAAATGTGGCGGGAGCATTTTTCAACGCGAAGGGCATGACACGGAACTGGAAGTGCCCCTCTGGCGTGGAAAATGCTGACCTCTCCTTTGCCCCGTCAGTTGAGGCAATCTGCCAGTACCCCGAAGTCAAATCAAAAGTACTCAGGTACTGGGCAGCTCCTAACCGATCCACCAGCTCATCAGCTCTGGGGATGGGGTGCGCACCAGTCTTCGTGACCGCATTGAGCCCACGGTAGTCCACGCAGAACCGAAGTTCTGGGGTGCCACCGGGGGTAGCAGCTTTCTTAGGCACTAAGACCACTGGGCTAGCCCAGGGGCTGCTGGAGGGCTCAATAACCCCTAGCGTCAACATCTTGGAAACCTCTTCCTTGATGCTGGCTCTGACCTTGTCAGCCACTCTGTAAAACTTCTGTTTCACAGGCAGACTGTCTCCAGTGTCCACTTCGTGGACGCACCACTTGGTGACACCTGGGGTCAAGGAGAACAGGGGGGCAAACTGACCCAAGATTTGGCGACAGTCCTCCTGCTGCTCTGGAGTCAGGGTGGGGGAGAGGACCACACCATCCACTGACCCATCTTGCTCCTTGACTGCCAGGAGGTCAGGGAGAGGATCACTATCCTCCTCCCCTCCAGCATCTGTAGCCATGAGCATAGTCACTTCAGTCCTCTCAAAGTGGGGTTTGAGGCGGTTCACATGCAGCACTCTCAGGGGCTGCCTGGGAGTCTTCAGGTTAACCAAATAGGTAACCTCGCTCTTGCGCTCCACCACCTCATATGGCCCAGACCACTTGTCACGGAGCGCACAAGGCTCCACTGGCGCCATCACCCACACTTTCTGACCAGGTTGGAACTCAACCAGAGAAGTGTTCTGGTCATACCACCTCTTCATTTCCTCCTGGCTAGCCTCCAGGTTCTCTTGAGCGAGCTTCCTGAAGCGCTTGGTTTGGTTGCGAATGGCCAGCACATAGCTGAACACATCCTGAGGGGTTTTCCCACGGGATTTCTCCCACCCCTCTTTCACCAGAGTCAGAGGCCCTCTGACAGGGTGGCCATACAGCAACTCAAAGGGACTGAACCCTAAGGATTTCTGAGGCACCTCCCTGTAGGCAAACAACAGGCATGGCAACAAGACATCCCATTTCCGCCTCATGGGCTCTTCCAGGCCCATAATCATGCCCTTCAATGTGCGGTTGAATCTCTCAACCAAACCATTTCCTTGAGGGTGGTAAGGAGTGGTGAATTTGTATGTCACCCCACACTCACTCCACAGGGACTTCATATACTTAGAAATGAAGTTTGTCCCGCGGTCTGAGACGACCTCCCTGGGAAATCCCACCCGGGAAAAGATCCCCATCAGGGCACGGCCCACCACTGGGGCGGTGACTGTCCTGAGCGGGAGGGCTTCCGGGTACCGAGTGGCATGGTCCACCAAGACCAGGATAAACCTGTTGCCTAGGGCTGTCTTGGGATCCAGGGGCCCCACGATGTCAATGCCTACCCGCTCGAAAGGGGTGCTCACCACCGGAAAGGGTTGGAGGGGAGCCACGCGCTTCCTTCCACTCTTGCCACTGGCCTGACAAGTCTGGCAAGATTTACAAAAGGCAGAGACGTGTGTCTTCATCTGGGGCCAGTAGAAATGGGTGACAAGCCTGTGATAGGTCTTGTCTTGCCCCAGATGTCCTACGAGAGGCACGTCATGAGCCAGACCCAGTAGGAAGTTCCTAAAGCGCTCCGGTACCACCAGCACACGGGCTGCACCGGGCTCAGCGAGCTTAGGATCACTATAAAGTAAGTCATCCTCCCAGTAGATCAAATGCTCCTTGGACCCCAGGCCTGTGGCCTGGTCTGCAGCCTGCTGCCGCACACCAATGAGAGAAGGGCACTCCTGAGCCTGGCAGAATTCCTCCCTGGAGGGACCACCCTCTTGCTGCCACTGGGACAGCTCAGGCAATTCCCCTAGTTCGGCCACCTGCTCCCCTGTAGGTTCCAGGGCATCCCCCTCGGGGTCTGCCTCCTCCTGGACCGTGGGAACAGTGGGGGCCGGTTTCCCGCACCCTCTACCCCTTCCTCTCTTGGCAGGTCCCTGGGCCATTGTTCCAGGCTCCAGTTCTGCTAGACCGCCCTCTCTGGCTGTCATTGCACGGGTGGACACACAGATCCACGCAGGCAAACCCAACATCTCCAAGTGAGTCCTGTGCTCCACCTCTTTCCATGGGGAGCTCTCCAGGTCGTTACCTAATAGACAATCTACAGGCAAGGCATCACTTACAACAATTTCCAAAATACCGGAGACTCCTCCCCATTCAAATGGAACTTTCGCCAACTTGCAGTAGCGCACTGAACTGTCAGCTGCCACCACAGGCCGGAGTACCTGGGGAATAATTTGCTCTTCAGACACCCACCGACACCGGACAGATGTCACGCTGGCCACTGTGTCTCTCAGAGCCTCCACCTCCCGTCCATTGATGGTCACCTTCTGCCCGTACTTCTTAGTGTTTTGGGGCAGCAAGGTTTCCTGGGCCATCTCTTGGTCTCCTAGAGAGACTAGGGTCATCAAGGCTAACCCCTCCTCCCCACTAGAAATCAAATCCCCTCCCAAAGCTACACTGGCTAACGCCGGAGCTGGAGCTGGAGCTGGAGCACCAGTGGGTGCTGATTTCTTCTTTGGACAGTTTGGAGCAATGTGCCCCACCTCCCTGCATGAATAGCAAGTAAGGGTCTTTTTGTCCTGCGGGCCCTTATGGGGCCAGGACTTCTTAGGCTTGGGGGGTTGAGACACCTTCTCCTGGGAACTACTTTGGGGCCCTTTAGAAGACTCCTTTTGATTACCCGTGTCCCCCCCACTCTTCTGCTGGGGACCCTGTCCACCTTTGGCTGGGGTACTTACCACCCCCTTGTGGACCCTGGTGCTCGTCCACCGGTCCGCCTCTTTAGCAAGCTCACTGGGATCAGTTAACTTGCTATCCAAAAGATGCTGGCGCAGCTCTGGGACACATAAACTACTTAAGTGCTCCCTACTAATCAAGTGACACAACCCCACATAATCAGTAACTTTGCTGCCCTTCATCCAACCTTCCAGTGCACGCGTGTACATACTCACACACTCCACCCAAGTACTTGAATCAAGCTTCTTGAAGTTCCTAAACTTCTGGCGGTACTGTTCAGCAGTGAGCCCATACCTGAGGCACAGAGGCTCCTTCATGGCGGAGTAGTATAAAGCACCCTCTGCTTCTAAGGGTGCCAAAACATCCCTCCCAGAGGCCTCAAAATGCTTCCACAATCCTGCTCCCCAATTCTTCTCAGGCACCTCATTCATCTTTAAGGCAAGTTCATACGCTCTGAACCACGCATAAATATCCTCACCCCTCTGATAATTCTGTACCAGATCCTTTGGTATGTATACCGTACCCGCCTGTACTGGTTGTGCGCTGCCACCATTAGAACTGGACACCCTCTCTTTATATTTGAAGTCCAACTCCTTCATGCTCCTCTCATGAGCCAATTGGAGCTTCTTTTCCTCCAAAGCGAGAGTATGTCTTCTCTCCTGCGCCGCTCTCTCCTGCGCCTCTTTCTCAACTTCCAGGCGCAGTCTCTTCTCATCGGCTTCCGCTCTGAGCTTCAAAAGCTCAATCTCATGGGCCCTAACTCGCTGATTCTCCTCTATTTCCTCTGGAGACATAACCCTACTGGAGTGGTCGCTGCCAGTCCTAGACCCTGGCTTCCTCACTGGCAATTCACTGGGCAAAAACCCATTCTCCTGTGTGTCTCCCTCTCCAGTAGCACTTCCGGGTCACCATGTTTGGCCTCCCACCAGGCCCTCAGAGCTGTCCGTAGCTCTTCCTTATTTGCGCCGCCCCTTAGTGGGCATTCAAGCTGTCTGCAGACTTTTCTCAGTTGCTCCTTGTAATAGTTTAACAACTCCTGGATTTCAAATTCCACTTCCGCTTCTCCATTCACGCTTGGCGCTTTCCGAGACATGATGCTTCCTAACCTTTTCAACTAAAAAGATTTCACCAAAAAAGAAAAAATCTTGCGCAACCTGTTCTGCTAAACTAGACTAGTGATGTACAAGAGATCACTGCCGGTCAAGTGCAATTATTAGTTCAAAAATCCGCACCGCGAGCCACCAATGTTAGAACCCGGGGTCTCTGGTTGGCAGAGGTAAGTACCTTAGACCAAGTAGGGACCCTTGCTTCTAGTCAGGGCGAAGGAATAACCCTCTGAGATAACCCCTGCTCACCCTCTAGGTAGCATGGCGCGAGCAGTCTAGGCTAAACAGAGGCAATGTGGATAACATTTGCACTTAACACAACAATAATCCCCAATCCACCACAAACTGAGACCACACAGGTAAGTATATTTTATAAAAATATATAGCTTTATCTAGTTTCAGCAAATAATTAAAGCAGTTGCATGATAATCACTTCTTTAGAAAAATGTTGCATTCAATCCTACGGGTTGCACTTAATCTTTAGGATGGTACTTGTAAATAGGAAGTTCTTATGTCCCAACAAAGATAGTCTCAAGTCTCTCAAATCAGGAACTCAAAAATACTGCCCCTGATGCCGATTCATTCAGCTCTAAAAACGAGCGATAAACACAATGCCCCCTTGTGCTCCCACCTAGGGGCTCCTAGCGCTGTCAATGCGCTTCTGCGCGAGGCTCGGGGACTCTTTCTCGTCCCAGGTGCAGCCTCGCGCCTTCTCTAACCTCCGGCGCACCAGGCCGTGCAGAGTGCACGCGTCCCCGCCCCGGCCGGTCCCCTTTCCTCTCCCGCCCGCTCTCGACAATCCAACGAGCGGCGGGGGAGGCGGTGAGGCTCACCTTGTGGGGGGACGGCTGGCCAGGGGTGCGGGACGCCTCAAAGTCCCTCGGCGGGGTCAGGTCACTTCCTCGCGGCCCGGCGGTGATCACGGAGGTTCTTCGGCTCTTCCAGCCGCCTCGACCCAGGCAGCCAATCCCGTTGGCTCTTCAGACGAGCCCCTCTGAGCGCGAGGCCGCCAACCAATGGCAGCGCGGCCTCGCCGATGACGCGACGCTCCACGGGCCAATCACGGCCCGATCCTGCTGATGACGCTGCGCCGCACGGGCCAATCCCGTCGCGGCGTTAGTGAGGGGGCTCGGCTCCCTCCACCAATGGGAGCGCGGCGGCTTCGTTCTTCGCCGCGGCAGCTCCTGGACCTCGGAGCAAGTTACGGGGGGGGTTTCCTGGCCCCGGGCCGCGGTGGTGACTTGGCGGCAAGGGGTTTTCAAGGGCGCTGGTCACGACCAGACCCCCCTCTCGACCTCCCCACCACCTTGGAGCGAATTTCACGAGGGGAGGCTCCACAAGCCTCTGACCCTCACGAGTAATGTGCCGATGAGCACACCGATCCCCTCCTCACGCTCCGCAGTCAGGCACCACGCGTCTCGGGTCACAACAGCACGATTTTGTAGCTGTTTTCTGGGACAGTTTTAGGAACCTTTAGCCCTGGGTTCCCAACAGGAGGCCAGCTCTTCTCAGGCCCTTGGAGATTCAGTTGTAGACACAGCACACAGCAGAGTCTTGGCAGTTTCAAGTAGGCAGGGTCACAGCACACAGCAAAGTCCCTTTCTCCTCCTTCGCTTCCAGTTGGACAGTAGAACAGGTCAGCCCTTAGAGCACACAGCAAGGCAGTCTTCCTTTAGTTCTCTAGCTGTCCTCCTTCCAGCAAAGGTTCCTTCTTGCTTGCAGAATTTCAGAATCTAAACTTCTGTAGTCAGGGGTCCTTTCCTTATACCCCTCAATGTCTTTGAAGTCCTTTGAAGTCTTTGTGCATGGAGGCCCGGGTCCAGTCTAAACCAGTTCTGGGGGTTGCGGAGCACTGAGGTGTCTCTGGTTTTCTTCTTCCTGTCAGCTTCAGGGCCAGAGGTGTCAGTTGACCACCAGGAGGGAGCTAGCATGGGGGAGGTAGGCCGGCACAGCCCAGTACTTATCAGGCATTCCTTCCTCCCACCTCCCAGGCAGGCAGATGTGCCCTTTCATCCCCGGGCTGGCTCCGACCCTCTCCTCCGGGGGCCCTGCAGCCCCCCTGTCACATCCAGAGCAGGCAGGCATTCCACCAACCCAGGCACACAGAAAGGTTTAGACAAGAGAACAGCCACTTTCTAAAAGTGCTATTCTCCAACACAGGATTTAAAAACACCCTTCACTAAAAGGTGTGTCATTAAATTCTGAGTTCAGGGATATCTTTCACTTATGTCCCATCTTGTTCCTATGGGAAGATAGGCTGGCATCACATGGGGCCAGTCTCCTCCATGTTACTCTATGGAGCAAGAGAGCCTTACAGCAGTGAGCACATAAAATGGCTGCTGCCCACTACCAGAGCATGTGACCTGCACTAGTACATGCTCTACCTTAGCTATACACTGCACCCTGCCCAGGGGGGTACCTTGAGCCTTCCATAGGGGTGGCTGATGTGCACAGACAGGGAAGGGTTAGGCCCAGCCAGTGGAGACACTGGCCAGGGGGACAGGGCAGTCCACTGACTGCACACAGGCCCTGCGCTGGCAGGCCTGAGTCACTATTTTAAAGCTACTCATGTGGGTGGCGCAATCTGCGCTGCAGGCCCACTAGTAGCATCTGTCATCACCAGCCCTGGCACACACAGTGCACTTTACTAGGGACTTCGTGGTGATACAAATATGCCAATCAGGTATATTCAATCAATATCACAATTTACAGAGGGAGCACTTACACTCTGGCACTGATCAGCAGTGGCAGAGTGTCCAAAGCATCTAAATCAGCAAAAACGAAATCCAGCACAGCATCAAAACACATGAGTCAGAGGCAAAAAGATGGGGGAAGAACCACACCAAAAGGTGTCAGGTCTAACAGCATACCATTACAACACATAGCATTACAACACATAGTACCCCTACACTATCCAACACTTACCCTACTGTTGCACCCCCTGGAGTTAGAATAGTAATTTTTACCCCTACACTATCCAACACTTACCCTACTGTTGCACCCCCTGGAGTTAGAATAGTAATTATTACCCCTACACTATCCAATACTTACCTTACATGCAAAGTAATGTTATGCGTTGTAAAGGTATGCGTTGTAAATGTGTTATGCGTTGTAGTGGAATGCGTTGTAAAGGTAGTTTCAAAGAATTCGTTGAAATGGCTTGCGTTGTAATGGTGTGCGTTGTAATGGATGTTGCGGTGTAAAAAATGCGTTGTAAAGGTAGGCGTTGTAAAACTATGCGTTGTAACGTCATACATCCCTCTCAAGGCAGTGCTGATAGGTCACTTGCTTGCCGCTCATTTAATCTGTAATGCATTGCATCACATGTGGTCACTTCCTCTAAATAAGAATAGCCTGTTGGAATGCTGTTGTCTACAGTGTATCAATGTTTTACCAATCAGACTGGCCAACACATTGGTTCTAAATGCAGCGGTTATGCTTAAATTCTAAAATAGTGATAGACTATTGACTCCTAACAATAACTCTGCAAGAAGGACAATCTCTACTTTGTTTAGTTTTGTTATTGTAAGCATATGAGTTGAGTTGAGTTGAGTTGAGTTGAGATAAAGTTTGTAAAGCGCTACTTTGCCCATAGGCGTCAAGGCTTTGTGGATGGAAAAGCTGTGTGAGAGGAGAGCGAGGTGAGCTGGTTAATGGTAGGCCTCCCTGAAGAGCCAGGTCTTCAAAGCCTTTCGGAAGAGAGAGTGGGAGGTAAGTCCCTTGATCTCAGCCGGAAGGGTGTTCCAGATTTTAGGAGCACGGGATCAAAAAGCTCTATCGGCCCATCTGACTTTGTTGCTTTTAGGTACAGACAAAAGATATTTGTTGGCTGAGCGGAGTGCCCTGCCAGGGACGTAAGGGGTCACCAAGGGTTTGATATCTTCCAAACCAAGCCCGTGCAGAGCACGATGGGTGAGACACAGGACCTTAAACTCTATTCTGGCCTGGATGGGGAGCCAATGCAGATCCTTCCTGAAAGAGGTGCCTGATGCGAGCCTCGCGGCATCAACAACAAACCGGGCTGCTGCGTTTTGTACTGTTTGTAGGCGTTATATCTGTTATTTATTAATTCCAAGGTACAATGCGTTACAGTAGTCTAACCTTGAGGAAATTAGGGCCACCGTAACCAGCTTGCGGGCATCGGTGGAAAGATAGTGTACTAATTTCCTCAGGGTTCTAAGGACACCACAGCAGGTGGAGGTCGTCCTACTGACTTGTTTTTCGAAGGAGAGCTTGGTATCAAAAATAACACCCAAGTTCCGAGCAGACTGAGAGGGCATAGGACAGGCTCCAAGGGCGGATGGCCACCAGTCCATTGACCAAATCTCCTCCTTGCCTCCGAAAATCAGCACCTCCGTTTTTTCCCCATTTTAATTTGAGGAAATTCCTCACCATCCAATTTGCAACTGCTTCCATGTGTAGTGTAGTTCCTATTATCCCAGTAGGCTCTGCGCATTGGAATAATATCTTCAATAGTATAGACCTAGGGCAGAGGTTAACTAGGTCTTCTACTGACGATATTAGACTTAAAGTTTTTGGTTTTGCCAGCTAGCTCAGAGTTCACTAGAAACTTTCTCGAATAGGCGAGGAGGAGTTTAACCTCCCTGGATAGACAAGAAGGGATTTAGTTTCTGACAACCATAGAACATGACAACTTTGCTCTCCCCTAATCAAGAGTGTATCTCTAGAGTCGTGTGAAAACAAAAGACAACTTATTTTACTCAGTCAGTACGTGCATTCTTAGTTTCACCAGATTGTAGAGAAAAGGAAGAGACGGGCGTGTTCAATAAAAGATGGTATTTATTGATCAGTCTCTTTTCTCGTACAAGAGAAATGAATCAATATTATTGCGATACTTATGGTTAAGTAAAGTGCATACAATAAAAGCAGGAGTATAAAATAATACTGCAGAAGCATTGATATGGTTTCTAAGCCATATGATATTTAAAACTGATAAAATAGATACATACATATATACATTTGACTAATCGTACTCAAGTGGTGCTTCTAACCACGCCTACCCCAGTGTACCTGACCTAAGCCTAATACGTGGGCGGGAGTAGATAAGTAGCAGTTTAAGTTAAGTTTGTTTTGCCAAGGGACTGACTCAAGAATTCTCTGCAAGGGGTTGTTCAGTTCTGTACCTGAGGTCTAGAATGATTGAGGGCTGGTATCTCTCGTCTCTGGTCTTGATATTCCAGCTGCCTGCGAGGGCCGCTTGGAAGCGCCGGAGCTGGATTTCTCTGTAGAACAAAGAAGGTTTTGGATCCAACAACTACCCAGCCTGGATCTCAACAATACGGAAAACAGAACAAAGTGGCTGGACAGGAAGTTTTAACAAAAACAATTTGCAACCACGTAGTTGATGTATACCACGTGACCACCAGGTACAAAGCCCAAAGTAAATTTATTTTTTCTTTTTACTTAAATTCAAAATTCAAAAACACAGACACAAACAAAACAAATGTTACGACAGTGGATTCATGATGACATTATATACAAATTTACAACATTTACAAATGTACAACACTCACAAAAATACATCAAGCGAAATGAGTGAACGAGACACACCAAAACAATACTAGAATCAATAGACAAAATCAATTGCAGTTCTATACAATGAAAAAAACTTTCAGGTGGAAAGCAAACATGTGACCAGTCCATAGAAATATGAGACCATGGGACAGGCGGGAAAGATGGAGTGAAATGCCTGCCTGTCAACCAATCCTGTGGTTAGTTATTTATAACGGGTTTACACAACTAGGATCCAGAGTAATTGATGAAATTCTACCCTAGGGGCACCCTTAGGATTTGCCACAGGGTGGAGGTGTCGACGCGTTTCGAACCGGCGTTATTAACGGTTCTCTTCAGGACAGGGACTGGGGGCTGTTGTTCTGCACAAGGCATGGAACTAGTCGTGGTATAGGAGAACTCAACCAGGGAGAAAAAATTCTGTGCTGCAACAAGAACTGAGGATAGAGTATAGTGCCCGCGACGCGGTGCACACGCGGAGTCCAAGAGAGCTCACATGTTGAGCCGTCTCTGCGTGGGATCTGAAGTCCCAGACAATGGGGGAAAAAGAAGTTACTCCGCGCCAGCAAGCGATTAGTGTTGACAGCTGGAACTGTGGACTTAGTTTTAGATTTAGTTTCTGACAACCATAGAACATGACAACTTTGCTCTCCCCTAATCAAGAGTGTATCTCTAGAGTCGTGTGAAAACAAAAGACAACTTATTTTACTCAGTCAGTACGTGCATTCTTAGTTTCACCAGATTGTAGAGAAAAGGAAGAGACGGGCGTGTTCAATAAAAGATGGTATTTATTGATCAGTCTCTTTTCTCGTACAAGAGAAATGAATCGATATTATTGCGATACTTATGGTTAAGTAAAGTGCATACAATAAAAGCAGGAGTATAAAATAATACTGCAGAAGCATTGATATGGTTTCTAAGCCATATGATATTTAAAACTGATAAAATAGATACATACATATATACATTTGACTAATCGTACTCAACTGGTGCTTCTAACCACGCCTACCCCAGTGTACCTGACCTAAGCCTAATACGTGGGCGGGAGAAGATAAGTAGCAGTTTAAGTTAAGTTTGTTTTGCCAAGGGACTGACTCAAGAAATCTCTGCAAGGGGTTGTTCAGTTCTGTACCTGAGGTCTATAATGATTGAGGGCTGGTATCTCTCGTCTCTGGTCTTGATATTCCAGCTGCCTGCGAGGGCCGCTTGGAAGCGCCGGAGCTGGATTTCTCGGCAGGAGAAAAGCAGCGTCTCGTTCTCAGCGCGTCAGGAAGGCGGGGCAGGGGCAGCGCATGTGGGCTTCGCTCTCTGCTGGGCTCCTCAGCACGTCTCGCTGCTCCGATCTCGTCACCACCGCGTGTGTTTGCTTAAGGCAATGTCGGTAATATTTATACCTGTAAGGTGCCGAGATTGACGTAAGGATGGACATGGATACGTCAATAAGGATGTCATACGAACGGGCTTGTTCGCACATTCTTTTGCTGAAGTTCTCGGTGAAATCAAAACAATGGCCGCAGGGATTTTCCCAGGTTGTCATAGGTTTGATTTGTTTTGAGAACTCCGTATGCCTTATCAGGGGCTGGAGGAATAGTGCTTGCCTAATTAGATGGCAAGCGTTATGACCTAATCAGATAACGCGTTCCTGTGCCGTGGTGTGGCTTAATCAGATAACGGTTTTTGCACCGTGGGATGGCTGCTAGTTAATTATTAACCAGAACAGGGTCAGGAATAGGGGGATCGATACAGAACCTATAGGAATACATCACACCCACTCCACGCAGACTATGTCCATATTTACAAGATCTAGGCATAGTAAATATACTAGTAGAGCATGTGTATACCGTACCACCCCAAAATACATCCATATGCATTTTGAAATTATGTAATACACGAGAAAAAAATAATCATAAGCAATATATGCACTCAAGCAGTAGAAAAATGCTAAATTAATCACGCATATTCATACATCATTATAAATAAAATATTGAAAAATAACACATGAAATGGCTCTTAATACAGAAGAAAAAAAAAATGCGAGACCATTTCATCACAAAATAAAATATCCATGAACATGTCAGAGGGCAGCTAATGTCTCTAAAGTTCCTAAAATAGAAATTCAGTTCCCTAAGAATAGTTTCTACTTTAAGCAGAAGATAAGTGTCCCGAAAAATTGCAAAAAACATATTTTGGGGATTGTGAAAAAATCTGCTGTCCATACTGGAGAGAAAAATTGTTCATGTTACTTTATCATTAAAGTTGACGGCCAAATTCAGGGTGTTGGGAACGCCGTGTGCTAGCCTGTTCAAAAGTCATTATTTCTGCTCTGGTGAGAACATCATATCATTTAGACTCTCGAAAAAACTGTCAACAGCTTCCTGTGAAAGTTCCATTAACTCGGAAAAAGATGTTACCATGCATTCATGAGCATGATTGCCTTCATTGATGTTTTGATCAGCATAACTAACAGAAGGTCGTACCTGATCGATGCTGCTTTCATCTTGAACCTCACTACCCCTCAATCGTAGTGGTGAAGTCTCCACGAATGCCGTCATCAGGATTGGTAGCCGCAGGGGACAGCACAATGCATGAGCCGTGACCGGACCCAACAAAGTTTCTGCATCCATTGGCGCATCCGATTGTAGCGTCAGACAGGTGTCCAACACGCATTCTTCTCCGCATAGCAAGCACCTTAATACAGGTAAAACACAGCTTTGCCACATTGGTCTAAATGAAAGAAACCAAGTCATGGTTAGGTCTCTAAGCCGGGACATTCCAAGGATTTTAGATATCCGGTCCCGGTATCCAATGGCTAGGATTGTTTCTTCCCTTGTCTGTGACACGGTTTGCCATAGCGAAATAACAGAATCAAAAATAGGATTCCTGCCACTAGTCCCAAAAGGAGAGGAAGTCCACCAAAGATGGAATGGACAAAGTCCGAAAAATACCCAGAATGGCTTTAAATGGTGTTAAAGCCCCCGAAAACACTGTCTTAAATACATTTGAGACTCCACTGGTATCAGAAATATTTAAGATTTCGTTCAGGATTTCTGCGAAATGTATGGGGGAATTAGTTGATAACAATGAATGAATCTCTGCCGTTGTCCTTCCAACTTGGAGATCATACGTTTCTTTTGATGACGTGAGCCTGGTCGGCGTCTGAAGGAGCACTGTTTTCATTCTGCTTAAAGTATCAACTCGAATGGAAGCTATTTTCAAATTCGGCCATAACCTTGCCTCCCTGTCTGGCATTGCGCTGGGGAACAATACTCGTTCACAGCACATAACCTTCGCAGTCGTAGTTATGAGATAAGCTATTCCGGGCACCAAGCTACAACATCTGCGGTCTACGATTATAATGTAACTCCCGTTCGATAGTCTCCTAAAGAATGGTTCTATTTGTGTCGCAGGTGTGCCTAGCTGGTGACATGAAAGGTTATTTGAGGACCCTTCACAGGCTCCGTGTAAACTAATACCATTACACAGAAGTGTACTGCTTAGTGACATTGCACAATTATTGCCACTAAGAAACACTTTTCGGCCTTTATTACTGACACAAGCATGTGAATAGGGCAAGTTCCATGTTGACTTAATGTACCCTTTACCCAATTTTTCGTACATGCCAGCCTGTATATATTTTTGGCAATATTGAAACCTGAAAGTAGATATTGGAATATTAATTATTCCATGTATTATCCATTCACTGACAGGTCGTTCTGACATTGTCAATGGTAATCTCTCGAGTTTCTCAATGCTCAGGATTGTATAATCAGCACCCTTCTGTGCCATACTGATTTGTTTATCAGTAAGGTTAAAGATATTGAACAGTGACGTTGTGTTGATTAAACGCCAAGGCACATAGCCTGAACGCAGATTTTGTAACGTCCAGCCAAGTTGTACAATAGAACGCAATTGGGACTGACCGTGTTGTAACAACAGTAAGTCTTGCGATATTATGTTGATTGCTGAAGACACAATGCTGTCCAAAGAGTATATTCTGGAGGACAGAGTCATTAACCCATTGTCCACTACAGAAAGTGATTTTTCCAAATTAATACGGTCAATTTCCCGTATTCTCTCTGATGTTTCAATTTGAGTTATTTTCCAGGCTTCGTTATAAGCTGCATATACAGAGGCTGCTATGAAGCGTTTTTGACGCCGTTTGCGCGGTCCCATAATGAAATCACGCAAGTCAGCACCATCAGTAAGTAAAGTCAGGTGTTGTTTAATTTCTGCCAGTGTGGATGTTTGTAGCCATTGAAGGCAGAGCTTGCCCACACTGTACGTGGTAATTATCCCTGGGTGTTGTCTTTGGGAATATCTAGGGTCTGGCCTGGTCAATGTGAACCCTTGGATTTTGTTCAGGAATCTGTCTTGACAGTTATTTGTATCTGTGGGCCAGATCAACCACTTTTTCCAATCATGATGTGTTCTGTTTTGGCTTAATATATGGTTTACGTCTATCTCAACATCTATAGAGCTATTACTGTTCATTGATGGCTTTGGAATAGACGGTTTGTTTAAGTCTTTGATTTTGGCTAGGCCAAGACAGGTAGTTTGTTGAACAGTGTCATTCAAAAATATAATTTGTTCTGGGATCATGCAGGCTCTAAACAATGATTCTATACCTTGTACTTGCCATTCCTTTGTACCCCAAACACTTTTTACTTCAACATTTTTGTCCCAGTAATCAAAACCAAATGTACTCATTTGCTCAAAAAACGAGTCTGAATATATCAATTTAGTGTTTGTAAGCATGGTCTTTGTACCTGTCTTATTTGATAATTTGAAATAAAATGTTTCTGCATTGCTTGTGTTGAACCCTGAAAAATATGAATATTTGTCATAAAAAGTTCTTGAGCTACCTGTTGGAGGGGTTGCACAGTGTTCCCATTGATTATAATTTAAAACATTTCTAGGTTGTGCAGATTTATGCAGATAATGATTACTATAGTGATTATAGCAGAACATTTTATCATAATTAGACGAACCCTGCAAATAATCATGTTTTGTAAATTTAGCAGACATCACTAGGTCAGACATCATATTATTAATGCTTTCAACGTCCCAATCATCAGCAACTGAGCTTGGTTTTACAAAGTCACTCAATGAGATCTTGATTTGATGTGGATACTTCAGGATTTCAACCGGACCATAGATTTCATAATCAGTATTGTCCCATGCTACCCCACCGGGTATAGGATTGGCTGTGAAGTTGACTGAAGAAAGTTCTCTTTTCTTGACGTGTGAAGACGTGTGTGGTTTGAGGACCAAGTTGATTTTCTGGCTTGCTGTGTCCATTTTAGCATATTTTCCCTCAATGAAGTGTCCCAAACATAGTACCATGATGAGCCAAAGTATGAGGATTATTGCACCTAAGGCCACCCAGAATTCAATCCATGGAGAAATCAGATAGGTTTCTTTCAGATGTTGAAAAAGTTCCTTAGCTTTATCTTTAAAGGTTTTTGTTGATGTTTGTTCCTTTGATTCACTCAGGTCTTCAGATGAATCACTGAAGTTGATGAAGTAACCGGATGCCGTTCTGTCTATTGTTCCTATTGTTTCAGGATTGCTGTTTGCTTTATTAGTGTGTTTTGTTGCAGCAGCATAGTCATTTGTTACTTCATTGTAGATTGGTGTGTCTCTGCTAAATGTTTTTATTTGGGTTTTTAGAGGTTTAAGTTCCATAGCATTGTTGCATAGTCCTTGTTGTTGTTCTGTTGGCATTTCAAATGTGAGTAGCCTCTTAGATTGAACCTCTATGTTTGTAGCAAACCTTGGTGTTCTACTACTTATCGGGAGTCCACTTGGCCTACTGTTTGTTATCGGCCACATGATTGTGGTTTTATCAGGTCGATTGATACAACCCTGTTCTCCTTTTTACCAGCAAGGGGCGGTAGTACTACTGATCTTGTCCCGTTGATAGACAAGACAGGAACTGCTTTTCTGTAAGAAGGCCCAAATTCCTTCTTTACCGCGATCTTTTCTCTGACTAGATCCCCGACTTTTGGAATCCAGACAGGTCTTGCTGGGACAGGTGGTTTTTCTTCAGTGGTCGTTGGCTGTTGTTTCAACTTTATGTTGCTCAGGTCTTTCCTTGTTTCGTTTAAGTCCTGTAAAATAGCCAAACGATCTTTGATATCAAAGCTTTTTTCTTTAACCACTGAAGTCTGACTGTCAAGATCTAAGATCATCATTCTAGTTCCAAACAATAATTCGTACGGACTGAATCCCCTCAGAGAATTTCTTGGCAGGTTATTTAGACTACGTTGGACACTTATTAGATGTTTGACCCACCCAGCTCCCGAACCTAATACCTTCGCTGTTATAGATTGCTTTATGTCACGGTTTTTTCTTTCTACGATTCCGTTTCCCTCGGGATGAAATGGACAAGAGTACCGCAATGCAATGCCCATGCTGGTCATGGCCTCCTTATAAGCTCTAGTGCTAAAAGCAGGACCCTGGTCAGAATGCAGCATGCCAATTGCGTATGTGCCGATAAAGACTCGCAAATCTTTTATAACAGTTCTGGCGTCAGCCGATCGCTGGGGCCACATCCATATGAATCTCGTGCAAGAGTCCACTGCAACCAAGATATATTCATAGTTACCATCCCTTTGTAAGGGACCGCAGTGGTCCAGGTAAACACAGGCTAATGGTTTATCCGAGATTAGAAGGGGCGTCTGCGCTGGTCGTCTCACTGTTGATACTTTCATTTTTTGACATATTTCACATTCTAGAACATAGTTCCGTGTTTGTCTTCTCATTTGTGGCCACCAGTATCTCTGTTTTAATGACGATACTGTGGCTGAGACGCCAGCATGTACAGAAGCAAGTCCTTCGTGTGCCGCTATTATTAGTCCTAACCTATGTTCCATGTTTGGAATTGCCCTATCCCCCACTCCAGGGATTCGAGCAAACGGAACATTGTTTGTATCAGTTATATATGAGTACTTCACTGGAAAGCCTTTCGGGAGTGTTTCTATCGAATCTTTTTCTGTAGCGCTGACAGCTTGCAATATATCGCTGTCTATTTTTGTTTTTGACCGTGTGATGGCAGCTACGGAAGCCGTTTGCACAGCTGCCTTCGCGGCCTCATCAGCCAATGAATTCCCTGCAACGTGAACGCCATCACGTTGATGACTCAGTGTATGTATCACGTGAGTCTTTGGTAGTTCTTTTTGCAAATGAACTACTTGTTCCCAAAGCATTTTATGCTTGATTGTGCCTCCTTTTGCATCCTTAAAACCATTCTGAAGCCAGATCTGCAAGTATTCATTGTAAGACTGAACGCAATAATACGAATCGCACACTATGAGTGTGGGGAATTCTCGATCCGTATTTTCAAGCGCCATCTTGAATGCCAGTAGTTCAGCTCGCTGAGCTGTACAATCTCCCAGAGATTGAGTTTTAGTGACCGCTGGTTTAAATTTCCCTTCGTGCCAGCGACCTTTAACAATCGCGCACGCAGCACTGTAAGCTTGTTTACCCCCTACTGCGGGTTGTGCTGACCCGTCTGTATATATTATACAGCCGTAATGTTCTAGAGGCAGAATTTCGATTGGCGGAGGACATTCAAATTCGTATTGGAGAAATTCTTGTGTTTTTAAGTTGGGATCAAATTCGTATACCACGTCTGTTGCAGCAAGAGAATTAGCCCACTGTATCCACCTTGGATGGAGTGCTTTAGCATTCGGAATGCTTGCCTTTGTTACCGCCTCCAGGGCTGGTATCGGTGTCACGATGATTATTCGTTTACCTTGTGCTAGGGCCCGCTCCTTTGCTACAGCAGTCTGTACCGCGGTCAGAATTTTTTCCGTTGGACTAAATTTCATTTCAGCCTTTGTGTACAAGTGTGATTTGTATGCAATTGGTACCTTTTCTCCCTCATTAGAGGTCAGGTATGTGAATCCGCATCTTCCTGGGATGACTCGAATCACAAGATTGCGTGTGTTGTCACGAGTTTCTAATTTTGTTTTAATTAACATGTCTGTTTGTAAAGATCTCAAAATTTCTGTGTGTTTTTGAGTCCAATTGATTCTTTTAAAATCTGGTTTTATTAGATCATAAAGGGGTTTAACCCTTTCTGCGTAATTTGCAATGTATGTTCTTCCGAAATTTAGGAAGCCTAGAATTGATTGTAAATTTTTTAGTGTTCTAGGAGCTTGGAGTACAGCACATTTCTCTAGGAAATTGTCAGCCAGGCTTTTGCCTTCACTTGATAATTCATATCCTAAAAACAGGACTGTTAGATGGGCAATTCTTGAATTTTTAAAGTTGAATTTGTAACCCTCTGCTGCGAACCCAAGTATTATGGTGTTCACTCTCTTCAAGTGTGTATCCAAGTCATCATCTGTTAGGTAAATGTCGTCAACATATGATAATGCCTCGTCATCGTATGTTTGTAGTAATTCTGTTACTCTCTTTGAGAATAATCCTGGGCTGTTCTTGTGCCCCTGGGGTAAACGGCAGAAACTTTTTTGCGAGCCATTTACCGAGAACGCAGTCATATATCTGCTCTCTGGTGCTATATTTTGACAAAAGAACCCATTAGAGATGTCTAATGTTGTTTTGTATTTTTTGCGCACTATGTTATTCATTAGTGCAGCACTATGCGAGTTTTGCACTGCAAAGGTTTTGCAACTTGAGTTAAGGTGTCTGTAATCCAAAACTAGACGATATGAGTTGTCTGGTTTGGAGACAGGAAACAAAGGATTGTTCATTTGTGAGGTGCAAGTTTCAATCACCCCCTGGTATTCAAGTTGATCTAGGATCTCTTTTACCTGTTTTTTAGCTTCTTGCTTAATTGGGTACTGCCTCTGTGCAGTAGGTTGTGATTTTAACTGGATTTTGTGAGGAGGAGAGTCCTCATCCCATCCTACATGATTTTTATATAAAGCAGGAGCTTGAGCTACTGCCCACTTCCTAGCAGGTGTATATTTTTTATGAATTGGAATATGATTTGAGAAGGCAGGCATTATTATTTCTTCGCCATGAGGACACTCCCTGACAAACTCTGGTGGCCAGTCTTTCTCAGCTAGAAGGACGTCATAGCCCTGGGAGAGATTATCCCAAAATAGTCCCCTTATTTTTCTAGTCTTATCCCCCTCTATACGCAATGTAATTTCATATATTTTATGAGGTTTGCTAACTCTGGTGTCTGCAGTTTCCACCTGAATGTATTCATTCGTGTCCACTGTCTCCAGATGATTCATAAGGACTTTGCGAACTATGCTCACTTCTGCTGCGCTGTCTAGCATTGTCTGAGCCCATTCTCCGTTTTTCAGCTGTGTTCTCAGTATTCTCGGCATCTTTGATTACTTTAATACTGGCTACCTTCTTTTTTGGAAATTGTAACTTTTTATTTGGATGAGCAGGTTCCTTGTCTTTGGACTTGACGTGCTCTTCCCTGTGTTCTGATCGTCCTCTTCTTTCCGATTTCTGCGAGGAAGTCTGAAAAGATTGAGAGGGATGTGTATCATTATCTTGATATCTATCAGGTTTCTTTATATTATCCCTATTTCTAAGGTTGTATTTTTTCCCAGAGGGCTCACTTTGGGGAGACCTGCGTCCTTGGTTCGGAGATCTTTCTCTCCGCCGAGGAGACCTTCCTCTGGACTGGAATCTTTTTTCTTTAGGATTGGATTGTTTGTTTCCATCCCAGCTCTTTTTTTGAGTGTTTAAATAATTTTTAATAAATACCTTTTCAGGACTTTCAATCAATACAGGTTTTACCGGTATTCCACCCAGACTATCTCTTCCTAGTTCTTCATAGGATTTCTCTATGATTCTGGCAATTTCAGTTGGTTGGTCTGCTATATCTGTCTCTTTTAACCTTTGGCGGATCGCCACGTTTGCTGCTTCTCCCTTTATGTTGGCTAATAATATAGCCGAGACCTGCTTGAAGTCTTTCAGTAATTTCATACCAAGAGTTAAAGCGGGTTCTGGACCATATTCATCTTGAATCTGTTTTAGCACATCTGGTATTACTGACATGGATGGTACACCATGTGTTTTTGTGTATATGGAAGCAAAGACTGTACCCCAAGTGTCACAGTCCTCCACGTGTGGTGCGATTCCCATTGGAAGACAGATAGTCAGAATCCTGTGTTTTTCTACCGGGGTGGTGTCTGGAAACACCGCCTCTATTTGAGTGATTTTTTGTGCTAGCCAGAAGGGTATTTGTTCCCGTTTAGCGGGTACTTTACCCAGACAGGACTGTATGTTCTGTGGTATAATTTTATTTGTGTTACCCTGATGAGGGTTCAGCTGTGGAATTTTACTTGCTGGTTGGACTGTTGAAGTCCGCATTACATACTGGACTAATTGTCTATGTATTTTGATTAGCTGTTTTAGCTGTATTAAAAGATCTGGTGCAGGCATTTCTTCAATGTCTGGATGTGGTGTATATCCGGCTAGGACCGGCCACGTTGCTCCTGGTCTACCTAGTGGACCGAGCCTGGTGATGTGATTATTATGTTTTAGGGCGCCTTTAAACAAGAGCAGGTGCTCTTGGAATTTGAGTGGTACTTCCACCTCCTCGAAAGGAGTGTAGGTATCCGGTGGTTCCTCTATTTTATAATAGTGGAACTCTTTTGTTACAGCGTTTGCTGCTGGAAAGTTTATCCATGAATAGAATACCTCTGTCTGCCGATATTCGTGTGCCTCAATTACGAATATGACTGTACCACCTCTCGATGTCAGTCCATTTTCTATAAGTTTTAAGGTTATAGATTTCCTTATGTTGACCGGGATGAGTATTGCATTTGGGTCATTTTCCAGCAGAGTATTGTCTGCTACTAGGAGTTCAGCTGCTAGTCTAACTGTCTCCCTTTCTTCATCACTGTCTATCATTTTACCGACAGGAAGGTTATTCTGTTTGTTTGCAGATCAGGTTTCTATGGAAACAAAGATTAGATGCACAATATTTTGGAACAGTGTATCCTTCAACGTTGACTAAACCAAGAACCATACATAGGAGTCTCCTCCTGCGAGGTTTGGCGGATATGACCTTTCACCCACTCCAGACGTCTTTGGAGTATTATGGGAAAAAAAGGGGTTCTGTGTGAAAAAGCACGACTGAGTTACTCTAATGTCTTGCGTTAGTTTTATCGCCTATCCAAACGCTGGGCGCCATGTAGTGTAGTTCCTATTATCCCTATAGGCTCTGCGCATTGGAATAATATCTTCAATAGTATAGACCTAGGGCAGAGGTTAACTAGGTCTTCTACTGACGATATTAGACTTAAAGTTTTTGGTTTTGCCAGCTAGCTCAGAGTTCACTAGAAACTTTCTCGAATAGGCGAGGAGGAGTTTAACCTCCCTGGATAGACAAGAAGGGATTTAGTTTCTGACAACCATAGAACATGACAACTTTGCTCTCCCCTAATCAAGAGTGTATCTCTAGAGTCGTGTGAAAACAAAAGACAACTTATTTTACTCAGTCAGTACGTGCATTCTTAGTTTCACCAGATTGTAGAGAAAAGGAAGAGACGGGCGTGTTCAATAAAAGATGGTATTTATTGATCAGTCTCTTTTCTTTTCTCGTACAAGAGAAATGAATCGATATTATTGCGATACTTATGGTTAAGTAAAGTGCATACAATAAAAGCAGGAGTATAAAATAATACTGCAGAAGCATTGATATGGTTTCTAAGCCATATGATATTTAAAACTGATAAAATAGATACATACATATATACATTTGACTAATCGTACTCAACTGGTGCTTCTAACCACGCCTACCCCAGTGTACCTGACCTAAGCCTAATACGTGGGCGGGAGAAGATAAGTAGCAGTTTAAGTTAAGTTTGTTTTGCCAAGGGACTGACTCAAGAAATCTCTGCAAGGGGTTGTTCAGTTCTGTACCTGAGGTCTATAATGATTGAGGGCTGGTATCTCTCGTCTCTGGTCTTGATATTCCAGCTGCCTGCGAGGGCCGCTTGGAAGCGCCGGAGCTGGATTTCTCGGCAGGAGAAAAGCAGCGTCTCGTTCTCAGCGCGTCAGGAAGGCGGGGCAGGGGCAGCGCGTGTGGGCTTCGCTCTCTGATGGGCTCCTCAGCACGTCTCGCTGCTCCGATCTCGTCACCACCGCGTGTGTTTGCTTAAGGCAATGTCGGTAATATTTATACCTGTAAGGTGCCGAGATTGACGTAAGGATGGACATGGATACGTCAATAAGGATGTCATACGAACGGGCTTGTTCGCACATTCTTTTGCTGAAGTTCTCGGTGAAATCAAAACAATGGCCGCAGGGATTTTCCCAGGTTGTCATAGGTTTGATTTGTTTTGAGAACTCCGTATGCCTTATCAGGGGCTGGAGGAATAGTGCTTGCCTAATTAGATGGCAAGCGTTATGACCTAATCAGATAACGCGTTCCTGTGCCGTGGTGTGGCTTAATCAGATAACGGTTTTTGCACCGTGGGATGGCTGCTAGTTAAATATTAACCAGAACAGGGTCAGGAATAGGGGGATCGATACAGAACCTATAGGAATACATCACACATGCAGTTCTTAAAGTTTCGGGCTGTGATGTCAGCAGTTTGTGAAAGAGAGACCATAATCTGGGTGTCGTAGGCATAGAAGAGAACTTCCAGCCCAAAAGATCTTACAAGTCTGGCAAGGGGTGTAACATAAATGTTAAAGAGCGTGGGGCTCAGGGACGAGCCCTGAGGCACCCCACACTGCACAGGTTTAGCTGGGGAAAGAAAATCACCCAGCTTGACCGTCTGTGCACGGCCATCCAGGAAAGATTTCAAAAGTGCCGGTCCGTCCACTCCTATCTCCTTCAGACATTTGACTAAGATGGAGGGGGATAGGGTGTCGAATGCGGCAGTAAGGTCGAGCAGGACCAGAAGGGTAGTCTGGCCACTGTCGACCTTAGCACGGATGTTGTTAGTGACAACTGTCAGGGCGGACTCGGTGCTGTGAGCCCTCCGAAAGCCGTGCTGGGAGGGGTCAAGTAGGCTGGAGTTCTCCAAGAAGGCATTCAAATTGTAGTTTAAATGGGCCTCTAGCATTTTTGCGGGAGCTGGGAGTAGTGAGATAGGCCGAAAGTTCTTTAGGATCCTAGGATCCAGTGAGGCCTTTTTTAGAAGGGGCTTGACTATGGCCATTTTCCAGGAGGTCGGAAGACACCTTCTTGGATTGCCAGGTTGATGACTTCCAAAAAAACAGGAAGTAAGACATCTCTGCATTCTTTAAAAACCTTCAGAGGGCAGGGGTCGCGGGGGGATCCTGAATTAAGCTTGTCTAAATGCGAATCAAAGTTGCTCTAGGGTGAGAGGGGGGAAAATGTAAGAGTTACCCTGTGGTAGCTCTGTGAGGTCTTCTTTTGCAGGATGTAGCACTAGGGCAGCGGGAGGTCCTAGTTCTTGGTTAAGAACTTCTAGGCCTGAATGAATGTCAGTTATCATTGCATAGAAGAAGGTGGCTATCTGGTCGCAAAGCTCCTTAGTTGCTATTACCGGATCAGGGGATTGCAGAGCCAACAAGGAGTCGACGATTTTAAACAATTCCCTGGTGGAGCTGAGGGAAGCAGTCAGTTTGGAAAAGTGTAATTTCTTTTCTGCAAGAACCGCAATTTTATATTCTTTGAGTAGGAGTTTATGTTTGTTCTTTTCATCTGGGTCGAGATTAAGTCTCCAGAGCCTCTCTTGTGTCCTACATCCCTGCCTAAGTGCCCTGAGGGTGTCAGAGTACCAAGGGGCCGAGGGGCGCTTCCTGGCAGAGTAGGTCTGCTTAACCGGGGCCTGTTTGTCCACCGCTTTTAGAATGGAATTATGCAGGTCAAAAGCTGCACAGTTGATGTCACTTGCTAGTGATGAGCAGTGTCTGGACAGAAGGGGAGCTAATGATTCGCTATTTATCCCTCTGAGATTCCTTTTGGATTCCCACTTGCTGGGGTCTGCTACGGAGGTGGAGAAATTGGGGTATGTAAAGTCCAAGGGGATGGCCATGTGGTCTGACCAAGACAGAGGAAGGGGGATCCCAATCTCTACCCTGGGGTCGTTGGTGAAGACCCCATCCAGGGTATGACCGGCTATGTGTGTGGGACCCTCTACTATCTGTTTTAGACCACAGGAGGCTAATGAGTCCAACAGGGAGGCAGTGTCTGAGGAGTTATCTATGTCCAAGTGGAAGTTAAAATCTCCAAGAATGGTGAGGTTGGGTCTGTCAATATAGGCTTCAACCAGCTTAAGTAGCTTCTGACAGAAGGATGGCCTGGGGCCAGGAGGCCTGTAGATCAGAATCCCAGCAAAGGAGATTGAGGGGGAGGGGTTAAGCGCAAAGTATAGGGCCTGAAAGGAGTCACATGGTGAAGAAAGGTGCTTGGTTCGACATTTTATAGAGGTTCTATGTAAAATACCCAGCCCCCCCCCCTTCGCCCTACTCTGTCCATTCTTGACAGCGAGTACCCCTTCGGGATGACATCCAGGAGTTTTGGCCCAGAATGCTCTGCGGCCCAGGACTCCGTGATAAAGACCCAGGGAGGTTTTCTATTGGAGATGAAATCCCTGAAGGCAAGATTATTTTTAATTAGGGATCTGGTATTAATAAGGAATCCAGTCTCTCTACTAAGCTGGGGGAGCTTGTACTTTCCCGGTCTTGAGTGCCTATTTCGGGAGATATGGAGGAGGGGACTATCCTCTTTCCCCGTGCATTGGCACTTAAGGGCCTCCGGTAAACCCTCAGGTGAAAACGTGTGGTGACAGAATTTCGATGAGGGTTTGTAGGATAGCAAGGTCTGTACGGAATATATAAAACTACCAGGGACGGGAGGATCTTATTGAGCAGCCTGCCTGGCCCCCGGCGCTTCCTCAGCGCTGACGGGCGCAGACGGGCAGGATTCTGGCGCAACTCCGGCGCAGGTCCGGCGCGTCTGCTGCGCTGAGCCATATGCGTCCCTTTTATACTGAGCACTGGACTGTGCAAAGCGCTTCCTCCCTATCCAAAATGGCCACTCCAAAATGATCCCCGGGACCGGCAGACTCAGCACCTAAATCGGCTGCGAGCTGGCCCAAGATGCGGGAATGGCGGGGGAAATGAGGCAAAATGCGCTCCTAAATCGAGGCAAAGTGCAAGTGCAGGCAAGTTAAAATTAATGATAACATTTTTTAAAACACGTAAATTCCGTGGCACAATAGGGAGAGGGTAGAGGAAAACAGTACAGTCACCAAGCAACCTTCCGGCTTCCGCCTCAGGAGGAAAGAGACACACACACAGCAAGGAAGAACCAAGCAAGGAATGCCCCTTTTATACTGAGCGCTGGACTGTGCAAAGCGCTTCCTCCCTATCCAAAATGGCCGCTCCAAAATGATCCCCGGGACCGGCAGACTCAGCACCTAAATCGGCTGCGAGCTGGCCCAAGATGCGAGAATGGCGGGGGAAATGAGGCAAAATGCGCTCCTAAATCGAGGCAAAGTGCAAGTGCAGGCAAGTTAAAATTAATTATAAAATTTTTTAAAACACGTAAATTCCGTGGCACAATAGGGAGAGGGTAGAGGAAAACAGTACAGTCACCAAGCAACCTCCCGGCTTCCGCCTCAGGAGGAAAGAGACACACACACACAGCAAGGAAGAACCAAGCAAGGAATTCCCCTTTTATACTGAACGCTGGACTGTGTGGAAGCCCTTTGAAGCGGAAACCTCTGCCGCCTACCTGCTTTGCTGCCTGTTTGCCTGTTTGCCGGGGAGTATCTTCAGGAGTCCAGCGTGCCTTGTCGGTCCTCTTCCCGCCTCCCGCTGCCCAGCTCTGGTGTCATCTGAGCTCTGTAGGCGAGCGGAGCGCGGTCTGAGGGGGACTGGCTGAACTACATTTCCCATCAGCCAAAGCGGCGCACGCCGCGCCATCCACGCGCCAGGAGGCGTACAAATTGCGCGTCACCCCGGTCGAGGGGTGGGAAGCCCTTTGAAGCGGAAACCTCTGCCGCCTACCTGCTTTGCTGCCTGTTTGCCTGTTTGCCGGGGAGTATCTTCAGGAGTCCAGCGTGCCTTGTCGGTCCTCTTCCCGCCTCCCGCTGCCCAGCTCTGGTGTCATCTGAGCTCTGTAGGCGAGCGGAGCGCGGTCTGAGGGGGACTGGCTGAACTACATTTCCCATCAGCCAAAGCGGCGCACGCCGCGCCATCCACGCGCCAGGAGGCGTACAAATTGCGCGTCACCCCGGTCGAGGGGTGGGAAGCCCTTTGAAGCGGAAACCTCTGCCGCCTACCTGCTTTGCTGCCTGTTTGCCGGGGAGTATCTTCAGGAGTCCAGCGTGCCTTGTCGGTCCTCTTCCCGCCTCCCGCTGCCCAGCTCTGGTGTCATCTGAGCTCTGTAGGCGAGCGGAGCGCGGTCTGAGGGGGACTGGCTGAACTACATTTCCCATCAGCCAAAGCGGCGCACGCCGCGCCATCCACGCGCCAGGAGGCGTACAAATTGCGCGTCACCCCCGTCTCGCGGGACGCCGGGCGAAGCCCGGGCCAAGGGCGGGCCCGTTTTAGCCCGTTCTAGACAGTGAGAGACTGGACTGGGCCACCCCTCTTACTTTCATCTTTTAAACTGAACTTTGGCAAGGTAAAACACACTCATATCCACAGTGTATTATAGTCTATAACTGTTATATAAACCCACAGGGCCTCGCTGTTTATTATTGTTTGCTCATTATGTCCAAGCAAAAAACGCCTGTCACCCCGGCTAATACAATGCACAACTACCTGGTCCAGGTAGTGTCAAAAATTAATACTAATCGGAGGTCCTCCTTGGGCATTGAGGATTCGCCACCTTGTGCTCAACTCAATCAATCAGGGGTAACTCAGTCTGCCGCTGACGATCTCATTTTCCCCGATCTTCTTGAGGTTCCAAATGAGCAACCACCCATTGATGTATCCATGGCCCCTACTGACCAACAACTTGACCCTTTTACAGACCTAATTAATCTAGAAGACCAAGATAAATCTGTAACAATTGAGGAGTTTGTTATAGAGAGCAACACTCCCCCCACACCGGTTCCCGCTCCAAGAGCTAAAAAAGGGATTACCAAGGCTCCTCCTAGAAGAGGTGGCCTACGCTCTTGTAAAAATAAACCCGCAACCCCCCCTAGACGAACAAAGAAAAGGATAGAGGATGGGATAAGGGAAGAGGAGTACGAAAATGAAGAAGGGGAGGATACCCTCTTAATTAAGCTTCTGGGTACATTAGAGTCTAAACTATTAGGTTTAATGAAACCCCTCATATCAAAAGTTGACCAATTAGCTAATAAGGTCAACAAGCTGGAGTCCCTGTTAAGGAAAACCAACGAGGGGGTGGGGGAAATATCAAACCTAGTAGTAACTAAATTTGAACAACTGGAGACGGCGGGGAAATCACTTGGGGTGAACATGAATATTGGCCTACAAGCTCCCTCTGAGCAAGTCCAACAAATTAGCCCCATGCTCGATAACACTCCTGATATGGTCCTAGTTCCAGATGCAGCCCAATTAATGGGCAATACTATCCCTGAGATTCTGAATCCAGAAACTGCCCCAGTTGAACTAATAGTTGAGGCCTCGCCCCTTATTTTAGTACTAGCAAACACACCCTTGCTGAAAACTGGACAGATTGAGTCACCAGATTTCTTAAGAAATAAGGCCCTTCAGTGGCTTAGTAGTAATATGCATATAACTCCCTGGGGCAAGGAAAAACTATCTGACGATCTGCTTACAGCAAGAAGGGTTAGGTGGATAGGTACTAAGGCGAAGAAATTCCAAGGGGATTGTGTGGTCTTGAACTTTAAGGGACCTGAAGTCCTGCCTGATGTCCTACGGAACATCCTCCCCCCACAACGTAGGACAGCTGAAATAGTTCCATTGACACTGGATTTTTTCTATAGCAGAAGAGGTATAGTAGCCAAACCGAGCATATTAAGAACAAAATGGACAGTTGTGGGAAATAGAAATGCTAGGTCCAATCCAGTATGTGAGTGGGGGTTAAATTTGGACAACCAATATTCTGTGTTAACTGATTTAAATGAGTGTGATTGACTCGCATGTGCCTCCTCCGCCACCCTAGATATGCACCTGGGCCAAAGATATGTTAAGACTCCCATGCTAGACGAGCCTACAATAGTCCCAGATGTATTTCGGACCACCGTCCTAGAAGAAGTAAATAGGGTTCAGGTGGGACAGAAAAGGCTATTGGAAGAAATTGAGATGTCACCAACATTGAGTAATAATGTGATACCGGGAATAGATCCTACAGAAACAGTAAAAGCCCCTGATATTGATCATGCTCACACCCTAAAGGCCAAACCGAAATTATCAATTGTCTCATGGAACATAGCTGGAATTTCTAATAAACAAAACATCCCAGACTGGGTCGACTTTACTAACTATTACGACATTGTCATGTTCCAAGAAACTTGGTCGCTTACACCAATTTTCAGGCAAGGGTATTTGAATTTTTACGTCCCGGCTTTAAGAAATCGAGTGGGACGTCCCTCGGGGGGCCTGTTAATTTGGGTACGCCAAACTTTGAATTGTTCGGTTAAACAAAGGTCTATACCCTCTAATGACATTTTGGCACTTGATATCACCTGGCAAAATGGTCAGCAATTAGCCCTGTTTAATCTTTATTCGAGGGGAGTTGCCAGGGGTAAACCATCAGAGACCCTAACGTGCCTTGAGAACCATATTGAATTGCTGCCAGACCCCACCCATATATTAATAGGCGGGGATTTTAATACCACCTTTGAACCCTTGGGTGAGGAGGATAAGATCCTGGCCGAAGATGAGGATACCAAGTGGGGAATCCCCCAACTAGATATCCCAGCAATTAGGAAATGGAGCACGGTAGCAATCCAACTGAAAAGTTTTTGTCTTTCTAGAGGACTTAGAGCAGTCAATGGGCGAGCATTGTCAGATCCCAGGGGGAATAATACTTTTGATAATGGCCGATCAGCCAGTAGGATAGATTATATACTCCTGGATGTAAGGGCTTGGGACAAATTGGTAGATATGGAAGTGAAGGATAAGATTGAAAGTGATCATAATCCATTGTGTCTGACGCTACATACCTACCATGACAAACCCGAGCATCCTATAGAGGATCACATGGTTACGCGGGACCTTGTAAGCTCAAATAACACTCGATATTTGAAGTGGAGCATGCTCCTAGAAGATATTCCTAAACTGGAAACCCTTAGGAAAGTAGTGGTGGGCGAAGTTGCTAAGATTAAGTCTCACTATGGACAGACCGATTTTATTGATTATATGATGGCTGCCCATGAGATACTCTTCTCTAGAATCCAAAGCTTTTTGCTTAAAAAAATATCTACAAATAAAATAAAGAAAGCCCAAGAAACTAGAGGGTGGTATGATAAGAGCTGTAGGGCAGCACGAGATAATCTTAGCAGGGAACTAAGATCAGGAAGGCCAGAAGTAGTAAGGCTGGCAAGAGACCAGTATAGGCAGGTTCAAAAACTAGCAAAGAAGCGCTGGGACGAGGATTGCTGGCGTGAACTAAAGGAGGTTTGTGCCTCTAAGGATTCCAAGCGCTTCTGGGCTTCAGTAAAATGGGCAAAGGGTGGTATAGCACCCCAGCCTGCTAATAATGTCGCAAAAAACAGTTGGATAGAATACTTCCGACCACAGTATGCCCGTAACCCCATGTTTAATAATGTTAGTCCACCTCCGCAAGTCTACTATAAAGTACCTTTATTTGTTGAGAGGGATGTGAGTGATGTATTGCACTGTGTAGCAGGGGGGAAAGCACCAGGCATGGATGGAATTCCGGCCGATATTTTTTTATCCGATCGGAAGTCATGGTGCAGCTACTTTACAATGCTGGCTAATGCAGTGGCTATGGGAGGGAGGGTGCCTGCCTCATGGAAGGGAGCCGAAATAATCCCTATATATAAGAAAGGTGACCGATCCCAGGCTAAAAATTACAGACCCATTAGCCTGATTGATACAGCACAAAAGATAATGGGTCGACTACTGCAAAATAAACTGCAACAATGGATCGACGAAAACAACATTCTGTCATCTTATCAAGCTGGGTTCAGGCCCCTAACTAGCAGCGTCGACCAAGTCCTCCATTTTCTAACAATCTATTGGAGAAATGTTATCCTGAAGAAGGGGACATTGTATGCAGTTTTTGTAGATTTAAAAGCCGCTTTCGACCTGGTCCCCAGGGAAAAACTCTGGCAGACCTTGGCGGACGCAGGCTTAAACCAGGAATTGCTTACACTCCTCGTGCGCCTGCACGAAAATAATTTTGCAAGGATACGATGGGGCAAACAAGGAGATGTAACTGATCCCTTTCCGGTTGAACGTGGGGTGAGACAAGGGTGTGTCCTAGCGCCAACCCTCTTCTCTATTTATATAAATGGTATTGTTGAACACCTAGAGAAGATTGCTAGTGACGCCCCTGTAATTGCCGGCTCCCGTGTGCCAGTCCTCATGTTTGCGGATGATACACTTTTACTTTCCCGCACCCCTAGTGGGTTACAAAAAGTAGTTGATGCCTTTGGTGTATATTGTGATGAGAGGGGCCTAGAATTAAACACTACTAAAACGAAATTCATGTGCCTCAATTTGCAGTCCTCTTTTAAGGGTGTAATAAAATACAAAGGAACACCATTAGAAAGAGTGGACTCCTTCTCATACCTAGGTATCACTCTGCAAGAAAACATGAGCTGGAAGCAACACATAACTACAACCCTACTAAAATTTAGACAACTAGCAGGTGCCATCTCATTAAAACATCGTACCTCATTGACAAAACCGGTAAACTGCGTGATGGAAATATATTCCATGAAAGTCCTGGGGGCTTGTTTATATGGATCGGAACTATGGGGTTTTTCAAACCTGAGTGAATTGGGCCGAGCAGAAAATAGGTTTCTAAGAGGGATCACAATGGTCCCCCAAAGTACGCCAACAATCCCGTTAAAACTAGACCTGGGAAGAAAATCTGTTGAGGATGTAGCGAGGCTCCGGCCCCTCCTATATTGGAGACGAGTTATGGTGACCCCAGAATGAAACCATTATGCAGCAGCATTGAGGGATGTCATCAAATTTGACCGTTTCCATATTATCCCATGGTTAAGGGAGTTGCGGGGGCTCCTTACAAAATTGAAATTGGACTATTTATGGGACAACAATGACCTAGCTTGCTTTCCTACTAAGGAAAAGCTAAAAGAGCTATATTGGGAAATGGTATATTGTACAATGTTTAGTGGCAGTACAAGCGTAAATTTAACATCTCGCTTTTTAAATGCAAAAATGTATCCCTCCTATGAGCCTTTTTGGGACCTTATTGAAAAACCATACGACAGAAAACTTTACTTTCAATTCCGCATTGGTACACTACCTTTGAATGCGTTTAAGAGGCATTGGTCCCCGGCATGGGATGAGAATTGTCACCATTGTAAAGAAGAAACTGAACATATCGCCCATTTCTTGTTTTGTTGTCCACTGTATTTGCCCCCTAGACGTAAGTGGTTAAATCCGGTGTGCTCAAAGTTGGGTACCCGAAGCCATTCCGAAGCCCTTAGGATACTCGAAACAGATTGTTCAACATTGCTTGTGGTTGGTCTAGCAAAATTTTTGGCTTGGTCATGGCTAATCCGTACTCGATCATTAACGGCTATTGCATTACAATGAAATTATGTATATCCTTAATCCTGTTTTTGCGACATGGGACTATTGTCCTTTGTTTTCTAATGTAAAGGAATTTTAATTTTTTAAAAATGTAATAATGTGTGTAATTCTGATGTACTTTTTATCATGTCTTATTCGGCATTTAATGTTTAATATGTATTTTTAGAAGTATTTTTATATTTAGTATTTATTGTATAGGGTTAGGTGAATGCTTTTATGACAAATGTCGAATAAAGCTTATAAATTGTATTGCTTCCTCCCTATCCAAAATGGCCGCTCCAAAATGATCCCCGGGACCGGCAGACTCAGCACCTAAATCGGCTGCGAGCTGGCCCAAGATGCGAGAATGGCGGGGGAAATGAGGCAAAATGCGCTCCTAAATCGAGGCAAAGTGCAAGTGCAGGCAAGTTAAAATTAATTATAACATTTTTTAAAACACGTAAATTCCGTGGCACAATAGGGAGAGGGTAGAGGAAAACAGTACAGTCACCAAGCAACCTCCCGGCTTCCGCCTCAGGAGGAAAGAGACACACACACACAGCAAGGAAGAACCAAGCAAGGAATTCCCCTTTTATACTGAACGCTGGACTGTGCAAAGCGCTTCCTCCCTATCCAAAATGGCCGCTCCAAAATGATCCCCGGGACCGGCAGACTCAGCACCTAAATCGGCTGCGAGCTGGCCCAAGATGCGGGAATGGCGGGGGAAATGAGGCAAAATGCGCTCCTAAATCGAGGCAAAGTGCAAGTGCAGGCAAGTTAAAATTAATGATAAAAATTGTTAAAACACGTAAATTCCGTGGCACAATAGGTAGAGGGTAGAGGAAAACAGTACAGTCACCAAGCAACCTCCCGGCGTCCGCCTCAGGAGGAAAGAGACACACACACCTGGCATGTTTAGCCAGCAGCAAGTTATCTTTTTTGTATTTGTATTTTTTTAATTTATTGTGCTTATGTTGTTTAATATGTGTGTGTTTTATTACGATTGTGTCAGAGGGTGAATGCAAAAATGAGTAACTGGATGAATGAATGGATGCATGAGCGTAAATATGAGTGATGATTACAGCTATCAACACCTATTGTGTGACTTAACTAATCATTGACATAAGAGGCACTTTCAATCCAAAACCAGACCTATTGGCTTTGCCAATGCTTGTTAAATAATTGATGCCTGTATCCTCAAGCACCTCCTTTGGCATAGGTGTGGATCTTGACCCATGCAACTAGAACAACAAACAAAGAAACCTGCTTCTGTGTGGATTTACAGTCATGTGTGTTAATGGAGCTTAGTGAAAACTGATATTCTGGTGTGTAGTCCCTCCCATTCCCCTCTATTGCGAGCTTGTATGGTTGTGAGTAGGCCTAGGAGAAATTTGAATTACACTAGCGGCATTTTTGAAATTCACACATTTCTCATTACAGGAAATTTGAGACATTTTCTAGAATTTTCACAGTATGCAATTGAGCATATCTGTTTAAGGAAGCATGTGCTGCATGTAAACCACTTCCTGTAACATGCAAGTTACTCGTAAGACTTTTTCACTCAAGGTGGGTGCTTCCTTATAAATGGCACATGAACTACCCGCAAATGATATTTTGCTCTGGAAATATAATTTGATGTCGTTTCACAAACTTTCCATCGAAGTTCCCGACATTTTCCCGAAAATAAATGTGAATTTGTGACTTTGGAGTTAGTGCTACAGTCACCTTTTCATTGTATTTCTTTAGGCACTCTCAGAGGTCTAATTTCATTCAACAATGAGGCATTGGTCTAATCCTAATTGCCTTCTTATGTTAATTTCCGAAGTACCTCAAAATGCCTAACATTCTGATTAAAGACGTTTTTATATATGGGGAATGGTTGGGATCTCTGTCTGGGGAGCACTCCCAATAAACTCAAGGAAATAATATGTAACCTATCATTTTCATAGAAATGTAGAATGGTCTCTCACTTTTCTCACCAGAGAGTTATGCTGTACTGGACAGAGAAAGTTAGGAGTTAGACAAATCTGTCAGAGGAATGTCTGTCAGTAGTGGTTTGTAGGTGGAACAACACTGTGGTTCCCGGAGACAGATAACACACACAAGGATTAGTATTTCATAATCATTGGTTATTGATAGGACACAAATCCTCTAAATTATGATAATTATTATCAAGATCCTAGCGGTCACAACTAAAGTCAGAGAAACCCCTATGAAAGCCCTGGTTATGTTTCTGCATCCCTATTCTCTTATTCTAAAATCAACATATTGTTCATAAGCATCTTCAGCGAAATATTCTTACTCGCTGTATTGTTAAACTAAATTATGGTATGCCTAGTCAGGTTAGTTTCCTCGCATACCTTATGTCGCTGCTTGGTTTGAAGTTGATTCTTTAGTATATCCCCTCAGCAACCCATCCATAGCCCCTTCCTTTTCCGGCGTCTCCTATAGCTTGGCTTTCAATGATTCTTTGTGTAAAGGGGAGGAAGAACGCCTGCACAGCTTGTATGTGCCTACTTCTGTACGCTAACAATGCATTCTTGAAAAACTGAACAGACGGCAGGAAATGTAACAGCTTCCACTTCCTTCCAAGTTAAATTTGCACAAGGCAAGATGTCCATATAGCTATAATCATAACACACAGACTAGAGAAACAGAAAATCTTATTCAAGGAACAATGCCAAAATAAACTTTCAGAATAAAAACCAGGTGAGAATGCATTGCACACCTTTGTTAGATGTACCATTGAAACGGTTGTTTAATTTTCTGGGCCTAAAGCCTAATATACAAGCCTAATGTATCAGTGTGCCGTGCATATAATAGGCCTGGCTTATATGAAACATATATTTTGTATGAAAGGACTACTGCACATGACAGAATAGCTGTGTCAGCAACTGTAACTTACCCTGATCACACATACCATATAGGTATTATGCCTCACTAGGGGTTTGAAGCGCCCTACAAAAATATTCATTTTAAAAAATAATCGTTTTTGGGTGGAAGGGACTAAAGGATACTGTCTTGTATAATCCTCTTATTACTGCCATGTTTGTCAAACCTTTATCAATGTGATTACAAGTCAATTTGTCTATGGTTTGTGTCTTACCTAGACACCACTGAGAAGCAGGAGAGTATAAACCGCTTTTTTAAGAGAGGTAGAACTGGCAAAGTTCAACTCTTTGAAAAACTGCCCTCTGCGCAGAGGTGTGTTTAACAGCCCAATGATGAGGCATGCCACACATTTTTGTGGGTGAGGGTAGTTTTTCAAAAATTTGGACTAGTTCTACCTCTATTAAAAAAGCTATTTATACTCTCCTACTTCTCAGTTTGTGTCTAGTTATATTTAGAGGAGGTTGAAGTAGGAGGTCTCCTCCTCCCCCTTCTTTGTGTGTGGTTTGTGTCATACCTATTCATAACAAACCTCTTAATGAAAGCTATTGATCTAACTATGTGAAGCATTTCTGAAAAAGTCTTTATGTTTGAGGGAGGCATGACATTCAATGAGTGCAAGAAACTGCCTTACAGTGGCTATTGCACAATGAAGATCAATGCAGAAGATATATTATACACTCTCATTCTAATAATTTTTATTAACATAATATCCAATGCAAACGTATCTTGTTTAATGTGCATGTAGTTCCATACAACAGGGATTGCCTTATCCAACGGGATGAGGGCACTGCCTACAGACACTCACTCAGCGAAATATATCACTTTTCACCAGGAATTGAAGTATTAAACTCGATTCATTCTTCAAAAGAGTTAAAAAATTGTCAAATGTCATACATATTCAACACCATTGTGTATCATCGACTTTCTTTTCATATTATTTTCCATAATCTTCTTGTATTTTGGGACCTGCCCTTCATCAGGGGGTCTACCCTAAAACAAAGGAAACAATATATATTCAAACTAAATTCAGCAATCTACTGTAATGTGCGCATTTTATATGTTAATGTGTTTGAAAAATATCGGTGTGCAAATGATAGTACAAACTTGTGCTGTATTTAAAGATACAACCATAGGTCATATTTGTAGTGATCAGAAGCGATTTAGTGTTAAACACGGTGAATAGGGTCCTTTAAGTTATAATGTGAACGACATAGCTGAACCTTAGTGTGTTATTTTGTCGCAACTTGAACAGTTAAATGGTGAGTACATGCCAAACAATACGAAAAAGGATATGAGGAGTTTTTCACTGTTAGGACATGTAAAACTTTAATACACACGCAATCCTCTTTTAAAATCCAAACACCCTGCACGATGAGCATTTAGGAAATTGGTATTCTTAATGTTAGTACAGCTGGTCCCATGAGTTGTGTTAATGTAGACCAGTGTTTTTCTATGACCAGGTCAGCCTTGCCACAGTGAAAAATTACTTTTTTGGTTTTTCACTACCAGAACATGCAAAAACGTTAAATACACATGTCCTACTTTTGAAATACCATTCTCCTACCCTATTGGCATTTAGGGCCTACCTCACGGGTGACTTATAATTGCTAAAAAAAGGAAGATTTAGGCTTAGCAAAAGGATTATTTTGTCATACCCAAATGACATTTTAAAATTGCACACACAGGCTGCAAGGGCAGGCCTGTAGATGTTTTATAGTGCTTGTTTAGTGGGTGGCAAAATGAGTGCTGCAGCCCACGTGTAGCATTTAATTTATAGGAAATAGGTACATGTAGCACCATTTATTAGATTAATGGGAGTAGTTAGAGATTAATGGTGCATTACTCCCAATATAGTAAAAAAACACTAAAAGAATGCATCAAGTCTGAAGGGAACAGTCACCTTGATTAGGTCACAGACCAAGTGTCTCTTGACTAAGAGAAATCTCTGTTTTAGGACAAAAATCTTCACCCACACTTGGATGGCATGCTTCATCATGGAGTTACTGCTCACACCAATTCCCGAAAGAAGTGGGCTACAAATCCCCAGAACAGGGAGAAACTCTTATGGTCTTTTACATGAAGTATGGCCCTATGTGTGCTTCGTGTGGGTGTGTGTGGCAGCGTGTAGCGCAGCCAATGTAAGAGTTAATGCAAAAGTTAAGAATACCTCTGGCAACCCAACATTGAGGTGTATGGAATTTTTTGTGACCAAAATCTTTTATCACTCTGCATGAAAAAGTATGTAACTACTGTAAAAAAAAGTATTTGTAAAAAAAAAATAATCAAATGATACAACCAGTGTCCCACATTGATTGTGGATATATTCACCATTGTCGTCAACTGTGGGAGATAATCAAAAATCAGGAGACAAACATAAAAATTAGATTTCAAATGCATATCCATCGGAATAACATGCATGTGAATACCACTCCAAAAAGGTGTACATGCCAGTTGCTCGTTGGGGTCACTCTAAGTACATTGAAGGGAGTGTTTACCACACTGATTTCAAAGGGCATATCAAAAGTATAAAAACATACAGATAAACTAATTTCCAGTACAGTCTAAAACCTACATGCAGCCCGTCGGAGAGAAAAATGTAGACTGTCCCGGACAGGAGTTTTTCTTTATGTTTTTATTTGTCTTTATTTGTTTATACTCAGGTGATCTTGTCAGTCCTCATTCTTAGCCCTTTTATTAATCGTTCTGAGAAACTGCAAGTTGAGCCAGAACACCGATGTTTGCAATTATGAACAGACATATACTTGTAATATGCCCTTTCTCTAGTGGATGCTGCGCCTGTTGATCTATAAGCTCCTTTTTCTGAAGGAAAGTGGATGCAGCCTTCTTGTCTGGATTGAGGCTTCATGTATCTGGAAACCTCTGCAGGACTAAGGCATTTTCCGTTATAAGGGATATTCCGTGGACCAGGGTCCGCGGACTCAATAATTCTTGCCTCGGTGCCTACTCTAACAAGGGATCACACTCGGCAAATCTGGGCATTAGCTTGCCTCATCTCCACAACGGCCCCCCACATACGCCGGGGATGCCTGGTTTCACCTTGGAGATACCCAGTAGGGACCATCTCACAGGGAAAGCCAGGACGGGTTCCGCAGCGGTCTACAGCGCAGAGATACTCCTTCGGGAGTCGATTCTAGCGCTTTAGAAACCCACAATCAATCAATCAATCAATCTGATACCTCTTGTGAGCAAAGAGTTCCAACCTGCCTCCTACTCTTGGATGAAAGAAAGGGCAATCCATACTTTAGAAACCTTCTGGTGCATTCTTGGCCCCCTTTCATATACGTCTGCCACCCAATCTGCAGCTCTTGTCGGGAAGAAGATTCCAAGCTTCTTCTAGTTTTTCCATTGGCATCCTTTGTGTTGACACTAATCTCCCTAGGGGCCCAGAGAAGGAGTTTGGGTGGTCAAGCCCCCTCGGCCTCTACCGGCCCTTGCAAAAACCTTGCAAATAAAGACTGTTGCACCTTATCTAATGATGAGAAGGTGGACCCAAACTTTGTAAGCTTTTTTATGAATGGTTCCCCAAAGAGCCACCGTCTGGTAACGGGTCCACTTCTGAAGATGCTAGATGCCCTAGTTAAGGATCCTCCTTAACCAAGAGGGACTGTCTTTGCTAAGTTGATAATGCAGATTGCCTTCTGTAGAAAGCATATCGCACTTTGGGCCTACCCTCACAGAATATCTAGGGAGATTAGATTTCCTGTCTCTTTGGCCTCTGTCCCATGAGGTATCTCTGCTTGCCATCCTCTCCTCTAGATCGAAGGCTAGAAACTGGGGGGCATATTATCAAGGGCCATATCGCCGCTTTAGCAGGACTTTTTCCTCCTTAAGCGGCGATATTTACAGCAACAGCAATTAGCGACAGCTTATAGGCGATAGCTACAGGTTTGGGGCCCACTTTGCATGTCAACGATATTTATCGCTAATGACATGCAAAGTGGGCGTACCCAACCTGTTAGCGACTGAAAGCAGTCGCTAACACAGCTATTGCCCATTAGCTGGGCAGGCAAAGCGATTAATAAATTTGCGCTAAGCGCGAATATCGCTAGAAACTAACGCCTGCTCAGGATTTAACCTGTATATCCAATGGGAGGTGGATATTCAGGTTAAGTCCCCATTAGCGATAATGCCTGAATATCGCAGAATTTCCAGCTATATTCACGCATTGAGGCGCTATCGCCAGATATTTTATCGCTTTAGAGATAAACGTTGCTAATAGCACGTTATCTCAGCAATAATATCCGGCGATGTGGGGCGATAAAAAAAAATCGCTATTTGTTGATAATATGCCCCTGGATTCCTTCGAAATGCACTCTTCAGAATCTCAAAGTGTCCACAGAGCATGTCTCACTATTGTTTACATTTGGTGTGCCCAGCCAGTGTTAGAGGCCGCCAGGGTTCACAGGATCCTGAAGTACCTGGGACTTCTCGCATTGGGAGTTTCAAGCTTTAAGTCATGACCAAAAGTAGGATTTTCTTTTCCAGGGGCTCCAAATAACTATCAACTGCCCACTGGGTCGAAGAGTCCCAGGCCTCCAAAAGGCCCTTTCTGATGGGGTAATCCACACTGCTATTTATCAGCCTCCTTTAGAAGCCATTCATTTCATTCCCCAGCCATGCATGCTCCAAGTGTATATTTTTTTAGTGCTGCAGAGCGATATATAGATGTTAATGTTAATTGTTTTTATAAAGCACTCGTAAGCTTTCACGGTTCTAATATCATGTATGGGTGAAGAGATGCTAACGGCTTAGCAATGCAACTCATTCTGTCCATGCAGGACCAGCAGGTCTTTCTACGATTTTCAAATAAAGGCTTGTTTAAAGAACCATGTTTTCAATGCTGTTCTTAATGATGCCAGATATGGTTTAGAACGAGGGTCACACAGGAGAGACTTCCATTCCACATGGCTAGACTGGCTAACCTGCAACTACCAACCCTGATTTTAAAATCTTAGTATTCACAGCAAATTAGCAGAGGAGGAGCTAAGAGTCTGCGATGGGTTGTATATGAATATGCTTTTGTCTACAAATTTAGGGGCTAAGCCAATGATGGCTAACTGTAATTTAGCCAAGACCCCCCCAACCCCCCGGATACGCTGAGATAGATAAAGTAACCTTAGTCCACGGAATCCAACTACTGCTAACATGATAGTATTTAATGCAACCACAAAATTATACCTGTACTTTGTTAACATTACCTAATATTTTTTTTTACTTTCAAGCAACTGCATTGATGTGTTGTCTCAGGGATAACTGGTTGACTCTCAATCTTTTAGCAGCTTTCTTGGGTTTAAGAAGGAGTCCCATCTCTTGTAGGCAGTACTGTTGTGTCCAGGACAGAGGACTCATTTTCATTACAACTATTTCTATTTTATCAGCATTAAACTTCAGGTGGCTTATTCACATCCACCTGCAGATAAAACGTATAGGGTTTCAAAAATGATGCTGCTATAAGGTATTGTCCTCTAGGCATTGTGATATTTGGTAGTCATCCATGTAGCTCCATAGCTCACAGCCTCTCTTTCCCATTTCTTTTATGTGGGGACTTATGTAAATATTAAATAGGTATGGGAATAGTGGAGAGCCCTCAGAGACTCTACCTCTATACTATCAGCTGTGAAGAGAGGCAACCAAACTTCTTGTGTTCTTCAGGTAAGGTTCTAGCCATACGAGTGTGCTACCAACAATATCCACAACCTTACTTATTGTAATCGACCTTTATGATCAACAGTGTCAAATGCTGCAGATAAAGTGCAGGCATTGAGGCCATATCTGGATCTGGTCTAAAATTGTCGATGACAGACAGAATTACTGTCTCAGTTTTATGGTTGGGATGGGAGTAAGCTTGTAGGGGGTCTATTAGGATGGTGATCGTAAAACCATTTCGACCGCCATGGTAGCGGAAATCAACCATCAGCAGGTACCTCAGCAAAACCGGTGGTCCCATTAGGATCAACCGATCAAACATTCTGACCGCCGTGGAACGATGCCACGAAAGACAGCCGGTAGCAGGTGGAGCAGGCGAAAATCCAATCACGGTGGTCGGATTCGCAGAGGACACACACAAAACCGCTGCAAGGCCAGTGGAGTCAACGCCCGTAAAATTAGGATTCCATTGAGGTGACAGCGGGACGATCCGCTGATACCGACCGCCGCAAACGCTAACAGTGCTGAATGGGATGGACTGCGGAATGGTTGTAGCACAGCCACCGCCGCGGAAGCTCTGTGACAAATATGGTGGTCGAACAAAAAAACACTCAACAAGGCCACCAAGTGCACACATCAAACTAGCTCTGCCCCCAAAAGCACCTAACACACCCCAATGACACAACCCCATGGCAACTTAAAAAATTCAAATCCCAGGACAACCCACACAACACACCTGACAGCAATACTCCATTTTGACACACCCACATAGCTGAGTATAAAACCAGCCTCTTCCCTGACCAGAATCATTTGCAATACTCCAGTACTGAAGGGAACCAAACCTGCAGCACATTGGATAAGCAAAACACCACACATCTCACCAGCACGCAACACACACATACCACCCCCACCACCCTCACAACTGCACCTCTAACCATATGCACATCACACAACATGGCACAAAAGAAAATGCCCAAATTCACTGACAGTGAGCTGTCAGCCATGGTAGATGAGATAATCAGAGTAGAAACACAATTGTTTGGTACCCTGGTTCAACAGACACCATCAGCCACCAGAGAACAAATGTGGACAAGGATAGTCAACAAGGTCAATGTAGTAGGGACTGTCCCGCACAGCAAGAATGAGATCATGAAGCGTTGGCATGACCTCAAGAGCAAGATGAAAGAAAAGAATAACAAGAACCGTCAGCTGGCTCAGATGACTGGCGGTGGCCCTCCCATTCCCCCAAGAACATCCAGTTCATGGGAGGAGAAGTTGCTTGCCATACTGCATCCAGAGAGTCTCACAGGAATACCCAGGGGAGTGCAGGCTGTAAGTACTAACAAACGTATACCATTACACTGCCATGTCTTGAAAAACACACAAAGCTACACCCACTAATCTAAATCCCATTCATCTGCACCACAATACCCAACATACATCTCACAGATGTAACATTCACCCCATCTGATTCCCCCCAAAGGTAGCAATGTTAGAAACGGGATCTCTGTCTGGCCACGGCTTGCGCCAAAGTCAGTCAGAGACCACCACTTCCAAGTCAGGGCAAGGGAGTCACACACCAAGATAACCCCTGCTCACCTTCTAGGTAACGTGACGCGAGCAGCAAGGCTAAACTTGGAGGCTATGGAGGTTAAGTGTTTGCGCGCGCACCCAGCAAAAACACCCAAGGCCCACCACAAAGGAAACTCCACACAAGGTTATATAAAAATAGCCTTTGTATTATACCAAAACACATTAGATAAGAACACACATTTTACAATGTGCCAACAGGCACGGGCAGAATTTACAGGGGATATGTACAAGACAGGGCCACCTGGACCACTGTCAGGAATCATCACTTTTTAGGAATAGTAATTAGCACATAGAACACTTGTAGAACCAAATATAAAATGTAGCACACAACCAGTGATTACTGGTAAAGGGTAAGTACCTCCTACGCAACCCTAACCACCTTAGGAAAATATTGCGCAGGGAACCAAGACTTCACTAGCAACACCTGTACTAGGAGAAAAACAACCACCTAAGTATCACCAACATTTAGGGGTATAAGCATAGGAACATTACACATGATGCATTAACATTCAGCGGTGTAGGAAAGAAAAACACATGATGCATCAAAACACATTCAGAGGTGTAAGAACAAGCAATTGCGCAAAACTCACATGAGCCACAACCTGTGGCAGTCCCTAGGCCCTCTGGCCTTGTTGGGGCTAGGACGCCCTGTGTCCCAGTGTCAGGGGCCTAAACGTGGCAGCTGCCCACGAAGTGCTGGGCAGCTGGTGCAAACAATGATGGGCCAACGTGGGAGCCTCGCAGGCTCTGAAGAAAGGAAATGACCTCTAGAGCCTCTCGGGGCTCTCAAAACAAATGTGGGCGGTGAGCCTCTCTGGCTCTAGAACAAGGATCTGGCACTCGAGCCTCTCTGGGCTCTAAATACCAAATGCCCTCACGAGCCTCTCAGGGCTCGTCACCAATGCGCCTGAGCCCCCTGGGCTCGTAGTACCACTTTGCCCCCTGAGCCCCACTGTGCTCTAAGTAAAGAAATGCCCAGTAGTTGGAGCCTCGCTGGGCTCTAAAGCAAGTGATGCCCCCTTGAGCCTCTCGTGGCCCGTAGCTACTGCGGTCTGGGTTGGAGTCCCTCCTGGACTCTGAAACAAAGAAAGGCCCCTCAGAGCCTCGCAGGCTCGTAAATACGAGGAGGCGCGCTGAGCCTCTCGGGGCTCGAATACCAGGTAGTGCCCCCGGAGCCTCTCTTAGGCTCGAGACCAACCATGCCCGGGCTTGGAGCGGGAAAGTAACTGGGCCTTTGCTCTGGAGGGGAGGGGCGGGCACAAACAGTGTGTCCCGACGCCCTCTCCACCACACGGGAAACAGCTGCCCCACTCACCGGCTTCTTTTGGGCCTGGAGGCAGTCTCCGGTCATGGGGCGGCTCATCACTCTTGGGCGGCGGGGCTCTCCTCTGCTAGCGGCCGAGGGACTCCCTCTTGGCTCCTCCGGTCGCGCTGGCTCTTCTCTCTCTCCCCGGGGTTCTCTCTTCACATGGTAGCCTCGGGGAGGACACCGCAGGCTGCTTACTGCTTCCTCCTGTCTTCTGGCCCTGCCCACGTGCTGCCTGACTTCCTGTGGGGGCGGCCAATGGCAGCGCGGCCCCGCGGACGAGCCCCCAGGCTCCGGGTCGCGCTGCTGAGGGCAGTGGAGATTTTCCTCAGCGAGGCAAATATGCGGCGTGGGCAGCCGCTCGGCAATCGCGGATCGGGTCAAACGCCGGGTGGGCACCGGCTGAATCACCAGCAAGGTGCTCTCAATCGCCAAGAACAATTACAGCGCTCCCAGCGATAGGGCGAATATAAAGGGCTCCTAGCGCTATAAGTGAAATGGAGCGCTCTCAGCGCTAGGCAGGAGATCACAGCGCTCCCAGCGCTAGGGGTGAAGGCAAAGGGCTCTCAGCGCTAGAAAGCAACTACAGCGCTCCCAGGCGCTATAAACCCAATAAAGTTCCAGCAAAGTTCTTCTAGGTAGGCAGGGGACAAGGCTGGGCCCAGACCCAGCTCACTGGGCCTCCAGGCAGGGAGGCAATCCAAGTGGCGGTCCTCCTGCCCAGCAACAGCAGCAGCCCCCTCAGGATCCTGGAAGAGAACAAATTGTGAGGGGACACAGCCCCTTCTTATACTACTAAATCCTTTGTCTGTAGGTGCAGGGTGGGGGAGAAACCTGTCGCAGCTGGTTTTGGACCACCCTTGATGTGCTCAACCACCCTTTCTATTCACTAGGGAGGCTAGGGTCATTAGACGCACCACAGGGGGCGGAGCCAGCATTGTGTGTGGAAAGCCCAGCCCTATTTAGGAACCAGGTGCACTCCTCCCCAGCCATTAGCATGCTAATCTCTCCTCTCACTCCTGGGCAGACCCATCCAGACTTCCTGGAGCCAGGCTTGCCAGCCAGCTCCAGCCAATCACGCTCCAGCACTCTCACAGCACACGTACAGCCATGTCTAGAAGTGGCACTTCCCCACTAGACACATACATGCCGCATACATCATCACGCAGCATTCAATCTCACGAGTTCACACATACCAAACTCGAGCCTGCACACCTCACGCATCAGGAACTACCAGGGACACAGATATTCCCCATGCATTCCTATGGGAGAGCAGGCCAACCTTACTCCACGCACGCACTTTACCCTGGGACCCAGGGAAAAAGTGCGCCAAGCCAGAAATCATGAACGCCAGGTCGCCATCAAAAGCAAAAAGTTCAGGGGTGAACCAGCCCAAAAGGCCCGGGTGCAACAGTAGCCATATACATTCCCAGGGTTGTATGTGTACAGGCAGCCAGCACTACAACTCCCACCAGGCCCCCCTGTCCCACAGCTGAGCAAGATGGAGCACTCCCCCACCCAACCAGAAGTATGTGGCAGCCATTGTAGTACACCAACCAAACTTACAGGTAGGTAGCCATCTTCCCAGGGAGGGCTGTTTGGGGGTGGGAGGCCTGCACTACAACTCCCACCAGGCCCCCCTGTCCCACCCCTGAGCAGGATGTAGCATTCCACCCCCAGAAGCATGTGGTAGCTGTTGCATTGTTTACCTTCACCTAACAGGTAGGTAGCCATCTTCCCTGGGAGGGGTGTTTGGGGTATGAGGCCTGCAATACAACTCCCACCAGGCCCCCCCTGTCCCACCCCTGAGCAGGATGGATCACTTCCCCCCACCCAGAAGCATATGGCAGCCTTTGTATTACAACAACTAAACTTACAGGTAGGTAGCCATCTTCCCAGGGAGTGCTGTTTGGGGATGGGAAGCCAGCACCACAACTCCCAACAGGCCCCCATGTCCCACAGTACAGCAAGGTGAAACACCCATGTGGTAGCCATTACATTGTTTACCTTCACCTAACAGGTAGGTAGCCATCTCAACAGGGAGGGGTGTTTGGGGGTGGGAGGCTTGCATAACAACTCCCACAAGGCCCCCCTTCCCCACCCCTGAGCAGGATGGAACACTCCACCATACCTAGAAGCATGTGGCAGGCACTGCATTGTTCACCTTCACCTAACAGGTAGATAGCCATCTTCCCAGGGAGGGCTGTTTGGGGGTGGGAGGCCTGCATTACAACTCCCACTAGGGCTCCTGTCCCACCCCTGAGCAGGATGGAGCACTCCACCACACCCCCTAGAAGCATGTGTCAGATATTCCACCCAAATGTGACAACAGAACAGGTAAGTCAACAGTGCATGCACCCCACCATTCCTCTCAAAAAGCATGGAGCCATGTAACGACACCAGCCCTCACATTCCACCAAAATTAGACAGCTAAGCGTATGTAATTGTCACAGCAACCAAAGTGTGACTCACCAAATCACATGTTGAAGAAATTCAGGGCACAATTATGAAAGGCACAGAATGCTATCTGAAAATGCCATGGAGGCAGAGCTTGAATGACCATATGCAAACAAAGCAAGCATGATCTGTAGTTCAAATAAAGCAATGCACATGACATGACAAAGGTATGCATGAGATAACAATGGCTAGTTCATACTCAGATGTAACGTCTGCCAGGGAGAGTAATCAACGAAGATGCTTCACACAAAGTCGTTGTGCCACTAGTCGTTAGATGACAACATGTCCTTGTAATCACAAAACCTGCATGTGACGCATGGTATCTATCAACATGTCACACCATGTACAAGTAATGTATGTACCTCCATATCACATCATGATGTACAGTGCTGTGCAGCCATACAATGTGAGAACCAGTAAACTGTGTGGTGCATAACCTGTAAATAAGATACCTCTAACACCAATCGTGAGGGGTGCACATCAATGACAATTTCTCCTCTGTCCCACAGGTGACCAAGAACTGACTGCAGAGGATGACAACACCAAGCTGAAGAGGTAGTCCCCACACCGGAACGTGGACTCTCTGATGATGATTTCCTGGATTTCGAGCATGCAGAGCAAGAAGACGGTCCATCTGGCGTGCCAGGGCTCTACAGGTCCCAGGACCCTACTGTCCCCACACTGTTCCCCCACCAACATGTTAGCAACAATAACAACTATGCTGACCACTGCTGTAACAACCAGTGCGGCCTCCACCACCACCACCACCACAGAGTATGACCACCCCACCCACCAACTGAGGAGGGCAGGGAGAGTAGGCGAGTGCGTACAGTGGAGAGGCAACAGGTCCATGACAGCAGGGCAGGTGGGAGGGAAAGGGGCCTATGAACGGGCCCAGGGACAAACAGGCCAGGCTCAGGAAGATTCCCGTGAGCTCTGCCTACTGCTGAGGTCCATCGACACCCGCATGGGCCAAATCGTGGACCTCCTGAACCAGCTAGTGGTGGTTCTAAGGGACAGGCTGTGACACAAACGACACCTCCACCTCCCTCCGGTGGCCCGCAGGATGACAGTTCCACATCCTCCCCTGCTCCCAGAGGGGAGACTCCTCAGACCCCACTGGCCCCTCAGCAGAGACCCCCCCTGCTAAACGACCAAGGGACTGTCCAAAGAAATCCAAGGGAGGATCCCGTGATAAAGCACCTGTCAAACGCCAGTCAAGGAGCCAGCCATGATGGCACCCCTCTTCACTTCACCATTGACTTTGTAGACTGTCCTTCCCCACGCTGCCATGTTAATGGCATCCGTCTGTTGTGAACATACACAGTAATACAGTGAAAAGACTACAGATGGACACAAAACAGGTTTTATAAAAATAGGTATTCTTTATATAGACTTAAACACAAGACCACAAACAACAAAAATCCACAATACTACATTTAAGGTTACTTAAAAGATGATTAAAGTCTCTTAGTTCAAGTTGTTGGTAAATGTGACAAAGTTCCCAACAAAGTACCAGGATGTGTAACGCAAAGTGAACAAAAGGCTCGCAAAAGGGGAGATGCGTTGTTTCCGTGACCCGGGGGAACGTTTGCGTCCTTCCTCAATGCTTGCGCAGAGTAGGGAACTCGTCGTGAACCTTACCGGTGCGGAGGTGATGCGTAGATTCTCGGCCTGCGGGCCCGTTGCGGTGCGCAAGATGGCTCTTTGATGCGTTGCGATGATCCGGGTGTGATGCGAGAAGATGGCGATGACGTCCTGGAAGCCTTGCGACGACTCTGTACTTTGGAGCCGCAACAGGCCCTGCGACACGCTTCTCCGGTGATGCGATGGCGACTCTCTCGATGGCGTCACGCTTCTCCGGTGATGCGACAGCAGGCAGCTTCGATGGACACACGCTTCCAGGGAGATGCGGCGAAGGCTCGCTTCTCCGGCGTTGCGATGATTTCAGCTGCGGCGGCGACATGCTTCTTCTCGATGCGTTGCTCTTCCAGCTTCAGCGGCACGCAAGTGACTGGAGTCAGAATTCCTAGCAAGGAAATTCAGGAGGGAGCCGGAGGTGAAGTCTTTTGCCCCTGAGACTTCAGCAGGAGGCAAGCACAGTTCAAGCCCTTGGAGAATATTCTGTAGATGAAAGTCCTTAAAAAGATCCTTCTCCTTTCCCTTGGCAATGATGCAACCACTGCAGGCCAACCCAGCAAACAGCACACTGGCAGAGGGGCAGTACAACTCCTGCAGCTTCCTTGGTTCTTCTCCTTGGCAGAAAGGTTTCTTGTCCAGAAGTGATCTAAGTTCTTGGGATCAGGACCCAATATTTATATCCCAAAATCCTTTGTTCTCTGAAGGCAGAGAGGCCTCTGCCTCTGCCTAGTCCAAACTAGTTCCTGAGCACTTTGTTTACATGACTCTCTTCTTCCTTTCACTGTGCAGGGCAGAGACATCAGCCGCCCAACAGGAGGTGGAGCCAACACAGGGGAGGGAAGATACAGCTCTGGAGCACGCTGTTGACGATTCCTCCTCTCCTTTCACAGTGCAGGGCAGAGACATTTTGACAAGCGACAGGAGGTGGAGCCAGCATTGTAGAGGGAAGGCCCAGCCCTATTCAGGTCCCAGGTGCAACTCCTCCCTCACATCTAGATGCAGATTTCTCTATTCACCACTGGGCTGCCCCAACCTGTCTCCTGGAATCCCCCAGTCCTGTCACTCACAAACCCAGACAAGGAATACACAACCCAGCAGAGGCATGCTCAAATGGTTAGGCAAGCAAATACCTGTTTTCTAAAAGTGGTATTTCCAAACACAGAATATTAAAATAAACTTTACTAAAAGGTGTATTTTATTATTCTGAGTTCAGGCGTACTAAATTCGAATTTCCACCATGTTCCCTGAGTCAGTTAGGATTATAAAAATGTAATAATCGAACTGCCCATTCTGGTATATGAGAACAGGTAGCCTTCAATAGTGAAAAACAAAAATGATTGTAATTCACTATTAGAACATGCTACACACATCGGAGCATGGCCTACCTTATACTTACAATTCACCCTGCCCTTGGGCCTACCATAGGGGTGTCTAATATGTAGCAAAGGGAAGGTTTAGGAACTGGCAAGTGGGTGCACTTGGCCAAGTCGACATGGCAGTGCTAGACTGCACATAGGCCTTCCAATGGCAGGCCTGAGACACACTTTACAAGCTGCTTCTGTGGGTGGCACAACCAGTGCTGCAAGCCCACTAGCAGCATTTGATTTACAAGCCCTGGGCACCCATGGTGCACTGTACTAGGGGCTGACAGATAAATCAAATAACCCAATCATGGAATAACCAATTATTACATCAATTTAACATAGGGAGCACTTGCACTGTGGCACTGATTAGCAGTGGCACAATGCCCAAAGCATAAAACCAGCAAAAACATATCAAAACAGAGGAGGCAATCCGTCAAAATGGAAGGAAGACTCGAGCCAATGATGCCAGGTCTAACACGTTTCCCCCCCAGCTGAAATGTGGGGAGAACTACCCTTCCCCTTGGGAGTTCTCTTCACTTAAGGCAGAAAAATCTGGACAGACCTTCAGCGTTGGCGTGTTCTGTACAAGGGCAGTGTTCCACCGTAAAGTCCATACCCTGTAGGGAGATGGACCACCTTAACAACTTTGGGTTCTCACCCCTCATCCGCATCAGCCATCTGAGGGGCCTGTGGTCGGTCTGAACGCGGAAGTGAGTCTCAAACAAGTATGGTCTCAACTTCTTCAGTGCCCAGACCACAGCAAATGCCTCACGCTCAATTGCACTCCACCTCTGTTCCCGTGGAAGTAACCTCCTACTGATGAAGGTTACAGCTTGGGCTAGGCCCTCTTCAATTGTTATAGAACAGCCCCCACACCATGCTCTGAAGCATCTGTCTGAACAATTAATTCTTTTGAGAAGTTGGGCACCTGAAGCACGGGAGCTGTTCACATGGCAGTCTTCAGGGCGTCAGTCCAGTTCACTTTCTTGGGCTGCTTCCTGGAAGTCAGCTCAGTCAAGGGTGAAACAATGTTGCCATATCCCTTGACAAACCTCCTGTAGTACCCCATGAGTCCTAAAAAGGCTCTCACCTGTGTTTGGGGGTTCCCATGCCAGGATGGTATCAATCTTAGGTTGTAGGGGCGCCACCTGGCCGCTTCCTACCTGGTGACCCAAGTACACAACGGAGCCCTGCCGGATCTGGCACTTACTTGCTTTAATCATGAGGCCTGCCTATCGCAGTGCCATCAACACTTCCCAGAGGTGCTGCAAGTGTGCTTCCCAACTGGCGTTGAACACTGCAATATCATCCAGGTAGGCGGCACTGAAATCCTCCAGCCCATCCAATACCTGGTTGACCAATCTCTAAAATATTGCATGGGCATTCTTCATCCCAAAGGGCATAACCCGGAATTGGTAGTGGCCATCTGGTATGGAGAATGCTGACCTCTCCTTAGCCCCATCAGTTAGCTAAATTGTACACATGCCATGTTTGGATGCACTGCCAGCACAGAGTGCGATTCTATCCACAGGATTGCAGGCAGGCTGGCCAGGGTCCAGCATGTCTGTATTATCTTTTTTGATGTGTGAACAGCAGTGTTGGTGTATGCTCATCTTGTGATGGCCAGTCATCCTAGTCACATGGGTACATTTCAATGTGTGCACTTGGGTGGTCATGCAATGTGCAGTGTGAAGAGGGTAACCTTGTCAGTAGTATTGATGTGTGTGTGCCCCTGCGATGGCAACTGCACACATGTGTCAACCTGGATTTAGGAGCCTGTTTGTTGGATTGGTCAGTCCTGTGCTTGTGATTATGTGCACATGTGGAAGTTGTAGGCTGTGCACTGTGCAGTGTGTTGGTGTGTCCATGTACTTCTGTAGGACACCTACTTGTTGTTGGTGCCAATTGTGAGTATGCAGAGTGTGTGACTGGCAAGTCAGTGTTGTGTTTTGTTGATCAGCCATGTGTCTTGATACTGTTTGGGCTCAGTGTGCAGACCTGCTCAGCCACACTGGCATTGTGAGTGTGTTTTCTAATACATAGATGTCACTTGAGCCATTTTTTGCATGTGGGATGTGGAGTTGTTGCATCCCCTATCTGTGCTCATGGTACCTACCCATTGTGAGTGAGCACTCCTTCTATTTGTGTATGTTGTACTCCTGCCATGTCCACTACTGACGTACACACCTCTTCACTCCCATGTCAGCCATCCCCTTGGTTTGTCAGTGTGTGTCCCTCCCCACCACTTCATTTGTTGCATCATGCTTTGTGGTGCAGATCGGGGCACATGACCAATGTGCCACCCAGGACTGTTTCACAATTGGTTATGTGTGATTTTCTTGTACTGGTTTGCAGAAATGGTTGCTCATGTGCAGTGCAACTGTTTGAGCAGCACAGTCCTCTGGTCATGTTGTTTGCATCTGGGTGTCCCCGACTTGTGCATCCGTGGGTGATGGATAAGCTGTATGTGTGTTTGCTGAGGTACTGCTGCCCTTCCCGAGTGTGATGCCTGTGTGCTGTGGTGATTTGTGTTGTGGGGGTTTATGTAGTGGCACTCAGTTATGTGTGCTTCTGTCGTGGTTGTTGTGCACACACTGCTTGTTGTGCATGCAGTGCTGTGAGTGTATGTTGTCTTGTAATTGACTGCTGTGCATCCCCTGATGTACAGCTGTGTTTGCAATGTGAAGGACTGACAGATGCACTGTGTGTGATGTTCTATTTGCCTGTCATTGTGTGTGAGTTGTTTGTGCATTGTGATACATTCAAATGTGTGTTGCAAGTTTAGTGTGCATTCATCGTGTGTTTGTCACATGCACCTATGAGTATTCTTGTTCCTGAGCTTGTTTTGAGTGCACCTTGGTGGTTTCTCCTCTCATACTTTATCTGTTACTTGTCAAGATTGTGCATGTGCATGCATGTGGTACACTATTACCCCATGTTGACTTGATGGGCGGTGTGGTAAGTCTGTCTGTGTTTACTTATTGGCCCATTGCTCACAGTTTGTGGCCATGATTGTTTTGAGATGATGCCCTTCTTGTCTGTGTTGGTGTATTGTATCTGTGTATTGGTCCTGAGTGATGGTGTTGTGTACACCTGTTCTGTCTGTGATCCCATTGCCTTTCAACTGTTTGTCTTCACATGTCTGGGCATGTTGTACTTCTGTGTCTGTTGTTTGTGAGGTTTGTGTTTGGCTATTGTATTTGTGCCAGCATTGATTCAAGCATCCCTGACTGTTTGTGTGATGTTTGTGGATGCACCCCAGGGAGTGTGATTCTTTGTTAGTGTATTCACAGGACATTATTTGTACCATTCTGTGTGTTTGACACTGGTGTTGAGTGGTGCAGGTGTCAGATGTGTGGAGGGAGGTATCTGTTTGACAGTCAGGGAGTGTGTCAATTGGCCCTGTGTGTTGTGCTGATGACATACACATGTCAAATAAGTAGGTATAGTTGTGTGGCTGATCACTATTTGACTTCAGACACTTTCTATCTTCCATGTGCCTAAGCATGGCTTGCATTGCTATCTCCCTGAGTTGTTGCACAGAGATCACTGTGGTTTGATGTCACTCACTGTGCCAGCCATGTGTTATTGGTTGGCCTAAGGGTGTTGTGATCTGTTCCTTCTCTTGCATGTGATGTACAGTTGCTTTGTAGCTGGCTCCTTGTGTTCCCATCACTGTCCACCTCACTTTTGTCTTGCCCATTTCTTGTACTCCATTGGTGCTGCCATCTGGTTAGGGTATGTGGCTGTGTGTCAGTGTGGGGTGTGTCTGAGTGGCTTGACAGGCATTGTGTACAGTTAGGGTATTGTTCATATTCAGTGTGGTGCTCCTTTTGTGATTGGACTTAGTTTACTTGACATGAGTGGATTGTGGGTGTGGGGAGGAAATTTGAGGTTTTCAGGAGATTCTGGGTAGGAGAATGATGGGGGAACCACGCAAGCCATACCTCGCTGGACACCCCCGGGTGTCTAGTTTCCAGAAATGTATGGGCTAGGTAGGTTTCCCTAGATGGCCGCCGAACCCCGGGCCAAAAACTCGTGGGACCCCCCTTGCAAAACCAGGTTGGTTTGTGATAGGTAATTTGGATGCCACATCAATAGGTTTTGGGCCCTTCCCTGCCGCGCGTACTTGGCCCACCCAAACAAATGAGGTACCATTTCTATTGGGATACTTGGAGAAATGCTGGGGGGTTGGAAATTTGTTGTTACTTTCTGCAGTGTGAAAAATTGGGCACAATAATGAAAGAAAATGTCACAGTCACATTTTGAGGTTTGCAGGACATTGTGGGTAAAATACATTATTAAGTTCCACAAGAGAGACAACACCATGCACTCCCATGGGTGTTTAGTTTACGGCAAAAACTACAGTTGTTAGGTTATTCTTAGATGAAATGTACAGCTTGGCAGAGAGACAAAACAGACAAAGATTACTACACATCCATCTATTCCTCAAGCACACACACATACTCTTTGGATTTGGCACGAGGGCGAGTGATGGTTCAGTATATAAAATTGAATTAACAAGAGATTTCACAAAAATGAAATGCACTGTCAATAATTGATTGGACAGAAAACTGAACCTGTGACTCGCAGCTCGTGAGCTGTAAAGCCACTTCAAGGCACCAAACGTTTTACAGGCCATTCACACACCATTCATAGATGATACACACAAGACCAATCACACCACCAGGCACAAAACCAACATATTACAACATTCACAAAAAAAAGACAAAGTACACCCTGCTTAACAAAAACAAAAAATACACATTTTTATGCACAACCACCTATTCCTCAAGCACACATACATACTGGTTGGGTTTGGCACAAGGGTGAGTGATGGTTCAGTATATACAGTTGTATTAACCAGAGATTTCACAAATATGAAATGCACTGTTAATTGAAAGGACTGGAAACTGAAACATTGTCTCACAGCTCGTGAGCTGTAAAGCCACGACAAGGCACCAACCTCTTTACAGGCCATTCATTCACCTTTCATACATGTGACACATACAAAACCATTCACAACGCCAGCCGTGGGCCCAGCACATTACAACACTCACATCAGCAGACAGCACCATTCAAGGGCCCATCACTTTAACACGCCCACATTCCTGACACAGCAACCACACCAGCTTATGGATTGCGTTGAGTGGCCTTTCGCTAGCAGTGTGTGTAGTGACCAGCAGCTAGTCACTACTCACACACCGTCAGCCAAGCACAGGTCACGTACACTGCCAGCCGAGTACCAGTCCATGCACACCGCCAGCCAAGCGCCATCCACACACACCGCCAGTCAAGTGCCAGTCCACGCATACCGCCAGCCAAGTGCCAGTCTACACACACCACCAGCCAAGCACCAGTCCACGCACACCGCCAGCCAAGTGCTAGTAAAAAACACACTGCCAGCCAAGCACCAGTACAAACACACCGTCAGCCAAGCGCCACTACAAATACACCGCCAGCCAAGCACCAGTCCACGCACACCGCCAGCCAAGCGCCAATCCAAACACACCGCCAGCCAAGCGCCAGACAAAATAAATAAGAAAACACAAACAAATTGCAAATAGATACAAATCTACTAACACAAAATCTGAAACGAAGTACACTACACAAATGCCACTCCCTGAAACTGAACAAAAAATATTAAACAATAGAGGCCAGGCAGTTCACTTTACCACTCATGGATGCTCTAAAAAATTCTTTTGCATTTGGTACATTCTAAAACAAGCAGGGACACATAGCCCAGGTTTAAAAGGACACTCAGGGCAGTACAAATGAGTCTCCTTCTGCATACCTCTTCGCCAACAGAATCTACACCTCCTACTCGGAAAGTCTTTTGAGGGTGTGGGAGGAATGTGATCAGGAAAGTGGCGATCTTTCAATCTAGCAACATCCTCCACCACTCCAACTCTAGGAACACTTCTTGTTCCACTAAAACAAGGCTGCCTATTACAGACTCCTGAAACTTAACAAAAGCATTAAAGGTTGCCTAGTGGAAAAGATGGATAGACAACTTCTTGTACCAAATGTAAACCTTACGAAGAGCAGCGTAATGTTCCAACTGCTGATCTACTCTGTCAACACCACCCATGTGCCTATTATAGTTTAAAATGCACACAGGTTTGCGCGCGTCAGCAACCTGACCCCAAAGAGTCACATGTGCAGTGCTTTCATCATGGATGGTAGTTAGCATGTAGACATCTCTCCTATCTGAAAACTTCACCGATAGAAGCTCCTCGCAATGCAACGCACTGCACTGTCCCACACAAGCTTTTCACAAACAAGTTCTTTTGGGAAAACTTTACGGTAAGAGCGGATTGCGCAACAAGCAACAGTGTCCACTTTGGCCAATTCCCTGAACAACCACACACCAGTTTAAAAGTTATCCACATATAAATGGTGGCCATTGTTAAAAAATCCTCTACCAAGTTCCCACACAATTTTCTCAGTCACTCCAAAAGTGGACGGACAACCAGGGGGGTTTATCCTGGATTCCTTACCGGTCTAAACCCTGAAATTAGAGACATATCCAGTCCTACTGTCACACAGCATATACAGCCTAATTCCATACCGTGCCCTCTTACTAGGAATGTATTGCCTAAAAACCAAGCGGCCCTTGAACAACACAGAAGACTCATCCACTGCAATTTCTTTCCCTGGAGCATAGATCTCAGAAAATTGATCAACAAAGTGATCAATGACAGGCCGAATCTTAAAAAGACGGTCACAATCAGAGTGATCTCGGGGCAACGCTAAACCATTATCGACAAAATGCATCATCCGAAGCAGAAGCAAATATTGATCACAACTCATGACTGCCGGAAATATAGCAGTTGCCATCAAGGGACTAGTAGACCAATATGACGACATTGATGACTTCCTTAGCAAGCCCATCAAAAAAGTTAAACCCAAGAACTTCTTCATCTCTTCCAGATTTGTGGGAGTCCACCGGGTAGCTCTAGAGTGGGGCTTAAGGCTGGCACTGTTGTCCCTCAAAAACTGTTCGGCATACAAATTAGTCTGCTCAACAATCTCTGACAAAAATACATCATCCATAAATAACTGAAAAAAATGTATCGGCAAAAAGTTTTCAGTTTTCACTGTACACCATGGATCACCAGTAAAGTCTGGCAGTGCCTGCTGCACCATCCCTGGCAACCCAGACATCAGCACTTTCCACGGGAAGCCTTGCAGCCCCAGGCGGCAGCCCAGATGCCTCTCGCCGCACTATACCAACGGAAAGCCTTGCAGCCCAGATGCCTCTTGCCACACTACACCAACGGGAAGCCTTGCAGCCCCAGGCTGTAGCCCAGATGCCACTTGCAGCACTATCGGCACATCAATGTCCTCCTCTAACACAGGCACTTCATCTGCACTAAGAGTAGCTTCATCCTCACTGAAACTAGCTTCATCATCCGATGATGCCATGTGGAGAGAAAATTCACTGCCTGAATCTTCCCCTCCCACCTCTGCCTCAGAAACAGAGTCAGTCTCTGGACCATGGTCAGAGGAAGACTCAAAAAGCAGACCAATAACCTGCTGAGCAGTAATCCTGCGGCTAGCCATTATCCTTACTAAGAAAGGAAACTGCACAAAGAAGTCGACAACAACCAACACTGTGCAAACTAAGTAAAAAAAAATGTATGCCTTTATCACAAAGAGTAATATACCCAAAAACTATACAATTTACTTGCAAGAGACTGCTACACTCATCAGCACCTACTATGCAGAGAGACAGCAAAAACGATATCCCACTAGAAAGAAAAAAAAACAATTACTCACGAAACACATCGAGTACAAATGCAAAAAGTTTTTGACACTTAAAAAACAGAGGCCAAACATATTGCAATTCTTACACCATTTGCAAACAACACATTCATGCAGAGAAATGAAAAACATTTACACTGTACAAAAAGAAAATGTCTCTTACCAAACACAAGCAACTACACAAACAGCAGAACCAAAAGTAACAAAACCAACCGCAACCTGGAACAGTCCAAAAAGCAAAAGCTTTCAACTAGAATAAAAGGGGAGAAAAAAAACATTACAATTGCAATTCACAAAAAAGAGAATTAACATTATAACACAATGTCACTACCCAGTTGGTCAAACTGCCAGATGGGCCTTCTAATGAGGCTATGCAATAAGGGGGGTGAACTTGCCCAAAGGATCGGGTGAGCTTGTCTGAGGGTGGTGCAGAAAACAGCAGACAGAAATATGCCCCCCTTGTAAAAGAAATAAATCCCTGGTGCCTAGTAGGGTTTTCTGCCCCACCTCCCACCTAGGGCAAAAAGGCCACACAAAAAGGGGCAGATCTGTCCCCAGGAGGGGCAGAAAAAACATTAACCTAATTTATGAAAAAAATCTGCCCCCTGGGAGCGACCCTTGCCCAATCTGCCCCCAGGAGGGGAGGAATACATATTTTTTTTAAATGAGGCCTCTTTAAGCGACCCTTCGCAAGGGGTTACTTCCATTTCTTTGTAAAAAGATCCCTGGCTCTAGTGGGCTTTACTGCCCCCCCCCCCCGGGCCAGAAACACCAAAAAACCAAGGCAAACAGTGCCCAGGGGGGCAGAATATACTTTTTTTTAATAACGGCCCCTGGAAGAGACCCTTGCCCAAGGGTTCCCTTCAAATTTAAAAAAAAACAAATTCCCAGGCTCTAGTGGGCTTTTCTGCCCCCCCCCCCCGGGCCAGAAACGCCAACAAAATCAGGCTATCTGTCCCCAGGGGGGAGAAAATAAGTTTTAAATAAATTTGGCCCCTGGAAGCGACCCTTGCCCAAGGGACCGCTTCAATTTAAAATTAAACAAATTCCCTGGTGTCTAGTGGGGTATTCTGCCCCCCTCCCCCCCCCGGGGACAGAAAGGCCAAATACACGGGCCGATCTGCCCCCAGGGGGGGCCGAGTACACATTTGTAAAATATTAGGGGCCTGGAAGCGACCCTTCCCCCAGGGGTCGCTTTCCATTCCATTTCCTAGTAATTTTGATTTTATGAGTTTGATACAAAGCAATTAGGTTAAATGTATTTCATAATGGTCTGACTAGATACAAGGTAAGCTTTAATATTAGCAGTGTCACAATCTAGGGTCCAGACAACGTCAAGAGTATGGCCCTTACAGTGCATGGGTTTAAACCATCATCGTTCTTTAGATCACTATGCCACCCCAATTCAGACCCAGCGATATGCAAATCAATCTTGACCCTGTTCCTCATGGGGACAGTCCAGCCCAAACTAGCCAAGCCAGGTCTTCTCTGGAAAAGAAACAAGCATCCTGGGAACGGTTTCGGTTTCATGTTCTGTTTGGTATGTTCACCCTAAAGGGGCAACGATATGCCCAGACATGGATCCCTTGCTGGTTGTGCCACTGAATTCAAGCTAGCCTGGCAGATGAGGGGTGAAACCCTGAAACCGGTCCTAGGATGCTTATTTCCAGTCCAGGGAGGACCTGGCCTGGCAGTTCGGGCTGGACTGTTCCTATGAGGAGCAGGGTCAAGACTGATTTGCACACAGCTAGGTCCAAACTGGGGTGGAATAGTGAGCAAAAGATCAATGGATTAAACCCAGATCTGTGACTGGGGTGAGTGGTTGAAAAGTTTTAGCACTCCGTCCATCATCTTGTTATGTTTGCTAATAGCACTGACCTGCCCTCAAGCGTTGGAGGACCGTCTACTCATACACAGCTTTAAAGGCTTACTCCGCACAGCATCTGCACATCAACACAGAGCCACGTCCCCCCAGGCGCAGAGCCAGGAGCACTTCTGTAACCTCGCTGAGCATGAGGTCCTTGAAGCAACAGGAGAGGATAATACTCCCAAAACCTTCCCCTAATCAGGCCATCTCCTGCACCCGCTAGGTAAGTGCAGGCCGCTGAGGCTGTAACTTGGATGGGGTCCCTGAAGTGTTAAGATGAAAGGAAAAAATTATAAGAGGCATAAATTGCATCAAATGAAAAGATAATTAACAAGAACACAAACTATGCAACGAAAAGAACTATATGTGAAACATACAAAATGCCCCGCACCCCACAAGACGAGTAGCCCCAGGAGGAAGTACTTATCTGGCTTAGGGGAAATGATGTAGCTTTACAGCTAGAGTGGTTGACCTAGATCTGGGGAACCAGGTTCGAGTCTCGAGTCTCGGCAACGACGCTCAACCTGTGATTCTGGGCAAATCACTTAATCTTCACGTGCCTAACAAAAATGAATGTGTCCATCTGTAACAAAACTGGTACTCATGTAAAGTGCTCTGATATCCGATGTCTCGGGTCTAGTTTGTGCTAAATAAAACGCTATAGAAAAAATAAAAATGTGCCGCAAAGAAAAAGAAGGAAGTGCTGTTCTCCTGTGGACAGATGTCGGAAGTGGCTGCATCTGGACAGGTAACTGTTAATGAATTGTTTCTTTTAACTCATGGGACAAATGCTTGAATCAATGCTTTATGTTTTTCTTGGTGGCTGCTCAAAAATAAAATAAAAAAGATTGCAAATGATCTTCGCCTCCAGTCTTGGCATAGAATTAGCAAAGCAATGCTTTTATTCATTATTCTTTAATTCACCGTCAAGGAAAAAAACACGAAAGGGTGAAATTTCAAACTTCTCTGATCGTCAAAGTTGAGCCAAGTTGACAAATGTTGCTGTTAGCACAGTTTGTCATTGCTAAGTTTGCCAACTTCTCACAACGTAACTTACAGAGTGCACAAAAAGATTTTTGGGAGATAATTTTCTAGCAAAAATCCCCCTTTTCAGCTGTCTCTTAAGTTGACAAAGACAACGTACACCTTTTGCTCTGTTTGTTTTCACTTGCAGATGACGTCACGTGACATGGCAAAATGTGTATACTCTTGATTGTTCTACTGAATATCGAGGTCATTCATTTCATGGACAAAATATCGAAGACCGCAATATGGGAAGTTGAGTGCATATAGAGGTAGAATAGATTTACTATTCCTAACTTCACATCTAAGTACCTTAAATATTACCTACTGGCTGTCCACAGTAGGTGGTTATAGTTAGGACCTATTTTCCATAGGAATTCAGCAACATTCTATTCCCAATAACTTTGACGCCGATTGACAAATCTTTGCGAAAGTTTCAAAACATATGGCCTGCTCCAGTCCGCTCCTATCCTGAAAGTTTCACGGTGATTCATTAAGCGGGGGCCGAGAAAAAAGGGGGTCCCAAAACGTGTTTTCCCCATGCAATTTCCCATAGGAAACTTTAACCGCAGCTACAGCCCGAACTGTAGAACGAAATTACACCAAATTAGGCAAAGAGGTAGCCCTTGGTTTAGAAAGGTGCCTTTTTGTTAAATGGTGTAAATCTATTCAGTAGTTAATGAGAAAATCAAATGTAAAATAACATATATGTCTATGGCCATGCAGGTTCCGCACACCCTCAAGATGACGAGCTGTATGCTAATTGGCTGTCAACACTCCAAACCAGGAAATGTTGGCAGCCATCTTGTGCCTCAGTAGAACTGAGGCACAAGAAAACAGTAAAACAAATGCACAAAACGCCATAAGGGGGCAGGGTAGAAATACCCTGACCCCCTAGGCCTGCTTAGGGGGTCCCACATGGACCCCCAGGGCCCCACAAATATATATATTTTTAACAAATCTGCAAAATCTGCGCAGGATGCGTGGATCCTGCCGATAAAAAAATAAAAAACGAAGCGCGGTCACCTGGGCTTCATTAATATTCAGCCCCCGGATGGGCCAAATCCTAGGGGCAATGTAAGAATTGGGTGGGGGCCCCCCCATCCTCGGGGACCACCACCCCCCGGGGCTTTATAAAAAAATTTGCCGGGGCTCGTAGCCCCTCCAGCCCCGGACACCGCGACCCCCCGGGTCTTTGAAAATAACTGGGTGGGGGGCTAAAATGCCCCCCCAAGCCCTGGGGATGGCCACCCCCGGGGCTTTGTCAGAATATATGCGGGGGCTCATGCCCCCCCCGCAGCCCCAGGGACCGCCACCCACCGGGGCCTGTTTTTTGTGAAATTTAAAATAAAAAAATAACCTCTGTGGGGGGGGCTAGAGCCCCCCCACACGCCCCTGGGACCGCCACCTTCCCGGGGCTCTACATATTCAAAATAGGGGAGTCCATGATGGACTCCCCAGCCCCGGGGACCACCACCTCCCCGGGGCTTTGGAAATGTTGGGAGGGAGGCCGTTCGGCCCCCCTCCTGGAACCCTTCATGGCCCTGGGGACCGCCACCCCCCAGGTCTTGCTCCTGCAGTGTCCCGGGGTGCCCATATTCGGGACACTGTAGTTTGCTATGGCACTACTGGAGCCTCGCAGCTCCCGCCCTGCCAGTGTACAGTGGTGAATGGAGGGTGCGGGGCATGAGGGGACATGTGTGCAAACACGCCCTGTGGCGCGTTTTAAGTTGGGGAATTAATCTCTCTTCAATCCTGAAGTCCCCTGGGGGCCAACTAGCCCACCAGGTACCTCCAATAAGTGCCACAGAGCTGCGTTGCAGAGTGCTGTAAAAAGGGGCTTGGCCTGTGAACATCTCTCTGCAACCCAGCTCCCTGGCGCATACTGGAGGTACCTGTTGGGTTAGTTGGCCCCCAGGGACCCTCAGGATTGAAGAGGAATTAATTCCCCAACTTGAAATGCGCCACAGGGCTTGTTTGCACATATGTCAAGTCAGGCCCCGCCCCCTCCCTTCACCACTGTGCAAATGCGCCCTGTGGCGCATTTTGAGTTCGGGGATTAACTCCCCTTGAATCCTAAAGGTCCATGGGGGCCAACTAGCCCACCAGGTACCTCCAGTCAGTGCCACGGAGCTGCGTTGCAGAGTGTTGAAAAAAGGGGTGTGGCCTCTGAACAGCTCTCTGCAACATAGCTTTCTGGCGCACACTGGAGGTACCTGGTGGGCTAGTTGGCCCCCAGGTACCCTCAGGATTGAGGAGGAATTAATTCTCCAACTTAAAACGCGCCACAGGGTGAGTTTGCAGACATGTCACCTCAGGCCACACCCCCTTCTTACACCATTGTGCAAGCGCACCCGTGGCAAGTTGTAAGTTGGGGAATTAATTATCTTTCAATACTGAGGGTCCCTGAGGCCAACTAGACCAACAGGTATCTCCAGTATGCGCCAGGGAGCTGCGTTGCAGACAGGTGTTCAGAGGCCATGTCCCTTTTTACACCTCTCTGCAACACAGCTCTGTGGGGCTTACTGGAGGTACCTAGTGGGCTAGTTAGATCCTATGGACCCTTGGTATTCAAGGGGACTTAATCTCTCAACTTAGAACGGCCACACGGCGAGTTTACACAGTGGTGAAGGGAGGGGATGGGGCATGAGGTGACGTGTGCACACACGCCCTGTGGCGCATTTTAATTTGGGGGAGTAAGTAAGCTCTATACCTGCATACCTACATGGATCTATAAATATATATATATGTGTGTGTGTGTGTGTGTGTGTGTGTGTATATATATATATATATATATATATATATATATATATATATATATATATATATATATATATATATATATATATATATATATATATATAATATATATACCTCCATGGTTACCTGCTTCGCCCCCAGCTACTCCAACCTTCTGGTGGGCTGGTGGGAGAAGCAGGTATTCTGGAGCGAGGAGTTGGAGCCATGGTCCAATAACATTGGACTGTGGCTCAGGTATATAGACAATGTATTCTTTGTGTGGGAAGGCAATGAATGTGATCTTCTTGAATTTGTGGACCACCTGAATTGTAATACTATGAATTTGAAATTCACGATGCAACATAGTCAACAAAGCATTGACTTCCTTGACATCAGGCTGACAGTAGAAGAGGGTAAACTGACCACAGTCCTTTATAGAAAAAAGACAGCAGGAAATTCCATCCTCCATTCAGCTCGCTGTCACCCGCCCAATTTTAGAGTGTTCCGTATAGTGAGTTCTTGAGAGCTAAAAGGAACTGCAGCACAGAAGTCTCAAATGAGAGAAACAAACAAGACATGGTCATGAGATTTAAGAATAGGGGATACCCAACAAAGATGCTACGGAGAGGCACAACGAAAGTTGACTCTATCAGCCACACTGATGCCCTCTTTTCTCCTCCCAAGACACTCAACAAAACAGACAACACTGACACACCAGTCAGATTTATTACCATCTATAGCACACAGGCAGATGAGCTCAGAAAATCGTGAAAAAAGAATGGAATATCCTCACACAAGATCCTCTGATTGAGGTAAAGCTAGGGCAGTCACCAGCAGTGACATACAGAAAGACCTCATCCCTTAAGGACATTCTTGTGAACAGTCACCTACAGACCAACACAAAAACTTGGTTGGAACAAAGGGAAGGCTTCTACAAATGCAGTAAATGCAAAGCCTGCAGCCATAGTGAAAATGTAAGGGAAGTTACCTTGCGGAGGTCAAAAAGGAAATGGACGATCACTAAACCCATCACATGTGGGACTGACTTTGTAGTCTATGCCATCACTTGTCCGTGCGACAAGTGGTATGTGGGGTCAACCACATATCCGGTTAAAAAAACAATTCTGGAACACCGGAGGGCGGTTACTAACCCCGCCTTCAGTTACAGTACATCGAGACACTTCAATGAGGCACATGAGGGTGACTGGACCATGGGTAAATACTTTAGTCTAGCAACTATCCCCAGACACCCCAGAGGAGGAAACCGAGTTCAGTCCCTATGCCGACTTGAGTCAAGACTGATTCTGCTGGGTCGGTAGCATGTTCCGGACAAGCATGAATAATGATGAAGAATTATGTGCACTTATACACACCTAGAAGCTTCCTGCCAACCAATTCACGAGTTCCTAGTTTTTATAACTATTAGAGCTTCAAAAATATTTTTTAACTCACTTGTTTTGTTACTGGTTTTATTTTGTGTTGTTCAGCTTTATTCTTGTGTACTTCAGTCACCTGATACTGCCAATTGTCTTGTGTAACAGTATTGCCCGGCTGTAATATAACACAGGAAATAGTTCTGAATGTCTAAATGCTTTATACTGAACTGCCTCGTGATTAATGTTGATGGATGTTGTTATGTACATAGGTAAAGTGCAATATATTGACAAAGTTTTCAATGACCTATATCTTTATATTTCTGACAGATTGGTAACGCAACACGAGAGAAGAATAGCCACTGAATTATGGTTAAGAGCACACGAGATCCAGCACGTTCCTACGAACTGTTGTCTCTACAGCACCCTTTTTTTGCATTTTTAGCATTACAGTCCTCTAATTTTTGATTGACACCACTAGGGACATTACCTCACCTGCACTTTAGATCTTAAACAAATCCATCAAGTTCCTGAATGGGACGGATAACAGGGTACTACACCCTTAACTCTCCTTCATCTCTACAGTCACTTGGCACTAAGCAACTCACAGACACATAAGCCCCTACTGTATAAGGGCAGCAGGGAAAATGTACTATACATTAATTTCTTCCCCGGCAGCAGAATCATTCTTAATATATATATTTTTTAACATGAACAGTGTACTAGTGAACAAGGCGCAACAATTGTGAAAGCAACATTTCGTTTTGAACTTTATTTATAAATTCAACTGAACAACACTTGATGACACACTTAAGTATTTCTTTCATGTTGATGTGCACGCTGCGTCGTGCCTCTACACTGCACCAAATGTGATGCAGTGCGCGCAACGAAATTCGTTTTATTTATTTAAATGTTTACTTACCTGTAAAACTCCATAATCCATACATTACTACCCCCACTCTGCCCCTCCCCCTGCCCACGTCACCGCCCTGCAGTAACTCCTACTGCCGACCGCTACTGCTTAATAGTAACAGCTGCTCGCTCCCCCGCACAACGTGACACACTTTGCAGCTGATTAGACAGAACACAGGCATGTGCCAAACTATAAACTTATTGCATGCACTTTAAACAGCATCTTTCTATCTCCACTGAAACAGCCAGACGAGTGTGCACTGCACCCCCTCGCAGAATGCGACAGAGATCGGCGTGGAGTGGCTACTCGTAACATGCACATGTGGAGTGACGGGCCGATGAATCCATCGGCCACTATTGTCTGGTGTCTTTCCGCAGGACCCACTGAACACACAGTAGCACTCCTCTTGTACTGCACGGTTGTGCACGGAGCAGCCGCGGCCGGTAGTGGGAGTACGGCCAGGCGGTGATGTGGGGAGGGGAAGGGGCAGGGTGGGGGGTAGTAATGTATGGATTAGGGACTTTAACAGGTAAGTAAACATATAAATAAATAAAACGAATTTCGTTGAGTGTACTGCATCGCATTTGGTGATGCAGTGCACGCAACGAAATTTGTTTTATTTATTTATATGTTTACTTATCTGCGGCCGGTAGTGGGAGTACCGACCGGGCAATGACATGGGGAGGGGAGGGGCAGGGTGGGGGGTAGTAATGTATGGATTAGGGACTTTAACAGGTAAGTAAACATATAAATAAATAAAATGAATTTTGTTGCGTGCACTGCATCACCAAATGCGATGCAGTGCACTCAACGAAATTTGTTTTATTTATTTATATGTTTACTTACCTGTTAAAGTCCCTAATCCATACATTACTACCCCCCACCCTGCCCCTCACCCTCCCCACGTCACCGCCCGGCTGGTACTCCCACTACCGCCCGCGGCTGCTGCACATGCATCAGTAAAAATTCATGAATTAGAGGGGCGATTGCGGCTATTACGAATGTGCAAGCCACCCAATAAAAGCAGATTTAAATACATAATAACATACCTAAATAAAAGTATTATTTTAAAAAAGGAAAACAACAAAAGGGAAAGGCACAGAAATAAACACCTGAAACGTAGGTGGCAAGCAACCCATCGTATTGAAGGGGAATTACGCCGGCCATACTCACAGTGCCGCGAGCGCCGCTGCTCCCACCTACTCCACCTCCCACAATGGCTGAGCTCCAGGAGGATAGACTTTCGGATGGTTCGAAGTGCCAGTACTCCTGGTGCTTGAAATGGAAAAATAGAAGTGCAGGTACTGCTTGTTCCTGAGAAGTGCTGGTACTCTCTAATTAAAGGTATTATGTCTGTCTTGAGAAATGCCGGTACTCTTCCTCTCAAAATAAAACCAGCATTAGAAACTAGCATTCCAAAAATGTATAGTGGTTTGTTATAAACAAGCACAGGCAAAACCAATAGGTCATGCTAGCATTTGGAAACCCGACTAAAGAATTTATTGAAAAGTGCTCTGTTGTGGAAAATAAACTGATTTTTCTTTTCAATTAATCTAAGAGAAAAACAAATGAAAGAGTGATGATTCTTTGTGTTTTTGAGATGAACAAACGACCCCTCATGCATTACAAGCACTGTCTAGGCATCCAACAAATTATTTTAGCAGCTGGTTTTGCCTGAACTGGACATATTTATTATCAAAGGATTAAAACCACTGCAGTCAGTTCTTGTCATAGTCAGCCTTAGGTGTGATTCTGGTGTGGTTTTATCGGGGTTTCCACATACACGGTCTGGTAGATTGTTCAGTAGACTAATGCATCCAATCAAGGAATAAGTGTTTGACCTCATTGTCACAACGTCAAATACTGGTGGGTACGTACAGCCTTCCATCCTTCCAAGATCAATAAAATGTACCGAGTTGGATAACAATAAACATCCATATTTAAAACCAAGAGAAAGTGTTTCCTTTGCAAAACAGGCAGTTATGCGGTCAGGGAAAAAAACAGAATTCCATTTTTTTCCTTGTCACTGTCCGCTTATCTGGCAAAAGTACATTCTCCTTCATCCCGTGGGCATTTTAAGTCATAGAATTGGGCGGCCTTCTAACAATGACAACACATATATCAGTATGTGTTTTTAAAGCACAATGACATTGTATCGGCCGAGCAACTCACTAAACAAACAAGTTTTGCAACTAAATTGAATAGAACTGATAGAGGACAGGCTGGCTTACTCAATGGAATTTAGACATGCAGACTGCAGAACCGTCTCCGCAGAAAGAACTTGACACATTGAGATCTTAAGGGAATCCCTTTTCATGAACGCTAGCTCAAAAATTCTCTCCCTGAGGCTCAAGCCTGGCATTGATAAAATGAGTAGTGTTTAGTAAACAAAGCAACCCTATTCATAGACAACCAGGGCATATGAAAAACAAGGGCCAAAGTAACAGCCAATGTTCCTGATGGTAAAAATTAATATATTCATGGGGTCCTCCATAGCTATCATAATTAGAATACTCAATAAGACACTAATCCTGTAATGCAAAGCCCTTAATAAGGGGGCCAAAATCAAAACCACATGCCAAACTTTATCTAACAGCATATGACGTTACAGAACCACCATTTAATTAACCTCGGGGGACCATCCCTGTGTAGTAATGGGGGTAAGGTTGGAACAGCATACCAAATCGAGCAACGCGTCATTTCTGCCCTGAAGTACACAATAGTACGCGTAAGAAGCAATGCGTACACGATAACCCGGGGTGCCCTCCTGCTCCAGAGTAATATGCAGTCATTTTAGTCACGCACTCAGTTTAAAAAATAGTGCGTACTAAAAGCTTAAATGTGTTTTCACCTCGCGTACGTGCCAAAAAACATAAAACATCAGTCCTCCCCCGGTGCTCTACAATCTTTTGCGGCGAATAGCAACCCGCCGAGTTTACACAATATCGCATGCCGGGAAGCCTGCCCCAAATAGTGGATTCAGCCGTCTTACCTAATCAGTATCAAAAGTCGCGGTCTCAGTGCCAGTCCCTCATTTGGACTCCCAACCAGCCACGCCATTTTCGGCCGGACTTAAGTAAAAAGATCCTGGCTCGTAATCCGCCCCACGTGATAGTTTCAAAACTCACGTGATTGTACTCAAAACTACGGGCGTCATATTTGACTAATATCACAAGGGGAGCCAAGTCGGTAAGTGTCCCAAAACAATTGCCATACCACTTAAGAAAACAAAATCCAAACCACACATATTTAAAATTTACAATTTATGGTATTGGTAACAGGCAATTAATGCGCCCCCCAATAAAAATTAAAATTAAACACGATAATAGAGAAGCTTCAACAAATACCGAGTGACTAATGTAAATGCTCATATGTCGAATTAATGATCCACTGAAAAGGGCAATGTATTGCCGATTGTTTTTTTTTATTGACAGCGTACACTGCTTACCTTATGAACTATCAGACATGCTAATACCCAGTATTCCGATGGGCCCTCACAAATGATTTAATTAACAACGCCCACAAAAAGGAGCGACTCCTAAATCGGCTCTGTACGCTGCAAATAACGCGTAACAGACACCAATAGGCCATGGGCGGAGCTACGCGAACGCCCATGGCCTATTGCGTGTTCTGTTTTAAAAATACATGCAGGCAAATGCCAATAAAAATGGACCTAGGAAATAACACGCACGAGCAGCGTGGAATTTCCAGGTCCATTTTCAAAACCCCGAGAACAGAACTCTGGCTGCGCGACACTGCTGCGCAGGCAAGCTGGAAACATGCCATGGTGACTCCCATTTTGAAGAAACCCACTGCCGATCCTAAGGTTCTTTCTAACTTCCGTCCTATTTCTCTGCTGCCGGCCTTCTCCAAATGTTTGGAGAGGCATATTCATCTCCACCTTGCCCAATTCGTCGCGGCTAATGATTTACTTCACCCTTCCCAATCTGGTTTCCGCACGGGGTTTTCCACGGAAACAACTCTGCTGGGTGTTACAGAAAACCTCCTGCATCTTTTGGATAGAGGAGATACAGCTGCGCTGATTCTGCTTGATCTCAGCGCAGCTTTTGACTCCATTTCTCACACCATACTCATAAAATCCCTTGCTTCCATGGGCATCGGCGGCCTGGCTCTGGGTTGGCTGACATCTTTTCTTGCTCATCGGACCTTCCAAATTTTCTCCAATACTGCCACTTCCAACATCCATGCATCCCCTTATGGAGTTCCCCAGGGCTCGATTCTTAGTCCCCTTCTATTTAATCTATATGTCACGCCTTTAGCCCACATTGCGGAAAAAGAAGGTTTTAATCTATTTACATATGCCGATGATTCCCAAATTGTCTTTTCCCTATCTCATTCGGATCAAGCCTCCACCTCCCTCCTCCAGTCAGGCCTAAAGAAAATATCAAACTGGATGAATCAAAACCTGCTTTAATTGAATGGAGGAAAAACCGAAGTCTTAGTTCTCGGTCAAAGACAAGACCTCTGGGGCTCTAAGCATTGGCCACTAGAGATGGGTGCCCTCCCTCTTCTATCTGAACACGTGCATAACCTGGGGGTTACCATCAACAATGGCCTAACCATGCAGAGTCAAGTAAACAAGGTGGAAGTCACCTGCTTTACCATTCTGCGTTGGTTAAAAAAAATTATATGGATGCTGCCGCCTGACACCCAGAAGTCCGTTGTCAATCCTTTAATTACCTCTAGGTTGGATTATGGCAATGTCCTTTACTTAGGGGCTACTAAGGCAGTTTAAAGACGTCTCCAACTTGTTCAAAATGCCGCTGCGAGACTGCTATGCAAAAGCCGCAGAACTGACCACATTACGGGGCACCTCCGTGATCTACACTGGCTGAGAGTGGAGAGCCGGGTTAAATTCAAAACCTTGAGTTACATGCATAAAATAAAGTGGGGGACTGCCCCCGATACCTTCAATCCCTGGTCCACACCTATACTCCCGCACGCTGCCTCCGATCTTCATCCCAAGGTTTTTTTAACGTGCCTAAGTATAGGTGGTAGGTCCTTTTCTTTTTTAGGTCCAAAACTTTGGAATTCTCTCCCCTCTAACATCTGTACAGAGATCAGTTATTCCCAATTTCACAGAGCTGTCAAGACCTGGCTGTTTAATCAATAAATCTCCAGTACGTAGGAATTTTTCGAGTCATTTGCTCACTGTCTTTTCAGCGCCGGGAAACCCATTGGGTAGCTGTCGCGCTCTATAAGCTCAACAAATAAATAAATAAATAAATAACTTGTACGCTAGGCCCGAGACCTAAAAAACGAGTGTGGACCCAGTGATAAGTGCAAATTCTTTTTTACTCCATTGCAATCAACTTGCATGACGCATTCGGCCGGAAAACGGCCTTGATCACATTATACGGCCTCAGACAGTGCTGCCACTTTTAAAGTGCTAGTGCAATCAATTATATCATAGACATATAAGACATGTTATATACAAAGATTCAAAGCATAAATGCTAAATGACATCTGTACATTCATAAGATCATATTTATAATAAGATTCACTGGTTAAATCCCAATTCATATAATAACGGCCCTTAAAATCATATCATATCAGAACATGATTCTAAATAAAAACATCCTTGCTCTTCATGTCTATGAATAATGAAATAACATTATCATTACACCTGAAAATCCCTATCGTGAACCACCATATTTACTGTGTATTCCGTCACTTTCAATACTAGTTGTCACAGGCTTAAAATGCTGCAACTGGATGACTGGTTTTAAAATATGCACTCATTGATTAATACATGGGTGACTATGCTACCCCTATGTTGATGCCACATATTATACCATCTCATCTTATAATAGTATTGTGCAAAAAACGCATGTGAATTTTTCCTAAAGTGACAGTGTGCTTACCAAAGTGCCCAAAGTGAATGTTAAAGTGCATGTGCTAAAGTGATATTGTTCTATAAGTTGCTCGCTATTCTGACCAAAATAGTTAATATAGCAGCAAATTCCTATAGAAAGTTTTTAAGTGTTATCTATTATTGATAACATTATGCTCAATCCAATATATATATATATCTTCAAGGTACATATATTTGGATATTTGCAGTTAGGTATAGAAAATCTATGCTTACTTCCCTTTCAATATTTTCAATTCCATATTTTGTCCATGATATTGCCTCTCTCGATATTCTGGCTCCAATATTCTCTTGATTACTTTTTGAATTCTTACCTACTCCACTCTAAGATAAGCGCATTTAATTCAGAGATTCTATCTTTTTTTTTTAAACATAAAAGAAAAATTGTATAATTTATTTATTTATTTATTTATACAGGATTTATAATGCGCATGGCTGCCTCAGCGACGAGGCATCCCAGCGCAACCAGAAACCAAAGAGGAACAGAGAAACTCACAAACGGCCAACATCGGATGGTGGGAAACAGCCATGTTTTTAGGGACTTCCGAAACGTCAAGAGATTAGGGATCGGATGCTCGCTGGGAGGGAATTCCAGAGTTTGGCCGCCAAAAGGCCAAATGAGCGACCCCCCGCCCTCACTTTCCTTATTCGAGGGACACAGACCAGACCACGATTGGTGGATCGCAGAGCACGCCTGGGCATATAGGGTTTCAATAAACCCGATAGCCCGATAGGTCTTGGTGCATCAGAATTTTGTGCGCAATACACAGCACATTGAACTGAATGCGTGCTTCAATGGGCAGCCAGTGCAACTTAGGGAGCACACGTGCCATCGACTGAGATCTTGGAAGCGCCACTAGCATACGTGCTGCCGCGTTCTGGACCCTCTGCAGGCGTTTAATACTCGCTTTATTGGCCCTCAGATATAAGGCGTAGCCATAATCAAGCCTCGCAAGAATGGAAGCCTGCAGGATGGTTTGGCGCACTCTGGGAGGAAAAAAAACCAAGCAAGGGCCTTAATCCTCCCAGGAGCCCAAAGCAAACAGCGGCAACGGCTCTTGTCTGTTTCTCGAATGTTAGTCCGGTGTCGAACCAGACACCCAAGTTCTTTTCCGTCTCCTTCGGTGGCGGGGCGGGTTTAAGATGATCAGGCCACCACTGCTCTGACCAAAGCTCCTGGTCCTTCCCATACAGTAGAATCTCGGATTTACTGGTGTTTAATTGAAGGCAGTTAGCCTTCATCCAGTCCGAGATAATCGACAGATCCTCCTTGAAGTTCTCCAGGTTGGCGCGGCAATTTTTGGAAAAAGCGATCACCAGCTGAGTGTCGTCTGCGTACGACACAAAGGACAGCCCCCTGCTTCTGGCCACCTCCGCCAAAGGTCTCACATACAGATTATATAAAAGAGGGCTCAAGATGGAGCCTTGAGGTACCCCGCGACACAGAGCATGTTCCTGAGAATGAAAAGGAGGCACTGACACTTGGAACCACAGCCCAGCCAGGAAGGAAGGAATCCACTCCAGGGCATCATCCCTGATTCCAAAGGCGTTCAGGGAGGATCGCATGGGACACGGTATCAAAAGCGGCACTTGGATCCAATAGGACCAAGGCCGCAGAGTCTCCTACATCCAGCCGGCTTCGGATAGATTCCGTGACAGCATGGAGAGCTGATTCAGTACTATGGCGGAGGAGAAACATATGTTGGGAAGGGTCAAAGATGTCATGCATGTCTATGTATTTAGACAAGATGGAATTTACGTGTGCCTCCACCACTTTCGCCATAAAAGGTAGCTGGGATATGGGACGATAGTTACCAGGGTCATCTGGATCAAGTGATGGCGTTTTTAACAGTGGTATGACTTTTGCATGCTTCCACGCCCTAGGGACGGAGGCAAGTTTCAGTGACAGATTGACCAATTCAAGGGCCACAGGGGAAATAAGTGGTTGGAGCTGGCGAAAGTGGGTCGACGACACCGGATCAGCTGGCGAGCCCAACTTGATTTTTGCACTTAAGGCCTCGAACTCCTGGGGCGACAGCAAAGGAAAAGCTGACAAACAGTTGTCCACCCTAATAAAACACAGTCAAGCGCACACAACCTGAGTTAGTTCATAGGTTGGGTCTTGTAACATTCAAGTGGAAGGATAAGATCAAACTCCAATGTTGTTATCTTAATTGTTTTTAATTCATCCGGTGTGAGTATTTTTTTCTAAAAAAAAAACAGCCGACACGTGTTTCGTCAATAACGGGGTAGACCCGTTACTCTTCAGGGCTGTTGAAGTTAGGCTGCAGGCAGTATCGTCGGACCGGTGATAATTCCAACCCGGTCCTAGTCGGGTATAAACATTAAACGACGCGAGAAGGTGGTGCTTCTGGGCGTCTAGGAGGCGTGTTCAGGGTAAGATGTTCCGCCGCTGAATATGCGGTCAGACAAGGGAGGGAAGCCTATGCGCCTACCCTGAGTTTTTGGGCTTGTTGCCGTCATGTGGCGGAGCAATGTGGTCTGTCGGTTCTCCGAGTATGTAAGCCACCCTAATGTCCGTCCCTGCCGGCACAGCATTCTCAATAGGGGTAGTCCCTGCGGAGAGGCCCTGATAGATCATCTCCACTTTCTTCACAAAGTGAATGAATGAATGAATGAATACAAATTTGTAGAGCGCAACTTAGCCCAGGGGCATCAAGGGGCTTAAAGATGTTATAGCTGCTAGTGATGTAAAAAGTGCACCGACTACAGGTAGGCTTCTGCGAAGAGCCATGTTTTTAATGCTCTACGAAAAAGCGCGAGCGATGTTTGCCCTTTTATCTCAGCAGGGAGCGAGTTCCATAGTCTAGGAGCGAGGGAAGAAAAGGTCCTCCCTCCCCATCTTGCTTTGGAGACTCGGGGTACAGAAAGAAGTTTCCTATTGGAGGACCGTAGGGCCCTGCTGGGGGCATAGAGGGACACAAGGGACCTAATGTCTTCGGCTCCAGACCCATGCAGGGCGCTGTGGGTGATACATAAGATCTTGAAGTTTATCCTGGACTGGATAGGGAGCCAGTGAAGATCTTTCCTAATGGGGGAGCTTGATGAGAGTCTTGGAGCGTCAACGACAAACCTGGCAGCCGCATTTTGCACTGTTTGCAGGCGTTGAGTCAGCTTTTTATTTATGCCTAGGTATAGTGCGTTGCAGTAGTCCAGCCTTGAGTAAACGAGGGCCACAGTATCCTGCTTTCGGGCTTCAGGGGTGAGATAGTCAGTGATCTTTCTCAAGATTCTAATAACACCACAACAGGTTGAAACCGTCCTACTGACTTGCTTGTCGAAAAAGAGCGTGGTGTCCAGCATTACACCCAAGTTGCGAGCAGAAAGGGAGGGCAGAGGACAGGCTCCAAGGGCAGAGGGCCACCAGTCGCTCGACCAGATCTCCTGTTTGCCCCCGAAGATAAGAACTTCGGTTTTCTCCCCATTTAATTTCAGGAAGTTCTGTACCATCCAACACGAGACGGTTTCCATACAATTCCTGAAATTAAGGGCGGTGGTACTCACCGATTGGGAGAGGGAGACCATAATCTGGGTGTCATCAGCATATGATAACACTTCCAGCCCCAATGATCTAACTAGCCTGGCGAGTGGGGCCACATAGATGTTAAAAAGTGTGGGGCTCAAGGACGAGCCTTGAGGGACCCCACACTGCACAGGCTTAGCGGGAGAAAGAAAGTCACCCTGCTTGACCCTTTGTTCTCGTTGGTTGAGAAGGGATGTTAGGAGGCTCAGTGCTGATCCATTCACTCCCATCTCCCTGAGGGGAGCGTCCAGAAGGGAGGGGGACAGGGTATCAAACGCAGCTGTCAGGTCGAGCAGTGTTAGTAGGGTGGTCTGGCCACTGTCGACCTTAGTGCGGATGTTATTGACAGCTACTGTGAGAGCAGACTCAGTACTGTGTGAAGTCCTGAAGCCATGCTGAGATGGGTCCAGTAGCCTGGAATTATCCAGGAAGGCACTCAGGTGGTGGTTGAGATGAGATTCAAGCATCTTAGCGGGGGCAGGGAGCAGTGATATGGGGTGAAAATTCTTCAGGATCTCGGGATCTAAAGAAGCCTTTTTTAGTAGGGGCTTGACAATCGCCATTTTCCAAGAGGCAGGAAAGGTACCTTCGGAGATATCTAGATTCATCACTTCCAGAAGGGGGGGCAGCAAAACCTCCCTGCACTCCTTGAGAATCTTCAGAGGACAAGGGTCCAAAGGAGATCCAGATTTAAGCCCATCCAGGAGCAGATTCAGTTGTTCAGAGGTAAGAGGGGGAAAGCTAGAAAGGCTACTACAGAGTCCGTTGACTTGAGCTTCAGTTGGGTGATCCGTCGGGGAGATTGAGACCTCCAAATCTAAATTTAGAGCTTCCAGAGTGGTATGAATATCCGCTATCTTGGTATGAAAGAAGGTGGAGATCTGGTCGCATAGTTCCTGAGAAGCCACTATAGGGTCAGGTGACTGGATGATGGTCTTAAACAGTTCACTGGGGCAGCTAAGAGAGGTCGTCAACTTAACAAAGTGAGCCTTCTTCTCCGCAATCACCGCTGCTTTATACCCCTTAAGGAGGCTTTTATGTTTTTCCCTTTCCCCAGGATCGAGATGCAATCGCCAAAGTCTCTCTTGTTTCCTACAGCCCTGCCTTAGGAGTCTGAGGGTGTCTGAGTACCAGGGAGCGGAAGGTCGTTTCCTGGCTGAATAATGCTTTTTGACAGGGTCCAGTGTGTCCACGGCGCTCGCAATGGTGTTAAAAAGATGAAGGGCAGCCGTGTTGGTATCCCAAGACACGGAGGGCCTGAGACTGGACATAAAGGGTGCAAGTATCTCATTCTTAATTCCCCTATAATTCCTTTTCGGTTCCCACTTTCTACGGTCTGATAGGGACACTAAAGGGCGATGGGATGTAAGTTCAAGAGGGACGGCCATGTGATCTGACCAGGAGAGAGGAAGAGGGGAACCTATTGCTTACCTAGCGTCGTTTGTGAAAACCCCATCCATAGTGTGTCCTGCTAAATGGGTGGGGCTTCGCACTCCTTGCGACAGACTGCAGGAGGCCAGGGAGTCAACCAGAAGAGAGGTATCACCAGAGTTTATATTTTCCTAATGGAAATTAAAGTCTCCTAAGATGGTCCTATTGGGCCTGTCGATGTACGGTTCCAAAATTTTCAGTAGATCATGGCTGAAAGCAGATCTAGGGCCCGGGGGCCTGTAGATCAAAAGTCCAGAAAAGGAGGCAGTAGGAGAGGAGTTAAGAGAGAAGTACATGGCCTGAAAGGAGTCCAGAGGGGAGGGGAGGAGCTCAGTCCGGCATTTTATAGGGCTTTTATACAGTATGCCCAGTCCACCCCCCCTACGACCCACTCTATCCATTCTAGCTAGGGCATATCGTTTCGTTTCATAATCTTTATTTCGGCCAATCAGGCCATAAAAGATACAAATAACATTGCAAATGAAACAGCAGATAAAATTTATATTATTATAAAACGTGTTAAGACAATATAAGAAATTTAGGACAGACCATTAAATGTACTACTATTATCGATGTCAGTACATTAAAGCTACCATTTAGCTTACATCCCTAGCTAGAAGGTACCTTCTCTTATACCAAACTGACCCCAGGTACTTAGCTAGTGCAAAAATTATATAGCCAGAAGGGTCAGTCTTAAAAACCCTATATGCATGTGAACAGTTGGAAAACCCCAAGTTCTTACATAATGGGAAAATCCATTTCTTTCTTGCTTGTGCATAGGCTTTGCAAAAGAACAATAGGTGTAAGTCAGTTTCATTTTCATATTTACACCCTGGGCAATGGGTCGGGGAAAATTCGGCCCATTTACTAGTGTAAGCCTGTACTGGCAAACTGCCATACCTCCATTGGAGATACAGCTTCCTAATCATTATTGGAGATATGGCATCTAATATAGTTTCAAACCTGTAGGTGTCCTTAGTTATAAAAAAGGCTGCCGTTAGGGTGCCTGAGCTTCTTCAGTGTATGTGTGTGGCAAGTTTGCTATCTTGATACTGGGTAATAAACTGCCTCCGTGTGATCCTAGGGCATGCTGAAAGTGGGTCAGACCAAAGGTTAGATAACCCTAGTTTCCCTAATTCTTTCTTTATATGACTAAACCAGGGAATTTTCCCGACATTTGGTAGGGTAAGGATCTCCTGCAGTTCTAGTCTGTAATTGGCTAACTCTGGTACAGACCATATCCTACGCCAGAATAATAGAGGCCGTAGTCCCAAATCTTCGTCAAGGGGTCTCAAACCCAGGTCGAGTCTCATTGGCATCAGGGGAGTGCTAGGAGGAAGTGATAGGAGTTGTCTAATAAATGTATTCTCTGTAGCCACTAAATCGTGATTACACATGTGGCCCCAGAGTTCACTTCCATACATAGCCGCCCCCCGTGCCTGTGCTCTGTAGATCTCTAGTGGGGGACCCACCGGCTTAAAAGAAGATTTATTACTAGTGGCAAGCTTAATAATTCCACCTGCTATCTGAGCCAATTTTAATTGAGATTTCTCCCGTTGGTGGTCCCACGACATTTTTTCATTTAGGGTGATTCCCAAGCACTCAAAAGTACGGACCCTCTCTAGCCTGCTTACACCAATATATGGGTTAGGGCGAGTCCTAGCTGGTGGATTGAAGACCATATATTTTGTCTTCAATGCATTAATCTCAAGGCCATGATTTTTACAGAAAGCCTCGAAACCATTGAGAACTCGCTGAATCCCCATCGGCGACTTGGAGAGCAGCAGGGTGTCATCGGCGAACATAATCGCCGGCACCCTGCTGCCTCCAATTTTAGGGGCATCGCTGTCTTCAACCGCGGTCAGGTGGGCAATTACCCCGTTGACGTAGAGGCAAAACAGGGTCAGTACGAGCACACAACCCTGTCTTACCCCCCTGCCAACGGGGAATTTGTTAGACAGTGCTCCCTCCCTTCCGCATCTAACCTGAGCATAGTTGTCAGTATGCAATCTGACAATCATGTCCAAGAGATGTTGCGGGACTCCCAAGCCAGAAAGGACGGACCAAAGTTTCCTACGAGGTACAAGATCAAAAGCCGCTCGTAAGTCAACGAATACAGTATAGAGGCTGCCACCCTCCAACTGCACCGTTTTCAAGAATATGGTGGCAAGGCGAAAGACTTGATCTATAGTGGATACTTTACTCCTGAACCCAGCTTGATATGGGCTCAGGACTGAGTTTTCTAGCATCCATTCTAGTAGGCGGTCCAAAATCAATCTGGCAAAAATCTTTTGAGGGACGTCAATTAGGCTAATGGGCCTATAGTTGACTGGGAGCAGAGACAAACCCTTCTTAAAAATGGGCACGATCTCCGCCCCCAGCCAAGTAGTAGGCACCGACATCCCACCAAGAATAGCATTAAATAGAGCCTTTAGATAGGGGGCCCAAACCGTGGGTTCATTTTTAAACAGGTCATCGGGCAGCTTATCCAACCCTGGGGCTTTTTCTGGAGCAAGTCTAGCAATAGCTGCCCCAACTTCTTCCACGGAAAATATTTCCGTTTCCAATTGTTTCACAGAGGTCAAACCTGGGACCAAATATTCATGGTCTCCAACGAGATCTACATTAGGTTAGGTATACAGGGACCTGAAATGGTCCTCCCAGACTTTAGATGCTATATTAGCCTCCACAGCCGGAGTGGGATTAGCTGAACCATTTTTGACAATCTGCCAGAATTTCCGGGCGTCTCGAAACTTGAGCGCGTCCGTCATATCCTTCCAGTTGTCGCTATCCCATTCAATTTTAGCATTACAAATGAGGAGTTTATACTCCGACCTCCTTATTCTGACCATTAAGATGTTATCCTGCTGCTTCATGGCCTCCAATAAGTCGGCCTTGGCCTTCCTACAGGCAGAATTAAACCACGAAGCACACATCCCTTTCTTTCTTCCATTCTTTGCCCTTCGCACTGGGTTCAAAACTTCTGCCAGTGTGCCACACAACTCGAGATGATTTACCCCAATTTCTTTGAAGTTCTCCTCAGACGGAGATTGGTGTAAAAGGTTGTCGACTTTTTCCAGAAGTGATACAGTCTTTGCATATAACCTCTGGATATCCCTAGGGTTTCCTATAATTTTGGACCATCGGACTCCGCGCCGGTTACTAGCTAATATCATGTTCGGATCTAAGAGATTATCACCCCCCTGAATGGACAAAGTGACACCAGGGACCGAGATCTTTAGGATCAGCGCATTGTGGTCGCTGTCATCTCGCGGGCTTACCCTAAAATCAATGAGTCTAGACCATTCAGACAGTTCCACAAGCATATAATCCAAACGAGAGCTATGCCCCGGTTTATTAAAAGTTGCTTTGGGAGGGATATCTCCACTTAGCCGACCGTTACATGCCCTTAAGGAATTAGCTAGAGTTAGGCACATAATTTGTGTTGCCAGTGGTGACCAAGACTTCACTGGCGAGCCCTCCAGTTTAGGGATTCCCCATTGGTCATCCTCTTCACTGGACGCACCCTCTAAAAATAATGGGAGAGGTTCGAATTGGCAATTGAGATCTCCCCCCACTATGTACGGTGTGCCTTGGGGGATGGTACCCAAAAACGTTGCCAATTCTTCTATGGTGCTAGAAACCTTTGCTATGCCCACGGGTCTTGAATATACATTAATCAAAGCCAATTTTACAGCGTTGGGCCATTCCAGCAGTACGCAGTGGACATCAGGAGAATTAGTTGCGAGAACCCTCGCTTTGCAACCCAGATGGGAGGCCACCCAGATAAGTAGTCCGCCAGAAGGGCGTCCCTTCCCCTTCCAGCTCGCCCAAATTGAGAATGTATCGAACCCTGCCCGACGATAGTCTTCTCTAGCCCATGTCTCCTGGAAGAGGCATACATCCTGTAGGTCAATGAAAGCCCCCCATTCCGGAGAGTCTAATTTATTAGCCAAGCCCGCCAGGTTCCAAGAGACAATAGAAATATAACCCTTGTCCCGCAGGTCTGCATTAAAAGAATTATTTTGCCTGTTTTCTACTTGGGGCACAGGGGCCCGTTTGGCCTGGCGACAGGTCCGTTCATGGATATGGGGAGTCCTCTCTATAGTTTGTGGGGATGATATCTTACTTAACCCGGGGGTAGTAGGCGGTCCATCAATTCGTGGCCGCTCACAATACCCCTTTGGTTCCTCCCTTGAGACTACAGGATCCGCCCTCTCCTTCTCTGGTCGTCTGATAGATTTTAGCTGTCAGTCAACCATCTCTAAGCCACTGTATCTATTAGTAATTGGAAAGCCTCCCCAATTGTCCCTATGTGCAAGATCTCTGGAGGCCGGTGCTCCCCAAGTCCCCCAGTCTCCAATCCTTGCGCGACGCCCTACTGTGTGCCAATCACTATCGTTGTTCCAGCCACATGATGGTCCGCTCCTGGGGGGATAAAAAAATGAGAGGCGTCTGGTTGCTATCCCCTCATGTCTGTCCTGCACATTCCAGGTACATACATAGTCAGCTGTGTGGGGATCCGCGAAATTAACCAGGATACAATCACCCTGTACTGATTTTCTCTCATGACCAACCCATGGTACCCTACGTACCGTCAGGATCTTACTTATTTGGTTAGGGGGTAAAGGCCGATTAGTGTTAAGCCAGTGTTGTACTTTATTTTTCAGAGACCAATTGACTTCCTCCTCGGCCTCCCCTACTTCAGGGACCCCTGTCATAACGACCACATAGGGGCTTGCCTCAGGTGGCAGGTTTACTACTCGTCTTCTATGTGATCCTCCATCATTATTATTCTTATTTTTATTTGACTGCACCATGTGGTCCCTAGTTGGAATGTTCCCCTCTCGGGGGGAGTGACACAGGTTTTTGTCTTCGGATCTAATGTCTTTGCAGGAACCGAAGCAGCCTTAGATTTTGAATTAGTCACTACTGCTGCTAATTTTTTAGTAACAGGAACATTAGGTTTAGCTTTAGATAGATTTAGTCCCCCCGTTTTATGGGATCCCTGCAGGTTGGGTATTTTTGACGCAGCACACAGATCAGCTATCTGTTTTTCAATATGGGCTAGTCTTGACTCTATAGGGGTGAGGTAACGTTTAAAAAGTTCGGCAATCCTGGGTAGGACGGAGATATTAACCTCATCATCCCTAACACTGATCCTATCTAGACTATCCGGAACTTCTGCATTCGCAATGCCTGATGCCTCATTTATAGGGACATTCCTATTGGGGGGAAGGGCTGCTATCTGATTTGGAATAGAAACCTTAGGAAGCTTTCTCTGTCGTTTGCCCACCTCTCTTACTTCTTTTATTTGTGTTTTTTTGGGGACCGCTCCCTCCCTTTTCCCCCTTAGCTGACTAGCACTCAGAGCAGCGGGTGTGGGTGTAGTGATGGCGGCTAGGTCCGGGGTTTTTTCCAGGTCATCACTGAATTGTGAATCTAATGAGAAGTGAGAAACAGATAAATCTACAGTTCCCGGCAAACTCTGCCTATGGGCATGTACATCTACAATCGTTATTTCAGAAGTTCCTAGGTGGGCTACATCCTTAGATTTGTCAGGGCTTTTGGCTGTAGCAAGATGGCCTATAGAAGATCTTTTCGCAAAGGCAAGGTCCTGGGATACTCTACGTTCCATCGATGAGATTTCCTGCTCAATGAAGGAATTGGCCCTTATAATAAAATTATCCAGGGTGCCAGTTTGTGGTAACCCCCCCGCTGCCGTTTTACTTCTGGACGCTCTTGTGCACATAATTAATAAATAACAATAGTTAACAGTAATCTCTAATATAAAAACACCCAAAAATCAGGCTACAGGATTTAAAATTTAGAAGTAATTAAAAAATAATAATAATGTGCACCTTGGCTTAGACTAAAACTAGGGGACAAAAGTTAGGGAGGTGGCCCAGCCCGGCCTCACACGGTCTTTAACGGCCTCAAACGGCCCGCCCTTTGCCCGGGCTTAGCCCCGGGCTAAGTCCCGCGCGCGTCCCGCGTCGCGGGATTAAGAGCGAGATTATATCGCTACAGGCGGGGGCGGGAACACCGAGGGAAGAGGCAGCAGCTGGGTGACAGAGAGCCTGCTGGACCTCGCAGTCCCTCGGCGTCCAAAGTACTCAAGGAACTCTTCCCCTTCCACAAAGCACACAAGGCAGCAAGCGCTAGTAATATCCAGGGAATCCCACATCGTCCCCTGCACTCGACCAGCAGGAATAACAGGCAAGAAATCCCACACGCAGTGAGCGGTCCCCGCAGAGCGGGGGCCGCGAAAAGTATTTCAAGTGTCCGGGCGGGGGGCGGGAACACCGAGGGAAGAGGCAGCAGCTGGGTGACAAAGAGCCTGCTGGACCTCGCAGTCCCTCGGCATCCAAAGTACTCAAGGAGCTCTCCCCCTTCCACAAAGCACACAAGGCAGCAAACGCTAGTAATATCCAGGGAATCCCACGTCGTCCCCTGCACTCGACCAGCAGGAATCACAGGCAAGAAATCCCACACGCAGTGAGCGGCACCCGCGGAGCGGGGGCCGCGAAAAGTATTTCAAGTGTCCGGGCAGGGGGCGGGAACACCGAGGGAAGAGGCAGCAGCTGGGTGACAAAGAGCTTGCTGGACCTCGCAGTCCCTCGGCGTCCAAAGTACTCAAGGAGCTCTCCCCCTTCCACAAGGCAAACAAGGCAGCAAGCGCTAGTAATATCCAGGGAATCCCACGTCGTCCCCTGCCTTGGGGATGGCATTCACAAGCTCGGGCCCTGTGAATTCAGATGCCCAGGTTTCAGTGATAAAGGCCCAGGAGGGTTGTCTTTCAGAGATAAAGTCCCTGAACGCAATATTGTTCTTAACTAGGGACTGTGCATTAATGAGGAAACTAGTTTCCTTACTCAGTGAAGGAGGGTCTTGCTTCTTAGACATGGGCTGCTTTTTTGTAGGGAATGAGGAGGTGGGGCAGCTTCCTTAATTAGTGCACCTACACTTAGAGCCACCGAGCAGCATCTCTGGTGGCGAGACATGATGGCAGGGCTGCCAGAGGGGTTTTAAAGCCTGCAATTCCTGCAGAGAGTAAAGAGGGCTTGGTAAGGCGTGAAGATGTATAGCGCCAGCCTCCCTGCCCCCTGGCGCCTCCTCGGCGCTGACGGGTGCAGACGGGCTGGACTCAGGCGCGACAACAGCGCGTCCGCTGATCGCGTCCGCTGCACGGAGGCCTCTCCATCTCCTTTTATGCTGGCGACTAGACTGCTAGCGTGATGGCCTCCCACCTAAGATGGCCGCTGCAATGTTCCACCGCCTTGGTCCGTGGAACTCAGCACCTCACTCAGCTGAGCAACGACCACATGCAGGGTGGATATTTAAAATCCGGCGATTCTAAGGCAAAGTGAAAGGTGAGTTTTAAAATGAAGTATTTAGCACGAGTGGCACAAGCAATTTAACAGAAAGGTACACAGCACGTCTCCCGGCTTCCACCTCAGGAGAATAACAGCAAAGTCTCACGCCTACCCCAGCTTGCTCCTTTTATGCTGGCGACTAGACTGCTAGCGTGATGGCCTCCCACCTAAGATGGCCGCTGCAATGTTCCACCGCCCGGGTCCGTGGAACTCAGCACCTAACTCGGCTGAGCACCGACCACATGCGGGTTGGATATTTAAAATCCGGGGATTCTAAGGCAAAGTGAAAGGTGAGTTTTAAAATAAAGTATTTAGCACGAGTGGCACAAGCAATTCAACAGAAAGGTACACAGCACGTCTCCCGGCTTCCACCTCAGGAGAATAACAGCAAAGTCTCGCGCCTACCCCAGCTTGCTCCTTTTATGCTGGCGACTAGACTAGACTAGAAGTGGAGTGCTAAAGCCTCGCAATGACTGTTCGACACTACGGGGGAGATACTGGTCATGCCTGCACTCTTCATGTTTTTAAGCAAAGTGAAGATGGTCTTAGTGGGATTAGAGCTAGCCAAGATTTTATTGGCTACAAACTCTGCCCGTGTTTTGCGGATGAGCTTGTGATAGTCCTTGACTGCCTCTCGATCTACTGCTTTGGCAGAAGGCTCATAAGAGCGGCGCCAGGCACGTTCAAGCTGCTTGCACCCCTTCTTTGCCTGAGTTAGTAGATCATTGAACCATGGATTAGATGGCCCACGTCCCTTACCTCCCCGCTTTGCTGGGATGCAACTATCCAGATCAGCTACCAGCCAATCGTGAAAGCACACATGTGTCCCCTCGATATCTGAAGGAAGCTGTGGTCTGTGCTCCGCTAACCGAGTAGCGAGCATCTCCTGGTCTAGCTTATGCCAGGGCCGTTTTGCCACAAAGACTGGACGAGCCACATCAACTCTACCCTGCCACAGTAGAGAGAATGGAATTACTGGATGGTCTGTCCATGTCAGCGGGACCGGGGAAAAGATTTTTAAGCAGCCAAGATTGGAATAAATGGGATCAAGCAGATGTCCAGCCACATGTGTGCCCTCCAGGACCAATTGCGGCAGCTGAAAAGCTTCCAGATCCGCTAAGAAGTTGGTGATCTCAGCCTTTCCTTCCAGCTCGAGGTGCAAATTAAGATCCCCCAAGATGGTGAAATTAGCCGCTTTACTGGCCACCTGTCCGATTTTATTCACTAGGGGCCAGATGTAGGAGCCATTTACCGACCGGTAACGGCCGATTTCGGCCGTTACCGACCGGTAAATGGGTTTTTGGGATGTAGGGGCACATTTTTACAGAATCGGTAAATTTACCGAATCGGTAAATTTACCGATTCTGTAAAATACCAAATCGTTATTTTTACCGATTCGGCAAATTTTTGCCCCTTAGGGCATGTCTGTGTGCCACATGGCGCACATGTCAATTTCTGGGGTGCCAGAGGGTGTCAAAGTGACACCCCCTGCACCCTTGCAGAATTCGGTATTTACCGATTCGGTAATTACCGAATCGGTATTTCCCATTGATTCCTATGGGCTTCACAGCCCTCAGGAATCAATAGGAAATACCGATTCGGTGTTTACCGAATCGGTAAATACCGAATATTACCGATTCGGTAATTCCACATCTGGAATTACCTACATCTCCCCCCCTCTATTTTACCACTTCTTAAATACCGAATCGGTAAAATTCGGTATTTAAGAAGTGGTAAAATAGATTTACCTACATCTAGCCCCAGGTCCTCACGAAAATTTCTGGTAGGCCCAGGGGGTCTATAAATTAAAAGGTCGGACACAGTCAGGTTGCAGCTAAGCTTTATTTTAAACAGAGCGCTCTCACAACCCCCTATTCCTTCCTTAGACAGGCTGACGGTGAAGGCTACTTTAGCTATCACCGCAATGCCACCCCCTCTTCCCCCCTCTCTATTAATGTTATATAAGATGTAACTATCAGGGAGGGCTAGCTCTGGCTCCACCACTGTTTCCTGGGTAAGCCAGGTTTCTGTAAGAAAAAGGGCATCTGGGCCCTCATCCATTAAAAGGTTAAATACTTCTGCATAGTGACTCACCAAAGAGCGACTGTTGAAGCTGAGGAACTTGAATTCAATACAACTGGGTGGACAGAGGGACTGCTCCTCAGAGTCAACCTTAAAGGCGCAGAGTTTGCACGCAAAAGTCGGCTCTTGAAAGGCCCACGGTGCTGATGAGCACTCGGAGGCCAGGCCCAAAAGTTCTTCACGGGTCTATCTGCAAAAATCGCCTGTAAAAGATGCAGTGGTCCTGGCGACAGGCGACGGCCCGACGCGGACGGGCTTCCCTCTGGCGCGCCTGCTGCGGCGCGTCCGCTGCGTGGGCGCCTAAGTGTCATCATTTATAGGAAACAAGGAGGTGGCCAGGCAGGCGAGGCAACAAACACTAGTCTGCTAACCTCGTTGTTCCTCCCCAAGATGGCGGACACACTCCCACCCTTGCCCCGATTAGCGTTTCCCCAAGAGCAGCAACAAAGAGAACTATTGAAAAAGCGGGCGAAATGAGGTAAGAGTATTGTGATATAGTACAGAACACAGTTAAAAAACATATAGCAACAATACGGCTGAGTTTCACAGAAAGTGCTATCAAAGCTCCCAGCTCACGCCTTTGGAATCTGGTCACACCGCCTTTCACAATTAGTAGCTTATCTTTACCAAAAGCCTGTCTGTTGAGTCTGTTTTCATTCAAAATATGACATTCTAGCTGCCTCCTTCTACTTTGGAAAAACCTATTACGTTTAGTGTTTATGTTGAGAGCCTTGAACTGTGGATGTTAATCAAAATGTTGGCAGAATCGGAGTGAGACATCAGAGTCCTGCTAACCCTCCCATGTCCTGATCTGACAAGTGTAAATAGGAGAAGGGAGACTACCTTGCGAAACATGACACAGTCCAGCACAGTGAGAAACTTCCAATGCAGCTGAGATTACCTCCCTTACATATGTGTTTTTCAAAGTCTAGGATTTACAGGCTGGAATAATAAGGGGCTTATAAGACACGCGTCTGTCTCTGTTATCAATATGTTGACGACAGAAGAACAGGCCACTGTCTTTAATATTATATATTTTCAAATTGAGCTTTATAATATGTGGAAGTGTTTATAAGTCTATGAACTCTTGTTGTTTATGTTCTTTTTCAATGTGCGTTGTTATGACAGAAAAGGGTAGTATAATGACACACTAAGTCACTTGAAATGAGGCGTTGTCCGCACCAGTGACAGTGTAATCTCTCTAAGTGAATGAAGCTGGTGAGTGTGAACCCCAAATCTGTGTTTGTGCACTATAAGCAGTTTGTAAATTAATCTTCCTTTGCCTAGAGACAGTGCTTGGAGAACCGCAGATCAGGTTCAGTTATTAAACTGTGGAATGCGGCCTGTCTTAGGGAGCCCACAGGTAGAAGCAGTGCAGCACCTGCTAAGCAAGAAAAAACAGGCATTTGCAAAACCAGTAAGTCTGGCCTTGGCAGTGTGCTTTATTTTAAATGACATTTAATTTTTTTATTAAAGTAGTTTAATAATTTAATGCTAAAGAAAGACTTTTTTCTATAATTTATAGTGGTACCACTTTATTTGAAATCGTACATAGTGCAAACATGAGAGTGTTGCGTTTTTATTTTGCTGTGCAATTATATCACACAGAGAACAGAGTCAAAGAAGGGGTGGTAGAGAAAATGAGAAAGAAAATAAGAATGCAACGGAATGGAAAGAGGCAGGAGAAAAATAGGCAATAAATATGAAGGATAAAAAATGGGAAAGTGGAATAGGAAGAAGAAACAGGCATAGTGGACGTGGTTTGAATTTGAGGTGGAAAGGAAGACGAAGAAAACCAATTTAGAAAGTAAGTGAAAAACAAAGAAGAGGAAATCAAAAATAAAAGGAGAGTCATAAACACAGCAAGTAGGCATACAGTTATTATAAAGAGTGAATATGATGACTAAGGAGATATTAATAACAGAGAGGAGAAAGAGAATAAGCTGAAACAAGGAGAAGAGGGGAGGAGGTGAAAGAAAGAAGCAAAATAAACGGATGAGAAAGAGAGTAAGGAAGGAGCGATTATAGGGAAATTAAATTGACATGAGAGAGGGAGATGTAGGACATAGTAGAAGAGAGGGGAGGCAGGAGAGAAAGGTTGGGGAGAGAAAGGCAAAAGACAAGAGGACAGCTAAGAATGGATTATGGTTAAGTGAGAGAGGGGTAAGAGAGAGAGTGAAGTGGGTAGAGAGAATGTGATAGGGAGTATGGGTCGGAGAAAGCAAGAGAGATGAAGATAGGGAAAGAAATCAAGGGGCAGATGTATCATCCGTTTTTTTTCTTTCAAGCGCTGCGATTCGCAAAAAAGCAGCGTTTGCGAGAAAAAAAGGGAAAATGCGATGTATCATGGAAATAGCATCGCCAAATTAAGGAATCGCGATTCCTTAATTTTGCGTCAGCATTTAAGGAATCGCAAATTGCGATTCCTTAAATGCTATGTATGAAGCACCCAAGTTGTGCGAATTCCAATTAAGAAATCGCAAATTACCACCAACTTGTAGTTGGTGGTCATTTGCGATTTCTTTTACAAATGCTCTTTTTGGCATTTGTAAAGGTGCCTTGTGGCACACATACATGCCCTTAGGGTATGTATGTGCAGGGGTGTCCTTTGGACACCCCTGCACCCTTGAAATTATTCTCAATTTGCAATTCGCAAATTGCGAATCGCAAATTGAGAATAACTTCCCATTCCTTCATATGGGCCTCCTGGCCCATAGAAATGAATGGGAAAGTATTTCTTAAATGCGAATTCGCAATTTGCGAATTCGCAATTAAGGAATATCAAGAAAAAATTCGCAAAAAAATTTCGATTGATACATACCATTTGCAATACTTACCATTTGCAATACTCAAATAGCGATTCTCAAAAAATCGCTATTTGAGAATCGCAAATAGGTATCTTGATACATCTGCCCCCAAGTAAAATGAGGCTGCATAAGTGGGCGCTTAGCTATCATTAATGCAGACGGTGTAGTGTCATTAGTAGAAAGGTGTGTGGGGAGCTCAGTGTAGCCGGGTTATAGTTATCTTTTAATGTCGACACAAGGTGACACAAGGTGAGGGTGTAACATTTTTATCACCCACAGATAAAAGCCATGTATCAAGTGTGCACGGAGAACTGAATGTCACAATATGACTAGGAAACGTCATAAGTACAGGCAAACATTAAAGCCAACAAAATGTTCTAAATGTTTAAAACATAAAACACACATCAGGGTGAAAGTGCTTCACACCAAAAGTATGTAAATATTTGTCACACACTTGAAGGTGCGCATTAAATTTGTCACAAATATTGTGTAACACACTTTACATTCTGCAGTATGAGGCTAACAAGAACGAAATCCTAATTAGTTTTACAGAAATTACATCACAATAGTTTGCCCTGTCAAATGAACAAATGAAGTGCTGTCAAAAATGAGAAGTTACTAAAACAAACAAATTATTTTATTTTGGTGCTATGCTGTTTGTTTTAATGTTGCATAACTGTGTTGCGTTTTGCCGGGCCCCGGGGGAAGCACAGTCGCAGACTAGTCTTCCCCCGGGGTCATTCGCGTGAGACCCAGGCTAGCTAGGGGAAAGGGAGGAGTTAGTGGGGAGGTTATAAGTGCAGGGGAGGAAGGGAACTTCCTCTTTCCTCTTCCTGCACTCAGCACCATCGGGAGGGTTGTTAAAAAGGGTAGTGGCTGTTTAGTTCAGGTGGCCTTTGTAGCGTAGGGGGCAGTTTTCAGGCGCTTTGGTGTGACGAGGTTGCTGATCGGTGATGGGGATCATTAGTGTGTAGGTAGGAGCATTGGCGGTTTCGTGATGGCAGAGGTCCCGGCAGAGGAGGTGAGGGCGGCATTGCTGGTCCTAGCGAGGGCCGGGAGTGAGGATTTACTGCAGCCTGGGGTTTTATCCCAGGCGTGGGTTGGCTGTGAGAGGGCCCCGCGCGCGGCCTCGGCCGGGGTCGCGGCGGTGGTCCTCGCATGTCAGGACGACTCACGGTCGCCCACTGAGCAGGCGGCCATGTGGGGGCGGGGCAGCGCGACGAAAGAGCCTGCCCCCACGCAAATACCCTCAGTTGGAGTTTGTGGCCACGGGGCAGAAGGCAGCCCCTACAGCGCTGGCCCCCGAGGTGGGAGAGTTAACTGGGGAGTCTGGTGGAGCACTGGGGGAGGGGGGCGAGGCATGTGTCCCCGGTGGGAGGGGGGGCCCAGGGAGACTCGAGGCTAGACCTGTGGAGTGCAGGGCCGGGGAAGGTGATTCAGGAGACTAGCCAGGCAGCGCTGCAGGTTCATGCGACTGTGGTGGATGTGCTGGGAGAGGGGCAATGGGAGGACGCTCCCATTGACCTTTCTGTGGGATCGAGGGCAGGGACTCCGGCCCCAATCATTGGGGGGAAGGTGCCAGCACAGCCAGAGGAGCTTAGTGGGGTGGTTTTTCTGGGGGACATGGGGAGGGTCAGGGGTCTTGCCCGGGGGGCCCCCATGACTGGTTATTGATGCCTGGAGCAGGGTTTCAGGGCTATTGCCCACCCCCTGCCCTCCGAGCTGGGGGCCAATGACATGGGAAGACAGGTTGAGGGAGCAGAGGCTCCTGGAGCAATGGCGAGAGGCGAGGTGGGCCGAACAAACTGTGGCCTGGGTGGGAGCTGTCTGGGGGGACGAGACTGAGGGACCCCCACCCCCACGTCGGAAGAGGAGAGGTTGGCGGAGCAGGAGGAGTTGGATAGGAAGGCGAAGGGTAAGAAGGTGAGCGGAGGGGGTGCAAAAGGTCAGAGGTCAGGTGCAGGGATGGCCAAGACAGCTCTGAGGCCCGATGGTGCTGGGGCCCACTCAGGCTGGAGCGACCTGAGGGGCAGGGAGGATCCCAGCTGGCAGGTGCCGGCAGAGGTCGGGGTGGCCTGGCGGGGCACAAGACGGCTCCAAAACGCAGGCCGGAAGCAGCAGGGTGGTCCACGGCGGCCGTCCCTCCAGCGCGGGACCGGGCAACGGCGATGTGTACGCTTGGGGTGCAGAGTGTGCCTGCAGGAGTGGGCAAAGGTGTGAGGAGAGCAGTGAAGGAAGTGCTGTGCGTGACTGTGGATGAGGAGCCTGAAGTGGAACTGGATTATGAGGATGAGAGCGAGGAGCTTGAGGACGGGAAAGTGAGGGATGACGAGGACGACAACAGAGGAGTTGGTGTTTTGCAGGCTTCGACAACGACGAAGGGCAAGGCTCAGGCGGTGGCAAAGAAGGTGTCGGCCCCCAGAGAGCGGCCCGAGACTTACACTCTACATTAACAGGTGAAGGGTCTTGGTGGGTGGCATGGGGCGATGGACAAAAAGGGGGTCGGAAGAAGGCTTGTAGATCGTGGGTGTGGGGGATGGGTCAGTGCGGGAGCCAGGGGCACCAACGGGTGGTCCGCCTGTGGATGGTAAGAAGGTGGAGGGTAAGTCGATGACTACGGCAGGGGTACAGACGGACAAGGGGATGGGAAAGAGGACAAAAGCGAGAAAGGGGATGCAAAGGTACAGAAGAAGCTCCCTTACATGGGATTGGCTATGCCGCTGGGGTCTCATTTGTCGGAGAAGATCAGAGGGCGGATTTGGAAACATGAGTATGTAGATGTTTTTAAGCTATTGCACAGGGAGGTGCAGGCGAAGGAAGGGTCAAAAGGGGAGGAGTGGGAGCTGACTAGACGTCCCAGGGTGCCGGTAACAATGGATAATTGGATTTCTGCTTTCTTGATTTATGCCAGCATATACTGTGAGAAGTATTTGGATAGGGCCATTGCGTTGTTGAAATACATGGACATTATACGTTAGGCGCAAATGCAGTTTGGTGGTTTCGCCTGGTTGAGTTATGATAAAGAGTTTAGGGCTAGGGTCAATGCCAATCCAGATAAGAATTGGGAGGAAGTTGATCAGGAACTATGGATGCAGTAGATGGCGTCCACGCACTCGTCTGCTTCTACTCATACAGCCAGCGGTTTGCCCGTGGCTTATCGGTCTTTTCCGCCACGTCCCGCCCACGGCGGGGTGGGAGGAAGTGCTGCAGCAGGCACACTTACCACAGGTCAACCCAGCAAGCCCGGGAACTTCAACACCGGAGCTTGCTGGAGTTACAACAGAGGCTATTGTTCACGCTACCCGTGCAAGTTCAAGCACGAGTGTTCCAAGTGTGGAGGGAAATATGCCCTCACGCAGTGCCTTACACTGGTCACCCCCTCGGAGCAGTGGCGTAATGCCAAGGGCAGGGGCCTGCCTGGATAGAAGGGCGCCTACACCGGTTAGGGTGGAGGCGATGGCCCCGTGGCCCTCGTTTTATCCAGAACGGGAAGCGGCTTTGCGGCTTTTTGGGGGTTTCACGGAGGGCTTTCGGGTAGGCTATCAGGGTCCCAGGGTGCAGAGATGGGCGGAGAATATGAAGTCTGCTAAAGAATTGCCGGGCGTGGTGGAATGCGAAATTGAGAAAGGAGGTTGAGGAAGGCAGGGTAGCCGGCCCATTTACTGATTGGCCGATGGATGATTTGATCATTTCTCCACTGGGGGTGGTACCGAAGAAGGAGGAAGGGGAGTTTTGGATGATACACCATCTCTCGTGGCCAGAAGGGCAATCAGTGAACGATTTCATCGCCGAAGAGGACTCAAGGGTGCTTTATGCTTCGGTGGACGATGCGATTCGCCTGGTGTGGGTGTGTGGGCAGGGCGCGGAATTGGCAAAGTGTGACATCAAGTCAGCCTTCCGACTGCTGCCCATACACCCCGTGGATTTCTCGCTCCTTTGTAATGCAATTCGGGGGTGCCATCTTCGTGGACAAGGTCTTGCCCATGGGGTGTGCTATTTCCTGTGCCCTGTTTGAACTTTTCAGTACATTCTTGCAGTGGACCTTCACAAAATGTCGCGGTTGTCGGGATGTCACTCACTACCTAGATGATTACCTTTTCCTTGGGAGGATGGGCTCGGGAGACTGTGGCAAGGCTTTGGCAGGGTTTCAGGAGTTGGCAGTGCGATTTGATATCCCCTTGGCGCCGGAAAAGACGCCGGGTCCCAGCTGCTGCTTGACGTTCCTGGGGATTGAGTTGGACTCAGTCCGGTGGCGGGCTCGCCTCCCTGTGTCTAAGGTGGAAGAGATTAGGGCGTGTTTGCAGTGGGCAATTGGTGAGAAGAGGATTGATTTGAGGGCAGTGCAGAAGTTGCTGGGTTTCTTGAACTTTGCTTGCAGAGTAGTCAGGGCGGGACGGACGTTCTGTCGGCGGCTCGGCATGGCCATGTCGGGGGCAGTGCTTCCGCATCACAGGGTTCGGATCTCCATGGGGGTGCGGGCTGACTTGAGGACGTGGCTGACGTTTCTGACGGACTTCAACTGAGTGTACCTGGACTTTGAGGAAGACAGGGAGGTTTGGCAATGTAAAATTTTCTCAGACGCAGCAGGGTCATCTGGGTTTGGCATCTTCTGGGATGGCAGGTGGTGTGCGGAGAGCTGGCCGGCTCACTGGTTGAAGCAGGGGAGGAGCATTGCCTTTTTGGAGTTTTTTCCTTTACTGGTAGCTCTGGAGGTGTGGGGGCTGGAATTCCAGAATAAGTCTGTTCTTTTCCACGTTGACAACAGGACGGTCACCTGGATTGTGGGGCATTCCTTTGTGCACTGGGCGTCAAAGTACGCGGAACAGCAGGTGTACGGCCGTAACCTGGGACTGAAAGGAAATCAACATGAGGTGCACTGGTGGGGCACTACTGCCTTGGCTCGCAAGGATGGTTCCGCAAAAAAGATGTCCGGACTTACTGATAATCCATTTGGGGGAAAATGGCCTGGTACAGCTGTTGGGTTTGGCGCTCTTGCAGCTGATGCAAAGGGATTTGGAGGTGCTTAAAGTAAAGCTTTCAGGGACTTGCATAGCCTGGACTGAACTTTTCCCCAGGAAAGTTTGGAGGGGTGCAATGAAGCATGGGGCCATTACGAGGGCACGAAGGAAACTTGATAGGGCAATGCGACTGTTCTATGGTGACAAGGACATACAGGTGATCTCTCACGGGGGTATTCGACTGGAGGAACCCTTACTGTTCAGGGACGACGGTGTGCATCTGTCGCGTTTGGGGAATGCGTATTACATGATGGAGATGACGGATGTGGTCAGTAAGTTGTGGAACAAGGCGATCTGGTGCCGTAGGTCAATGTGAAGGGTGTGCTTGAGGTATGCGCTTGAGGCTGACTGGAAGCAGGGGGGGTGGGGCAGTGAACCGCCCTACAGGGGGTTCACTGGTTGGAGATACTTTGGAGGGACAGGGGGGCTCAAGAGTGGGCGCACCCATCCCGATACCTCTGACATTCGTTATGGAATGGAGTGGTTGGTGTATGAGGCAGAGTGGCAGGAGAGTGTGAGGTATTGAAGAGTGATATTGGGGGGGTTTGTTTATAATGTTGATGTTGGTTATTTGTAACTGTTATGCAGCCTGGTCTAATAAATGGCCTTTTACACTTTAACACCTGCGTGGTCTGTTTATTGCGCGATAGGCCGTGTTTTTGTATTGTCGCGGTGTGTTCCCGGTTTTGTGTTGCATTTTTGCATTGTGTTGTTGTAATTTGCTGTGGGTACTGTATTGTGTTGTGTTTTGTTTTGTATAGTGCGACCTTATGTTTTTGTTCCGTTGTTATTATGATTTGCCTTATTATTGTGCTGTCTGGTGCTCCGTAGCATCTGAAGGGACAGCAACAAATGCTACATTTCCCGTTCAAAGCAACACGTCCCTTTAAAATTCCCGTAGTACACAACTCTTTTCCACAGTCGTGGGGAGTCGATTTCCTGCGTGGAATACTGCTGTGCACAATTATCATTTAGCCAGGGATCCCGCTGGAAACTCGAACCCGGAACATTGCTTTAGAAAAAGGGCAAGATACCCTCCAGCCCACTCTCACTCACTCAACCTCGTCACCCTCTTTGTCCCTCCACACAAGACTTCTCACACACATTGAGCACAGACAGATCAGGTGTTAAATCTGTGTGGTAAACCTCCTAGAATTGGGAATTCCGTGTAGGACTCTGCCTCGTAAATCTGGATTTGCACAGTTCTGCATCCCGAGAGGTTTAACTCATAATTGCAGGAATTCTATGTGGAGATTTTGGCAGGTATGGAACATTTCAGCCATCTAGAATTTCTGCCTAAAATTCTGTAATATTTTAGCCCAGCCTTCATTTTGCCATGCACATCTTCCTGGATCAACTGCAACTTCGGATGAAAAAAATACGTTGGAAAGACTTGAGAATGTGGAAGCAAAGACAGTCACAGCAATGACACCCATACCAATCGGTACTCCAGAGATTACAGTGGCTAGAGAAGTAGGCTGCATAGAAATCCGCCTTCGTCTACAGCCTACCGGTGGCTCCAGCCTACCTCGCTCCAGTTGCTGCCCTCCCGTTGTTAAGGGGAGTGTGGTTGCACTTTCTCCAGAATTTTGGACTGAAGCAGATAACTTGACAGTCTGAGAGTTCGCCTGAGGCTTTATCATGGGACAAAAAAAAAAACCTAAGTCCAATTCAACAGACTACTCAAAATGGCACGTTTCTTAGAATTCTTCAGTCGGGCCAGATCCATTTTGGAAGTTTTGTATACTGAGGATAACCACTCTACTTGTTTGGGGGGTGATGACTCGATCCATCTCCTACATATTTCCCGCCTGGCCAGCAAGATGGAATAAAAAAAAGTCTCCACCGGGACCAAGGATATCACTAAATATACTGAAGAGAACATGTTTCAGCGAGATTTGTATCGTACATCCCAAAATAGAAGATAGACAATCTCCAACTACTTTCCAAAATTTCAACAGAGACGGGCGCTCCCAAAACACATGCACATCCGACGCGCTTTCTAAGTTGCATTTTTTACATCTTACCGGAAGGCCCTTTGAAAATTTTGAAAGCCTGGCTGGGGAATAGTAAGCCCTATGTGTCGTAAAATAGTGATTCCTCCTCAGCCAAGCTAGCTTTACGACTGAAAAAAGCATATTATAAGAGATCTTCCACAAGTCCTCCAGATCTACCTCCAAAATAGTGTCCCCCCACAATTCTTCAGCTAACTTAAATTCACCATCAATGGTATCCTCAATAGCCCAATAAAAGAAAGATATCTCCTTCTTAAGTACAGGCCTACTAGTCATATGGTCTTCCAGGGGATCCCCCCGACCCAACAAACCCCTCAAACTCTGGGATCAGCTTAATAACTCTAAGTACTTAAACTTTGATAGTCCTCCCTCAACCTTATCACTCAACGTGGCCCAGGGTAAGAGAGATCCATCAACCACAAGGTCCCCCCATACTATTAGACCCGCAGTTTTCAAAGGGACTGCTAGCTGATCTTTTAGGCAAGCAGGAGTACCTGGACTATCCCACATGGGGGCAAACCTTGAATAATATTCAAGGCCTATTCGTTTTTTTTAATCCTAGACCACATCTGAGCTAAGCCATTTAGGACTTTCAATCTAACTTTCTTAAAAAACATTTTGTCCCCAAACTTAAACAAAAAACCTACCCATGTTAGCCCAAGCTGCTCTAGCATACCTAAAAACATTTTACCTTTCCCCGTAATATCTGGGGATTTTAACAGCATCCTGGAGTGTGTAAGCAGAAAAGCCCAGGCATAGTATTGAATATCAGGAAGAGCCAGACCTCCTTTCTCCCTTCTACGTCTGAGCTTTCTCCATGATATTCTAACAGCCTTGGCAACCCAAAAAAAAGAATTAATAGAACGCTGTAATGTATCTATTAATGGTTTCTCAAAATTCTACGGGATGGTGTTAAATATAAACGTTACTTTTGGTAAAATTGTCAGTCAGAAATACTTTATTCGGTTCATTACAAAAACCACAAAAGTATACAAAAGTACCGAACAAAGAGGGACCTAGGTACCAAATTGCAATATGGTTAACAAACAGCACAACATGCATAAAAAAGAAACAAACTATACAGAATAGATACCAAATTCATATATACATTTTTTAAGAACATATACTGATCGACTAATTATAAATTCATTATTAAAAAGAAACTTCTAAAAGTAAACCATGCAAAGATGTTATCTCAGACTAATTAGTTTTTTCCTTTTCTCATAGTTATAGTTAAAAATGTAGCAACATTGACAATTTCCCAAGTATTAGACAGCAGTTGAAGATATAATAAAGCTGGTTTCACTTGTCTAAACATTTTATCCTTAAGTAGGGGTACAATGAATTTTTTCCGGATGTCCTTAAAATAACCACAAAAGAACATAAAATGAGCAGTGTCCATAATCTATGTCAATTCTAATTCTGAGTTCTTAGTCCAACACGGGCACCCAGAGAGAAGGAGATGGAATTTGTTCAGCCTAAACTTAAAATTGTCATTTTTATTAAATTTACCCTGCCCAAAATAGATAGTGGAAGATAAGACCAAGATTTCATAAATTCTTGACATTCTTTCGTGATATTAGCAAGATTGACCTTTGCAATTCTATCTATTTCTGGTACAATCTTAATCCCCAAGTAACGTAATTCTTTTTTGGTTTGATATTGGCATCTCGGTAGGTTCCATGACATGAGCTCAGTTTTATCAGCATTGATGTCGTACCCGGAAACCTGGCCAAAGTCCCTCGCTAGTTCGATGACCCGTGGGAAAGAGGTTTCCAGATCAGATGAGAGAATAAGAATGTCATCGGCATATAATGCCACCTTCCTCTCCCATGAGCCACTTCTAAAGGGTGTTATATCTGGCTCCTCCCTGAGCATCTGAGCGAATGGCTCTATGTAAAGATCGAAAAGAAGTGGGGAGAGGGGTCAGCCCTGTCTGGTTCCCCTTCTAATTTTAAATGGTCTGATCGTTTTACCATTCACCACCAACCTAGCCGAGGGCTCATTATAAATACGGCAGATTGTCTTGCAAAATTTTGGCCCAAAGTTTATCTTCTCTAATACTGCTATGAGATATTTCCAGTTCACCCTATCGAAGGCTTTAGTTGCATCCAATGTCATAGCCGCCAACGGGAGAGAAAAAGTAGAGGCAAAGTCTATTGCTCCAAAAAAATCATAAGTCAGATCACACAAATTTGTGCCTTTTACAAAGCCCTTTTGATCCATATGTAGGAGCCCACCTGCCACATCTCCTAGTCTATCCGCCAATGGTAACCAGTCAAAATATCACGTTTTTTTATCGACTAGACATAATATCGAGTCAAAAACTATAGAATAGACATAATATCGATTAGACATAATATAGACAACAAAAATATCGAAATTTAGGAAAGTTAATATAAATTTTTATTTTTTGTGTAATATGATTCTGTAGCGGGTTGTGGGTTTATAGGGGAATAGGGTGGGAAGTAATTTAATTATAGTTAATTAAATATGTTAATTTATTTATTATTTTTTTGAAATTAATTGTTAATTAATTATTAATTGTTAATTAATTAAAGTATGATTGGTAATTAATTTTAATTGATTAATTGATAAATATTTTAATTTTAGTAATTTATTTTCTGTAGCGGGTTGTGGGTTTATAGGGGAATAGGGTGGGAAGTAATTTAATTATAATAATTAAATATGTTAATTAATTAATTGGTAATTATTTTGAATTAATTGGTAATTAATTTTTAATTGATAATTAATTAATTGTTAATTGATAATTAATTTTAATTAATTGTTTAAATGACAAATATGTGAATAATATTATTTTTTCTGTAGCGGGTTGTGGGTTTATATTGGAATAGGGTGGGAAGTAATTTAATTTTAATTAATTAAATATGTTAATTAATTAATTGATTGGTATTTATTTAGAATTAATTGTCAAATAATTTTTTATTGGTAAATAATTAATTTTCAATTGATAATTCATTTTTATTAATTGATTAATTGATAAATATGTGACTAATATTATTTTATTTTTAGTAGCGGGTTGTTGGTTTATAGGGGAATAGGGTGGGAAGTAATTTAATATAATTAATTAAACATGATAATTAAGTAATTGGTATTTTTTTTAAATAAATTGGTTATTAATTTTTAATTGGTAATTAAATAATTCTTAATTGGTAATTAAAATGTACAAATTGATTAATTTATAATTATGTGATTTATATTAATTTATTTTCACTACAGTGGGGATATTAAAATGTACCCCTACGCTATCCAATGCTTTCCCTACTGTTGCACTCGCTGGAGTGGGAATAGTAATTTTTACCCCTATGCTATCCAACGCTTACCCTACTGATGCACTTGCTGGAGTGGGAATAGTAATTTTTACCCCTTTGCTATCCAACGCTTTCCCTACTGTTGCACTCGCTGTAGTTGGAATAGTAAATTTTACCCCTACGCTATCCAATGCTTTCCCTACTGTTGCACTCGCTGGAGTGGGAATAGTAATTTTTACCCCTACGCTATCCAACGCTTTCCCTACTGTTGCATTCGCTGGAGTTGGAATAGTTATTTTTACCCCTAAGCCATCCAACGCTTTCCCTACTGTTGCACTCTCTGGAGTTGGAATAGTAAACTTTACCCCTACGCTATCCAATGCTTTCCCTACTGTTGCACTCGCTGGAGTGGGAATAGTAATTTTTACCGCTACGCTATCCAACGCTTTCCCTACTGTTGCACTCTCTGGAGTGGGAATAGTAACTTTTACCCCTACGCTATCCAACGCTTACCGTACTGATGCACTCGCTGGAGTGGGAATAGAAATTTTTACCACTATGCTATCCAACGCTTTCCCTACTGTTGCACTCGCTGGAGTTGAAATAGTAAATTTTACCCCAACGCTATCCAATGCTTTCCCTACTTTTGCACATGCTGGAGTGGGAATAGTAATTTTTACCCATACGCTATACAACGCTTTCCCTACTGTTGCACTCGCTGGAGTTGAAATAGTAAATTTTTACCCCTACGCTATCCAACGCTTTCCCTACTGTTGCACTCTTTGGAGTGGGAATAGTAATTTTTACCCCTACGCTATCCAACGCTTTCCCTACTGTTGCAGTTATTGGAGTGGGAATAGTAATTTTTACCCCTATGCTATCCAAAGCCTTCCCTACTGTTGCACTTGCTGTAGTGGGAATAGTAATTCTTACCCCTACACTATCCAACGCTTTCCCTACTGTTGAACTCTCTGGAGTGGGAATAGTAATTTTTACCCCTACGCTATCTAACGCTTACCTTACTGATGCACTCGCTGGAGTTGGAATAGCAATTTTTACCCCTACGCTATCCAACGCTTTCCCTACTGTTGCACTCTCTGGAGTGGAAATAGTAATTTTTACCCCTACGCTATCCAACGTTTTCCCTACTGTTGCACTCGCTGGAGTTGGAATAGTAATTTTTACCCTTACGCTATCCAACGCTTTTCCTACTGTTGCACTTGCTGGAGTTGGAATAGTAATTTTTACCCCTACGCTATCCAACTCTTTCCCTAATGTTTATATACAAAAGGACGGTGCACCAGAGAAGGGAGTCCACAGCATCCAATTAGTTATAAATGATTCTTTTATTGAATTTCCAAGTAAAAAACAAACTCCTCAGCCAACACTATTCCCCAAGCTATCACACGACGGGAGATACATTCTTTGTCGGTCCTAAATATAAGACTCGTTTGCAGTACACATCAAATATCGCCTAAGAAATATACTTGCCTCTTATTCAGTGGCCTGCCAATTAATACTTCAGTTCCCATATATTGGTCTAACTTACAGGGAATTTTCCTTTTTATATTATAGCCCTGACGAAGTTCCTTGAGAACGAAACGCGTTGGCTGAGGAGTTTGTTTTTTACTTGGAAATTCAATAAAAGAATCATTTATAACGAATTGGATGCTGTGGACTCCCTTCTCTGGTGCACCGTCTTTTTGTATATGACTTTTGGATCTGCCTTGCAGTGGAGTGATAGTACGGCACACTCTGGACGTTTTGTGCACAGAACTTTGACACAGATATCATACCTCATAGGCACTTGTGCATAACCTTGGTCAGCGGTTCTTCCTTTTTCTGTATTGGATCTTTCCCTACTGTTGCACTCGCTGGAGTTGGAATAGTACATTTTACCCCTACGCTATGTAACTCTTTCCTTACTGTTGCATTCTTTGGAGTGGGAATAGTAATTTTTACCCCTACGCTATCCAACGCTTTCCCTACTGTTGTAATCTTTGGAGTGGGAATAGTAATTTTAACCCCTACACTATCTAACGCTTTCCCTACTGTTGCACTCTTTGGAGTGGGAATAGTAATTTTTATCCCTACGCTATCCAACACTTTCCCAACTATTGCTCTCACTGGAGTGGGAATAGTAAATTTAAACCTCTCGCTATCCAACGGAAAAAATATTGTATATGTTTTGTTAATAATATGTATATATAGATATATATATGTTTTAAAAAAATGTTTTTTTTAATTTAAGTTACAATAATTATTTATTTATTTTAAGTGTATTTAAGTATTTTAAGTATGTTTTAATGAATTATATTGATTATTTTAGTACTTTAAAATTATTTTTAAGATATTTAAAAAAATCGATATTTTGACTGTCTATATTTTTCCTATCGATATTTTGGAGTCGATATTTTTGTACTTACCTGTTTGTAGATAGGAAGTCGATATTTTGACATTCTATATTTTTACCTCGATATTTTGGTAAGTCGATATTTTGACTGTCGATATTATGTCAGTGATCCCCGCCAATATCTTGGAAAATATCTTGTAATCAGAGTTCAACAAGGATATTGGCCTGTATGAGCCACATTTAGTAGGAGGTTTACCTGGTTTTAAAATTAGGGTAATATTTGCTTCCCCCCATATGATAGGAGGCTGAGCTCCCTCCCTCAAGATTTTATTAAACATTTCTACCATTAAGGGGATGATTATATCGTCCAGTGTCTTAGAGACTTCAGCAGGAAGGCCATCCGGCCCTGCAGCTTTACCCTTTTTACCAGCAAGAAGAGCTTTCTTAACTTCTCGATATGTTATTTCTGTCTCCAAACGCTCCCGATGGGTAATGGAGAGAGCAGGTAGCAGAATTGGACGCAGCCAGTCTTGTATAGATAAAAAGTCACAGTCACTATCGTTGTTATATAAATCCTCAAAAAAGGCATGGAAGATTGCTCCCATCTCCTTCTACCCACTTATTATTGAGTTGCTGTGTATATCTTCTATTTCTTTAATATGATTTCTAACTCAATCAAACTTGGCCTTCCATGCAAGTAGTTTGCTGGCCCCCTCACCATATTCAAAGTGGGCAAGCTTACTTGCCTCCCACCTTTTGGAAATTCTAGTTTGAATTATATTTTCCAAAGAGGCTTTCAATAAATCCAATTCTACCCCTAATGTTCCTCTTGATTCTTCCTCCTCAAAGGATAAACTGTTAATCCTATTCTCCAACCTTTTCATTTGGAGCTCTAAAGATGTAATTTCCTGTCTATACTGTCGATTCTTATAGACGGTTTTATTCGTAATCACCCCCCTTAAAAAGGATTTCAGGGTATCCCATAAAACCATGATGTCTTCTGATCCTAAGTTAATTTTCAAAAAGGTTTTAACCTCCTTATCAACTTGCCAGTTACAGTTTCATCTAAGAGGAGTGAACGGTCAAAAGTCCATAGCCTCTGTTTTTCGCCACGCTCTAAACCCAGGTCAATCCACACTGCTGAATGATCTGACAGATGCGGGGTTACATATCCGATATTCTTCGTAGTACTCCTCAGATTATTACTGATCAGTATATAATCTATACTAGATTTATGCCTATATTTTTTATTATAGAAGGATTCTTCCAATTGAGTACCGGATTGCTCTCTCCATGGACTCGATTCCGATCCGGTAAAATAATCCGCCGTACGATTCGTATTCGTAGCCAAATCCGTACGAATGGGAAATTACCGTCCGACCTGCGAATTCCGATCCATTTCCGTCGAATGCCGTACGAATAACAGCGAACCGTACGAACCACAGTCGATGACCCGTACGAATAAGCATCGGGAATCCTACCGTATGAATCGTAACCAGCCCGTACAAACACACTAGTACGATCCTGTACGGGAAGGCTGTCCGCGATTCGTACGGCCCAAAGTTTTTGCGCATGAAGAATGATTCGTACGGGAATATTCGCCTCACAGCAAGCGGCATCAACACATACCACACGTGTCCCCCACGCTCAAGCCTACGTGAACCCCCCCACCCGCCAACGGCCCGTACAACTCGATCGCACGCACAAGTACGACACGCACACCCCCCCAACAAGCCTACTCGAACCCCCCACCCGCCAACGGCCCGTACAACTCAATCGCACGCACAAGTACGACACGTACCCCCCAACAAGCCTACGTGAACCCCCCACCCGCCAACCGCCCCTACAACTCGATCGCACACACAAGTACGACACGCACCCCCAACAAGCCTACGCGTACCCCCCCACCCGCCAACGGCCCGTACAACTCGATCGCACGCACAAGTACGACACACACCCTCCCCAACAAGCCTACGCGAACCCCCCACCCGCCAACGGCCCGTACAACTCGATCGCACGCACAAGTACGACACGCACACCCCCCCAACAAGCCTACGCGAACCCCCCCACACGCCAACGGCCCGTACAACTCAATCGCACGCACAAGTATGACACACACCCCCCCAACAAGCCTAAGCGAACCCCCCCCACCCACCAACGGCCCGTACAACTCGATCGCACGCACAAGTACGACACGCACACCCCCCAACAAGCCTACGTGAACCCCCCACACGCCAACGGCCCGTATAACTCGATCGCACGCACAAGTACGACACTCACCCCCCCAACAAGCCTACGCGAACCCCCCCACACGCCAACGGCCCGTACAACTCGATCGCACGCACAAGTACGACACGCACCCCCCCCAACAAGCCTACGCGAACCCCCCCACTCACCAACGGCCCGTACAGCTCGATCGCACGCACAAGTATGACACGCACCCCCCCAACAAGCCTACGCGAACCCCCCTGCATGCCAACGGCCCGTACAACTCGATCGCACGCACAAGTACGACACGCACACCCCCCAACAAGCCTACGCGATCCCCCCCACATGCCAACGGCCCGTACAACTCGATCGCACTCACAAGTACGACACACACCCCCCCCAACAAGCCTACGCGAACCCCCACCCGCCAACGGCCCGTACAACTCGATCGCACGCACAAGTAGGACACGCACACCCCCCCAACAAGCCTACGCGAACCCCCCCACACGCCAACGGCCCATACAACTCGATCGCACGCACAAGTAGGACACGCACACCCCCCAGCAAGCCTACGCAAACCCCCCCACCCGCCAACGCCCCGTACAACTCGTTCGCACGCACAAGTACGACACGCACACCCCCCCCAACAAGCCTACGTGAACCCCCCCACCCGCCAACGGCCCGTACAACTCGATCGTACGCACAAGTACGACACGCACCCCCCCACAAGCCTACGCGAACCCCCCCATCCGCCAACGGCCCGTACAACTCGATCGCACGCACAAGTATGACACGCACCCCCCCAACAAGCCTACGCGAACCCCCCCACCCGCCAACTGCCCGTACAACTCGATTGCACGCACAAGTACGACACGCACACCCCCCGAACAAGCCTACGCGAACCCCCCCCACCCGCCAACGGCCCGTACAACTCAATCTCACGCACAAGTATGGCACGCACACATAACACCAACACACAAACCAGCACAGGGACCTTGCAAATGAGTCGCACAACAACACTGAACATGTCTCCTGTGTACACAACATTGAGAATCAATGTCCTGGTCACAGCCAAACTGGCAAACAGAGGTCAACACTAACACCCACCCCATATAACACACACCCCACCAATTCAAAATAAGCCACACCCACTATTTGACCAATAAAAGGGTCCACACATACAACCCAGCATCCTTTGCAACATACCCATTATTGAGAAGACACAGAGAGCTCACAAACAATTGCAGCCACACACCTTCACACATACAGCCTATCTCATCTACACCCACACCACCCCCTTCACAATCAGACCCACACACCCTCATCCATACACACCATCACCCCCTCTATCACACACACCCCACACCATGAGCACACCCAAGAATCCAAAGTTCACTAACCCGGAAAATGAGATACTTACAGATGAAGTCATCAGAGTCGAGCCACAGCTGTTTGGCGCATTGGTCAGACAGACCAGCCTGGCTGAAAAAACACGCCTGTGGGAGAGGATCGTAGACTGGGTCAATGCTGTTGCACCCATCCGGCGCACCACTCAGGAATGCAAAGTCAGGTGGTATGATCTGCGGAGGATGGTCAAGAAGAAAATGGACCAGGACTACGCCAATGCACACTACACTGGAGGTGGTGGTCCCCGCAGACCTCCTGTATACCATCCCTGGGAGGAGAAAGTCATGGCCCTGCTGCCACCTGTGGGAGTACATGGAATCGAAGGAGCAGTTGAGTCTGGTGAGTGTAAAAAAAACACAAGTTACATGGGTAGACCAACAACAGTGCCCAGCAGCATGGGGTGGGTGGCCATGAGTCCCACCAGGACACAACAGAATGGGGTTAGTTGCAAGGGAGAGGCACAAAGGGTGGAAGGTGGAGGTTAGGAGGCTGCTCTCATCCCAAAAGTCCCAGGGACACACCCAAGCACCATGCTCAATGCACAGGGATAGGGAAATATCACACAAGATAGTAGACCACAGCTTATAAACTATTTCATTTTGCAGACACACCTTCCGGAGATGCATCATTTTGTGACACAGTAAGGCAGTGTAGCAAGCAAGCAAGCACAAACAACCTGTCTCCATCCCTCTGTCTCCCTCTCCCTCTGTCTCCCTCCCTCTGTCTCCCTCCCTCCCTCCCTCTCCCTCCCTCCCTCACCCTCCCTCCCTCTGACTCCCTCTATCCCTGTCTCCCTCTCCCTCTCCCTCCCTCTCCCTCCCTCCCTCCCTCTCTCTCCCTCCCTCTGTCTCCCTCTCCCTCTGTCTCCCTCTCCCTCTGTCGCCCTCTCCCTCTGTCTCCCTCCCTCTTTCTCCCGCCCTCTGTCTCCCTCCCTCCCTCCTTCCCTCCCTCTCCCTCCCTCCCTCTGTCTCCCTCTGTCTCCCTCTCCCTCCCTCCCTCTCTCTGCCTCCCTCCCTCTGTCTCCCTCTCCCTCTGTCTCCCTCCCTCCCTCTCCCTCCCTCCCTCTGTCTCCCTCTCCCTCTGTCTCCCTCCCTCCCTCACTCTCCCTCTGTCTCCCTCCCTCTTTCTCCCTCCTTCTGTCTCCCTCCCTCCCTCTGTCTCCCTCCCTCCCTCTGACTCCCTCTATCCCTGTCTCCCTCTCCCTCTGTCTCCCTCCCTCCCTCTGTCTCCCTCCCTCCCTCCCTCTCCCCCTACCTCTGTCTCCCTCCCTCCCTCCCTCTGTGTCCATCCCTCCCTTTGTATCCATCCCTCAGTGTTCCTCCCTTTGTCACCTCACCCCAGCTCCCTGGCCACACACACTGTTGCACCCAAGCACTGCACAGGCCTTACAAAGACCATAGAGCAGAATTTTTAGGGATGTCTCCTAATTACCAGCAGTCATCTACTAAGTGCCTGCAACACAACCACCATTTGCAGGTGACACTGTACTGTGTCAGGACACACAGTTTGGAATGCTCTGTAGTACACAATGGGCACAGGTGTAGGCAGCACAAGTCACTCCTGTGATCATTGCAAACACAAACACCAGGACAAGGTCACACATCCTGTGAAGGAACACACAACCACGATTATGCCAGCATGCTACATGAGGGGACAGCAAAATAATGAAGGATGGACGCCCAATAATCACACGCAAACTACTAGCATGGCCTGTCATACACCCCCCTTACAGAAACTCAACCCCTGGGGACAGGCAATGGAGTGCAACACTGTCCCAATTGTCATGTACCCCAACTAAACACTCACTCATATGAATACGCATACAACTTTTACATGCACATAGCAGATGTTCCAGTCCATTGTGCCTCTCACACAATGCACGTGCCCCATCTCATGAACGTTGTGGATGCACTTAAGTATCAACATGGACATGGGTATTGACAAGGTGATGCGTCTTAGAGAAGTGCCACATTCCAAAGCCATGATCTAGAAGTGGGTGTACAGGTCCAGGGGTGTTGGCATTGTTTGGCCATCACGGAACAGCAACACCTATCCAATGTAGATGATTACATGCAATAAAACTAGCAGCCCGTCCCGACTTTGTCCCGGTTAGAAAACTAAATTGTGTAATCTTGTTGGCCAAAGGTCCCTCTACTTAATGTCACTTGTGTTTCCTATTTTGTCCTCGCCCCCTCCCCCGTGAGAATGTTGATGCTTCTGACAAGACAATATTTTAAGTAGCACATGTTGATGTTGCCGAGTGAATCATTTCTTTAAGCCCTGAAGTCAAGTTTTCTCCTTAGCGCCGCAATAAGTGGGAGTGTCACAGTGGTAAAACAGATAGCGGCTAGTGAATCCGTAGCTTTGTTCTTAGGTTTAGGATGCAAGTACTGTGTTGAAAGCTGACTTGCTTAGGGGCCATGCAAAAGCCTGTTTTTGATGTATGATATCTCTGTGCGATAAATATTGCAGCTTCAGTCTGGCAGAACGCAGACTCGCCTAAGCCCCGAAACGCCGTGTAAGCGGCACCTCTTTTGCTTGAGGTTTTCCCCCTGTGACAAACAGGAGCGTGTCCAATGGTGAAATCGTTACTAAAATATTCATTGCAATGCTGGCATGTGTTATGCGAGTTATGTGGCGTGATTGGATGCCTGTGAATGCAAGCCGCGCCCCGTCCCGGATGTCAGCGTACAACGGTAATGGCCAGGTCAATGATTCTGCCTATCCGAAGATTTGTGTGTGAGTGAATATTTCATGTTTTCAACATGCTGCACTGATTATTGCGCGTTTAAAATACTCTGCACTGTGAGTGCTAATGGAGTGTTTGGTTTTGCACAGTGACATCTCCTCGCATCTCAATGTTCTCCTCGCCATCTAACGCCCACAACCTGCCTCTCTGAAAGTTAACAGCCACATCTAACGCCCAGAAGGGACTACTTTACCACTGATGGTGCCCCCCTTTTGAGTGTATATGGTGTCAATTCATGTAGCCTATGTCCATCTACTGGACCTCCCCTTTCCAACGCTGTATTGGGTGTTGTGATTGGTGGTGTACTTTTCGAGTTTACCTGGCTCAAAGGACACAGTTCTCACTTCATAATAGTAGAACAGACAACGCTCTGTCTCTTACATGAACATGCTGCATCTAAACTCTGTGCATGCTTGACGCTGACATAAGGATTAACACCGTATCCTGGATGTTGCGTGAACCTGAGCACTGCTGTATATGTGTTGTGTCGCCAAGACAAGACACAGCAATGGCTGTGTCAGTCATTGTCAAGAGAATGGAAGAAGGAAAACACTCCAGAGTACATGTCAATGTACTACCACTACATACACAACTGAACAATGACAACAATGTAAAGCTTGTGGAACTGTGATGGTGATAATGGATAACTAATTAAGATGTCACTTGATAGTGCGTTAACAGTGTCTGTCTCTCCCACACACACGGCAAAGTGTGGAGCCCCCCCAACCAGGGGGGAGAAGGATCCCAGGCCCGGGCTCAGCAGGACCCAGAACCCACCGACAGCGACGCCACTCAACGCACTGTGGATGACCCCAACCAACCTGGCTCCTCTGGATCCCAAACCTCTGCTGCAACTGTACCAGCTACATCTCTGCCAACCACCGGAACCATTCCCACCACATCCCAGCAGACAGGTCAGAGCCCTGCCCATGATCCACCAGAGAGCCTGTCTGAAAATGAGGGACACCCTTTGTCGGGCACCCCTGAGGTGGCAGACAACCTCCACCCTGCCAGCACTTGGGGGGCCCGTCGATCGGATGTGCCTACAAGCGGAGGCCGTGCTCGTGTGGGTCAGGGTGGTGGGAGTGGCGCAAGGCGAAGGCGAGATTCTGGCCAGTCAGCTGCAGGGCCCGGTATGCCTGAACTGCATAACATCCTGGAGGCATACCGACGGGACACCAGGGAGGTAAGCCAGCTTGCGGAGGCCCTCAACCAGGTGAAACAGCAGCAGGCAGAGCAAATAGCCAGGCAAGACCTACATTATGGACGGGTGGAGGCAAGTCTGGCTCAGCTCTTGACGGTGCATCGGGAAATGTGCCAATCGCTACGTCAGATTGCTGCCAACATGCAGCACCCTCCCTGTGTCACCAGGCCAGCTACATCAAAGCAAAGTGCAACACCAGCCACAGGGAGGGATGAGGAGGAGGAGGAACTGTCTGACGTAGCGTCCCATGCATCGTCCGTGCCTGCACGTGAGGGTCCCCCAAGGAAGGTGGGTCGTCCACGGCTAAGACGTTGAGTGGCAGTGGGCCATGCACTACTCCCAGGACACCGGACCTGGCATATTGCCCTTGGGTGCAACAGCATCACCTATGAGACTCTCCCACATGGACTTGCTGGTCACAGTCTGCCCAATGATGCCAAGCACTGTGGCCTGGACTCTGTTGACTGAAACTGTAAGGCATCTCATCTCCAGCAATGAACTTTGGATTCCACCCTTCTCTGTACAGCACCTATTCACGTTTCCTGCACAAGATCACCCAATAAATATCCTAAACATCAAACGAATTTGGTGAGTTATCTTCTACCCACAGTATAAAATGAAATGTGTGTGCAAATGTATGAAATGCAAGGGTATTCACCAAACTGCAGCCATCCACACACTTGGATCTGAGTCCGGGTGAGGACACACATTGGTCACAAATTCCTAACAACTAGATACAGGGATGGAAAGACACACCTGTGAGGAATAGTAAATGCTGAAGGGGTTTTTGGATCACAAAACTGCAATAACAGCCAGGCGCAGGAGAGTCACTTTGAGGTGTATAGATCAGTGTGACAAAACTAGTTGTCCACATAGGGAGTACCAACATCTGTGTCGTCAGGTATGTGAACTATCATCAGCATGATGCTGTACTGTGGATGTGATGAATGGGGCACAGGACAAGGGTGGCAGGACAGACTGTGGAAAATGTGCTGTAGCACTCTACCCAAGCTCACCTGATGAGGTGACCCCCCCCATGGAGCTACAAGTACTATACTCCTGTGATGGGTGCAACGCATCCAGAACAACTACCCACGTCTGACAATTATCTACACCAGAACAGCCAAATCACCCCACACCCAAGAGACGTGGTCATGGTGTATGTCCCCTGTAGCTACTTGACTGACTGTGACGGATAGGTTAAAGTGGTGTGACCAGGATGTGTACTGCCACGTGACTGTAAGGAAGCCAACTTTTCATGCTGTGGTGTTGACAAGCTAACACTGTACAATATGGTGCCTATGGAAGGTGTGTATGTGCTGTACAAGGCACATGACCTGGTGGTACGTAGACACAATGTCATGTGGCTCAGCATAGTCTTGCCAGTATGTGTTGCACACACAGGCATAGAAGCTGTAAGGGCTGAGTTTGAGGCATCGTGATCCCAGGAGGATGATTGTCTGGTGTTCTCTGTGTGTAGGGTGGCTGGAGCATGCTCTACAAATGGATGGAAGGAGGGGTATCCAGTAGGCGTGTGTGGTCCTGGATAGTGTGCGCTGCATTGTGGCTGTGTATGCAGCACCAGGAATGAGTGAAGACATGACGGCAGGAGGGGTGTGACAACTAACAAAACAAGCACATACCACAAGGGCATTGGCAAGCCACAAAGTGACATGTGCATGTGAATGCATGAGGGTCTGCTTCACTCAGGGTCACAGCAAATAATATGGCACAGTAATCACCAAAGATCACGGTCACGGGATTAGGCCCCTTAGGGACAAGTGGGGCACATGACACACAGCGTCAGCAGGTGTAGAGTACAGCTAGAGTGTTCCAAGCTAACCAGCAGCTACACAGCCATCTACCTCACACACAGTATAGTATTTTAGCCTTAATCAACACCATGCATGTAGTCACTGTACACGTAAACACATAACAAGCATAAGCTTACTTCATGCCATATAGTATACATGCACAATAGAAGGACATGTGCGTTGACATCAAGGAGGCACAATATTCATTAGAAATCACACGTCATGCACAACATGATGATTTACCTTGTGAGGCCATGGAGCATTATCCAACATACATGGACATTGGCATTGGCAAGAAGACAAATAAATAAGTAAATGAATGATGTCACCTGTAATGCAGCATAACTAATTGCTACAACCCTGCCAAGGAATGGCCGTACTTTTCTTCATCAGATTGGTGTGATGCTCAAAGGGTTCCACCTCCAAATAGCCCCTTGGTCTGAGTATAAATGACAGACACAAAAGGGTGATCAGGCGAGGGAAGGAGAGGATGGGAACTGCAGGGAGGGAGACCTGAAACAGAGGCAAAGACCCATTAGGAGTACTTTCTCATGTCACTGACATTAAAAATAGCGCATGAGATACACTGTACCAGTCACACGTGTGAAGTGTAACGGCTGTAGCCAATTTGAGCTCACTCATTATGCAATCACATGAGATCCAATGCTGTGACACGAACACATACAACCTAGGAACGTCTGTCATCTATTTGAGTCTTGTGCAACGCTCACAAGTCATCTACCATGCAACGAGATCTATGTGTACAAATACTAATTCACTGTCTCTGATGATGCAGACAAAACAAACAAATTAAAACATATGGCAATGCTAATTACGCAAATTGTAATAGCTGTATTTGAGAATGTGTACCAGTAAGGGCCATGTAGGCAAACTTGACATCACCCACAACAGCTGTAAGAATCACATATGATGAGGAAGCTAATGACCTACATGCAATGAAGGCACTCTGTAGGCAGTCTTTTGCTCTATCAACTTTGCATCACTATGCTAAACATGACAAGCAGTTAGAAAATGACTCAACAGCAAGTGATGTTGGTCCAACCAACATAATGATACCCTACCGTCGCACAGAAATGCTGCACGGGACAAGAGAATCATGTGAATGACCGCACTGCACTGTTGCAACAAATTATTTCACATATGCATCATCACAACATTGTCATGTCTAAAGCTAAACATACATGGCATCATGTGATTTTAGATCGAACAGCTACTCACTGTGAAGGCTGGCGTAGCAGTATTCTCAACCTGCACTGAGGTAACGACATTACAGTGACATTACTTACTGCAACAAGGGGCAATGCATCCATGCAAACAGAATCACAGGACAGTTGTCCTAACATGTGGAACATACACTGGGCAACACCTACACAACATGGTTTTGTGGTAAACTAACTGGACTGTGCCACAAGGTGGATGTGAGGAACCAGACACAATCTAATGCACACAGTGAGGCTGCAATCCACCACAGAGTCCGTGGTTGTGACCTCTAACACAATGTCAAACCATGGTATATGCAATGTTGCAGTGTCAATGTCTACACACATTGATGCATTCACCAGAGTCTACAACTACAACAGATGACTGTCAGATGGGGTGACTATCCTGTCATGGGAGTGGGCCTACATGTAATGAGATACATGATGTTGTTGCATGTATGCATGGTCTAACAACATGCGCATGAACATGTACCACACATTAGAAACCATACCAACGCTAAACAGCCTCATATGAGTCCTTACCCAAATTGACTTTTCCCCATGTCCATGCATGCTCCGTTGATTCGGCTGACGTTGCAATCATAATGAGCAATAGCAGGCTGACCACGATGACAACAACGGACAACAGGCAGGGGGAGCTGGGGATGAGAGGCACACAAGGGGTCAAGTTCCGTCTGATGTCATTCTGACATTGTCCTGTTGAATAGCCTGATGTAGTAGTACACCTGTACATTCCAAATACACACATAGCACATACGTGTGTGTCATTACATCTGCACCTATGTGACACTGCACAACAAACATCCAAGTGACATTGCATACAGTCAGTAGCATACACACCATGCTAACCATGCAACTCTATAGTACATGTATTACCAAAATGCAACTGTGACTCACCATTATGAAAAGAAGTTGCGGATGAGGTGACTCCGGATATCATCTTCACGCTCCTCGTCACTGGCATCCTGGGCAAGGCCTTCATCCTCAACGGGCGGATGTTCCAACCTCATCAGGATCAAGGTAGAGTGGCATGGCCTTCTCCACTGCCTTGTTGTGTAGCATGCAGCACACAGTGAAGATGTCACACACCTTGCGTGGGCTGTATTGGAGGGCTCCGCCTGTCTTGTCCAGGCACCTGAACCGGCTCTTCAGGAGTCCGAATGTTCGCTCGATCACCCGCCTGGTCTTCCCATGAGCATTATTGTACCGCTGGTCTGCAGCTGTCCTGGGGTTGCGTAGCGGAGTTATTAGCCACGGCATGTTTGGATATCCTGCGTCTCCTGCAAATTGACATCATGGAAATGAGTGTGTAATATGATGCAGTTCATGAAGTTGTGACATACTGACATACATAGCTGACAGAGTCTACTCACCAACAAGACATGCCCGGTGGTTGTGCAGCTGCAGCATCATCTGTGGTACCCTGCTACGCCTCATGATGAAAGCATCGTGGCACGATCCTGGAAAACGTGCAGAAACATGTGAGATAATCATGTTGGCAAGACACACCACCAGGGCATTTATCGAGTCGTAGTGTTTCCTGTTGCGATACGCTTGCTCCTGAGCCTGTGGTGGCACCAGAGTAACATGTGTACCATCAATTGCACCAATTACATGTGGCATGCGACCCAGTGCATAGAATTCCCCCTTGACATCAGTCAACTGTTCTGGAGTAGGGAATGTAATGAATTCATCGAGGTATAGCAACATAGCTGCCAATACATCCGTCAATACACGGCTTAACATTGTCTGAGACATCCCTCCCACATCAGCTATGGTAAATTGGAACGTACCTGTGGCAAAGAAATGTAGGGCTGCCATCACCTTTACCTTGGGTGTCAGCGCAGTTGGATATCTATGTCGTGGTTGCAGGTGTACCTCCAGCATGTCCGTCAGGTCCTTGATCAACTGCCTGGTGAAGCGGTAACGGCGAATGCAATTACGCTCCCTCATGGCTTCCAAGTCTGGCAACGGCCTTTCCAGAGGGGGTGCCCTGCAAAACAAAATTAAGAGAAAATGTGTTTAACTGTCTGACTAAGACAATAACAATGTACATGGCACAAGCAACACTGCTTCAACTAATGTAGACAACTTTGAGTGTGGCCTGGGAGACACACTGAGGAAACATGTGAGAGCTGCCAGCCACTCCTCCGTGAAAAGTAAAAGACCTGTGGTCTGTGGAATGGATATGACATGCATACAAATGATCTGATGGAAAGGTCTGAGTGAACATGACAATGTATCATGTCAGTGACACACGTCATGAGAATGGCATTAGGAGGTTGTCTGCACATCCAGACAGCTGACAGCAATACACACACACACATCACATGTGCCATCATTTGCACAGATCTGACATATTCATTTTGCTGTGTGAAATTTCACAAACTATTACATGGACTTCATCATACAGCATAAATGTTTGATTTGTGACAAATGGTCTGTGATGCCATCACACATATGAGCGGTTCATTAGCACAAGTGGCATGGTGTGCGTACATTACAAACCCTGTCATCACGGCAAGGACACAACATAGATGCTCCTACAGCAGATATACTGAACAGTATGAACTAGTTACTTACCTTTTGTAACTAAACATCGGTAAGGTACAGTAGTTTGTAGCATATTCCTAACTTTGAATACATACCAGGCTTTTGACAAATTTGGCTCCGTGGATGCCATCGATCTGCACAGTGAGTCGGTGCTATACAGCCCCCAACGGATCAAATACCGTGTCGCTGATTGGCATTCTACAAGGGCTTGGCCAAGTATTGCCCGTACCTACAACGCACACTCTGGCAGCAGTTCCACAACCGTTTCCCACAGAGAGTGTGTGGAGCGGACAAAGAGGCATGTGATGTTGGAAGACCTCAGTCCCAGACTCTGGGAGGATGATGACATCTTTCCGTACTGCTCATTGCTCTTGGATACCCTGTCCAGCGGAGCAAACGGGAATGTGGTCTGTGATTTGGAGGCCTGGGTGGCCATGCTCTCTGGGGTGGGGTGGGAGGACAGGAAACATGGTTTGTCCGGGGAGGGGTGTGGGTGTCTGGCAACGTGCCTATCTACAGCAAAACCTGCAGCGTGCCTGTACATGCTGGCCAATATAAATTCAGTAAATTCCAAATGAAACGGCTGCAGAGGCTCAGCGGAGCCTGACTGCAGTTTAAGGACCTCAGTGAGGAGGTTGGTCCTCACGGCCGCAAAGGGGAGAAGAAGGGGCAAGGCTTTGGCGGCCCACGTCAACACAACACTGTACGTTGGCCGCTCTTCCAAAGACACGTTTGGAGTAGAGACATCACCAGTGTCTGGCGAGGTGTCCAGACCACTCGCATCCCCCAGTCCACCTGTCCTGTCAACTTGGTGTGGTAAATAAATAAATAATACCTCTATTTTTGACTGGATATAACAATATCAGATAGCTCAATAAATAAGAGTCAAGATTCGAGGTAGTAGGAGTTTGCAGGTTTAATACAGCATAAGGACAGGAACAGGACAACCTGCACGGGGAAGATCTGGGATGGCTAGCAACTTTTAATAACAGTGCACAAGCATATATACTAAAACAATTGTAGTACAATGCATACAGTAGGCGTGCCAGTGGGTGCGGCCTGTAACAGTCGCGAAAGATAAGGGTGAAAGTAGGTGTAACAAGAGGCGTGAACATAGACATGTGATGTAAACGTAACAGAATATGTCATAAATGGGGCGGAAACATGGAGGGGGCTACCTAAGGAGCCGGGACCTCTAACCTAGTGGTGCGCGCAAACTGACAATGACGTGTGACTAGGGAGAAGCTGGGGGCTATGACTTCTGCGCTAGGAGCAGAGACTGAAGTCTGGAGAGTCAGAGCGACATGTACATAAACACTATCTAGTATCTGATGTTTAGAGAACATGTTGATAGAATCCAAAAGTTATCAGGGTAAAGGCTAACAGACACTAAGACTGGTGCATGCATTATTCTACATGTAGTGCGTGTTGAGGAATATTAAATGACCATTAATACAGTATTTCTCTTACATGGAGACGTAAAGGCTAGACGATGACTGGAAACTATTGATGCGATTCAGTAGCTTAGGAATGCAGAGAAGGAGAACTGGACTGATAACTAGAATCATAACATACTCTTGGCAGACTGACAGGCAGAGCCAGGCCGAGCCGGGCACTGTGAGGCAGGGAGTAAGTGAAGGGTCAGGGATACAGGTGGGGGCTGTATCGCTCCTCAGCGAGGGTTCAGGAGACAGGAGCTGAATCTGAGTCTGGGCCCTTTTGAGGCCTAGAAACGGGGATTTTACAATGAAATAACGTGCACACTGTGAAACGTGGCAACGTAGCTTTACATAGGCCTGATATTCGTTGTATTCACGAGAACTGGAAACTGGCATACTAGAGATGGACACAACTGTAATTGCGTCTTTAATCGATCATGGGGATACATACGCATATTAATCATGCACATATAACATAACATGGGGAACACGTAGGGACACAGAACATGGCAAAATTTACTTTTCCACATTCCCTCCTTGTCACTACGTTTCCATCAGGAAACATCAATATTCATGATACCATCTATCATTTCATACAGTATCATTTGCTCGTCTCGAATTGTCTTGGAACGGGATCTAGGACGGGACTTAGGACTAGGAATACAAGAGGTAGCACAAATGCCGCAAATCGCAGGGCCACATTGTATACAGAGGCAGCAACTGAATATGATCGCTACTGCAATACCTAGAAACGACAATATTTTCCATCCCCAGGCAGAAATAATACTCCAAAACGAACCGGACCATGTCCAGGTGCCTGGATTCTGGTGTAACTGATGGGCAATTTTATGAAGTCTGGTTATAGCTGAATAAACAGACGGCGCGTTATTAGGAATGAAAATGCAGCAACTAGATCCGATGACTCTACATGCCCCGCCCCTATCGGCCAGTATGACGTCAAGAACGAGACGATTTTGGAGCACGACAAATCTCATAGCAGATTGCTCTTCGGTTAAGTTACCTAGAGCAGAGGCAGTCTCATTCACTACTGCTTCAAGGGTTCTGGTTAATCTACGTATTAACTTACTATTCTGGATAGGTCCTATAAAGAAAAAGAATCCTCTATTGAAATCTGTATACTGTTCTAGAGCAGTTTCAGTTTGATCGACAATCGGGGACTCAATCTCCCTTCTATGTCTAATGTGTACTAGATGTGTGTTTCTATGATAATCGGATGGGGCTAGGAAAACTGGTGGCAGTAGGAAGGCAATGTAACAGGTTCCATCCCAATCGAGGGGCAGACGAACATATGCGGTCTGACCACAAACAAAATAAGAATGACGTGAAGCTTTGAAAATAGATTTCCCACTGTCGCTATACTCGACAATAGTAGTACAATCACTATGTCCTACATGTACGGAACCATTATTTCTGACACATAATTCGCCTTTGACTGGTAATACTGAAATAGCAGGTAAGTCTGGAGTAGGATCAGACTGAACATTCAGAACCATGAAATTCGAAGAATAATTACCCAAATTATAAACTTCATTTTCTAGGTCTAACCCTGTTCTGTGGGGAAAACCTTGCTTGTCTGGAAAACATGTACTGTTCAGAAGGGACATATCAGTTGAGGATGACGTTAACGTGGACCATGCTCCACACGAACCATTATGTCAAAATGGATAAGGAAAGAGTGGCAGAACTCCCTTCGGTGTCTAGAAAGGGGGGAGTCGACCACACACCCAACAATTAGTGGCATTGCTGGTCTGGTGTGAATAATGCAACATACGGATAAATGAATTGTTGCGCATAGCAAGACGATAAGACAGTTCATGAGGAGGCAGATCACTAAACGTGTGCTCTACTGTAGCATTAGAAGACTTATTTACATGAGAAATTGGAAAACATAAATGAAATGCATAGCTCGTGCAGCTAACCATCAAACTCAAAAATAATATGAAACTCAGAAAAACGATACATCGGATTGAGTTTTGACTAACTCTCTCACTATGGGGGTCTATTTCATACATGTCAGAAACCTGTCTAACCGTTTCACCTAGGGGAGGACTTAGACAATTAAACTGGCTGACTTATTTTACTAGACCGGAGCTTACATTTATACTCCTGCTGCGGAGTTTTCTCTAACAGGGGAGGCTTGGTATCAATGTCATTTGCGGGACAGTCCTTAAGAATAGTATCTCGGCAGTCTTTAAAATCGCGACAATCCTTGGAAATGTTTTTAGGTTTTAGTCCGTGAAATGTTTTAACATGAGACAGGTGGACCCACCCCTTCCTGCCTTCCAGCTTGACGGCAGTACGGGTGGTCAAGAGGACGAGCTTCGGCTCCTTCCAACGAGGCTCCAGCGGACTTGAACGATCGAAATTCCTCACGAGAACCAAGCTCCCTGGAACGATTTCATGCGGTTTCACCTCGGTATTGTCTGGAAATGCGGCGGCAACCTGTGAACGACAAGAGTGTAGGGCAGACATCAAGGAAGCTAGGTAATCTGTCAGCATATTACTGGAAACATCTGTAATACTTCGGGGTCTAGGCGTACCCCACATATTTGGGGGGCGGCCGAATACGACCTCGTACGGGGACAGACCTGATCTGGAATGTGCGACCATGCGCATATAAAATAGGGCGACTGGCAGAGCTACTAGCCAGTCCACACCTTTCTCTTTACAGACTTTTGCAATGCGGATTTTCAGGGTCTGATTATGTCTCTCTACGAGACCTGCTGCTTCAGGATGGCGTACACAATGAAACTTCCACTGGTACCCTAACAAAAGGGAAACGTGCTTCATTAATTCAGATGAGAATGGCTGGCCGTTATCAGAATACACGACCCTTGGGAGTCCATAACGGGGGAAGAATTCACGAACCAGCTTCTTGGCAGTGGTCGCGGCTGTGTAATCTGGGACTGGATATGCTTCTGTCCACCTGGACAAAGCGCATACAACTACAAGGACATACTTGAAACCTCGACATTGCTCCATCTGAATATAATCCATCTGGAGGACTTCAAAAGGGTGGTCAGGGGGCTGGAATCCACCTTGTTCCACCGGGACACTTTTACCTGGATTGAATTGACAACATATCATACATGTACGGACTCTCTGCTTGGCTGCAGCTCGTAAATGCTTGTTGAACCAAATGTTCTGGATACTGTCTAACATGGCTTTTTCTCCTAAATGTGCAGGACTATGTGCGGTATTGATAATGACTTGAACCATTGAGTCGGGGAGAAACCATGTGGCTTTTTTCTTCGTCAACCATCCCTGATCTGTCTGGACCCCTCCTTGTTCGGACCATTTCTTGATTTCATTGGGAGTAGCATGTGACTGGATATCTATGACATCCTGAGTAGGGTCCTTAACTGTCATACAAGTAGTCTGTTCTAGAGTGGATGTCGGTGTCTTGTTAACTGGTATGTCTGGTGTCTGTGCTGTAAGCTTGGCTGTTCGATCTGCTAGATCATTACCTTGGGAAATAATGTCAGTGACTTTTGTATGTGCCTTGCACTTCATAATAGCGATAGCTGTCGGTAAATGTATTGCATCTAACAGAGCTTGAATCAGGAGACCATGCTGAATCTTGGTTCCATGAGAAGTCATGAAACCTCTCTCCTGCCAGAGCACTCCAAAGTCATGTACGACTCCGAATGCGTAGCGTGAATCTGTGTAAATATTAACTTTCAGGTTCTTGGCGTGTATGCAGGCTTGAGTCAGAGCAACTAGCTCTGCTGCTTGAGCAGACAGGGTGTCAATACGACGTGTTTCAATAACGTCGGTGTCAGTAGTCACTGCATACGCGGCTACTAGTTCTCCTGTCCTTGTTCTCATACATGAACCATCCACATAAAGTGTCAGGTCGGGATCAGGTAACGGAATATCTGTCAGGTCTTGTCTTGGCTTTGTCATAGTGTTAACTACTTCCACACAGTCATGTGTGGCAGGATTTGAAGTAACTGACGGTAACAGTGTAGCAGGATTCAGAACATTGCAGCGTCTGATTTCTATGTGTGGCTGGAACAGTGTCAGTTCATAACCTGTTAAACGTGCAATTGTCAAGTGCTGAGTCTGTGTTCGGTTTAAAAGAACTTCCACGGAGTGTGGAACTTGTACTGTCAAGGAATGTCCTAATACTATGGAATCACTTTGTCTGATAGCTAGTGCTGTGGCTGCAACTGACTTGAGGCACGCAGGCAGAGCCTGGGCTACTGGATCTAGTGTGCTCGAAAAATAAGCACAGGGCTTGTATTGTCCGGCTTGATCTTGTGTGAGAACAGATAATGCTGTACCATCACGTTCTGTGACAAAAAGTGTAAAAGGCTTATTGTAGTTCGGTGTAGCTAGGACAGGAGCTTGGCATAAAGCTTTCTTTAACTCATTGAAACTAAGTGTATGTTCAGATGTCCAAGGGAGGACAGTCGATACGGCTGCCTCCTGTGTCGTTAACTGTATCAGTGGCTTGGCTAGAAATGCATACTGAGGAATCCATTGTCTGCAATAAGAAGTAAGGCCGATAAAAGCACGTACCTCCTTCTGTGTCTTGGGCTGAGGAAGACTCGCTATTAGCTGGATACGATCGGGTGTCAACTGCCTACCCCACTTGGACAGTAAGTGGCCTAAGTAGATCACTTGCTGGACACAGAATTGAAGCTTTGAAGGAGACACCTTGTGCCCCATCTCGGCTAGGAAATACAGGACTGTAAGCGATGCTCGCTCGCAAGCATGTTCAGAACGGGCTGTGATCAGTAGATCATCGACATACTGGAGCAGGGCAGTGTCAGTTGGCATGTGAATATTGTCTAGTTGTCTCTTGAGTGCTTGACTGTAAATACTAGGACTTTCTGTGAAACCTTGAGGAGCTCGTGTGAATTTATAGCTCCTTCCATTTAAACAAAAACCGAAAAGGTACTGGCTGTCTGGATGAATGGGGACACTGAAAAATGCGTTTTTGAGGTCTATGACTGTGAAAAATGTAGCCTCAGAATCAATGGCTGTCAATAAAGATGAGATATCTGGGACTACTGGATACTGGGGGATGATACATTTTTTAAGTTCTCGAAGATCAATCACTAATCGATATACTGGGGGTGCATTTGGATCAGTACGTTTCATGACTGGAATGATAGGAGAATTACATACATTGGAGTCAGTTTCTACAACTACTCCTTGAGCAATGAGCTCGTCAATAATTTTGGATAAGGCTGCTACAGCCTCAGGTGGCAGTCTGTACTGTCTGATTCGTGGCAGGACTATACCTTGCTTGAGAGTCACACGATGAGGTGTGATTTGCATAAAACCAACATCAGTTGGACCTTGCGCCCATAGATGCTGCGGAACATTAGACAATCTTGGATCAAAATCACGCAAAACATAGTGACCCTTGAAGTCACGTAAAAACAAACGTATTCCCTCTGGGGAACAGCAAATAACTGCACCTAATTCTTTCAGTGTCTTAATGCCTAACAAATTTTCTGGACATGACTTCGTAAGCAATAGATCAGTAGTTCGGGACAATGGACCTACTTCTAGAGTAACTGGCTTTGATATCTCGTTTACAATTGGCTTTCCTGAAAATCCAAGGGAAACATTTCTAGAGCCTGAGAGCGGAGCCCCTGGAACCTCGTCGTGACTAATGGTAGTCCTACTTGCCCCTGTATCAATCAGAAACTTTCTGTCTTTCCCTAATACTTGACTATGTACATAGGGACCTTCTTGATCTACAGGTATCTCGATGAGAGGCAAGCCTACCTCCCTCTCTAGGCTGTTTCATGAATACTGCTGATACTCTGGATACTCGGATTGTGCATACTGGTACATCTGCTGTGTAACATGCTGTGTTGCAGCGATAGGCTGCGGTGCTGGAACTGTCTGTTGTGCATTCTGTGGCTGAGAAGTCTGTGAAACTTGTTCTTGTCTAGGCGGACGTGGTCTTTCTTTAGTTTTACCAGTGGCTATGTTGTGTTTCAGAACTGCACACTCGTTTATAAAATGACCTGGCTGTTTACAATAATTGCAGGTCCCTTTAACGGGAGCTGCAGGATGACTGGCTTGATTCGGACCCCTCTTCTGACTGTCTTGAGGAACAGATTGTGCAACTAGTACTTTCATTTTCGTGTCTTTCATACGTTTCCTTTCATGATCTTGTTCTTCTCTGATTCTATTCTGGTGGTACTGGAGCATCTGAAGCATTTGAGACGGAGTATTAGCTTGCCAAGTACTTTCGACTTTCAAAACTCGATTCTTAACTTGTGGACTCGAATTCTCGACTAGTTTAGTAACAAAAAGATGAGGGTATGACTCGCTACTCGTCTTCAAACCACTGTTAATGCTAAAGCATTTCTCAAATCTAGAATAAAAATCACTAGTGTCTTCGTCTTGTTTCTGTTTACAGGCTGAGATTGCATCCCAGTCTTCCTTTTTAGTGGCTAATAATCTTGGCAAAACTTGTATTAATAATTCTGGTAATTCTTTACATTTGTCTCCAAGACCGGTACCTGGTACACGTATCTTATCTTCAGCTTCTAGAGCTGTCCAATCGATCTTTTTCTCTCCCACCTCCCAATCCTTTTCCTTGAGTTTTTCATATATGCCTGCAGGCAACAGGACTTTTAGCATTTTAATAATATCTGGATACGTGTATTCTCCCATACGGAGCATGTCTTTTAATTCTCGGTGGAACCCTGCTGGATCTTTGTCGTGACAGGGAATTAATTTCTTCATCTCTAAGAGTTCCATCTTGGTAACTGGGGTGTAAACAAATACTCGTTGCATTTCACCATCTGGTGTCCTAACTGGGTGTACTTCTCGTAACGGATGCTGCCTGTCTATGTAAAACGGTTTACTTTCTGGAGGTGAGACATGAACAAAATGCGGGTTCAAAAACGTTCTGTATTTGTGGCGCTGTTCTAGAATGACACTAATTAAATCGGTACCTAAACCTTTCCATCTATACTGGAGTAACTCGTTCAGGACATCATGTAACGGACCTGGATCGGAATGCTGACCCTCATACAATGTAATGAGGTGTTGGATCATATACATACCCACCAGTCGCTGCTCGGCTGGGGGCAATTTCAGAAACATTTGTGCCACTATTTCATCTGGAAAAGTGGTAGAATCAGTAATCCATCGGACTGCTGATCGGGCTAGTTCTTGTTCATGCATAGTACTTAACTCACTATAACCGATTCGTGATTTCAGAATTTGATTGGTAGCTTGAAATACTTGTTCTAGAGAGCCTTGTTCCGGTGCTGGAAGATGAACAGTTTTCTTGTGTTCTAGGCGTAAATGTCGGTCTGGAATTCTAGATTTACCTACATACGCTATTCTGGCGGTATTCTCGTCGTCTACCTCTTCAGTAGAAGAGTCATTTTCTTTCTCGCTTACTTGTGCTTCTTTGCGTTGTTCGTGTAACCTTATTATTTCTTTACGTATTTTCTTGTACATACTCTCTATACTATTGAGTGTCTTGTGCTTACCCTCGGCTATATTATCACTCCACCTTGTCAGGACTTTCATTTCGGTCGGATCTTTAGTCGGGGAATCTTGTTCCCGTATTAAACAATTGATCAGAAACTTTAATAACATCAACTGGATCTCAGCTTTTCTGAGAGACATGACTTCACCAATACTTTCTGGATCTTGTCCTGTACGAATGAAACGATACATTCTGTCTAGATCTTCTTTCATATTCGGTAGGGTGACCAAATACTCGGACACCTGCCTTATACGTATGGAATATAGAACCATACTATCCTCGCCTGGAACTGGATCATAACCGCATTCAGTAAGAGCTCGTCTGATCTCTGCAATAGACTTATATTTGGGCGTGCGCTGTAACGCACGTTCATGTAATTCGACTGACGTTACACGTTTGTGTGGCGGCGGGGTTCCCGGAGGACCTCCTCCCGCGGCCCCTAAACTGGAATCGTCGACTGATACTCTTCGTGCTGGCAGAGTGACCAGTGTAGCGGGTACTTGTAATGTAGGCTGGACCGGGGTTACCGTAACAGGTACTGCAACAGGTGCCCCGGTGACTGGAGGAGCAGGATTTACATTATTTACAGGAGCTGGCAGAACAGGATTTGCATATTCTGGGACTGTGTCGTCCAAATAGGACGAGAGAAAAATATCAGCTGCGGTCGGTTTGTGACATAACTTGGTCGGGACTAAAGGTGGCGGGAGATTACTGGATGCTTCCGGGGTTGCTTTTGGCAAGCCCTCGGCAAGAAGAGGGTACATACCCTTAATAAGGGCATTTCTCTGTCTGTCTGACTGTTCGGTTTTAACTCGTTCACCTATCTCGATTAGTTCCCTTTCCTGGGCTCTTTCTAAGGATTCTCTACTTAATTCTGACTTTCTGATTTCTTTTTCGGTTCTTTTATGAGATTCTTTGCGCCATAACTCGATGGCATCTTTCTGTGACTGTCTGGCTTTCTTTTTCCATAATACTTCTTCTACTCGCATGATGCACTCGGCATCCCATGTACCCGATACGGGCCATCTATACTTTTCTTCTAACTGTTTGGTGTACTCCACCCATAAATCTAGATATAATATGGCGCTTATGCCATGCTTCTGATACATAAAATGACCTGGACTGTCCCTAGGCGGGACAGGAACTGCTTCTTCTAACAGACCTTTTCTAGTTCTTAACTGACGCAATTTAGAAAACAAAGACATGACTGAACTGGAGTCTAGACACAATACAATATACAATGAACACGATAATTACACCACTTTCATACCACGACATTGAAATACATGAATGACATTTAAAATAACAGTTCGGACAAAATACTACCTGGAATACTGAAAACAGAATACATGAATTTCTCGAGAACAGAACAGACTAGAACAGAAACTAGATGCACTGCTAAAACAGTACGAAACTTACCGGTCTCATAAAGAGACACGTCAGGACCCGCACCCACCTAAGTGGACACTTCGTGTTGGATCTGTGTACCCCAAACCCACGGACCAGAGACAATGCAATTGACCCTGTCTAGATACTACCCCAGCAACGGTACTCACCGGGCAGCAAGAACGGAAGGCCTCGGACTGGACTGGACTGCTACGACGACGGACGGACGAACTTCGGACTTCTGTTACGGGTGGGCCTCCGGATACCTCGGACCTTGGACTCTCGGCTTGGGCTCTGGTCGGGACTCGCCGCGTTCCTCCACCGCCTCGTCTGGATGCTGGACCGCAACCTCCGTCTCCTCCGTGGGCCTGAGGGATACTTGAAGCAGAAATATCTGCACGTGCACGGTATGGTTCCGTCACGGCTGCAGAGGATCAGGGGGCTTGCGTGGCTTCGCCGGCGCGTGGGGAAAGGGCAAGTCCCTATTCGGGCGCCATTATGTGGTAAATAAATAAATAATACCTCTATTTTTGACTGGATATAACAATATCAGATAGCTCAATAAATAAGAGTCAAGATTCGAGGTAGTAGGAGTTTGCAGGTTTAATACAGCATAAGGACAGGAACAGGACAACCTGCACGGGGAAGATCTGGGATGGCTAGCAACTTTTAATAACAGTGCACAAGCATATATACTAAAACAATTGTATTACAATGCATACAGTAGGCGTGGCAGTGGGTGCGGCCTGTAACAGTCGCGAAAGATAAGGGTGAAAGTAGGTGTAACAAGAGGCGTGAACATAGACATGTGATGTAAACGTAACAGAATATGTCATAAATGGGGCGGAAACATGGAGGGGGCTACCTAAGGAGCCGGGACCTCTAACCTAGTGGTGCGCGCAAACTGACAATGACGTGTGACTAGGGAGAAGCTGGGGGCTATGACTTCTGCGCTAGGAGCAGAGACTGAAGTCTGGAGAGTCAGAGCGACATGTACCTAAACACTATCTAGTATCTGATGTTTAGAGAACATGTTGATAGAATCCAAAAGTTATCAGGGTAAAGGCTAACAGACACTAAGACTGGTGCATGCATTATTCTACATGTAGTGCGTGTTGAGGAATATTAAATGACCATTAATACAGTATTTCTCTTACATGGAGACGTAAAGGCTAGACGATGACTGGAAACTATTGATGCGATTCAGTAGCTTAGGAATGCAGAGAAGGAGAACTGGACTGATAACTAGAATCATAACATACTCTTGGCAGACTGACAGGCAGAGCCAGGCCGAGCCGGGCACTGTGAGGCAGGGAGTAAGTGAAGGGTCAGGGATACAGGTGGGGGCTGTATCGCTCCTCAGCGAGGGTTCAGGAGACAGGAGCTGAATCTGAGTCTGGGCCCTTTTGAGGCCTAGAAACGGGGATTTTACAATGAAATAACGTGCACACTGTGAAACGTGGCAACGTAGCTTTACATAGGCCTGATATTCGTTGTATTCACGAGAACTGGAAACTGGCATACTAGAGATGGACACAACTGTAATTGCGTCTTTAATCGATCATGGGGATACATACGCATATTAATCATGCACATATAACATAACATGGGGAACACGTAGGGACACAGAACATGGCAAAATTTACTTTTCCACATTGGGACTGACACTCACGTGTCAGTGGGTCTTCATAACCCTCCCAATACTCCTTATCACCCATTCCTAGATTATCAGGGTTGTCATAATCTGTGCCCGGCTCGTTGAAGTTTAACTCCCCATGCAGCATTAACTGCGTTGTTCTGCAGCGCAGTTCCCACACCGGAGTCGTATAGTGTGTGGTATCGGGGACAGCACCACCCGAGGGCGGCGCCAAGGCTGACACCTGGGGGACTGTTGCCGGTGAGGTTGTGTGGTGGACCAGCGAGGACCAGGATCAACAATCAGATCCTGTCTGTCCCAGCGGGGCCGGGACGAATGTGCCGCCTGCGTCAGAGCCAAAGCGAGTGACGGTGTCAGGGGCAACGCACCAGACCCGCTAGTGCCCCCAGACGGGTCCGCTGGGCCTCATGCCGTTGCGTAGGCCGTTGGTGGAGTGAGGGACATAATGGCCATGAGGAAGCGCACTTAGTCCTCCTGCGTTGCATGCTGGGCAGGGCCCGGAGGTCGTGGTGCAGGCTACGACGGCTGCTAATCTGACGGAGCCGCGTGGCCGGTGTCACCCGAATCCCATGCAGCATTGCACGTGCATTGTGGTGATTTTGAAGTGCGATGACGTCTCTTTGACTTTTTGGGGTTAACTGACGAATTAGCCCTGGAGGACTGATGTAAAATCCCGGGGCTCTGATGTCTCAACACCCACGCCCAGGCACTCCTCCTACGTCCAGACCATGAGCTATTGTGGTGCAGGGCCAACTGCTGTAGTCTAAGCGGCTTGTGGGACCACTCACACCTGGCTTCATATATCTGCTCCCGGCAGTCAGAGCAGCTCTTGTTGTCGTGCTTGACGCCAAAACAGTGGAGACACCGACGGTGAGGGTCAGTCACCGACATGAGTCGTTCGCAATCCTCACAGGCTATGAAACGGACATCCCTATTGGCACCGTCCTGAGTCAGACAATCCAAGTGAAATGGTCAGAAGTGATTGTACGATGAATTGGGGTAAAAATTGAATAAGATTACATTTATACGGGAACAGCGCTGGTGGTGTGAAAAAAGAGGACCTGACATGAGCACACAGAGGCAACGTATGAGTACTCAGACAACGTCATCACTGCGCACACAACCCCAATGACACACGCAGAGCCGCTGGAGATGCCTACCGACACACAAGTGTACTGCTAAGTGGAAATTGCCATATCCAGGATGACACTTGGGGATATTCTAAGGTGAGGAATATGATACTGACCAGTTCATTTCATATGCAAACAGCATGCACAATGTCGCACATGGCACACACATGATGTGGTCACACAGGGTCATGCTGTGCGTCAATTCGACCTCTGGGACAGTGTGCATGTTGCTGTCATCATGTGACAGTTCCCTGTACTGAATGGTGTGCCATTCCAGTGTTGATGTGCCTCTCAATATGTTGCAGACGTTACTCAGGTGCAAAGTGTTGAATGTATGTGATACACATGTGCAAAATGATTAATGACATGTCTCAACAACTCTTCACACATCAACTGAGCCACAAGGTCACACTCCCTGTGCTTCTTCAATGTGTGCCACACCTGGGGCATGCTGCTGTAAGGATGCCATGCTGATGTATGCATCCACATCGTCAAGGTGAGTGTAGACTACATCCCTGCAATGTGATTTCCTGGAGTCACTCTCCCAATGGTGACATGAAGGAGGTCAGGAACGCAGCCTACACAATCGTTTACTTGTGCATGTCTGACGCACTGTACCCCATTGGTACGTGCGTGTGTAGACCTCATTTCCCTATTGCATGTTAGCCATATGTGAGCACAGCGTACCCCAATGGTACGTGCGTGTGTACGCCTCGTTTCCCTATTGCATGTTAGCCATACGCGAGCACAGCGTACCCCAATGGTACGTGCGTGTGTACGCCTCGTTTCCCTATTACATTTTGAGCATACGTGAGCACAGCGTACCCCAATGGTACGTGCGTGTGTACGCCTCGTTTCCCTATTACATGTTAGCCATACGCGAGCACAGCGTACCCCAATGGTACGTGTGTGTGTACGCCTCGTTTCCCTATTACATTTTGAGCATACGCGAGCACAGCGTACCCCAATGGTACGTGCGTGTGTACGCCTCATTTCCCTATTGCATTTTGAGCATACGCGAGCATAGCGTACCCCAATGGTACGTGCTTGTGTACGCCTCGTTTCCCTATTGCATGTTAGCCAGACGCGAGCACAGAGTACCCCAATGGTACGTGCGTGTGTATGCCTCGTTTCCCAATTACATTTTGAGCATACGCGAGCACAGCGTACCCCAATGGTACGTGCGTGTGTACGCCTCGTTTCCCTATTGCATTTTGAGCATACGCGAGCATAGCGTACCCCAATGGTACGTCCGTGTGTAGGCCTCGTTTCCCTATAGCATGTTAGCCATACGCGAGCACAGCGTACCCCAATGGTACGTGCGTGTGTACGCCTCGTTTCCCTATTGCATGTTAGCCATACGCGAGCACAGCGTACCCCAATGGTACGTGCGTGTGTACGCCTCGTTTCCCTATTACATTTTGAGCAAACGCGAGCACAGCGTACCCCAATGGTACGTGCATGTGTACGCCTCATTACACCATTGAATGGGTTGCATTAGCAACGACAATGGCACCATACTTGTGTGGGTATTCAAAAAAATACATAGGGAACATCTAGGGGAACAGTGGAATGATCAAAATGCAACCAGGTTGTCATGGACACAGAGAGTTTTGAGCCTCCTACAGGTGTTCTAGAAAATTCAGTTGGGAAAAAGTATACAATGTTGCAAAAGTTGTTGTTCAGCTCTTGCTCATTTTTCAAACCATGCATATGTGTGTCATGGCCTTCTGTGTCATGTGATTGGATGGAACATAGGATGCTAACTATGGTGGCCTACTCCTTGGACTCACAGACCCTCTGCAGCACAGATATAAGGCAGCATGTGGCTGTGGGAGGGCACTTGCCTGAACAACATTGGAGTGGTAACCACAGCTGCTGTCTCTGTATCTTCTGGACCCTGATTAGCTGCGCTTGGAGAGGGCACCTGCATTCACTGATGGTGAGCACAAAGCCCTGCTTGATGCCCTCCTTCCAAACTACAGCAAGCTGTATGGGAGACCAGAGGATCAGGTGAGTGATGTGTGCACTACCTTGGAGTGTGCACCTGTTGTGTGTGTGACATTATAGCCACTGTGTATGTATAGTCGATAGATGCTATGTTGTTGGGAGTGAGTGCCAGGGTGTACAGTGTTGTTTCAAGAGAGTACTTTGTTGTAGTGGGGTGTGTGATACTGAGACTGAGACTGAAATAATTGCCGCCACCGCCGAGAGTCACTTACCTATAGAGAAGGCTCCTGTTGCTTCAGCCGCCACCGCCAAGAGTCACGAAGGCATTTGACTCCGCGCCGCCGCTCCGGGGGACTACAGCACCCGGCAGGCCTCGCGGCGGCGCGTGCAGGGTGACGTAGGACGCGCCAGAGAGCGCCAACGGGGCCAATAAAGGAGTGAGAAGCCCGGCAGAGCGGGGGAGAGACTGAAATAATTGCCGCCACCGCCGAGAGTCACTTACCTGTAGAGAAGGCTCCTGTTGCTTCAGCCGCCACCGCCAAGAGTCACGAAGGCATTTGACTCCGCGCCGCCGCTCCGGGGGACTACAGCACCCGGCAGGCCTCGCGGCGGCACGTGCAGGGTGACGTAGGACGCGCCAGAGAGCGCCAACGGGGCCAATAAAGGAGTGAGAAGCCCGGCAGAGCGGGGGAGAGACTGAAATAATTGCCGCCACCGCCGAGAGTCACTTACCTGTAGAGAAGGCTCCTGTTGCTTCAGCCGCCACCGCCAAGAGTCACGAAGGCATTTGACTCCGCGCCGCCGCTCCGGGGGACTACAGCACCCGGCAGGCCTCGCTGCGGCGCGTGCAGGGTGACGTAGGACGCGCCAGAGAGCGCCAACGGGGCCAATAAAGGAGTGAGAAGCCCCGCGTCGCGGGACGCGAGCGGGACGCCCGGGGCGAAGCCCGGGCAAAGGGCGGGCCCTCTACGGCCCTCATCGGCACGAAAAGGCAGGGGCAGGGCCATAAACGCTGCTGGATTTACCATTACAAGTAAGACTCTAAGCTTAAAGAGCTACTGATTTGTTATTATTCTCGTTTAACACATAAGGTTGTGTGTACATTGTAAATATGTCTACGAAATCAAAGGAAGTCCCACAAAATACCCTTGACAATTACCTTGTCCAGACTGTGAAAAAAATAAATACACAGAGAAGAAACTCTCTTGGGTTAAGTCAATCTCCAGACCTTTGTTGTTGTTTATCCCCGACTGCATCAATCTTGATTGACGACACTATTCTGCAGGAAGTAAATCAGGACACCACAATTAGTGTCCCAATCTTTCAAGGATTAAGCAGCGCATCGGAAAATGTAGCCCCGGTTTCTGAGGCTTCTAATATACAGGTCGGAAGTGATACTGACATTGACTCTGACCAGGAGAAACATGCACAGGCCACACCTGACGAGGAAACACCCAAAGGGCGTGTAACAAGGCCAAGACGTTTATGTACTAAAAATCAACCCAAGCAGGGGGGTTTACGTCCAGGAACAAGAAGGAAGAAGGCTACCACCCCAAGACAAAGCAAGTAAATATACTGGAGGATAAACAAAATCACATCTTTGAGGACACATGTTTTGATAGGATTGCTGACTTTCTTGAGCTAAAAATCAATGCCATTGTAAAGCCTTTAATATCGAAAATTGATAAATTACAAGCGGAGATCAAAAGATTGGGTGGTCTCCACACTACGGTTGCAGGAGGGGTTGAAAAAATTACTACAATAATTACAAACTTGAGCAATAATTCAGGGGGAAATGTGGTTAAAGAAATTATAAATGATGGTGCAGGGACTCTGCTGCCTGTTGAGAACTTACCACCCGAACCTTTAACATCTTCAACCTCTACTAACGAGGGTCCGCTTTTAGTTAACAATCCAACTGATAATATTCCCTCTGTTAGTCTACCCCCAGTAATAGCTCATTCCACGGACCCCCTTCAATTTTTAGTCGAGGCCACACCAGTGATTCTTGTGCTAGCAAACGTCCCGCCTTTGGAAGGGGGAACAGTGGAAAGCCCTACCTCCCTTACAAGTAAGGCTTTGCACTGGCTAACCAGTAACATGCGGTTAGCCCCAGGGGGAAAACACCAATTGGCAAATGTCATCAAGTCAGCAACCAGGGTCTCCTGGCTGGGAAACCGGCCGAAAAAGTTTAAAGGGGACTGCGTGGCAGTGAGCCTCTCAAATCAGGATGTTCTCCCTAATATACTTGCTAACTTACTTCCCCCCCAACGGAGACAGGGCACTGTTGTTCCTCTAACCTTGAAGTTTTTCTATGGGGAGCAACAGAACGTCACTCACCCAAGGACTCCTGCGCCAGGGTGGGATAGATGTTGGGACTCTAATCCTAGATGGGGGCGAGATGCAAGATCTAATTTAATGATTCATTATCCCCTTCCTCCACAGCAAAATCCTTTCGTAGAACCTCTTCAATTATTCAATCGCTATGCCCCATTATCTTTCATGGATCAAAACGATTGACTCTCTCTTAGTGAAGACCCAAATGATAAGGGTCCTTCGCAAGTCAATGGACAATTAGATCCAAAATCTATAGGCTCTAGGGCCTGCAGAATCATGAGCTGGAATGTCGCTGGTATCAGATCTAAATTCAACGATAAGAACTGGTTGGAGATGGTCATATCCAATGACATTATTGCTCTCCAAGAGACTTGGGAAACATCAGACAGACTTGTTCTAGACGGCTTTTCCCATTTCTTTGTTCCTGCAGTACCTAGTAATTCTGGAAGGGCAAAGGGGGGCTTGGCCATATATCTTTCCTTGGATATCAAAGGTATGCCAAGACAGATTAAAACCAACTCAATAAATATTTTAGCGGTTGAATTAACCAAACAAAACGCACAGCCTATGTTATTTGTTAATTTTTATAATTCTCCTGTCAGTCAACCCTTGAACGAGCATTTGGTAACGCTAGAGGATTTCCTGACCACCCACAGTGAGAAAAATGTTCATGGTTTTGACGTGATTCTCATGGGAGACTATAATATTCACCCATGTAACATGGATTGCCGTGTGGAATACGAGGATTTCTCCCCCTACCTCCCAACCCCGCATTTTGAACACTCATCACGTGGAGAGGCTCTGGAATCACTCTTAGCGACTTTTAATCTTTATGAATTTTATAGTAGCAGCACATGTTTGAGGCTACCAACATATGTGGGTAACAACACTGGCACAATTGTGGATTATATTTTTTTATCGTCCGGTATTTTGTCTGAAGTGTATAATTACAAGGTGGAAACTTCAGCTTTTAGTGACCACAACCCAGTAATTTTAGAGATTGTAGCCCAGGGAGTTTTGGGAAAAAGAGAAATTGAGCTCTTATGCGCAACCGACTTAGTGCTGGGAGGTCAAAATCGTAGACTGAAATGGGATCAAGTAACCCCAATTACTTTTATACAGGATTCCCTGGCCAAAGTTGAGGAGGAGGTTGCAATCTGCTTAAATAACAATTACTCTGCTACCACTTTGATAGAAGCCTTTAATGTTATTTGCCGACAGGTCAATTTAGACCTGACTGTAAAGAACAAGCCCCATGTAGACAGGGGCCTAAAATGGTTTGATTCAAATTGCTCCAAGGCTCACTCAATTCTCCTGAAGGCTCTAAAAAACAAACCAAGAGATAAAGAACAGATAGCACTATTGAGAAAAAACTACAATAATGCTACCAGGATGAGGAAATCTGAGATTAAAAACAAGGCCTGGAACGATCTTTTATCGCCTGACACACAGAGGGATAGTTCTAGATTTTGGGCGATAATAAACCATCCTTTTTTTGTGGATTTAGAGAAAAAGAGAGCAGATTGCACCATACCCGACGAACAGTGGGTCACACATTTCAGTAATATCTACAGCTGTCCTGATAACATTCTAGGCTGTGAAATACAATCTACACAAGCTGCAGCTATTATCCCCCCCATTTAGCATTGAGGAGGTAAAAAAAGCGATTAATAACACACACTCTAAAAAGGCTCCGGGCCCCGACGGGGTTCCCGCAGATTTCTTTAAGACTGCTCCTGAATTGAGTACCAAAATTCTCACTAATATTTTTAACGCCACAAGAGATTTTATTTTTCCCACTAGCTGGTCTAAGTCGACCATAATACCGATTTTTAAAAAGGGACAAAGAACAGACCCGGCCTGTTATAGGCCAATCTCCCTCATTGACTCCAGTGTTAAAATTCTGGGGAGAGTCCTTTTAGGTAGACTGACCCAGCTTGTGGAAGGGAAGGGTGCCTTATCAAACGCACAGTATGGTTTTAGAGCCAAAAGAGGAACCCTAGATCAGTGTTTAAATCTAGAACTGATCATAAATAAATATGTAGTTGCCAATGGGGGGTTCACTGTACATGGCCTTTATGGACCTCTCCTCAGCTTTTGACCTGGTTAACAGGGCTAAGCTGTGGGGGGTTCTGTTATCCATGGGCATTGACGCTCCCTTGGTGAGGTATCTGGCGGAGCTACACAGAGACCTTAAAACCTCGGTCAGGGTGACTAGCGATGGAAGATGTACTTGTCACTTTAAGTCAGAGAGGGGAGTTAGGCAAGGATGTATCCTTGCCCCCCTCCTCTTTACTCTCTATATAAATGACCTTGAGGCAGTCCTGGCCGTCTCCCATACAGATATTCCGCGTGCAGGTGAGATAAAGATACCTGTCCTCCTGTACGCGGATGATGCTGTCCTCTTAGCGCGCTCTGGAGTGGCATTAAACAAACTCCATTTATCCTTTGGGGATTTCATGACCTCTTTGGACATGAAAACTAATGTAGAAAAATCCCATGTAATGATAGCAGGAGTTGCAGGTAGGAAAAGAAAGTCTAAAACTTTTTTCTGTGCTGGGAAAGAGGTCAGGAGAGTCCCATCCTTTCCCTACCTAGAAGTGACCTTTGATGAAAAGGGCACGTGGGGCCCCCAGCTTCTGCCCAAAAGCAACGCTGTAGCTAGAGCGGCTGCTGGGTTGCTTGGTTTTGCTAGAAAACTTGGAGCCCGTCCCATGGAGAGCATTATAAAGGTCTACAAAGCTAAGTGTCTGTCGGTTGCTCAATACGGCTCCGTCATTTGGGGGTACAAAAACCATGAACTCGACAAAATTCAGAAAGTTGAAAATACATTTCTGAGAACCTTGCTTTCTGTCCCCCAATCGACTTCTACTTATATAATACATACAGAGCTTGGACTGGGCTATATTACCGACATTTTAAAATCAGCCCCAGTTATTGGATGGTTGAAAGTTTGGCTAAACCAGGAGCTTACTTTAAATCATTATATCCTCAAAGATTGTATAGCCCTGGATAGAGCACACAATATCCCATGGTTAAAACCCATTCAGACGCAGTTAACTCTAGTTGGCCGACCCGAACTTTTTTCTTCTCCTCATTTGATAAATCAGGAAGACATAAAGATAGTCAAAAATCTCCTGATAAATTATTATGTTTTGGAGAGGGAAGCCACAGAGTTAAATAAATCTACGGTTAGGAAATACTGTATGCTAACATCTGTACAAGGTATGGAACCATACCTTTCTTTGGTAAACAAACCTTACCATCGTTTTCTCCTAACAAGATTCCATCTGGATCTGATTCCCTTCATTCTGGGTAATTTTAAAAAGTGGAGTAGACCGGACAATGCTGAACCATGTGATTGTGACTTTTTTTTCCCCCAGGACACGACTCATTTTCTTTTCTTCTGCAGCCATTATAAAGAGATCAGGAAAAAATATCTGTTGCCTATACTATGCAATCTGGGTTTTACACAGGTAAAACCAGCTATGATGTACCTACAACTACTTCCGAATTTAAGAGTAGCATTTCATGTAGCTAGCTTTTTGGTTGCAGGTGCTCGTATAAATAAGCATCGTTTTTAGAATTAGGCACCTAGTCCCAGATTAATGTTTACTTTTTATATATTATTGATTTTACTTCTTTTTAATATTAATGTATAACTTATTTTGTATAATGAGATTTTAGGGTTTTTTAACAAAGTATTGATCTATATTATATTGTGTCTGATGAAATGTTGTAATGTACCACTGCTCGTTCTTTTATGATTTTTAATAATTGAATAAAGATAATTGACTGACTGACTGACTGATAGCATGTCACGTGCTGCAGTGCACCCAGATGTAGCATATATTGCTCTGTGAGTGCCATGCTCAAAGAGTGTTTTGCACCCCTCATGTAATCTGTAGCCTTTCTATGGCATGTAATGCAGTAGTGTTTGCTCACAGGCCACATACTCCTGGACAATGATGCAAATGTGTGGAGCATACGATGCCCTGTTGTCATCAAGTATTTTGTGAACATATGTGTGTCTTTGGAACATGGACCGAGTGTACTGATGGTCTTTTACTTTACATTTGTGACAGGTATCTGCCTATGACAAGGGTGAAATCTGGGTGGACATCGCCAGGGCTGTCAGGAGTGAGGGGGCCCTCGCAGGAGGCTCAGAAACATCAAGAAGAGGTGGCAGGACATCCGGTGCTGGACCCGCCGCATCGCCAGAGTACAGCTGAAGCTGTAAGCTCCACGCCGACATGGTGGCACCCGCCACCTCACCCCCCACATGCTCCGGGTCCTGGAAGTGGTGTTCCCAGACCTCCATAGGCAGTTGCAGGAGGGACAGCAGCAAGTAGGGGGTAGGTACATGTCTGTTTGTTTTCATGTATGTCAAATGCTACCTGCAGTGCTCCAAGGCTTGCTAACACTTCCATAGTTTGAGTGGTGTGGTCAGACAGGCAATTTATGCATTGGCATAAGAATGGCCCAGTTTCAGCAGATGCTTCTTTACATGCCTTGCCCTACTCCACATTTGACCAGCGCTTTGGCTAATGATTGTTTTTCACATGTACTCCTATGGTGCAATGTCTTAGAATGCATCTTCCTTTGCACATCATCCTGTTGGAGGGGGGTCTGTGACACCTGTTGGTACCTTACATGTAGCACCACATGTGCACTGTGTCTGCCCTTCTTCATATTTTGGGAATGATCTTGAGTCTCAACATGTGTTTTCTGCACGAGTCAGCCTCAGAGTCCTTTGTCCATGGTACACTTTCTAATTGTCATGTGTTAGCTACAGGTGCACAATGTACATGTTCTATTTTTTGGGCTTATGCATATACTCACACTGGGCAGTGCGTGTGTGCATATTCTCCAAATATGTTGCATGTTGGTTGGAAATATTATTGATGGGCAGCCACACAATGTGGCTTAGGGTGTAGCCAGCTGTGATGCCAGTGTGAGGTGATGGTACACTTGGTTCAGGTCCCAGGATGGCATCACATGGCAGTTCAGGCAGGACTTTTCCCATGTGGCACAAGGCGAAAGCAAATCAAACATGACCAGGTCTGGGATTGGGTGGCAGGGTTGGAAAATGAACTGTGATGCATCATCAGCTATCCTGTTGTCAGGCAGTGGATCATCATTGTGTCTCTCATACACGTTTTTGCCTTGCCTGTTGCTTGTATCCTACTATACATTGAGCGTTCTGTCTCTCACAATTGGCCAAGACTAGACTTAGCATTGTGCAGAGTTCAGTGTCATGTGAATCATAATGCATGCCATGTTTAGAAATGTGCCCAAATGATTTCTAGATGATATGTCTGATGTGTACAGGTGACTGATATGTTTTTCTTAATCTCCTTGCCAACAGCATCATCATCTGAATCTGGAGGAGACACAGGCGCGGACCAGGCAGAGGGACAGACCGACAGTGCCACCTGCTTTGTGGAGTCAGAGGGAGGCAGTGGCACGGAGGGTGAGGAGAGTCTGCAGGCCGGACGACATGTGACTGAAACATTCTACCATGCCGACAACTCCGAGTCAGACTCTCAGGAGGAGGGGGAATATGCAGCAATGGTCACTTCTTCATCTTTGGCTGGTCGCCCATCCTCCAGTACCATCTCCACCCTCCCAGTCATTAGTGTCCCTAGGGTCTGTGCTAGCCCCCGTGTCTCCTTTGTTCCCGGCACCGCAGCCCCTGCACCTGTGTCCCCTGCTGCCCTCAGTGCTGAGTCTGTGGACCTACTCCGGCAGATTGCAGTAGGTCAGACATCCATGTTGACAGTCCTCCATGGACATACACGACTCATTACACAGTTGGTGTCGTTCATGGAGGGCATGTCATCGGCCATGTCTTATCTACGTCGGAGTGTGGCTGCCATTGAGTCAACACTGACGGCAGCTATGTACACCCAGCAGCATCTGTCCACCCCCATCCTTCAGACCCATCCACCTCTGCCTCTCACATACCTACCCAACATACACGCAGACGCCACAGGTCAGACACACCCGGCACACCCACACACCAGAAGAAACTCAAAGCTCCACGCACACAATCTCAAGGGGATGTAGGCACACCCACAGGGAGAGGGGAGACAGTTCACACACGCATTCACACACCCAGAAGAACAGGCTCACAGCCCTCTACCTCCACCCCCAATGTGTCCCCGGGTTCAGGTGGTAGTTTTTCCGCACTGGCTGAGGTGTGCAGCCAGGTATTTGAAGCTACTTTCGGCAATGCACCAACCAGTGTGGATGGATCCACTACACCTGCTCCCACTCCACCTGTCATTCCCTCTCCTGTCCCTGCGGTGCCAGAGGATTACACAGATGGTGCCCCCATAGTTTCCACAGCGGATTAAACTCGATGTGCAGGCAAGTTTGGGTGTGAGCACACCCATGGAGGCACAAACTGTTGATCAGACGTTTTTGGACTGGCCATTGGCCTTTTATGAGCAAGGACTCTTATTTGCTTTTTCAATTTTGAACAAGCTGAATAAAGCTATTTATTTCTTTTTCTGAACTTTAGTTTGTGTGGTGATGTGTGTGACTGCTGTGTGCCTGTGAGCTGGTGTGATGTTCACATTTGGGTATGTTAACATGTGTCTATCTCCTGATGGTAATGAGGTTAACAATGGTATGTTTCTGATTTAACGGCTGGTCACCGGCGGGCAGTGGTGGGGGTCTTAGCCACACACACACTCTGATGCTGGGCACTGCTGGGCAGTGGTGGGGGTCTTAGCCACACACATACTCTGATGCTGGGCACTGCTGGGCACTGGTGGGCAGTGGCGGGGGTCTTAGCCACACACACACTCTGATGCTGGGCACTGGTGGGCAGTGGTGGGGCTCTTAGCCACACACACACTCTGATGCTGGGCACTGCTGGGCAGTGGTGGGCAGTGGTGGGGCTCTTAGCCACACACACACTCTAATGCTGGGCAGTGGTGGGCAGTGGTGGGGGTCTTAGCCACACACACACTCTGATGCTGGGCACTGCTGAGCAGTGGTGGGCAGTGGTGGGGGTCTTAGCCACACACACACTCTGATGCTGGGCACTGCTGGGCAGTGGTGGGCAGTAGTGGGGGTCTTAGCCACACACACACTCTAATGCTGGGCACTGCTGGGCAGGGGTGGGGGTCTTAGCCACACACACACTCTGATGCTGGGCACTGCTGGGCACTGGTGGGCAGTGTTGGGGGTCTAAGCAACACACACACTCTGATGCTGGGCACTGCTGGGCAGTGGTGGGCAGTGTTGGGGGTCTTAGCCACACACACACTCTGATGCTTGGCACTGCTGGGCAGTGGTGGGCAGTGGTGGGGGTCTTAGCCACACACACACTCTAATGCTGGGCACTGGTGGGCAGTGTTGAGGGTGTTAGCCACACACACACTCTGATGCTGGGCACTGCCGGGCACTGGTGGGCAGTGGTGGGGGTCTTAGCCACACACACACTCTGATGCTGGGCACTGCTGGATGTGTTTTCTACACACCTCTTACACTTACACTGACATAGCAGATGTATGTCCCACACGCTTATTACACTGGTGTTGTGCGGTGACGTACTGTACCCCGAGGCCGATGACGTAGGTGCGGCACGTCTCTGTATTACATTGGTGTTGTGCGGTGACGTACTGTACCCCGAGGCCGATGATGTAGGTGCGGCACGTCTCTGTATTACATTGGTGTTGTGCGGTGACGTACCGTACCCCGAGGGCGATGACGTAGGTGCGGCACGTCTCCGTATTACACTGGTGTTGTGCAGTGACGTACCATACACCGAGGGCGATGTCGTAGGTGCGGCACGTCTCCGTATTACACTGGTGTTGTGCGGTGACGTACCGTACCCCGAGGGCGATGACGTAGGTGCGGCACGTCTCCGTATTACACTGGTGTTGTGCAGTGACGTACCGTACCCCGAGGGCGGTGACGTAGATGCGGCACGTCTCCGTATTACATTGGTGTTGTGCGGTGACGTACCGTACCCCGAGGTGTATGACGTAGGTGCGGCACGTCTCCGTATTACACTGGTGTTGTGCGGTGACGTACCGTACCCCGAGTGCGATGATGTAGGTGCGGCACGTCTCCGTATTACACTGGTGTTGTGCGGTGATGTACCGTACTCCGAGGGCGATGACGTAGGTGCGGCACGTCTCCGTATTACACTGGTGTTGTGCGGTGACGTACCGTACCACGAGGGCAATGACGTAGGTGCGGCACGTCTCTGTATTACACTGGTGTTGTGCGGTGACGTACCGTACCCCGAGGGCGATGACGTAGGTGCGGCACGTCTCCGTATTACACTGGTGTTGTGCGGTGACGTACCGTGCCCCGAGGACGATGACGTATGTGCGGCACGTCTCCGTATTACACTGGTGATGTGCGGGAGTGTGTGGGGCAACGTACCCAGACATTACAGTCATGCAATGGAGATGTGCGCGTGTGGCAACACGTACAGGTATGTTGGACTTCGTTGTACTCACCTTCTGCGCCGACGTCAGTTTCTAAGTACGAGGTGGTGGCCGTACAGGATTGGGATGAGACGGACGATGGCGTTTATGTCCTGCTTGTCGCGTACCGGTGTGCGGTTCGTGCCGGACTGTGGTTTTACGGTAGTTTTGAGCTCTCGTAGAAAAAGAGCCGTACGGAGTGTGTTCAACACGGATCGTACTTCCTGGTTCGGAAGACGCGGTCTATTTACGTTCGGACATAGTGTTGAGCCTCAGCCGACAGCAATTCGTATGGACTTTCGATTTGTACGGCGTTGTTTACGAGGCATACGGAGTGACGCTTTAGGTCGTGATCGTACTTGCTGAATCGTACGGGGACGCTTACGGGTACGATTCACACGGGGAAAAAAGCTCCGAACGGCAATTCGGAGCGCTTTTTACCGGATCGAAATCGACGCCCATATGTCACAAATGAGATGTTGTTTCATCATTTCTTTAAGAAAGACCCTGGATTTAGAGGAAACAGTAGCTCTACTTTTTGATGACTTTTCTAATTTTGGACTCAAAACTATATTAAAATCCCCTGCCAAAATAATTGAGTCGGGGAATTCTAAAAGATTCAAAAAGATGGTCTTTAGGAAGGAAGGATCGTCCTGATTAGGACCATCGTAGCCCACAATTACAAAAGGAGTATTTTCTACAGAAATCTTAACAATCACCCATCTGCCGCTAGCATCTGTTCTTACTTTCTGTAGGGTAGCATTAGCTTGTTTTTTTAACTAAAATAGCTACACCCCTAACATCTGACATGTACACACACAATATTCCACCCACCTGAGCTTCTTACAAATATCATTCATCTCCTCTCCCAACAGGTGGGTTTCTTTTAGAATGATAACCTGAGCTGGTGAGTCTCTTAAATACTGTAAAATTTTCTCTCTCCTGATTTTATCCCTTAGGCCATTGACGTTCCAGGACATGCAATACAATGTTTTCATGGCGGATGGAAACTCTGAGTTTTACTCCAGCCTACACCACACCGGCATCAAACCAAAAACATAAAATCTTGTTCTTGAGCTAAAATAAGAGGCGATGATTTTATTTTTTCCCCAATGCTGCCACACCCGTGACCTCCCCCCCCTGATAGAACTCCCTCCCACCCCTCCGTGGAGAACCCTACCCCCATTTACCTGGACTCGTCCAACTTCTGCCCGCTAACAGTCCCTGCCTACCTCCCAAATAACACACTCTTCTAATCTATTTATGTATGCCAACTATTGACTATCTTCTTAGTTTGTAAATTCAAAGAAATCATATCTAATACCTGAGATGAAGTTTTTTTTTTTCCTTCTTTTCCTTTCCCTTCTTTCTTTTTCTTCTTTTTCCTATAGAGAACGGGGATAATTAATTTAGGTTTTCAGGCTCCCCAGAAGATCCTCTGCTTCCTGCACTGTTTTAACGAAATACATTTTGTTATTAAACATAATTTTTAATTGTGCAGGGAATTTTAATTGAACTGTTGCCCCTAGTTTCCTAAAATCAGCCATTCTCTTCCCCAACTCCCACTGTCTAGCCAAAGTAGTGTGGGAAAGGTCAGATCTGATTTCAAAGGTAAAGGATGAATCTCTTGAATTTAGGGATTTCAGTCTAAGAGCTGTTGTTAGAATCTCTTCTTTAAGAGAATAAGTCAGGAAATTGACCAGGATCTTCCTGGGTTTTGTCCGATTTGGCTGTTACCTAATGGATCCCGATGGATTCTTTGAATATCTCTCTTTAACTCTTCTTCCGAAGCTTTAATGTGTATTGTGCCCTTAATGAGAGATACAATAAAGGATTTAAGGTCCTCACCTTCTTTCCCCTCCGGAATGTTTAAAAGTCGCAAATTATTGTGCCTGGAATTGTTCTCCAACAGCTCAACCTTTTCTCGCAGTGCAGCCTCCTCCTTTTTAAGTCCAGAGATATCTAGTCTGACTTCTCCCAGACCTTCCTTGAGAGCTTCCACCTCATTTTCCAGGGCCACTGTTCTTGAGCTTAGATTATCTAGTTTCTTCTCAAGCGATTTGCAGAATTTCCCCCTGATTTGTTTCAGAGACTGCGAACCCCTTCTTAATGTCTGCGGCCACGGCAAAAAAGAGAGACTCCATCGATCTTCCCATAGGATCTGAACTCCCTAAGACTACCGAAGGGCCCTCTGCTATTGCACCTGTCTCTATGTTGAGCTCTCCACTAACCTCCTCAGGTACATCCTTGAGACATCCGGATACCTTCTCAGCTCTGACCAATAAATGCTCTCCACCAGTACTGGCCATAACCATATCCTCTGAAGAAGAGACTGGTGGACCCACCACTAGTGGTGGTGCAGATGCTAGTTCGGGTTCTAATTCTGATTCCGGTTCTAATTCGGGGTGACCTACAAATGACTCCAGATGCTCCATAGACTCCGGTAGCAAAATTGGAGTATACAGAGGAACCGTCACAGGGGTTTCTGTCATAAGGACCAGCCCAGCGACTGTAACGGGGGGGACTGGGGAGGGGTGGCGATTTAGCATGTAATTGTATGATGTACCTCACAGATGTACCTCACAGTCCCGGGTTTGTGAACTTTATATTTATAGATAAGTTTTTGTGCTCGAAAAGGATACTTCAGACCTAGCAGCATCCTCTGGATATATTCCTCTGTGAGACTTGTGTTTCAATGACCCATTCTAAGCCCAAGTGCTCAGCATACTTTATTTTTGTCTGGTTCTCAATGTAATATGCCTGATTCTATCATTCTTCAGAATATGTATTTGACGTTTTACCAAATATGGACCATTCTTTAAATGAAGTAGACATATGGCAGGTCGATATCCCTCTCAAAGGAACTAGCCAGCTAGTGCCACCTTCATACCCAGATGTGATTAGACCTCCAACCATTATCATTAGTTTAGATTCAACATTACAAGGTAAAGCATTACATTATATGGCCTAAATGCAACAAGAGGTCCGTAGGTGAGTCTATGTCGCAGGACAAGAATACACTTGCTCCAAAGGCCAATTAAGCTACTCTAGTACTTAGATTTCAATCAATCAATCTGGGTATTATAATCGCTGCAAAGGGGGGGAGTGTAAACCTGATTGGACAAAGAGCCAGGTCTTGAGAGTCTTCTTGATGGTGTTCAAGGAGGGAGTGAGTCTAATGTCTGCCGGGAGCTTGTTCCAGGTCTTGGCCTCAATGTGGGAGAGGCCTGCACTGGCTCTGTGGATGCGCAAGGTTTCAGCCAGTGCAAGTTTGGAAGTTCTGAGGTTCCTTTTGGGTACGCGAAAGTTGATTCTGTTGTTGAGGAATCACTTATCCTACCAGGGCTGCAGCTGGGCCTTCTCCGTCCCTATTCTAATGAAACAAAAAATGTTGTCTACCGCGAGATTTTAAAATAAATTGCCCATGCCAAATACACACATTACACACATTCTATTTCATACCTGGACAACGTCGGGACGGGCTGCTAGTGAGGTATATTTACATTTATTAATGGATTTTCATAGACTAGAGCCCCGGGGGCTTCAGAGCGCTACCGTTAAATACATATGCCACAACTGAAAACATTAGAAACATATAAAGACCATTACATGAATGAGAATTACTAAAATAATGCGTGTTTTTAGAAAAAAAAGCAGAACTGAGTCAAAGAGAGAGAGTGAGAGATGACGTGCCTTGGAAGAGTCTAGGAGATCATGTAAAACAGGTACATGAATGAATTAAATGGCAACATGTGGAGAAGATGTACATCAAAAGAGGTATTAATTGGCAGTATGTGAAGGTGCATAACTAGAGTTATAGCTTAAGGCAGCTTGTAGTTATTAACTGAAAATGGCTGTATAATTTCAGCTTTTTTTAAAAAAGATTCTGTGACATGTCTTGGTAAAGTTCAAGGGACTGTTGTGTACAAGGTCAAGAACCACAGGAGGATTGAGATAGTGTCTTTAAATATGGTCTTTTGTCATATCTATCTTTGATTCCTGTACTGTATTGCCCTGCAAAAATGGAAGAAATTACCTTAAAGTCCTCAGTCTTAGGAGCGTGAGAATACCTGATTTTAAAACTGCCTCTGTTAAAAACTCTGACCGGTCTGTGCAGCAGCTAAACTGTGTGTTTTGGAGAAAAGTGGGGAAGTTCATGCAGAGGAATGCAAAGGGAATAGATGTTCATCGAATAATTGGCTAAGTATGTGGTTTGTCCAGTTTAGAGGGATGCGGGAGGAGGCAGTTGGGTGGAGGACAAAGAGAGGATATATGGCTCCCCAGTACGTGACGTGTGGTGGTGTTGTTATCACAGTGTGCAGGGAGCCTAACTGGGCCACAGAGCATTCTTACCATTGCACTTGTCAAGTGACAAAATAAGGAGAAAATATTTCAGTTTTTTCTAGGAGTAGATGCGTGTGAAGACGTGAAGGAGGCTTCTGAGTTCACTGAATAATATTGGTTCTATGTTTTTCGGATTTTGAAGCAATGCTTGGGTTAAGGCAGTAGGTGCAGAAGAGGTTATGGTGTGAGTGGTTTGTGTTTCAAGGTGAAGGGAGGTTGAGATCTTGTAATGTAAAAGGGAGAACATTACAGGCTAGACCAGCTCTGCTAGGGACGGATACTATACCTGGAGCTCGTAAACTATGAGAAATTAGTGAGAAATGAAACCATATAAAGCTTCCAGGTTTTTAGTGAAGTCCCCAGTGCATTGTTGGAGAGGAGGGTTTTCTGTGCTTTAGGCTGTGGCTATCAGGAGCAAAAAGAAGCTGCAGGTGAGGTGGAAAAAGGGAGCAAATAACTATGTGACCTAAAACATTTGCTGTGATGTTGGAGATTTGTACTTAATACATTTAAACATCCTTCTTCACAAATGATGAGATCATGCAGAAGAACATGTTACAATAACACCGACGTCCCTGGATTGTTACCATATTTTCAAATGATCTAGGTACACAATCCTTATCTTTGTTTACTGTAAACATCTGAAAGATATTCTTTGGCTTCCCAGTGACACGACCTCTCTAAGGATGGCAACCCTATGATCCAGTGGAGAACTCTGTGGCACATCCTTCCTTTTACTTGTTCTATTGCTCATAATCAACATGTTTTAAACCTCAAGGCAGAAACTAAAAACTCTTCAGTGATGCTTACAAGGCCTCCAAGGGCCTTGGGCATAGCTATTTCCACAGAACCCCTCTCCACGCGAGTGGGCCTCTCCTCACTCCACCTTGGTTACCGTCAGGCATATGCAAGGTAACACAGCTCAGTACCTTACAGAACTTACATAACTCAAATAGGAGCTCAAGAGAAGGCGAGCTATCAAGGCCATGTACTACTGTGGTTACAAATGTTCCTGGCTTTGGGAGGGGAATGTTGCCTGTGCAGTTGGAAACTTTTTAAAAACTAGTATTTGGTCATGCAAACTTTGTAGAAACAGTATTCATTTGAAACGTCAAGGTAGGTAACCCTTTTTTACCCTGGTTATATTGAAGAATGTATTTTGGTGTTTAATAGACTATGGCCCAAGTAAACGTCTTGCTACTACTACGAAAAACTTTCCTGAGCTACTCTGCATTCAACATTAAACATTTACTCCTACCCCCGCCTCACTCAACCCCAGAACTGCAGGCTCTTTGAACTCTACAACACCTGAACTCATCTGCACCCTTCTACTTCAAAATCTCATGACCTCCTGTTCTAGTGGTCGATGGGACGCAGGTTTCAAAGGAGCATTTAAATTGTCAATGTCACCAGCAACTATGATGACCGTCAGGTCCCGAGGTGGATCACTTGTAAAGATGTGGAGCAGGGCTGGACTGGGAAAAGCACCCAGCCCTGGCATATTACTGCTGGACAGGCCCTGAGGGGGGAGGGGGGATGCTAGCAAGAAGCACCGCTCCCGCTTGTGTTACAGGGGGCAGATATTGCAGAACTGCTGCAAAACTGACCCCTACTGGTACAAAATCGGCCCCCACCCTTCCTGCCCACCGGGAAAATGCCCGGTGACCGCTACAGCCAGTCCGGCCCTGCTGTGGAGACATAGCAGAAAGACAAGAGCATGACAGAAATTATGAGTAATGGGCAGACAGATTCCACGATGAAGGCAACTTCACACCTAAGAAGGTAAGAAGGTTGTTTTTTTACACAAGAGCAAGAGAAAGCTGTTGCAGCGCTCTCCACCTCGCAGCCTCAACCAGAGATCTCCACCCAACATTCTCTCGTCTCGACGCATGTGGCAATCCTTCATTCTAGAAAGCAGGATGCCACACAGACCCCAAAGCTGTGTCAGACTCCTAGACCCCCCCCCCACATATCGACTAGAAGCATGGATGATCTCCCCTGTGGCACGGCATTGAAAGTTGTGCATGGCAGGTTAGAGATGCCAGTCAGCTGACAGACATGTGACTGATGCTAACAGGTCCTGGATGTGAAAACACTAAACTGACTCGGGGCGTGGCTTGGCGCTGATGGAGATGGCGGCCTAAGAGAGGTGCTCCACCAGAGCCAGGACAAAAACCCCTAATATCCGAACCTGACGAGGCTATAGTGACTAACGAGACTCCAGAACTCCCACTGCACCGAACGGTGGGTCATTTGTGCGCAGTGTCTTCACCTGCCCTCCTTTCTCCTGTGGGGCACTACGGGACGGTGCCCGGTCAAGGCCTGGTGGAGGTGGACGGTGATCAAGTACGCGCCTCGCCCTAATGTAAACCCCTTGCCACGGGAGGCTTGTGAACGGGCTGATCGATGAAGGGGCCTTGACGAGTCTGCCCCCCCCCAGTGGACATTCATCATATACTTACATCTTGGGGTGGGGCTGCGGCGAGCGCTGGTGGCCCCAGAAGGGAGTGAGACGTGCCCGGCTCCAGCCATTGACTGCCGCCTCTTCTTCCCGCCTGGCCCCGGCTCCGAAAAATGGACACGGCGCCTTACAGATACCGCTGACACTGAAAGGGGGTAAGTATTTGCCTTTCCCACCCCCCTTACAACCTACTTCTGACCCCGTCCGGCAGAGCAGCCCAACTACCGACTACGGGGCTGACTTCCAGCGCGATGCCAGAGACCGGGTAGCCATCTTGTACAGCGCACCTTTGATGGAATAAACTCACGGCGGCTGCCCTCCATCCAAACAAATAGCGCCGGCCAAATACCCGCAATTTTGACATCCCACCCGACTGAAGAACACTCCCCTCCTGGGGACTAATTCTATTCTTTGGAGCCGCAAATGAGAAGACAGCGAGCCGGTGGCACTCATGGTATCTCTCCCCAGAACTGTGCGGTGGGAGGCGGCGGGCCCTCCTTTTCTACGCATGCAGTGTGGCTTACACCGGGGCCCTTGTGAACTTGCTGCCACTGGACCCTGAAGTGGAGACCTTCGCCCCTTCTACCGGAGGGCATATTCCTCTACCCAGCGAAAGCTAGTGCCAATCCAGTACTGCTCCGCTTCGCCTTGAGACAGAGCCCCGAGCGTTGAAGTAGGGGTGGCTCCTTCGGCGGCCTGACACCCGGTGCCCGGTAGGCACACACCATGACTGGGTATTGGTGGTCTCCATAAATATACAGTAGCGGACGGACAGGGGAAGCCCCAGAAGCTGTGCTCACACCAGCTGCTATTCAGGGGTGATGAGAGTGCGGCATCCACCCTAAATGTGCAACAGCCAGCTCCACGAGGTGGGTCATAAATATCCCAGTGGAACGACTCCCCTGATAAAGTGGGCCTGGTGGACACTAGAGTAATTCGGCCACCTTCAACGGCTGCTATATAGTCGTAATCGCAAAACAGCGGCCTTCACACCACATCATATGCGGTGCATCCACCACTGGTCCACCCCACATGCCAAGCCAGTGTTGCTCCGGTGCAAAATCTGCCAGTCATCAAGTGATCAATCTACTCCCTATACGCGACCGCTTGACCTAACAGCATGATGAAGACTAAGGGAGGTCCACCTGTGCAAAGTAACATACTGGATAAATACACAGTTCCCAAGCAGCTCACACAGGAAGATGAGGCCGCAAGTGGAACTACAAATGACTCTGAACCATCATTAAGCTCCATAATGACAGCAATTCAAGTACTGGGAACGACTCTGGAAACGAAGATTGACAAAGTCTCCATCGAAATGAACCTGCACAGGGCGAACATGAATAAAACGGCAGAACGCATAACACAGACGGAAGTCAATGTCGCAGAACTCCAGAACAAAACCCAGAAACTGGAAGAAAGAGTCCAATAGTTGGTTCACCAACAGCGTCAAATAGCTCTAAAAATGGAAGACCTGGAAGGGTGAGCCCACCGCAACACGTCTATGTGGTTGGGGTTCTGGAATAGGCGGTTGGACTGAGTATGGACCTTTTCTTAGAAGACCTAGTTCTAAACCATCTCAAACCTAAACGTTTCTCTTTCTTCTTCACTGTGGAGCAGTCACATAGGGCCCCAATTCCCCCGCCAAAACCGGGGGCAGCCCTTACGACAATCATAGCCAAAATCCATAACTACAGAGATCGGAATGCAATACTATAGGCGGCCCGCCCACATGGGGACCCTAAGTATGAAAACGCAACTATCTTGTTCTTCCCGGACTTTACCCTCATGATCCAACAAGAACGCCGCTCCTTTGATGGAGTGAAATGAGCTCTCAGAGACAGGGGCATCAAATACATGATGTTTTTTCCAGCAAAACTCAAAATTATGGTAAACGGCAAATCAAGGTTCTTCACGACCCCATCGGATGTGCAAACATGGCTAGATGAAGGAGATGCATGTAGGACGAGGCCGACGAATGCTGGTGGCTGGATGGCTTCTCGGGAGAGTCCGTCAAGCTCCAACGACGGCAGAGCAGATTCAGACAAGAGAAGCCTGCAATCCTGGAGATTAAGCATGGGCGAATTTTGCGAATTCGCGATTCGCGAATTCGCGGATTTACGAATTCGCGATCTGCAAAATTCGCGGATTTTTATATTTTTGCGTGTTTGCGGGGCGCTTTGCGTGTTCGCGGGGCGTTTTGACATGTTCGCGGGGCGCTTTGCGTATTCGTGGGGTTTTTTTTGGGCGAGACCGTGATGCGCCCTCTGGTTCATCACTGCCACCCTCTCGTTTTTTATGCCCTTCTGCCCTCTGTACCACTCGTTTTTGTGCCTTTCTGCCCTCTGCCCACTCGTGTTTGTGCCCTTTTGCCCTCTGCCCCACTCGTTTTTGTGCTCTTCTGCCCTCTGCCCAATTCGTTTTTGTGGTCTTCTGCCCTCTGCCCCACTCGTTTCTGCCCTCTGTCCCACTCGTTTTTGTGCTCTTCTGCCCTCTGCCCAACTCGTTTTTGTGGTCTTCTGCCCTCTGCCCCACTCGTTTCTGCCCTCTGTCCTACTCGTTTTTGTGGTCTTCTGCCCTCTGCCCCACTCGTTTCTGCCCTCTGTCCCACTCGTTTTTGTGCTCTTCTGCCCTCTGCCCAACTCGTTTTTGTGATCTTCTGCCCTCTGCCCCACTCGTTTCTGCCCTCTGTACCACTTGTTTTTGTGCTCTTCTGCCCTCTGCCCAACTCGTTTTTGTGGTCTTCTGCCCTCTGCCCCACTCGTGTTTGTGCCCTCTGTCCCACTCGTTTTTGTGCTCTTCTGCCCTCTGCCCAACTCGTTTTTGTGGTATTCTGCCCTCTGCCCCACTCGTTTCTGCCCTCTGTCTCACTCGTTTTTTTGTGCTCTTCTGCCCTCTGCCCAACTCGTTTTTGTGGTCTTCTGCCCTCTGCCCCACTCGTTTCTGTGCCCTTCTGCCCTCTGCCCCACTCGTTTTTTGTCCCCTTCTGCCCTCTGTCCCACTTTGAGCCCTTCTGCCCTCAGCCCCACTTACAATGGCGCCAGCAAGCTGCCAGCGCCATTCTAAAATAGCTACAAAGTCAGCTTCAACAGGAAGCACTAATAGATAAAGTAAAGCAGGTGCTCGAGTTGAAGGTCAAATTAAGTTACACAATCATTAATCACCCCGAGTTTGGGGTGATTAATGATTGTGTTTCTGAATTTGAGCTTCAACTCGGGCACCTGCTTTACTTTATCTATTAGTGCTTCCTGTTGAAGCTGACTTTTGTAACTATTCTAGAATGGCTCTGGCAGCTTGCTGGCAGCTTTCCGGCGCCATTCTAAAATAGTTACAAAAGTCAGCTTCAACTTTTGACCCAATCCGTTCCGCTCGCAGATTTTGCGGGGAATTCTCGAATCTCGCGGATTGCGAATTTGCCGAAAATCCGCAAAATCCGCGAGCGGAATGGATTTTCCGCCCATACTTAATCTAGATCCATGAGTCCAGCTCTATCTGGAACTGACGGAGAATGATCTCCTCTTGACTAGAGACAATCACTGAGATTCTTTGTGTCAGTCTGTAATGTACACTATTTGCTCTTAATAAGGGGTTGTAGACACTAAGGATGCAGGACACTGCGATACTAATGATACGCGACAAAACCTCCTCCCTATTTGGGGCTGGAGTTGGGCTCTGCGGAGCTTAAAGTGGAGCCACTCCACTTCCCTGTAGTAGTTTTCAGTTATTTGGGGCAACAGGCGCTCTGCTAGTTGGGGATGTGGGTAGTTTTGAGCCTACACAGCAGGGTAGCAGGGAGGGAAGGGATGTTCTTGGGGGGTTTTCTTTTACTGTTTGCCCCCCTTTTCCTATTAATGAGGAACCGGGAACGGGATAGGGCTGGGGGTGGTGGGTTGAAACTGTACAATTGTTTTATGTTGTTAGAATTACATTAATGGTAAATCCTGATCTTCATACAGAGGAACTCATATCTTATCTTTGGCACAATGGGTACGCAATGGGACAAAAGTGTTAAAATCCTGAGCTGGAACGTTAATGGACGTAGAGATAAAATCAAACATAGTGTGTCCTACAATTCATTAAACGCCATGCCTCTGATGTTGTGCTGCTTCAAGAAACACACCTGTCGGGCACCTCCTGCAAGGAGCTCAATAGATGAGGTTATAAACTACTACTCCATGCGGGCTTCACAACAAGCTCGCGGGGAGTAGTCATTCTGGACTGATGACAGAGGTAGATATATGGGGGTCACAGGCTCCTGGGAGGGCTACACGCTCACACTACTGTCAGTTTACGTACCACCTGGGCTACAGAAAACCGCATTCAAAGATTTAGGCGCTCTTCTACTCTCTCTGCCGGAAGGTCTTCTGGTGGTTGGGGGGGACTTTAACTCAGTTACCTCGGGTACACTAGATAGACACCCACCGCGTGTGCTAGGGTCTTCCCACAAGTGGCTGCCCAATTTTCTAGAAGAGCTGGGGCTTGTTGATGGATGGAGAACATACCACCCAGAGAACTTCCACTATACCTTCCACTCCGGGGACCATCATAGCCTTTCCCGCATTGTTTATGTCCTGATCCCGGTGTCACAGACTGCATACATCCGCGAGGTTAAACACCTAGCTTGGGGAATCTCGGATCACTCCCTGGTTTAGTTCCAGACAGTACTCGGCCAGGCAAGGATGGGGTGTGTCGCCCCCACTAACTCGTGGCATCTCTGAGACCCTAGAATCCGGAAAGTATTATCAATAGCTATTCACTCATACTTCCAAGAAAATGAAGGAACAGTAGGTTCTTCCCAAACCCTATGGGAAGCGTTCAAATCCGTGATTCAGGGTCATGCGCTGTCACACATTGCTGGCGCGAAAAAAGAGAGGCAGAAAGCGATTGTGGAATTGGAGGTAGAAATTGGCAGGCTAGAGGACAATTTAGAAGATGAGGTTACACTGGCAAAACTCCACACCCTACATCTCAAATAGGATGAATATAAAGCTCTAGTAACAGACAGGGCCAAATGCATCGGGAGGGAAAAGCTGGGAAGAGTGTACGAACCGGGAGACAAGGCAGGGAAACTAATTGCCTGGCTTGACAAGAAGGAGTGGGCGAGTTGATTGGTGCCCGAACTCACAGGTGCTGACAATGAGTCAATTATGGACCCTCAACTATTGTTAATCACTTTGTCACCCATTATAAGACAGTTTATACAACCAGCTCATCCCACACGGAGGAGGACGCACAGGGCCTACTGCGAGACATTGCACTCCTAACCCTGTCTGTGGAAGACCGTCACTTCCTAGACAGTGCCTTAACGAATGCTGAAATTGCGCAGACCATTAGAGCTCTGCACTCCGGTAAAAGCCCTGGGCCCAAATGGCCTACCCATCAAGCTCTACAAACTTAAGCCTGACAAATTAGCCCTGTATCTAAAAGCCTTGTTCGAAGAAAGCAAAGAGTTGGGAGCACTACCACAGGATCAGAGGATAGCCATACTAGTCACTATTCACAAAGAAGGCCTAAGACAGACTGTGGTTCGTATAGACCGATCTCCCTTTAAACACTAAACCCAAAATCCTGGCCAAAGTCCTGGCAAACCGCCTGGTCAAGGTGATTGGGGGGTTAGTCCATCCTGATCAGTCAGGTTTTATGCTGCACTGTAACACCGCGCTGAACTTGAGTAGCCAATATGCGTGAAGATGCCCTAGTGATGTCATTGGACGCAACCATGGCGTTTGACACCATTGAATGGCCCTACTTATTTACAGTACTTGCAAAGTTGGGCTTTAGCTCCAAATTTATCCAATGGGTGCGGGTGTTATATACGGAAAACCATGCACAGGTTGTGATTAACAACAAGAAATTAGTCCCATTCATTCTGAGTCGGGGTACTCGACAGGGATGCCCCCTCTCTCCTCTCCGTTTCCCCCTTGCCCTCAAACAACTGGCAGCATGGATTCGTCAGGACCAAGAGATATGAGGCTTGTGTTGGTCCTCCAAGTGGGAAGACCGCATCTCTCTTTATGCCAATAACGCCCTTTTAAATCTGGCGTCCCCGAGGAAGTCATTAATATGTGTCTTAGGAATCATGGCAATATCTGGTAAATATTCTGGATTCTCCATTAACTGGAAAAAATCCCTCATATACGTCCTCAGGGGAGACCCTCCCATCGCGCCAGCTAATTGCCCGATTCCAATTAACACTGTGGGCTTCAAGTATCTGGGTATTTATATTACATTAGATCCCAAACTTCGCTTTACTCCCACCGCTGGAGAGACTTAAGCGCTACATAGCTAACTGGAAAACCCTCCCGCTATCATTGTTGGGCAAAGCGGCCCTCTTCAAGATGATGCTGCTGCCCCGCTCCCTTTATGCTTTGCAGAACACCATGGACCTGGTCCCAGCTGAGTATTTTAGAGAGGTCAAGAGCCTACGGAGAGACCTGTTGTGGGACGGGAAACCCTGTATCGCTTTGACCAAACTAACACCTAACTAGTATGATGGGGGATCAGCCTCCCGGATATAAAAAAATACTACTGGGCAGCACACCTCGCAGCCATTAATCAGGGCATCTATGGTCGACTTGATGACCCCGGCTATGCCATGGATAGATGGACTCTACTGGGTGGAAGCTATAATCGGGCAATATATTCCAAACCCAAGCGATACCCCCTAACCTGTCCAACTGATCAATCGGTCCACATCTGGCACGCAGTTAACAATAGTCAGGGCTTGGAGCAAAAACTCACTCTGGCAACCGCCCTCTGGGACTCTGAGCAACTAGACAGCATATGGAAATCGTAAGGATTTGATAAGTGGGATCTTATCGGAATCTCACTGATTAAAGACCTGTGGGAGAAGGGCGAAGTGAAATCCTTTACCTCTCTGCAGCAACAATATGAGTTGGCTAACTCAGAACGTTTAAGTTACACATAAATTTGTCATGCACTAAAATCCCACTTCCCTGATGGCTCCTCCCCTCCGGCATCTTCTCCATTAGAAGATAGGTTGATGGACGGGCACCTACCCAAAAAAGCTGTATCACTAACATATAAAAAACTAATAAACAATATGACAGACCCACTTGGGCCACTACGTGAGACAAGAGGAGAGATGGCCGCGAATTAGACGATGAAGATTGGCAGGAGGCAGTGTCCTCACCAAGAGTAGTGGCAATATCGGCTAGACTCAGGCTAGTCCAACTTAAAATTCTTCACATAGTCTCCATCACAGAGCCTACTCTGTATGGGTAGATCCGACACAGGAAACGGTAGGAGGGGGTGCGAGCAGGAAGGGTCATTTCTGCACATGCTATGGGATGTGAATACATACAAACATACTGGCGCAGGATCCATCATGTACTGGGCGAGGTGCTCTCAGTTATCATACGCCCGGATGCACGACAATACCTCTTAAATATTTGGGAGCCAACTGATTTAAATACTCATCACACGCAATGGCCCACACTAGGACTTATGTTGGCAAAGCGGAATATAGCACAGAAGTGGGGAGCGGCACAGGCACCTAAAGTAGAAGCCTGGAAAGAGGACCTGGACTGGTGTATGCACAGAGAAACGAAAGTCTTCACAGCCCGTGGCTGCCCCAAAAAGTGGTCCAAGATATGGGACCCCTGGAACGCTTACAGGGGGCATATCTGAACTCCTCAGCTTGCAATTGATCCTGATGATCCCCCAACCCCATAATTTGTACCCATTACGCTCCAACACTAACTGTTATTCATTACTGCCATTGCTGACTGTATTGTACCAGATTTTTCTGTAATGTCTGCTATATATTAATAAAAAGATTTATAAAAAAAACACCAAACTGACGGATTCTACTTAAAAACCTATCATTCACACAATGACTTTCTTGCTTTAAATGCCGTGATGTGGTAAAGACTTAGTAGTTTGATTAATCTAACTGGCAACACACTTAAGCTTCCACTACAAGGTCGAAGAAATTCTCAATTAGTCTGGCAGGGTCATACTGGGAAAGAACATAGGCTCAGGCACCAAATTAAAAGTGGCCCCAATACCGAATCAAATAGCTAAAAAGCTGGCCCAGATTTGCAAATCATAGTACTTGTAAAGAAAATCTGTAAAGATGTTTGGCAAGGTGTGGCAGATTGCATGCATATGTGATTGCTGCAGGAAATGTTTGTGGTAATACCACCGAAATCAACAAGAAAGCCAGCCCACTAGACCAGTGACTCTTGAACATTTGACATCTGTGGAGCTCCCCTTAATCATTACTGGAATTGGGGGAGCCCACTGAATCAATGTTGGAATCCAAGAATTACCCCCCCGCCCCCCCCGCCTTTGAGTCATTACTGGAAGCCAGGAACTCCAGCCCAAGCTTTTACAAGCGCAAAATAATACACAACAAATACAGAGGTATTTATCAAAAAATACATAAATAGTGAAACATTTTATTTGATCCACTGCTCCCACAAATCAATCTGAGGATGCCAATTAAATTTTTAGCCTACAATTTCAAAACCCTTCACATTTAAAATTTCCAGTTGTACATGTTAATAAATATTCTAAGCAGTCTTTTGCCCACCCAGTAGGCTTTGCAGATCACCAGTGGTCATCGGACCACAATTTAAGAACCACTGCACCAGACAATAAAATAGGCCCACAAGCAGCCAAAAATGCAACCACTGACACTGATCTGTTAGACCAGCCTTTTGGCTCATTCTAAAACTGTAGTCCGGTAAAGATTTAATTGTGTAGTACAACTCCTATGGGCTTGTTGCATTCCTACAGCTCTCTCTTCAGGACATTTTACAAAGTAAAACTTCCAAAGATTTTTAGTTGCAGGAACGGTAAGAGCATGAACGTGTAACATTATCTCTGGATTCAAGTGCTGTAATTCCAATTCCCACAGAAATTGTTCATTTATTTGGAGCTGCAATGGGGTAAGTTTATAAAAAATACCACAGTTTTTCTGATTCTCAAAATTACTGATACCCAGGGATTGGGACAACTGAATCTTTATTCACACCCTGTTTGTAACGAGGGACATTATGTCATGCATAGGAGAGATCTTCTGATACAGCTGAGTGTTGTCTGAAAGGACCTTACAGACTTTGAGCAGCCTTTCACCACAAAGGGTAGAAACAAATGTGTTTATTACGGGTGATGGGATTCTATGTTTGCCTTGAAACAATCTGAGTTGGATAGTTAAAAAAAAAACACTAGTGAGTGGGGGAAAGAACACAAGTGGGAGAAGTAACACAGAAGAAGGAATCACAGATGGAGGAGAAACAACAGGATTTCGGGGGAAGCTACAGGAGGTGTGGGGGAGCAACATGGAGTGGAGAAGTAACATGGAGGGCAGACTGAAGCAACACGAAAGGCAAGTGGAAGCAACACAGCTGTGCGTAAGAGCATAAAGGGTGCGGGTGGGAAAAGTAACACAGAAGGTACTGGTGGGGAAATTAACATGTACTGTATGGATGGGAAAAGCACAATGAAAGGTGTGTGGAGGGAAGCAAACAGAGACAGAGTACTGTGGAAGGTGTTGAAGCAAACAAACAAAAAAGAACAACACTTGGAGTTAAAGTGCACAAGAGAGAAACCTGAAAAGTTGTGAAAATTTAATTTGTACAATGTTAGGAAAAGAAATGTGTTAGGAGAAGTGAAAGCACAAAAAATGGGATGAAACACATGCACTGGCATGGAGCACTTTTAGAAAATCAAAAAAAGAACTTGCTGAAAAGCAGACACTTGTGAAAGGATAGAAGGAGATAGACGGCAAACAGGGTATGCTCCACGGGAGGGGCAAAGACTAAATGGACAGGCTAAAACAAAGAAAACCATTGAATAGGAAGCAAGAAAATAAAACAAAAGGCCAATGGAAAGCAATATGTGAAGTTCCTTTCTGTCAGGCAGCCTTGAACCAATACATTTCACTTTATGACAATCACAGACAGATGACCTCCAATCATAGTTCTATTCCACCGCTTTGCCTACCTCAATATTACATCGACTGAAAATTTCGTACAATAACTTCTTTTTTCACACCCTATTTTATTTTATGTATTTGTTGTGTTTATGTACTTATTCTTGTAATATGCCAATGCATGTAAAAAGTAGATCAAATCATATTTATGGTTAAAATAGAACGAAAAACGATCAAAAATATTTATATGAAAAAGAATATATAAAATAAAAATAAAAACAAAGTTTTTTGAATTTTAATACATGGTCATGAATTGTTTATGAATCACAGAAAGTCGCTTTGATACTGTTGGATACCTAAGAACGAAAGGGCAGTTGATAATTGTCTGTTTGCTAGAGAGAGTTCTTTTTTTCACTATCTCCAATCATAGTGAGCCACAATTTGCAACCTATTTTATTAATATTCCTGACATAGGGATTATTTTTAAGAACTGACCTAGGTGTCAGGATATAGGCAGGTGGCGCCTGCCTGGTCTTTGGGTTATGGAACTGCAACTCCCAGAAGGCTGCGTAGGAGAAAGGGAGGAGTTGCATATAAATTACGCCCCGGCACACCGGCCGGTGTGTGTAATTCTTCTATCTGATTGTGGCAGCCCGCTCGGTGGGTCCTCGTTAAGTTTCCCTGGTTCCCAGCACCTAGATATTGTGTTCCATTGTCCTGGATTGGTGAATCTTTGTTTCCGGAGTCTGGTGGTAGACGCTCATTTTCTATGTCGTTGTTTCCCGGGTCGACCTTGACTGCAAGGAGCTGCTCTGAGGAGGTGCCGTGGATCCCTAGGCTTCCGCATCGCAGCACCGTGGAAAGGCTTCACTTTTGTTTTTTTTACCTTCTGCTTTACTGCAAAATCTGGAGAAGATCAAGAAGGCGGGGAGGAGATCCCAGTCATTTGATGAGCACCGAGCCGTGATAAGACGTATTGTCACTACAGGGTCTCCACTCTGATCTGCAGTTACCTCTTCCAACTATTGAAGAGACTCTACTTCGATCAGGTTGGGGTAAAGATTGTTCACAATTTAAAGGATTATGCTGTTGGCAACTTGCTTCCTTAGTTAGTGACTTTGGGGTAGTGGATTTGGATTTACCCTCCATATTTACTGTCTTTTCATTGGTGTTCCGTGATGACTTTTCATGTGGTTTATTAACCCTCGGATGTCCAGCGGACAAATTAACTTAGCTGCTACTGTGATTTTTGTATTATTTAAGACGGACAATGGAATAATTGCTCTGAGCTTCTTATTTTTGTTTTCTTGGATAAGTTCCTATTTTTGATTTCCTGGCAATTTTTTCATATGGTATGTTTGAATGTGTTTTCCCATAGGAGGTGTAATGCATAGGGCAGTAGGCAGAAAGAACGTTTATAATATGTCTTTTTCTATCCTAGGAGTATGCTCATAGGAGTGAGAGTACCCAGTACTAACATAAGTTGTGTGACATAAAACAACTGTATGATTCAGGTATGGATCAGTGGTAGCGAGATCATATGTGTAGGTTATCGTGAACTGTGTTTTCATGGTCTTCTTTCTCTCCTACAGGACTCCCATTCCCAGCTGCTCCTTCCCTATTCCCTTCACTCGCTTGATCACCCTAATACTCTGTGTGTATTTTCTGAGTTTGGGATGTCAAGAGGTGGATATCTTGCTTCATCACCCAGATTCCGAGGAGTGCTTCAGGTGGTTCCAGAAACCTTGACAAAATAATGCACCCAAGTATTAATACTCCTCCCGATCCGGGTGATCTAGCGTGATGGCTTCATTAGAAGACGTGCTTCACGCACTAGTGTTGGTACAACAAGAATTGGTTACGTCCGGAGCCGAAATGGCAGACCTTAGAGAAAAGGTCTAAAAGCTGAGCCGAAATCCGTTAAATGCATTGGCCTCAACATCACAGATTCCAGTATATGTGCATCCTCCCATACCATTAGCTAATCCCAAGCGTTGTTCAGGTGATCCTCAAAAATTACAATCTTTTTGACACAGGTCCTGTTGCATTTCTCATGCAAACCTGCTTCCTTTCCCACTAATCACTCGCGAGCAGCCTTTGCTATCTCTTATCTGCTTGGGCCTGCCACTAATTGGGCAGTGCCTTCAGTTAAAAATAACGCTAAAAGAGAGTAGGTACAAGATAAGTGGGAGACTTTGAGAAATACCCTGAGTACTCGTGACATGAGGACTTTTTGGAAGGTGGTAAATGCAGGTAGTACTGAAGCCAAACCAGCTATATAACTAAATTTAGGTGCAGATGTGTACAAAGAACATCTTGAGTCCCTCTATCTGAGGGCAGGGGATAGTACTGAGATAATAAGCCCTTTTCCACACAGGTTAATAGTCCTGAGGCTGACATGAAAACCCACAAGGAGGGAAAAGATACCCCAGGGATAACAATCAAAGAGATACGTGCAGCACTGTGTAAAACAGCCCCAGCAAAAGCCCCAGGTCTTGATAAGATCCCTGAGGATATGCACGTAGCAAACCCACCATCTGGGCACCTTATTTTTGGATTCTACTTAATGCTATTCGGTTAGGTATGGCAATACCTACCACTTGGGCAGGTGTGGAAATCATACCGGTCTACAAAAAGGGTTCACCGCTGCTTCCCACAAACTACAGACCGATCAGCCTTATTGACATTAGCCAAAAAATATTTGCCCGAGTGCTGTTGGGCCGCCTGCAGAGCTGGATGGAGGAGCAAAATATTCTTAGTCCGTCCACATTAGACCAGATTTTTAGGCTCCAATTATTAAACTGGAAGACCATGTGTATTGGGGGTGGTAGTTTATACTTGATATTTGTGGACCTAAAATCTGCATTTGATTTGGTCCAGAGGGATAAAATGTGGACAACCCTATTGGAATTGGGTGTCCCAGTGTATTTGTGCTAACTCTTGATGAGATTACACATAGGAAATTTTACCCAAATTAGGTTTGGTAAACTTGGGGAACTTACTCCATCCATCCCTGTAGATAGAGGTGTCCGTCAGGGATGTCTCCTTGCTCCGACTTATTTCTGTTTATTCATAAACAGGCTAGTTGAAGTTTTAAATACTGAGAAGGACATTGATGCACCCAAGTTGGCGAACCGTAAAATTTCAGCCATGATGTTTGCTGACGATACCCTGTTATTGTCAAAAAAAAACATTGGAATACAAAGGGTTCTCAATAAGTTTGATGCCTTCTGTAAGGAAAGGGGGCTTGAGATTAACTTACAAAAAACAAAATGTAAGGTGTTTAACTCAGACAATAGTACACAACAAAATCCGTGTTTGGGAAGGCAGACCCCTGGAGAGGGTGCCTGTATTCGATTATCTTGGCATCACGATTACAGAAAAAATGAATTGCTGAATGCAAATTAAAAAAGCCAGTCTAAAGATAGCTCAGACAACGGGGGGCTTGACAAAGGTATTTTGGGACTCTACTCATAAATCAGTGGGCCCAGTAACAGAAATTTACAAGGAGCAAGTGAGAGGTGCTGCACTATATGGGGCTGAAATCTGGGGACACTGTCATTTGGATTGTTTAACAAAAGCAGAGAATACCTTGGTTAGACAATTATTTGGCCTCCGGCATAGCTCCCCTCTCATACCAATCCGATTCGACCTAGGGGTCAGATCAATTGTGGAAGAAGTTGCCCTTTGGCCTCTTCTATTTTGGCAACGTCTGTGGGTTACTTCACAATTACAGGGATGAATTGCAACAGGTGCTGAGTATGTCAGAGGTGGGGAAACAACCATGGTTAGCCTTTATTCGGGATTCTCATTTGACTATGGGACTGGGCATAATGTGGGACAGCCCGGAAATAACCTGTCCAATGGTTTCGAGGAAGGACCTGAAGGAGCTGTACTGGGAAAACAAACTAGTCCGCCTCTACTCTTCGATGGGCAGACTCACCATAGCGTTACTGGAAATAAAAGACCAGTACAGATTAGAGTCTGTACTGACGGTATTAAACCGGCTGCTGCAAGGAAACTATATTTGCAGTTCAGGCATGGGGTATTGCCTTTGCGAGCATTTACGAATAAACGGACAGAATCACAAATGTTGGGATGTCCGGCCTGTAAAAATGCAGGTGAGTCAAAACAGCATGTTTTTTTCTTTTGCCCAGGGTATAAGAAGGTGAGAAAACGGTGGCTGATACAGTTATGCAGAAATTTGGGAACCAGGCATTGTTCAGAGGCTTTCAGGATACTGAAATATGATGCACGCCTCCCTGTAGCATTTCAGTAGCGGGTTTTTTATTTTCCATGTGGTGTACTCGTAGAGTACTGGTGAAGTTGATCCACAAAGATTCTGGTTGACTTTCTGCGGAGAAATATTCTTTTCGTAAATGGACTATGGCTGCCATTTTTATTTTTGTACATAATAGTTATGAATTTAAGAGCCTATTTTAACCGTTTCTTGATGTAATTCTCTGTTTAATGTATGTGCAAAAAACACAGGGGACTGCTAACAAGTAGATCTGTGGTCCTAGGTGTTTGGGTGTATGTTTACGCTCACTGTTTTTAAATTGACAGACAGAAGCACTTTACAACAAGATATAGAAAATAACTGTTCAGCGGGCTAGAGTCTAGGTCTATTACGCCCAGTAGTATAAATTTGTATTGCACATGCACTTTAACGTAGGCAGCAGGATAGGCTTGCTTTCAATGTTGATTGTCTGTATATTACATTCATATGTCATATACGTTTTGTTATATGCAGAATGGACTTGCTTTCATGTAATTATGAAATTCAGTGAAATGTATGATAGTGTGTTTATACTTTTATGGCCATATTGGCTGAAATAAAGTTTCATTGATGATGAAAATAACGATCTTGTCCTTTCGAATTGGAATGCCTTTCAAAGAGAATTTGAAAGGGTGTTTGACCGAAGAGCCACTACTTTTAGTACAGGTAAAGAACTGTTGAACTTACGTCAGGGGAAACAGGACTTGGTGATCTATCTCACTTCTTTCAACCATTTGGTGGGTGAAACAGCTTGGCGGGAAGACAAAAGAATGTCCCTGTATTATCAAGGTCTTAGGAATGACATGAAAGATATATTGGCCCAGATGGTGCACAGACATAATATCGACTCCAAAATATCGTTTGGACAGAATATCGAGTTTTAAATATCGTTTGGAGAAAATATCGACAGGACAGAATATCGACAGCCAAAATATCGTTTTTAAGGTAAGTGAAGTAATATCGACTGTAAATAATATAGAAAGTGAAAATATCCAAGTATATAATCTAGATAGTAAAAAATATCGTTTTTTAAATAATATGTAATTATTTATAGTGTTTTTATGTTATAATATGTGTGAAAAGTGTCATTTTATGTTATAATTATTTTTAATTAATGATTTTTTAAAAATTATTGTGTAATTTTATTCTGTAGCGGGTTGTGGGTTTATAGGGGAATAGGGTGGGAAGTAATTTAATTATAATTAATTAAATATGTAAATTTATTAATTGGTAGTAATAATTAATTAATTGGTAATTAAATAATATATGTTAATGATTTAAAATTTAATTGGTAATTAATTTAATTTAATTTATTAATTGCTAATTATGTAAATTAAAATAATGTATTTCCTTTAGCGGGTTGTGGGTTTATAGGGGAATAGGGTGGGAAGTAATTTAATTATTATTTATTAAATATGTAAATGTATTAATTGGTAGTAATATTTAATTAATTGGTAATTAAATAATATTTGTTAACTAATTAAAATGTAATTGGTAATTAATTCAATTTAATTGATTAATTGCTAATTATGTTAAATTAAAGGGGTATTTTTAGGGTTCAGGGTCAGTTTTTAGTTTTTGGGTAAAGGGGTATTTTTAGGGTTCAGGGTCAGTTTTTAGTTTTTGGGTAAAGGGGTATTTTTAGGGTTCAGGGTCAGTTTTGGGTTTTTGGGTAAAGGGGTATTTTTAGGGTTCAGGGTCAGTTTTTAGTTTTTGGGTAAAGGGGTATTTTTAGGGTTCAGGGTCAGTTTTTAGTTTTTGGGTAAAGGGGTATTTTTAGGGTTCAGGGTCAGTTTTGGGTTTTTGGGTAAAGGGTTTTTTTAGGGTTCAGGGTCAGTTTTGGGTTTTTGGGGTACAGGGGTACAGTGTAAAAATAAAGTAAAATTAAATTTACATTAATTTAATTTAATGAAATGAAATTAAATTAAATTATATTTAAATAATTTTAAATAATTTAAATAAAAAAAATTATTATATACTTACCAATACTTACGTTGTAATGGTAGTGCGTTGTAAAAGTTGCGTTGTAACATCATATATCCACTGTTGCACTCTTTGCAGTGGGAATAGTAATTTTTACTCTTTTGTATTTGTACGTTAATAATATTGGCTATTATTTAATTAAATTTTGTTACTATATATATATATGTTTTAAGAAATATGATTAAAAAATATTATTTTTTTACTTTCATTAATTATTTAATTATTAAAAGTTATTTTAAGTATTGTTAATTATATTTTAGTAATTAATTTTTTATATTAATGTAATTAAACATTGTTTTTTATTAAAGTCGATATTTTTTACAACTATATTTTTGTAAACGATATTTTGTACTCGATATTTTTGTACTTACCTGTTTGTACATACAAACTCGATATTTTGGTTGTAGATATTTTTTCCTCGATATTTTGGGTAGTCGATATTTTGGTAGTCGATATTATTTCAGTGATCCGGCCCAGATATACCCACAACCGTCGAATTGTACAAAATTTAATGAACTTGACGCTGAGATTGGATCATAGGTTGACAGAAAGAAAGGGAGAAAGACCGTATGCGTGGTTTGATAGAGGACCTAGGAGAACCCTGCCAGTAGGTGAGTAATGTACTTAACCAATGGAAGTAGGAGCCGTCCGGGCTCCATTAACCATGGAAGAAAGAGAAAATCACAGAGCACATGGTTTGTGCATGTATTGTGGTAAGAGTGGACATTTTGTGAGGGACTGTCCCACTAAGCCTCGTACCCAAGGTTCTTTCTCTTCCTGGAAGAGAGTAGCTGTGTCGGTGGTGCAGACAGAGAGTGAAACAGTGGACTCGGAGAAGAAATCCCATTTGACTACGAGGGCTAACCCAAATTGGTCCATCCCTTCCCTAGCTTGTACTGAGTCGAAGGATACAAAATCTCACATATTGGTTCCCATGAGAATAGGTTTTCACCACAAACAAAATCAAATCTGGTAATGATTGATTCAGGGGCCACTGGCAACTTCATTGATTACGGATTGGTAAAAAGGTTGGAAATGCATGGCGTTCCTGGAGGAACACCCAAAATAGTGTTGGCAGTGGATGGCAAGCCTTGAAAATCAGGTCCCATCACCGAACAAATGGAGACGGTAGAGTTAACAGTAGAAGAGCAAACTCAGGAACACGTTGAGCATATTACATTGAGTATCATAGAGGCACCCCAATATGAGGTCATTCTGAGCATGCCTTTTTTGTGGTGGCATAACTCAACCATAGACTGGAAGCAGAAAAGCGTGAGGTTTTTGTCTGATGAATGCAAAACTCCACTTCCCATGTACGTTCCTTGGCTCACCCTTTTCAAATTGCCACAGCGACAGGAAAAGATGTGGAGTTACCCTTGGTCTATGAGCAATATCAGGAGGTCTTTTGTGAACAACAGGTGGAAAAGCTCCCTCCCCATAGGGAATACGATTTTCAGATTGACCTAGTGCCAGGGGCCATGTTACCCACTTGTAGGGTTTATGCTCTGTCTGAACCTGAAACCAAACATTTGCGACAATACTTGGATCACTTCTTCGAAATTGGGTTTATACGACCTTCCTGTTCCTCCGCAGGCTCGCCTCTTTTTTTTAATATTAAAGGCGAACGACGATTAAAGGACGTGGATAGACTATCGCATGCTGAATAAAAACACTGTCAGGAACTGCTACCCTCTTCCACTCATCTCTGTACTGCTGGGTCAGGTCAAAAGGGCACTCGTGTATACCAAGCTGGACCTACGAGGGGCCTATCAACTAGTTCAAATTCAGGAGGGAGATGAGTGGAAGATGGGACTGAAGACTAGGTATGGCTTTTTCGAATATTTGGTGATTGATTTTGGGCTTTGCAACGCCCCTACGGTTTTTCAGTTTTTCCTAAATGATGTCCTGAAAGAATATGTGGACAACTTCATACAGGTTTATATAGATGATATTCTAATCTACTCCCTAACTTTAGAGTTACTTAAAGTGCATGTCATTCTGATTTTGAAGAAGTTAAGAGACCATCTTCTATTCTGCAAGTTGAGAACATGTGAGGTCCAGGTTGAGGAAGTGGAGTTCTTGGGTTGTGATTTTGAGTCCGTCAGGATTGAACATACCTGAGCGAAAGCTACAGGCAGTGCGTGAATGGCCAATCCCTAAGAATGTGCGTGATGTGCAATGCCTTCTCGGTTTTGCCAACTATTATTGTAGGTTTATTGCACATTTCTCACAAGTTGTGACTCCTATCACTAGGCTGTTGAGAAAGGGTGCTCCTTTTGTTTGGTCCTCGGAAGCTATGGAAACTTTCAAGCTCCTGAAAGACGCCTTCACATCTGCACCGGTGTTGCAACATCCACAGCCCGATATCCCTTTCCTAGTGGAAGCAGATGCTTCGGATGTAGGGATCGGAGCTGTTCTTTTGCAATGAGACAGACTAACTGGTCGACTACATCCTGATGCTTATTTATTCAAGAAACTAAACCCAGCTAAAAAACAACTACACTAGTGCTGAAAAAGAACGGCTTTCCAGGAATGGAGGCAGTATTTCTGGGGGGCACAACATCCGGTCACAGTTTACACGGACCACAGAAATCTGCAGTATATGAAAAACGCTAGGCAATTGTCTCAGGGACAGATGCGATGGATGCTGTTTTCTGCGGAATATGAGTTTGTTGTTACATATCGACCTGGGTGCGGCAACAGAAAGGCGGAGCTCTGTCCAGAAAAGATACAGTAGAAGGGAAATCAAAAGGGGTACTGGATGCCATCATTAACTCCACCAAGGTGGTATGCATGGTTAAAGTTGAGGACTTCCTAGAGGAGTTAAAAAAGCATAAGACCTCTGTCTTCTGGAAAAGATGGGATAGTCATCGGAAACGTATGCGAGGTCTCCCCTTTTTCAAAGGCAAACTATACCTGCCAACACATGAGCTCCGGGTGAAAGCCTTTAACTGGTGTCACAAATCGGTTCTTGCTGGGCATCTAGGGTGCCTAAAGACCAAACACTTGATCCAATATCATTTCTGGTGGGATTCGTTGACTGCGGGCGTAAGCTGTTGGATATCGCGATGTGAGGCATGTGCCAGAGCTAAAAGTGAACGCGCCAAACAAACAGGAAAGCAGAGAACAATGCCTACACCGGCTCTACCATGGCAAAACATCAGTGTAGACTTCATCACAGGGTTGCCAAAAGATCAAGGGTGGACTGCTATTCTGGTGGGGGGGACAGTCTCACCAAGATGGGACATTTCATCCCATGCAACAATTTGCCTACAGCAGGGCAAACTGCCCAGGTACTACTGACTCATGTCATCCAGTTACATGGTATTCCGAAAGTCATCGTGTCCGACAGGGACCCACAATTCCTTGCGAGGTTTTGGAAGATGTGGGGCAAAGCGCCCAATATCGACTCAGCACTGTCCACTAGCTTCCACCCACAAACAGTTGGACAAACCGAGAGGTTAAAGCAAACCCTCACACAATAGCGACATTGCTCTGCTAATGAGGCCAATGAATCCTGGGTGGATTTGTGGGTGTTGGCTGAGTTAGCTTACAATAATGCCTTGCATTGTTCTACTGGAGAACCCCCATGGCATATCATCAAGGGCCTGAAGATATCATTATCGCCGCTTTAGCGTCCATTTTCAGGCGAAAAGCGGCTAACGCATGTTTGCTTGCTTCAGCTCCCGTTTTGTTCACACCTTGCTCTGCATCTCTAATGAGATGCAAAGGAGTTGTGCCTAACAAAACACCATGGGAAAATATCGCTACCCCAGCTTCGTGATATCATCAACGAGGGGTAGCAATATTTTAAATCCTGTTAACTATGCCTTAACGCAGGAATTTAACATCTGTTAAATTCCTGACTAAGGCATAGCTAACATGGGAGGTGGATTATGGTGATACGACCACAGAGTCGTACCACCAAGGCTATCTCCGTTTTGGGTGCAACATCGCTGGTTTTCCAGCGATGTTGGCCCATTTTTCTGGAATATTATCGCCCTGCAGTAACTCGTTGTTAATAACGCATTACCAGGGCAATACATTCCTGCGATGGACGGCTATAAATAAACAAGCACTAAGTGCGCTTTGCGTTTATTTATCGCCGTCCTAGTAAATATGCCCCCTACCCGTTCTTTGCCAATTATGGGTTTCATGCTAGAGTGCTACCGATTTCAATTCCAGGTGAGGTGGCAGATCAACCTACAGTAATGAACCATGTTAGACACTTGCACGCAGTGAAAAAACGGATCAGCATCCATTTGCCCAGGGCTAAACTGACCTATAAGGGATGAGCGGACCGACACCGTAAGGATGGCCCCCTTTACCAACCCAGAGACCGGGTTTGGTTGTCTACAAGGAATATCTGCTTCAGGGTGAGAAGCATATTCCATCCCAGATACATTGGTCCATACACAGTCCTGAAAAGAACTAATCCAGTGGCCTATCACCTGAAACTACCTGCCAATCTTTATATCCATCCGGTGTTCCATTGTAGTCTACTGAATCCGGCACGTGGGGCTAGGTGTCGTTCAGTTCCACCGGTGGTGCGTGATGGGCATTTGGAATATGAGGTCAGTCGTATCTTGGACTCCAGGTACAGACAGGGCAAACTGTGGTATCTGGGGCCAGATGTAGGTAATTCATATTTACCGACTCTTAAATACCGAATTTTACCGATTCGGTATTTAAGAGTCGGTAAATATGAAGGGGGGAGATGTAGGTATTACAGAATCGGTAAATATCGAATCTTTAAGATTCGGTATTTACCGATTCTGTAAATACCGAATCAGTATTGCCCATTGATTCCTATGGGCCTTGAAGCCCATAGGAATCAATGGGCAATACCGATTCTGTAATTACAGAATCGGTAAATACCGAATTTGGCAAGGGTGCAGGGGGTGTCACTTTGACACCCACTGGCACCCCCAAAATAGGCATGTGCGCCATGTGGCACACAGACATGCCCTAAGGGCATGTCTGTCTGTCACATGGCTAGGTGTGCATGCACACATGTGCATGCACACCTGAATTCGGTATTTTAACACCCAATTGGATTGTGTGTTAAAATACCGAATTTGTAGGGCCTTTGGGACTCAGAAGAGTCCCACCTACATCTGGGAATTACCGAATCGATAAAAATACCGATTCGGTATTTTACAGAATCGGTAAATTTACCGAATCAGTAAATTTACCGATTCTGTAAAAATATGCCCCTACATACCAATTCGTACATACCGGTCGGTAACGGCCGAAAATACCGATTTTCGGCCGCTACCGACCGACCTACATCTGGCCCCTTGTGTCTTGGAAGGCCTACTCCTCTGAAGATGACTCCTGGGAACTGTGTGGAAATGTGAATGCGCCATCCACAGTGCGATCCTTCTATTTGAGGTGTCCCAACAAGCCGTGCTCTAGGAGGTGCCAGGGAGGGTGGCGTACTGTCAGGATATAGGCAGGTGGCGCCTGCCTGGACTTTGGGTTATGGAACTGCAACTCCCAGAAGGCTGAGTAGGAGGAAGGGGAGGAGTTGCGTATAAATTACACCTGCGCACACCGGCTGGTGTGCATAATTCTTCTATCTGATTGCGGCCGCCCGCTTGGCGGGTACTAGTTAAGTTTCCCTGGTTCCTGCGCCTCGATATTCTGTTCCATTCTCCTGGAATGGAGAATCTTTGTTTCCGGAGTCTGGTGGTGGACACTTGTTTTCCACGTCATTGTTTCCCGGATCGACCTTGACTGCAAGGAGCTGCTCTGAGGGGGTGCTGTGGATCCCTCTGCTTCCCCATCGCAGCACCGCGGAAAGGCTTCCCTTTCAAGAAGGCGGAGAGGAGATCCCAGTCATTTGATTAGCACCGAACCTTAATAAGATGTTTTATCACTCCAGGGGCTCCACTCTGATCTGCAGTTACCTCTTCCAACCACTGAAGAGACTCTACTTCGATCAGGTAGGGTAAGGATTGTTCCCAATATAAAGGATCATGCTGTTGGCAACTTGCTTCCTTAGTCAGTGACTTTGGGGTCGTGGATTCACCCTTCCTATTTACTGTCTTTTCGTTGATGTTCTGTGATGACTTTTCCTTTGGATTATTAACCCTTGGATGCCCAGCGGACAAAATAACTTAGTTGCTACTGTAATATTTTGGATTATTGAAGAGAGACAATGGAATAATTGCTTGGAGCTTTTTATTTTTTATTTCTTGGATAAGCTCCTATTTTTGATTTCCTGGCATTTTTTCATATGGTATTTTTGAATGTGTTTTACCATAGGGGATGTGATGCATGGGGCGGTAGGCAGATAGAACATTTATAATATGTCTTTTTCTATCCTAGCAGTATGCCTAGAGGAGTGATAGTACCCAGTACTGTCATAAGTTGTGTGACATACAACCACTGTATGATTCAGGTATGGATCAGTCGTAGCAAGATCATAGCTTATTGCGAACTGTGTTTTCATTGTCTTATTTCTCTCTTACAGGACTCCCATTCCCAGATGATCCTTCCCTATTCCCTTCCCTCGCTTGATCGCCCTATTACTCTGTGTGTATTTTCTGAGTTGGGGATGTCAAGGGGCGGATATCTTGCTGCATCACCTGGATTCTGAGGAGTGTTTCAGGCGGTTCCAGAAACCTTGACACTATGAATACATCTGTCAGGTCTTAAAAATATTTACTGGTCTCAAAAATACTAGTTGCAGTTTGCATCCAGATATTCGTACATCTGAACCTACAACACTACGGGCCCAATTACAAGTTTCATAGTAATGGAACAACAGTAAAGTTGCATGCAATTTACCATTACTGTGCGCAAAATCTGCACCAGTACTACGCAATTATAAGTAAAACCCCATGGACTTGGAAATTGCTATGTGGAACCAATTTTCCCACCATAAACCCACAAGAAATTCTCAATTCAATTTGTTCTTAACACATATATTTACCAAGTGATTTGAGCAGGTGGTGAATGTATGTGGGGTGGGTGGATAGTAGAAGTAGGGATGGTAATGGAAATTCTTTTTCTGTCAGGGGCAGCAATATATGTATATGCCGGATGTATAACGTTACCACGCGGTGCATCACAACGCGGTACATCACAACGCAGCTTTTACAACGCAAGTCGTTACCACGACTTGCGCTGTAGGGAGCTGGACTTAGGAATAGTATGATTTACTATTCCAACTGCAGCCTACGTACAGTAAGGAAGGTGTTGGAAAAGTAAATCACACTATTCCTTAGTCTAGAGCGCCCTCCAGTGCAAGTCGTGGTAACGACTTGCGTTGTAAAATCTGCGTTGTGATGGCACTGCGGTGTTTTGACTGCCTAGTAAAGGTTGTTTCCCGTATATGCCGGGAAACAACCTTTACCACGCGGATTTTACTCCGCGTGGCCTTTACAACGCGTCCCTTACAACGCAAGTCGTCCACGACGTGCGCTGGAGGGCGCTAAAGGATTAAAAATAGTAAAATTACTATCCCAACACCTTCCCTAGTGTCCACGGGGACTGGTGTTAGAATAGTTAATTATACTATTCGAAATCCGCGCCCCCAACGCAAGTCGTGGTAACGACTTGCGTTGTAAGGGACGCGGTGTAAAGGGATGCGTTGTGACGGTACGCGTCGTACCGTCATACATCCGTATATGCCCTGTCAAAAAAAACAAATAACGAGGCTTGGCTGCTGCAGTCAAAGCCTTATGAGATTTTCAAGTCGATATTATGAGCTGGAAGCTGGTTCTTCTCCACCTAGTAAAACCGGGTTTGGAAAAACGTAACCACCCTGAATCAGGTTGATCGAAATTCCATACCATAATTTCGAACCCCATGATTCAGAATCATGGCCTTTGTAGATGAAAACAGTATTTGTGAAGATCTAGAGAAGAAGGTTTTGATGTAGTTTGAATGTTTTACAAGTATAACAAAATAAAACCGGAATGCTGGAGAAGCTAAACTAATTAGGTTTAGAGGCATGCACTATGTTTTTGCGTATGTGAATGATTCTGGAAAACATTCTGGAGTGTTAATTTATGAACCGTGTTGTAAAAAGATAACACAATCCATTTGTAATGGGTGTTTGAAAAGAAATATAACATATTGGGGTCCCTCTTTTAGAAATTACAGAGTACATGCACCTGAAGGTAGCAAGAGGTGGCTAGCCATAACTTGAAAGATAAGGTACTGTTTGTCATGTCCATGGGCCGAAGAAAAATGACTACTCTGCTACATCTCAAATGCGTTATATGAAGGTTTCACATGGCACTAAATGTACTTAATGATACGTTGTCCCTGTGTGCCATGCAATTTACAAAAATAACATTTTGTATCAAAATAATTGAAGAGCCTAAAAAATGTAATGCACATTTTCAAGTAATTTTAAGCCACTTGCACAGACACATTGCTACACAACACTCAATGTACAATGTATTCACTACATTCGAGTTTTCTATCATTTAATGTTGTTTCAATGCACCAATGATTATGTGCTTGCAGGAATGAGTGTGTCTTCCGCTGTAATACCACAAGAATGTTATATGTGCTTGCTGATAATGAGTTGTTGTTAGACGGTGGTGGTGATGTTTGCCTTGAGGTTTAACAACCAGTGGCAATGTCAATAAGTTTAGCATATGAATGAAAGTGCCTTTTATGTCTTTGATGGATTTAAATGCACAATAAGTAATCATAAATGCACTTTGTCACTAATCTCTGCACTTATGTATCCTTTCACCCATCCTCTGACTCATTCCTACATTCTCCTTCTGACACATCCAAAATAAAACATACACAAACTCAAAAACACATGCAAAATAAATTAAAAACATAGGAATAAGAAAAAGAAAACATGCTGTTGTCTAAACACGGCAGGCATATGCTTGAAATAAGAAAACTAAACATAGCAGCAGATGAATGTCTTGCAGAGGTATTATAATAGTCTACTGTTTTTCAAAGTTCAAGCATGGCTCGTTAGCCGGCATTTCATGATGTCTCGTGGTTTAGAGAAAGTAGCCAGACAGGATTTGATACACTGAAGCTATTAATAGATTCTGCCAATTCAAATCCTTAGTACTAACTAACTCTGAAGGTAAGAGAATTCTTCCATATGCTTCCTTAGCAACTGCACTCTGGAGATGTACAAAACAAAACAAAACATTTCTTAAACAATGGCTCATAGAATTAGCACGCCTGCAAAGGACGTTCCAGTGGAAGTCCTTAAAAATGACACTCTGGGTACACTATCGATTCATTTCCAAGTATTCTACCGAAAGCCATCGCATCAAAAAAATCATACTTAAACACTGGCCATTACTGGCACTAGAAGAAGACTTTAATGGGATATTCTCTATTCCACCAAGGTTTGTGTATCAGTGCACTAAAAATTTGAAAGAGATATTGAATAAAAGAAATTAACCGAAACCATCCACATATAAAGGTACTTTACCCTGCCACAATTGTAGGAACTGCAATGCTATTATCAAAGGCAAAGAGTTTCGACATCCCAGTCAAGGAACACTAATCAAACTTAAAGTGTCCGCCACTTGTGACAGTCGGAATGTAATTTACTTGCTCAAATGCCCATGTGGCCTATGTCGGCAAAACCGAACGAAAAATAAAGACCAGGTTGACCGAACATAAAAGCAACATTCAAACCAAGAGTCAAAAATCACCACTGGCAGCGCATTTTAATACCCACAACCATACTCCGAGCCAATTCAGATTTCTTGTTCTCGAGCAACCGACTATTCTACCTGGTAGAGATAATAGTCAACATCTACTCAGACGGGAGATCTTCTGGATCAATCACCTGACCACGATTCAACCTAAAGGACTCGATGATCGGTTGGATCTGAACTGCTTTCTGTAATACATATTTCAAGATACTTTACGATTCATTGTTGATGTGATGACTTATATACGCTTGTTTACCATGCCTTTAACTTGATTTGTGAGTAGTTTTTAAACATGATAACAGAATAGTTACGGTTTTCATCAGCAAACTACTCGTTTCACTTTGGAATATCATTCCTAGACATGTGCACAGGACTTTATAACTCTGTCTGATACACCTTTACTTTGTCATCACCCGACTTAAATATCCTTCGTCGGCACTCCCGACTATGACTTGCAATCAGATGCATTCAGGCGGTTTTTGCACTAGTTGTTGCAACTTACGGAAGGTACAGTTTCAATTTTTTTTCTAACTATATACACTATCATTGTTCAGATCAGAACCGTCTTTTTCTGCCCACTGTAGTCTTTTTTCCTCCCACGCTAGACGCGTGTAGTACTCATTCACCTCCGGATCACTTGATATGTTTGTTCACGTGATTTGGCGTACATACTGGCAGTAGCGGTTTCCACATTTCACCTACGCTTCACCAACAGAACTCCGCAGATCCTCGCGAGTGGTTTGTACACGACCGTTTTGGTAAGTGACCCTTATAGGCATGGCACACGCACTCTCCAACAGGATAGTGACCATTGCTGGCAAAACATTTTTTTCTAAACCGTCCTTGGTTTAATCCGGGCTTTCGTTTCTTTTAGACGCATCAAACACAACCCAACGACACTCTGCGTGACACCTGTTGATAAGGTACGATTTTGACGGGACTGTTAAAAATAAAGGTAATGCACCTTGAACACGCGCTTTTAGCACTGTGTCACATTGAAGTTTGATTGCACTTTTTCGCTTTTTAGGTCACCGTCATTTCGACATCTGCGAATTGACTTTATACTTTTATATGACAGGTCCTAAGGTAGGACGAACAGAGCTTTTATCTTAGTTATGTAGCATTTATCTTTTCAAGTCACGTTTTTGTTTGCTAGCACTCGTGTCATGTACCTTCTCACAAACCTTTAAGTTACAATGTCTAACATGTTGACTATTATTGGAACTTCAACTAATTGATTGCAATTCATGTGAATAAGATATGAGAACCTGTCAGAAATCATGAGGGATATAAGGTTCACCCTACAGGTTTTAAACGGCTAAAAAGTGAACACGGTATTTGTATATAACACAATGGCATGCATAATAAGGATTTCCATGAATTACTGAATGTATTAATGTTTGTGTATAATCCTTTTTCGGCAGCACACTCAACCCCTTGATGAAGGGCCGGGGGCCCGAAATGCATTGGGCAATTGGTAATGAATGACGAATATCTAAGTTTGAAAACTGAATGATGTGAATTTAACGTCAAAGAATAACATAAACAAGGATAAAAACTTTTGTCAATAAAACTTTAATAATACAATCTCATAACAACGTACCAGAACATTTTTTCTTTTGAGTGCATTTGGGACGTTACCCATGTTCGGGATAACGCTACATAGCGTACACTATGGAAGCCTGATTCACAATACCCACTTTTTAAAACAGTTGTCCATCTTTGAATCTTTGACATCATTTACTTCTTGCTACGCAAAACCAAGGGCACAGATGGATTGCAGTGGGACACGTTTTGGGTCGGGGATGAGCAGAGCAAGGGAAACTACATCCATTGTCAAATAAATGGTGTCTCACAAGAAAAGTCCATCACCACCCCCCTTTTGTATCACAAGAAAATGTGGCATAACAACTTTACAGTATTAATTGCAGGTGCAAGTGACATACCAAATCCGTTTCAAGTGCAACATCATTAATTCTTCGGTTATGACTCTGCATCAAGAAAACCATTAATTTTCTAAAATATTTTTCATGTGATATTTGCACATTTTGGAAAAGCTACCACAATGCGGCTCCTGGCTTCATCAACTGGAAAAATAAACAAAATAATCATAGATGGGTGGACGTGAAGTACCTTAATCTGTTGAAGGTCATAACTTCATTCCTATAAAACATGTACTTCTGGATATACACATGTGAGCAAAGCCAAACCCCTGTACTCCTGAAAGCTATTTTTAGGTTGAACACGTTACGTTTTCTGACAGTTGCTCAATCAAGTTAAACGTTCAAACAGCAACTGTCCTTTGAATTGGATGTGTGCCTTCCCATTTTAGTTGGTAAACATAATATTTCTTCCTAACAAACCATGCTATAGAGTTTCTAAGAGTGGTACTAATGGGTACAGGGTCTATGGGCCGATTACGATGGTGGGAAATCCGTGACCGCCAGGCCGGCGGATTTCCCGCTTTCACCCTGAATATTTCCACCACCAAATTAGGATGGCGGTGGGAATGGGACAGGTACCGCGGCGGACGGAGAGACCGTCAGCCGTGGTCCCACAAGGCGGTCCCTTTCTGCCCGCCTTGCGGGACCTGGTACTATGGGGCTATGGAGGCGGTGCCGTGCAGGCACCGCCGGGGCATTAGGATGCCTGCCTTTTGCGGCGGAGTTCCCGCCGCAAAAAGACAGGTGGAAAATAACTTTGGGGGCCCATTGCGGGCCCCCAGGGGGTTGAGGGGCTTCCGGTGCTACACGTGGGGGGTACCTATGGTACTCCCCTACATTTGCATGTACCAGATGGCAGGCACCGCACGGTGCCTGCCACGTTGTACATGCAAATTTAAAGCACGTATTTTTACATTGTGGCCGGTGCTGCCACCCACCACAATGTAAACATACGGGATGCGCGCCCACTGCACCTATGGCGGGCGGTCCCTTATCCACCAGCGATCCACCCGCCATCGTAATCGGCCCCTATGTTCGGTCTCCTCCACCCAGTCGCAGATCCTATGAATAACATAAGCTCACTCACTCCTCCTATACACTTGAATGGCTCCTCCTGATCTTTGTTTATTGCCTTTACTTGATGACCAGTATGTGCATAGCACTGGCCTGTAACTATATTTGGCAATAATAACAATATCACAAGTACTTGCTATTTGTTTGGGTTCAGAGTTGTTTTGTGACAGCTGTATTGAAACCCATTACCATCCTAGCACCAGTAAGTGAAACCAAAATCACTCCTGAGTGAATAGAATGATACAATACCAATGAAGCAGTGAAAAACAAACTTCTACCATTTAAAGTGTTTACGAGACTGTAATGTTAGTGCTACTGTTTCCCAGCTTTTCCTACAAAGGATTCTAGACATTATTTAGGGGCAGAGACTTGGAGTTTGTGAGCACAGTCCAATGAGTAAAATGGGCTGCAGACTCAATGTATCGTTTGATAATGCTTAGTGCAGAAATACTATAACACTTTAGTTTGTTATTAGTTGTACTACAGTTCTTTTCTTTTATGAAGACTGTTTAGTCAGATGTTAAGTGTTATTAAATAGTTATACTGTGTTGTTTAGTTTCTAAACCTCAGCTTCTTGAGTTAGCCTTGAACTGCTCTGTCGTCCTACCCTGAGAGAGTAAGTAAAGCGTTTGAGGGAGTACTTGAACTTACACTTTGGAATCCAGTAATACTGTGGCCCCAGAACACCAGTGGCAAATGGCTTCAGTTTCCTACAATAGGAGCCCATGGACTCTGATTGACCATTGGTCCCCAAGAACCAAAGTCTCACAGGTGGTTTCTACACAGGAGATTCTCTGCAGAAACAGTGACTAATGAACAGCTGCCGGTGAGTGAAGAGAAAGGCCCTCCGCAGTTTGGGAAATTTTCACTTTCTCCAAAGATTCCTATTTATCTTCTTCATGTAACTCCGGGATCAGGAGCTTTTAAAAATACTGTGGATTAAAGACCCAACATGTTAGTGCCAAGGAGAAGAGGGCAGTGGATCTGAATGGCATTGGAAAGCTGACAAAGAAACAAAAGACTACATACTCATGAGAGAATGTATCCGAGAATGTATGAGTGAGCATTGGGTAATGCTACTGAATGAATGATCAGGCTGCGTGAGTGAGGCGGTGATGTAAGAGAGCAAGTGAGGCAGTGAGTGATTTGAGAATGTAAATGAAACAGTGAGTGAGTAGTGTATATGGGTGCCTGAGTGAGACAGTGAATACTGCATACGATTTAGTGAGTGAATAAGATTAACTACTGCAGCTAGGTACCTACAAATCTCAACAACTGGGAAGCGGAAAATTGGCCAATAGCTGCACTAATGTCAGGTGATTACCCTGATGGAGACTATCTGCAGAGCACTTAGTAGCATGGCCCTTATTTTCACCTCCTTCTTCTACACCAGTCAATCTCTGGGCCAGTAAATCACACATTTTAAGAAACTGCCTAACCGGTTGACTGGGTGGTGAGCCCTGGTCAAGCAGCAAGCACAATTCTTCTCAGGGTGAAGTCACAAGCAAACCCTAAATTAACATGTGCTCAACCCTTGGGTAGCTTAGCACAGAGCAGTCAGTTTTAACTCAGAGTCAATGTGTAAAGTATTTGTGCAACGCTTCAAACAGTAACACAGTGAAAATATACCACAAAAGGATCCCACACCAGTTTAGAACAATAGTTATTGCTAGTAAATAAAAAAAGAACAAAATTACAAAAATCCAATCAGTAGAACTGGAGATATAAAATGTAAAGGTTTTAGTGCAATTAGCGCCAAAAAGCGCAAAAGTGACAACTGTGGATAACTTGTCTAACTGAACTGGGACACAGTCACAGGTTCAGGCCAACCATGATGATGTGTGGGCAGCTGCAGGGACACAGTTAGGCCCGATGTACAAAATACCTTAAATTCGGGTTTGCGGAGTGTTACGATGATTCATGTGGCATCTTGCACAGCCGAGGTGATGCGTCAGTTCTGAGGTGCAGGGAGGCAACTATGCAAGGTCCTGCATCTTGGTGAGGATCCCAACAGGGGCTTGCAATGCGAAGTTGTGTGGCAAGGACGTGTTGCACGGTTAAGATGATGCATCAGTTCCGATGAGCTGTGAGTCTGCCATGCAGAGTCTGACATTAACGTCAAGGCTGCTGTCGATGAGGGATAAGAGAGACTGCACAGAAGATGCATCATGCAGTAGCTGTTCCGATGAGACAACGGGCTGCGATGCAGGGTTTTGCAACAGTTCCGATCCATGCAGCAGCGGCAATACGTTGGTTCTGCTCCGTGTTGCTCTGCGCAGCAGAGGAGATGCATCAGTTTAGCTGGATCCACAGAGGCTAGCAGACCACCCGAGGCCCACTCTCAACAGTCCAGGACTGGGGTGGCTCCATTTGGGTGGGTAGAATTACAGATGGCAGAGTCCAGGTGCTGGGTTCAAGGTTGCTGGAGCCTTCTGTCCTTCTGTCCCTGAGGCTCAAACCAGGAGGCCAGGCAGCCAGCCCATGGAGTCACTTTGGAGTCCTGTGTTCAACAGATCAGTCCTTCTCACCCTGGCAGGAGGGCAGCCGGACAGCAGCTCTTCAGAGCAGCACGTTCAGAGAGGCAGTCCTTTCCGCAGTACAGCAGTCCTTCTTCCTGGCAGAGTATCCACATGTCTAGAATTGGACTCAGTATTCGGTGTCTGAGATCTGATATTTATACTGGTGCCCTTCAGATGGGAGAAGAAATTAGAAATTCCCTTGGAAGTCCCCAGGTATCCTGCCTTGCCTGCCTGGCTCCAGACTAACTACAGGGGGTATACAGCACTGTGTGAGGAGGCAGGACACAACCTATTTAAGTGTAAGTAGGGCTGTGCCCAGCTCTGCCCTCCCATCCTGCCAGTGATGGGCCATTCAGGCGGTCTATTGTGTGTCTACACCCAGCCATGTGTCCCAGAGACATGCTGCAGGGACTAAATGGTCAAGGCAGAAAAATGGCAACTTTATAAAAGTGTCATTTTCAAAATTGTAATTTAAAATCCGACTTTACCATTAAAGAAGATTTTTCATTACAAATCCAAAGAAACCAAACATTAACTGGTTACCTGTTCCCATGTAAAGCTTATAAATATATGCCCTAATTTTTAAATACATTGCACCGTGCCCTGTGGGCGGTTTAGGGCCTACCTTAGGGGTGACTTATACATATTTAAAAAAAAGGTTTGGGCCAGGGAAAAGGTTTATATTGTCAGGCTGAAATGGCAGTTTAAAACTGCACACACAGGCTGGAAAGGCAGGCCTGAGACATGTTTAAAAGTGTGTAACAGTGTGGGAACTGTAGGATACCGTAGGGGTTAAATTGACATATTTATCAATTAAATAATGTTTTTAAATAAATAACATATTATAATTAATTAACACAAAATTATTAATAAATACCAATACATTTAAATTAATATTTACTTAAATAACATTAAATTACTTCCCACACTTTTCTCCCTTTAACACACAACACACTACACATACAAAAAACATAATGAATGTAATCAATTAATAACAATTAATAATACATTAATTATAATTATTATAATTATAAATTAACTAATTAATACAAATTAATCACCAATTAGAAATTAATTAACAATACATTAATAATCAATAACAATAAATAAAAACAATCTCATTCATTAATTTAATTTAATTACTTCCCACCCTATTCCCTTATAAACTCACAACCCACTACACATATAAAATCACATAATTAATTTAATTAACAATGAATCACTTAATAAAAATTAATTATCAATTCATAATTAATTAATACATTAATTAACAATAACAATAAATAAACATGTATAATAAATTGACTATAATTAATATAATTATAAATTAACTAATTAATAAAAATTAATTACCAAGTAATAATTCAATAACAACTAAATAATAATCAATAACAATAAATAAAAGCAATCTCATTCATTAATGTAATAACTTCCCACCCGATTCCCCTATAAACCCACAACCCACTACACATAAAACATCACATAATTAATGTAATTCTCAATTACTCACTTAATAAAAATATATTTCCAATTATTAATTAATTAACAATAAATTAATTAACGATAACAATCTAAAAATTAATAAAAAATAATGATAATAAATATAATTACACATTAACTAATTAATAAAAATAAATTACCTATTAATAATTAATTAACAATTAATTAAAAATAATAAACACATATTAAATAATTAATTATAATTCAATTACTTCCCACCCTATTCCCCAATAAACCCACAACCCTCTCTGATACTAAAATGCTAAATTTACTTTAACAAAATTACAAATTTCTAAACATTTGTTTTAAAATGTATGAAAATACATTAAAAAAATGTTTAACATACATATAAAATACATACTAAAATACATAACACTTAAAATGTTATTGATATTATTGACAACGATCTTTTTGCTCACGATATTACTTACTTTGATAATAAAAAAACGATATTACCTACCTTGGGGTCGATGTTCTGGTCAATGATATTCTTGACTTCGATATTCTGTCCCTATGATATTAAAAACTCGATATTAACGTAGGTAGATATTTAAAAATCGATATTTTGACTGACCACCTAAAGAAACACAGTCTTTTTCACTTCAAGAACTAATATTCAGGGACGAAAAAGAGAGAGAATTTTTCAGTTTTTAAAAATGGTAATTAGCATGACGATAACATCACAAAAATTGACGTCATATGAACTTTTTACCCGATAATGACATCACAGAAAATACCATCACATCATATGCAACCCAGATCAGATCACAAGAAATGTCTGCAGACCTTTGATTTAGTTGAGTGAAATTGAGTATTGTGGACAATCTTCTTTTTTGAAATAAACTTTTTTATTTGAATCATAACAACAAGCATGGCAATACATTTCGTTTAAAAAGGAAAAAGCATCACATTCAGATACAAAGTATACATATCTTTTTGAACACACAACTATTGTGGACAATCTTAACATTGACGTACCACCAGAAGCATAGCTCAGGTCTAGAGTTTTCTGGCACAAAGAGGTGTGCTTTGGGCATAGAGGATAAATAAAGCTACATCAGATTTTCAGTTTATTTGTGTGGGGTAGCAAGTCTACTAAGATGAATGTAGATTATCTCATTGTCGCCTACTTGTTTCCACAAGACAAGAAGGATCCCATGGAGGAATCAAATTAAAAATGAATTCATGTGTATTGGTATCTGTCTCTAGGATAAATGATTTATTAAGGACAAAAGCCTTCACCCACTGGCTAGGTACATGCTTCATCATAGGGCTCCTCCTCATGCCTGAAGGCATGGGCTACAACCCGTCTGACGTTGGGGAGTTCTTACGATGGTATGTAAGCGGGCACTAGGGGATGAGGGTTATGTGGGTGTAATGTAGATGTAAAGTAGGGGGCTGGATAATGCCTAATAAATTACAGAGTGAATTATTCCCCTGGCTTTGGTCTTCAATACAGTTTCCAGGGTTTGCCAGGATTTGCCCCTCAGTCATCATTAGTGCTGTGGAAGTCATGAATGTGGCTAAATATGTTGCTCATAGTTTCAGATTTCCCCGGTATAAGTATCAAACCATCATTTTCCATTACACTTTGGAATTTGTAGTCCTATGTGTTATTACAAGGACTACAACTACCACAATACATTTGGAAACCCCACCGCTTTGGTTGTTGTCATAGATACAGGAAATGTGTCGAGGGTCACAGTGGTTCGATGGGGGTGAGGTGTGGGCACAACCTGCAAAGGGGGATGTGGATACTGGACAAGTGCATTCTACTGGATTGAGAGCAAAACTTCCCATTAGGGAAGATGCAAAGAGTGCTGACTTATTCTGCTGCTCTATGGAATTTCCTATTTTTCACAGTCTCAGGAAACAAAACATTAAATACCCTTTCGCAAGACATGGACTTGTGAAACCACTTATATTTTGGACGTAAATTTCCCGATACTCTGTCATACTGAGTTGAAGGCATTGTTCGGATCCTCTTCACTTGTTGCTCAACTTGTGATTTGAGCAAATACTTTGTGAGACAGGGGTGCAGCCAAGACACTGATCACTTACCTTCTGTGAGAAAGACCGCTTTATTGAAACAGGCGCGCAACCCAACAAAATATCCTGGCAACTGCCTTACAAAACCAAAACCTCGCTATACACCCATTAAACTACCATTTGGCCACACCCCTACGATCCCTCCCAACATGTCCACCCTGCAATTAAAACATTAAAAATATTACAATGTATTGCATTTCAATATTTACAACTTTCTATTAACCCTTCACCCTATGACTGCATGTATGAAACTGTAAATAACCAAACATCCTAAACTGTACCTTGAACTACTTGCCTACCCCCTCCTTGTACATGGTTCATTAACTTTCAATGTCAACCAAACTTCTGCCGGATCCTGGCAAACTTTGCATGCCTCCGCTACGCACCTGATCCAAGTGACAGCTCACAGCTAAACGCTGTGCACCTGTCTCGACCAAAATGCCCTCGGGTTAGAAAACTTTCATAGCAACCTGTGCTCCCCCGAAAGCCAAAATAGAGGAACAGGGAACACATTTGCCAAGCTCTCCCTGCCAACAGCCAACAGGTCACCAAACCTTAAATGGTGGCAGGGAGCCCAAACCCACTTTGATAAATAGCCTTTGGGCTATAATGGGCTGCACCGATGCAGCCCAAATATACATTTTAAAATTGCAGTCCCCTGAACTGCATCACCCTCCCAATCTGCCCGGGGGGCAGACTTCCCTACGATCTGCTGCTCCCCAAATGTCTTTTGGGACTCCGTTTGTGTGAAAAAGGCTGCTTTATTGACACTGGTGCACATCACAACAAAATATCCTGGCAACTGCCTTACAAAACTAAAACCTCGCTATACAGCCATTAAATTGCCATTTGATCCCACCCACAGCCATATGAACCCTCCAAACATGCCGACCCTGCAATTAACACATTCAATCATTACAATGTATTGCATTTCAACATTTCCAGCTTTCCATGAACCCTACATCCTGTGACTGCATGTATGAAACTGTAAATAACCAAATGTCCTAAATTGAACCTTGAACTACCTGCCTACCCTTTCCTTGCACGTGGTTCATTAACTGTCAATGCCAACCTAACTTCTGCCAACTCCTGGCAAACTTTGTTTGCCCCCACCACCCAGAAAAAGGGGGTGGCAGCACAACCTTTTCTGCCCCTCCATCCCAATTAGCGGGTTCCTGCTCCACCAATGAACTACCACCGTACATTAAACGTCCTGGCCAACACCTCTCTAATCTCAACAGATAGAGATCCATACCCATCCAAGACAAGTGAATCCCATCTCCCAGAAAAAAATAAACTGTATCAAACCTTATATCCTAATGGCAAATTCTGCCAAATCTTAGCCCCCTGCAAAAATTAGCCATCTCACTGTTCAGTTTCCTCCAAGCTCTATCTATTGCTCCAGGCTTCAATGCTCCTCTCCAAGTCCTCCTAGGCATAAACTCCATCCACAGGACAAAACACCCTGCCTACCTCTCTTTTATGAGAGGCAAGTCCCTCTTCATACCTTCAACCTCCTTTTCCTTGACCAAATCATTCTCTCCAAAACGCAAAATCAGTACGTCTGGACACCTGCCACCCACCATCATCCCATTCATACATTGAACCAGATCTTTCCAGCACATACCCCTTTTCCCTTGCAAGTGATTTTAAAAAGGCTTTCATTAAAACCCAAATTATGGCCAAAATGTTTTTGCCACACCTGAAACTCCATGAAGATAATCCCAGCTTTAAAAAAATATATATTTAATCCCTGCTTTTTTCCCAATTTCCCAGCAATGATCATCCTCAAAAGGCTTCTCTAAATCATGTCTAGAATATACTGGATGGCGGTCTCTGCCCGTAACCACATTTCATCCCGCGCTTAACCCCAGAGTGCAGAAACTCTTTCCAGACAAGAATATACATAGACCGTGTGGATTCCGCAAGGGATTCTACCACCAATTATAGCACCTGGCAATGCCTTTGTACCATAAATATGGAGGCATGGGTATCAGGGTCCTTTTGACGTCCTTGGCCAACCCACGGTATCTCTCCCACTGTGAACGAGACAAAGCATCTGCAATTTCATTGTCCACACCTGGCACATGCTAAACTCTGAAAGCAATGTTATATCACAAGACTTCCAGCACAAAGACACCCATCAGCTTTAAAACTTGCACATCCCTGGGGGACTGTTGATTCACTATCTACACCACAGCCATGTTATTAACCAGAAACAGCACTCTCTTCTGTGCTGTCTTCTCCCCCAAAGTTTCACCACCACCACCAGAAGAAACAGTTTCAAGAATGCTATGCTCCTGCTGCCGTTGTGCCATTGTTCTGGCCTGTGCTCCGCACACCACCTAACTTGCCAATAGAGTCCAAAACCCAGACTACCCTCAGCATCAGAAACAATGTGCACATGCCACTCCACGTCACCTGGTCCCGCCAATGTGATACCATTGAAGGACTGTAGGAATACACCCCACAACGCAAATGTTCTTTGACCCCAGCTGATAGCAGCACGTGATGATGAGGAAGGTGTTTACCCATCAATGCCCGGCCCAGCCTCCTGATGAAAGTCCTTCCTGCCCTGACTACCCTACAGGCAAAACTGAGATGCCACAACAGGCCATGCATTTCCTTGACCTTCACCTTCTTTCTAGGCAGCATGTCACCCAACAGAGATAACATCTCGTCTTTTTTGCCCCTTGGTAGCCGCACCTCCATTTGCACGGAGTCAATTTTAGTACCTAGAAACAATAGGTCTGTGCTAGGGCCCACCATTCTTTCAGGCGCTAATGATACTCACAGGTTCCTTATTAGCTCTTGGAATCTTGCCATTGCAACCTGGCAGTCCTCGGAGCTGGGTAAATCTGCAAAAAAGAAGTCATGTAATTAGGGGGTGTCCAACCGATGCCCTGTACACCATATGAATAACCACTGCAAAAAGAAACTGAAGCATTCAAACAACACGCAAGAGATAGAGCAAACCCTTGACATGGCCTTGTCACCCTCCCTTGAAATGGATGCCCAAGAGTTGAAAATCCTCTGGGTGGACTGGATACAGACAGAAAGCTGACTTCACATCACACTTTGCCATCAGTACACTTTGGTCCGCTGTTACCACCAGTGACTTGGCTACATCAGCCAAAGAGTATGACGGCGCTGCCATTTCCTCTGCAATTAAATCATTCACTGACTCTCCTTCAGGCCAGGACAAGTGCTGGATTAGTCTAAATTAACTTGTCTTCTTCCTTTATGAGCTCTACTCCAATTAGAGACACAATCAAAGTCTCCATAGGCCAATCCAAAAAGAGACCCGCCATCCTACCCTCCCGCACCTCCTTATCCAAATTGTCCTGCACCACTTGTTTTCGGTCATTGGCTGAGCACAGATTATCTGCCCACCTCCTGACCCGAGGCTCTCTGTACCCCACCTGAAACCACTTCTGAACCCCTTTAAAAAAAACTGCTTCTTCCCGACACTCGTAGCACTCCAGCCAGTACTCCAACCTGCCCAACGTAAATGGAGTACAAGCCCTTTGGCCCAGCCCTTTGTGCTCCCCTGCCATCCCAGGCACATGTGAACTGGTGCTTCCCCCTGCATTTGGAACGCTTATGGAAGAACTTGCAGTATTTGTGCATGCAAAGACCTTCATTGAAATTCCAGCAAGTACCCCCAGACCATTGATGGCCCTTAATTGTGTTCCCCACCCTTCCACGGGTGGAGGGCCCCTGAAAGGGGCAATAAATTATTGGCAATCCGCTGGCAGTGAATATCGCCTTACCCCCTTTTGCTTTCCCCCATAATGTGCAGCCATTGGTCCCTGTCCAATTCCTCCCATTTTGCCTCTGGGTCCCACGCAAAACGTGCCCTGAATATAGCATCATACTGGGCCCATGCATACCCCCGGCCCGTTATGTGTGCCTTCCAGATGAAGTCCATGTCTTTAAACATGGCAACGCTCCAGTTACTTTCACAATAAACACTGGCATAAATTAGCCACTTGGCCAGATTGCCCTCATCCTCTTTTTAACCCTCTTTTGACCTCACCTTCCTATGTAACAGTTTGAGCATCTCAGTATACTCCCCTTTCCAGATGAGTTCTTTTGTGGCTGGCATAGGATGCGCCCCCAAGGCATGATCACCCACATATAGGGCAACATCTTAATCTTTAGCTCTTTGCTCTCTAAGATATCCTTCTTTTCCTCTTTTCCTACCTCCTCCCCTTTTTCCTTCCCCAAGATGATACTACTCTCCTCTTTTCTTACCCTCAGGACATCTGACTCGATGGTGCCTACCCCAACATCCGTCACATATTTCCCTTTCTGCAAACCCCCACACCCTGCAGCTCCACCGCATCCACACCAATGGAAAGCATCGCAGATTTCCCTGTTGTGCTTGTAGCCTTACCTGGCTTCAAGGTCGGTGCCCATATAGATGCAGTCCACCTTGCCAGGGGCCTTGTTTCCTCTGGCATTCTCTCTGGCCTCACTGCAGGCCCTAATACACTTGCCGATCTCCCTGCAAAATGCTGAAACACACTTGACATACCAAGTTCTTCCTCCCTCAATTCACCTTCTTCAAGACTGTCCTAATCTAACATCTCCAGGTCATGAGGTTCCACCACTTGCAGGCACCCCATACTACACTTACAACCAGCGGCACTGCCCCTTTGCTTATCACGCATGCCCTTAGCCTGATGTCATGTGTCTGGGGGGTGCTCCACCACTGCTAAATGCCGATCTTCCTCTATATTCCTACTGGAGGCCGTTCCAGACTCACAAGATGCTGGGGCCAGCGAGGAAGTTTTGGTCATACATGCACTGGTTGCAGAGAGAATTCCCACCGACTTTATGTGTGCTGTGCTCGGCCCATCCTTCTCTTGACCTTGGCGCAAATGGGCCTCTCCCAGCTCTGCAGAGTCAGGCTTCCTTCACTGCTCTTCTACATGTAATAAAAATGGGCGGAGTGGTGTGCTGGTTTCCTGCCTTAAGCCTGGCTGCTCTGCTAACCTCTTCCTACCCCTTCTCCAGTCTCCTTGCCTACCTACCACCTCTTCAACTGCCTCAATAGCCTGCCCTGCTTCCTCTTCCCCGTCATCCTCCTTCTGCTCCAATTCAACATTGCTGCAATAAATGCAGAAGCGTTCAGGTTCTGCACCAGCATTGACGGTCCACTTACCTGCCTGTCCTGTCCATGGTCCTGTCCAATTTAACCCCACTACCATTCCATATGGTGTAGGATCCATCGTGTCCCACTGCAGGGACCCCCCCTTTTGCCAAGTAAGCATCCAGTTGCACCACCCTGGCCCCCTCTCAAACCCCTTCCCCTGGAAGCTGAATATATTCAAGCCCTCCTATGCCCCAGGATCCCAGACCAGTCCTAAGGTTCCAGGCACCTCGTCCTCCTCCCCTGTGAACTTGCCTTGTCCCTCTAAATCTTCATACCCTGCTCCTTGCTGTAACCCACCACTTGCTTCCACCAGGCCCCCAATCTCCTGACCCACACACCCCTCTGCTCCAAAATCCTGAAAAACCTCCTGGCCCAGCCCCCTGCCTTCCGGGACTCCTGCCTCTCCTTCTGTGGTGCCTGCTGCCTTCCAAAGCAGCCCGGACACCACACTCTCTCCCACAGAACTTATGCCCACCCTCCTGCTGCTGAGGCCAACTGCAGTCTCTCTCCTGCCCTAGAGAGCTGCTCACTTGACATAGCCAGCTGGGATATGCCCCTCTAATTCCCTGTCCCAGAGCAGGTCAACGCTACAGCTGAGGCCGCTTTTGACAGCTCCCACCTCCCCCACGCAGCCCCATATGCACGGACACTATGTACTGGGGCCGCTCGTTCTCTGCCTTCTTTCAAGCTGCTACTAGCGGCAGTACCCGCCACTTCCAAAGTAGCAACCATGCCCCATGCTTCCACATGCAGGGCCAGAGTCACGGTGAGCGACCCAGCACCCGCTTTCTGCATGCCTCGAGGAGTCGCTCTCCTGGTGTTCAGGCCAGCTCTCACACTTACCCAAATGTCTTCCTCTCCGGGTGCCGCCCTCCATTTTCATGCTGCTATAGCCGTGGCCACCCCTGCCAATGCCTGCCACACCAGGCAGGCTGACTCTGCGGCCTCTGCCCCATTACGAGGTCCATGCTGCCAACTTGCCTCCCTCAGGAGACATATCACCTCAAACACCTTCTTTCCGGCAACGTAAGGACACTAAACTCTAACACCCTCACAAACTGCCTATCTCGAATCTATCCAGACCGAAACAACTACACAAAGTAGAACAAATTAGCTAAGTTCTCCCTGCCACCATCCACCAGGGCCCCAAACCTAAAATGGTGGCAGGGAGCCCAACCCCACTTTGCTAAATAGCCCTTGGGGTATATTGGGCTGCGCTGATGCAGCCCAAATATAAATTATAAAATGGCAATCCCCTGGACTTCACCACCATCCCAATATGCCCAAGAAGCAGACCTCCCTATGGTCGACGGCCCCCCCAAGCGCCTTTTTAAGATTGAATTGTTTTTCAACGCACCACTGAAGTTGAAGAAAAGAAAAGTCGCTACAGCTAATTGTTTTTCAGCGCAACAACAAATTGGTTTTTAACGCACCACTGAAGTAGAAGAAAAGTTGGGACAGTCAGTCCTGCAATGCTGCTGCGCATGCGTTTACTGGGAACAGTTGCTTAAGGCTGATGGTGTCCCCAGCTGGTTCATCAAAACTGAAACCAGAAAACCACAGACGCATGGAAAAACCACAGGAGTGCCCTGAAGGAATACCACCAGTGCAAAAGAGACACCAAAGGGACCTTCATCAGGGACAAAGTCCATACCAACACGACCAACGCCAAAGAACTTTTCAACGTCATACAGCATTTCGCCAAACCCTCCAGCAAAGCCACAGACATCTCACCTTCCCAGGAACTCTGCAACAAGCTCAGCACCTACTTCCATCTTAAGATCAAGGACCTCTACGACAACTTCAGCGAACAGACGCTGTACACCACACCCCTCCCGACTGCTGTGGATAAACCAACCGTCATGACCTGGAATCCCGCCACCGTTAAACACATCACCACGACCATGAAGAAAACCCACTCAGGAGCCCCGATGGACCCCTGGCCACCACCGCCATCTCACCCGAACTAGGACGGACCATCAGTGCCTCCCTCAGATCCGGCACCTTCCCAGATGACTGGAAGCGGGCGGAGGTTACACACCTCCTCAAGAAACCCACGGCCGACACAACGGACCTGAAAAAGTACTGGCCCATCTCTCTTCTCCCCTTTGCGGCCAAAGTCACAGAGAGACTCGTAAACACTCAGCTGACCACCTTCATCGAAGAGAACTCCATCCTAGACGCCTCCCAGTCTGGATTCCGCAGCAACCACAGCACCGAGACCGCCCTCCTCACTGCCACTGATGACATCCGCATGCTACTCGACCAGGGACACACTGCGGCCCTCATTCTTCTAGACATCTCCTCAGCCTTCGACACCATCTCACATCGCACGCTCACAGCCAGACTTCACGACGCAGGGATACAAGGAGCCGCCCTCGACTGGATCCGCCTAATTCAGGCAGGTGGTAACCCATTTGGAAATGGGTAGGGTTCCCTAAGGGACACCTTCCCCTTTGTGAATGTTGAGGTAAACATTGTTTAAGAGCAGGCATTGGTCCCATGGACCACTGCCTACTCTTAAATAATGAATAGAAAGCTTTTCATTTTACATTTTGAAACGCATTCTGTTTTCCTTTTAGGAAAACTGGCTGCATTAAAAAATATATATATATTTATAAGCAATCACAGACATGGTGATCTGCTGATCCCAGCAGGCCACCATCCTTGTGATTTTTATGGTTCCCAGTGGGTCGCAAACCGAGTCCTACATCATGAATATTAATGAGGCAGGCCTTTTTGCGACCCACTGGGAATAGCTAAATGTTGTTGAACACATATTTGTACAATGAACTAATAGCGAATTGCAAACAATCGCTATTAGGTCATCACAAAACCTAGGATACGTGTATCTGGCCCTTAGTGCACTCACAACATGCAAATCTCTGACCTTCACACATACCATGTGACAAATGAGGTTCATACTCAAGAAATATCAGGCAAGAGTCCATCAAGTGAAGAAGAACAGCAATTCACATTCCACCAGGGTTCTGGCGTCAATAATGTAGTCAACATCCAGTTATACAAGCAGTGTCAGACACCTCTGACTAGGCGACAGATGGAAAATACACACCGTTTGGTACAGAACACACAACACCAGGGTGCTGCATAATGCACCTTTCCTGCTAGCGGTACCTGTGGGCTGAAGCCGCTGAACAGCCTCCAGGCAAAGCCCCCTTCCACAATTTACTCCAAGCAAACAAGGGTATGGCTGAAAAGTCTTGAACCACCGGTCAGTCCCTCTCCAACCAGCCCTGTGGCCACCAAGAGCCTTACACCATCAAGGGCACAAAACCAGCCAACATTTGAATTTTTTAAGTAGCTCCGTGATTTCCTGCTCACATTTCCGCCGATTTTTGTTCCAGGTATAGGTGGGTGGGAGTTCTCGTCAGATGCAGCCCCTGCCACAGTTCTGTGCCTCTGTAGGTGCTCGCAGTTAGGTGGTCAAGGAAAAAAGTTCGTACCCCTGGCCTAATGTGCTTTTAAGCCCCCTACCTTGGTGCCTCCGGATGACATCACCACCTCGCAGGAACAAGGCCTCCACTGCCACCCCCCTTTCCTCCTCCTGCCCATTGGGCGACTAATGACTCTCTGCTAAGTTCAGGATACATCAGCCCATTCTCATTTCAGACACCCAGTTGCTGCTGCTGCAACATAGCATGCATAAGGGTGGGGGCTTACAGGTGCCACAATGACACAGATGTTGTGTAGCCAGGCTACTAAGCTCTACAGCAAATTACAGGAGTGGATCCAGGAGCTTTACTTTGACATTTTATTATAGGACCACTTCCCCTGCCTCCAGCCAGGGTCTATACACGTATACACGTAAGCCCAGTGATGTCGTGGGTGCTATCACTTCTTTCTCCCAGGCTACAGGGGACACCACGGAATACCCACAGTCCAAGCATACTAAAGCCCTAAAGGGCTCACAGAGAGCATTCATCCCAAAACGACAACCAAACCACAACAGTATTTGCCCTTGTCATAAGTAACACCTCCAACTCTATACATTCCCAGACTGCCTTGAAACCACACTGGGCAGACACAACATCCGCTCACTGCACCACATGGTCTTGGTACTTTGAGGAAGCCCTTGGATGAGCCCGTAGAGGGTACCGGAGATAGAGCAGGCCCACACTTGTCTCTTCCCGGCTCTTGCTAGCACTCTCAGATCAGACATATGCCGTTGCCGATTGTTGTGATAGCGAGCCAGTCTCCCACTGGCTGCCTCCATCAGTGACTTCCAGAGCCTCAGGTTGCCCTGTTTCCACAAGGCTCTAAGTCCATCAATGACCGGGATCCCACTGTCACCAGCTGGTGGCCTGTGGGGCTATGTAAATGTCTTGAATAGCAACACCTTTTGAGTCACTATTTCATGGTTTGACATGTAACAATAGTGCCATGTACGTGCATCACCGTCCATGGATCAGGTTCAAAAAGAAGCTGAATCTTGCTCAGAGGATTGCGGTTGTGGACAATAACCCAGTCACCCACACCAATGTTGGATGGCACATAATGTTGCTTCCTGCTCGTGAGATGTTGCTCTGTATGTGACAAGCGCTGCAGCCTCTTCGTTTTCAGGGTGTGGAGCCCAGGTAGGATGACGAGAAACAACACCTTGCACCAGCAGGCCTGTGCATAACTGGCTGAAAGTCTGGCCTGTCCTGGTACTCTATTATGAAAGAGTGCACAGCCCTTTCCAAATAATGGTTTTGAGCGTGCACAATGCAAATGGCTTTAGTCAGGGAATCACATAAATCATTCCACTTCTCCGGGTTGTTGGGGAATGGCTTAGGTAATTACTAGTGAGCGTGGGTATGCTGCCCCAGCTGCCTGGCACAAGGGACAGCCTTTCACGGCCTTGTCCACACCCTCGTAGAGTACTGGGAACCAGACTTTGTGTTGCAGATTACTGTTGGTGTACCATGCCTTGATGACCCCATGGGCTAGCTGAATTACCCTGGGTGCTACCCTGAGGGTTAATTAGCCGGTGACCTCCTAACTAACATGCATCTGCCAATATGCCCATTTTCGTCTTATATTGTAACGATGTACAGTAAACAATAATTCCATGTGGTGAAATAGTCAAATTGTTGTAGAAACAATATAGTTAAGTATTAAATGACCGAAGATAATACTGTTAAGTGTTCAACTCTTTTTATTTATTGAATACTTAACTGTATTGTATTCCGTCATTTGATATTTAATTATGTTGTTTCTACAATTTGATTGTTTCGCCACATGGAATCATTGCTTTCCATACATACTAATTGTCTCTGGTTCCAGGTGATTTAATTGAATATGGGCAGTCCCTGTTTTGTTACTTTATGTTGTAAAGAGACACAAGAATCTGCAGGACATGTTTTGTGAGCAGGGCCAAATTCTCCTTGACACTTCTCAAGTTGCCTGAATGCATTGCTGCCAGGGGCAACTGGAGACATTAGTTCTTGGTCATCACACTGGTAATATACACATATGATCGTGCAAAAAGCAGTGATCACCCGATGATCAACCTTACATAGTCTTCGTTTCTAGAGCTTCCTTACTTATCGTCAGGCATGACCGCCCTTGGACGCAAGAATAGATGGTCTACAGGGTGTTGTGCCCCAAGCGTGCAGACTGTGTTGAACTAATATACTTGGAACTGCAGTGCCAATTTCTCTATGCACAGATGCAGCTTTCATGCCGATCCTTTAAACAACAGAATCAGTGTTCACGATTAGTATGCTTGATGAAAGGATGGCCGCGTATATATAGGTGGCAATGCCGTCAGCCCCAGTGCACTGCAGTGGCCTCCATCTCAATCTGTAAGTAGCACTGCTCTGCTGGGTTGCGAGCATTGCAGGCTTGTGCTATCGGGGCCCACTAACCACATTGGTGTTGTTGAGATAACACAACCCCCAGTCAGGTCGGGCTTCTATCTATGGGCACCTCAATGGCTTTAGCTGGGTTGAAATAAGCCAAGTTTGTTTAGGCTGATAAGCCTTCCTTAGGTTTTACCTCCTCCTGTGTTGCACTCGTGGCCAAGTGGGTAGACAACTTGAGCAAGTCTCTCAGAGGGCCTGCGAGTGATGTAATTAGCCATTCCCAGAAAGCTTGTTACCTCAGAGAAAGACATAAGAACACTCACAGTTTTGATGCCTGCCCACCTTCTTTGGGCCAGGGGCCATGATCTTTGTCGAAAACTGGTACCCAAAAAAACTGATGGATGGTTTCAGGAACTCGCATTTGGCATGTGGTGGGTCGGACAACAGTCCTGGAGAGTTCAAGAACTTTGTGCAGTCTTTGGTGATGTTATTCGAGAGTGTTGTGTGTATCAAGATGTCATCACTTTCAGATAAAATCCCTGGCAGCCCTGGCAGTACTTCTCTGACTCATTTTGGAAGACTTCAGAATCATGAGAAATTCCAAAGTTCAACCGCTTGTAGCAGCATAGTCCGACATAGGTAGAAAAGGTCTTAATGTATCTTGATTCTGGCACTAAGAGGATCTGATGCTACCCAGAGCATAAGTCTACTTTGGAGAATCAAAACATTCCAGTTAACTCTCGCATTATATTGTCAACAGTTGGGGTAAAGTACTGATCCCTTTTGATAGTATGACTCTGTAGCCCCATACCCACGCATTTGCGCACTTCTCTTGGTTGCTTGGGTGTCTTAAGCACCACTATGGGTGAAACCCGTGGTGTGGGCCCTTCTACCACCTCAATAATATTGGCGTCCTCCAGTTTCTTTGACTTTGGGGTGAAGGCGGAAGGCCATCTGCTGATGTAACAGTGCCTTTGCCTGGACTGTGGGTTCCATGTGGACCTCATTTGTTTGCCTTTCAGATAGCCAAAACCTTGCAATAAGCCTTTGAACTCTTCTAATTTTTCGTCAAGCTCGGCGGATGTGCAATGTGAAGGAAGTGGCCCACTTAGGGCCACCCAGGTCACTCTCGACCACCTCTCAGCCTTCCCCACCAAATGAAGAGTCGATCAGACAGTAGAGAATACAAACCAAGATATATTTATTCGGGTGCACTCAAGCGGAGCCCGGTCTATCCAGTCTCTTATGAGTGTTGCAGAGGGGCTAGCATCAGCAAGCATAGAGATACATTATGTACAATTCAGAATCCATGAGGGCACACCCACAATGGAATTTTCCAGGCAGATGCAGCTAAAACAAAAGGGGTACAGAATGATACATTTTGGTTCTGAGGCCGGGCACACATTATCTCTATCTGAAGGTCATTCTGTCTGTGCCCTGTGCTAGACTGGTGGGAGGAAACCTCTATCTAGTGGGAAAGGTATGCGTTTATAAGAACAGTGTATTCATTAGCAAGCAAGGCCCAACCTTGGGATGAAAAGCATACTAGGAGCAGTTTTCGCAAGAAATTATAGATTAGTTTCGATCATGATTCAAAATGGCAGCCAAACATAAAATGGTGCGGCAAATGCTAACTTTACAGGAAACAGTGCGCAAGCAACGAGAGTAAAGCATTTTCATTTCAGCAGACCCTCCCTTCAGCAGAAGCTAACTATTTTATGTTGCTATCAAAGAAAATATAACTTTTCAGGAACAGAGTACATCAGTATTATGAGTTATTTCATACATTCAGCATCAGGAATGGAGGCTGCAAGGTAAGATGTAGACTCAAAAATACCTTCATCAATCTGCATCACAGCTTCAATGTCCTTTTGCATAATAATTACAGCACTAGTAACATGAAGCAACATTTTCTGTTTGGGGGTGAGAAGATTAGCACAATAGGAGTAACAAGCGGGGACACATTGTATATAATAACCATGGGCGTAGTGTGCATAGCGGGGCTACGCGGAGGTCCACAGAGTTGCAAACAAACTCCCTGGAGCTCAGCTATGCTCCGCTATGCCACCTGCCTCCACCCCTCTATTATAAAAGGTAATTAAACATTAATGAACATTAATAAAAAAGAAGTTTAAAACCTCTTACCTCTACTGCAGCATCCCGGGCTGCCCTCTTCCTCTACTTCGCCGTCTCGCTAATCCTTGTGAAAACTGCACATGTGCATGCGCCCACACATGCGCATTTCTTAAGAGAAGCGTAATGCGGAGAAGGAAAATCTTGGTGCACTCTGCGGGCAGAGCGGAGTTCTCTGCCCAGGGTTAATTGTACAAAGCAACACCAAAGGGGATGATGGAAGGAGTGATGAACATTGCAAGCACTCACCCTCAGTCAACTGATCTGGGTTTAATCCATCATCAATCTTTAGCACACTCCACCACCCCAGTTCAGACATGGCCATATGCAAATCAGTCTTACCCTGTGCCTCATGGGAACAGTCCAGCCCGAACTGCCAAGCCATGTCTTCCTGGACTGGAAACAAGCATCCTGGGACCGGTTTCGGGTTTATAACCCTCATCAGCCAGGCTATCTTGAATCCAGTGGCAAAGTGAGCAAGGGACCCACGTCTGGACATGCTCTGCCAACTTAGTGCGAACAAAGCAAAGCCAAAGGGGAAGATGGGCAGAGTGTTGAACATTGCAAGCACTCACCCCCAGTCAACTGATCTGGGTTTAATCCATCATCCTTCTTTAGCTCACTCCGCCAACCCAGTTCAGACATGGCCATATGCAAATCAGTCTGACCCTGTGCCTCATGGGAAAAGTCCAGCCCGAACTGCCAAGTCACGTCTTCCCTGGACCGGAAACAAGAATCCTGGGACCAGTTTCGGGTTCGTAACCCTCATCCGCCAGGCTATCTTGAATCCAGTGGCAAAGTGAGCAAGGGACCCACGTCTGGGCATACCCTGTCAACTTAGGGTCAACAAAGCAAAACCAAAGGGGATAATGGACGGAGTGTTGATCATTGCAAGCACTCACCCCCAATCAACTGATCTAGGTTTAATCCATCAACATTCTTTAGTTCACTCCACCAACCCAGTTCAGACATGGCCATATGCAAATCAGTCTGACCCTGTGCCTTATGGGAACAGTCCAGCCCGAACTGCCAAGCCATGTCTTCCCTGGACCGGAAACAAGCATCCATTTTATACAGAGGCAATGTGTGACGAAGATTCTGGCAACCGCAGCTAAGAAAGTGAGAATCTTCCAACCCCACGATGTTAATGCTTTTCAAAACCAACCCAACACTGTCCAATCAACTGTCTCTTGATGTATTGCAGCTGACAATCTATGTACCTTTTGTATGGCTGAATAAACATTTGGCACGTTATCAGGTATGTAAACACAACAGCTGCTGCCTATGATGCAACAGGCCCCTCCCTGGTCTGCAAGGATGACTTCTCACACCATCCGCTTCTGCAAAGTGACTAATCGGGTCCACAAAAGAAAGGTCAGGATCAAATCCCAAGAGGACTCATTTATCATTCACTGTCAACTGGATGTTACATTCATATCCCAAATAGCAAAATAGGTCTACCCAATACTTATGAATTTGGGGACAGCTCAGCATGATATGAGACCAATTGGCTAATGAATGATTTGTACAATATAATAACCATTTACTAAAAAACAACATCCTACACCAATTTTCCCCCCTCAATGTACTAAAATTAGGTTTATTAATAGTTGACCAAGTATGGGATGACACCTCAAAGTTTTCATGAGCCGACCATTTTTTAATAGCTTTTAGCTCAAGATCAGCTCCTTTAATTGAGGCTAAATATTTCTTCCAGGCTCCCGGTTTCTTATCCGATGCCCTCACTAGTAATTCATCTACCAACCGGCTCTGTTCAATTAAAAGAGAAACTTCCATTTCTGTAAGATATTTATATAAAGTACTATAGGAGTTGGCCAAAATAAAATCATTCAGACTTAATTGTACCGTTTCAGCTACCGTGACCCATTTACCATTTCGCAAGAAATCCATCACTTTAATAAATCCAGCCACTGCCCATTTTGATGCCAGATATAGAGGTTCTCTTACCCCCACCAGAGGGAGGATTCCGTCTAGCAATGTAGCTGAATTAATTGCCAGAATAGAGTACTTTTTGAACAAAGCCTGTTGTTTTTTAAAAAACCAGAGAAGGCACTTATAACGAACCCATTTCGGGGATCTAAAAACCAGCAAGGGGGAATGGATTTCACTGTCTTTACAGAATAAGTTCATAAAATAATTACAAAAAAACTTTGGATGTGGCGAAACCTTAAATCTAGAGAAATATTGTACAAAATACGCATAATAGTAATCCCTAAGGTTGAGTAGAGCTAACCCTCCCTGATCCACATCTTCATATAAAGTGCTGAGTGCTATGCGGGATGTTTTCTTTGCCCAGAGGAAGGCTGTAAATATAGACTCTACCTGAGAAAAAAAGAACCAGATAAAGTGCATGGTATAGTAGAAAAAAGAAAATTAAAGAATGGAAGAACAAACATTTTAATTAAGGCAACTCGTCCCAAGATAGAGAGGGGTAGCATGCTCCATCGAGCAAACGGGCCCTGAACTTTCTTAAGAAAAGGGGCAAAATTCAATTGATATGGATCGTTGACAGATTCTGAAAAAAATACACCTAAATATCTCTTTGGATTTGTATTGACAGAGCCAAGAATATCGGACTGCAAATCTAAAGATACCCTTCCACATTGCAAAACTTCGGTCTTCCCTTTGTTGATACTATAGCCACCTAAAGCCTCGAAGTCTTCAAACAACTCGAAGACTTTGGCTTGAACCTCAATTCTTGGTGTAATTACGAGCATTATGTCATCTGCATACAATTTTAGTTTTGGCATTGATGGAATTGGTGGGCAAATCTCAGCACAGTTCCGAATGGCTATCGCCATGGGCTCGATAAAAAAAGCAAACAGAACTGGCGATAGAGGGCACCCTTGCCTTGTGCCTCGTTTGATTACCAATGACCCTGCCACGGCCGTAATAATAACTACATTGGTGACCGCATCGCCATACAGATTGCGGATCAAACATATAATCTGAGATGGAATGCCGAAATGCTGCAAAATTGTAAACAGTGTCTCCCAAACCACAAGGTCAAAAGCCTTTTCGGCGTCTAATAATAAAACTAAGGCTGGTATACTCAGTGTGTCAAAATAATCCAAAGCCTGTCAAAAAGTGAGTATTAGTAGCAAGTTGTCTGCCAGCGATAAAACCATTTTGATCCGAATGGATCAGATTCGCCGCATACTTATTAAACCTAAGAGATAGAAGTTGTGTGACGATTTTGTAGTCCGAGTTCAAGCAATGTTATTGGGCAATAGGACTTAGGATCCCTGCTGTTCTTACCCTTCTTTACAAAGCTCACTATATTCCCCTGTCTAAAACATTCTGGGACTATCCCTCCTTCTAACATAGCATTAATCAATTGAAGAAAAAAATCCGAAACCCCCCAAAAAAACTTTATAAAATTCAGAAGGGAGTCCATCCGGGCCACAGGCCTTACCACTAGGTAGGCTTTGGACAACTTCCTCCAACTCTTTCAGAGAAAACGGATTAACCATAGATAATTTCTGTTTCCGGGAGTATTGGTGGCGGATTATCATGGAGAAACATTTCTAATAAATGGTCATCCACCGTCTGAAGCCTACCATAGATAGACGAATAATGATTAAGCATTATATCCCAATTTTCACCGGGTCCTCTGTACACAAGGCAGTAAGGGGCCAAGTTAATTCTTTAATATGATTTGCCGCAGCCTGCTCTCTGGCCTGCCACGCCAGGAGCCTACCCGTGAAATTACTCTCCTCATACGTCTTCTGACAATACTGTTGATAGATGGTTTCGCTTTGGGTATAATAAAAAGGAGCTGAGTTCCCGCGTGGCCTGATCAAGCTGAGTTTATATCAAGGCAGAGGGATTATGCAAAAATGCCTTGTGAAGTGCCTGGATCTTATCTTCCAGTGTTACCTTATCTGAGCTCGCTTTTTTGAGATTATTGCATCCTTTCCAATTATTAAACCCAACACAAATGCCTTGAGTGAGTCCCAGACTATATTTATGGCGGTGAAATGAATTTTTTGGACTAAGGACTCTTTAATCTCAGACCCCATTGACTTCACCCAATCCTCATCATTAAGGTATTGTTTATTTAAAGTCCAACGCTTAGGGAGTTTTGCCCCTGTACCGAAATTGATTTCCAGTATCAGCATTGCGTGATCAGAAAATCCGTTATAAAAACTTTTTTGCTGGAAAAAGTTTAAACAGTGGGAAATCAAGAAAAAATCAATCCGAGATGAGGAGCAAAACCGCCCTGACCAACATGTGTATTTAATTTTAGAGGGGAATGCTGCTCGCCAAGGGTCTCCTAGATCTAATATCTCAGCTTAATTTTGCAAGGCCCCCCTACAATTTTGTCACCCGGAACCTGCATCAGCGATTGACACAACTCCTCATATGCTTTAGGGCAGTCTTCCACAGGTGCATAAAAGCTTTACCAGAATTAACATAGTCAGCATGTAGATTTTTACTCAAAAATATGGCACTTCCTCTATGGGAGGCTGAGGACGATGAGAACCCCCTATAGGCTGTCCAAGATCTAAACATAGAAAATTCTGGAAGTTTCATAATTGGAATGTGGGTTTCTTGTAATAAAATAACCCCCGAATTTTCCGTTTTTAGCCACATTTCAATTGCCCACATTTTTTTTACGATTATTCAGACCATTGACATTAAACGAAACAACTTTTAACATTAGCCTATTAGCCATATAAAAAAACAGAACAACAATTTCTACCAACCCACCATCATGCCTAGAGTCATTTGGTAGTAGATGCAAATAATCAACACAAACCTGAAAAATAACCGGCTTCAGTTTTCCCGTTTTCATACCGTGCCTGCCCCGAAAAGTGGACCTTCCTCCCTCCACCACACCCCCCACTTTTCCTTCCCCTTATTAAACTCGGGTGTCATGTATTTACACCCTGCTGATCCTACTCCCCCACCCAACAATGTGACCTTTGGTAAGGCTTTAGTGCCCCATACTAGCATTCTGTTTGGCCCACTATTTGACCGTATAAACAATCATAGTCAACACACTGATAACAGATAAAAGTAATCAAACAGAATATATATATATTTTTTCCTTTACCCTTTTGAGCTTGAGAAATCTCTTTTAAAAATTCCTGCGCTTCATCTACATCGTTGAACGTGAAAAATGTCCCCTTCACCAGGACTCTCAACTTCGATTGCTGAGCAATAGACCCTGCGCCCCATTTGCCTTGAACAAGTGAAGAATTTTCACAAACTCCTTCCTACGACGGGCTGCTGCAGCTGACATGTCTGAAAAAAATTGACACTTAGTATTCTCATTCACTGCAAATTGCCGCTATTGAATCGCTTTTGTTAAGATTGTTTCTTTGATGCGGAAGTCAGCAAAGTTTACCAATATAGTACATGGAAGTGTAGAGTTGGGAACTGGATGAGCCGGGACACGGTGAGCCCTTGTGATTGTGAGATCACCTTGGAATTCAGGGATGACTTTTTGTTTCATAAAAGTGTTCACCCATTGCAGCATTTGGGACCCTTCCAATCTCTCTGGTACACCTACTATGTGGAGTTTCGATCTTCGGGAGTGGTTTTCAAACTCTTCCACTTTGTTTTCCAAAGCGTGCTTGCTTTTGACTACTGCTTTAACCTCCTGCAAGACCGATGATAACTGGTCCTCCAAGGCTGATATCCTCTCTTCAGCCTCCTGAAGCTTAACTGGGAGACTCCCCATTGTACTTTCGATCTTCTCTAGACAGAGGTTTAGATAGGCCAGTTTCGCTTTCTGAGTTTTCTTCAAATCTCGAACCTCCTCTAAAATCAAATTTAACATATCTTTGATGCTCATTTGAAAATCCCCTCCAGGATCAACAATTTGGTTGGGATTAAAAATAAAGTTGAGGTTGGGATTGGAGCTAACAAGATTTACAACTGGAGATAAAATTCCTTCCCCCAACTCCTCCTGTTGCGAGGCAGTAGACTGAACCAAAGTTCTAACCAAGGGTGATGAAGTACTGTCTCGACTCTTAGCGGAATCTTCAGCCTGATTGCAAGCTTGCTCATTTTCTGGGGTTACCAATTTTGCTACAGACTTCCAACTCTGGATAGTAAACAAAGCAATTTGTTCATTTTGATGGAGAATTGAACCTGACAGATGTTCAATATCAATAGTGGAATCAATAGTAGTAGTAGGGACAGTATTTAATGATACCTGTACATTATCCAGTTTAAGGACCTCGGCCCCTATTTCAGGTGCATCAATCCCGGCTATTGGTCCTATGATATCAGGATGCTCCTTAGTGCTGGATATGCTCAGACTGCAACCAGGAGAGGATGTTGGAGGCATTGTTTTTTTAATAAACAATGAAAATTGTTTAATCTCCTATGAGGCGCTAGCTCTTTTTTGCAAAACAGGTACGCCTTCTTCTTGCGGCTTCAGTAGAGGACTCATGACGACTCCTTCCTTCCTGGATACTCCCTCTACCTGGGCTGGCTGTTCTATAACTGCCACTGCGACAGAGGAGTTTCCATCCTCCCCCTCCGAGCTCTCAAAAGTGGAATCCATGCCATGTAAGGGAGGAGCATTTCCCATTCAAGCTAGACAAGCTGCCTCATTTGCCTCCTTCACTTCTTTAGCTAGAAGTTGCCGGGTTTTACCTTTAGGAGGGCGGGTATTAAGTATTTTCCCCATTTTAGAGCTACTGCACCTTGGACTCAATCTCCCAGAATGCAATTCGGCCCTATGGGGAAGCACCGGGTCTTGCCACTAATACCCCTAATGCCACTGCCCCGGTCCGTCGCTCCGTCTTATACTCCAGACAGGTTTTCGCCCGATCTCCAAATCAGTTTTATGCCTTTAAATGCCAAAAACGGTGATTAAAGCCTTATGTCTCTTCTATTGAAACAGTCTCTGTGCAGGGATATAATAATCAATTTCTCGCCCTTAACTGGTCAACTGGCCGCCAGGATACTGCTATCTGTACTCCCTTTCAACATTGAAGTGGGCACACACTTGCACACGCTGGCCTCACTCAGGAGCATACATTTGTAAATCAACGCGCCACCACAGCCTCTTTTCTCCGTTTCTCCTCTCTCACCTGCCACTGGCTCTGGGACCGCCAGGAGAACACAGGCACCACAGAAGGAAACACTCAAACATCCGAGCAAGGGGGGAAGAAACACCGTAGAGACTCCCCATAAGCCGAAGACTGCCTTGCTTCACCACCACAATGTTCGAAGCACAGCTGCTCAGCAGAAAAAATGCCCCAAGACCGCAAATGCCACATATCTCCTCAGTGCTCACGAGGATAAGAAGGGAGCCATGCACGCCACAGATGCCTCAGGAACAATTCGCCATTGCTGGGGGTGGGGCTAGGATCACCGTGGCTACTCGGACGCGTGGTGCTCCGCAGCCATCAGCCACACAGTAAGAGAATCAGTGATGATCAGGCTTAAAGAAGGAAGTTGGGATTGGTAGTACGCAAGCTGAAACAATTCAAACTAACCCTCCCAGCTACAGTGGCATAGACAACAGGTTGTCACTTTTGTGGGTCACTGACGAGAGCAACCAACAGACCCAACAATTGGATGTATTGGCCACATTATGAGTATGATGCAACATTTGTATAAACACATTGTCTGTGTAGGACTGCCTAGATGCTTCTTTAAGTGGGGCTAACAAAAACGTACTCAGGGGGAACAGGAGTCGTACCCACCAAGGAATGTACAGGATATTTCTCCTCTAGAAACCAGGATATTCCAAATACTGCCGCCAGTGCAATCAGAACAATTAATATGCAAATAATTTTACTCTTTGTCGTCCAACCCCCTCTTAAACGTGGTGGTGCAAAGGGTTGTTCCTCCTCATCAACAGGGTAACCAAACGGATTCATAATTAAGAAAGGGACAAATCCAATTGGTAAAAGTAAGTGTTCCCAATGTCCGTTAGAGCCTCACTGGTACATGCTCCTCTTGTTCATCAATATGTCGGCACACTTGAGCACCGGTGGTGGAGCTGGATCTGTCCTAAGCTTGCGCTGGTCTGATGTAGATCAGGATAAAGTACCCCAAAAGATACCCGTTGATGTATCTTGTCCAATATTCGAAACAGTGCACAAGTCTCACATCACCCTAAAGTAATTCAGTTAGTATTATAGCAAAGAACACCTGACTTGCACAGCCCATTCCTGTCTAATCTGACTTTTCCTTTTGTGCACCATTCTTCACCCAAGGGTGTAGATTGTATGTGGCAGTCCCAGTCACAGATTGATTGTCAAAAAGGGGCTCCTGATCAGCTCAAATTTCCAGTGGAACTGCTGCATTCAGCACATCATCATTCTCTGCATCTGTTTGGGTCCAAGTGAGTTGGGCATCGCTGAAGGGAACTAATTGAGACACCATTTCGAACTCAGAATCCCTAACCCCGTCCCTTACCCATTGGTCATAGGGCAAGGGAAGAGGTACCTTGCGGCAGTGGGAGGTGTGGATCTAGTTCTTTCAGCAAGCGACCTTGACAGCGGTATGGGTGGATAGGAGGACCTGCTCAGGACCCTTCCAGCGCGGCTCCAAACTCTTCTTCTGCTGAAAATTCTTAATGAGAATATAATCCCCAGGCTGGAAATCGTGTCCGTTCCCCTCTGGTGTAACGGGTAGGGAGTCCCGAACCTGTTAGTGAATAAAACACACATTTTCAGTTAACTGGCAAAGACAGTCTGTTAACAGTGGGTATTCAATATCAGAAAACCACCTAGGGCATGGGACGTACGAGACATTAGCCGGGCGTCCTAACATGACCTCGTCCGGTGACAATCCCTGTCCTAGAATGTGCTGTTGTTCTTGTTGAAAAAAGAGCTAGCGGTAAAGCATCAGCCCACTGTAACCCTGTCGTCTCCTGAATATTAGCCAGTTTTAGCTTGAGAGTACCATTGTACTTCTCAACTAATCCTCCTGATTGAGGATGATTGGCAGCATGGAATTTCTGTTTGATACATAGGCAATTACATATTAACTGAATTACCCTGGCATTAAAATTACTTGCGTTGTCACTCCAGATCAAACTGGGCAAGCCAAAACGAGGAAAGAAGTCCTTCAGGAGTACCTTTGCAGTCATAACAGCTGTATTATCTTTAGTAGGATACGCCTCAGCCCATTTACTCAATGCACAAACAACCACCAACAAGTACTTCAAATTATTGCACCTGTCTAATTCTATATAGTCCATATGGAGGACCTCAAAGGGAAAAGTAGGTGGTGCAGAATTACCAGATGGTGTAGGGGTACCTTTTCCAGGATTGTGCATCATGCACACCATACAGTACTTCACTAGATGTGCAGCAGTTTTTGGAATATTGTTATTCTGCCATATAGGGTCTCACAACTTACTGATACCCCTAGCGCTGATTTGGGCTGGGCCATCGTGATCACAGGAAGAATATATGCATCTGGTAACAGCCATCTCTGTTTCTCCCTACTTATCAGTCCAACATCCCTCTTCACTCAAATGTGCTGTACTCTCTTGCCATATTGCTACTTCTTCTATTATAGCCTCACTTTGTATCTCTTTCACATTCTCAAGCATGTCCTCAAACATGGTGATTTCAGGCACCCACCTAGCGGGGCCAGCTACAAACATTCTTTTCATTTTAGTCTGAGCTGTCTCCTTAGCTATCTGATCAGCAAAATTATTTCCCCTACCCATATTGTCAGTAATTTTCCTGTGGGTGCTACACTTCACTATTGCCAACTTCTTAGGGAGTGTAAAAGCAGACAAAAGCCTCAATATAAGGTGAGCATGCTGGATCTTGGTGCCATGGGAAGTAAGGAACCCTCTCTCTCTGCCCAGAATCACCCAAAATTGTGCGCGACGCCAAAGGCGTACTGACTGTCAGTATAAATATTAACAGCCAGCCCCTCGCTCGATTCACAAGCTCGAATAAGGGTGACTAAATCAGCTGCTTGGGCTGACTGATAAGGGACTCGTGATGTCTCTATGACTGTACGCAATGTAGTGAAAGCATAGGCAGCAGTAGAAGTGCCATCCGGTAATTTTAAACACGAGCCATTGACATATAGTTCCCTCTGGGAGTCAGATAAGGGAACATCAGTCAAGCCTACCCATCCTTTCATCTCTTCTTCCGTCCGGAAGATACAATCATGTTTCTCTGTCTCATTATGTTCAGAAGGGAGGGGCAGTAACGTGGCTGCATTCAGAGTGGCACATTGTTTGATAGTGATATGCTTAGCAAACAGTGTTAATTCATAGCCAGTAAGAAGTGCTCTGGTGAGGGGCAGTGTCTTAGTTTATTCAACAGTGTATACACAGCATGGGATACCATGACTGTGAGATGAGTATCAAGTACAAGTCCAGCCGATTGTCGTATAGAGACAGCCAAGGCCGAGACCGCTCTTAGACAACTCAGGAGGGCTCTTGCGACAGGGTCAAGCACCGCTGAGAAATAAGCACACGAACATTGCTTATCTCCAACATTTTGTGTTAAAACAGAAAGCACACAACCAGCCATCTCAAGGACATACATAACAAAGGGTTTAGCATAGTTGAGGGTGCCAAGCACTGGAGCCGAACAAAGCGCAGTTTTTAGCTGCTCAAAAGACTGTTGACATTTAGACATGCAAGGCAGGGTCATGCACTTCTTTAATGGTTAGGGCAAGCAAGGGTTTAATTAGTAAGGAGTAGTAATGGATCCACTGCCTGCAGTAGGAAGTGATACCTATAACAGCGCGCACCTCTTTTTGAGTCTGTGGGTTGGCCATTTTAACAATGGTGCCAATGCGCTCCAGAGTCAGTCTCCTACCCTCCTTTGACAGTAGGTGACCTAAGTAGGTGACCTCATGTCGACAACACAGAAATTTAGAGAGGGAGACTTTATGGCCATGCTGAGCTAAATGCAACAATTTAACTATTCTGTCTCTACAACCTTGCTCTATATCAGAAGCTATGATGAGATCATCGACGTACTGTAGCAATACATTACCTGTGGGAAGCAAAATGGAATCCAATTCGGCCTTTAAAGCTTGACTATAGATACTCGGACTCTTAGTATTGCCCTGAGGAGCTCGACAGAATCTAAAGCGTCTGCAAGCTAATGTAGAACCGAACAAATACCGACTGTCTGGATGGATAGGAACACTGAAAAATGCATTCTTCAAGTCAATGACAGAACAGAATTTGGCAGTGGAAGCACTCATTGTCGAAAGAGTAGTAATGTCAGGGACCACAGGGAACTGGGGAACCACTATTTTATTAACTTTGCGCAAATCAATCACAAAACAATAAACATCTGCACATCATAGGAACCCGAAGGTGCCCGTTTAAGAATGGGAAGAATAGGACTATTACAAATATTAGCAGTCATCTCCTCCACCATTCCTTTCTTAATTAAATCCTGTACAACTTGCAATAAGGCTTGTTCTCCTGCCTGCTGTACTTTATACTGAGGTATTTGAAGCAAACTAGCATTGTCTTTAACTTGGATTGAAACCGTCAATATCTGCAGCAGTCCCACATCTGTATCGCCTGTCACCCACAAGGTGGGTGGCACATTTTTAAATTCAGTAGGGAGGGGCCCATCTTTGGACAGACACTGTTTAGCATGCACTACATCTGGACCTATTGTCATGTAAACACCTGTGGGGAAACAATAAATCATAGCATGCAACTTTGTTATCAGATCTAAACCCAACAAATTTTCTCCGCAATTAGATGTCAATAAAAATGGATAATCCACAGTGAAAGAACCAATAATCAATGCAAGAGGTTTTGAGATGGGGCTCACAACCGCTACACCAAAGAACCATACCGAAACATTTTTATGGCCAGACAGAGCCACCCCAGGGACCAAAGAATGAGAAATAGAACTGTTTGTCGCACCTGTATCCACCAAAAATTCCTTAGCTGAGCCATGCAGATCCGCAGTAACATAAGGACCATGCTGATCTACAGGTACCAGAACTGGTCCCTCACTCTGTCCTGGTCTGTCCTAGCTGTAAGACATTCCTTTCACCTCATCCGTATCTTAATGATTGTGGTAATACTGCCCACCGGAGGGTCATCAAAGTAATTATTATCAGAACGACCCTGTGAGTCTGCCACATACTGAGACCCATTGGCCCACCAGCTCCATGACTCCGTCCACAGGAACCTCGTCCCCTGGGGACCACTAACTTCTGCAACAACAAGGGACACTCGCTACACCAGTATCCCTCCTCTTTTTAGTACGCACACTGATTCAGCCACAGAGGCACAGAGCCGGACTGCCTACTAGTGCGTGGAAGCTGTCGGTCCAAACCACAGCGTCCTCTACCATTCCCCCTGAAGCCTGCTGCAACAACACCTTTGTCTTCAAATCCTTATGCTTCTTCCCTATCTTCTCCTTGTCCTCATTCTCCCTATGCTCATAATACTGTGCCATATTCAGAATAACAGAAGGAGAAGAGGTGGAAGCATTTAATCTAGCCGCAACCTCTGGAAGCAAATTTGAAACAAGTCTATTAACAAACAACCTTACACCTCCCTCGATAGACAAAGCCTGCCCACTATAATCCAGAAACACATCTTCAAACCGAGTGAAAAAATCAGACACACTCTCATCTTTCTTTTGGCGACAAGTCGATAACTTGTCCCAATCAACCTTCCTCAGGGGAATAAGAGAATGCATATATGTGATAATGCAACCTGGCAAAGCAAGTATCTCAGCCCTATACATATATGGGGACTTCCTTTCTTGGTCCCAGGCCTTTATTTGGTCCCATGTACCACCCAATTCCGCAACATGATTTTGTGTGCACTTGCCTCCAAATATCAACCGGAACCCGCAAACCAAAGAACATTTCAATATCCACAAGAGTTGTTCCCATCAAAGAGGCAGCTTCAGTCAATTCTTTATTATATGCAGTAGGATTTTTTCTAGGATCAGGTTACTTACAGCCTGATTCATCAACGGGCCGTTTTGCGAGCCCCTAATAGCGATTCATAGCGAATCGCTATTAAGGACTCGCAAAACGGTATTCATGTAGGAATTGCTAAATAAATAGCGATTCCTACACATTCCTTATTTGCGAGTAGCAAATTGCTGATCGCAAATAAGGAATAACTCCCCATTCATTCCTATGGGCCTTTTGGCCCATAGGAATGAATGGGGAGTATTCCCTATTTGCGATTAGCAATTTGCTACTCGCAAATAAGATAACGATTGAAAGGGTGCCAGGGGTGTCCAAAGGACACCCTGTAGCACCCCTTAAATGTAAATTGAAACAGGTGTTGCGCACACACATGTCCAAAGGACATGTGTGTGTGCAACATGCAACTTAGAAAACTGCTTTTAAAAGCATTTTTCTAAGTTTTTGCTATTTACCGAGAGGTCTGACCTCTCGGTAAATAGCGGCCCGAAATTGCGAATTAGCAATTTAAAAATGGTTGATGAATTGCATTTAAGGAATCTCAAATAGAGATTCCTTAAATGTAATTCCTCGCAAAATAGCGAAATCGCTATTACCGATTTTTGCATTTGGGATGATAAATCCCAAATGCAAAAATAGCGCTCGCAAAGGGCCAGATTCTCAGAATCTGGCCCTTTGCGAGCCGATTTCGGCCTGATGAATCAGGCTGATAGTCTGAAGAGACAAAACTTCACTTCTTTTCCATGGAGTATAGACCGATTGTTCTTGGAAACGGGCTACCATACCTAGTCTAGTGATAACACCGTGCTGATTTGTTAATTCTAGTATTTCAGGGTGATATATAGGATGAACCTCCCGCATGGGAAATTGAGACACCGAAGTGGGGCTGTTCATAAGTAGCCTACTCCAGTAAGCAATTAGTGCCGTAATACTTCCAAAAATGTGCCCGGGCTCCATATTTCTAACATATATACATGATCTTTAATATCATATTAAATCTGTGGTGTCCATCTTTGAAACACTGATCCCAAAGACTAATCAAAGTAGAAGACATACGCTTAAGGGCATGCTGTTGCACAAAGCGCTCATAATCTTTCATCACATTCCACATATCTTCCACACTGTAAATGGGGTTTCGAGCCTACTGCGCAGCATGGTTAGCCACTACCTGTTTCTCTGCATCTCCCACTTCAGAACGCACGTACGGACACATACGCTCTTTAAACTTTGTCCAAACTCCGACTCCAAACCCGGGCACAGGCGTCACATCAGTCCTAGGAAACCGGAGGATGGAAAACCAGAGAAGTAGAGGCAAAAGTAGTGAAAAGTACCATTGATGCTGAGTGTTGTGCCACGGGAGAAAAAGCTGGCGAGAAGGATGCAGAGACAATTGGTGTGCGAGGGGTGCTAGCAGTCAGATTGGCTGAGAACGACAAGGGAGCAGAAGGAGCAGAAAGAAGAGAAGAAGTCGATGCTGCAGCCGTCGAAGAAGCAGCCACAGATACAGGAACAGAGACAGCAGAAGCTACTGTATTGTACCAAGCGGATGTGGGGGCAATGGAACGGTGGGGTATATTCTTTGCAGCCGTATGGGGTGGGGCCTAGTATCTAATAACCCATCCACGAAAGTATCATTTTCTTTTTGGGCCATATAAGATTGATCAACCTGTAATTGAAACCTCCTATCTGCACATTGAATCCCTATCTCTTGTTTCTCTCTATCATGTGCTACAGCGTTCTGAGTTACCGTATGCATTCTCTCCTTTTCTTGCCTCCTTTTCCATCTTTAATTGTCTCTGTTTAGCCTCCTTCTGCCATGTTCTAAGAGAATCAAACATTGACTGTACTTCGCTTCGCAAACAATTTTTCCTGTAAGAACCTAATTTTTTGTTCATCAAAAATGCCGTCAGAGGCCATTGTAACTCGCCATTGTCCCTCGTATATTTGTTGCATAATGTGCTAAACCTAATAGGGACCAGGCCATGCTTCACATACATGTCAAATTTAGGAGTGCCTTCTGGAGGCGCCGGCTGACTCTCTTCCAATCGAGCATCTGCAGAACAACAACGACAACAAGAAACCAAGAGTTGACTGAACCCAAGCATTTTCAAAAAGAAACCAAATTCACTATTCTAGGCCTGGCAAAACATTGGCAAATGTTGCTATCCAAAAGATAGCCTCGAGACCGTAACAAATATTAATCCAAAAGACGGCCCTTCAAAGGTACCAAATACAAACCAAAATAGTACCATATACACAAAGAACCAAAGCAAACTCACCTGGTATAAGCAGGTCAAACAAATGTATTCTCCACTGCCAACTCTTCGGACCAAACGGTCAGATCCAAGGGTTTCGCCGTTCAGGACTCCAGTCGGGATGACCCCTGTGAGAGGCCTGTCTGGCGGGACAGAAGGGGCAGCTGCGAGTACAGAAACTCCTGAATGCAGGGATCCCTGATCTGTCCGTCCAACCCGGCAATAGGCTCGACCGCCCCTCCTGTCCGCGGGAAGGGATGGGTCACTCACCTAAAGGAGTACCTGTTCGGGCTCCAACTGAAGGAAGTGGCCGGCTTAGGGCCAACCGTGTACCTCTGGACCACCTCTCAGCCTTCCACACCAAATGAAGAGTCGATCAGACAGTAGAGAATACAAACCAAGATAATATTATTCAGGTACACTCGAACAGAGCCCAGTCTTCCCAGTCTCTTAGAAGTGTTGCAGAGGGACTAGCATCAGCAACCATAGAGATACATTATGTACAATTCAGAACCCATGAGAGCACGCCCACAATAGTATTTTCCAGGCAGATGCATCTAAAACAAAAGGGGTACAGAAGCATAAGTTTCGATTCTGAGGCTGAGCACACACTATCTCTATCTGAAAGTCCTTCTGTCCGTGCCCGCTGCTAGCCTCTATCTAGTGGGAAAGGTATGTGTTAATAAGAACGGTGTATTCATTAGCAAGGAAGGCCCAACCTTGGGAGAGAAAACTTTTCGCAAGAAAGTACAGATTAGTTTCGATCATGATTCAAATTGCGGCCAAACATAAAATGGTGCTGCAAATGCTAACTTTCCAGAGAATAGTGCACAAGCAAGGAGAATAAAGCATTTTCATTTCAACAAATGCAAATTGGATGAGTACAATTTCTTGTGCACCTGGGCAACTCAGAGGGATGTCTTGCCACTTGGTGTTCAAGGGTGGTTACGAACATTTCCACTAACGGTAGCGTTTTAAAGTGTCCATATGAACACACCTTCATTATTGTGAGTCTACGTGTTGGTGGGTTCTTTAGCTTTTTGAACAGCTCATGTGCTAATATGTTGATTGATGCCTCCATGTTAATGACCACTTTGACCGGGTTTTTCCCTATGATTATTTGGGACTTCAGGTCTGGCCTTATCTGTGTCTCGGACGTGTATGAAGTGAAAGGTTCCTTTGCTCTCATCGTCATCCATTCCTATAAATTGATGGCAGTGTCTACAGGAGTTAGGGCTCTCACCACTAATTTAGCTGTTTCTTGCACTGTGCTGATGATGAGTACAGTTTTGCAAAATATTTGGCCTTACTGCAGGCTGCGCATATCTTACTTTGGGGTGGGTTTTTTGGTGCAGTGACACACTTTCTCACTAGCTACACAGTCATCTGGGTTTGCTGTTTGTTTTCTACCTTTTCTTCACTGAAGCCCACTTCGCCACGAAGTTTAGTTGTTCAGTTTTGATGGGTTTGTTCATTACTATGTCCACATGCAACTCTCAGGCTTTGAACAACACTTTGGTTTGCCCGAGGGTGAGGATTTTAGGCGAGACTTCTCTGGTTTTTGCAAAATTTACGTTTGTAGTTTGGCTGACATGCACTGTTGCTTTATTTGTGCCCTGGTCTCTTCATTCTCATCTCTGATAGTCAAAGTACTTGCGAGTTCCTTCAAAAGAATGTAAAACATGTCAGTGGATGCATCAGTCTCTTGTTGTGCTCATCTGAATACAAATTTTTCATAATCTGGGTATGCATAATGTTTCAAAGTGGACATTGAAGTCTGATACTATTCATTTGTAGGTGTTCAGTGGCCCTGCCTCATGTAGAGTCTTTGACAGTTTGTTTACAATTTTTCCTCCCCAAATGGAACAATAGTGGCTGTGTGCCACCTTTACGGCAATAGTGAAGGCTTTAGAGATTTCTGAAATCCTGGTAAGAATTTCTAAATCAGGGGGGCTGTCATCCTTCAAGTTAGCATGATCAAGTCTGCAGTGATGTTGTCAGTTCTAAAGCCAGCGTTCAGGGAATATGTGGTTCAAATGCGTATTGGCAGTATCTTATGTTAAACCTGGGGAGACACAGGTGTACTATGCGCTTAGCGCAAGGTGTTAAATTAAAAGGCACTGTCATTTACAATACCAATAATTCAAACTTCTGCAAAAGCAGTACCAATTGTATTGCAGAGTGCGTTGTCCGTGAAGCGGGTGTTGCGCTCATTATTAAAGTTTAAAAAAAAGAAAAGTGTACGGTATCCCTGTTGGTTGTTTTAAGTAGCACGTGCTATTGTAGAGGTTCCTAAACGTTTAACTACTGTGCCCCCCCAGTGAATCTTTACTGAAACCCAAGAATCCCGACTTAGGGGCCGATTACGAGTTTGGCGGTCTGATGGACCGCCAAACCTGTGGTGGTAGTGGGGCTACTGTGCACAGGCCGCTGTATTACGAGTTGGGCAGTCAGACTGCCATAGGACCGCTGGTATCGCCAGGGATCCACGATCCCTGGCGGTCTTGCAGCACTCTGAGGCTCGTAATATGCTGGTGGTGCCGCTGCGGCACCACCAAGCCTGTTACAAGTTTCCGCAACCCCACAGTTTTCATAGCAGTGAGGCCCATGAAAAGTGTAGTGGTGAGGAAACTAAGGAAGCCCTATATGGACCCCTCTTGCCTTGGGGCAGGAGTTACATGCAGGGGGGCAAATGTTGTGCCCCCCTGTATGCATGCACCCCCAGTTCATATTTTACAAATTAAGCACTGGTTTTTAATTTGATGCAAACAAACGTGCACATAGTTAAATTTCCGATATGCTACATGCCTCTTTCTTTTCAAGCATGGTGTTTCACCAGTCAGCAGCTCTGGAGCCTCTGCAGACTCTTGCTTGAACAGAGAAGCACACACGAGGATAAACTTTCACACGGCTGCAGTGAGTGGCAATCGGGCAATGTGTGGGGTGGCCACACAGACTCACGCTGTAGGGTCCTGGGTACGGCCATGTTTCCTGCGCTGTGAAAGCCATGAATCACATGACTACCTCAGCCGATTCTGGGACAGGGCCGGAAGCGCCAGAAACTCTACTGAGAAGGAGCAGAGGTAGGCCGGACTGCATAATTAGCTTTTTATTTTTGGGCTGCGTGTTCAGTTAACACGTACTTGCACAAACAGCGTGTACTAGGTAGCAAACCTAATCCGTTTATGTAATTTTAAAAATACAGACTCACAGCATATATGCGTCTGCCCGAGGCCACCCGGTGGCCATCAGGAGGGCGGGCCCTTAGTCACAGAGGGCTGCCCCCGCCCCTAGCTATGGTCAGCCACCCCTCCTCAGGGCAGGCTTGCCCGGTGGAGGTCGACGGATCCGTGACGTGCGTCAGGGGGCGGCAGGCAGGGAGAGGGTATATCTCTCCCAATCGCCATTGTGGTGGCCTCTTTGCCGCTCCGGACGTCGCGCAGAACACCTCGGGACACTCTTTGCGGTGAGTGGCCTACGGGCTGAGGCCTACGGGCATTACCCCCCCTCCGCCTACTCCCTCCCCTTGGAGGTTCCAGAGCGATGGCTAGGCGGCCCGCTTAGCGCTGGCCCGCTGTGAAGGTGGGGGTTACGGGCTTATTGTCTGCATTCCGGGGACTGAGACCCCGGTTGCTGACTGAGGCCTACGGGCTGTGCCGCCCCACCCCTGCCGCTTACCCTCTCTCCACGGAGAAGTCGAGTAAGGTCGGGCGGTCCGTGCATCGACGGGCTGAGGTGGGGGTTTCGGGCCTCCTGTTTCCGCGTTAGATTGCCAGGGTCCGGGCGGCTCAGAGCGGCGTCCAGCCTTGTTTGCCCCAGCAGACGCAGCATGGGGCCACGTGGGTTAGGCAGCGGGTTCCCTCGGCATTGCTGCCTTTGCGAGGGGGGATCTTTGGCCTGACCCACCCACTCACTCTCAGTCACGGTGAGGCGCCCATGTGCTCCCAGCTGGTACCCGCCCGAGATTTAAGGCGTGTGGGGCGTTATCTGGGCATAGTGTCGGGGACTAAGACCGTCTCCGGGGGCTAGGCCGGGGCCCGGAGTGATATACTAGTGGAATACGGTATGAGTTTCATACATTTCAATTGTCGGGAAGCCGAAATTAACTTCTTCTGGCCCGGCGGGCCTTACATTCAGGGCCGTGGCGAGTGGAGGCCTGTATCACGATTTCCCATATCTTCGCATTAGGCGGGGTACCCCCGTACACAATGTAGGCTTGACATGTGTGCAAACGTTTAAATTATCGATCATGCTGCTACGATGTCTCATTGCCTCCCCTCGTGTTGTTTATCCTACTGTATGCTGTGCTTTCTTGGGCAAATCGATGTTCATTGTACATGCTGTTTTATTGCCGCTTATCGCACTGCTAGCATACATTGGGTGATTCAACCTTGCACGTGCACGAGGTTACGACTGTTAATGCTGGGTTGCCATGTTTAAATAATGTAGGCGAACGTTAAGATGTGTCTAGCCTCATTCATTTCACATGCTGTTTTAATGCCGCTTATCGCACTGCTAGCGTCAATTGGGTGATTCAACCTTGCACGTGCACGAGGTTACGACTGTTAATGCTGGGTTGCCATGTTTAAATAATGTAGGCAAACGTTAAGATGTGTCTAGCCTCATTTGCCACGCTGTTCTTACGCCGCCTTTCGCAGGATTTATAGCATCAGTTGGGTGAGTCAGACTTGCACGTGCACGAGGTTCGCCCTGTTCAGGCGGGGTTTTCATGTCTACATAATAAGGCAAATGTTAAGAAGTGTCGAGGTTCATTTTGCTCGCTGTTCCGAGTCAGCCTTGCACGTCCACGAGGTTCCGACTGTTCATGTGGGGTTGTCAGATTTAAATATTGCAGGCGAAAGTTTGAGGTGGTGGATCTTTTCTGCTACTTGCCGCATTCCACCCCTCGTGTGGTTGCATCGTCAATTTGGTGTGAGCTTTGCGCGAAAATAGTAATCTCGACTGTTGGCGGGGGCCACAAAAAGGTTACCTTGCATCGCCACTGCGCATACATACTGTTATGTCCGGTATGCTTGGCGCGCTTCCGGCTGTTCACACGGACACGAGCTAGAATGCTGGAACAGGCGGATTGGGGGTGTTTCCCCTCGTGGCCCCTCCCTGTCCCACCGGATGCAGGAGCCTGCGTCCACCCTAAGCCATGGCAGGGAGTGCCGGCTCACGTACCATGCTCACTGCTGCTGGTTCGGTGCGCACCCGTGCGATCCAATGCCTGTGCCACGTGGTCACAACCTCAGGAGTAATGGGGTTGGTTGCCATTGAGCAGCTGACATGTATGATGTTATCCATGTTTTGTTACTTCCTTTGGTACGTTCAGCCGCGTTAGTTGTCCAATATTGTGATGTTATGTCGCGGCTCCAACCAGGTCGGTGACAGGTTTGAGCATCTACCAATATTGCGTTGTGCTTCTACCAATACGGCGTTTCTTGTACGTTTCAGGCCCCCCCTCTTTTTGCGCGCTCATCCCGGTCGGCGCTCATCCTTTGCAGCATCGGCAAGTAACGGAGGTATGTATATGCGCTGTGATGTTAAGATGAGAGTGCGCATTCTTGATCGTTTGGGTGTCATCGGTTTCAGTTGGAGTGGTGGGGCCATGGTTTGGCTCAAGCCCTTTGGGCGCTTTGGTGCCATGCAGTCCACGCCTTGCCAACACTTGCCTCTTCAGCCCCCCCACCCCCCTCCCACAGGGGAGTTGGTGGCGAGGCGGCGTCCCTCTTCTAAGGCAGGTAGTACGTGATACTTCACGGGGCCCGTCACCGTCTCATATTTGTTTATCTCTCATACAGAATTTCGCTCTTGTCCATCGGCTTGGGCCCTGGGAGCTGTCTCTTCATGCTGCAGCACCCCCCCCCCCGCACACCCGGTGCTAGGAGCAATTCGTGTGTGGTAAGTGTTTGGTGGCGAGGCCGTCTCTGTTGGGCATTGCGTCAGGGGGAGCACTAAGAGCATATTAGCCAATGTTGCTCCATAGGGAGCATGTGGTTCAAAGCGGAATTTCCATAGACAGTGTAGTTTCACGTTTATTTCGGCTAGAGATACATATGAAGTGAGTCCGCTCCGTTTACCGTCAACATTCTTTCGCATTTGGAACTTGCGCTCACAGTCAATTTTTCTTACAGGGGAAGAGCCAAAGATAGGCATGGAGAGTCAGGGGTCCCCTCCGCTCTTTACGCAGACGTCACAGGTCGACGATTCAGGGTTAGGACCCTCGCAGGATGCGCAGATGAAGGCGCTGCTGGATTTGATCAAAGCGAATGGAGTTGCGTGGGCTAGTGAACTGTTAACGGCCAACCCCCCCAGAGCCCCCGGGGCCGGCCCCGCCCCTGAACAAGACATCATGGAAGAGACTGGTCACACCAGGTCCAAACGAGAACGGAAGCCGACAGTGAAAGACTTCCCAGCGGAGCCTCCCCCCAAAACCAGGGCTCCAGAACTTGTCAGGAACGTGATTGTTCATGCCCCCGCCTCACCCCCGGCGGTGATCGTGAATAGCGCTCCCACACTCCCTCGCCCAGGGGGTTCCTCAGCAGACTTCGCCACCAGGGAGGACCTGGGTAAGCTCACGGATTCCCTTTCTGTATTTATGTCAGAGGTCAGAGCAAGTTTGCTGACCGCCCCCTCGCAGTTTGCACACCCCCAGGTCCCTCGGAAGTGGTGCCACCAGTCATAGTCCCTCCGCCCACAGCATCAGCGGACGCACTGGTAGCTCGCGTGTGGGGCGGGTCTCTGGTTGTAGGTGGGGAAAGCAACGCAGCGCCCGAGTGTTCCCCTGCCGTCATGCCTAGCTCCGTTGTAGCGCAGTCCCCTGCCCCAGCGCTGCTTTCAGTTTCCCCTGCGCCCTCGGCATTACCCGCACTCCCAGCTGCACCAGCGCCCGCTCCCACCACAGCCGGCCCTGCACCAGCAGTTAAGATGACCATGGCCCCCCTGTTGTCAGGCAAATGTTCCCTTGCTTGGCAGGTGCCTCAGGCAGCAAAAGAATGCATATGGCGTAGGGAATTTGTGGATATCTTCTCCTTCCTCATGTTGGGTGCCAATGGGTTTGACATCAGGAAAGTGAGTACCAAGGATGAAGAAAAGAAAGTTTGTTTCCAGTCTTGGCCTGAGAAGACTATCAAGAACTGGAGACAAGCGTTCTCCATCCTAGCGGCAGTAATCACTGAGCGTTTCCCTGAGCAGGCGCAGGGGCTCTTTCAATATGCGAGTGTTATAATTGATGAAGCAGAGTCCTCCACGGGCAGGGGTGGTACAGGTATGACTGCGAATTCCGAAAGAAAATGGCGGTCTTCCCTGAATTGGAATGGGACCAGATTGAGGTGAGACTCTGGATGCAACATATGGGTAAGGGTAAATTAGAAGGTGGTGGCAAAGTGAGCACGTAGGAAAAGAAAGCGGAAACAGTTAAGGGCCAGTACGCAGAGAAGAAAGGTAATTTCAAGCAGTCCTTTCGTGGGGGGCGCGGCGGTGGAGGTAATAGACAGGCAAGCAGGAAAGGTTTCACAGCCACTTCTAGGTAGTTCAATGCAGGTAATTGCACCTGGCGTAAGGCATGCAGGTTTGCGCACTTTTGCAGTAAGTGCAGTGGGCCACACCCCGGGTCAGCATGCGACAAGCGAGATCCCGCAAGCGCAACCAGCAAAGACAAGTGAAAACTGTTTCCAAGCTTTGACCCCCTGTTCTCTCCTTGCTGCTCCCTCCTCATCTCCCCCCCACTGCACGGCCATTTTGATCCAAATATTTGTCTTGTCCCCATCGGGGATTCTCCCTGCCACACCAATGGCCCGTCCCCTGTTATCATTCCTAACCTTCTGCCCTTACTAAGATCCTATCCCAATGAGAAAGACAGGACTGTCCTGGCGGGAGGTTTCCTTGAAGGTTTTAGAATCCCTTACCAGGGTCCCAGGGTCAGTAGGGATGCCGAGAACCAGAAGTCAGTCAGGGACCTCCCTGAGGTGGTAGGTAAGAAAATCTGCAAGGAAGTGGCCTTGGGGAGGGTGGCAGGCCCGTTCGCATCACCTCCCCTCTCTGATTTTGTGGTGTCCCCGTTGGGTGTGGTACCAAAAAAGGAGCCGGGGGCTTTCAGGCTAATTCACAACCTCTCCTTCCCAGAGGGCAATTCTGTGAACTCCTGGCTAACAGAGGGGGCTTGTTCCGTTTCCTACTGTTCCCTGGACATGGCAATCGACCTGGTTAGGAGAGCAGGGAAAGGGGCCTGGCTCGCGAAGGCGGATATTGAGGCTGCATTCAGACTTTTGCCCGTGCACCCAGATAGCCAGCATCTTTTGGGCTTTAAGTGGAGAGGGGAGTACTATTTTGATAAGTGCATGCCCATGGGTTGCGCCGTGTCGTGCGCCTTCTTTGAGGCATTTAGTACTTTCATGCAATGGGCCCTCTCCTGGAAGTTTGGTGTCACGGCGGTGTCTCATTATCTTGATGACTTCCTTTTCATCGGTAGGGAGGGCTCCCAGGAATGTAGGGAGGGGCTGAATGCTTTCATTGACCTGGCGGGACACCTGGGCGTGCCTTTGGCGCCTGGCAAGACTGAGGGTCCTGCACAGGTTCTAACTTTCCTTGGCATGGAGCTAGATACAGTAATGAGCGTGTCAAGACTCCCCGCTGAGAAAGTACAGGACCTGAAATGGGACATTCAGGACTTGCTTGGAAAGGACAAGGCACCGCTGGGGGTCATACAGAGTCTCCTGGGCAAACTGAATTTTGCGGCCAGAGTCATTCCTGTGTTTGCTGGGAGATTAGCCAGAGCCACAGCTAAGGTCTTCAAGCGCCATCATTTTGTAAAGCTGTCAGCGGGCATGAAGAAAGACCTGCTAATGTGGGCTGAATTTTTGTCAGATTTTAATGGGACTGTCATCTGGAGGTCCCCGTGGGTGGACAGCCCTGAACTTAGCATGTCACCGATGCCTCGGGCAGGGAGGGTTTCGGGGCAATCCTGGGTGATTTGTGGTGCGCGCAAGAGTGGCCGAATGCCTGGCGTAAGCGGGGGATCACTTCCAACATAACTGTCCTGGAGCTCTTCCCCATTGTGGTAGCATTGCATCTGTGGCCGGCCCCGTTGTCCAACAGGAAGGTCCTTTTCTGGTCTGATAATATGGCGGTTGTGCAAGCTATCAACGGTCTAACAGCCAGTTGCCCGTTGGTTCTTTGTTTACTAAGGGAGTTGGCTAGCAGGAGCCTGCGCTGCAATTTGGAGTTTAGGGCTAGGCACATTGCAGTGGTCACTAATGTCGCGGCTGACGCTCTTTCTCGTTTTCAGTGGGACCGTTTCCGGGCGGCGTGCCCACAAGCGAGAACAGAGATGACCCCCTTCGCACCAGGACTTTGGCGCATCTTGGAGTGGAGCAATAACTGAGAATGTTAGGGGAGAGGTCTCTAGTCCCTGGTACAAGGAGGCGCTATGGTAGTCATTTGGGCAATTTCCGGAAAGCTATTGTCGAGTTGAGTTTGACCCCCCCTGCCACTGGAAGACAGGGTACAAGCTTTTGTGGTCTGGGCCAAGAAACAGGGTAAATCCCACTCCTGGGTTTGCGGACATCTGGCTGCTATCAGTCACGATGCCAGGTTGAGAGGGGTAGGCGATCCGACCAAGTCTTTTGTAATTAAGGCAGCCTTGAAGGGGTGGGCGCGTGAAGAACCTAGGATCCCCGACAGCAGGTCTCCGATTGAGTTCCCCACCCTGCAGGCCATGTTGGCGGTCCTGCAGTCGGTGGTGCACTCGCATTTTGAGGCTTCCCTTTTCTCTGCGGCTTTCGGTCTAGCGGTCTTCGGGGCTTTCCGGAGCAGCGAGCTGGTAGCACGCTCCAAGGCAGATATGTCCGGGGACGCTTTAGGGGTGGCGGACATAAGTGTCGAGGTAGGCCTGTCCATCACCCTCAGACGGTCCAAAACTGATCAGGCAGGCAAAGGGTCTGTTATCTCGCTGGCCCCTTTGGGTGATCCCTGCTATTGCCCAGTAGTGGCCCTCAAGTCTTACATCACCTTACGTCCTGCGGTCCCGGGTTACCTCTTCATCCATGCTGATCTGAGTCCTTTGACCAAATACCAAATGGATAAAATAATGCTTGCATGCCTTGATAGAGCTGGTTTGTTGAAACAGGGTAAAAGGTTCTCCAGCCATTCATTCCGAATTGGGGCGGCCACCTCTGCGTTTAAGGCTGGCATGCAGCCAGAGAGTGTTCAGAAAGTGGGGTGCTGGGAGTCCCCCTGCTATAAACGTTATATTCGCCCATGAACAAGTTATCCCGGCCTGGTCATACTATTGTATAATTGTTTGCTGTGTTCCTAGTTTTAGGCTTGGTGCCCCCTTGCAATTGTGTTTGTGCACTCTTGGTCAAATAAACATTTAAAATGAATTGCGTTTTTCTTTGGCAGGGTCAAGAGTGTGAGTCTTGGGGCATTCCATAGTCGCCAGGTTGGGCCGGTGGGCAGCGATCAGGAATTGGACGCAGGGCTTCGCAAACATTGACTGTGTTTGGATGGGTTTCCCTGGCATGCGCTGGAATAGTCTGTTGCACAGATTACAGGTAGCTTTAGCTACAGCAGGACCGCCACCTCAGCACTTGGTGATTCACCTGGGTTGTAATGACCTCACAAACTGGGGGAGGTCAGCCTTACTCCAGAGAATGAAAGAAGATATTGGGGTAATCTGCGGACTTATGCGTGAGTGCGAGATATGGTGGTCGGAAATTGTGCCACGTAGAGTGTGGTTGGGCGCTAAGTCGTGCCAAGCGATTGATAGGTCTAGGAAGAAAATCAACAGCGCCATGAAAAAATTTACCCAACGGAGGGGTCTGGGCTTCATCAGACATGAAATGATTCAGGACAAAGTCAAAGGTTACTTCGAGGCGGATGGAGTTCATCTCACGCCTGTTGGCTTAGACCTATTCCTCCTCGATTTAAAAGAGGCACTTCTGAGCAAAGGTTGCAGGTAAAAGAGGTAGCATTGGTGGGGGGCCCGTGCGGCGGCGGGGACCATCGCCCGGGCTGTGGCGGAGTTACAGGGCAATCCGGAACCAGAGAGGTGCAACACTGTACTTCAGCGGGCACATAGGGGTGCCAGAGCCTAACCTAGAACCTCATGGGAGGTCCAGGAACCCGAGTCGGCGCCCCAGTAGTCCTTCAGGTTGTTGTGGGCCTGTGCAACCGGGGGTTTGCCAAGATACGCCCCGCAAGGGGCGTGAGTAGTGTTATTACCATAATGGTGCAGCAGCTGGGTTGTTCGCCACTGTGCTGATTGGCTCATCAAGCGGGCAGGTGGCGAGAATGCGGCCTGCCCTTGGATTGCCCGTAAGATAACCCACCGTCATTACATAATGTTGTATGTAACAATAAACCTGCAGCAACTTTTCCCAATCTTAACACTTGTGTCTGTGTGTTATTTGCGGGATGTTGGTTATGTTGGGGCGGGGGGTTCCTGTGGCCCTGATGTGACTATGCTTCCTCCACTGAGCGAGTTCGGTCCCTCTGTCCCTCCGTCCCAGCGGTGAGTGCCGCACCGTCACCGAGGCCTCTCGCACGCCATGCTAATCACTTTTTTTGTGGACAGTGTCCACTCACTTATCACACTCTACATGAGCAGGGACTCGCAGCACAACTTAAATATATTAGCAAATTCACATTACCTAAGAGGTACAAGAGCAGCAGTCCAGGAGCCATTGTATTATTTCTTTTCACACGTTCCCTCCAGTAAAGAAAATGCCCACCTTTTGCTGCTATTCGAGTGGTCTCAGGGGCAGGAAGCGGAAGCAGAGAGGCGGCGGAAGTTAGAGCGTGGAGGACGGTGCCTGTTTCAGAAGGCTAAACTGACGGGAGGCTGCGCAGCTTTTTTTAGGCAGTAGGAGGTATGTCATTACAGCCGGGGAGAACGATCATTTTCGACCTTTGGATCGTGGGAATAAACTGCTCCACTGCTCTCTGGCAGTCCCAGGGAAGCTGAATGTACCTCTTAATAAGGCATGCGTCGATGAGGAATTTATTTTACGACGTAGACCCAGCCCGAGAAATAAGTGCTGGTGCTAAGCACCGGAAAGCACCGGCACAAATTAAGCACTGTTAAAAACCCATAGAATTTCAAAAACGAACACTAGAATGCAAAACAACTTAAACCAGCATGTGTGCACTGTCTGGGCACTGTTATCATCTCAGCCAACGCAGCAGCAGACACCAACAGAACATGCTGTCTCACCCTACGATAGCAGTGTCTCCTCGGGTGGGTTTATGCAGCAGGCAGTTCCTCTGTTGCAACACCTGCTGTGCTGTGGTAGGTTTATCCTGTATGTGCTATGCTGCCATCGGCTGCGAGGGTGCTCAAATGCAGGCTGTGCACTCTGTAATTGTGAGCAGGCGTCATCTGACACAGCCTAGCAACCCAGCATGGCCAGCATGCAGATGGCCAACACCAACGCCTGCTAACTTGTAGGGTGATGCATCACCAGCCCTTTTAACCACCTGTGACAATGAAGCAGTCACTCTTCACCAATGAATCCTAATTTAATTTACTAACTTAGAGCTCGTCAACATGAGCACAAGTAAAGTCTTTTTAAAAATTACAGCAGGGCAGTAGGTTAGTGCCCTTCCATTTCTGCCACTCTGCAGCAGTTTTAAGATCTTCTTAGAGTTTCTCGTTGCTCAGATGGGTGTAATTTCTGATTTTTATGTTACCATCGTCTTCATTACTTGATTTTGCTCCGGAGAAAGTGTCACTCATAGTCATTGAATGTCACTCATAATTACAGGGAAATTATGAAAATGTCACACATGGCAATCTGAAACCTTGGCAGCTATGCTGACTGTATGCAGTGGGATGACAAGACTGTGTAACTGCCGGTGCACGCCTCAAAGCAGTCCCGGCGCTTCCTGAATCTGACCTCACTTACTTCCAGGAGGAGTCACTGGTGGAAGTGGGTGGAGCCGAGGGAAGTAGGTGGGTCTCCTAAAAAAATTGGAGCACATGCACTTCATATTTTACAAATTAAGCACAGAAACAGTGACCTGGCCAACCCAGGGATGTTCTAGCTTCATGTGAACTCTTTCACGGCAGGCTATCAAACAACCAGCGAAGACAAAATGTGCAAGTTACATTTCAGGTCCCCCAGACGCAGGTTTGGAAAACCAGATTTGCCCCATCCAGCGCTTTTGATCATTGTGTATTTAGTGGCTAGAGGTTGTACACTGTGTGCTATATGCAGGCAGCAGCGGTGTATCTGTGCTGCATTATGTGGTGTTTGTCCTTCAATTAAGCCAAAAGCTTTATATTCACAGCACTCTGTCACTCAGGCGGGTTTCATCTGAGGTAATGAACAGGAATGCCTCAGTTAGGAGTCACGTGGTACATTAACTGTTTCCATACCGAACAAACGTTTCTGGTGGCTCACCGTATTACCTAGCACTATTTTCTGACAAATAACTTGAGTTGCTTTCAAATAATGGATATGTTTCCAAAACGTGAAGTTATTTACAACTTAGTAATCATCCGCAGGTGGCCTGGAATTGATGGGGGGGGGTTGGGGCTAGAGTGGGCTGTCCAACTAACACAGCAATAACCCCGTTTTTACGGGCAGCAGTTATAACGTCAACTATTCGCAGGGCACCCCTATAAAGCATGTACGCACTTTGAGACATGGCTATAATCGAGCACAATTTTAAAAAAGGCTCATATATTAGAACAACAGGAATTTTATTAAACAGGAATGAAGCCTCAATGTTTAAAATTGCTCAATATAAGGTTGGTACATAATATTGACGTGTACAAGTCTTTGGAATGTATTGTTCATGCAGTTATAAACAAACTTGTTATTGTGTTATTGAAGGACAGTAAGATGTAGCAATGTAATCAATTTACATATATTATTACAGAAGCATATATCTCATGAAAAAATGATCACTGTATAAAGTATAAACCACAAAAACAATTAAAAAACACTTCGTTTGTGATGGTTGTGGTCAGCCCACAACTCCATCACCCTCCCTCTTGTCTTTAACTTATTGATCACATGGACAAAGATTTAAGCACTATACAAAAATTTGTAACAATCTGAGCCTCTGTTTCTATTTCATTCGCTTGTTACTGTCACCACGTACAAACTGTTACTCGCTCCATCTGCCTGGGACCGGATACATACTGCACACTTTCACCTGAGTTCATGTATCTGCAGGTATAGCACTGAAGAACATTCTTGAAGTGTTCGCAGAGAACATAGCTTCGTTCAAGACCTCTTCAGTTCAAAGTTATTTGTGCGGCAGCCGGGAACAGAGCACTACAGTACTACAAACTCCCAATGAAAAGCGTGCACAAGACACAAACTACTTCAATATAACAAATACAATAATTGTGCAGGATTGCCATAGACTGCAGATCCTAAGCGCTGTACATACAAGCATTTGCATGTTTGTTTAACTTTAAAATTGTGAGTGGTGGCAGATGGCAAAACATGGTTTTTCAAAACACCAGGGGAAGCAAACGAATGGCTGGAAGGATGGCGCTCAGTGGGGAAACCGAGACGAGCGCCACGGAGGGGACGACGTCCTGAGAGAGAAGATGAACCTGAGGACATAGACCAAGTGAGCGAGGAAATTGAGCAGCCCCATAAGGACTCGAGGGACTGAGGCCACTGCATGGAGTCCACACCGGCAAGAAGTGGGTAAAGACTAACACACGTCTCATCATGTCTCAGCGTTCCACCTACACAGACTGTATTAAGGACTAAGGACTCTGGGGCGAGGGGATGTGATGGTTTTCCTTGGACTTCCCGCTCCCGCGCACGCAAGTACAGTTTCGGGGAATGGGATTAGAGCACTCTGATGAGTTGGGGTGGCGGGCAGTTATGGGTCCGTACGGCAGGGAGGCACAGAGGGGGGTAGGGGGGATGGGATTGTTTTCACGTTTTTGGTCTATGTTTGTTTTCATTGTTGGATACATAGATGGCAGAGTAGCAGTAGGACACACAAGATAGGGAGGTAGGGAGGGTGGTTGAGGGGGGAAGGGAATGTTTATGTTTTTTGTTCACAAGCTATGCGAAGGTTCAGTATGATTTTGGTTGTACAGTTCGAGCACACACAAGAAATCACCAAAGTTCCAATATGGGGCTAGTCACTAGCAGTCATAGACCTTTTCAATGCCATAATGGGAGACAGATCACAGCATAACTCTGGGGGAGATTCCAACACCACACTACCGCCCTTCTCCGTGCTCACATGGAACGTACGTGGGCTGGGCAATAAAATTAAGTGGGGCCTAGTTTTACAATGCATAAAAAGGGGAGGCCCAGTAGTGGTATTACTGCAGGAAACACATCTTACCGGCACGTCCAGTAAAGCAATGGACAGATGGGTCTATAAAATGGTGGCCCACTCCAAATTTACATCAAGCTCTAGAGGGGTGGGAATATTAATAAAATAACAGTCCCCTCTGATAGTAAAAGAAACTAAAACTGATGGTGCAGGAAGGTTCATAGCTATACATGCACAATGGGAGGGAAGACTACTAAATATTGTTTCAGTCTACATGCCCCCAGCGCTACACACGGTGACTTTCCCGGACTTGAGTACGTTTCTGCTCGGACTACCAGCGGGGGAACTACTTATTGGTGGGGACTTTAACATGGTCGCTGACGATACACTTGACAGATCCCCTATGAGGGCAGGAGCGTCAGGGGTAACCCGTCTGGGGAGCTTCTTGGAAGCAATGGATTTGATAGATGTTTGGAGGGAATATCATCCCATAGACCGTCAATTTACATATCACTCCAGTGTTCATAACAGTCTCACCAGAATAGATTATTTCTTATGTTCCCTGGGTAGCCTTAGAGGTGTAAGCAATATAGAAATCAGACCACAGGGTACATCTGACCACTCTCCACTGCTACTCAGTTATACGCACCACCAGCAGAAAAGACGAACAATTATTCAGATACTTCCTGGCTATCTCCAAAATCCTAAAATTAGGAAGGACCAACAAAAGGCGACAAACTACTGTTTTCAAGGTAATGTAAATTCTGTGACCTTCCGCGTCACGTTATGGGAGGCACACAAGACAGTTCTCAGGGGGAAGGTGATAGCCTCAATTGTAGCACATAAACGAAATGGGCAGCTGGAGCTTCAGGCTCTGGAATCCGCATTAACTACAGCGGAGACCCAACATAATGGAGAACCAACTTCCGACTCCGCCCATACTCTGCATCTCGCGCAGCGCCGCCACAAGGAGCATATCACAGAGCTGACCAGACAACACCTGACAAACACATGACACAAACTGTATGATGTTGGCGACAAGGCAGGGAGGCTGCTGGCGTGGCTCGACAAACGTGAGGGAAAGGACAGGTGGATTGCACAGATTAGTACAGAGGGAGGACAACCCACAACAGCACCGCAAACAATAGTGCACTTACTGGCACAATATTTCCAGGCAGTATATTCCTCAGATTCGATAATATCAGAAGAAGAGGCGATGATTTATATAAATGACCTCTCCATGCCCAAACTATCCCTTGAAGAAGCACAAGTACTAGAGCAGGACCTTACGACAGATGAGGTAACAGCAGCCATTAGGGCGTTACAATCGGGCAAGGCAGTGGGGCCGAATGGTATACCAATCGAGTTATACAAAAAAATTACTGACTCACTCGCACCGCACCTACTGCACATGTTCACTGACAGTTTAGACGCAGGAGAGCTCCCACTGGACCAACGCACAGCCACTATAGTGGCCATTTTGAAACCAGGGAAACCTGCGGATCAATGCACCTCATACCTGTCTATTTCCCTTATAAACGCAGAGGTCAAAATCCTTGCCAAACTACTAGCGCTCAGGCTCACGCCACACCTGCCGAAGCTCGTACAGCAGGACCAGTCGGGCTTTATGCCCGGCAGGAATACAGCACTTAATCTAAGAAGATTGCATGGGGTGTTGGCACGTGCGGACTATGTGCAGGAGCCAGCAGTGATACTTTCACTGAATGCACACATGGCATTCGACATGGTCCACTGGCCCTTTCTCTTTGCAGTGCTATGCCAACTAGGGTTTGGTCCAAAGGAACTAGAATTAGATTAGGCCTCGCACGGGGAAATAGATTGCAATTTCTCAGTCAGTGTTCAGCGCGATGCAACTAATTAACATACTGAGAACGCCCCTATGGCATAAGACACCCTTTTCGTTATATTCTGTCATCCCTTTTATAATCATTTTTCTCCGCTCTCCTTGTAAATAGGGTAGCGTCGGTCAACAGGACCGGCACCATTTTGTTTAGGCAACCCATAGCGCTGATTGTAAAAACCTCCTTGGCTCTGCATGTTCACATCTCCCCGTTCTCATGAGAAATAGCTAGACACACGTAACAAGCAGCTGCTTCTGCTTTTGGGCCCCGTCAAGGTTGTAGGAGGGGGCCGGCCAGATAAGCACATTCTTGCAAGCGCTGTGCGGACTCTCACCGAAACTACCAGAAGGGAGTCGCCCAGCGTGACCTTGCTATACTAAGCTCAGATAGGCGCTTTTTGTGCCATATATGGGCATATCCCTTGCCACCTCCTGTACCAACTTGTACTTTTCCATCTTAGGTAACGGTTGCAAATTGTGATAGTATATATGTGAAGACCTGACAATGTGCCAGCAGTCTCTCTGCGGTCCTCGGGGTGTGAGGTCGTTGGGAGCTCCTCTGGCAGAGTGTTATTTGTTTAATAAACGCTTGAACTTTCTACACTGCCAATCGACTGATTATTGATGAATAGTATTTGGTAATTGTAAGTATAATCCCCTGGGGGTTATAAAACTTTAGGTACTTCAGTTGGCGACTCCGCCGGGACTCCGCGTTGGGGTCGTCCCTCCGTATCTGGAAAATAACGGGACATTACGAGGGGTATTTTCGGTCGGGGGTGGACTGACCAAAGAAAAAGGGTTGCTCCTCTTTTCCAATCGGGAAGAGCCTTGACTGCTAGTGGCCCCACGCCGGAGTCCTACGGGTGAAACCCGGAAGAACAGATCGATTGACAGTGGAGAAATTTGCAATCGAACCTGAGTGCACCAGGTGAGTGTTTTGTCTCGTTCTATGTCGGATATCCTTCTGCATTTGGTTTTTGAATTGGGTGGTCATGGACCACGGAGATCGCGGTATTTTGGAAGAGGGTCTGACGGAGCAGTAGTGAGACTGCACGGATGGACGCCTCTATTTTGTATTTGATAGAGATATGACTAACACGCCTAAGTGCGAATTGTGAAACGTTCACACTTGGCCGGACCGCCCTCTGAAATGCTGATGGTCAGACTTGGGTAGCACTCGGACAGATCTGGAGCGGTGCTTGAAAAAGCGGGCTAAGCCAGCATAGTTCGGGAGGTGAACCAAGGAGGCCGTTGGATGGTCGGTAGGTCGGTCTGTGGTGGTGAAAAACCTGTGTGGCTATCTCTAGGCAGCCCCTATGGTGAGGCTGTTTTGATCTTTGGTTCTTTTGACTTTGGAACATATCGGTTCTCCACAGACGAGAGACGACAGGCTCCGTCTTTTGATTTGGGCTAGCATTGGTTCATATTGGTTTGTTTTGTCAGTATTTCCATCTGTGTTCTGTGTTCGTTTAATTGTCTTCAGGATGATCATATGATCCTTAGAGTATGAATGAGTGATTGAGTGAATAGTTGAACATGGCCATGTATGTGCGAGAGTATTGTGAATAATAACTTGCCCTTTTCCTTCTACAGCTACCATTAGAACAGTAGTAAAACAATGCCGTGCTTCAGTAAATTATGCTTTGGCTGTACGAGCAAGATAATACTAGATTAGATGTGAGTCAGCCAGCCCCTCCGGAAGGTACCCCCAGCCATGATTTATACTGTAAGCACAGGATTGGCCCCCTGATATTTAATCGTTTATGGCACAAGTACACTAAGGATAATGTAGAGCTACAGTGGCCATTAACTGGGTCCTTCGATGAGAAAAAGATCAATTATTTGCAGGAACGTCTGTTCGCAAAACGCAGCAGACAGTCCATGTTCGATACACTGAGGACATGGCAGAAAGAGGCCACCCGCAGACGAGTGAGGGGCGAGAAATTAGTAAACATGAAGCAAGGACAGACCATTACTCAGAAAGCAATTGAGCTTGACAAAAACCAGACCGAGCAGAACATCGAATACCTAGACAGACAATTTCGGCTGGAAGTAGATAAGAGCTATGTTGTCTGGAAGGAAGCTGAAGATGAGATAGAGGATCTGTTGGATGTTCGCCCCCCTCCGCCATATGCTCCACAGCGGATATATCCAGCTTTGCCTCTCGCAGCGCCCACAGCCCCTGTGGCACCAGCTCAAGAGGGAGCCCCGCCCCGGGCTCCCGCTGACGGGCCGGGCTCCGTTGCCTCTTCTGCTAGGAACTTAGCCACCCTGATCCCAGACACACGCCACCCCTTGGGGGTGGCGGGCGTCTCTCCAATGATATTAACTATGCCTAGCCCTGTAGGAACTTCCCAGTCAGCGAGCACCACACCCGAGTGTAGGAGTCGGGCTCCGATTGGGGATCCAGAGGGCTCACATATTAGACGGTTGTTTACGAGAGGGTCTGTGGGCTATGGAGAAAAGGAAGCAATAGCTGACCAAGCAGTGAGATGGATGTACAAAGACATATACACCTTAACTGATATATGGAGTACTATGAAAGATTTTGAGCCGGTGATGCAGCAGGTTGCCCTGCGACACATGTCCCGATTTCTGATTGAAATCTGGGAACAGTGTTTTGGAGACACCGGAATGGCCCCAAAGATTTTGCATGACATTAGGGACCGCGCCCAAAGATTTGAATTAGGCCCCGAAGAAGTATATAAGAATGTTGACACTCTGGTGAGTTACCGAGGCAGGCTATTTTCGCGGTTCCCTGAGTTGGGTTCTCAGCACACCATGAGGGAGGTGCACCCAATTTATCACCCCGAAATAACTGAACTGCGCAATGATCAAAATGTAATAACTCGGGACCGAGTGGAAGCCAGGTTTCAGGAACAATGGGTGTATACACCATGGAAACGAAGTGAAGTGTTGGCTTTAAAAGCACAACTTCCCGACCCCCGTAAGAACCCCACTGCCTACTATAAGGAATTAACCGAGGCAGCGTCTTCCGCTGTCATGACTCTAGCAGATATTGAGTTGTTCTTCGGATTATTGGTTCCAGTAGATATATGGCGGCAGGTCCATGATACTCCCCACGCGGCCGAGTTGGGGGGTACCTGGGATGAGCTTAAGACGTTGGATAAAGACCGTAAGCCGGGAGATACGCCGAGGGCTGAAATAATTGCCTTACCAGCAAAGATTATAGCTTATATGCACACATTGATCCCTCCACGAAAGATGGATTGGGATAAACTGACTGCTTGTAGGCAAAAGAAAGATGAAAGTGTCTCTGATTTCTTTACCAGATTCGAGGGAACTTTCATCGATTTTAGTGGTCAGGACCTCTCTAGCGAGGGTGGAATACGATTATTTGTGAATAGATTTGTGACCAATCTTATACCTGAGATTTCGACCCGACTGCAAGCTGCCGAAAGCACCTGGACTACGTCCTCCCCTTCTATCATATTAAGCATGGCCCAGTATTATGAACACAGGGAAAATGAGAGCAAGGATAAAGATGAAAAGAAGACTAAGGATCTCAAGACTCAAGTGTTGTTGCAGCGGGCCGGTCTCCAGAGGGGGAGGAGGAGGTCAGCCCTCCCGATGGGGACCCAATCAGTGCGCGTATTGTAGGGAGGAAGGCCATTGGAAAGATCAGTGTCCGTGGCTGTTAGCTCAGAACAGAGCTGTCCGAGGAAGGGGTAGAGGACGAGGCGGCTCAGACCGCAGCGATATGCACAGGGAAGGAACTGCGCAGGAAGAACACGAGCGAAATCATTTCGATAAAACACGAGGCGCAGGTAGGCAGTACTCCAATGAAGAATATGGTACCGAGGATCAGGATAAGTTCGGGGACGTATAGGACAGCCAAGGACAGAGTGGGGGCCAAGTGTCGATACCGGTCAATCAGCAGGGACCCTATGTAACGGGGGAATTGATGGGGACCACTGATAAGTTCTTGATTGACACAGGAGCAATGAATAGTTCGGTTGCTCGCTCGTTGGCCCCGGGGCCGCTCTGTCCGGGCAAAATAATGTTTCAGTGGGATTTTCAGGAGTTCCTGTAATCAGCCCCATCTCTCAGCCTCTCCCTTTCACGATTGGCCCATTCACTATGGACTCTCCATTCCTTTTAACTTCCAGTTGCGGAGAGAATCTTTTGGGTTTGGATATGTTGAAAAGATTGAATGCTAAAATACATTGCTCTCCCGATGGTGTTTATTTGACTATTCAAAATCCCGATGTAGGTACGAGACAATGTTTTGCTAAAAATGACCCATTGCCGACAGAATTTGCAAACATACCGCCCAGCTTGTGGGCGACAGGAGATGCGGATGTCGGCAAATTGGATATTCCCCCTGTCCGCATTACATTAAAACCCGGTACTAAGTTGCCTCGCATACCCCAATATAAGATCTCCCCAGCGGGAGAGCGAGCTTTGCTTTCTACCATACAGGATTTGATTGATAAAGGGGTGGTGGAGGAAACAGCATCGAATATTTGTAATAGTCCTATCCTACCTATCTTAAAAAAGGCTCCTGAGACAGGGACATCTGAAAACGTTGATGTCTATCGTTTTGTAATTGACCTACGAGAGGTTAACAAGATAGTGGTGCCCCAATTCCCAGTGGTGTCTGATATCACTACTATCCTTACTATGATACCTCCCACTGCCAAGTTTTTCTCTGTGATTGATTTGAAGAACGCTTTCTTTAGCATCCCTATCCATCCTGATAGCAGGCAGGTCTTCGGCTTCTCATTATCTGGTCGAAGCTTCAGATTCTGTCGCGCTCCTCAAGGTTATAACGAAAGCCCTAGCATCTATAGCCAAGCCCTTAAGGCGGTCTTGGATGACCTGTCGTTGCCAGATGGTAGCGTGCTCTTGCAATATGTTGATGATTTATTGATAGCGTCTGACACTGAAGAAGTTTGTAAAGAGGCCACGGTTAAATTGTTGCACCTCCTGGCAGACAGTGGTAATAAAGTCTCCTTGTCCAAATTCCAATATTGTCGACAGGAAGTGGCCTACCTAGGCCACTTACTATCGAAGGAGGGTAGACGTCTATCACCTGAACGAATTACTACCATTTCTAACATGCCTGTGCCTTGTACTCAACATGAAGTCCGTGCTTTTCTTGGCATTACCTCTTATTGCCGTCAATGGATTCCTAATTTTTCCCTTCTTGCTAAACCTCTGCTACACTTAACCACTAAAGATGTGCATGAACCCCTCCCTTGGACTGATGAATGTCAGTCTGCCTTTGCTTCTCTGAAATCTGCTCTGTGTTCTGCTCCTGTCCTTGGAACTCCTGACTACCGTAAACCTTTTGTACTTTATGTGCACGAGGTCGACGGCTGCTCACTTTCAGTGTTGACACAAGGCTTTGGTGGTAAGCAAAGACCGTGTGCTTATTTTTCAGCCACATTGGATAATGTGGCTAGAGCACTTCCCAGTTGCTTGAGGGCCACGGCGGCTGTGGCGACGGCCATCAGGCAATCAGAAGGGCTTGTTTTAAATTCTAATTTGACCGTGATGGTGCCGCATGCTGTGGATGCATTATTAAATAAAACAAAAACACAGCATCTGACAAGCGCGCGCCTCACGGGTTATGAATTGACCTTGTTTGCTCCCCATGTAACCATTAAGCATTGTGCCACATTAAATCCGGCTACACTGTTACCTCTCCCTTCGGAGGAACAGGCGAATGATGTCCATGATTGTATCTTCAGGACAGGCTTTACTACGGGCCTGTGAGCTGAGTGAGGGATTAGAGGTCAACATATTCACGGACAGCCAATTCGCCTTCGGCGTTGCCCATAGTTTTGGGAGGTTATGGAGGGAGCGGGGGTTTCTCACCTCACATGGTCAAAAGATAGAGAATGGACCCTTGGTATTACGATTACTTGAAGCATTGACTCTCCCCAAGAAAGGAGCAATGGTAAAATGCAGTGCTCACAAAACAGTGGTGGATGAAGTGGGAGAGGGCAATGCGTTTGCAGATCAGGTAGCTAAACAAACAGCCCTGTCAATGGTGTCCTCTATGTATGTAAGCTCCTCTGCCAGATGGGTGAGGGAGTCCGATTTGTTTAATAATACTATTGAAAGTGTACAAGAAATTCAGAAAGAAGCAACCACAGCGGAGTTAGACAAGTGGGAACAGGAAGTAGGATGATTTGATGAGAATAACTGTTGGGTGGATTTGACAGACAAACAGAGATGGTTGCTGCCCAATGCAATGGTACAGGCTGGTGTCACTATGGCCCACGGACCAGCTCATGTCGGAGCTAAAGGCATTTGTGCCTTGCTGGATCCCGTTTGGAATAACCCCAAAATACAAAGAACAGCTGTACGTCTGGTCCAATATTATATGGTCTGTTTGCAATATAACCCGGGGAAAGGAGAACCAGTCCTGAGTGGGAACTTTGCCCCCCCGACATTGCCCTTTGAGGTGCTCCAGATGGACTATATTCATATGGAACGTGTCAATAACTTAAAGTATGTACTAGTGGTGGTATGCGCCTTCAGCAAATGGGTTGAGGCGTACCCTACGAAAGAAAATACTGCCCTAGCCACCGCAAAAGCGCTTATAAAAGAGTTCATCCCACGCTTCGGATTGCCCCGCTTGATCTGGTCTGATAACGGCGGGCATTTCCATGGGGCCCTTGTGCAGAGTATATGTAATGGGCTCCAGATAAAACAGAAATTACATGCGGCCAGACGCCCCCAGTCAGCAGGGCTGGTGGAAAAATATAATGGGATACTGAAGTTAAAGATGGCAAAAATCCAAGAGAGCACTGGTTTAAAATGGCCGGACACCCTTCCATTAGCTCTTATGTCCCTGCGGGTCACCCCACATTCACGCTCTGGCCTATCTCCTTACGAGATAGTTTTCGGGCGAACCGCTAGTGTGTGGGGCGTGCCTAGACCGAGATCATTTACTGATGTTGAATACCCTATGTTGATCGATTACTTGTATACTTTGACTAAAAACCTTCATTCTATTCATCAGCAGGTAGCATCTGTACTGCAACCCCTGCCAGAGGGCCCCGGACATCGCCTGGAACCCGGCCAGTGGGTACTGGTCAAGAAATACGACCGAGACTCCAGCTTGGCTCCGAGATGGTCTGATAATGCTGGCTACGCGGACGGCCGTGAAAGTGGATGGGAAACGACACTGGATCCATGTGTCGCACCTGAAAAGAGTTCCTTTTCCACTTCCTTATGACCAGCGACATCCTGAAGGAATCCTGACTCAGGAAGGCAAGAGAGCTGTTGCGTTTGTACCATTCTCTGACGCTCGTGAAATCGGAGCTGAAGGAGAGATAGGGCCGGACGGGGCAGCCCCTGGAGAATCTGCTAATGCCCCTGGCCCTGTCCATGTTGATTTGGTTGGCAGCTATGACAAAGGCATTACACCTTCCCCTTTGTTATTCCCTGATCAGGAAGTGCCCGGTCATGTCCGTTACAACCTGCGGCCAAGAAAACATCACAGTACCTCAGATGACCCTTATAGGAGATAAGGAAAGACTTGGATAAAAGTAGGGTTTGCTAGTTTCTAATCTGGGGTACTGAGCGAGACACTGGACTGAACTAGTTGAGAGCTGGAACATTGATATTGTGCTCTGTTCAGAAAGAAAGACTCTGTTCTTGTCACCGGCCAGGTTGTTTGAGCAAAACGTTTCAGAAGATCTGTATCGTGAGACGTCGTTGGATGTGTACCCAGATCGCATGTCTGCCTGTGAGGCTTTGAAGGACACAGGGAGAAGAACCCTCTGGCAGGAAGGTTGTTCTAGCCCCACTTAGTTACTTTGGACTCTTAGCTAGGAATGTACCCTTTTGGTCATCTTGTACTTGAGGAAGAATTACCTTTTGCTCCTAGGTATTTGCCTTTTTACAAACCCATGTTTTCCAGTTGGACCATGCGTGTGAAAAAAGCTTTTGTAGTTACAATTGCAGTAATTCTAGCCATCTTTATGGGGGTTTTTATATACTTAGAATATAAACACCCAATGCAATCAATGCTGATGTCGACTGTTAGCCCCCCTGAGCATAATATGTATACTTTAGCACCCCACAAGGAACAACATCGTCAGACCTATGCGAAAAATGTATTTGTGGAAATGTTGCACCAAACGCACAGCACCACCAACGCCACTGACTGCTGGGTTTGTGGACTTCTGCCATCTGTTGTACATAATCATGATCTGTTCCTCTCGTTACCCCTCTCCTATTTAGGGAGTTGTGAAGCTTGGTTCAAACTGTTTTCCGCCATGTACAATCATTATATAGAAAATTACAAGCAGTTTGTTTACACCGAAAAAGACTATAATATGATCTTAGCGTACATTAGGGCACATCAGGGGTTTGACCCACAAGGCAATGGGGGACGGGGTTCTTTAGATCCTCAGGCTTGTATGAACAGGTATATGGAGGTTCGGAATAGTACTTGGTTGCAGGATGAACTCTATGAATTTAATCAATTTAATTCCACCCAATATTTCCAGCTTTTTGTTGATCGAAATGTTACAAGCGACCGCATTGTACCCATTCCTATTCTGAATACTTCCTCCGACTTCTGTGTGCAGGGAATGGGGCATGTGCAAGTTGGTGACAGCGTTTGTAATTATACCTATCAGATGAATATACTTAGCAGTCCACCTCTGTTAACACCACCCAATGTGTATTTTGTATGTGGGGAAAATGCCTACACTTGTTTACCCCGGGGTTGGGCCGGGCACTGTTATCTGTCCTTCTTGTACCCGCCTGTATATATAGCACCGTCTGATTATCATAGAACACACCAGTTGCACTCAACGAGAGCAGTGCCAATAGGCCACGTCGGCAGCTCATAGCCACTGAAGTTGATCAGACCGACACCTCCCTGGAGCAGTTGACAGACTTCAGCAAAGGTTTGGTCCCATTCTGGGGACCGATCTTTAACAGCAGAGAAATAAGACGGCTGTCTAGAATAGTAGAAAATGTGATTAACATCACCACTGATATCATGGCCAATCTAACGTTTGAGCTTCAGGCGACCAGACTCGTGGCGCTTCAGAACCGTATGGTTTTAGACGTTATCTTGGCCGATCGAGGCGGAGCATGCCGGGTGATCGGTAGCTCTTGCTGTGTTTACATTCCAGACTCCGCCCCTACTGTTTATTTGGCCATTCAGAAGCTCCATTGCATAGCAGAAGAGATGCATGTAGATAATGGGTCTTGGTCCCTGTCTGGGTGGTTCAGGGGTCTCCTGGGTACTTGGGGTTGGAAGATATTACTGATTTTGGGTGGAGCGGCAGGTATCCTTTTTGTCTGCTGTCTTTGTCTGCAGTGCGGTCCTGCGTGCTGTTCACATTGTGCCTCTAGATTAACAGCGGCAGTCACCCCTTCGGCAATTCCCACCAAAGGCCAGATGCTCCAGCAGGAGGTCCGTGAAATTATGAGAATGGACGAAGATCTCTTTGACGATTAGTGACCTCTGTTATTAGCTTCATCACGCTAAAAGTAGGGTTTGAGGAACTAGAATTAGATTAGGCCTCGCACGGGGAAATAGATTGCAATTTCTCAGTCAGTGTTCAGTGCGATTCAACTAATTAACATACTGAAAACGCCCCTATGGCATAAGACACCCTTTTCGTTATATTCTGTCATCCCTTTTATAATCATTTTTCTCCGCTCTCCTTGTAAATAGGGTAGCGTCGGTCAACAGGACCGGCGCCATTTTGTTTAGGCAACGCATATCGCTGATTGTAAAAACCTCCTTGGCTCTGCATGTTCACATCTCCCCGTTCTCATGAGAAATAGCTAGACACACGTAACAAGCACCTGCTTCTGCTTTTGGGCCCCGTCAAGGTTGTAGGAGGGGGCCGGCCAGATAAGCACATTCTTGCAAGCGCTGTGCGGACTCTCACCGAAACTACCAGAAGGGAGTCGCCCAGCGTGACCTTGCTATACTAAGCTCAGATAGACGCTTTTTGTGCCATATATGGGCATATCCCTTGCCACCTCCTGTACCAACTTGTACTTTTCCATCTTAGGTAACGGTTGCAAATTGTGATAGTATATATGTGAAGACCTGACAATGTGCCAGCAGTCTCTCTGCGGTCCTCGGGGTGTGAGGTCGTTGGGAGCTCCTCTGGCAGAGTATTATTTGTTTAATAAACGCTTGAACTTTCTACACTGCCAATCGACTGATTATTGATGAATGGTATTTGGTAATTGTAAGTATAAAACTTATACTTATAAAACTTTAGGTACTTCATACACTAAACCAATGGCACACGTTACTGCGAATGGGCACATCTCTTATAACTTCCCTCTGGCGAGAGGCACGCGACAAGGCTGCCCGCTGTCACCGCTATTGTTTGCTTTGGTGCTGGCCCCTCTGGCAGCATGGATACGTTGGGAACCGATGATACGTGGCGTCAAATGGACTGACAACTAGGAAGATAAAATCTCCCTATATGCCGACGATATCCTACTATACATCGCTTCCCCTAGGCGCTCCATCGTCACTCTTCTGGATGTCTGCACGGCCTAAGTACAGGCATCCGGATATACCCTTAATTGGTCTAAATCCATCATGTACGTACTCCACGGCCCACTACCGAACCTTCCAACCAATTGCCCGCTGAAGACCGCACAGAGCACGTTCAAATACACGTTACAGCCAATCCAGATGAGTTCTATACTATGAATCTACAACCACCACTGGAGCATTTCGAAAGAGATATACGACATTGGGAGACACTGCCACTGACCCTGCTAGGAAAGCAGCACTTTTTAAAATGATGGCCTTGCCTCGATTTTTATACATTTTAGAAAACACACCCTACCCAGTGCAACCCTTTTATTTCAAAGCCATTGCGGCACAGGTCTCTACTTTACTATGGGGCAACAAGCCGGCACGTATAGCACAAGCTAAGCTGATGCGTGGATGGTATGATGGTGGGATAGCATTCCCAGATATACAACTGTACTATTGGGCAGCACAGCTTAAAGTAATTAATCACTGGATACATCTCCCACACTCAGTGCCGGCACTGAAGGCAGATAAAGAACAGCTGGGCACGACGGGAATGTTGGCTCCACTCTATGACAAAAAATTATCACTAACAAAGTTTGGACCACTGAGACATACACTGGGACTCTGGCATACGGCCCAGATTAAGCTAGGGTGGTAAGGGGTACTGACTAAGCTTACACCACTATGGAACATTACACGGTTGGGGAAACTCAAACACAGCAAGAGGTTCGATCGCTGGGATAATATAGGGATATCAATGATCGGAGACATGTGGCAAAATGGAGAAGTGCTCTCCTTTGATACTTTACGACAACAACACGACCTAGCCCCGGCTGAAAAGTTTAGATACACGCAGATATGACATGCCCTAATGACGACGCTCCCACCAGACTCAGAAGTCCCAGAGGTGTCCCCTCTAGAGGACAGATTGCTAACGGATTACATGCCAAGGAAAGCGACCTCCCTGACCTACCGTAAGATGGTGAATAATCTACCTGATCCGACAGGTGCCCTACGGGAGAAATGGTCTCATTATATTGGTGAGATTGAGGATTCTGACTGGCAGGAGGCGCTGGCATCCCCAAAAGAGGCGGGCATCCCCTCACGTCTCCGATTAGTACAGTTACGTATCCTGCACCGCTCCTATTACACCAGACACACACTACATAAAATAGGAAGGGCAGATCACCCCTACTGTCTGAGAGGCTGCGGAGAAGTAGGGACCTTTTATCACAGAATATGGGACTGTCCCAAAATAGCCGACTATTGGACGCAAGTCATGAGAACCATGTCGCAATCAGAGGGGGTCTCGTTACTGCCTGAGCCCCGGCGTTGCCTATTAAACATATGGGAGCCGAACGACCTTACACGTTCCGGACAGAGCTGGGTCACACTGGGCATGATAGTAGTCAAACAAAATATAGCGCAAAGATGGGGGGGGAGTGGAAAAACCCACACTAGCAGCATGGTGTGCGGACATGGACGCTGCCATGATAGCGGAGAGGGCGGTGTTTAAGAATAGGGGCTGCCCCAAAAAATGGCAGAAACTTTGGGGGGCATGGAACGACTATCGGGGAAACATTTGTGAACTGCCATCTGACTCTTGAAGATAATAGTTCAGATTCTGAGTAGGGCTACAGAACCACGAATAACTGAGATGTGTTTGTTTTTTGAAGATATACAAAGGAATTCTGGTGACTGTATGCTAATTGGAAATGTTTATGATGATGAGATGCTGTGCCTACGTACATGTTTATATTTCAGTTGGTTTTACTGTTCAAACAGAAGAAAAACGAATAAAAATATATATTTTTTAAAATAAAATTGTGAGTGGCAGCGCTTCAAGGACACCACGCTCAGTTTCCTTTTTTTTTAAATTACTTTAACACTATCTTACTTGGGTCGGAATGCTGTCAATTGGAGTATTCCATCAGTAGAAAATAACAATCCATTTTTATACAATTTTCTTGCCTTTTGTAATCAAATGTGAAAGCCCTGTTATAGACAACAAAATTGTATATTATTAGATAATTAGGTGTCAAATTTAAAGAGATGCAATCAATATTTAGCAGGTTACATAACAACCTTTAAATGTTATCTGAAGAAAGGAGACCTACCTTGTTTTACTAGGTTTAAGAAGCTTTAACTTGCTAATAGCACAAGGCTAAAAAAACAAGTGAAAGGATATACTATCACAAGGTTTAAGAAGCAATTTAAAAGATGTGCTAGCACAGGTAGATAATCCTCCTACAAAGTGTAAAGACCGCATGGATTTGGTGATACAGTTGGATCAATGTACCACTATTCCGAGAAAAAAAGACTGGGCCTAAAGTGCTAGTGGAGGTAAATGGAACTTCTGAAGTTTCTGAACCTATGCAATTAAGTAGTAGTAAAGGTCCTCTCTCTAGAGAAGAAAAAGAAAGAAGACAAATGCAAAATGAGTGTATCTGTGCTACATCTAGACACCTTGTAAAAGGCTGCTGAAATATATCTAACATTTCTAAAACTCAAGCACAACAACAGTGTTTAATCATTCAATTTACATTAAAAATGAATAATATCTGAGATCCATGCAATTCTTCTAGCTTTAAGTGGCCTGAAATAGAAATTACATTTTTAGTAGCTGTGTTACTGCTGTCATTGGCAGCGCTTGCAGGGGCAATGGGTGGTGCAAGCTGCAGTGGCCTGTGGCACTTACCTTTTTACAAATTAGGCCTTGGCTATAGGACTTTTCAGACCATTGCCTGTTCTCCTTAAGCACTGGTATCTATGGAATTTATTGTATCACTACCCCAATAAAAGAAAAAGATTTACTATAATCGTAGTTGCTGTTGATCAGTAGAAAAAGATGAGGCATTTAATTGCAATGACTGAGTTGCCCTTTTATAGGGAATCAGTACATAATTTTGCACCACATTTTCATTTGCATGGAATACTACGAGGGTCGCAGTTTACCGTATTAACATCTAGATGTAGACTTCCATCTGTCTACCTGTTGTCATACCCAAACAGACAGGCAGACTAAATGGGTTGTATAGTATTTAAGGTATAAGGCATTGTTGCAAGATGAACATGGCGTGGTCTGCAGAATTAACAAATAAAAACACTGAGCATTTATCTACAGGGATATCACTATTCTTCTGTATGCATGGCCATCAACCTAGACTATTACCACTAGATTGAGCCTCTGCTACATCAGTGCCGTCAGTTTGGGAACATATAATTAATCTCCAAGAAATTCATAAATCACCACAAGACTCTTAAAAAAAGTTCAGGTCTATCTATAACATATATGCTGTCAGAAAAATTATTTCAACATCTAAACACACAGCAGGCCTCGAAAAATCTATTCCATCACTTGCAAGGGGGAGTCAGATTTTATCAGGTCGAGCTGTTTATAGGACCTACTCCTCCCTTCGGGAGAGTGAACTCAAACTGGAAAAGAAAGGGGTGCTCTGTTCATTCAGAAAGTGAATGAGCAATAAAGACACCTTTAAGGATTGTTTTTATCTTGACACAATTGGTGTCTGTTCAAGGACAGAGATCGTATGTCAATTTGTCTTTTTAAAAATTGCTGCTTATCTTATCCCAGAACATTGTGTTTACTTTTCTTTCTCTTATTACAGTTAGAGGATTTTATCAAGTGATCTATCTCACAAGCACTGTGAAACAAAAGGCTGTAAGATGTCAGGTTTTTTTCTAACACACAACATTTAAATAGCTTGTAAATGAATAGTAACTTGAAGGATGTAAATGAATAGTACAAATATTTTAAAATATATTAGGAATTACGAAAGCACATTTGTTGTTTGTAAACCAGAAGTGTGATGCAAACAAAGAGATACATAGGGACAAAACAAATCAGAACACTTCACTTGGTGATGTGCAAATGAAAAATATTTGCAGAATCTCGATTTCTAAACATTCTACACTATATAGTTTTATCAGTAAAACCGCATTTCGGTGGGAAAGTTTGTGGCCATTTCAGTAGAAAATTGCTGATTGCACATTAGTGAGCTACCACTTCGTAATTTAGGTATGTATTTATTAAAAGTGATAGTTTTTAAAATGGATTGGAGAAACATTCCTGCCACTGCTCTGATGACAATGTTGGTATTAGACCAAGAGGCAAATTAACAGTCATGTGTATCATATATTAGTCTATTTACTATTGTACATATTGAGAATCCTTTCACTGTAAATTGTATTTGCCCCAGTTCATAAAAATTCATCCTGTTTCATGTGTCGCTAGTAAACCCTTGTTGGGAACATACATCTTAGTCCAAATCCTGCACCAATTCAGGTTAATACTGAAAAGAATATGAAGTACATATGGGTCTGGGTGCACAGATTGTTGAAGGCAACTATAATATCTAGTGGACTAGAAAGGTTTTGGCCCTGAGAAGCAATCTTGAGAACAGGCCTCTAATCTCCAGGCTTCTCATCTGTTGAATACATTTCATAATTTCCATCCATATAAACAAGGAGCCCTGGTGCAGAGAGGCCGTCCCTTCAGGGGAGGAACTGTCAGGATGAATATTGGACACGCATATATTTGCTTTCCAAGTCTCCTCTGAATCTTTTAACCATGGACATTTTCATAACCGGAACAGGTGTTAACACCAATTGGACTGAAGTTTTGTGTCTCACGACGATACGCTACACTAAATAGCTGAGTTAAGCTGGGAAGGAATATATATCTTATTGATCAACATGGCTCTAATGAGACTTGTAGATAATGATAGATACCTTGAACACTTGAAATGTAAGTTACTCATGAACTCATGAACCATAACACTCTTGCTAGGCAATCATGATACATAGTTCCTGTAGCTGTAATTTCTGGGTAGAAGTTGAAGATCTCATAAAAAGTTAATCAGAGATGTCAAGAAACAAATCTTGCATTCAGAGATGTATACCTTGCACCCCACTAATTAAATGTTATAGACTCACACTTGCTTATCTTTTCAGAATTTTGGCACAACAGCTACAAATTTGGATTGTTTACTTTGCTGATTTCACATAGAGTCTACTGTCAGAAAATGTCCTCATATTTTGCACAAAGGGCCTGCTATTGAGGTCAACACTGCAGTCCTTGGAAAAGTATTTGTTTGTATTTAGATATCAGCATTTGTATATGGATATTAATTCTCTGGGTCTACTTCTACAGTAGCTTGGTTGTTGTTCCTGCGTAGAGGGCGTTCCCGTAGTCCAGTCTGCTGGTGACGAGAGCCTGGGTGACAGTTTTTCTTGTGTCTGAGGGGATCCATTTGAAGATCCTGCGCAGCATTCGGAGGGTGTTGAAGCAGGACGCGGAGACGGCATTGACTTACTTGCTCATGGAGAGGGTGGAGTCAGGGATGACCCCCAGGTTGCGTGCGTGGTCGGTGGGTTCTGGGGCTGTTCCTAGCGATGTAGACTACCAGGAGTCGTCCCAGGCTGATGGGGTGGGGCCGAGGATGAGGACCTCCGTCTTGTCAGAGTTCAGCTTCAGCCTGCTGTCCTTCATCCATTCGGCGACGGCCTTCATTCCTCTGTGGAGGTTGGCTTTGACGGTGTGGGGGTCTTCGGTGAGGGATATGATTAGCTGGGTGTCGTCGGCGTAGGAGATGATGTTGAGGCTATGTTGTCGTGCGACGTGGGCGAGTGGTGCCATGTAGATATTGAACAGCGTTGGGCTGAGGAAAGATCCCTGTGGATTGCCGCAGATGATCTCAGTGGTCCTGGAGCGGAAGGGTGGGAGGCAGACTCTCTGGGTTCTGCCAGGGAGGAAGGATGTGGTCCAGGCCAGGGCCTTCTCTTGGATTCTGTCGTCATGGAGGCGTGCTGTTAGGGTGCTGTGGCAGACCGTGTCGAAGGCTGCTGATAGGTCCAGAAGGATGAGGGCGGTTTCTCCTTTGTCCATAAGGATCCTGATGTCGTCGGTGGCGCCGATGAGGGCGGTCTCGGTGCTGTGGTTGCTGCGGAAGCCGGACTGGGATGGGTCCAGGATGTTGTTGTCTTCGAGGTAGCGGGTCAGCTTTCTGTTGACGATCTTCTCCGTGACTTTCGCTGGGAAAGGGATCAAGGAGATGGGCCGGAAGCTCTTGAGGTCCTTGGGGTCCGCCTTGGGTTTCTTCAGTAGGGCGTTGATCTCGGCATGCTTCCAGCTCTCTGGAAAGGTTGCTGTCTCGAAGGAGATGTTGATTGTTTTCCGGAGGTGGGCGGCGATGACTGTGCTGTCTTTGTTGAAAACGTGGTGAGGGCATGGGTCAGATGGGGATCCGGAGTGGATGGAGTTCATTGTCTTGATGGTGTCTTCGTTGCTGACGTTGGACCAGGCGGTCAGGCGATTAGTGTGGGTGGAGGTCGCAGTGGTGGTGGTCTCGGCGGTGGATGTGGGGGTGTTGGTGTTGAAACTGTTGTGGATGACAGTGATCTTGCGGTAAAGAAGGTGGCTAGTGAGTCGCACAGGTCTTGTGATGGTGGAATGTCAATGGTGTTGGAGCTGGGGTTCGAGAGTTCTTTCACGATGTTGAATAGCTCTTTGCTGTTGAGTGAGCTGTTGTCAAGGCGGTCCTTGAAAGCGGTCCTCTTGACAGTCCTGATGAGTTGGTGGTGTCTGCGGGAGGCGTCCTTGTGGGCTGTGTAGCTGTCTGCTGTTCGGTCGCGGAGCCAGTTCTTCTCTAGCTTCTGACAGGTGTGCTTGGAAGTCCGGAGGTCTTCGGTGAACCATGCGGCTTTCTTGTTGGTGTGATTGGTTGCGGGGGTCTTGAGTGGGGCGAGGGTGTCGGCGCAGTCATTGATCCACTGTTTGAGGTTGATGACGGCGGTGTGTCGGGGTCGGTGGGGTCGGGGGGTGGTCCCAGGGCGAGGGTGGTGGTCAGTTGGTCCTTGGTGACCTTGCCCCAGCAGCGGCATGGCAACTGTTGGGTGCGGTGGTGTGTGATGGGTTTCCTGAAGGTGAAGTGGACGCATCGGTGGTCTGTCCAGTGGGGTTCGGTGGTGTAATTGAAGGAGACGTGGGGACTTGCGGAGAAGATGGGGTCCAGTGTGTGTCCAGCGGCGTGGGTGGGTGTCGTCACAAGCTGTTTGAGTCCGAGGTTGACGAGGTTGGCGATCAGGGCGGTGGAGTTGGCGTCGTTGTTGTTCTCGAGGTGGAAGTTCAGGTCCCCGAGGAGGATGTAGTCCGTGGAGGCGAGGGCGTGGGTGCTGATAAAGTCTGCGATGGTGTCGCTGAACTGTGGTCGGGGTGCCAGTGGTCTGTAGACGAGTATTCCTCTGAGGGTGGTGTTGGGGTCGTGGTGGATCTGGAAGTGCATGTGCTTGGCGGTGGTGAGGGTGTCGTCGGTGTTGGTCGAGACTCTGAGGGTGTCCTTATGGATGATGGCGATTCCACCTCCCACTCCGTTGGTGCGATCTCTGCTGGAGATCTTGTAGCCCTCTGGGATGGCTATGGCCATGTCTGGTGCCGAGGTGGCGTTCAGCCAGGTCTCCGTCTGGAAGGCGACGTCGGGGTGGTTGAGTCTAAGAGGTCCCAGAGTTCGTTGGCGTGCTTACGAGCGGAGTGGGTGTTGTGGAGGATGCATCGGAGGTGGTTGGGTTCTCTAGTTGATGGTTTGGAGGGCCGGATGCTGGTGAAGCTGCAGTTCCGGCAGGTGAAGGGCTCTTGGGTGCGCTTCGGGACGGCCTGGTGGCAGGAGTGATCTCATCCGGGATTGAGTGCGTGGAGGGTGCTGGAGTCGTAGTGCAGTCTGGTGTTGTGGCAGCTTTGGGGTCCAGGGGTTCTGGCGCTGGGTGCGGTCCAGGCGCGGACGCGCACCCGCTGCGCGTGCCCGCTGTGCGTCCTGGCGGCAGTCGCCATTTAAGGCAGGGAGGGAGGGAGGAGCAGCAGGGAGGCGGGAGCGGGGCGGCGAGGGGCATGGCCTCAGGAGGAGGTGGTGGGAAGGAGCCGGGATACAGAAGGCAGAACAAGGGTGGTGAGGGGTGAGTTACGGCGAGAATACAGTGAATACAAGTGGGAAAATAACACAATAAAGATAAGCACAGGGATACAGAAGGCAGAAGCGGGGGAAGGGGCTGAGAGTCTGCTTGAATTTAAGAAGGCACCGGGAAACAGAGGCAAAGCGGGCTACGGGGGGAAACTTACAGGCGAGATACAGTAAAATACAGGGGGGAAACAGAACAGATTAATGATAGGCACAAATCAACACACTCAAGGGCAGCTGAAGAAGTGGCAAGGAACAGTGGCAGCGGTTACTGCGGTCGCGAACTCGCGCTGGGGAGCAGCAGCGAGGCGTCAGCAGGTGGAACTGTGAGGAGGAGGGGCGGCGGCTCGGCCTGCAAGCAGGTCGGCATTCACCCTGATCGCCCGGCAGCAGGCACCTTTTGAGGCTCAGCGGGAGGGAGGAGCAGCTGGGAGGCGGGAGTGGGTGGTGAGGGGGCGTGGCCTCAGGAGGAGGTGGCGGGAGGGTGCCGGGATACAGAAGGCAAAACAGGGGGGTGGGGGGTGAGTTACGGCGAGAATACAGGGAATACAAGTGGGAAAATAACACAATAAGATAAGCGCCGGGATACAGAAGGCAGATGCGGGGGAGGGGGGCTGAGAGTCGGCGTGAATTTAAGAAGGCACCGGGAAACAGAGGCAAAGCGGGGTTCGCGGGGGAGACTTACAGGCGAGATACAGGCTTGAATGTGGAGTGGGAGGCTGTTCCATGCTTTAGCCGCAATGTAAGACAATGACTGCTCACCTGATCTGGTTCTGTGTATGTGTGTCATGTGTGCAAGTAGAAGTCCTGCAAAGCTGAGGTGTCTGGGTTGTTAGTGGAAGGAGATGCGACTGTTCGAGTTATGTAGTGCCTTGAATGTGTGTGTGAGGAGTTAGAATTGAACACCTTTGTGTATCGGGAGCACGTTGAGCTTCCAGAGTTGTGGGGAATTTTCTGTGTAAGGAGTTTGAGTTGAACATGTTTGTATGGGGAGCCAGTGGAGCTCCCTGGGGCATGATATGCTGTGAATTCTGTGTGGGGGGGCGTTGAGCATGAGTCTGACTGCCGAGTTTCGAAAGGTGTATAGTCTTCTAGTGAATTGCTTGATGATCCTGACATACAGGGAGTTCCCATATTCCAATTTGCTTGTGACTATGGCATGAATGACAGATTTTATAGTGTTGCTTGGTAGCCATTTGAAGAGCTTCCTCAGCATCAACAGGGTGTGGTAGCAGTATGTAGTGAAGGCATTGACGTGAGTGGTCATGTCCAGTTTGCTGTTCATGATTATTCCGAGGTTCCTGGCATGGGTTCCAGGTATGTGTCAGAGTTTGCTTGGCCACCAGTTGGAGTCCCATGCTGAGGTGTTCTTGCCGAAGGTCACTACTTTTGTCTTGTCAGTGTTGAGTTTGAGACAGTGGCTTTCATCCGGTTAGCTACTTTGGTCATGCAGGCGGTGTGTTTGTTTCTTGTTTTAGGTGATCCAAGGTTCTTCAATCTTGGATCATGTGGATGTCCTTTGTGGTGGCGATGAGTGCTGTTTCTTTGCTGTAGTTAGGCCTGACTCCAGACTGTGTGGCATCAAGGAGCTGGAGGTTGCTGTGGTGGTTGGAGAGGCGCTGGATGATTAGTTCCTCTATGACCTTTGCTGGGTAAGGTAAGGTAGGGATGGGTCTTTAGTTGGAAAACATGGATGGGTAAATGGTCATCATAGGAGCACCAATTTTAATGGTGGTGACAGCAGGCCTCATGCATCGGGTTTATTCATGGTCGTGATGGGAATTTGAGTTGTGACCGGAACTGGGTTCAGTTGAGAGTTAAAGCTGCTGTATATGGCGGTGATTTTGTTACAGAAGAATTCTGAGAGCTGGGTGCAAATGTATGGCATTATTTATGCATTGAAGCACTATCTCCTGCCTCTTTCAATGTACTTACCAGTACTGCACCTGTACTACAGTGCTTATATTGAAAATAATTAAATGGAAATATACATTTGCTGTTTTATATAGTGTACAAGGGTACAATTTAGGTCATGAAGCAGAATATTGTGATTTGTTCTGGGTTCAAATATTGATGCCAGGGATAACAAGTTTTCATAGAGTGCCTTTGTCCAGAAGAATATAGAGGATCTCATAAGCATCTCAGATGATTTTGGTTGACTTTCTTTGGTGAGAGATTTGTGGATGCAATGGGACTGTGGGTAGTCCATTTTACATGTTGTGGTGGAGGGTAAATGATGTTTATCATGGTGATCCAAATATATCCTGGATCTTTGCCTTGGAGCGACTGAACATCCTTATGAGCAGAATCGTATCAGCGCTAACAGGTCAAGAAAAAACCTCTTTATCATCTAGTTGTCAGCTGGCAGATTGAAGTTGCCAAGCAAGCTACCATTTTTTAGCTAGTGGAAAATGCTACAATGAGGTCAGATATCTTTGGGCTGAAGACTCTGTTGGAGTCTGATAGATAGGAAAAGAGCAGGAACACAATGGTCTTAGTGGCAGTATGCAAGATGTGGCAGCTGAAGAGCTCAAAGTCATGGAATCAGGCTTACTGCTGGAATGTCCTTGTTACTGTTAATTGCTGGACTATTGTGAGCCCTTAGCCTCACGGCTGGGCTGTTTAATGTGATGGATGCTTTAGTTTTATGGTATCAGGAAATTAAAGATGTATGTTTTGCTTAATGCAAACTGTTAGGACTTGACCAAAAGTGCAACTATTAACCGTTTGCTAGTTCAATCTCTTGCAGGAGCAAAGTGTACCCCCCACTCCATCTTTCAGCTTGTACCAGTTTTTTTCTGTTCCTTGTGCACCCAGTAGTAATCTGATTGGGTGACTGGAGAAAACTAATGGCAAGGGTTCTTGTTGGCTTCTGGGGCTGCTGGACTGGTGTTCCTCTTCTCTGTGTAAGGGTATGGTGATGCAAGGAGCCTACATGTGAGACTATATGAGCAAAATGCATTACAATCTAAGATATGAGTGCTAGACCTGAAAGCCTTAGGGTGGTCTCCTGTCTAACCTTTTGCTTGACTCTTCCATTTTTTGCTGATCTTGGTTTTGTTGGCCCTAGGACTCTGTGTACTTTACCACTACTAATCAGTTCTCTGTGCTCTCTATTTTGAACTGTTCCCCTGCCCGCATCAGTGCAGGCAGGGAAACAGATAAAAAATATGCTCCCAGTTAGCGGGAGCATTTTCAAAGCTTCCCCCAGCTGGGAACAGACTTTGTGTTTGCTCCTGCATGAAAAATAGAGTAAAATGTATTAAATTATTTAACCCCAAAACAACAAAAATCCAATAGGTGGAACCGGAGGTGGGCAATTTCAAAGATTTATTGTTCAGTGTAGTGCCTAAAAGCACAAACCCCGCTCGCAGTCATCTGGTCATGCTAGACACAAGTTCAGGCTGATCGCGGTGGAGCATCAGCCAAATACCGGGACCACGTTTTTTCTACTGAAAGAGTTAACTTCTCGAAGTCTGGCTTGAAGAGTCAAGTTCACGCTGGAGGAGGCGCGAGGAGCAGGGAGAGCGTAGTGGATGGTTGCCTCATTTAGCGAGAAGATCCTGTCCAGACTCGCAGACAGTCATTGCTGGAGCTTTGTGTTGGTAGTCACCGTGGGCTCTCTATGTGATATTGCAAAGTCCAGATTTCTTGTTGCGGGTCATTGTTGGCAGGCGCTGTGCTGCGAAGTTTCAGGTCCCCCGGAGCTTCGCGCTTGTGGCCATGCTGGGCAGTGAGAGCTCTGCATGAATAGGCCAATTCTCAGTCGCAAAGAGTCCAAAACTTCTACTTCTTCAAGAAAGTGCACTTCAATGCCAACCAATGGCCAAGGACCTGGGGAGGCACCTCATGGAGACCAGGGATTCTCTTTTGCAGAGACCAGTAAGGCCTACGCTGGTCCAGTTGCAGGTCTAGATGCAGGTCCAGTTGCAGTAGGTCTGCTGGGCAGTTGCAGGGAGGCCTCTGGATGCCACTCTAGCTGGAAAGAGTAGGTCAGTCAGCGAACTCTTCTTGGAGTCACTTCAGGTAGCCTTGGGTGAAGGGAGCAGGACTTGTCTTCCTTCTTAGGCACCAAGGCAGTTCTCAGGTAGCAGAGCAGTCCTTCTTCTGTAATATCGACAGGTCTAGGGGTGTATTAGGTGGGTCTGAGAGTCCTAATTGTATATAGGGGTGGACCTAACATGTAATTTCAGGTAGCGTAATTCTGAAAAATTACACATTACACAAAATGCATCTCATGCTGAACATATTACCCAAACAGTTAGTTTGGGTAAAAATTCAACTAAAATAATGTGATTGGAGTTGATTTCCAGTTGCTTGCATTCAAAACCCTGCTGCTCGAATTTGGATTTGCAGTTTTGCATTTAAAAATTACTCGCTCCACTCGGGTAAAAAAATCTACCTCAAATGTGTGTTGACCACCCACACTAAAGGAACTGCCACTGGCATTGGAAAAATGTCAGGACTGACACAATGCTGGTGGAGGCTGCTCGCCTCCACCAGCATAAAAACCTCTAAAGCGTCTGGCATAGTCTGACTTATTTCAGACACCTAAGCGCTGCGAGCACGCATTTTGGGATCCTCAGGACCAGATACAGGTCTTGCACTATCGCTCCTAAACTAACCAGAGCACTGTTTTTAAAATCGCCGACGGAAGCTCTCTGCTATGAGCTCCTAGTTGATTTTTACACTGCACGCTCCACTCGGGTAAAAAAATCTACCTCAAATGTGTGTCGACCACCCACACTAAAGGAACTGCCACTGGCATTGGAAAAATGTCAGGACTGACACAATGCTGGTGGAGGCTGCTCGCCTCCACCAGCATAAAAACCTCTAAAGCGTCTGGCATAGTCTGACTTATTTCAGACACCTAAGCGCTGCGAGCACGCATTTTGGGGATCCTCAGGACCAGATACAGGTCTTGCACTATCGCTCCTAAACTAACCAGAGCACTGTTTTTAAAATCGCCGACGGAAGCTCTCTGCTATGAGCTCCTAGTTGATTTTTACACTGCACGCTCCACTCGGGTAAAAAAATCTACCTCAAATGTGTGTTGACCACCCACACTAAAGGAACTGCCACTGGCATTGGAAAAATGTCAGGACTGACACAATGCTGGTGGAGGCTGCTCGCCTCCACCAGCATAAAAACCTCTAAAGCGTCTGGCATAGTCTGACTTATTTCAGACACCTAAGCGCTGCGAGCCCGCATTTTGGGATACAGGTCTTGCACTATCGCTCCTAAACTAACCAGAGCACTGTTTTTAAAATCGCCAACGGAAGCTCTCTGCTATGGGGTCCTAGTTGATTTTTACACTGCACTGCACCTTTTTAAAATATTGTGTATTACTATTTTCTCTGGTGTCCTGGAGTGTTCCCCGGTCCACCGCTGATCATTCAGATTGCGTGGAGGGATCGATCGCCATAGCAGGAAGTGTTCCCTACCACTTCCGGTCACGACGGAGGTTAGCAGTCTAGCTGCTCGCCTCCACCAGCATAAAAACCTCTAAAGCGTCTGCCACAGTCAGACTTATTTCAGACAACTACGCGCTGCGAGCATGCATTTTGGGATCCTCAGGACCAGATACAGGTATTGCACTATCGCTCCTAAACTAACCAGAGTACTGTTTTTAAAATCGCCAACGGAAGCTCTCTGCTATGGGCTCCTAGTTGATTTTTACACTGCACTGCACCTTTTTAAAATATTGTGTCACTATTGTCAACTGGTAAATACTTACTATTTTCTCTGGTGTCCTGGCGTGTTCCCCGGTCCACCGCTGATCATTCAGATTGTGTGGAGGGATCGATCGCCACAGCAGGAAGTGTTCCCTATCACTTCCAGTCACGACGGAGGTTAGCAGTCTAGCTGCTCGCCTCCACCAGCATAAAAACCACATGCCCTCACTGACGCGCAGCGGACGCGCGCAGCGGACGCACGCAGTGGGTGCGCCGTGGGCGCGCCAAAGGCAAGCCTGTCAGCGCCCGTCCGTGCCTGGCCCGGGCCCAGGATCCCTCCCCCTGGCCCTATCATCCCCCCTCCTATCTGCAATGTCCTAACGTATTCCTCAGCCCTGCTCAGAGAGATTAACTCCTCTGTCAACAGGCCTCACTGTCCCCCTCTCCCCTTAAAGTTCGGTCCCAATCCTGGACCAACTTATTGCCCCTTATGCATCTTCAAACTCCCTCCTTCTGTCCCACCCCACCACCAGGCACCACCCAACACCCCGCCCTCTTTCGTGCAGCTCTCATAAATGCCCGTTCCCTTCCCAAACACCACTTGGATATATTAGAGCTCACTACTAACCAGAACCTAGACCTGTTTATAACAGAAACCTGGGGTGACTCCTCCTCCGGACCAGATTTTTGCTCGGCCATGCCTGACGGTTATTGTGTTCTCAGACATAACAGGCCCACTGGGAAGGGAGGTGGGCTAGCTATCATTGATAGAGCCCGCCACATCACCAAAATAGAACCCATCGACCGCCCGGACTGCGAAGCGCTCACCTACTCCGTTGCTCTCTCCAATAATCAATCATTTAAAGGCACTCTCCTCTACCGCCCTCCGGGCCCCCAAAAAAGCTTCCTTTCAGCCCTAGACAGCCTGATGGAGCCTTCAGCGGGAGCCCCTGACTATACCATATTAGGAGACTTCAATTTCCACCTAGAATCTCCTACCGATAAGGACTCCACCCTTCTCATTACTGATCTACAAACAGCCGGACTTCATCAGCTAGTCTCCACACCCACTCACCAAGCCGGTCATACTCTCGATGGCCTCTTCACCAATAACCCCGATATCGCCCTCCTCTCTGTCACCCCCCTCGTATGGACAGATCACGCTGCAATACTCTTCACCATCCAGCTCCGGAACCCCAACCCCTCGCAGTCCAAGGCCCGCATTCCCAAGCTCAGGCGAGCCTGGAAAAACATGGACATTCCCTTACTTACAACTACTCTCTCCAACTCCCTCGATGAGCTCACCCCTAACCCCAACATTGCAGCCAATAATTATCTGGACTGGCTTCATGGTGCCTTCAATTCTCTTGCACCCCCAAATTGATCTTCCCCAATCGAACTACTCCTTCCTCCCCTTGGTTTACGGAGGACCTTACACTCCAGAGACAACACTGCAGAAACCTAGAAAGGCATTGGCGCAGACATTACAATTCCCAGGATAAACAGGCTCTGGCCATATGCAAGCGCTTTATTATTTCACAGAAGAGCTCCTTCTATTTATCTCAAATTGAATCTGCTCAAAACTCTTCTAAAAAGCTGTTCTAGGTAGTCAACACTCTTTCCAATCCCCCCACCTGCCCTTCCATGGATGCCTCACAAAACCTCTGTAACTCCCTTGCCAACTTTTTCCCAAACAAGGTCACTCGGCATTCACTTCTCACACTCATTCCACCTCTACGAACTCGGATCCCCCCATCACCCCCGCCATCACTACCTTCTCAAATTTCCATCAGGTCCCCCCCGAACAGATCTCTCAATTAATCTCCTCTATCAGGTCAGGATCCCCCCGTGACCATTGCCCCTTCCATCCTTAAACTCATTCCGGATGTCACAACTCCTTCTCTCACCAATATATGTAATTCCATGTTCCTCAGAGGCTCCTACCCCTCCATTTGGAAAAAAGCAGTATTCAAACCCCTCCTGAAAAAACCGTCCCTCGACCCTACAGCCTCAATTAACTACAGACCCATCGCCTGCCTACCGTTCCCAGCCAATATTTTTGAAATCTAATGAATAAACAGCTGCCGGAATTTATCAACCAAAACCACCTCCTGGACGATACTCAATTTGCATTCAGACAGGGTCATGGAACTGAAACGGCCCTGCTAAAGGCCGCCAACGAGATTAGGATGATTTTAGATCAAGGCAGTGCGGCGGTCCTTATACTTCTGGATCTATCCACCGCCTTTGACAAGGTCGATCATGCCACCCTGATCGACCGTGTCTCAACCTTAGGGATCAACCACTAGGCTAGGGACCTTATTGCCTCATTTCTCACCAACCGCACCCAAACAGTAAAGCTAGGCTCCTTCTAGTCTCCCTACTTTACTCTCCCGTGCGGGGTGCCCCAAGGATCCTCACTAAGTCCAACCTTATTCAACATATACGTTTCAGACCTAGCGAGGGTGATCAAATCCCACAGGTTGAGTTTAGCCACCTATGCTGATGACACCCTGCTGGTGCTAGCAGTTCATATTGATGGGATAGCAATTGCGTCCAGATTCCAGCAGGGTAAGCTAGCCATCAGCTCCTAGATGACGAGCAACTGCTTAAAATTAAATTAGGATAAGACCGAGGTAATGACTTTTGAGAACCTCACCCCTGGCTGGTCCCCTAAGTGGTGGCCCAATGAATTGGGCCCCCCGCCAGTACCCGTTACCAAGGTCAGAAACCTCGGGGTCTTGTTCGACGACAAACTTTTGTTCAATCACCATGCAAACGCCGTTGTTTCCTCCTCGGTCCACACCTTAAGGAAAATTAAGAAATTACTACCTTACCTCCCAGTCTCAGCTGGCAAAACTCTTATCACCACCCTAATCTTCTCTAAAACTGATTATTGTAATGGCCTCCAGCTTAATGCCCAAGAAAAGGTCCTTAACAAGCTCCAGTCAGTTCAGAACGCGGCAGCCAGAATTCTACTCGGCATCCCCAAATTCAAATCCACTAAATCGACAATACGTCAACTTCATTGGCTGCCTATCAGAAGCCAGACCAAATTCAAAGGACTGTGCATCGCTTACAAAGCCATCAATAATTCAGGACCTCAATTTCTAAAAAAAGCTTTTTCCCTATATACACCCAACAGACCCTTTCGTTCTTCCACAGCCTACCTCCTCCCTGTCCCGCGTACCAAAAAATTCTCCTGGGGAGACAGGCGCTTCCTAGTCTCCACGGCCAGACTCTGGAACTCTCTCTTCCTCTCCACATCAAAACCAGTCCCACATTCATCACCTTCAGGACACAATTAAAAACCTAGCTTTTTAACCAATAATCCGCCCTCTAGCGTTTCCCCTGTCTGGATTCTAAGTCCATAAGCGCCGAGACACCCCAGGGTATTTGCGCGCTATACAAATCACCCAAACATAAACATAAACATAAACTGCACTGTGTCTCACACTGTTCCTCCTTACACAGGAGTTTGGGCCTCTAAATATTTCACAGGCCCTCATAGGTTTAAGCTGCATCTTATTTAATGATTTTTCATGAATTTTATTCATCAATGTTTTAGTCATTTCTCTCGACCCAGCTGTTTGCCAGATAGTGCTCAGTTAGGACATTTTTCATTTGTTAATTGTTGTTTTCTTAATCCACATCCTGCAGTGCACCTAATGGATTGTAGGAAAATTAGTCTAAAACTGAACATATTGTCAATTTGGATCTCATATGGAGGGAAAGTAGAAAAAACATAAAGCTTCTAAAGTTAATTTAAAAAATACAAATGCTTACATTATTTTCCTTCTGCAGTAGATTTTCCATCATTAGTAACAATTTAAAGAAAAAAACCTGACTTGCATGTTGTTTTTAGTTCCAGCGGCGTGCCAGAAAGCGCAAGCTGTCTCGTTTCAAAATACATAGTGAGAACTTGAAGTGATGTTAAAGCTTGTAATTTGCTTACCATTCGTTAACTTTATTGTCACAATCATCTGCTACTTTGCTCTTCTTGTGGTTGTTCCTCCTCTGTAGCATAGCCTCTTTATGATCCTTTTGATTGGCAGACTTGTATCCTTCCGGTGCTCACATTTAGGAAACTACTTTTTTAGGTCTGGTCTTGGCAGCGCATGCTCAGCGAGACCTAAAGTAATCTGTATGTTGGCTTACTTAAACTTCATGTAATCTGTGTTTCCCCTTCCTATTGGCTTACTTGTGGTAGTGTTGTTGTTATCTCCCTTTCTGTTGGCTTTTGGTCATTTGCTAATTTCCTTTTGGTCCCGAGACAGTGGGGCCTGACTACAGTGTTAGTTCTCTCTGCTTGCACTTCTTATAATTGAAGTGTACTGTGCCATCTGTTTTTCATGCTGTAGCCTGCCTTTTTTATTTGGAGACTTTTGAGCAGCTGGCTAGTTTTAGCTGTGTGATTCCTATGCTCCTCCATCCCACCGTCTCTGCTTTCACTCCCCCTCGGTCACAGAGGGGGTTGTGCTGCTGTATGAGGCATTTTTATCAGCGCGGCTCCCTTTCATGAGCGCTGCGCTGGTTCTTCATTCTTGTTTCTTGATTGAGTTTCTTTTCCTGCTGCGGCTCGACATGGTTTAAGCTTTCACATCAGACGGAACAATCACAGCCGCTTGTTTGCAATGTCATAGGTCTCGCATAGACCTATGGCACTGCAAATATTTTTTTGTAAAGACTATGCTTAGGCTCGAACCAGGATCTCCTGGACCAAAGTCACCAGCTCTGTGTATTGAGTCACAGCCAGTGGTCGAAGTGGGCGGGAACGGCAGGGCACGGCGTGCCCCTACTTCTTTAATTCTGTAGATTCCGTTCCCCTACTTTTTTATTATGAACATGCGTCCCTGGACGTCAGAAATATTCTGTTCGTGGACGGGTGGGGAGCAGAGAAAGAAAAGGTCTCCGTCTCTTACTTCCTGCCCAGACAACTCAAAGAAGGTGTCCGCTTCTGCTCTGCCGCTGGCAGCTGCCCCCTCTTTCTTACTCCTATTCCCTCTCGTTCTGTCTAACTCCTTCTCACTTTTCCGAAAATCATGAATCAAGAAATGGTACTCACCGTCTCTTCCTGTCGTCCATTTGTACCCCTGTGAAATGGATGCAAAAAAGAAAACCACTTTTGCTGGAAATGCCGTTTTGACATTTTTCTATTCCAAAGTGCAGCCTCGGATATATAAATGTTCAAACTCTGAAAAATAATTAAATAAGGCAAGATGGAGTGTTCTTAAAGTGGCCAGATAATTTGTTTCAAACCCCAACACATTAGCGCCACTTTACAGGATTTGCCAGTAAAGCCCTACTTTTGTTTTCTTGTCTTTCTTTGAACAGCATTGTTTTCCTCCAGTACCTCCTACCTGGAAGTAGGGCCGGCGCTAGGCTTGGGCAGTGTGGGCAGCTGCCCAGGACCTGGCACTCTGCCTGCCAGGATGGGGCCCCCAATAATGGCAATTAACACCCCACTAGTCCTCGTGTATGTCTGCCGATCAAAGAGAAAGAAATGCTTCACAAATTGGCTCATGGGAGGGGGCCCCCCCTCCTGGGGCCTTTAAGGGATGGTGTGGGAAGGCCTAGGGGAGGGTACACCTCTCAGGCAGCCAGTTCAGAGACTCGGCAGGGCGCCCATTGTCAGCACTTTAGCCCACAAAGGTTTAACTCAGCCCCCAAGCAATTCTCACACCTTCAGTTCGAAAAGGGCTGTACAAGAGTTGCTTGGGGTGGCTGAGAAGAGGAGCTGCGGCCCAAGTGGAGTCTGCACAAAGCAGCTTCCCCGAGATCAGAAGGTGTCACGTATGTAGATTTCAGGGGCCTCCCACATTCCCTTTTGCCCAGGGCCCCGAAAATCCTAGGACCGGCCCTGCCTGGAGGTACTGCAATACCTGGTTGATGGGTGGATTGGAAAACGAAATGTGTACGGCGGCTTTGTGCTCACAAATGTGGTCTTTTGAAACCATACTGCTTACGTTTTGTAAGCATATAAGCAGTGGACATTGAAATGGGTCCTTTCTGGGCCCTGTAGTTATGCCCTTAACTTTTCAGGCAAAAATACTTGCTGATTTCTGAATAATGACTGTAAAAGCGTTAGTTCACCATGTTCCTGCTTACATTTTACATGCTTTATTAAATCTTTCATTCCTTATGAGTGTTTGCTTTTTCCAGGATGTTGTTACCTTTTCTTTTAGGCAGCATATTGCTCTTGCCTAGTGTGTAATTTGAATTGAGTCGCATCCAGTTATTTATAGCAGGTCAAATTGGATTGTAGCTGAAGGCAGTATGAGTTTCTCTCAGTGGGGCAGTATAGTGTTCAGTGAGGGAGCAGATGTAGCACTGGGGGCAGAGCTGCTAAATTTAGAACTGGGGAACCAGGTTCAGCCTTCAATCAATCAATCAATCAAGGCATTTATAGAGCGCACTACTTACCCGTGAGGGTCTCAAGGCGCTGGGGGGGAGGGGGGTGCTGATACTGCTCGAAGAGCCAGGTCTTGAGTTGCTTCTTGAAGCTGAGAGGGTCCTGGGTCAGTCGTAGGTGAGTGGGAAGGGAGTTCCAGGTCTTCTCAGCCAGGTAGGAGAATGATCTTCCTCCGGAGGTGGTTCTTCGGATTCGTGGGACGATGGGGAGGGCGAGGCCGGTGGAGCGAAGCCGGCAGGTTGGGGTGTAGAACAAGAGTCGGCTGTTGAGGTAGTCTGGGCCCATGTTTCATCCCTTCCTGGAAGTTGGTTTTGGCGGTGGCTGGGTCCTTGTTAAGGGAAAGTATCAGCTGGGTGTCATCTGCGTAAGAGATGATGTTGATGTCGTGTTTTCGTGCGATGGCGGCGAGGGGGCTCATGTAGATGTTGAAGAGTGTTGGGCTGAGTGAGGATCCTTGGGGAACGCCGCAGATGATTTCGGTGGCCGCGGATCGGAAGGGGGGGAGGCGGACTCTCTGGGTTCTTCCGGAGAGGAACGAGATGATCCATTCCAGGGCTTTCCTTTGGATTCCAGTGTTGCTGAGGCGCTGTATAAGTGTGCAGTGGCATACGGTGTCGAATGCTGCTGAGAGGTCCAGGAGGATGAGGGCAGCTGTTTCCCCATTGTCTATCAGGGTTCTGGTGTCGTCTGTGGCTGCGATGAGGGCGGTCTCGGTGCTGTGGCTGGCTCGGAATCCGGACTGGTAAAGGGTCGAGCGAGTTGTTGTCCTCGAGGAAAGCAGTCAGCTGTTTGTTGACGGTCTTCTCGATGACTTTAGCCGGGAAGGGGAGAAGAGAGATGGGACGGAAGTTCTTGAGGTCCTTTGGGTCTGCTGTGGGTTTCTTCAGGAGGGCGTTGATCTCTGCGTGTGTCCAGCTTTCAGGGAAGGTCGATGACGTGAAGGAGCTGTTTATGACGTTCCGCAGGTGGGGTGCGATGGTGGTGCTGGCTTTGTTGAAGATGTGGTGGGGGCAAGGGTTGGAGGGGGAGCCGGAGTGGATTGTGCTCATGACGTGGGTGGTGTCATTGCTGATGGGGGTCCAGGAGTTGATGGTGTTGCCGGAGGTCATTGGTTTAGTGTCCTGAAGTGGAATTTGGGGTCCGAAGCTGTCGTGTATGTCTGCAATTTTGCGGTGGAAGAACGTGGCGAGGGAGTTGCAGAGGTCTTGTGAAGGGGTGATGTCGTTGTTGCTGGCGTTGGGGTTGGAGAACTCTTTGACGATGCTGAAGAGTTCCTTGCTGTTATGGGTGTTGTTGTCCAGTCGCTCTTTGAACGATGTTCTCTTGGTGGTCCGGATCTGCTGATGGTATTCGCAGGTAGCGGCTTTGAGGGCAGTCATGTTTCCTGTCGTTCATTGTTGACGCCAGGTCTTTTCGAGTGTTCGGCATGTTCTATTTGCGTTTTGAGGGTGTCTGTGAACCATGAGGGTTTTGTGGTGGTGATCTTGTTGTTGTTTTTTTTTCAGTGGAGTGAGGTTGTCGGCGCAGTTGTTGATCCACTGTGCGAAGTTGCGAGCTGCGTCGTTGGTGTCGGGTGAGTTGGTGTCGGCTGGTGGGTTTCATGAACAGTCCCCCAGACCACTCTCCTGAGGGAGCACATTCCCATGCCAGACCTTAGAAGGCACCAGAAAAGCCCTGGTGTGTTAGCACCAGCAGGTGGACCCTAGCAGTGGCAAGTGTGGGTTCACCTTGAAGGCTTGCCCACCACAATCCATACTGAAGTTCCCCTCCGGTCTTGCGGGCAGGCCTACGAAGTAGCAGATCCTAGAGCAACAGTGACTCTGTAACTGAGGTCACAGGACCCCTGAGAAGAGCTGGCTCTAGGGGGGGCGTCATATATTATGGGTTCAAAAGCTCTTGCTGCCTCCTTCCTGGCCGCCAGCTATTTTCAGCAATAATAAAAATGTCATGATAACTCTGATGAATAAACTTCTTCCTAGAGCGAGATCGGAGATTTGTCTAGTGGAAGTTTTGACTCATGGAAAGATAGCGCAGAGGGTTAATGTGCCTGCTGCAAAGAAAATGTACCAGGCCCATCACAAAGTGCACATATTGTAAATAGGTCAGTGGGTTACAGTGGGTTACTGCTTTTGTCAGTTATAAGTTAAAATCCTAACAAAGAACAGTGAGCTATTAACTTTCATCTAAGAGCTACATACAAACTGCAAGGTATAAACTAGAGCGTTATGGTTTTTTCCCTAAGCCTTTGATTATCCTAATGTTGCAAAAAGTGTTATTTTTGATACAAATCAATAATGATTTTAAAGAGAACCCCAAATCATGGTATTAAGTTTTATATTCTGAGTTTGTGTTTCTCCAGGCCAATCACTATTAAACTATACTGTCTACTAGTATGGTTATCCTGTGACTCCTACACCTTGTAGTCCTTTGTCTTATGTAACATTTCCTATACAGTCATTTACACACGTAAAATTGATTGTCTCTGTGTATATTGCTGACGACAGAAACTCCATGGCTCGGAAACAAATGGCTCGTGCTTCCGCATTTTTGGGACATTCTGTGATTAAAATAAATTCACAAAGTGGAATATTTTTCTAATGTCAATAGCTCATATTAATCGTTAAATAATCATGTGTATCCATTGGTTGAATTACATAACATAATAAGCTGTAACTGGTCAGTGAAATGCCAAACAAATACAAAAGATTGGGATGTTTTGCGCATCCTGGCCACACCTCTAACTCCGCCCACTGATCCAATCCTCAGGTTATTCCCGCCCTCTGATTCTCCGCCCACAGTTCCCCTACTTTTTTTTCCCCACTTCGACCACTGGTCACAGCCCTAACTTATGTTAGCCTTGTTGCAAGGGAGGAGGCATGTTCGATGCACCCCCACCCGTCTTTATTTACTGCTCATCCGAGCCTTTGGAGGGGCCTGTTCTATTCCGTGCACCTCCTCTTCTACTTGTTTTGATGCAGCAACATTTTTTCAGCTGATCCTGTACCTGTCTTACAGCCAACAAAGCACTGAAATAAACAATCAGCACAAGAGAACCTCGAGGCTGAAAATAAATTATACTTATTAAATTATATCAGCATATTTTTATGGAGCCTACGCCGAGACTCGAACCCGGACCCCCGGGACCAAATACGATAGCTTTGTTTATTATCCCACACCACTAGCTTTTTAGGTCTCGCTCTCGAGACCTATTGTCGTTGAGATGCCTCTCGAGGGAGACAGACCGGGGCACGCGCAGATTCTTGCATATTCTGCTTTGTGGACGCGCACATGAGACGCGCCTGCTACAAAGCGTGCACAGCTGGCGCGAGCCAATCAGGGTCGAGTCAACAGTGTGAACGCGCCCCGGAAGACGCGGCAGCACTCAGCAGACCAGACCTCTCCAGAGACACATGGATAACCACAACCACCAGATCACTCCGGAGACACATGCACAACCACAGCCATCAGACCACTCCCTCTTTTTCGTGAGCGGGCGACGCCACTTGGCAGAAGCTTCACTCTACATTCACCTCCGGTGCCCAACAGCGCCACTGCCCATCTCCGCACCCACCACCGTCCCATCCCATACCACCACGCCCCATGTAATTTTATTTATTACTTCCTTTATGCGTTTTTATATAGCACAGACTTTACCCGAAGGTGTCAGTGCGCTTCACAAAAGGAACAGGACTGATATAAGAGAACATTACAAGTGAACAAATTACAAAAGCAAAAGTTACATTACATGAGGCAAAAGTCACAATCGTGAGTGAACTAAGTACAAGGAGGGAAAACTGACATGTGTGCAGGTTACAAAAGCGTACAAAGTACAAGTAGAGGTGTCATACTGCAATAAATGGAGGACACTCAAACACAAGAACAAACGTTACATAGGCAATGGTGGCACTCTCCACCACTCCCGCGCTGAGGATGAGCCCCCCACCACCGCATCCCAACAGCAGAGCCCCTTAAATTTGTCTCCACGACACAGCAGCCTCTGTTGCCCGCGCAGCAAAGCGCTCCTCCCCCGCAACTAGAGTACACCCCGGCATCCCCCACAACACCCCCGACCACAGTGGCAGTACCTCTGCGGCTCCCACCTCCGAATCCTCTGCAAACCGCGGCACGCCATGTGTCCTTGCCCCGGCAGCCCCCTCCTTGGGCCGCACGACCTGCGCAGCACACACCGACCTGAGCGCGGTGAAGCCTGCAGGCGCCGCCACTGGGCACGAGCTGCAGACCACGGCAATGTGCACGCCCACAATGCGTGCGCGTCTCTCCCACCCCTCCCCATTCAAGCAGCAAGCTGCCCATTGTATTCTTTTTTTCTTTTCGTTTTTTTTATTTATGCGTTTTAATATAGCACGGACTTTACCCGAAGGTGTCAGAGCGCTTTACAAAAGGAACAGAACTGATATAATAGAACAATACAAGTGAACAAATTTCAAAAGTTACATTACATGAGGCAAAAGTGACACTCGTGAGTGAACATAGTACAAGTGGTAGCAAACGGTGCATTACAGGAGGAAAAAGTGACATGTGTGCAGGTTACAAAAGCGTACAAAGTACAGGTAGAGGTATAATACTGCAATAAATGGAGGACACTCAAACACAAGAACAAACGTTACTTAGGCAATGGTGGCACTTGTGCAAGTATCGAAAACAAACAAAAAGTATGAGGTAGCAAACTGTGTGAACGCGCGTCCCACGAGCAGATTCTGGTCTGTGAACGTGCTTCACATGCACAACTTTTGCTCGTTCATTCAATTAGAGTGCTCCTCTCTGGAAGACCTGCTGTGTTAATTATAGGTCCTTTCCGGGAGATATGCTATTAGTTAGCAGGGTGGGGCGCCTGTCGGCATGCTGTGATAATGACTTTCTTTGTTTTTACATGCTGCGCAGCAGTTGATCTGCTGTTCGATATGGCTTTAGGTCAATAAAAAATGCTCTATGTCGTGGTCAGCATTGATGGTGCCACATCACTTTTTTTTTTAATACTTTGAGCCATGTTGCAAAGCAGCTCGACTGCTGTACAGCATGTTAAAAAAACATTGACAAAGTCAATAGATTTTCACATAAGCAAAACCAATTCTTGTTTTATTATGTTTTAGGGCGTGGTTGAACAGTTTTTAAAAGTGTTGATGCCACTATCTGTTTGAGCTCGCGTTCATTGCCTTCCAAAGTGCTGATCTTGGTGGTTGAATCAGACTAATCTCTCTTCCATGTCATCTTCATTTGGTGCCACATATGAGCTGATTTGCACACACAGAAGAACTTATTTTTCTTATGAGACTTGTCACACCCAGGCAAGAAAGCATATCAAGAATTCATCATTTGCGGACTGATTATTCATAGTGCTGATTGGAGAGTCCAGAGGACTGATCCGCCTATCACTTCAAACACCAGCCAGCGTGTGCTTCACTCTCCAGTTCCCGAAGATGGTAGATGTATACCCAGGCCACGGGGAGAGCTTGGAGATGTTGCAGCTGCAATGTTCTCTCCCGAAGCTCACCTCTCCAGCCCCTAAGGCATCATTGGAGCCACTTTACGTCTTACAGTGGCTCTGGTCCCACTATGGTACTACCCTGAATAATTTCTGCCAGTATAACCCCCAGCATTGGCATTGCCTAGGTCACTGGGTAGGGCTGATTGGAAGTACCGCGGCAGACACCAGCTGCATATGGGTGAGCGCGTATATACCACTCAAAAGGGTGGGTGGTGGGATGTGGGTGGGCAGTCCCTTCAGCTCATGCTGCGCTAGTTGATTATGTTGATTCTAGGCAGTCACAACGCTTCTTTCCATATTTACAATTCATGGCCTGATGCTTCAATGAGCACATGGCGGCTAGAAACGGCTCAGTAGGTGGAAAAAGAGGGCACAAAGCGGGAGTGGAATGTAGCGGCTATCTGGAACCTCAGCAGACCATGCCCACCTTTCTTCAACTAATAATGCACTCTAATTGGTAATGCGTACAGCAAATACACCATAACATAAATTAGAATAACATATAAATCATATGTGCATGCTTGGCATCTGACCTGTTCTCATTGATGGATTCTGCTGAATGGGCTATAGCTATAAAGGTTTTTTAACTTCTGGCAGCATATTTTATGCCAAAGATTAAGTCAAATCACAGATGTCATTTGAAGCTAGAGCAACATTCTACACCTACATCAATTAATTCGATAAGTAGACTTTCGGTCCTTGCATTGACCTCAGAGTAATGACTAATGACAACCTGGGCATCTGTGGCTGAAGTGGATGGTTTGTATATGTACCTTTTTCCATGCCTAATGCATCTCCATAGTTTGGAAATGTATTTCAGAGACTGTTCATTATTTTGTATACAAATTAAAAACAAAGTACTTGTCCCGTGAGTCTTTTTAGGAGTCTGCTGTTCTGCCCAATGCAATCTCAGGTGTCACATCTGTGTGTTTATTTTCCTTTCTCTATGATTTTGTCCCTGTTTAGGTCTCGCTGAGCCAACGTGCATACTTTGCTCTGCGAAAGTATAGTAAGGGACTTTAAAAAGTGCTCCCAAAGGCTGCAGGCGTATGAGGTACAGTGCATGTGCGCCGGGCGCGCGCATCATTTGTCAGTCTGCAGCCTTTGGGAGCACTTTCTCGGCTGCTTTGATGTTCTCAGTGAGCTGCGTGGCCAATGAGAACACCAAACCGGCCGCGAAAGTGCTCACCATTTGCCACCCCCTTTCTTATCCCACTTCCTGCTTGTTCCTCCTTAATGTTGTTGCCTTTAGTTTTTTTGTATTTACCTGTAAAAATAAAAAAGAAATTGTTTGATCTCTTCATGGTTTTGTTTCTAAACTCTATCTATCCATCTATCGGACTCACTCTATCTATCGTCCTCACTCTATCTATCTATCTATAGATCGCCCTCACTCTATCTATCTATCGCCCTCACTCTATCGATCTATCTATCGCCCTCACTCTATCTATCTATCTATCTATCTATCTCCCTCACTCTATCTATCTATCGCACTCTATCTATCTATCGCGCTCACTCTATCGCCCTCACTCTATCTATCTATCACCCTCACTCTATCTATCTATCTATCACCCTCACTATCTATCTATCTATCTATTGCCCTTACTCTATCCATCTATCGCACTCACTCTATCTATCGCCATCACTCTATCTATCTATCTATATATCGATCGCCCTCACTCTATCTATCTGTCTATCTATCTATCGCCCTCACAATATCTATCTATCTATCGCCCTATCTATTACCCTCCCTCTATCTATCGCCCGCCCTCTATCCATCTATCGCCCTCACTGTATCTAGCTATCTATCGCACTCACTCTATCTATCTATTGCATCACCACAGCATCACTCAGCACCACCACAGCATCACTCAGGGGCACCACAATATCACTATTGCGCTACAACAGCATCTCTGAACGCCACAGCATCACTCGTCGCCCCCACAACATAACTCAGCGCCACCACAGGATCAATATGTGCAACCATTCAACAACTGGTTCAAATATGTTCTCTAAATGTTTCAAGCTTTATTACAAATGTCACAAAAAGATGTTAATATTTCACTTCTGTTCTTGGATTTTCTTCACAATAAAATACACTGAACATAATCTTCACAAAAGTTATTTACAAAAGTTTAAACTATTGCCATTATAAATTACAATAACTTTTATTTAAGTATTAATTATTAAAAAAATTAAAAGTCATTGTTATTTGTAATATCAATACATCTAAATCACGTAAATACAACACATATTGCATTACAAATGCTATGGGTGTCACATTTGCGAAAGTTAAAACTATTGGCATTATAAATGACAAAGCTATTAATTTAGCTATTTTCAAAACCAACACATAAATAAAAACTTTGTCATTTACAATACCAATAGCTCAAACTTTCCTAATGCGAGACCTATTGCATTGCAAATGCTTGTTTTATTTTAGTTGCGAGAGAGGGTGCATGTTCGAAGCTCTTCCCCCTCCCCTGACGTATTTGTTTCTTGCTTATCGGAGCTTTTGGAGGGCACCAGTTCTATTCTGTGATGTGGCTTAAGTCAGGTAAACAGTGTAAACCCTCATTCTGGTGTGTTTTTCCATTGAAAAATGAAGGCAATTGGTATTCAAACATGCCGGTGGTTTATCTGAAAATTCAAACTCTTGAAAGTTAAATCAGCTTCCTGCATTATCCTTCACAGATTTCCTTTCGCATATTCACTTAAACACACCAGGTCATCGGAGCCCAGCACTGTAAAATGGCAGGATACCAGGGCGTAGCTAATGACCGGTTACTCACCGGTAATATTCATTACTCCGAGTCGTAGCCCTCCCCGTCCCAGTCCTTACCCATGAGCATAGCTCCTCCCACCAGAAACTCCCAAGCAACTAAAACCCATCCCTTCCCTCCAGGCCACACCCACACCCTAAGGCATATAATCATGTGACCCGCCCATCCACATCCTGTACCACCAAGCACAAGAAGCCGAACAGGGAGGGAGGGATGGGAACCAGGACTGGGACGGGGAGGGCTACGACTCGGAGTAATGAATATTACCGTTGAGTAACTGGTCATTACCTCCTCGTCAGCCCTCCCCGTCCCAGTCCTTACCCATGAGCAGATACCAAAGCAAGAATCGGCTTCACACAGTAGCAAAACAGACTCAAGCCTCACAGGCAGGAAGGCACACAACCCGAGCAGAACGCAACCCAGCGTCCCCAAACCCAGGAGACACAGTCCCACACATCAACCAACGACTAGAGGACATAAAATCTCGAGGAGAACACCCAGCAGCATACACGCAGAACACAGCCAGGGAGGCCCCCCGGAATCAAGCACAAGAAGCAGCCACCCCCGAGGCTAGGAACCTCGAACCGACCCAGGCGCCAACACACCACAAGCCCAACAGCAGGCCGCACAGCCAACACAGCCACCGACGGAGAGCAGCCACAACAGGCCCCAAAACAGGACCAGCCAGCCCAAAGGCAACAAAAAGGGAAAACCACCCCATAAAAAAGGCACCGCAGGAAGGAGGAACACCTCCAGAGCCCGCACAACCGTCAAACAGAGTAGCTGCACCGAAACCCCAGAAAGAGGAACAGGACAGAAAACAGGCAGAACCAGAAACCCCAACAAGGAGCAAAGGAACGAAAGAACGGCGCCAGGAGGAACCATCCAAAACCACCCGGACACCAAGGGGCGCATCGGCCCAATGCCCGAACCCTGAAAGGCCAACACAGCCGCCCACAGAGCACGCAGGGAGGACACAGGCCGACCCAGTCGAAGCCAACCGCCCAGAAACCCAAGACCCACACCGGAATCCAATGCAGACACACCCCGTGCCGGACAGTAATCCAGGAAGGAAAACCCCACGACCGGCCCAGGACAGGAGTGGCGAAGGGCTTCAGAATTGAGGAAAGGCACACAGCAGGCCCCCGTCCAATGAAGGACAGGGCAACCACCCCCCAGACAGTGCCGGGCCAAACCAGAGAACAACCTCAACCCAAGGCGATCCTCGGAGATGCAAAACAGGACCAACAACGGAACCCCGAACCAGGTCAGCAAGAGGCCCAACACGGACAGGGAGGGAGACACCCCACTCAGGCGAGTCGCCACAAGAACAAAACCCCCGGCAGACAGAAAACCCAAAGGGAACTACAAAAAGTACCACCAGGGGACACAATCACAGCATTGGCAGGATTCGAACCCAGGCCTCCGAGGGCGGGCACCACAATAAGGTACAAGAAACACCCACCAGCCAAAGCCCCACGGCACCACCACCCAGTCCGACCAGACCGATAGGAACCTCAAGAGGAGCCAAGGCAGAAAGAGGCCAGGCCAACCGAACCGACCACAGGAGACAAAGAAAGCAGAAGAAGGACCCAAACTCACACCAGTGCGAGCCTGCGCCACCAGAGGCACAAGACAAACCATCGAGCTAAAGCACTCCGGTCAAAACGAAAGCACCACAAGAACCAAAACCACCAAGGGACACCACGAAAGCAGAGGCAGGATATGAACCCAACGCCAGTGTGAGCCCACGGCAGCAGAGGCACAAGACATACCATAGAGTAACAGGTCCAAGGACAATCAACGCCCAACAAGCCCAAGACAGGCACAGAGGCAACCGCTCACGGGACACAAAAGGGCAGCCACGCAAGAGGAGCGAACCACCAGCCAACAGGACCACCCGCGGCCAAAGGCCACACCCCCCGGAAACAACAGCAGACAGCCCAAAGAAGCCGGAACCCAAAGCCCCAGAGCAAGACACATCTGGTGGGAACAAGCGCCAACGGGCCCAAGGAACAAACCCCACAGCAGCAGACAACAGCCGCGGAACATGGAGCCACCGGGGAGAAGCGGAAGACTGAGCCCCCAACAACCACCGCAGTCCTCGCAACAGAGCCAGCCCGCAGGGCACCGGCAGGAAGACCCTACCAACCGAGGCGCCGAAATCACCCAACGAACAGGAGCACCAGAGCGGCGCAAAGAATGGAAGACTCCAAGACCAGAATCCACCCAAACCGACTCAGGAGCCAGCAAACACCCAGTGAAAGGGCCGGAGCCGGAAGGAAAGAAGAGGAAGAATCAACCAACCGTCCAAGGATGGGAACACCCGGAACCCCAGAGCAGGCCAAACAGAGTAGCTCAACAAAACCACCCAGGGAGCCAAAGGTCAGCAAACACACCAGGAGGCGCAGACCATCCAAAAGGCAGCCCCAAAAAGCGGAAATGAACAACACCCCCACAGAACGTAGGAACCACCACGAAGCCGCGTGAACTGACATATGAAAGCAGGCGTCCCAAAGAACCAGAGAATCCAGGAAAAACCCCACCAACAGGAAGGGAAGAAACAACCGAAGAGACACCATCATGAAGGAATGAAGAGGGTACCACACAGGCCCAACAGAAACGAAGCCCCGAAAACCGAGAAAGAAAGCCCGACACATCGCCAGAGAACCCGGAACAGGGGCAGCGCAGAACCCATCCAGTAGCCCAGCCCAACAAGGAGGGACCAGAAGAAGAGGAAGCACTCAGAAAACCCCGGGACATGTGGAAGGAAGGGACCCACCGGCCGCGCACCACACCACAAAAGGGTCGGGCAATCAAAGTTAACGAAAGGCAGACCAAAAGCCCGCACACAACCCGTAAACTACCCACACCGAGTAATCAGACTGGAGCCAACAAGAACGACCGCAGCCGCCAAACCGAACAAGGGCACCAACGGAACCCCAAACTGGACAGAGCCCCTGAAGGAAAGCCCCATCACAGCAGCCCCACAAACAGCACCGCCTCCCCAGGCCAGAAGCATAACAGCCATCGAACAGCCATAGAGGACCAAGCCGCTGCCGTACCAAGGGAACCGAAGGACAAATCCGTCAGGAAACGCAACAGCAGTCCCAACATGGAAAAAGAATCAGAGGGAACTAAGCCCACAGCACCCGGTAGTCCAAGGTGGCCTCCCAACCAGGCACCAACCAGGCCCGACCATGCCCAACTCCCGAGAGCAGACCGGAGCAGGCGAAACCAGGGAGGCAAGGCCGTAGGCCGCAGAGAAACCTCGACAGCCACACAGAAGCAACCGAACCCAAAAGCAGGGGCAAGGCACAGACAGAACAGTAGGACCAGAGGCAGAAAAAGATGGATCCAAGGCCTCGCAACAAGCAGGACCACAGAATAAGAAGGAACGGCACCCACAAATACCAACAGGCACCGAGAAGGCACACCAGCCAGCAGGGATCGACCATCACCACAGCCAGGACACCACAGCGACCCACTGTAAAGGACACCCCACCGCCAGAGCCAGGGGAAAAACAAGTGTGACAACATCCTGCCACTCCCCATCAAGCACACCGCTCACAGAGTACAGAAAGACGGAGGCCTACAAGCCCCAACAACAGGAAAAAGGGGAAAAAGTCTACAGACTTCCCACCTCCCAAGGGCCAAGGGAACCCCAAACCGACCCAAACACGTAGCAGAACACCGTGAAGCCTGCCCACAGGACTCACCCGAAACCACGTCCGGAGCCACGACAGCAAAGCATCCAGCACACGACAACAGTGAAGGAGCAGCGGAAGACCCAGCGACCACCACCCCCCAGTTACAGCGTAGCCCAAACCACACATCTCCAGTAGGGGAACAGAACAGAGAAAGTAGAGCCCAGACCAAGCAATGCAAGATCCACAAGGGCCAATCAGGGAAAGCCACACCCCAACAGGCCAGCAGGCCAGCCCAAACATGACATAAAGAGGGAGTCCCGGACCCCCCCAAACACCATGGTCCCACTAAAGCAGGGACTCAAACGTACATGAAACAACAGGTATCCAAGGGGAACAAAACACAGCCGCGAAGCAGACCGCCACAGACCTACCTGAAAGGAGGACAGACGTGCAGAGAAGCCAGCCATGCACAACACACCCCCCCTCCCACCCCGGGCGAACCCGCTAGGGCAGGGAAACAACCTGGAAGAGGGGAGGCCCCAGCAGGAAGACAAGTCGTGCCCCCACCACGGGTCCCTGTCAGAAACAGAAGCAATGCCCTCAAAAGGGGCAGAGAGCGACCCACGGCAGGAGAAAGAGGCCAGGGGAGAAACCAAGGACCTACAGCACACAGAGTCCCGACCCCCCAAGGAACCGGCCCCAGGCACGCGTATTGTAAAGATAATAAAGCACATGTTCTCCGTTAAGGGCAGGCTCAAACACCCAACACGCTCCACAGTACATAGAGGATCATGTCACTACGATAAACAGATGTAGCCGAGGCACAGCCCAACACAATCAGAACACCAGGGCACCCCCAGATCCAAACAGACACGGGAACATCGGAAAAACGTAACGGCGCGCTTTTTACGAGCACCAGTAGCATCACAGAAGGACACAGGATTACGTTCTGTAGGCGGGGGAGGAAATGCGAAACGCTCCGAACCACACGAGGTTGAAGCAACGCCAACACCCGAAACCGGGCAACCAAGTCCAAAGCCGGAAGCAGTGCATGGGACACCACATCCTAGCCCCCGAAATCCCGGACAAACCAATGGCAGCAAACAGTGGGAAACACGGGCCCGTTACGAGCACCCAGCCACCAAACACACCACCAAGGAGGAGCCAAACCGCCACGCCACAGGCGAGCAGAGAGGCCAGCCGCGCCCAACACACCCCCCTCCCTCCCCGGGTGAACCCGCTAGGGCAGGGAACATACCCGGAAGAGGGGAGGCCGCAGCAGGGAGACACCACCCCACACCAGGCAGTCAAGGCCCCCCAACCCCACGGTCCCGCTAAAGCAGGGACTCGAAAGTACATGGAAAGAAAACAAGTACATCAGGGGAACAAACGGCCGCCCAGCAGGCCGTTTCACACACACCCGAAAGGAGGCACCATCGGTCCAGTACCTCCCCACAACGAAGTTGCCAGGAAATGAATTCCGCAGAAAAAACAAACAGGATGTGGATGGGCGGGTCACATGATTATATGCCTTAGGGTGTGGGTGTGGCCTGGAGGGAAGGGATGGGTTTTAGTTGCTTGGGAGTTTCTGGTGGGAGGAGCTATGCTCATGGGTAAGGACTGGGACGGGGAGGGCTGACGAGGAGGTAATGCAAGGTGACAGCTCTGTTTGAATATACCTGCCTGCTGTTCACTAATAGTGTAATGAAACATTTGTTTACCTCTTGACAACTGATCCTTGTTCAAAGGATAAAGGCTGTCTCTTGGTTCACATTAAAGCGGCATTGCTGAGCCTGTCCTGGCTGCGGGAGCCCCGGGTCCCGCCGGTGCTCCAGCTCCCACTTGACTGGTTGACCCTGTGGCTTCAGGGCACCGACTGTTCGTGTAGGCCGCGCACTTTTTCTTTCCAGTTTGGCAACCAGCTGATCTTGTGTGAAATGGGTAATGTTACTGGAGGGCGAAACACACACACACCCAGCGGTGGGAGTTTCATTACCCCTCTACCAGTTTGGCTGCTAAATTGCGCTGCTCATAGCAACTTGCTCACAGTTCGCCTTCAGCACAAAGATAAACAAGAGGCTCACTCTGAATTATACAACCCAGGCCTAGTGGTGCGGGTGGGTCTACCCTAAGCCGTACACCTTATGAGCACGCCGCATGCTCACAAGTTCACAACATTAAAATGTCTTTCACTATTGCGTTTTGAAGTCATCGAATACTCAAGAAATTGAAATCCTTTCGGCCACCTCCCAGAATTCAAACAAAGAGTACAATCATTAGTGATCCCCAAACTAGAATACGGATCTAGGGCCCTGTCAAGTCTTCCAAAAGCGAGAACAGCTCCACTTAAAAGACCCTTAATGCAGCAGAGTTATACCCTCTTCTTATTTCTTTTTGATTTCAAAAATATTTTATTGAGGATTTTATAGATATATACAGTACAGTACAGTAGTAGTGGTGCGTGAGGGTGGATAGTGGCTTGTACGGCTTTGCTTAAATCAACAAGTCTCGAATTTCTGGCTGGCGTAAATTGTTCTTGGTCACATTGTTGTACCCTCACAAAGAAGAAAGAGAGGAGTGAGGAAAGGAGTAGTAGAGATAGGTAGGTGTGGGGGGAGGGGACACAGAGCATTGAGATGTTGGAAGAGTGTGGCAGCTTCTATTGGGGTTTGTTTGGGGGTTTGTTTGTTTGCAAGTGTCTGTCCAGCGAGGCCCACATATCGCCTCTAGTCGTGTGGTTGGGTGAATGCTGTGCCGTTATGTTGTCCGCCCCTCTGAGGAAGGTGATCCAGTTGACCCAACCTTCGAAGGTCGCCTTCCCTGTATCCTTCCAGTTCGCTAGAATTGTTTTGACTGCTACACGAGCACGGTAACAGACGACAACCTCTTTGTTAAAACAGCATATTAAAGTGCGTGTTTTTGTTTTTAAAAGAGCGCCCCACTACGTTATAAAATAGTTTGTTTTAACTAAAACCTATGGGCCTGGGGATCTTTCAATTGATTCAGGATAGCTCAGGGAGTTAATGTAACCTCCTGAGCTGGTGCAGAGTTCTCAGTCTAAATCTTAGCACTGCCCTCTTGGACTTTTATCCTTCAGAGGTAGGTCAAATGAGATGTCTAAACGCCGTTCAGCTGCTGGCCTGTACTACATGCGACGGGATGTGAGTGACAGTTAAACAAAGGTAACCGCTTTATTATTGCTGGTTTAAGATCCTGGGACAAGGAGCAGAGACGGCGTTGGCTCCTTCAGCTCTCTTGGCTACCACACTGCTCGAAGGACCCCACCACTACTGTTTTGCTTGTTGTGTCAAGCAGCGCTTTATCTGTAATTATGGCAGCTGCACCTTTTGCCACACTTCATGTAACTTTTATTCTGGTTTCACGATACGTGTTTTCTCTTTGCCGCTTACCTCCTGCAATCAATATGCCCACACTGTTAGATTGCAAACACTAAACGGAGAGCGACTGAGGGGAGCAATACAAGAATGTATTAAAAATGAAATGGCATTATTTATCTTGTGTTTTGCTAACAATATTCAAAGGGGTTCGTGGTTTAACATTTGCAGTAATCAATAAACTAATATTAATGTTAGCACGCATGCGCGAAAAGACACGATTGACATAATATGTGTAATGATGTTAGTTGAGGGCACTTTGTCAGCTTGTAGGCGTTGCCTTTGTTTGTAACTGAACGTAAACAGCAACCTGCGCTCCACCCATCGGTGTGCACCGTGGGGTCAGTGCTGAATGCCTGTCTCAGGTTTCACCTGCGCCTAGAAACTGTGCAGCGCTGCTCCAGTCTTCTCCCCACAGCCCGGGATCGAGGGTTAAAGTTGTGCTGCGTGGGTTACATGAGACGCCGTCTCCCGCTCTGCAGAGAAGCCGAGAGAGATTGCATTTTGAATCAGAAAGCGAAGCTTGCACAGATGGGGGATTTGGGGGGCAGCCGAGCCTCGAGGTCTGCCCCCCGGGCAGGTTTGGGAGGGGGAAGGGGTTTCATGGGCGCGGCCATTTTGCCGCCGGATGGGCTGCCTGGGAGAGCCCAAAGGCAGCCCAAATCCTACTGAATAAGCCCAATTAACGGCTTCTTATCGGGTCTCCGCTTCCACCCAGCCACCATTTTAGGTATTGTAACCTGGTGGCTGGGTGTGTAGTGCTGTAGCTTGTCGTGTGAGGTGATTTAGCTGCTAGCTGGGTCGGTTATTGTAGGTTGGTCCTAGGATGTCGGGAGCTGAGGATATTCGTGTACTCGAGGCCATCCGCCTGCTGAGTGAAGCAGGGCGGATGGACCTCTTGGTGGGGCCGCCGGAGGCGCGGCCGGTGAGGCAGGCGTCGTTCGGGGTGGCAGCGGCCGTTCTGGCCTGCTCGCCACCGAGGAAATCTCAAAAATTACAGGTGAGTCTTCGGGGCCGCGCCGATGTCAGGAGCGCGGCCCCGGATGACGGAGGGTCGCGTGCGAGGCGCGTTGCCAGGGGCGCCTCGCCGCGTTTCCAAGGGGCGGAAGGGGGCGGGGAAGCGGGCGGGCGGCGGGATATGGATGTCGAGCGGGCGCGCGTGGAGTCGCGCGGCCGCCCGGGTGTTGGCGGGGGGGCTGTGAGGCGGAGCGGGCCCTCATTAGAGAGCGGGAGGCGCGAGGGGGGGGCGGGGGACAAGGACGAAGGAGCGGGGGCGGGGCGGGAGGGAAGGGGGGAAGGGCAAGGACGGGGACGATGCTTAGGGGAAGACCAGGCCATGAGGAGGCGTTTGGAGAGCCCCTCGCCGGCCCGGCTGGGGGCGGGGGAGAGGGGTAGGAGCGAGGCTAAGAGAGGAGGGAAAGGGGGAGGGGCGGGGGCCGCAGGCAAGGGGGGGGGCCAGGTGGGGACGGCTGTGGGGGGACTGGGGAGTGACCAAGGGCATAGGGGGGGGGTCCCCGATTCTTTTGGAGTCAGAGGAGAGCGAAAGGGAGTGGGAGGTGCTAGATGTGTTTTCGTCATGGGAGGAGGGGATCAGGGAGGCCCGCATGGCGGCGGAAAGGAGGGAGACGGTGGTGGAGGAGGCTGGGCCTTCAAGGCAGGCAGAGGTGGTTTATGGGCGGGTTGGCAGCGGGGAGCGGGCGGGGGAAGAAGCCGCGGGCGACGCGGGGGCAGGGGTAGGGGGGCTCTGCTGGAGCGAAGACGCGGAGGAGGGGGGGGCAGGGGAGAGCTGGGGGAAGTGGCGCTGGGCAGACGAGGCGGAGCAGTGGCAGGGGACCAGCACACCAGCAATACCTTTTTTATTACAGGGAGGTAGTCGGCGCGGGGAACCAGACTTGGCACGGCTTGGGGCGGCCCAGCGACGCCAAGGAGAAGGGAAGGCGGAGCCTCCGGCGGCGAGCCTGGAGACCACGCGGGATCGCGGCGCGACTGGCTCAAGAAGGCCCCAGGCGGGCTCGCCGGTCCCAGCACCCACAGGGCCCAAGCGGCTTGGGGAACAGCAGCATACCTGGAGCAACGCCAAAGAGGACTATTTTACTTTGTGCGAGGGCAGAGGCGAAGAGAGGGCCTCTGGCAGGTTTAGGTCGGCGCCGCCGGTGGCGCGCCGGAAATATAGATGGGGTGGTGTGGAGTTGGTGGAAGGAGAGGATAGTGCAGAGGAAGGTGAAGTGAGAGGGGGCCGGGCGGACGGGGGCCCGGTAATGGTGTTGGTTCTTTGTTACAGGTGTCACGGGGCCTGGGTGCTGCGGCGGCCCGGACACAGTCGAGAGGTAGATCGGTGGACAGGAGAGTCGAGGAGCGACGAGGGGATACGTTGCTTGCAGGTAAAAGCGGGATGGCGCCGCGGATGGTGTCGGTGGGGGTGGGCCACGTGCCCGTTTAGAGGCACAGTCAGGCATGAGACTCCATACCATTATGGCCGACACGTTTGCGGTGCAGTTGGGTCACAAAAATGCAGGAGCGACGTTGGCGTAGCTGCACCACACCGCGAGGCACTCGACTGTTGAGGCGAGTGTAGTGAGAGGAGGACTGATTTAGGCAACCATGTGTCTGTAAGTTTCTACCGTGGCTGGGGGTTTGTTGGGTTGACAGCGCGATGCACGGAACTAGGTCATTCCTTTAGTTTTTCAAGTTAGGTTTCCTTGCGAGGTTGTGCGGGCAAAGTACAGGGGATGTAAGTGCAGTTGGATTCGTTCATGGGGGTCGCTAAGGTCTCATAACACGATAGAATATCGGTACTGTTGGGTGCATGTGCTCAATTTTAGTTTCTGCTAAAAGAGAGGCGGAAGGTATGATATACGGGTTGGTGCATGGTTACACAGCAAGTGAAGGCTTCGTAGAATTTCATGTGGTTGCGGAGACGGACTTTGGTTCCTTTTTAGGAACAGGCGTTTTAGGTCTTAGTTGCCGGTCGTGAGGGTGGGTAATGAGGAGCTAAAATGGAGGTTAGAGGAGGGTGCATTTCAACTAGTAGGATGGTGCGGCACCACTGATTGGACAGCCGTATGAGACCTGGGTTACGTTGACTCCATGAATCTGTGATGGTGCAGTGGGGTTCGTACACGCGGGACACGTTGGGAGTGGAAGAGGTGCAGGGACATTTATGGATATGCGCTTGGGGGCATTCCGTTTGGTGTGGGCAGACAATACATATACATGTTCTTAGGGGATTGGTCGTAAATATGTTGTTGGTGGTACATGGGTGATTTTACAATGGATTCAGGGGCAACACTTGTCCTGACGAGGGTATCGGAGATAATGGCGTGTGGGACCGATGCGTTGACGCTATGACACTCTTCCAAGTACAAGACTTCTGAGCGGGGTGTTGGGATTGGGTATATAAGGGAGGAATAAGGTATATATGGCGAATGTGCCATATTGACCATATAGTGTGGGGAAAAGGGTAAAACAACACCGCACATGGTAAACCTGGGTAGCTGTGGATATTTGCGTCGCCAGACATGAATGTAATATGGCTTAACGTTGGTGATGTACGTCGGATATGCTCTTAAGTAGCTTATGAGAACTGTAACATTTTGATTTGATAATAATCCCGGGAGCGTGATGGAACATTGTTCACTATGGTGCCACAGATATGCGCATAGGTGTCGTATGCAAACTGCAACTTTTTGATTTGATAATAATCCCTGAGCGTTATGGAATGTTGTTCACTATGGTGACACAGTTGTAAGGTAAAATAAGTTTAAAATACTTCCCTGGGGACCACTTTTTATTATGGTCTTTGTTTTGCCATAGGTCTGTTCATTAGGTAGGGGGACATGGCAGGGCCGATAGGCTGCGCGAGGTCCTGCGCGTGTTGAAGGTTTCGTGGGTTGTTCATTAGGTAGGGGGACACGGCATTGCTGATAGGCTGCGCGAGGTCCTGCGCGTGTTGAAGGTTTCGTGGGTTCCAGCAAGGGTTTTTTACGGAACGAACGGGTCACTAGGGAGTTTCAGCCCTACCTGGATGACTCTTTTTCGTGGCGGGGCCCCGGACTCCACGAACTGCCAGGTGGCGCTGGACAGGTTTCAGGAGATCACGGAGGTCCTTGGGGTGCCATTGGCACCGGATACAGCAGTGGGGCCACGCACGGCGCTGTCACCTTTGTGTAAGGAGCTGGTCTCGGTGTTGCTGAAGGCACGGTTGCCGGCAAACGAGCAGCGACGGATGTTGAGGCGGCTCGAGGTGATGGAGCCAAACCACACAGTGCCAGTGTGGGAAATTCACAAGACAAGTGGGGCCAGGCACGGCGCTGTCAATTTTGGGTATTGAGCTGGGCTCGGTTTTGCTGGAGACACGTTTGTCGGCAGACAAGCAGCGGCGGAAGTGGAGGCTGCTAGGGGTGATGGAAGCAAGAACAAGGTGCCAGTGTTGGAACTTCAAATGACAAGTGGGGCCAGGCACGGCGCTGTCAATTTTGGATTTGAGATGGTCTCGGTGCTTACTGGAGGTGATGGTGGCAAGGCACAAAGTGCCAGTGTTGGAAAGTCAAAAAACAATGGGGACGGCATGGCACTGTCAAATTTGGGTATTGAGCTGGGCTTGGTGTCGCTGGAGACACGGTTGCCGGCAGACAGGCGGCGGCGGATGTTGAGGCGTCTCGGGGGATGGAGGCAAGGCACGAGGTGCTAGTGTTGGAACTTTAAAAGACAGTGGGGCCAGGCACGGCGTTGTCGATTCTGGGTATTGAGCTGGTATTGGTGTTTACTGGAAGCACGGTTGCCGGCAGGCAAGCAGCGGCAGATGTTGAGGCGGCTCGAGGTGATGGAGTCATGGCACAAAGTGCCAGTGTTGGGAATTCAAAGACAGTGGGGCTGGCATGGCGTGGTCAATAGTTGGGTGTTGGTTTGACGTGGGTTTTGCGGGAGGCATGGTTGCCGGCAGACAAGCGGAAGCGGTTACCGGGGCTGCTAGAGATTCTGGTGGCACAGCACATGGGGGTAGTGTCGGAAATTCATGTGCTGGGGGGTCACCGCGGTTTTTGGAGGGCAGGGTGGTACGTGTCGGGGGGTTAGCGGGGTGGAAGCATCAGGCAAGGGCGGGGGGTGGATAGCAGGCGGTAGGGCATGCGCCGGTTTCGGAGAGGGGCGGCGTCAGAAGCGCATTGACGGTGGTGCGGCTGGGGGACATTACGCGTCGGTGGCGATGATCCTCAGTGGATCGGCGTTAAGTGCGCAGCGGAGTGCTTTTGAACGCGCATGGGGACGTTGGGGGGGGCATAGTTGTTGCCAATGGTTGCTCGCACAGGTCGGGAATGGTTTCTTAGCCAAGCAGAACAGATGGCTCACTGTTACTGCACAGGGGCTTTGAGTGAGCTTCGACCAGGGTTCAAACCCCAGCTGGGCAAAATCATTAGGGGCTGGTTGATTTGGATGGCGGAGCATTCGTTTGTGAAGAGGGCCAAGTGGCAAGCACAGGATAGCTAATTTGGTGGGAAGCTGAGTCTCAATCCTGAATGGTTTCAGGTTGCATGGGTCAGGGAGGCCCGTTTATTGGGGGGTGCGCCGTGAGTGGGGGCCGAGGCGCACCGTCAGGGACAGGGGAGGGGGGCCATCATGCGCTTGGGTAGGTGGACGTCAGATTGTTATCAACGCTACGTGCGCGGAGCTGACCCGGCGCGTGCGCGCGTTTTGGCATTGGGGGGACAGTGTTGATTGACATATGTTTCTCATTCCAGGTTCGGTGGCGGGGCCCTCGTCCCGAGAGATGTTGATCTGGATTGTGGGTCACTCATTTGTGAAGAGGGCGAAGCTGCAAGCGCAAGACAGCTATTTTGGGTATGGTTTGGGGTTCAATCCTGAGTTGTTCAAGGTGTTTTGGTCAGGGAGGGGGGGGATGAGATGGAAAGAGTTGGTTACCACCCTGAATGGTTTAGTGTGCGGGGGGCGGTGCCCCGACGTGTTGGTCCTCCATTTGGGGGAGAACGATTTGGTGCGGGAGACAGGTTTGGTGCTGATGAGGGCGATGCGGCGGGATCTGGCAGAGCTGCGCAGGTGTTGGTCGGGGTGTACGGTGGTGTGGACCGAGTTGGTCCCGCGCAGAGTGTGGCGAGGAGCGGTGAAGCCGCAGGCGGTGGACAAGGCGAGGCGGAAGGTCAACGTGGAGATGGTTCGCTTTTGTCGTCATGTGGGTTTCACGCGCATATGGCACAGAGACATTAAATATGATGCGCCGGAGATGTTTAGAGGTGATGGAGTACATTTGTCCCGGATGGGAATGGATCTATACCTGTTGGAGCTTCGGGAGGTGTTGGCGAAGTTGTTGGGGGTACGGCGGGAGTAAGGTGTTGGTGACGGACAGCGAAGTGAAGGGGCGGGGGTGGGGGGGCAGGGAAAGGGGGGATGAGGTGTAACCACCTACCCCACTTTCCCTGGGTGGCGGAGTTTGGGTTGATGTTGGCCAAGTTTGGCTGGAGTTCGGGTCTTTATATTGATGTTTGGGGATTTGGGGAGCGGGAGCGGGGAAAGGGAAAACAGTTGTGGAGTTACATTAGAGGGGTTAGTTACAGTTGCAATAAGGCAGATAGGTCTGCAGGTTTTACAAGGTTTGGAGTTAAGATGTAGGGGAGAAAATGATACATGACGATGTTATGGAATTTGTATATCTGGATATGCAGGGTGGGGGGATTGTATCATGTGGGGATCGTAGGGGTGGAGGGAGACACAAACCTAAGGGGTCAGGTAACTAGATGTCTAGAGAGGTTTAGTTTTGTGAGGCGGTTGCCAGGGGTTAATAGATGTGATGTGCACCTGTTTCAAATAAAGCGGCCTTTTACACACAAAATGGTAGTCGGTCTTGATTGCCCCCTTCATCCCTCCCAAGGGGGATTTGGGGGGCAGCCGAGCCTCGAGGTCTGCCCCCCGGGCAGGTTTGGGAGGGGGAAGGGGTTTCATGGGCGCGGCCATTTTGCCGCCGGATGGGCTGCCTGGGAGAGCCCAAAGGCAGCCCAAATCCTACTGAATAAGCCCAATTAACGGCTTCTTATCGGGTCTCCGCTTCCACCCAGCCACCATTTTAGGTATTGTAACCTGGTGGCTGGGTGTGTAGTGCTGTAGCTTGTCCCACCCGCCCACCCTTAAGTGAGGGTTTTGGGGGGGGGTGGAGTTTGGCGGCGGTTAATATCGGGCAGGTGGCATGTGTTTGGGACAGGTGCACAGGGAAAAATCTTGCTGTATGGTTTTGTCGCTTGGAGCAGGTGCAGGCGGAGTTTGGGTTGATGTTGGCCAAGTTTGGCTGGAGTTCGGGTCTTTATATTGATGTTTGGGGATTTGGGGAGCGGGAGCGGGGAAAGGGAAAACAGTTGTGGAGTTACATTAGAGGGGTTAGTTACAGTTGCAATAAGGCAGATAGGTCTGCAGGTTTTACAAGGTTTGGAGTTAAGATGTAGGGGAGAAAATGATACATGACGATGTTATGGAATTTGTATATCTGGATATGCAGGGTGGGGGGATTGTATCATGTGGGGATCGTAGGGGTGGAGGGAGACACAAACCTAAGGGGTCAGGTAACTAGATGTCTAGAGAGGTTTAGTTTTGTGAGGCGGTTGCCAGGGGTTAATAGATGTGATGTGCACCTGTTTCAAATAAAGCGGCCTTTTACACACAAAATGGTAGTCGGTCTTGATTGCCCCCTTCATCCCTCCCAATAATTACTGCTGGAAGGCTTGTGTTTACTTGGACATTTTGGAATCATAAACCCTGCAGGGAGGTGCAGTTAACCACTGGGGACCGGGAGGGGAGGGGGTGTGTGGGTAATTTCACTATGAGCAATTCTCGTGGGATGCGGTTTTGTTTACAGAGACGTTTCCAAACGATCCCAAAGGCACAGTGTTTATTGAACCCCCTTTGGCAGGTCAGTGCATGAATGTTGAGCACTGGATAATTAGTGTGACAGTGCAGTGACGTGGGTGTTCAGCGTTTTACCCTGCAGCTTCTCTCTGGTCTGCGCGTTGATGCTGGCACCAGGCGCTAGTGCAGCCTGACGGACAGGTAGAGTTCAGCATCAGGCGGTATTTCTGCCACTGCTTTGTCTCGCCTTTGTTGGCAAGGACCATATATGGATGGAAGTGTGCTACACTTGATGCTTTCTGTGCACTCCTTGTCTAGAAAGATGCACATCACAGTAGAGGAATGTGAGGCTAAACGTAACACTGATGAACTGTTAGCTATAAATATGTTTAAAGTGCTTGCATAGCAGGGTGCTCGATGTTTGTTCCACGTTCAACGTGTGGGAGGCTGGCGGTGAAGTGGATGCCGGGCTTAGATAGTATTATTTATCGTGCAGGAGCCTGTTGCGAGTTGTCACACGGCCCCGTGTTTCTAGAAGCCAGACTTCAAGGGCAGAAGTATGTGAAACTTCATTGGTTTGTTACTTGGTTCTAAGCGTCATCCTTCTCGTCATATTCCTTACATCACGCGGCGGGCCATAGTAAACATCATGATGTAAGGTAGGGGTTAGGAAGTGGCCCCACAAAATAGCAGATCTTGCAAAGTCTATTGTGAGCAAGAATGTCCAGAGTCGAAGTTGCTGCCATGTATGGCGACCAAAGACATATTGGTTTCAGAAAACAGCCACTGTTCTTCATACTCTGATGACAAGCTTGGGAAAGATCAGTGTCTTTCTAACTTTTTATGGCATTTTCCAGCCAAGTCTTGACATTTACCAGGAAATTTCAATAATTACGGAGTGACCTCTTAAATCTTAGGTAAATGCACGTATTACAATACAAACACTTTTACTGTACTAATAGGAGAACAACCGCTTTCTGCGCCAGTCCTTTAGCTTCCGAAATTACTTAAAGCGTTTTGCACTAGTGCAGCAATAGACGAAACACATTAATTAACATTTCAAAAAATACACCAGGAGGATATGACTTGGAAAATATGTTACTTATTTAATACATTTTTATAAAGAAAACTTGGCCTGTGAATAATTTTGGTTAAAACCGTGCTGCTTTGGACGGCACAAATTGGTGTGCTTCATGTGTAACCTTTGTGCAAAACTTTAGTTTGAAACAGTTCTGTTTTCGTAATTTGCTGCTTACACGAGCAGCAGAGGTAATTTGCTTTATTTTTGCACTTGTGCAGAACTTTATGTAGCTTCTAACAGCTAGATTCATGAAGCCAAATTGCGATTGCCATAGCTGCGAATTAGCAATTGCGATCGCAATTTGAATAAAAGGAATTTATGATAGTGAAATCCCCAAAAAAGCGAAATCGCTAAAGAAAAATTGCGAGTTCGCAAATAAATTCGCAGAATCCTGGAAGAAGCCCATTAGCGAATCAGAAATTGCGAGAAACCATGGAATCTGCGAATCTGCGAATTTATTTGCGAAATCGTAAAACAATCGCAATCGCTATTCAAGAAAAATTGCAAATTGCGAAAAACCTGAAAATCGCTATTTGCGACGCGCAATTTAAGGAGAACCCAAACCAGGTGGTAACCAGTAAGGAAAAAAAAAATTTCAAAAAAACTTGAACAAACTACCAACAGGTGCAGGCCTGACCAAACACACTTAAGGATATGCAGATGGAGCATGAGGACTCTCACAATGCCAGGACTCTACATGATGGTCAGGCGGCGAAGGCTACAGCGAGCAGCATGGAACAGATGTAGGATCCAGGAGCGGAAATTCCGCCAGCGGGTCACCCTTCTGGGCCAAACCAGGGAGCAAATTTACGCTAAGTACCGCCTGAATGGGGCAATGATCATCAAGCTGATCCGGGACCTAGATCCCCTGATGCAGCACCCAACAAGGAGGACCAATGCCGTCCCCACCCATGTCCAGGTATTGTGCAGCCTGCAGCTTCTGGCCTCTGGAAGCTTCCAGGGGATAGTCGCTGTTGAGGGGGGATATCCCAGCCCACCATGTCCCGCTGCCTAAGGAGTTTCCAGGAGGCTATGCTGACCCGGCTACACCACTACATCTCATTCCCCACCAGCCAACAGGACTTGAATGAGACCAAGCTTCAATTTTACAACGTTGCACAATTTCCTCATGTAATAGGATGCATTGACTGTACCCACATCCACATCTGCCCACCAGCACAAACGGAATACATGTACCGCAACCGCAAGTCCTACCACTCCCTCAATATCCAGATGGTGTGCGATGCTAAGACAATCATCACGGACATAGTGGCACAGTACCCGGGGAGCACACATGAGTCCTTCATATTCCAGCACAGCGGCATCCACACACGACTGGCCAGGGGAGACTTTGGCGAAGGACACCTACTAGGTAAGTACACATGCCCCAAAATAGTACACTGTGATCATGTAGCTGCGCAGTACAGGCACTTACCCTCTGCTCCTTTCATTCAGGTGACAGCGGCTACGCTCTCCGTGAGTACCTCCTCACCCCATACCTCAACCCTGCAACACCACAGCAACGGCGTTACAATGCTGCACACATACGCACAAGAAATTGCATTGAGAGGACATTTGGCCTTTTGAAAAGCAGATTCCGCATACTTCACAAGGCTGGTGGGGCCATCAAATATGAGCCTGAGGTCTGCTGTCGCATCGTGGCCGTGTTTGCTATCCTCCACAACATTGCTACCAAGCGCAGGATACCTGTAGAGATCTCTGGCAGTGAGTCGGAAGGGGACAACCGACCACCTGCACATGTGCGTCATGCACGCGGGGAGAATCCTGCAGAAGGACACAGGCGCCGTAACCAAATCAGCATGAACTGTTTCTAGTGCACCCACTCCCCACACCCAAGACTTCACTCATGCATGACAATAGTAATAATGACATGAGTCAGATTAAGTTTAACAGAATATTTCTTATTGTTTTTTGCACAATAAAGTGGGAATTCCCCAAACTGTAACATGATTGGCATATTGCGTCATATGTCCCATGTTCTTGAGGAGGGCATGCTTGTAGCAGCAGCATGGCCCTTCATGGTACCAATCAAATGTTCAATGCCGCCTCCGGGCAGATGCTCCCAACTTTCCTTCCACCTCCTCCTCCTGATTTTGCCGTGAGGCAGCAGAGAGCCTGGTGCTGCGGCGGGGGGGCTACCACCAGTGGCACGGATTGGCTACTATGGCTGGAATTAGCCTCACTAGTTTCGTCCTCCCCCCCGGCTGGCCATGGCCAGTTGCCTGCATACCCTGAACTGCAGTTGTCACTTGCTCCAGAGCTCTTGCAACGTCCTGACAGCACTGGACCATTTGCGCCTGCATGGCCAAGGAGCGTCGTGCCAGCTGGCAGGTCGCGTTGCCAATGATATAGTTTGACCGCGTGTATGCAGACAGGCGGGTCAGCAGCTGCCGGTGTCTGCGCCAGTTGATGTCCCGCTGGCTAAACATGGCCTGGGTGTTGGCCTCCACAGCAGCGGTCATCCTCTCCATACGGTCAGTCAGCTGACCAACATTCCTAGCAGTCTTGTTGAGCTGGAGATGTATAGCAGCGAGATGACGGGCTTGTGTCTGGTGGACGTGGAGCGTACGGCGCTCAATAGAGAGCCCAGGTGCCCGCACGTTCACCCCCCTGCCAGCGCGTGATGTGGTATTGTGCGGCTCCGTCACCAGTCCACTGGACTGGCTCCTCACAGCCGCAGGGCGGCGGGTTTGTCTGCGTGTTGCTGCTGGTGTTGTCAGCCCCACTGGTGTTAGAGTCACTCGCTGTGGCACTGCTGCGCCTGTTGGCGCAGAGGTGGCACTGTCCACAGGGGCAGGTGGTGTTATGAACGCTGGTGCGGCAGCTTGCCCTGATGGTCCTGGCTGTGGGGATGGATGTACGTCTCCCTCAGTGTCCTCTGTAATTTCTTCAATTTGCAGGGCATCCTTGTCCGTACTGGGTACTTCAGCGCCACCTGTGATGTAAAGTGGACGTTGATTAGAGACATGTTACTTACACATTGGAACTTCCTACATGCATGCAGGCTACCATTCCCTGACTCGCTGCAGGATTGCCTCTCACTGAACAGGTCTAGCTGTATGGGGCTAGATGGTAATTGGGGTCAGACTACATGTCCCACAATGCAATAGGGCTTTTGTGGTGTGCTTTGGCTGCATGACTGTGGTTTGTAATGGGATGATCTGGGGTCATGGCCATTGTTAGGGGACAGGGTCGCAGTTGCATGGCACTTACCTTGTGTATCTTGGGTGGGTCGGGAGGAGTCCAGCTGGATTACCCCCACGCATGCCTGCGGGTTCAGGGTGTCCTCTACTCGGTCCTCAAGTGAGGTGTTGGGTGGGACAGTGGGCTCCCCTCTTCCTGTCGCCACACGCTCCCCCAGCCTCTCTGCGATCTTCTCCTTGGCCCGCCCTCTGAGGTCGTACCAGCGTTTCTTCAAGTCATCCACAGAGCGCTGGGTAACCCCCACGGAATTCACTTTTTGCGCAGATGCGCACCCAAATCCTCCTTTTGTCGGCCTCAGGCACCCTTCTCGAGTCCTTCCCGAAGAGGTGGTTGTGGTCCTTGGACACTCCCTCTATCAGATGTTCTAACTCTTGTTCTGAAAATTTAATTTTCCTTTTTCTTCCTGTGGAAGTTTCACCTGCAGCTTCCTGTGACATGTTGTGCACTGGGGTGTCTCCTGGATTTCACATGTAGGTACTCTGGAGGGAGCTCTGGCAATGCTGCTTCCACTTCAGGCTCACAATGCTGAATGAGGGTGGAACCTGCCTACTTCCTGGTTGTGATGTCATCACTGTGCTCAGAATGCGACTTCCCATTTTTGCGATCTCTGCGATTTTTATGCAATTTTCGGAAACTCGCAATCGGCGATTGCTGCCGATTGCGAATCGCATTTTTTCATGAATGCCATTCTGCGATTTCTAAATTGCGATTCGCTTTTTCTCGCAATTTAGGAATCGCAGAATTTGACATTGATGAATCTAGGTGTATGTGCTTGTGTCCCCACAAAGGGCCAAGCATAATATTACATGAACGTTAGTGCTAAATGGTTTTAGACAATGATATGCTATTTTCTGAGAATTTCAATTTTGTTAGATTAAGGGAGTGTCATTAGGAGAGGAGACACACTGTGTGTGGAGCTTATGGAGAAGTAACACCCCAATTAGAATGGGGGCCTCGAGGTTTCAGATATTTGTTTTATTTTTTTTTTGCAGTCTTACATAGCACACATGTAGGTAAGGGCATTAGAGCAATTGACATGAGCACCAGGTAACAAAACGTAAGGTCATGTTATTTATTTTTTGTGTTTTATGACTATTGGGATTAAATGAATTGCCCATTGGATATTGAGCCGGAGCCAGGTCTCAAACCAGCTCCAACAAATACAATAACTATTGCAATAGTAAAGCACATTGCCATTTACAATGCCAATACCTTCAACTCCAACAAATGCGAGACCTATTGCATTTCCAATGCTTGTTATTTTTAATTCAGCACTCTGTGAGAGTTCATGTTTGTTTTCTAACTCTCTTTCTCCTGTTCTGCTTCCCCACCTTAAATACCCACACCCAATGCTTTGTTGCTCCCAACCCCTCCCAGTTTGTCCATAAAAGCACAGCAAAGGATATTTTTGCAGATGTATTGCTGGAGGACAGACTTTAGGGGCTGTTTTTGTTTATCTCATGCATTCCATGTATTACATGAAAGCACACATTTTGGCATACAAAGGTTTTTTATGGCACTGTGAGAAAAGCCATCTGCTGCATCAGCTAACGTCTGAGGCCGATGGGGAAGTTAGCATGACTCTTCTCCAGGAGGGCTATACATTTGTTTACTGGCCTAATACAGAGGCCGAAATGGCTGAATCTTCTGGAAAGTAAAATAAAACTTGGCAATTGTTTGTTTTTTTACATTCTGACACTTCCTTATTTGTTTAAAATTATGTTAAAATTTCCTGGGTAAAAAATATTTAAAAAATAAACCAAGCCATTTATAAAGATAAGAAACATTGAATTCAATTACACTTTTGAGATACCATAAGATATGTGTTTGCTATCCCACCAGTAATTTAAAATGCTTATTATTTCTACTTATTTAAACAATACTTTAAAAACAATAATTGTCAAAGACAACAGCTGAGCACTCTTATTATGTAGGAGAGATCTACTGACTTTGCCAATGCTTGGTTATAATGGCACCGTTTGCTAAAAACCCGATACTGCCTTCTGAAGCTGGGCCACCAGGGGTGTGATTTATGCTGTCTCTATGTAGTGTATTTTAATTCATCACTTCCTTGTATTTATTTTTATCTTTCTCCTTTGTAGAAGTATATCTGGACACAGGCTTGCTTTCTTGTCTGTGACGTGATGAAATTACAAGTCAGGACCTGCTGCACAGAGAATAATAGTTTACTTTCTTTAAGACCTCTTAGCTTCTTGAGATCGTGCATCGTGTGGGTTAAGACAGTGATGTATTTTGAGCGAAAACAGACAGCACGCGTATGTTGCTTTTTTTAGCCCTCCTAAGCACACGTAAGTTGCTTTTTTTAGCCCTCCTAAGGAAGTCACTATCCATGCTAATGGTGGAGAGAGAATCTCAGCAATGGAGACTGCCATGCAAGGTCAGTGCTGAACTGCATTTCTGTAAGGTGCTCCTCTACCATCCTTTGGTCACTTGGCTCAGCGCAACGCATAAACCCTGCAAGAGGCGGCGGGAAATGCAAGACACAGAACACATCTGCACAGCTTAGTAGGAGAATGTATTGCACGTACATTCAACAAGCATTTACAATGCAATGGTCTCGGCATTGTTTGCTCATGACATTTTTTTATTTACGTTTTTGTTTTTAAAACATATAAATAACTGGCATTGTCATTTACAATGCCAATAGCTTAATCTCTCACAAATGCGAGACCTATTGCTTTTGTACCCACACACAGAGCCCCCCACACAAAGCCACCCACACACATATACAGAGCCACCCACATAGAGCCACCCACACAGAGCCACCCACACAGAGTCATTCACATAGAGCCACACACACACACACAGAGCCACCCACACAGAGCCACCTACACACAGAGCCACCCTCACACAGACAAAGCCACCCACACATAGAGCCACCTACAAAAAAAGCTACCCACACAGAGCCACACACACACAGAGCCACACACACACACACACAGAGCCACACACACACTGACACACACAGAGCCCATCCCACACACACACAGAGCCCCCCCCCACACACACACACAGAGCCACACACAGAGAACAGAGGCAAGAAAAACAGATCACAACGAGGGAACAGAGGCAAAAAAACAGATCACAACGAGGGAACAGAGGCAAAAAAAACAGATCACAACGACGGAACAGAGGCAAGAAAAACAGATCACAACGAGGGAACAGAAAAACAGATCACAACGAGGGAACAGAGGGCAAAAAAACAGATCACAACGAGGGAACAGAAAAACAGATCACAACGAGGGAACAGAAAAACAGATCAAAACGAGGGAACAAAGGGCAGAAAAACAGATCACAACGAGGGAACAGAGGGCAGAAAAACAGATCACAACGAGGGAACAGAGGGCAGAAAAACTAGGGAACAGAGAGCAGAAAATCATATCACAACGAGGGAACAGAGGGCAGAAAAACAGATCCCCACAAGGAAACAGAAAAACAGATCACAACGAGGGAACAGAGGCAAGAAAAACGAGGGAACAGAGGACAGAAAAACGAGGAAACAGAGGGCAGAAAAACGAGGGCACAGAGGCAAGAAAAACGAGGGAACAGAGGACAGAAAAATGAGGGAGCAGAGGGCAGAAAAACAAGGGAACAGAGGGCAGAAAAACGAGGGAACAGAGGGCAGAAAAACGAGGGAACAGAGGGCAGAAAAACAATCACAACAAGGGAACAGAGGGCAGAAAAACAAGGGGACAGAGGGCAGAAAAACAATCACAACAAGGGAACAGAGGGCAGAAAAACAATCACAACGAGGGAACAGAGGCAATCGAGCACAAGCAGGGAACAGAGGGCAGAAAAACGAGGGAACAGAGGGCAGAAAAACAAGAGAACAGAGGGCAGAAAAACAAGGGAACAGAGGGCAGAAAAATGAGGGAACAGCCAGGGAACAGAGGCAAGATCAACATGAGCACAGCCAAGGAACAGAGGCAAGAAAAACACGAGGACAGCCAGGGAACAGAGGCAAGATCAACACGAGCACAGCCAGGAAACAGAGGCAAGAAAAACACGAGGACAGCCAGGGAACAGAGGCAAGATCAACACAAGCACAGCCAGGGAACAGAGGCAAGATCAACACGAGCACAGCCAGGGAACAGAGGCAAGATCAACACGAGCACAGCCAGGGAAAAGAGGCAAGATCAGCACGAGGACAGCCAGGGAACAGAGGCAAGAAAAACACAAGGGCAGCCAGGGAACAGAGGCAAGAAAAACACGAGGACAGCTAGGGAACAGAGGCAAGAAAAACACGAGCACAGCCAGGGAACAGAGGCAAGAAAAACACAAGCACAGCCAGGGAACAGAGGCAAGAAAAACACGAGGACAGCTAGGGAACAGAGGCAAGAAAAACACAAGCACAGCCAGGGAAAAGAGGCAAAAAAAAACGAGCACAGCCAGGGAACAGAGGCAAGATCAACACGAGGACAGCCAGGAAACAGAGGCAAGAAGAAACGATGACAAGCAGGGAACAGAGTCAAGAACAAGAAAAAAAACGAGTCACCTTTCGGAAGAAGCAAGGTAATATCAAGCACATTCGCAATGATGCTGTCATTATGCAAGAAACGTCTGCAAGATGGGCTTTACAGGATTAGAGCTAAAGCGCTAATTTTTTTCCTACATAGCACTCAATAGTCTGCTTTTAAGCGCTGTCAATTTCTATCAGATAGGAGTAAGTGACTTTCCACAGGCCCTTTTGGGGCCATATCTACAGCTTCACTCATTTCGTGACCATTTTAGTGAAATATCTTCATTTATTTTGTTAACAAAAATACATCATTGTAATGCCAGACTGCGAAAAAAACGACTCGTGGCCATTATTAGTAAACACTACATCACATGTCGCCAGCCCAGCCCGGAAGAACCCTTGTATCTCTCCTTGTCCTGACACTAATCATCGGGTGGTCATCAGAAGACGTGTCAGCAGCCCGCGGCACTCAGGCGCTGACAGGACTCAGCCATTCATCAGCCTTGCGAGACAGACACCCGAGGCACGGAGACATGCGATGCCCGGAGACATGCGATGCCAGAGGGAAGAGAGGGTCTTTGGGAGGGAGGGGGGCAGAGAGGGGCTCAACGCAGCTCGCAGGGCAGCAGCAGCCCCAGCGTTGTAAACATCTGACCATGCAGCACTGCTTGAACCCTCGTCACAGGCCGCCTTCTCCTCACTTTAGCATAGTGCCCCACTGAAGAGACAGCAGGACGCCTGGCCAGCTCCGAGAGCCATGAAACCATCCATCGCGGCTCAGTGTCTCAGTGAAAAGTGGGAAATGCTAACTTCACTTCCTCGCTCCATTCTTCCAGCCACGAATTAACGAGGAAGAATGGACTCGAGGAATGTAATTACTGCCCACTCTACACTCACTATCCTCCCCGGAAGGATGAATGGAGGAGGCGGTTTGTCCTCCACATTCTCTCGCAGAAGCACACGGTGCAGAACACATCAACCAGGAAACATGCAGACTCACCTCACACAGCACCCCCTCACCTCACCCCACACATCACCCCCTCACCTCAACCAGCACCCCCTCACCCCACACAGCACCCCCTCACCTCACCCCACCCCACACAGCACCCCCTCACCTCACCCAACACCCCCTCACCTCACACAGCACCCCTGACCTCATACAGCACCCTACACCCCACACAGCACCCCCTCACATCACACAGCACCCCCTCCCCCAGCCCTCCAAACATCACACAGCATGGGAATTCAAGCACCTCTTACCTGCGCGGGTCATGAACTTCCACCGAAAACTTCTTCTCCCTGAAGTAGAGGTTTTCCAGCTGTCGCCATTGGAAGATCTGGGCAAAGAGGGAGCGCGAGTTATTGACGGTGCTCCCGGGTGTTGAACACAAGCAGCAACCTGGTAGAGCCAGTTACCGATCCAGAGCGCCCCTCTGCCCTCCTGCTCACAGGAAACTCCACACAGCACCCACATTAGGTCCAAGCGCATCACTTGCAAGCCAGGTGTTCACGGGAGTGAAGCAAAGCCCTGCCAGTGACAGACCCCGTTGTTGAGGTGCACCCCGCACGCTCCAGCCCCGCAGCCTCTCGCCTCCAGTCGCCAGCAGCGGGGAGGGCGGCTTGGAGGCGGGCTGGGGTGAGCAGCGCCTTCCCTCGCACACAGCGGAGTCGGCCGGCCCTCAGACACCCGTCTCCTCCACCTTACCTGTCACCCCTCATCGGTCATCCTCCTAGGCCTCATCTTCAACCTGTAAATAAACAGCCCACATTGAGTTCCATAGGATGATTACCCCACCCCCTTCAAAAATATAATACCCAAGTGCCTTGTATGGGATCACCAAACCACACGATTGCCAGTCAGTTGGGGCCTGTCCTTAATCCCAACATAAAAATGCGTAATTCAGGCAAACCAAAGGCTCACGTAACTCAGCAGTTTCGGGCGTAACAGCAACCGGTACTGCGACCGATGTCTCTCGGTGACCACCGGCCTGGCGGGAGGCAACCTTTTGAAGCCAATGCCGGAAATACAAGCGCAGCCCTTAATCTGGCAAAAATAATGGTAGGTGAGCCATCTGTGGGGAAGGAAAAATTAAGCACACACGGAGACACCGCAAACCTGACTAAAACGTAAGAAAACGCTCACTTAATGACTGCAGTTCTGTTTGGAGCTATTAACTACTACCTAGGTAACATATCTGTCCTCCGAGAAGGGGGGCAGGAGGCCAGCCTTCATCGTAACACCCTAATAAACCTTTACCTAAGAGCACCTTCCCTCGCACACAGCGGAGTCGGCCAGCCCTCAGACGCCCCCCCGCGTGACTCTACTTCCTGGCGCTGGTGTGCGCTGGCCCCTAACGGCCCCGGCTCGGAGCCCTCGGCGGGGGGAGCGCTGACCTTAATACGGCTCGGAGCGGCACAATGGGCGGGCGGCCCCTCTCTGAAGCCAGTGTGTGCCGAGCACAGGGGGTGGGCAGGGCTCTCGGTCGGTGACCGAGACGAAGCATGCGCGTCTAGAGGTGGCGAGGGTGCGCTGAAAGCTCTGGGATGGGCTACATAACACATGCGACACTGCAGAGGCCAAGGACGGGTCCCGGGCCTCGGGGGGCTGACGGCAGCGGCGAGGGAAGTCAATTATAAAAAAAATGCAAGCGCTCCATGGCGTGTCCGGGGATGTGAGGGTGGAGGGACGTACACGAGCCGGGGAAAGTCGGAGCTAGCAGTCTCTGCACCGCCCTCTCCGCCTGCAGGCCAGAAATGGATCTCCAAAACGCCCTGTCATTTTCGGATTCTGGGGCGTGGTTTTCTTTCTCTCCTCTTTCCATTGGCTGGAAGGTAAATTTCCAGCCAATGGGAAGAGGAGAGAAAGAAAACAGAAAGAAAGTAAAAAACACCCCCCTCCCGAATCCCGTCTTCAACGGAGTGATGCCCCTCTCCTCCAATGGGTGGCCTCCGTTTAGGAAGCTAGTCAATGGAGAAGAGGGGCGGGTTCAAGCCCCCATACTGTAGATATAAAGTTTCGGAGCGAGACTGCGCAAGCGCAGCCTTCGAGTCCGAGACCTAAAAATGGCAGTAGTGCATAACTAACAACTAGTAAATGTAACAATCCACATGTAGTATCTCAAGTGGCGTAAAATCAACACACCCATCGAATTATTTTTGATACATGACTATTTTAAGGTCCAAGTAAAGTCTAGTGGGGTCGAAGTCTGAGCTCAGAATTCCTCAAAGTGTGCTAATGTGACTTCTGCAAGAAAACAACACTAGCTCTGCGGCCTTATTTAGAGGGTGAGTGAATGATGGTGGACCCAGTGGCCCAGACTCAACCAGGTCCACCTTTAGATTCATGATCAGAGATTGGTAATGTTGCAAAAGATGGTAGCGACTAGCTGCCCAATTTATGGTGACCAGCCACGTTTGGTGGTATCAACAATGGAAAGACCGCCATGCAATGCATTTCAGTTTTTCTTATGACAGACAGCTATTCACAGTGCTGAGATGAACACTTGTAATATACCAGCACACATGGTGTAAGCTATTCCAGCATGCTGGAAGGGGCAAAATGGATTAGGGTGCTACATGTTCTGTTCATAGATGTGACTCTCTTCCTGGTAGTAGAATCCACAATCAAGGAAAAAGACCTGCTGCTGAGGCAGCCAAGTTATAATGCAGAAGGCATTTCTCAATCAGTTTGACAGAGGGCTTTTCCGCCACCATAGTCAGAGATTGAACGTCTGCTGTCCAAACTTTAAATTAGCCCCAAAATGTTAAGCTATATCCTCCCTCCAATAACAGTTGGCGAGACTGGGGTATCTTCCTACTTTCTGGACAATGATTCAATGAATATTAAAGAAGCTTGCTGAAGGGAATTGGACCAATGATCTATTTCCCTGTGTTGTGCTGAGCATAGATGGTTTCAGTCAGAGAAATGGGATCATGAGAGAGATGTGGTGCAGCAGCTGCTGACTCCGGAGCGGGAGGCTCACGGTTCAGTCCCTGGTGGCAGCTCAGCATCATGTGACTCTGGGCAATAGCTCACTTAATCTCCCCAATGGCCCCCAGCACCTTGAAAGTTATGGAGTAATGTGTTTGCGCTTTACAAATAGGAATTATTATTATTATGCCCGAAGTTATGTTATGTTATGTTACATGAATTTGTAATGTGCACAGCTACTCATGAGTGTCTTGGCGCGGTGCCTTGCGGGTTGTGGACAGTGAACTTCAAGAGAATAGATGTATTTTCAGTTTCCTCTTAAACGCGACTGGGTCCTGGATGGTGCGCAGGGCAAGAGGAAGGGCATTCCAAGCAACCGCCTCCTTCACCCCAAATGAGCTGCCCCCTATCCTCTGAAACTTGAAACGAGGGACCTGAGCAAAACATGAGGATGAGGATCGCAGGGAGTGCACAGGAACATAGAAGGAGAGACACCTCTGCAAGTAAAGAGGACCGCATCCGTAGAGAGCACGGTGGGCCAAAGCTAATAGTTGCCCGCCTCTTCCATCTAAGTGCTGATTCCTGGAGATTTTAGAGGACTGACCGGAGCAGACTCGGGCAATACTGCAAGTAGTTCAAAATATACAGTCCACCAGCTTTGGAGAGAAGAAAAGATTCTCTTTGAGATCTTTTTCTAGATTTTGAAAAGTGCTCTTGCAGGTTCATATTAACCCACCTATGCACCTAAATTAATAGGTGTTCCTAAACGGCTAAAAGATGCCGTCCAATATGATTGGGTCACCTTCCTGATGGGCCTCGTATTGTTTCTAAGACATATTTCGTTACCTTGACAGGCAATATATCTTTATATTCTCACATACTTACTGGCTGGATTAGTAATTAAGTCTTCCTGTGTCAATGATACCATTAAGTGAATTTTCATCACCTTAGTTGAAATAAGCAAAATGTTGGCAACATTACAGTATAGGGTATTTTCGAATGAAAAGTAAATGCTACAGCATATCTCATGTTTAAAAGTCACTTGAGTAGAGAAAATGTAACATACTTTCTGCTCGAACCTGTCTCCTGAAAAACATACATTTTCTGCCCCATCCAGAAATCTGCAGAAAAAAATGTGTGAAATGTTATGGTGGAATAATTTCAAAAAATGTCAGTAATATGCATAATGCAAAATTGCACAAATTACACAAACGTAATGAAAAAATGTGATTCTCCACGCCCCAATTAACTAGCCCAGGGAATTAATTTATAATATAACTAGCAGCCCGCCCCGGCGTTGCCCGGGGCAGAAGGGGGCTGGGGGCAGCATCGCAGCAGGAGAGGCGCAGCAGAGCGGCCGGGAGCAGCAGAGCGTACTTACAGTACCCTTCACCTCCTCCCCAAACCCCCGACAACTCAACGCTCCCGCAACTGGTCCAAACTCCCTTTAACTGAGTGGCAGGATCTCCTTCAAGGCACTAAACCCATTAACACCTCCGCTCCCACTCTAGACAATGAGAACTACAACAACTGGATCAGCAGTGCCCTAGACACAGTACTACCACTAAAAAACTCCCATCCTAAAAGGGGCAATCCTACAGCCCCGTGGTATACGAGTGATCTACGTGAGGCCAAACGTGTCTGTAAACGACTCGAGAGGAAGTGGCGCCTCAGTTACCTTCCAGCAGACAAAGCAAGCTATCGAACGGCAATCAAAAACTACAAAGCAAATATCCATCTAGCTCAGGCTAAATACTTTGAACTCAAGATCGAGAAGGCAGCCTCCAAACCTAGGGAGATTTATCAGATAGCAAAATCCCTTTTGCAACTTCCTGAGGCCCCAAAACATCACAATAACACTCAGACCCACTGCGAGGAAATAGCTGAGTATTTCCACCAAAAGATAGAAACCATCAACTCCTCTTTTCCCCCCACCGTTACCCTGATCTCAGACTCCGTCAACATAGACCACATGACGGCTCCCTCCTGCGTTCTCAATAGCTTTCCCCCACTAGAACTTACCAAACTGGAAAAACTCATGAGCCAGATTAAATCTGGATCACCCATCGACCCAGCTCCTCCCAGCGCTCTCACCCAGATAACCCATCTCATCTCGCCCACCATACAAGACCTGCTCAACTCATCCCTCCAGACTGGTACTGTTCCACCTCCATGGAAAAGGGCAATGGTTAGAGCTCTATTAAAAAAGCCCAATCTGGATCAATCCAACCCCGCTAACTATAGACCTATATCCCTTCTGCCATGGCTTAGCAAACTTCTCGAGAAGCATGTAAACATCATTCTCACTGACTTCCTGGAAGCCAACAACATACTAGACCTCTCTCAGACCGGCTTCAGGCCCCGTCATGGTACGGAGACTGCACTTATTGCAGTGACGGAGGAGGCACGGAGGATCTTGGACGATGGCGGGTCCACAGCCATCGTCCTACTCGACCTAAGTGCCGCCTTCGACACTGTCAATCATAACATCCTACTTCACCAGCTTAACAAAATAGGAGTGTCAGGCACAGCACTCATTTGGCTGAGGTCTTTCCTTACGGATAGATCCTTCCAGGTCTTTGAAAGGGACTTCACCTCAGCCAGTAAACCCCTCACTTGTGGAGTGCCTCAGGGCTCCTCCCTGAGCCCTACCCTTTTTAATGTCTACCTACGCCCCCTAGCTGATGTCGTCCGCCCATTCGGGGTGAAAATTGTCACCTACGCGGACGACACGCAGCTAGTGGTAGCACTGGACCCCCCCCTGAACTCTCATCACAGATTACATATCTGCCTTGAAGCCGTCGCTGCTTGGATGTCTAGCTCTTGTCTCAAACTTAACGGGGACAAAACAGAGATAATGCTCCTTGGAAATAACATCTCGAAATCCATCAATCCCATCTGGCCTCTCTGCTTAGGAAGCCCCCCGCAACCCAAGGAGCAAATCAAGAGCTTAGGCATCTGGCTCGACCACACTCTAACCTTCAACTACCAAGCCACCAAGCTTGCTGCCACCTGCTTCGGGCTGATGAGACTTCTCCGCAAAATCCTCCCCCTCCTTCCGTTCCATTCAAGACGGATTATGGTTCAAGGCCTGATCCTCTCCCGTCTCGATTGTGGAAACGCCCTATATCTGGGGGCCCCACAATCTACACTTAACAGACTCCAGGTCATTCAAAACTGTGCGGCAAGAATCCTCCTGGATATCCCCCGCCGAACTTCAGTCAGAGCCAGACTGAAGGATCTTCACTGGCTCCCGGTGAGATCCAGAATTGAATTTAAGAGCATGTGCATCGCACACCGATCCTACTGGGGTACAGGCCCCTCTATTAACTCCCCCCTGATGAAAGCCTATCTACCCTCCCGCCCACTCAGGTCTACAACCTCCCACCTCGCCTCAGTACCACGCATTAGGAAGGCCAGATGTGGAGGCCGCTCGCTTTCTTACAACCTGGCTAGGATCTGGAACTCCCTTCCCCTCCCTATCAGATCAGAACCTAACCTTCTCACCTTCCGTAAACTATTAAAAACTTGGCTCTTCAGCAAAATTCCAATCTAACTTTTCACTCAGCTTCTCTTACTCCAGCCTCTCCAGCCCAACTCACTCTTTTCTATAGCGCTGGGACGCCCCTGGGTAGCCAACGCGCTTTACAAATCATCAATACAATACAATACAATACAGTGTTTCCTTGCTCCCGATTTGTTGGTCCTGGCCGCTTCTGCCCATGCTCGTGTCCGCTGTTTCTAGCAATCAGGCTTCCCCGACCCCCGCCTGCCCCGACATTGTCCATCATATTGGGCCCCCGCCCGCCCTGTCCCTCGCCTGCCTCAACCCCCGCCTGCCCCGACATTGTCCCCCGGAGCCTTACCTCGTGAAATGCTGAAAAGTACACAATTATGGCAGTATAGCGAAAATATCACAAAGGCCCAGTGTTGAGGCGCTCTGCATAAATGTCCATGCCAGATCTAAAATTGACCCTTCTGTTTTGCTGTAAGTCCCCGTCCCCCGCCTGCCCCGACCCCCGCCTGCCCCGACATTGTCCGTGTTGAGGCGCTCTGAGTCCCCCGCCTGCCCCGACATTTGCCCCGGAGCCTTACCCCAGCCGCCGCTCCTCAGTTCACCGCTCCACCGCTCACCTCTCTTCCCGCCGGTCCGCTGTTCCTCACCGGCCGCTCGTCACCGCTCCTCCCCCGCGCCATGTCCGCCCGGTCCGCTGCTCCTCACCGGCCGCTCATCACCGCTCCTCCCCCCGCGCCATCCGCCGCTCCACCTCGCGCTCCTGACGTGAGCACGCAGGTCGCGACCGGCGCTACTTCTCAGGGACTACTTTTTTTTAATGTAATTTTTTTTAAATATGACATATTTTTTTACTTTATATAGCCTATGTCCATCTGCACACCCTGAGGATTACAAAGATGTATCGGGTGTGTGGATTGGCGCTGTGGTTCCTGAGTTTACCCGCCTCAAAGCCTCAAAGTTCTTCCTTTATAATAGTAGTATAGATGACCCCTTAAAAGGTCGTTTGCTTTGAAGTACAATTTGTGTATTAGAGACAGAAATTTCGGCATTAACTAATATTTTAATTATGTACCCTTTTCTACGCCATATCGTTTAGGTAATACATGGACTCAATTTAACACACTACATCAAGCGAGATCAAATTCATGAAAGGATGCACGTTTGATCGTCCTTAAGAAGCCCTTTGTTCTCCTTTCAATAGCTTGGTCGAGCTCAAGGCTTAACGTTGAAAATAGATCTGGGGAATCAGGAAACAGAAAGTACAATGGAAAGCAGTAAAGAGATAACCAAAGTAAGGTCAGGAGAATACAATACAACATTTAAAAAAACACATTGACTGTTTAGTACAAATTGATCCAGAGTGCACTAGGGACAATCAGATTAAACCATGCTGAAGTCATGCAGGTGAAACTAAGAATACTTGTCTATCACAAGGCCTGCCATGGTTCAGGGCAGTAGAAAAGTAGAACAAGGTTTTAAGAAGCCTGAGTGTCTTTAGTGGCATTCTTTGTGTGACTGGCATCAATGGCAATGCCAGGCTGCACAGGGATTTTACAATGTGCAGTGCCAGGAAGGCTAGCTATAAAAAGGAGGATTTGTTTGCTTTTAAACTGCTTTACTGGTTGTAGCAAAACAAGTCTAGAAGTGAAAAAAACTTTCAAAGTTAATAAGCGCTGCCTACACCAGATGCAGTAATTAAGGTCCGTGGACCAAGGTATGCTTCTTTCCCTGTGAGTTCTCATCAATCTAGCGATACATTATAGCCGCTTTTATCGGCAGGAAACTGCCGCTAAAGCGGCGATAATGGGCTTGATAATATGCCCTTGTGAATTCCCATAGAAGCCTAGGTTCTGGTGTTAACCTGGGCTTCTATGGGGATACAAGCGGCGATAATGTATCGCCCTTGCTTGATAATATGGCCCCTAGTTTTCAAGAATGTGTACAAGAAGGGGCCTTAAGGAGTATTATAATGAAAATGCTGCATTAATAATATTCTCAAGGGCGTTCTCTTTTCAGCATTGGAAGGTCTCAAGCAGGCGCAAGGCAATGTGATGTACTCAAATTGACTAGTTGGATGGTGAAAATGTAAGTTTTCTTTGGACAATATCACCAAATGTCAAAGTAGAACTTTTCCTGATACCATGAGGGACTGGATGAAGCAAACTTTCCTAACATCACCCAGGACAAATTTACCCTCTATACCCCTCTGCAAATGGCAATTACTTCCCACAGAATGTCATGCCTGCTGTAGCATATTGATGCTATACACACCTGAACCCTTGTGGTTCTGGGCGGACTCTGAACAGGAGCTACGTGATATATGCGGGGGTATTTTAGGTTGGTGTTCTGGGAACTATGACAAAATGTGCAGTGTGTTGCAGACTAAAGATATGCTCAGAACCGCAACTCAGTGTGTGGCATAATCTGTTTGCATGCTCCAGGGCTGGGCAAGATGCTACAACTGGCGCCGAGTAGGGAATGAGTGCCCATGGAAAATAAGAGTGCTCCCCCTGAGAGTTTCCATTGGTACTGTAAACAGGATGTGCGTGCCTTGTGTGCCCAAAATCATTACAAATCGGTCTGCGACCGACACACGTGGAGCCAAAGCCCTGCTCCAGCCCATATACGGCTGAAAAAGTCATTGGTGGCCCTGCAGAAGAGCGTATTTCAAAACACCCGCCAAAACCGCTCGTGAGGTTGTCGACAGAAATGCTGTGCTGTGCCTCTAAACTATCCAGACAACATGAGAAAATTAACATAGTGCCAACAAATACAAAAAAACTGAAAGCAAAGACAACTTACTCGTCATCATGGGCAATTAAAGCAGGCTGCAACCCACGTTCCTACAAGAGGCTGGTAATTGCAGAAGTTGCTGTGTCACCCCGTGCAAGGCTACCAATCAAAAGACACATGCTAACACAATGGCGGCAGAAGGGAGCCCAAAATAAAATGCTGTCATGCTCTTGAACCCACCACAGCCATTCGGCACATCCAAGACACAGAACACTGGTGCCAGTTGGACTGGGTGGATTAAATCATTCAATGACTTCATAGATGCACTAGAGGAGGAAGATGATAAGGAAATCATCAAATACTTGAAAAAAAGTTGCAGGTAATGGAGTGAAACAAGTGTTAAAGAAAGGTTAACAGACTAACACAACATCATACCGAAAGATGAAATAAGCATTGGAAGCCCAGTTCAATCCAGTGCTGAATGTTGATTATGAAAAGTATATCTTCAACAAAGCACGACAATGGATACGTTTGTTGAAAGACTTGATTCATTTATTAAATATAGCAATTTCTGTGACTTTACCAATGAACAAGCCATGCTGCCAGTCCAGATAAAGGAACCTCTGATACCTATGTGTATTCCAGCAAACTATTACATAGTCTGAATCTTAGGAAACATAATCAAGTATGCACTATCATGAGGCCCCTACAATTCTTCGAATCAAGACTTGACAATTGCCCTGCCTGCAAAAACAATGTATCACACAACATTACTGACCAGGATATGCTAGATCTCTAGTTAAACACAGCATTGAGATAGCTGAGCTAATCCAGGATAAAAATATCCTGATTGCATTTATCACTGAGTCCTGGACAGATGAGGGTTCAGGGCCTGACCAAATAAAAGCTACGCCCGAAGGGTATGCCTGCCATACATTAATCAGGCAAGGCAAAAGGGGAGGGGGACTAGAAGTAATCTATCGGCAGACGCTGAAAGCTAACCTCAGTCCGTCGCCCAGTACAGACTGCGAGGCACTGGATTTTAGCTTTCGGCTGGATTACCATTCCACATTTAGAGGCACCCTGATTTATAGACCACCTGGGCCCAGGAGTCAATTTCTTCTGCAAGCAGACTCATGGCTAGAAAGAGGGATTTGTGCTACTTCCCATACCATTTTAGGGGATTTTAACTTTCACTTAGAAAGGAATGAGGATCCTGAAACATGTAACTTATTAGAACTTATGAATTCGCTAGATCTGGGTCAATTAGTAATAGAAACCACACACTCAGCAGGACATATACTCTATGGCATATTTTCCAACAACAGCCATCTGAGGTTTACACATACACTCCCGGTGGTATGGTCTGACCACAGGGTAGTGTTTTTTGAGATCACAGGTCCAATCCAAGGCTTCCGGGGATCAGGGCAAAAGGAAATAACTACCAGAGCATGGAATAAAATGAATGCCATTGAATGGCAGAATCAATTGGCCGACACAGCTCCCTGGGTTCCAGAGGACCTAGACGAGGCCACATGGGCATATACTACCTGGCTGGAAGGAGCTACTAACAAACTAGCTCCTATGAAAACAGTCCGTAGCAATAAAGAACGACGTAGTGCGCCATGGTACTCACAGGACCTCAGGAACAGTAAAATCCTTTGTAAACATCAAGAGAGGAGGTGGAGGAGGGAGTACAATGTAGAGGAAAAGGAGAAATATAAAGCCTGTCTAGAAGATTACAAAAAACTACTACATAAAGCAAAACAAGACTTCTTTGTAAAGAAAATACAGTCGGCAAAAAACTCCACTAAGGAACTATTTAAGACAGTCACAACACTAGCGCATCCTCCATCAAATCCCGTGGCGGCTAGCCAAGAACTGCGTGACAAAATAGCCAACTTTTTTCTCAAAAAAGTGGATGATGTCTACAGTACCTTCACAGTAGATATCAACTACATTCCTCAATCAAAAGTGGCTAAGGAAGAAGAGTTGGGGTACACTGCACCTCAGCTCTCCCAATTTACACCTACCACAGAGGTGGATGTCCATGCCATTCTGATGAAAATTAAATCAGGATCTCCAACAGACCCCTGTACCCCCTCCGTATGGCATCAGAACCAGTTATTCACACTCTGACCAAGATTATTAATATGTCTCTCTCAGAAGGATACTTTCCGAAAGTTTGGAAAAATGCATCAATTTTACCTTTGCTCAAAAAACCAAAACTTGACCCCATGGATGCCAATAACTTTAGACCCATATCTAGATTGCCCCTTCCCGCAAAAATCACTGAAAAAATTATAAATACCCAACTGAGTCGTTTTTTGGAGGAGGGTAATAAATTGGATCCCACGCAGTATGGCTTCAGAGGGAGCCATAGTACTGAATCGGCCCTCATTTAATCAACGGAAGAAATTAGGGCCACTCTCGACCGAGGAGGGAACGCAGCCCTGATTATGCTGGACCTCTCTGCGGCGTTTGACACGGTCCATCATAAGATATTGATGGACCGGCTCCAGGAGATTGGTGTCACTTGCACGGCTTGGAAATTGATTAAATCTTTCCTAACCGATAGAGAGCAAACAGTTACGCTTGGAAATTTTTGTGCTAAGCCTTTCTGTCTCCCCTGTGAAGTCCCTCAGGGATCATCCATGAGCCCTACGCTATTTAATGTTTATGTTTCCCAGCTGGCTCCTCTCATTGGCTCCTTTGGACTCAACTTGACCTCATACGCTGACGACATCCAGATAGTGGTCTCTGTACACCCTAAGGAAACCCAGGAGCCAGGAAGGCGGTTTCCTGACTGTATGACAGCTGTAGGTGGATGGATGGCCCAAAACTGCTTAAAACTTAACTCGGCAAAAACGGAGGTGATTCTTTTTGGAAACAATCCCGCAATTCTGGACCCCAGATTGGTGGCCAGACTCTCTGGGCCTGCTCCCTACACCAGTGAGAAAAGTGAGGAATCTGGGTTTCGTTATTGATAATAAATTAACCCATAAAGATCATATCAACTCAGTGGTGGCTACAACGTCGTACATCCTCAAATCTTGCAGAAAAATATTGGATTTTCTTCCCACAGCTAGTCAAAAAACGGTAGTCACAGCACTAGCAATGTCCAGGCTGGACTATTGTAATGGCCTATATATTAATGCACAAGAAGGTCTCATGGGGAAACTGCAACTCCTTCAAAATGCTGCTGCCAGACTGCTGTCGGGCACACCAAAACACAAATCCATCTCGGCAGAAATTAAAAAATTGCATTGGCTGCCAGTTAGGAAACGAGTGTTGTTCAAGGCCCTATGCATAACTCATAAAGCATTACACTGTATGGGTCCTAAACACCTGATCCAAAATATAAAATGGTATGTGCCTTCTAGATCTCTACGCTCCTCGGGTGCCAAATTGATTCGGATTCCATTGGCAAAGAAAGCCAACTGGGGTGGTAGAAGTTTCCTTCTGGGCGCGGCCAAGGCATGGAATGCCCTCCCAATTTCACTTAGAGGCACAACGGAGTTGCTCGCTTTTAAAAAGGCCTTAAAAACCTGGCTGTTCAACACATAAAGTCCAGGCATCCTAATGTGCCTACAGGGGATCATCATTTATAGCGCCAAGACGCCCTTGGGCAACAGTGCGCTCTATAAATATCTTTAACATTAACATTAACATTAACACCTCAAAATCAACAATGGCTGTGTGGTATATTCTATTAATAAATAATATAGTAAAGCAGAGTAGATTTCCAGTAAGGTTTATTCGCCTCATCCAGCAACAGCCTCAGGTCATAACTGACTCAGAATCCTTTAACCCTTACATTCTTAGAGTATAGAACATTCATGTACAAGCAGAATCACGGGGAGAGAAACTAGAACCTTAAAGGGAAAGATACATTTTAAGCCTACATTACACATCTCCCTTCTTTACAAAAGCTTAAGAACATAACTTTTGAATAAAAAGAAAAAGCAAAACTAAACATGAGTATGAAAGATACTTTGCTTGTATATAAACTAAAACATGAGTAAAAACACTATACATTGCTTACACGTAATCTTTCATATACATTGGAGCACTACGCAATCTCTGACTTCTCTCGCGATTATTGGCAGAGAAATTAGAACAGGATTGAGAAGGATTAATAGAACCTAATAAATTAGAGTCAGAATCACAGTCTGTATGAGTGATGTTTTTTGACTTAACAACCACAACACGACTTTTGTTCCAAATCCTTCCATCTTGTGTTTTGATTGCATTACCAAAAACTTTAATAACAGGTCTGACATTTGTGTACTTTGACCAAGGTCTTCTCCCCACAGGTGCCTTTATTTTTACCAGGTCACCCACCTTTACTTCATGAAACTTAACACATTTAATTTTGTCAAAATATGTTTTCCTACACGTTTGTTTTTCTATCTCTCTCTCTCTCCAAGCACCAACATGATTATCAACAAACCCCTTTTTCAAATTCATCCATCCTGGACACCACATTGTGTTTGGAACTCTTCCCTTGAATAGTTCAAAAGGAGATTTCCCAGTGGTCATGTGAGGAGAGCAACGGTATGCATCAATTCTTTCTTTTAGTGCTTCCTTCCAATTTAATCCACTTGCTCTAGCTAACTGAATACATTCTTTTATTGTACGGTTGACTCTCTCAACAGCACCATTCGTTTCAGGATGATACAACGATGAACGTTTATGTATAATACCACATTTGCTAAGATAATCATCAAAGGTGGTAGAGCAAAATTGTGGACCATTATCCGATAAGATGCTATTTGGAAAACTCTCTCTCATAAATATATCAGATAAAAATGTTATGATTGAATTAGAGGTTATGTCATTTACAGCACATACCTCTATCCAACGTGAATATAAATCCATTAAAACAATAAGATAAGGTGTATCAGATACTCCTGTGAGAGGACCTAAAATGTCAATAGCTAACTCGTCCCAGGGATGATTGGGTAAATCTCTGCAAACCATTGGCATTTGTCTGACCTTTAAAATTTTGTCGCTTGCACAACACTCAACACAATCCCTGACCATGCGTTCTATTTCTAAATCCATTCCAGGCCACCAAAATTGGGTATGTATCATTTCTTTGGTTTTTACTATGCCTAAATGACCAGAGTGAGCATGTAATAATAATCTTTTCCTCAAAGAAAAAGGAGGTACCAGCCTTAAACCACGAGTTAACATTTCATCAGAAATGGACAACTCTTGGGAGACTAGAGACCATGGCTTGTCCAGACGTTTATTATCCTTCAATAAAGCTATTACTCTACACAACTCCTCATCTTTTGATAACTCTTCTTTCCACTCCTCTTTTCCTATTACTCCCTCCGTAACCTCACAAACATTGAGACATTCATCATCATCTACCTGTTCATCATCACAACATATATTATCACCTTTCACCAACCTTGAAAAACAATCAGCAGCCTTATTTGATATACCAGGTAAGTATTGTACTTCAAAATCAAACTCTTGTAAAGATATTATCCACCTCCTGATTCTTGAAGAGATGGAATCTAAACCCTTCTTGCAAAAAACTTCTTTTAAAGGTTTGTGATCAGATTTGACAATAAATTTAGTTCCCCAAATCAAATTCTTAAATTTCTTGAGTGCCCAAAATATTGCTAATGATTCCTTTTCAATAACGGAATAATTTAGTTCTGGACCACGAAGACACCTAGATGCACAGGCAATTAGAGAATCATGACCATTTTTGTTTTGAACCAACACTGCCCCTAAACCTTTATCACTTGCATCAGTGAATACATATGTAGGTAAACCTGGGACAAATGCTTGCAAACTTGGAGCTTTTTTTAATTCTTCTTTTATGCCCTCAAATTCTCTTTTACACTCACCTGACCAGACAAACATCACACTTTTACCAGTGAGTCTCCTCATGTTCTTTGTCTTATCCGCAAAGTGTACTATAAATTTCCCATAAAATTCTACCATACCGAGAAACGATAGTAATTCATCCCTACTGACAGGTTCAGCCATGTTATCAATAGAAGTAACCAAGTCTAACTTCGGAAAGACTCCTTCACTCCTGATACAGTGACCAAGATAATTCACTTCTTGTAATCCAAACTTGCATTTCTCCTTTTTAAGTGTCAAACCAGAGTCAGATAACCTTTTTAATACATCACACACACGCTCATTGTGTTCTTTCATGTTTGATCCAAATATCAATAGATCATCTTGGTAACATTTTACCCCTTGAAGTCCTCTAAGTATATGAGTCATGATTTTTTGAAATACTGAGGCTGCCGAAATTAATCCAAAAGGCATTCTTTTAAATTTAAAAGTACCCATGGGTGGTATAAATGCAGTTAAATCTTGACAAGAAGTATCTAATTCTACCTGGTGGTAGGCAGATGCCAGATCTAGAGTGGTAAAATACTTTGCACCCTCTAACGTACCTACAATCTCATCTATATTAGGTAGTGGGAATCTGTCTACTACCACCTCCTTATTCAAAGCTCTTAAGTCAATACATAGACGAATATCTCCAGTTGGTTTCTTCGCTACAACGATAGGTGCCAACCATTCTGTTGCCTCTACTGGTTCAATTATTTTATTTGTAATTAACTTTTCAATTTCTTTTTGTACCTTTATCTGTTCAGCCAGTGGAATCCTTCTTACTCTTGCAACTATTGGAATCGCATTTCTTTTAAGTTTTATGCAATGTTTGTAATTTTTTAAACATCCTAATTCCTCTTTAAACACTGTCGGAAATTTTTCAGCAAACATGTCAGACAGGTTTTCTACCTCTAGTATTTGTACTTGAGGTGGGGCATTTGGATTAAGTGTAACACCTAGATCACGTTGGTCCCTCCAGCTAATTAATGCATCCCCAACATTGGTAACATAAATTTTACCTGGAATAATTCTGCAACCCAATTCCATTGTGGCCATAAAATATCCCAATATCTTAATTGGTTTGTTGCCATAGCCCAATGGTATTATATCACTTTTGAATAATTTTACATCTTTACCAAAAGTTTTAAGTAGTAAGTTTTCATCTATCATAGTGATTTGGGAACATGAATCAAATTTAAACTCAATCATCGCATCATCCACTTTAACCACATGAGTGGGATGTTCTAATGGCCCACTATTAATCTGGAAAGTCACTGTTTTCACTTGAGGTTGAGACCATCTCTTATTAGTATTATCTCTTTTTCCTCCCTTTGTTCTACAATATTTTGCAAAATGACCTCTTCTTCCACAGTCATTACAAATTGATTTCAAAGCAGGACAGTTAGGTGAATTAGCTAAATGGCCACTGCTGCCACATCTGAAACAAGAAAATTTGTTAGACATGTTATAATTCGAATTATATCTACTCATTCCATTGTCATTTTTTCCAGTGTCCACGTTATCTTCTTTTTTGACTTGACAAACTACCTCCTCAACTTTTGTTTCACTTTTCTTCTCTGGCTCAACTAATTTCTCTTTTTCTCTTTTTAGCTCATCCACACATTTCGTCATATGTTCTACTTGCTTTGCTATTACTAGCACTTCTTCCAAAGGAGGTTCATCTTTTAGCCATAGTTCCTTTCGAATACTGTCATGAGCACATTTCAATACAAATTGATCCCTTATTCTTTCTTCCAATGTTTGTCCAAATTTACATGAAGAGGCTAATTTTCTTAAGGCAGAAACATAGTCTTCAACTGACTCATCTCTTTTTTGACCTCTCAGACCAAAATGGTATCTTTCCATTATTGTGCTCAATCTTGGAAGATAATGACGATCTAACTGTTCTATGGCTACTTCATATTCATTTAAGTTCCTTTGTTCTGAAGCTGTAAGTTCTGGTAAATGCTCTAGTACGTCTTGACCCTCTCCACCTAAACAGTGTAGTAATAATGAGTGTTTTCTCTCTGCACTTAAGTTGGTTCCACATACTCTAGCATAATTTGCAAATATTTTTTTCCATTTTTGCCATTTTACGTTTGGTTCTCCAGGACTTATCAAAAAGAATGCAGGTTGTGTAACGTTTTGCATATTTTTTTTTGTTTTTGTTTTTTTGTTGAGTCTTCAATAAATATAGTTTAATATTTGTAACTTCTGTGTTTCAATAAATAGATATTTATACCTTGTTCATAAATAAATATTGTTTAGTATTTATAATTTCATTGTTTCCACTCTGCTTGTGTTTATCATGTAACAATGAAAACAAATCAAAGATTAATGTTCCTTTTCTTTGGTAGAATAAGCGTTCATGTAATCCTTTCTTCTATTTTCTTGAACAAAGCTTATTTCTTTTCATGGAATCGGAACGTTTAAACAATGGTCGTTCTACTTTTATCCAGATCGATTGTTTCTCCGTCATAGAAGCGCATGTGTGCGCAACGTGTCACTGACACGCAGAAGACTTCTTCTGAAACGCACCGCGTCACGCACTATCACGTGACCAGCTCGAGCAAGTCCGAGTTGTAGCGCGAGCAGCGCGAGCCTTCTTTCATTCAGCGCGAGCAAGACTTTATTTGTTGTTTTAACGCGGAGTGTGTTATACTCCCATTCTTTTATTTTTAAAAGACCCCTCTCCTCCCGCTGTGCTCCTCACCGCACTATATTGAAGCACGTCTCTTGACACCTTCCAACCGCCGCTGGGAAGACGTTGCTTCCTTTTGAAGATTTAACAGCCGCTGGGGAGGAAAGCCGATCTGGGGAAGACTGCGTGTTGAGGCTTACTGAGGTAGTAGCGTCGCCAATAATAATGTGGTATATTCTATTAATAAATAATATAGTAAAGCAGAGTAGATTTCTTTCAGATTCTTTTAGTGAAAACATTGTCTTTGACAACGAATGATAAAGTCATAGAAAGGCTTGATGACATCTTTGCAACTTGGGGTATCCCTGAGATCCTCAAATCCGATATTGGCCCACCCTTCAACAGCAAAGAGTTTAAAGAGTTTCTGGCATGACTAAACGTCTAACACCAAAAGAGTACACTCTTCTGGCCCCAAGCCAATAGTGTGAAGTCAGAATATTTATGGACACCCTCAAGAGGGTAATTCAATGAGCGTGCATGTAAGAAATCGGCTTGAGCCAAGATCTGTGCCAGGTCCTCCAAGCCTATTGATCAACTCCTTTCTCCACAATGGGTGAGAACCTAGCGACCTTGTTGTTTGGGAAAGCCATCAGAACAAACTACCTCAATGGAAATCAGATCAATCAGCGAATACTAACAAAGTTCATGACACCGACGCTACTCATAAGAACAAAATTAAAGTGTATGCTGATCAGCGCCGCCATGCCCAGGAAAATGTATTTGATCAAGGAGACTGGGTACTGGTAAAGCAGAGACAGAAATGAAAATCAGACACCGGTTTCACCACTGATCCTTTACAGGTGGTGGCATGCAAGGGACACATGGTGACAGCAGATTTTCTGGGGAAGTCCACCACTCAAGACATATCACACTTTAAACACTTATCCGAACAATTGCCAGCTCCTAAAAGTATGTTGGAGGTGACCAAACCTGCAGGACCGGCTTCTGAACCTGAGCCCCTATTGCCTGATAAGGGCAGACCTTTATCACCTCAGATCACCCGAGCCGGCAGACAAGTGTGAGCTCCTCACAGACTGATTGAGGAGATGTGATTTCAAATTATGCCTCCCACTTTTTATTTAGCAAAGGGGGAGATATAACATATTTTTGTTATATGAACTGAGACCCTTGTGATTCCGGGCGGAATCTGAACTGAACTACATGATATGTGGGGAAGTGTTAGGGTGTGGTACTGGGAAGTATGACGTACTGTGCAGTGTGTCAATGAATGTTGGAGAATAAATATATCCTCCACAGCAGCTCCAGTGTATGGTGTAATCTATCTACATGCTCCAGGGCTGGGGAAGACGCTACATCCATGCCTGACCAGACAGTCCTATAATAGGAAATATTACTCTAATAACAGGGCGACTGCCCAAAGACATCAGTCCATCTGCTGCCACCTATTGCCATGAACAGAAGCAGTACAGGTTTCTCGCTACCACTAAAAGCAAAAACAGTCCCTGTTTTTAATACTTTGTGAGCTTCATGCTTTGTAAAGCCCGTGAACAGTAACCCTGGGCGTAGTGTGCATAGTGGCGCTACGTGGAGTGCCACGGAGTTCAAAACAAACTCCACCTACTCCACTCGCCTCCCACCCGATTACCAATTATGTACATAAAAAAACAAAACGATTTAAAGAGTGATACAATGCCTTACCTTATCTGCTGCGTCCCTGGGCTGTCCTCATCCTCCATCACGACTTCATCCTCAAAACTGCTCATGCGCGGGCGCTAGTTTGTTTTTAAATGCACATAATTGGTAATAGGGCGGGTGGGGGGCCAACTCCTCTCTACCACGGAGTGTGCAGAGTTTTGCCTACTACGCCTACTTCGCGGAGCGCAGAGTAGGTAAAACTCTGCATACTCCGCGGGCGGAGCAGAGTTCTCCGCCCACACTTAGTGAACAGATAAGTTTTGGATGGCATGCAGGTGACTGAGTGGGGAGACTCATTCCAAGACAATCACTATTACAATAACCACCCTTGATCCCGAAGCTTTTTGCAGTAGTTCAGCGTTTGGGCATGAGCTAAAGTCAGCATCGCAGAGTGAGGAATTCCCAATGTCAGGGTTATTAATGAACAAGAGAATGTACCTTTTTGTCTATATTAAGTTTGAGCATGTGTCTATCAATCTAATCCTTGATCTTAAGCAAACAATGTGGTAGTAAAAACCTGCTGTTGAGAGGATTGATAGATTGGACAAAATCTTGGTAACATCTGCGCAGAAAAACCATAAAATTTAATAAGATCAATCAGACATAAAGATTGAATTAATATGGAGAAAAGCAGAGACATGTGTACAGGAGAAGAAAGATGGAGGATAGGTGAACTTTTCCAGCATAACATTTTGAAAGGAGAAAAACTTGGAGACAACATGCCTGATTTTGTGAGCAGGAATAGGGATCCATCCTAAGTGTCAAATTCAGCCGATAGATCCAATAGGATTCTGCAATTAACATTGTCACTGTTAGAAATGGGAGTCTCTAGTTGGCACTGGCTGGCACCACTTGTATGAGAGTAAGATTTTCTTCCTATGGTTACCCCCACTTCTTATGTGTTTCACTGGTTTTTCGACTTTAGTCTAGCTGTGGCCCTGCTAATCAGGACCACAGCCTAGCTGTTCTCTCTCTAAATTGATACCATGTACTTTAGGTACATACTGGATTGGTTACTGGGTTACCCTTGTGAGTCCCTGTATATGGTACCTTAGGTACCAAGGACATAGGTACCCCAGAGGCCTACCAGGGGCTGACGTATGTATTATGCCACCCCTGGGAAGCCTTCCAAAATGGCACCACAGGTCTGCACGTGCAGCCTGGGTAAGGTGGTGTAAGCACCCCTTACTTAGATATAGTATACTTATATCTATCTATATATATAGTGTGAGTTATAAAGGGGTTGCCCTGTAAACTCAAGGACCTGGGGTCGTAAGTAAGTACAGAGAAGGAGGTGGTCCGAGTTAGCGATTTTGAGTATACACAAGTTAATTACTTAGTACCAAAAAACACCACATATAATTCAATTGAATGGATTAAAACTAGTGCAATATACATGGTCAAATTGCATTTATTATCCACAAGAAATCATTCATTGATAATCTTGAGCAGAGAATTCATCATATTGTAGTTGGTGATCAATCATTCAAAGTAATTGTAGATTCATTACATTCGAATAGTGCTCTCAGTGAAATAGGGAAAGGGAGTGAAAGGTATGTGGGGGACTGGGTAAAGGTGGTGTGACATTAGGACATCACAGTAAAATCAAAAACGCCTTTACAATCAAGGTAGTATTAATGTTCCCAAATACATCACACATAGGTAAAAAAAAATCATTGCTTTGTATCCTATGGTGTGTCAGGTTGGCGTAGTCTACGTTTCGACCCCCTGAATGCTGAAGGGTTAGTGTGGCCTCATGTTGGGGTCTTCATCAGGACATGGAGGAGAGCCTGTGAAGTAAGGCAAAAACTAATGTCAATGGCCTACGTGGTGATGTGGTTAATCAATTAAGGAAGGAAATGTAGGAGTTACCTACATGGAAGTAACGGTCACTAGATGATCCGTCCTGTTGTGGGGCTGGAGGCTCCTAGCAATTCTGAAACATATAAAGAGTAAGAGAGTCCTCAAAGGGATGTCTTGGCTAGTCAGCCAAGAAAGCATGTTAATCGGAGGGACACTTACTGGGCAGTGCGTCCTCATGCAGCAGCATAGGACGGAGGGTCGTGCTGTCGTTTCAGGGTGATAGTCGCCGAGTTAATCTTGCATCATTCTAAAAGTGTATAATTAGCGTTGTAAGATACTTGGATAAGAATATGGTCGTAAGACACTACAACCTCGTGTGGTTAAACGCATGCATGCACTATTGGACTGCCAGACATGCACACGTGGTTTCATGATCCCTAGTGGGCTAGAAATAATGAGCCGGTAGAGTTTTGGACAACCTTCTATTGGCAGTGAGTTCAAAAATGTCATGCATTATAATCACTAGGGCCCCAAGTCGGCGATAACGCACCTCTGTGTGTGTTTTAAAACGCAGGGATTATATGAGAAATGTACCCATCTGGCGTAAATCCTCGTGGGTGACAAAGTGGGTGCACAGCATTCAATATTGTGGTCAAGATGCAACTCAAATTAATCAGGCATCACTCTGAAGGTGGTGTGAGATACTCCTGTATGAAATTATTACAGCCTCATATAGTGGCGACAGTGAAACTGAGCCTACCGGGCCAGCTAACTATCCAAACCAAGACCAATGGTACCAGCCACCACAAGACCACATGAGCGGTCCCCAACAACCTTTTTTAGGCGATGCCCAGTGGAGACCACCAAGAGGCAGAGGACGAGGAGGATCCTGGAACAACCGCCCCACCCGGGGCCAGAACCAACAGACTTGGGATGGAAGGAGACAACAAGGCCAGATTTCGAAGCAGGTGCGCTTCCAACCAGAGGACCATGGGGAGAGGAGCACCAGACGGAAGACATACAGATGGTAACTGGGGGGCCCCCCATGACCACATCCAGAACTAACCCCATAATCAATCTATCAAATCATACACTAACGGAAGACGAAAATAGTGTACTCTGTAAAGGATTATCTTTTGTACCTACATCCCTGGCTAATAGATTCAACATCCAGACGGAACTTACAAGATTTTTCAGAAAGATACGATTGCCAATAGAAGGTTGTCCAAAACTCTACCGGCTCATTATTTCTAGCCCACTAGGGATCATGAAACCACGTGTGCATGTCTGGCAGTCCAATAGTGCATGCATGCGTTTAACCACACGAGGTTGTAGTGTCTTACGACCATATTCTTATCCAAGTATCTTACAACGCTAATTATACACTTTTAGAATGATGCAAGATTAACTCGGCGACTGTCACCCTGAAATGACAGCACGACCCTCCGTCCTATGCTGCTGCATGAGGACGCACTGCCCAGTAAGTGTCCCTCCGATTAACATGCTTTCTTGGCTGACTAGCCAAGACATCCCTTTGAGGACTCTCTTACTCTTTATATGTTTCAGAATTGCTAGGAGCCTCCAGCCCCACAACAGGACGGATCATCTAGTGACCGTTACTTCCATGTAGGTAACTCCTACATTTCCTTCCTTAATTGATTAACCACATCACCACGTAGGCCAGTGACATTAGTTTTTGCCTTACTTCACAGGCTCTCCTCCATGTCCTGATGAAGACCCCAACATGAGGCCACACTAACCCTTCAGCATTCAGGGGGTCGAAACGTAGACTACGCCAACCTGACACACCATAGGATTCAAAGCAATGATTTTTTCTTACCTATGTGTGATGTATTTGGGAACATTAATACTACCTTGATTGTAAAGGCGTTTTTGATTTTACTGTGATGTCCTAATGTCACACCACCTTTACCCAGTCCCCCACATACCTTTCACTCCCTTTCCCTATTTCACTGAGAGCACTATTCGAATGTAATGAATCTACAATTACTTTGAATGATTGATCACCAACTACAATATGATGAATTCTCTGCTCAAGATTATCAATGAATGATTTCTTGTGGATAATAAATGCAATTTGACCATGTATATTGCACTAGTTTTAATCCATTCAATTGAATTATATGTGGTGTTTTTTGGTACTAAGTAATTAACTTGTGTATACTCAAAATCGCTAACTCGGACCACCTCCTTCTCTGTACTATCTATATATATAGACACATAGTAACCTATATATCATTCCTATGGCAGGCCTTGACAATCCTGAAGGCAGAGTGCTTGGTTTTGTGTGAGAGGGTGCCCTAGCATGAGCTGAGCCCCTCTGCAGCTTTCGAAATATCTCCTTATAGCTGTTCTATGATATAGCCATACCATATGCTCTTAAGTGGATTATAATCCTCTCGGTTAATGCTAACTTTGGTTTGGCTTTATCAAAACATGTCGTGTTTGGTGTCAAACACTTTGGAATACTACCCACCCCTCCCCCGCCAGTTCTGGTGGCAGGGGTAGCATTCCACCCTTCTAGAGGGAGAAGGTGCTTCATGCATTTCCCCGTTCAAACCGGTTGCTGGGGCACTCTGCCCCAGCTCTGGCACAAAACTGGACAAAGGGTAAGGGTGTAACCACCCCCTCCCCTGGTCCTCCCATAGGTGGGACCCTAGAGTTAGTCCAACCCCTAAACTTGGTATAAATATAGGAACCCAGTCACTAAGACTTTAGATTCCCCTGGACAAAACTCTGAAGAAGAAATCATGGACCTTCGACATTCCATATCGAATGGAAGATGGAATAAATCTCCCTTGGGGTCAAGGAGTGACCTCCCTGTTCAAACAGGCACCAAAGAGCATCTTGCCAGTCTGCATTTTTGAGGCTCCCGCCGAATCCTGAAGAATTTGCGACACAGGGCACAGACTTCCAGACATCTCCAAGGCTGACACGAGTTGCCAGCAAAGCTGAGACCTGTAGCTGACACGAGAGACGTGGGCCCAGAACTCCTGGACATCCTGCAATTTTGAAACTGCACCTACTTCCCAAAGTTTCCTGAAGTTGTGCATTGGGCTATTTGTTGCCCTTGCCCCAAGCACCTTTCGCACCAAAGCTGAGAGGCCTACACTCCACGAGTGTTCTGTGGGCCCGTTTTCTTCACCGCAGCTCGAGGCTCGTTCGCGATCCCTAGTCCGTTGGCTAGTGGGTCCCCACGAAGGACAATCCTTTGTTTCTTGAACTTTCCTGGTTGCTTGAGACGTGCTCTAATTCCCCTCAAAAGGGTGAGTCCCTCAGACCTTGCTGGTCTGCACTGAAACCAATCTTGTCATTTTGCATGGGTTGCTGTTGCCAAGGCTTGTTGGGTCCAATCAGGATTCTGACACTGCAGCACTCGACACCCATTGTGGGGCAGTTCGAATCCAACTCCTGGTTGTTGTCGACACCTCCTGGTCCTCGCGGCTGAAGAGTCAAGCTTCACCTACTCCACTTGAAAGCACCCGACATCGGCTGGCATCTTCTTGTCGCCATCCTGGTCACTGGCTAGTGACCCAGACTCTGTCCCCTCTGCTTTGAGGTTCTTCAAATCTCCAATATATCCTTGGATCCACCCGGACACTTTGCCTCTGGTCGCCTGCATTACTTCTTCGCAGCTCTCCATTGGAATCAATGACGAAACCCGACACCAAAAGGCACCTATGCACCCGGCTTCCCTGGGTGAGATAACACGAGTACTCTGGTGCTCCCGTGGGTCTTGACTCTCAAAGTGTTTAAGTCTAAAACACCTCTAAGTGTCCTTAATCTTTAAAATTGTAACTTGTTCATTCTCCATAGAAAGTCAACGGTGATTTGCGGCTGTGTTTGGACACTGCACGCGTCCCCCGTGGGTCTCCTTTGTCCCTACCTTGGGTGGCTCCTGGTTGCCCCAGCAGTTCTACAGGCCCTAGGCCTGACTTCTATCTCTCACGTGGTTCTTATACCACTATTTTAGTATATGGTTTGTGAGGCCCTTAGGCGTATACTGTGCAATTTATTGTATGCTAATTAAGTTCCTTTTATTGTACTTTGGCCTCACGCCTCATAAAGAGACCAGAGGGGTTGTGTTTAGAATAAATACATATATTTTATATTTAGACCTTGTGTGGTGTACTTTAATTTGATAATTCAAGAAATTATAGAGTGGTAAAACAAGCTGCTTTACATTCCTTCAAGACTTAGCCTGAAGGCTGCTCTCCACAGCTACCACTAGGATAGCTTTCTATAAAGGTTGTCTTAAACCTACCATTCAATAAGGGTCGTTTCAACTGGTGCAAGGTGCCCACTAGAATAGTGGATATCATATGCCAGGCCAACTTCTCACACCACTGTCCGAATAGGGACCCTTCTTCCTAAGTCAGGGCAAGAGGGCCACCCCCTTTGATAACCCCTGCTCAACCCAGTGGTAACTTAGCACGAGCAGTTAAGCCTATCTCAGAGGCAGTGTGTGAAGCGTTTATGATCCCGTACAATAAAGCAGTAATGACACCACAAAAAGACGCAACTCAGGTAGGTATAGACAAATAAAATCTTTATCCAACAGTTTATCTCAAAACTCTCAAAGCGTTTCAACAACTACAATTTACGTCAATGCCTAGGGACTCAAAAAGAAAGACAATAACGTATTCACCAAAGCGTGACACGGACTGAGTTCAGGGCCGGGGCCTACGCGACCCGTTTCGCACCAGATACCTGTCGCTGAAAAGGTTCACAGCACGCAGCTTCTCGAAGAAGCGGAGACAATGACAGGTGGACTCCCAGCAACCACACACAAGTCTTGGGGGCTGAGGTCCGCAGCGTGCACCCACAATGATTTGGGCACTCGGGGACAGGCGGGAGCTCAGTGGCAGCAGCACGCAGCTGCGGTGGCCCGGGCTGGTGGTGGCGATGACTCTCATCGTGCAGCTCCGTGGTGGGCGCATAGCGGCAGCAGCTCTCTCTTACCAGCAGCGGCCCACGAAACGATACCGACAATCCTCTTCAAAGGTGCGGGCGCTCAGTGGCCCCAGCTCTCACTTAGCTGCGGCAGCCCACAGGACAAATCCCAAGGATGCAAGGTTGCCAAAGGTGCGGAGGCTCAGCAGCCACAGCTCTTTCTTAGCTACGGAGGCCCACGGGACAACTCACGATGATGCAAAGTAGTAAAGGGTCTGAGAGCTCAGCAGTGACAGCCCTCTCTTGGCTGCGGCGGCCCACGGGGCAAATCTCGATGAGGTAAAGTAGCAATCGGTGTGGGCACTCAGCGGCTAAAGCTCTCTCTTGGCTGCGGCGGCCCATGGGGCAAATCACAATGATGCAACGTAGCAAAGGGTGCGGGCTCTCAGCGGCTACAGCTCACTCTTGGATGCGGCGGCCCAAGGGGCAAATCACGATGAGGCAAAGTAGCAATGGGTGTGGGCACTCAGCGGCTACAGCTCTCTCTTGACTGCAGCGGCCCACGGGGCAAATCCCAATGATGCAAGGAGCAATGGGTGCGGGCACTCAGCAGCTACAGCTCTCACCTGGCTGTGGCAACCCACAGGCCAAGTCACAATCAATCAATCAATGAATCAATCATTACATTTGTAAAGCACACTACTTACCCGTGAGGGTCTCAAGGTGCTGGGGAGAGGGGAATGCTGCTACTGCTCGAAAAGCCAGGTCTTGAGGAGTCTTTTGAAGGTCAGGAGGTCTTGGGTCTGCTGTAGGTGGGTGGGGAGGGTGGTCCAGGTCATTGCGGCAAGGTGGGAGAACGATCTGCCACCGTAGGTTGCTCTTCGGATGCGGGGGACTGTGGTGAGGGCGAGGTCGGCAGAGCGTAGCTGGTGGGTGGGGGTGTAGAAGTTGAGTTGTCCGTTTAGGTATGCTGGCCTGGTGTTGTGGAGTGCCTTGTGTGCATGGGTAAGGAGCTTGAAGGTTATCCTCTTGCTGACGGGGAGCCAGTACAGGTCTCTCAGGTGGGGTGTGATGTGGCTGCGGCGAGGGATGTCGAGGATCAGGCGTGCAGAGGTGTTCTGGATGCGTTGAAGCCTTTTCAGGAGTTTTGCAGAGGCTCCTGCGTAGAGTGCGTTTCCGTAGTCCAACCTGCTGCTTACGAGGGCTTGGGTGACTGTTCTTCTTGTTTTGGTGGGGATCCACTTGTAGATCTTGCGGAGCATGTGGAGGGTGTTGAAACAGGAAGAAGAGACGGTGTTGACCTGCTTAGTCATGGAGAGGGTGGAGTCGAGGATGATCCCTAGGTTGCGTGCGTAGTCGGTGGGTGTTGGAGCTGTTCCCAGTGCGGTCGGCCACCAGGAGTCATCCCAGGCTGAAGGGGTGGGTCCGAGGATGAGGACCTCCATCTTGTCCGAGTTCAGCTTCAGTCGGCTGTTCCTCATCCATTCGGCGACGGCCTTCATTCCTTCATGAAGGTTGGTTTTGGCGGTGTGGGGGTCTTGGTGAGGGAGAGGATCAGTTGAGTGTCATCGGCGTAGGAGATGATGTTGAGGTCGTGTAGCTGGGCGACATGGCAAGCGGTGCCATGTAGATGTTGAACAGCATTGGACTGAGGGATGAGTTCTGGGGTACGCCGCAGTTGATCTCGGTGGCTTCCGAGCGGAAGGGGGAGGCGGACGCTCTGTGATCTACTGGAGAGGAAGGAAGTGGTCCAGTCCAGGGCCTTCTCTTGGATCCCGGAGTCGTGGAGGCGTGTTCGTAGTGTGCGGTGGCAGACTGTGTCGAAAGCGTCTGACAGGAACAGGAGGATGAGGGATGTGGTTTCTCTGTTGCCGAGCAGGGTTCTGATATCATCGGTGGCGGCGATGAGGGCAGTTTCGGTGCTGTGGTTGCTGCGGAACCCGGACTGGGACAGGTCCAGGATGTTGTCCTCCTCGAGGTAAAGGGTCAGTTGTTTGTTGAAAGTCTTCTCGATGACCTTTGCCGGGAACGGGAGCAGGGAGATGGCCAGAGGTTCTTGAGGTTCGTGGGGTCCGTCTTGGGTTTCTTGAGTAAGGCGTTGTTCTCGACGTGCTTCCAGCTCTCCCGGAAGGTTGCTGTCTCGAAGGACATGTTGATTGCTTTCCGGAGATGGGGTGCGATGGCAGTGCTGGCTTTGTTGAAGATGTGGTGTGAGCAAGGGTCTGACGGAGATCGGAGTGGATGGTGTTCATGATCTTGATGGTGTCGTCGTCATTGATGTTGGTCCAGGAGAGCAGGCGGTTGGTGTGGGTGGTGGTTGTGGGGGCAGGTGTCTCCGTGGTAGTCGGGACGGATGTGGCGTTGAAGCTGTATGGATGTCTGCGATCTTGCGATGGCAGAAGGTGGCAAGCGAGTGGGACAGGTGTTGCAAAGGTGGAATGTCGTTGGTGTTGGAGCTGGGGTTAGAGAGTTCCTTCACAATGTTGAAGAGCTCTTTGCTGTTGTGTGCTTTGTTGTCTACGCGATCTTTGAAGGAGGCCCTTTTGGCGGATCTGATGAGGTGATGGTGTCTGCGAGTGGGTGCGTAGCTGTCCGGTGTTCGTTCAAGGAGCCAGATCTTCTCTAGCTTTTGGCAGGTTTGCTTGGAGGCCTGGTGATCTTCAGTGAACCAGCTGACTTTCTTGCTGGTGGGGCTTTTGGAGGGTTTCTTGAGTGGGGCAAGGGTGTTGGTGCAGTCGTCGATCCGCTGTCTGAGGTTGCGTGCAGTGGTGTCAGGGATGGTGGGGTTGACGGGTGGGCTCTGGGCGAGGGTGGTGGTTAGCGGCTCTTCGATGACTTTGCTCCAACATCAGCGGGGCATCTGTTGGGTGCTGTGGTGCGTGGTGGGTTTTCAGAAGGTGAAGTGGATGCAGCGATGGTCAGTCCAGTAGAGTTCGATGGGGTGACTGAAGGTGACGTGGGAGCTTGCAGAGTAGATGGGGTCAAGTGTGTGGCCGGCGGAATGGGTGGGTGCTGTGATGAGTTATCTGAGTCTGAGGTTGTCGATCAGGATGGTGGAGTTGGTGTCATTGTTGTTCTCGAGGTGGAAGTTCAGGTCCCCGAGGAGGATGTAGTCCTTGGAGGCAAGTGCATGAGTGCTGACACAGTCAGAAATGGAGTCGCTGAACTGTGGTCAGCGTCCGGGGGGTCTGTAGACAAGGGTTCCTCTGAGGGTGGTTTTGGGGTCGGTGTAGATCTGGAAGTGCAGGAGTTCGGCGGTGCTGAGGGTGTTGTCAGTGTTGGTCGAGACTCTGCGAGTGTTCTTGTGGACGATGGTGATTCCTCCTCCTATTCCGTTGGTGTGGTCCCTGCGGACAATCTTGTAGCCGTCCAGGATAGCTATGGCGATGTCGGGTGCCGAGGAGGGGTTCATGCAGGTCTCTGTCAGGAAGGCGACGTCTGGGGAGGTTGAGTCGAGTAGGTCCTAGAGTTCAAAAGCGTGTTTGCGTGTGGATCAGATGTTGAGAAGGATGCAGCTGAGGTGATTGGGTTCTTTCCTGGTCGATGGGTTGTTGGGCCGAATGCTGGTAAAGCTGCAGTTCCGGCAGGAGAAGGGCCCTTGGGTGCGCTTCGGGGCAGCCAGGTAGCAGGTGCGTACTTGTCCGGTGTTGACTGCGTGGAGGGTGCTGGAGACGTAGCAGAGACGGGCGCCATGGCGGTCGTGAGGGCCAGGGGTTCTGATGCTGGGCGCGGTCCAGGCGCAGACGGGTGCAGATGAGCTTGCCTTAGGCGCGCCAGCAGCGTGCCCGCTGCGCGCGGTCACTATTTGAAGGGGAGGGGGTAGGGACGATGAGCTGGGAGGTGAGAGGGGGGCGGGAGGGGAGGGGTCAGGGATAGCGGCGATAACGGCGGGAAAACATGAGGGGGAGCAGAATGGGAACACCAAAAGAAGAACATTACAGTGGCAGTCAGGGAGATTGAAATAAGAATTAAATAAAACCAGAACCGGAACAGAAGCAAAATAGCAGGACCAGAGGGCGGACGGGCTCGAACCCTGCACAGGAGGGCTGGCTGGGCACGAGGTGGTGCAGAGCCCCGCTGAGCTGCTGGGGAGCTGGAGGGAGGAGTGAGCTCCTTGGACCAAGGTCTGAGGACTCACGTGCGCTCCCACGCAGCAGTCGTCAATTGAAGGGGAGGGGGAGGGATGATGAGCTGGGAGGTGGGAGCGGGGCTGGAGGGGAGGGGTCGAGATAGCAGCCATAACAGCGGGAATGTTTGAGGGGGAGCAGAATGGGAACACGAAAAAAAGAAAATTACAGTGGCAGTCAGGGAGATTGAATCAGGAATAAAATAAAACCAGAACAGAAGCAAAATAGCAGGTAAAGAGGGCGGGCGGGCTCGTACCCTGCACAGGAGGGCTGGCTCGGCGCGAGGCGACGCAGAGCCCTGCTAAGCTGCTGGGGAGTTGGAGGGAGAAGTGAGATCCTTGGACCAAGGTCTGAGGCCTTGCAATGGTGCACAGTAGGCAAGGTTGCGGGCTCTCAGCGGCAGTAGAGCTCTCTAAGCTGCAGTGGCCCACACGACAAAGGATGGCCTTGGCCCGGCTAGCAGAATGGCAGACGCTCAGCGGTGCAGCTCTCTCTCAGTTGCAGTGGTCCACCCAAGTTTAGCGAAGGGCTCAAAGGTGCAGATTCTGGAGGGCTCTCAGTGGCAGCAGCTCTCTCTCAGCGGCAGCGGCACGCATGGATCCAGCGGAAGAGTTGAAGGTGCAGATTTAGGCAGTGTTAGACCTGGCATCATTGGCGTGGGTCTCTCTTTCTCTCTATTCTTCCTATATTTTATGTTGGCTGCATTTAGATGTTCTGGGGGCCGTGCCACTGCTACTCAATGCCACAGCGCGAGTGCTCCCTGTATATCAATGACTGTATGAATAAGGATAACTATAATATCTACATCAGTGTAGCCTGTTTCAATAGTGAGTTACCCTCCATTTCACTGTCGCTACTGCAAAACGATCCATTTTCATAGGCCTGGATGGGCTGTTTAAAGATTGCGCTCTATCATTCTATCGGGCCCTAGGAACCTCAATTTTAATATGTATATGCTCAGGACATTGAGGGGCACCTTCTAGTAAGGACCGCTTACATATATTACATGCGTTGAAATACTTTTCCTGAAAACGTGGTAGTTTCTTGCCTAAGCCTTACTGTAGGCTGTTGCGAGTATGTGTATTAGCCTTCTAGTTTTGGAGCAGCAGGGCCAGCTGGGTCAGACCTGGCTGGAGAGAGAGATCGGTATGCAGAGCATGGGGAGGGGTAACTTTTTGATCCGTGCAGGGCCGTGCCTGGTAATGTGAATCATGGCTCCACCTCCCACTGGGTGCCTGATAGCAGACCCCCTCATTCTGAAAGGACAGGATGTCACCTCGTAAACCAAGTGCTCCCCGACCCCACCAAACTGGTTCTGACTGGACCAAGTGAGTTGTGACTTTAGAGAACAAAGACTTTTTAGGTATAAAATGCTGCACTGGAACCTTGTCCAGGTGTGTTCTTTCTGGATGCCAAGACGAAAGTCTGTCCGAGCGAACAGAGGAAAGGACTTTGCAACTTTCAACAAGCTTACCGTAGAAACTACCAGAGGAACTAAATCGAGCACGCCTCCTGCCGAAGTCTCAGGGACATTAGACTTCACCCCGTCAGCCGTCGGAATTCCTGTGTGAAGAGCTCTGCTTGCAGGTGAGGCCTCCATTGAGTAATCTGGAGCCTCCAGTTCTACTGTGAGGACCGCGGACTGGGCACTTCTGAACTTTTGTTAAACCTGTGCGGGCCGCTGCAGCTAAGAGAGCTGCCGCCGCTGAGAGCCCGCCTGAATCGGAATTGAGACTTTCTAAACTTTTGCTGAACCTGTGCGGGCCGCTGCAGCTACGAGAAAGTTGCTGCCGCTGAGCGCCCACCTAACTCTGAACATTTGAAACTTTGTGCTAAACCTGTGTGGCGCGCTGCAGCTAAGAAGTGAGCTGCCGCTGCTGAGAGCCCACCTAAAGCTGTATCTTTAAACCTTTCACTGGATCCGTGTGGGCCACTGCAGCTAAGAGAGAGCCTCCGCCGCTGAGCTCCTGTCTGAATCTGCACCCTCAGACCTTCCACTGAATCTGCGCAGACTGCTGTAGTTGAGAGAGAGCCGTGGCCGCTGAGCGCCAACCGTGGTGCCCGCATGATCGAGACCATCCTTTGTCATGCAGACAGCCGCAGGTGAGAGAGAGCTGCTGCCCCTGAGTGCCCGCACCCTTTGCCACTTTGCCTCATCGTGATATGTCCCGTGGGTGTCTGCAGCTGAGAGAGAGCTCCTGCCGCTGAGGGCTCACACCCTTTGCCACTTTGCCTCATCGTGATTTTTCCCGTGGGCCGCCGCAGCCAAGGGAGAGCTGTAGCCACTGAGTGCCCGCACCCTTTGCTACGGTGACTCATTAGTGGAAAATACCTGAATCCTTCTGCCGTTGGACAGGCGCTGCCTGCATTCTGCCCTGGGACACTCGCCAAGACCCTGCCAGCCCGCCCGCCTCCCGCCTCTCGCTGTGGGACCCCTTCTGCCATCTCGGGAGTCCGGCTGACGAGCGGAGTGTGGGCCTGGTCCAGGCTTAGGACCACAACACCCAGCAGGCCTAGCGGGACATACCGCGAGATTTCGGCGCCAGGAGGCGCATAAATTAACCATCATCCCGGTCGAGGGGGTGACTCATTAGTGGAAAATACCTGAATCCTTCTGCCGTTGGACAGGCGCTGCCTGCATTCTGCCCTGGGACACTCGCCAAGACCCTGCCAGCCCGCCCGCCTCCCGCCTCTCGCCGTGGGACCCCTTCTGCCATCTCGGGAGTCCGGCTGACGAGCGGAGTGTGGGCCTGGTCCAGGCTTAGGACCACAACACCCAGCAGGCCTAGCGGGACATACCGCGAGATTTCGGCGCCAGGAGGCGCATAAATTAACCATCATCCCGGTCGAGGGGGTGACTCATTAGTGGAAAATACCTGAATCCTTCTGCCGTTGGACAGGCGCTGCCTGCATTCTGCCCTGGGACACTCGCCAAGACCCTGCCAGCCCGCCCGCCTCCCGCCTCTCGCCGTGGGACCCCTTCTGCCATCTCGGGAGTCCGGCTGACGAGCGGAGTGTGGGCCTGGTCCAGGCTTAGGACCACAACACCCAGCAGGCCTAGCGGGACATACCGCGAGATTTCGGCGCCAGGAGGCGCATAAATTAACCATCATCCCGGTCGAGGGGGTGACTCATTAGTGGAAAATACCTGAATCCTTCTGCCGTTGGACAGGCGCTGCCTGCATTCTGCCCTGGGACACTCGCCAAGACCCTGCCAGCCCGCCCGCCTCCCGCCTCTCGCCGTGGGACCCCTTCTGCCATCTCGGGAGTCCGGCTGACGAGCGGAGTGTGGGCCTGGTCCAGGCTTAGGACCACAACACCCAGCAGGCCTAGCGGGACATACCGCGAGATTTCGGCGCCAGGAGGCGCATAAATTAACCATCATCCCCGTCTCGCGGGACACGAGCGGGACGCCGGGCGAAGCCCGGGCCAAGGGCGGGCCCGTTTTAGCCCGTTCTAGACAGTGAGAGACTGGACTGGGCCATCCCTCTTACTTTCACCCTCAAAATTGCTCAGTGGTAAGGTAAAACACCTTTACATCTACAGTGTAATTGGACTTCTTTATTGCTACTTATTGCTAGGGCTTTCCTGTCAACTATTGTCTGTTACTATGTCCAAACAAAAAATGCCTGTCACCCCGGCTAATACTATGCACAACTACCTGGTTCAGGTAGTGGCCAAAATTAATAATAATCGGAGGTCCTCCCTAGGTATGGAGGATTCGCCACCTTGTGCCCAAATCAACCAATCAGGGGTGTCTCAGCCTGTAACTGATGATCTCATTTCCACTGACTCTAGTGAAGACCCAATTGAGCACCTAGCTACTAATGTTTCAATGGCCTCTATGGACCAACAACTTGACCCCTTTACAGATCTGATTAACTTAGAAGACCAAGATAAATCTGTAATAATCGAGGAGTCAGTTATAGAGAGCAATACCTCCCCTACACCGGTCCCCGCACCAAGAGCCAAAAAAGGCATTATTAAGGCGCCACCTAGAAGAGGCGGCCTACGCTCTTGTAAAAACAAACCTGTAACCCCACCTAGACGGGCAAAGAGAAAGAAAGACGATGGGATAAGGGAGGAAGAGGATGAAAACGAAGAACGGGAGGACACCCTCTTAATTAAGCTCATGAGTACACTAGAGTCCAAACTACTAGGATTAATGAAACCCCTCATATCAAAGGTTGACCAATTAGTTACCAAGGTCAACAAACTAGAGACCCTGCTAAGGAAAACCAACGAGGGGGTGGGGGAAATATCAAATCAAGTTGCTTCCAAATTCGAACAAATGGAGACTGCGGGGAAATCACTTGGGGTGAACATGAAAACTGGCCTACAAGTTTTTCCAGAACAAGTCCAGCTAGCTAGCCCTAGGAATGATAACACCTCTGATACGGCCCTAGTTTCAGATGCAGCCCAACTAGCGGGCAATAGCATTCCTGAGATCTTAAACCCAGAAACTGCCCCAGTTGAACTAATTGTTGAAGCCTCGCCCCTTATTTTAGTACTAGCAAACACACCCATGCTGAAAACTGGTCAGATCGAGTCTCCAGATTCCTTAAGAAACAAGGCTCTCCAGTGGCTTAGTAGTAATATGCATATATCTCCCTGGGGCAAGGAAAAATTATCAGACGATCTGCTCACAGCAAGAAGGGTGAGGTGGATAGGTACTAAGGCAAAGAAATTCCAAGGGGATTGTGTGGTCTTGAATTTCAAGGGCCCTGAGGTCCTGCCCGATGTCCTACGGCATATTCTCCCCCCACAACGTAGGACAGCTGAAATAGTTCCACTGACACTGGATTTCTTCTATAGTAGAAGAGGTCTAGTAGCCATGCCGAGTATATTAAGAACTAAATGGATAGTAGTGGGAAATAGAAGGGCCAGAACTAACCCAGTATGCGAGTGGGGGTTAAACTTGGATAACCAATATTCTGTGTTAACGGACCTAAATGAGTGTGATTGACTCGCATGTCTCTCTCCTGTTACCCTGAATATGCAGTTGGGCCAAGGACATGCTAAGATTTCCATGTTAGACGAATCTATACCAGCCCCAGATGTATCTCGCACATCCTCTGTGGAAGAACAAAATAGTGTCCAGGTGGAACAGGAAAAAACATTGGAGGAAATTGAGATGTCACCGAGATTAAATAAAAATGTATCACTAGGAATAGACCCTGCAGAAACACTAAATATTCCTGACATTGTCCAGACACACTCTCGGCAGGCTAAACCGCAATTATTAATTATTTCATGGAACATAGCTGGAATTACTAATAAGCTAAACATCCCAGACTGGGTCGATTTTACCAACCAGTTCGACATCATCATGTTCCAAGAAACATGGTCGCTTACACCAATTTTCAGGCAAGGGTATTTGAACTTTTTTGTCCCGGCAATAAGCAATCGAGTGGGACGTCCCTCGGGGGGCCTGACAACTTGGGTACGCCAAACTTTGAATTGTTCGGTTAAGCAAAGGTCTATACCCTCTAATGACATTTTGGCACTTGATATTACCTGGCAAAATGGTCAACAGCTAGCTCTGTTCAATCTTTATTCAAGGGGAGTTGCCAGGGGCAAACCTTCAGAGACCCTATCGTGCCTCGAGAATGATATCGAACAGCTACCAGACCCTATCCATATAATAATAGGCGGGGATTTTAATACTACCTTTGAACCCTTGGGTGAGGAGGACAAAGTCCTGGCCGAAGATGAGGATACCAAGTGGGGAATACCCCAACTAGATATCCCTGTAATTAGGAAATGGAGCACGGTAGCAATACAACTGAAAAGTTTTTGTCTTTCAAGAGGACTTAGAGCAGTAAATGGTCGGACAGTGTCAGATTCTATGGGGAAAAATACCTTTGATAATGGCAGATCGGCCAGTAGGATAGATTACATTCTACTAGATGTAAGGTTCTGGGATAAATTGGTAGATATGGAAGTGAAGGTTAAGATTGAAAGTGATCACAATCCATTGTGCCTGACACTACATACCATCCACGACATACCCGAGCATCCCAGAGAGGGTTATATGGTTACGCAGGACCTAGTAAGTTCTAATAACTTCCGATACTTGAAGTGGAGTATGCTCCTAGTAGATCTCGTTAAAATAGAGACTCTAAAGAAAGTAGTTGTGGGTGAAATTGCTAAGATTAAGTCCCATATTGGACAGACTGATTTTATTGACTATATGATGGCTGCCCATGAGACACTTTTTACCCTAATCCAAAGTTTTTTTCGCAAAAAAATGTCCACAAATAAAACGAATAAAACACAAGAATTTAGAGGGTGGTATGATAAGAGCTGTAGGGCAGCTCGAGACAACCTCAGCAAGGTACTAAGACTAGGGAGGCCAGATGCAGTAAGGCTGGCGAGAAACCAGTATAGGCAGGCCCAAAAATTAGCTAAGAAGCGTTGGGACGAGGAATGTTGGCAAGAACTCAAGGAGGTATGCGCCTCCAAGGATTCTAAGCGCTTCTGGGCTTCAGTAAAATGGGCAAAGGGTGGCATAGCACCCCAGCCTGCTAATAATGTCGCAAAGAACAGCTGGATAGAATACTTTCAACCACAGTATGCTCGTAATCCTATGTTTAATAATGTTAGCCTTCCTCCACAAGTTTACTACAAAGCACCATTATTTGTTGAGAGGGACGTGAGCGTTGTACTGGACTGTGTAGCAGGGGGGAAAGCCCCAGGCATGGATGGAATTCCGGCTGATATTTTTTTATCTGACCGGAAGTCCTGGTGCACCTACTTCACAATGTTGGCCAATGCAGTGGCCATGGGAGGGAAAGTGCCTGCCTCATGGAAGGGAGCCGAAATAATTCCCATATATAAAAAAGGCGACAGATCCCTGGCTAAAAACTACAGACCCATTAGTTTGATCGACACAGCTCAAAAGCTAATGGGCCGATTAGTGCAAAATAAACTGCAGCAATGGATCGACGAAAATAACATCCTGTCATCGTATCAAGCTGGGTTCAGGCCCTTAACTAGCAGCGTCGACCAAGTCCTCCATTTTCTAACAATTTATTGGAGAAATGTCACCTTGAAAAAGGGGACATTGTATGCAGTTTTTGTAGATTTAAAAGCCGCTTTCGACCTGGTCCCCAGGGAAAAACTTTGGCAGACTTTGATGGATGCTGGCATAAAACAGGAATTGCTCACACTCCTTGTTCGCCTACACGAAAACAATTTTGCTAGGATACGATGGGGCAATCAAGGAGATGTAACTGATTCCTTCCCGGTAGAACGTGGGGTGAGGCAAGGGTGTGTCCTAGCGCCAACTCTCTTCTCTATCTATATAAATGGTATCGTTAAACATCTAGAGAAGATTGCTAGTGACGCCCCTGTAATAGCCGGCTCTCGTGTACCAGTTCTCATGTTTGCGGACGATACATTATTACTTTCCCGCACCCCTAGTGGGTTACAAAAAGTAGTTGATGCCTTTGGTGTTTATTGTGATGAAAGGGGCCTAGAATTAAACACCACCAAAACGAAATTTATGTGCCTCAATCAGCAGTCCTCCTTCAAGGGTGTAATAAAATACAAAGGAACAACCTTAGAAAGAGTGGACTCTTTTACATACCTAGGTATCACTCTGCAAGAAAACATGAGCTGGAAGCATCACGCTAAAACACCGAACCTCACTGACTAAACCTGTGAATTGTGTTATGGAAATCTATTCTATGAAAGTACTGGGGGCTTGTTTATATGGTTCTGAACTATGGGGTTTCTCAAACTTGAGCGAATTGGGCCGAGCTGAAAATAGGTTCCTAAGAGGGGTCGTAATGGTCCCCCAAAGCACACCAACAATTCCGTTAAAACTAGACCTGGGTAGAAAATCGGTTGTGGATATAGCGAGGCTTCGGCCCCTCCTATATTGGAGGCGAATTATGGTGACCCCAGAACTAGGCCACTATGCAGCAGCATTGATGGATGTCATCAAATTCGATCGTTTCCATACTATCCCATGGCTAAGGGAGTTGCGGGGACTACTTACAAAATTGAAATTGGACCACTTATGGGACAACAAAGACCCAACTTGCTTCCCTTCTAAGGAAAAACTAAAAGATTTATATTGGGAAATGATATATTTTGCAATGTTTAGTGACAGTATAAACGTAAATCTAACATCTCGTTTTTTAAATTTAAAAATGTATCCCTCATATGAACCTTTTTGGGACCTAATTGAAAAACCTTATGATAGAAAACTTTATTTTCAATTCCGCATTGGCACATTACCCTTAAATGCGTTTAAGAAGCATTGGTCCCAGACATGGGATGAACATTGTCACCATTGTAATGAGGAAATTGAACATATCTCCCATTTCCTGTTTTGTTGTCCACTGTATTTGACCCCCAGACGTAAGTGGTTAAAACCGGTGTGCTTAAAGTTAGGAACCCGAAGCCAATCTGAAGCCCTTAGGATACTTGCATCAGACTGTACAACATTATATGTGGTTGGTGTAGCAAAATATTTGGCGTGGTCGTGGCTAATTCGTACCCGATCACTAATGGCTACTGTATTATAATGAAATTATGTATATCCTTAAATTGTATTTTTGCGTCATAGATCATGTTCTTTACTTTTTAACCTATGGAATGTGTTTATTTAAACTGTAATAATGTGTTGTAATTTTATGAACTTTTATTATGTACTATCCGGCATTTAATGTTTAATATGTATTTTTAGAAGTATTTTTAGAAGTAGTATTTATTGTATAGGGTTAGGTGAATGCTTTTATGACAAAATGTCGAATAAAGCTTATAAATTGAATTGCTACTGTGCATCATCGTGATATGTCCCGTGGGCCGCCGCAGCCAAGAGAGAGCTGCTGCCACTGTGAGCCCACCATTGAGCCGCACACCGAGAGTCATCGCCACCACCAGCCTGGGCCACAGTAGCAGCCTCCTGCAGCCACTGCACGCCCGCCTGTCCCCGAGTGTCCAAACTACTGTGAGTGCACCCTGCGGACCTCAGCCCCCAAGACTTGTGGTCGCTGGGAGTCCGCCTGTCACCGTCTCCACTTCTTCCAGAAGCTGCCTGATGTATTCCCTTCCAACAACAGGTATCGGGTGCGCAACGGGTCGCGTAGACCCCGGCCCTGAACTCAGTCAGTGTCACGCTTTAGGTGAATACGTTGTTGTCTCTTTGAGTCCCTACGGGTTGACGTGAATTGTAGGTGTTGAAACGCTTTGAGAGTTTTGAGTTAAACTGTTAGATAAAGATATTATTTTTCTATGTCTACCTGAGTTGTGTCCTTTTGTGGTGTCATTACTGGCCAATTGTACGTGGCCATAAACGCTTCACACACTGCCTCTGACATAGGCTTAACTGCTCGTGCTACATTACCACAGGGTTGAACAGGGGTTGTCAAAGGGGGTGACCCACTTGCCATGACTTAGGAAGACGGGTCCTTATTTGGACAGTGACGCCTGCCAGTGCCAACTAGAGACCCCCATTTCTAACATTGACGGTCAGCGGTGAGGATCAAGGCTTGCCTTTATGATCCATGTCCAATAACTGGTAAACACCACTGGTGAGTGTAGAGCAAGCGCAGCTACAAATTTTTTTTTATTGTTTGGTTGATTGTCTTAGTAGAGACTTATAGCAGCCATGTGTACTGCTAGTAGAGGAAGGCCAACGTCCAATGCTTCGGAGGATCTCACCTTTGAGGAGGAAAGATTAGATACTTATTCTGCCAAACAGCTGAAGTCATTTTGTAAGCAATGCGCAGTCCCAGTGATAGGCCTCTCTAGGAAGGAGGAGTACCAGAAGGTGCTAAAGGCCTGGTGGGAAGCGAGAGAGTCCACCGGGGATGAGGAGGACAACGCTGGAGGGCAGCTGGATGATGCAGTAGAGGGCGGTGGGGATAGAACACCCTCCAATCCAGGTACTAGTGTATCCCAAAGGAGCCTGACCCCAGAAGAGCTGGAGGACAGGGAAAGAGATAGGAGGCATAGTTTGGAGATGGCTAAGTTGGCAGGTCAGAAGGACCTTGAGAGTAAGAAGTTAGATATTGAGAAAAATCTATTGTCAATTGAACTCGAGAAAATGAAAATGGATCATGACAGAATGTTGAGGGAGATAGAGATCAGGCAGAGAAGTGTCCCAGTTTCCCCCTCTGGTGGCAGCATGCCTTTAGTAACTCCTGAGAGTGGAGTTTATATTCCTAAAGATGTTATTAAGGATTTTCACAAGAGTGAGGATATTGGGCAATGGTTTGCCGCATATGAGATAGCAATGGTGTCCCACCGGGTCCCTGAGAAGGATTGGGGAGCGGGGTTGTGGGGACGCTTTGTGAGTGATGGTAGGGATACCCTGTTGGACCTGCCTGAGGAGAGCAGGATGGTGTATGCCCATATGAAGGAAGCTTTGATCACCCGATATGGTTTGACCCCAGAAATGTACATGCAGAGGTTTAGAACCTGTAAGAATTTGGAGGGTACCACATGGGTTGAATATGTGTCTTATTTCTGCAGAGCAATGGATCGCTGGGTGAAAGGTAGCAAAGTGGAAACTTTTGAGCAGTTATACAATTTGTTTGCATGGGAGCATTTTTCTAGTAACTGTTTTCCAGAGCTATGCCAGCACTTGATTGATAGCAAGCTGACTAACCCTAGGAAGCCTGCTAAGGAGGCTGACCCCTGGGTGAGCACCCGGGTCCACAAAGGTTTTGTGGGAGAGTTCGCCAGTGAGGGGGACAAGGGTAGGCCGAGGGAGCTCCAGAAAGGGGCCCCAAAGTAATTCCCCAGGGAACCAGGCAGTGGTGTCCCAGCCTCCCCCTGAGAAGAAGCCAGTGTCCCCGACAGGTAAGCCTGTTCAGAGGGGACCGCTTACTTGTTTCAAGTGTGGTCAAGTGGGTCACCGGTATTAAGATCCCCAGTGTTCCCAGAGGGACCCCAATGCACCCCGTCATGCACCAACCCGTGCACCATCCCGCCAGATTGCCAGTGTAGCCCTGGGGGGGAGGAGATGGAGGGCCAAGGTGGGTGGGATCCCGTAGAGTTAACTCTTGTCTCGCTAGGAGACTTTGAGAAGGTCCCTAACCCCACACTGCCCAATAACACTAAGAAGTACCGGCAGTGGGTGACCATCAATAGCCATAGGGTGGAGGCTCTCAGGGCCACAGGAGCTAGTGTGACTGCTGTCAGCTCCAGGTTGGTGTCCAAAGAGCAGATTGTACCCCATGCTTTCTGTCCCGTAGTGTCAGCAGACAACTCAGAGGGCCAGTGTGAGGTGGCTCAGGTTCCCTTCGAGTGGGGTGGTCTCAGGAACTCTTCAAGTGGCTGTGAGGCCCGCCATGCCTGTAGACTGTCTATTGGGCAATGATCTAGAGAACTCCCCATGGGCTACGGTGGAGAGAAAGTCTTATTTGGAAATGTTGTACCTGCCTGAGTGGGCGTGTGCAACCACTCGGTCCATGGCAGCTCCGAAGGGTGTTCAGGAGGGCCTGGAGCCTGAAATGATGGCCCAGGACCCTGCCTTAAAGAGAAGGGGTAGGGGGCGCGGGAAACCAGCCCCCATGGTTCCCACGGTCCAGGAGGGAGCAGACCCTGAGGGGGATGCCCTGGAACCTACATGGGAACAAGTGGCTGAACTGGGGAACCTACCAGAGCTGAACCATTGGCAGCAGGCAGGGGTCCCTCCAGGGAGGAATTTTGCAAGCAACAAAGAACCTGCCCTTCTCTTGAGGGGGTGCAGCGACAGGCCACTCCCCAGGCAGCAGGTGATCAGACAGGGTCACATTGGATCCATTGGGAGAATGATCTCCTTTACAGCGAGCCTAAGGTTGCTGAGCAAGGGTCAGTCCATGTGCTGGTGGTACCCCAGCACTTCCGGACCTTCCTACTGGGGTTGGCTCATGATGTACCATTGGCCGGACATTTGGGGCAGACCAAGACCTTTGAGAGGCTGGTCACCCACTACTATTGGCCCCAGATGCGAAGTAGCTCAGATGCTCACTGCAGGATGCGTGAGACTTACCAGGCAAGTGGGAAAAGTGGGGAAAAGATTAAGGCCCCCCTACAGCCCTTTCCTGTAGTGAGTACCCCATTTGAGAGAGTGGACATTGATATTGTGGGGCCTCTGGATCCCAAAATAGCCATGGGCAACAGGTTCATCCTGGTCTTGGTGGACCATGCCACCCCTTTACCCCGAGGCCATCCCGCTCAGGACAGTGACCCCCCCCCCGTGGTGGGACGGGCACTGATGGGGATTTTCTCCCGCATGGGATTCCCCAGGGAGGTGGTGTCTGATAGGGGAACTAATTTTATCTCTAAGTACATGAAGTCTCTGTGGAAGGAGTATGGGGTAATGTATAAGTTCACCACTCCTTACCGCCCCCAGGGTAATGGGCTGGTTGAGAGATTCAACCGGACCCTCAAGGGCATGATAATGGGCCTAGGGGAGCCCATGAGGCGTAAGTGGGATGTCCTCTTGCCATGCCTATTGTTTGCCTACCGTGAGGTGCCACAGAAGTCCTTAGAGTTCAGTCCCTTTGAGTTACTCTATGGTCACCCAGTAAGAGGGCCTCTGAGTCTGGCCAAGGAAGGCTGGGACCAATTTCCCAGGAAACTTCCCCAGGATGTGTTTAGTTACATGCTGGCCTTCAGAAACCAGACTCTGCATTTCAGGAAAGCTGCTGAGTCAAACCTGGAAGCCAACCAGGAAGAGATGAAACGCTGGCACCAACAGAATGCCACTCTGATCGAGTTTCAGCCTGGACAAAAAGTTTGGGTCATGGCCCCAGTGCAGCCTTGTGCGCTCCAGGATAAATGGACAAGCTCCTTTGAAGTGGTGGAGCGCAAAAGTTCTGTTACCTACGTGGTGGACTTACAGTCTCCCAGGAATCCATTGCGGGTCCTAAATGTTAACCGCCTGAAGCCCCACTTTGAGAGGTCTGAAGTGGGCATGCTTCTGGCCACAGATGCTGGGATGGAGGAGGAGAGCGAACCCCTTCCTGACCTCCTGTGTGCCAGGGAGCGAGATGGGTCAGTGGAATGTGTGGTCCTCTCCCCCACACTGACTCCTGAGCAGCAGGGTGAATGTCGCCAACTGTTGGGACAATTCAGGGATCTGTTCTCCATGGTGCCTAGTGTCACTGATTGGTGTGTCCATGACAGTTCCCCCATTAAGCAGCATAAGGCTTACCGAGTGACTGACTGGGTAAGGGCCTACATTAAGGACGAGGTTACCAAAATGTTTATCCATGGGGTGATTGAGTCCTCTAGCAGCCGGTGGTCCAGCCCAGTGGTCCTGGTCCCGAAAGCTACTGCACCTGGTGCCACCCCAGAACTTCGGTTCTGTGTGGACTACTGGGGTCTCAATTCAGTCACGAAGACTGACGTGCACCCCATCCCCAGAGCTGATGAGCTCGTAGATCGGTTGAGGGCTGCCAAATACCTCAACACATTTTATCTGACGTCTGGGTATTGGCAGATCACCCTGACCGAAGGAGCAAAGGAGAGGTCAGCATTCTCCACACCCGATGGGCATTACCAGTTCCGCGAGATGCCCTTTGGGATAAAGAATGCTCCTGCCACTTTTCAGAGGCTGGTCAACCGGGTGTTGGTTGGGCGGGAAGACTTCAGTGCCGCCTACCTGGATACATTGCGGTGTTTAGCTCCTCCTGGGAGGACCACCTGCGCCACTTCTGGGAGGTATTGATGGAACTGCGGAGGGCAGGCATCACAATCAAAGCCAGTAAGTGCCAGATTGGACAGGGTTCTGTAGTATATTTGGGGCAGTAGGTGGGGAGTGGCCAGCTGGCACCCCTGCAGCCCAAAATTGAAACTATCCTGATGTGGGAACCCCTCAAGACTCAGACACAGGTGAGGGCCTTTTTAGAACTCACAGGGTACTACAGGAGGTTTGTCAAGGGATATGCCAACTGTTAGACCTGGCATCTTTGGCATGGTTTCCCCAGTCTTTTTGCTTGTACCTCGTGAATTATTGACGCTGTGCTGGATTTCATTTTTGCTGGTTTAGATGCTTTGGGCACTTTGCCACTGCTGATCAGTGTCAAAGTGAAAGTGTTCCCTGGGTAAATTGTTAGTGTAATTGGTTATCCATGATTGGCATATTTGTATCACCAAGAACTCCGTAGTAAAGTGCACTGAGTGTGCCAGGGCTGGTGATTCAAATGCTATTAGTGGGCCTGCAGCACTGATTGTGCCACCCACACGAGTAGCCCTAAAATGGTGTCTCAGTCCTGCCACCAAAGTGCCTGTGTGCAGTCTGTGAACTGCCATGTCAACATGGCCAGTGTCCACACTGACCAGGCTTAACCCTTCCCTTTCTGTACACATTGGACACCCCTATGGAAGGCCCAAGGTAACCCCCTGGGCAGGGCGCGGTGTATGTGAAAGGTAGAGCATGTACTAGAGCAGGTGACATGCTCTGGTAGTGAATTACAGCCATTTTTGTTTTCCACTATTGTAAGGCTATCTTGCCCATAGGCTACCATGGGGAATGCTGGCTACAGTGGCTACCAGCATATCTTCCCATAGTAGCAAGATAGGACATAAAAGTCTGGTATCCCTGAACTCAGAATTTAATAACACATCTTTTAGGAAAGGTGGTTTTCAAATCCTGTGTTTGAGAACAACACTTTTAGAAAGTAGCTGTTCTCTTGTCTGACCTTTCTGTGGGCCTTGGCCTGTTTGTGAATTGACTGTCTGGTTTGTGAGTGGCAGGGGCTGGGTGGCTCCCAGAGGTTGAGTGGGCCATCCCTGGGCTGAATAGCTCCATCTGCATCTACAGTGGTGGGAGGGGGTAGCACCTGGGCCTGAATAGGGCTGTGCCTGCCTTCCACAATGCTGGCTCCACCTCCTGCTGGGCGGCTGACGACCCTGCCCCTCTCTCTGAAAGTAAAGGAGAGGCTAGAAAAACAAAGTGCTCAACGAACACCCAGAACTGGTTCAGACTGGGCTCAGAGCCCTCCTGCACAAAGGAAACAAAGACTTTTAGGGGTACCTCAGAAAATTAGATCATCGTGGAATCAAGAAGGAACCTCTGCCAAGGAGAAAGCTGGAAGACAGAAGAGGAAGGACTGTCCTGCTGTGTGTTTGTGGGCTGACCTGCAGTTGCTATGCTGCCAAGGAGAGGGGAAGGACTTTGCTTTGTGCTGTGTCCCCTTGCTTGAAGAGATCTCCAAGGGCCTGAGTAGAGCTGGCTCCCTGTTAAGAAGTCCCAGGAACAAAAGGACTTCACCCCCAGCTTCCCCCCTGAACTCTACTGAGAGAGTTCTGTCCTTCCTAGAGTACTTGGCCCAGTTGTGGTGCCACAGGAAGTTGTACCTGTTGGTGGGAAGCTGGACAAGAAGAAACTAAAGACTTTCTGCAAAATTTCACGCATCGCACGCTTGCCGAGCGCATCCCCGTCAGTGCGAGGAAATTCCCGCCACTGCAAAGATCGAGATCGTCGTAGCACCTGTTGCCGCTGCAAGAACCGTCGCATCCTTCGCTTGCGAAAAGCAGTGCTCCGGTACGGGAAGATTACCATCGCTGCGAGTTTCGACGCAGAGCCTGTCGTCGCTGGGTGAGATCGTTGCACCGCTTGCTTGCGGACCGCATCACGTCACTGCGAGTGTCGTCGCAGAGCCATTGCATCGAGGGGCCGCGAGAGGAAAAGATCAACGCTGCGCTACGCATCGTCGCCGCACCTGAGATCGTCGCCGTCCCGAAGATCGTCGCATCGTACCTTTGCAAGTTGCTTTCTACGAAACCTGCGCAGCGGAATCTATACAAGGTATCGCATCCCTCCCCACACTGACTGGAGTTACCGCAACACGCTTGCTACGTCCAGCGGGGTTGTCGCATCGCCTCCCCAGGGTCTCAGGAGTGACACATCGCTTGTTTTCCAATGCTGCAGCTTTTACTTGGAACTTTTGTCACATCTAAAGGTACTTTTAGCTAAACGTGACCCAACTGTGGATTTTTTTAATGCAACCTTATGAACTCTTTTTAAATCATAACCTTAAACTGTATATGTTGGATTTTTGTCGTTTTGGTCTTGTTTAGTTTAGATTAAATACGTTTATTTTTCTAAACTGGTGTGGAGTCCATTTGTGGTATTATCACTCTATTACTGTGAGTGTTGGTACAAATACTTTACACATTGCCTTTGATAAGCCTGTCTGCTCGTGCCAAGCTACCAAGGGGGTGGGCAGAAGTTATCTAAAGAGTGTATCCCCCTTACTCTGACTAGAAGCAAGGGTCCCTATTTGGACATTGGTACCTACCTCTGCCAACTAGAGACCCCCAGATCTAACATTGGTGGTCAGCGGTGAGAATTTGAACTTGTATTTGTACTTGACCCACAGTGATTGGAGTACATCACTAGTTTAGTGCAGACCACTATGCAGCCACATACTTTGTTTGGATGTTTTGGTTCTATTTTTGATTAACTCTTCAAAGCATCATGTCTCAGAATGAAAAGGCACCAAGTGTGGAGGCAGAATTGGAGTTTGTCATTGGGGATTTGTATTCATACAAAGCTGAGGAGCTTAAGCAATTCTGCAAACAGTTTGAGTGCCCCATAAAGAGCAGCTTCGGGAAGGATGAGCTGCAGAGAATCTTGAAGGCCTGGTGGGAGGCCCAAGAGGGAAATGATGCAAGTGGAAGGGAGGGGTTTCAACCCCATGAATTGCCAGTGGGAAATCCAGGCTCAAGGCCTGGCAGCAACCATTCCAACAGGGGTCTTACCCCAGAAGAGTTAGAGGAGAACCAAAGAGTAAGAAATCGTGAGTTGGAGCTTATGAAAATGAAAATGAAGCAATTGAAAGTAGAGAAAGAGGCAGAGGAGAGCAAGAATGCCTGTGCCCTGGAAGAAAAGAGATTGCTTTTTGCTCATGAGTTGAGCGTGAGGGATCTGGATATTAAGGCCAAGGAGGTGGATTCCAGTTCAAATGGTGAAAGCGCACAGCCAGTGCCAGGGGGTAAAGTATATATTCCCAAGGATTTGGTACAGAATTATAATAGGAGTGAGGATATCTATGCCTGGTTTACTTCTTATGAAATTGCATTGAGAATGAATGGTGTGCCTGAACAGCATTGGGGGGCGGGCCTATGGAAACATTTTGAGGCTTCTGGGAGGAGTGCTCTAGAGCCCTTAGAGGTTGCAGGTACCATGACCTACCCCAATATGAAGGAGGCCCTATGTCTCAGGTATGGACTTACTCAAGAGCAGTACAGACTGCAGTTTAGGAATTCTAAGAGGAAAGATTCTGAGACTTGGATGGAGTGTGTGAACTTGTACTCGCGTGCACTGGTAGGTTGAATGAAGGGCAGCAAAGTAACTGATTATAGGGGGGTGTTGTATTTAATTAGTTGGGACCACTTGAGTAGTCTTTGTGTTCCAGAGCTGCGCCAGCATCTTTTAGACAGCAAGCTGACAGACCCCATTGAGCTTGCTAAGGAGGCGGACCGCTGGACCAGTACCAGGGTCCACAGAGGAATTGTGGGTACCACAGCCAAAGGTGGAAAGAGTCTCCAGCAGAAGAGTGGGGGGGACAAGGGTAACCAAAAGGAGTTCTCTCAAGGGCCCCAAAACAGTTCCCAGGGAAAGGAGACCCAACCCCCCAAACCCAAGCAGCCATGGCCCGCTAGGGGCAGAAGGGATAACAGAGGTCCCCCTACCTGCTATCACTGCAATGAGGTGGGACGTGTTATCACTAGGTGCCCTAAGAAACAGCCAGCACCCACTGGTGCTCCAGCCCCAGGGTTAGCAAATGTAGCTTTGGGAGGGGAGTTAATTTCCAGTGGGGAGGAGGGATTAGCAGTCATGAACCTTGTCTCTTTAGGAGACAAAGAGATGGTCCAGGATACCTACCTGCCCCCTAGCACTAAGAAATAGGGGCAGAAGGTGACCATCAATGTGAGGGAGGTAGAGGCTCTGAGAGACACAGGAGCCAGCGCGACATCCGTGAGGTGTCAGTGGGTGTCTGAAGAGCAGGTCATTCCCAATGTACTCCACCCCGTAGTTGCAGCTGATAGCTCAGTGCGCCTCTGCAAAGTGGCGCGGGTTCAGTTTGAGTGGAGGGGGTCTCATGTCTCTTGGAGGTCGTTGTAAGTCAAGCCTTGCCTGTAGACTGTCTGCTAGATAATGATCTTGAGAGTTCTCCATGGAAGGAGGTGGAACACCAGGCTCATCTGGAGATGTTGGGTTTGCCTGCATGGATCTGTGTGACCACGCGGGCCATGGCAGCTAGTATGAGTGATTCAGCAGAACTGGAGCCTGAAACAGTGGCCCAGGAACCTGCCAGGAGAGGAAGAGGCACAGGGCGCGGGAAACCCACCCCAGCCGTTCCCACGGCCCAGGAAGGAACAGAACCTGAGGGGGATGCCCTGGAGCCTACCGGGGAACAGGTGGCCGAACTGGGGACCTGCCTGAGCTGACCCATTGGCAGCAAGAAGGTGGCCCCTCCAGGGAGGAATTCTGCAAGGCGCAGAAGGAGTGCCCTTCCCTCATTGGTGTGCTGCAGCAGGCTGCAGACCAGGCAGCAGGTGGAGCGTCCAAGGATCATCTCATTTACTGGGAAGGTGAGTTGTTATATAGTGAGCCTAAGTTCCCTGAGCCCGGTGCAGGCCGTGTGCTGGTGGTACCCGAGCTCTTCAGGAAATTCCTAATGGGTCTGGCTCATGACATGCCTCTCGCAGGACACCTGGGGCAAGACAAGACCTTCCAAAGGCTTGCCACTGACATCTTCTGGCCCCAGATGAAGAAGCTCGTTGGGACATTCTGTAGATCTTGCCAGACATGTCAGGAAAGTGGCAAGAGCGGAGGGAAGTGCAAGGCACCCCTCCAACCCTTTCCTGTGGTGAACACCCCTTTCGAGCGGGTGGGCATCGACATTATGGGGCCACTGGACCCCAAGATAGCCTTACGCAACAGGTTCATCCTAGTCTTGGTGGACCATGCCACCCAGTACCCTGAAGCTGTCCCTCTCAGGACAACGACAGACCCCGTGGTGGGCCGTGCATTGATGGGGATCTTTTCCCGTGTGGGATTTCACAGAGTGGTGGTCTCCAACCAGGGTACTAACTTCATTTCTAGGTACATGAAGTCTCTGTGGGAGGAGTGTGGGATAACTTATACGTTCACCACTCCTTACCACCCTCAAGGAAATGGGTTGGTTGAAAGGTTCAACTGCAACCAGAAAGGTATGATTATGGGCCTAGCAGAGCCCATGAGACGGAAGTGGGACGTCTTTCTACCATGCCTGTTGTTTGCCTACAGGGAGGTGCCTCAGAAGTCCTTAGGGTTCAGCCCCCTTGAACTTCTGTATGGCCACCCTGTTAGAGGACCTCTCACACTGGTCAAGGAGGGGTGGGAGAAATCCCGCGGGAAAACCCCCCAGGATGTGTTCAGCTACATGCTGGCCTTCTGTAACCAGACACAATGCTTCAGGAAACTCGCTCAGGAGAACCTAGAAGCTAGCCAGGAAGAAATGAAAAGATGGTATGACCAAAATACCACTCTGGTCAAATTTCAACCTGGGCAGAAAGTGTGGGTGATGGCACCAGTGGAGCCGTGTGCGCTCCAAGACAAGTGGACTGGGCCATATGAGGTGGTAGCGAGCGCAAGAGCGAAGTGACCTACCTGGTTAACTTGAAGACTCCCAGGCAGCCCCTGAGGGTCTTGCATGTGAACTGCCTCAAACCCCACTTTGAGAGGTCTGAAGTGACAATGCTCCTGGCTACAGATGCTGGAATGGAAGAGGAAAGTGATCCTCTCCCTGACCTCCTGGCAGCTAAGGAGCAAGACTGATCAGTGGATGGTGTGGTCCTCTCGCCCACCCTGACCCAAGAGCAGCAGAGAGACTGTCGCCAAGTGTTGGGTCAGTTTGCCTCCCTGTTCTCCCTGACCCCAGGTGTCACCAATTGGTGCGTCCATGATGCAGTTACTGGAGATAGCTTACCTGGGAAACTGAAATTTTACAGGGTAGCTGACAAGGTCAGGGCCAGCATCAAGGAAGAGGTTTCCAAGATGTTGCCGCTAGGGGTAATTGAGCCTTTCAGCAGCCCCTGGGTTAGCCCAGTGGTCTTAGTGACAAAGCCTGCTGCGCCCGGTGCCATTCCAGAACTCCAGTTTTGTGTGGACTACCGTGGGCTCAATGCAGTCACCAAGACTGATGAGCTCGTGGACCGGTTAGGAGCTGCCCAGTACCTCAGTACGTTTGATTTAACATCTGGGTATGTCACGAGCTGCGCCTCCTCAGGATCAGAGTCGTTGCTAAAAGGGGTCCACCTCCAGATCTCCCTACACTCTGAATGATGTAACATACACAGAGTAGAGAAGGATCAGGCGAGGGAAAGGTAGGGAAGGGTCTGGAACGGGAAAGGGAAGCTGAAACGAGAAGAAAGAAAAAACACAGAGGTAAGTACTTTACATGCTAACTACTCTCATAAATTCTCACTAGTAGAAACGACCACCAAAAATAGCTTACTTAATAGATTCTCTTTCCCTCAAAAGTATAGCAGAATCTTCTCTCTGTATGTATACTAGGAATTCCTACAACACAGAAGCATATGTTATTATTCCATCAGACTATCAAACAGGACTCAATCCCAAGAACCAAAACACTCATTCATACCTTCCAGCCTTCCCTTATAATTCTATAAACACAAATATTCTCCTTCAGAAATAAAGCTTTTTGAGAGAGGACAAAAAAAGAAGGTTGAAGGCAAGTCTATAAGATCAGGCTTCAAAAATTGACGTTTGACTGAATCCAAAGTAGTTCCACTAGATAGCAAAGCCAATACCAATGCAATTCCCCAAAATCCAAAAAGTATGTTTCCTGCTTATTAACTTCACGAGCAGGAAAGAATTAGTCCAACTAACAATGTCACTTGAATTCAATATCCAAAAGCATATCCAGCATTAGTTCCTTAAAGCGACGTATGTACTCACGCCCACCACGAAAGGCACTGGATACTCCGTAGCAGCCGCTGACGGATCAGGTCCGGTAGTTACAGGAACTCCATAAACTAAAATTCCCCAAGTGCACGTAATCAAAGTCCTGCCTCGCGCTTCAGCTGAAAACGCGAGCAGGAAAGAAATGTCCGTTACCTCCGGACCCTGGACAAACGGCAGAGGGCTAACCTTCCTGAATTCCAGCAGGCAAAGTTAGTTGACACGCTCCGCGTCTCAGCCGAGAACGCGAGCTGAAGATGGAAAGTAAACACGCTCCGCGTCTCAGCCGAGAACGCGAGCGGCAGAATGGAAGATTAAATCTCGGGCGCAGTCAGCTGTTTGTAACGCGTGCGGCAGCCGCCGAACGCTACGAAGAACTCTCTTGTCAGGAACAGCACCCACAAACAGGCGAACAGAGCAATCAGGAATCCAAGTACCAGTTCAAAAACGGGAATCACGTACAACGTGCGTGTGGACATTTCCTCACTATGTAGCCTTGCGAACTCCTCCCACTCGCTCGGCCTTCTGGACATTGTAGTTTAGGCAGGCGCGACTGGCAGGACATGACAGGGTACTGGTAGATTGGCTTAACTGATGGGACCAAAGAGAGGTATGCGTTCTCAATGCCAGAGGGGCACTTCCAGTTCCGTGTCATGCCCTTTGTATTGAAGAACGCCCCTGCCACATTCCAGAGACTGGTCAACCAGGTACTGACCGGGCTGGAGGAATTCAGCGCCACATACCTGGATGACATTGCTGTGTTCAGCTCCACATGGGAGGAACATTTGCAACATCTCTGTGAAGTGTTGAAGGCTCTGCAAAGGGCAGGCCTCACTATTAAGGCCAGTAAGTGCCAGATAGGACAGGGATCTGTGGTGTATTTGGGACACCAGGTGGGGAGCGCCCAGGTGGCGCCCCTACAGGCGAAGATTGATACCAGTCTGGCTTGGGTGCCCCCCCAAGACCCAGATAGAGATGAGAGTCTTTTTAGGTCCCACCGGATATTACCGATGGTTTGTCAAGGGGTAGGGCACCATTGTTGCCCCCTTGACAGAGCTGACTTCAAGGAAGCAACCCAGGAGATTGAATTGGACCGATGCCTGTCAAACTGCTTTTGATGCCCTGAAGATTGCCATGTGAACAGCACCGGTGCTCAAGTGCAGACAGACGCTTCAGAGCATGGTGTGGGAGCAGAACTCTCACAGATTAACGACAAGGGTTGGGACCAACCTGTAGCTTTCATTAGTAGAAGGCTACTCCCCAGGGAACAGAGGTGGAGTGCATTTGAAAGGGAAGCTTTTGCTGTGGTCTGAGCTCTGAAGAAGCTGAGGCCCTACCTGTTTGGGACTCACTTCCGCGTTCAGACAGACCACAGACCCCTCGGATGGTTACTGCAGATGAGGGGCGAGAACCCAAAACTGTTGAGGTGGTCCATCTCCCTAGAGGGAATGGACTTTACGGTGGAACACCGCCCTGGTACAGAACACGCCAACGCTGATGGTCTGTCCAGATTCTTCCGCCTTAGTGAAGAGAACTTCCAAGAGGATGGGCAGTTCCCCCCACTTTCAGCTGGAGGGGCCACGTGTTAGACCTGGCATCTTTGGCGTGGTTCCCCTGTTTTTTGCCTCTCCCTCCTGTATTATTGACGCTGTGCTGGATTTCGTTTTTGCTGGTTTAGATGCTTTGGGCACTTTGCCACTGCTGATCAGTGTCAAAGTGCAAGTGCTCCCTGAGTAAATTGTTAGTGTAATTGGTTATCCATGATTGGCATATTTGTATCACCAAGAAGTCCCCAGTAAAGTGCACTGAGTGTGCCAGGGCTGGTGATTCAAATGCTACCAGTGGGCCTGCAGCACTAATTGTGCCACCCACATGAGTAGCCCTAAAATGGTGTCTCAGGCCTGCCACCGCAGTGCCTGTGTGCAGTCTGTGAACTGCCATGTCAACCTGGCCAGTGTCCCCAATGACCAGTCTTAACCCTTCCCTTTCTGTACACATTGGACACCCCTATGGGAGGCCCAAGGTAACCCCCTGGGTAGGGTGCGGTGTATGTGAAAGGTAGAACATGTACTAGTGCAGGTGACATGCTCTGGTAGTGAATTACAACCACTTTCGTTTTTCACTATTGTAAGGCTTTCTTGCCCATAGGCTATCATGGGGAATGCTGGCTACAGTGGCTACCAGCATATCTTCCCATAGGAGCAAGATAGGACATACAAGTCTCGTATCCCTGAACTCAGAATTTAATAACAAATCTTTTAGGAAAGGTGGTTTTCAAATCCTGTGTTTGAGAACAGCACCTTTAGAAAGTAGCTGTTCTCTTCTCTGACCTTTCTGTGTGCCTTGGCCTGTTTGTGAATTGACTGTCTGGTTTGTGAGTGGCAGGGGCTGGGTGGCTCCCAGAGGCTCCCAGAGGCTGAGTGGGCCATCCCTGGGCTGAATAGCTCCATCTGCATCTAGAGTGGTAGGAGGGGGTAGCACCTGGGCCTGAATAGGGCTGTGCCTGCCTACCACAATGCTGGCTTCACCTCCTGCTGGGTGGCTGACGACCCTGCCCCTCTCTCTGAAAGGAAAGGAGAGGCCAGGAAAATAAAGGGCTCTGCGCCCTCCTGCACTAAGGGAACAAATACTTTTAGGGGTATAAGTATAGGACCCCAGACTACCGAAAATTAGATCATCCTGGAACCAAGAAGGAACCTCTGCCAAGGAGAAAGCTGGAAGACTGAAGAGGAAGGACTGTCCTGCTGTATGTTTGTGGGCTGACCTGCAGTTGCTTTGCTGCCAAGGAGAGGGGAAGGACTTTGCTTTATGCTGTGTCCGCTTGCTTGAAGAGATCTCCAAGGGCCTGAGTAGAGCTGGCTCCCTGTTAAGAAGTCCCAGGACTTCACCCCCAGCTTCCCCCCTGAAGTCTACTGAGAGAGTTCTCTCCTTCCTAGAGTGCTTAGCCCAGTTGTGGTGCCTCTGGAAGTTGTACCTGTTGTTGGGGAGCTGGACAAGAAGAAACTAAAGACTTTCTGCAAAATTTCACGCTCTTGCGGAGTGCATCCCGTCAGTGCGAGGAAATTTCCACCGCCGTGAAGATCGTGATCATCGCAGCGCCTGTTGCCGCTGCAAGAACCGATGCATCCTTCATTTGCGGAACGCATCGCTCTGGTGCGGGAAGAGCCTGTCCCTGGGTGAGATCATCGCACCGCTTGCTTGCGGACCGCATCACGTCGCTGCGAGTGTCGTTGCAGAGCCATTGCATCGAAGGGCCGCGAGAAGAGAAGATGGACACTGCGAATCGCCGCCACACCTGAGATCATCGCTGTCCCGAAGATCGTCGCATCGTACCTTTGCGAGACGCTTCCTACAAAACCTGCGCACCGGAATCTATACAAGGTATCGCATCCCTCCCCACACAGACTGGAGTTACCGCAACACGCGCGCTACGTCCAGCAGGGTTGTCGCATCGCCTCCCCAGGGTCTCAGGAGTGACGCATCGCTTCTTTTCCAATGCTGCAGCTTTTACTTGGAACTTTTGTCGCATCTAGAGGTACTTTTGGCTAAACGTGACGCAACTGTGGATTATTTTAACACAACCATAAGAACTTTTTTAAAATCATATCCTTGAACTGTGTATGTTGGATTTTTGTTGTTTTGGTCTTGTTTAGTTTAGATTAAATATGTTTATTTTTCTAAACTGGTGTGGAGTCCATTTTTGGTGTTATCACTTTATTACTGTGAGTGTTGGTACAAATACTTTACACGTTGCCTTTGATAAGTCTGTCTGCTCATGCCAAGCTACCAAGGGGTGAGCAGGGGTTATCTAAAGAGTGTATCCCCCTTACCCTGACTAGAAGCAAGGGTCCTTATTTGGACATTGGTACCTACCTCTGCCAACTAGAGACCCCCAGATCTAACAGCAACATTGTTTCACCCTTGACTGAACTGACTTCTAAGAAGCAGCCAAAGAAGGTTAACTGGACTGACACTGGTCAGAAAGCTTTTGACGCCCTGAAGACTGCCATGTGCACTGCACCCGTGCTTCAGGCACCCGACTTTTCAAAGGAAATTGTTGTCCAGACAGACGCCTCAGAGCATGGTATAGGAGAGTGCTGCTGCCCCTGAGGGCCTGCACCCTTTGCCACTTTGCCTCATCATGATTTGTCCTGTGTCCCGCCACAGACAAGAGAGAGCTGTAGCCGCTGAGTGCCCACCCACTGAGCTACTGTGCATCATCATGATTTGTCCAGTGGGCCGCCGCAGTCAAGAGAGAGCTGTAGCCACTGAGTGCCCTCACCCTGTGCTAGTTTTGCATCCTCGTAATTTGCCCCGCGGGCCGCCGCAGCTAAGAGAGAGCTGTGGCCGCTGAGTGCACGCACCATTGACAACTTTGCATCCTTGTAATAATCCCGCAGGCCACCGCAGCTAAGAGAGAGCTGTGGCCGCTGAGCGCCCGCACCATTGACCACTTTGCATCCTTGGGATTTGTCATGTGGGCCACCGCAGCTAAGAGAGAGCTGCTGCCGCTGTGAGCCCACCATGGAGCAGCACGACGAGAGTCATCGCCTCCACCAGCCCGGGCCACCGTAGCCACACCCTGCTGCCACTGCGCACCCGCCTGTCCCCGAGTGTCCGAACCACTGTGAGTGCACGCTGCGGACCTCAGGACTTGTGGTCGCTGGGAGACCGCCTGTCACCGTCTCCGCTTCTTCCAGAAGCTGAGTGCTGAATTCCCTTCCAACGACAGGTATCTGGTGCGCAACTGGTCGTGTAGACCCCAGCCCTGAACTCAGTCAGTGCCACGTTTTGTGTGAATACGTTGTTGTCTCTTTGAGTCCCTAGGGGTTGACGTGAATTGTAGGTGTTGAAACGCTTTGACAGTTTTGAGTTAAACTGTTAGATAAAGATATTATTTTTCTATATCTAGCTGAGTTGTGTCCTTTTGTGGTGTCATTACTGCCTTATTGTATGTGGCCATAAACGCTTCACACACTGCCCCATAGATAGGCCTAACTGCTCGTTCTACGTTACCACAGGGTTTAGCAGGGGATGTCAAAATGGGTGACCCACTTGCCCTGACTTAGGAAGAAGGGTTCCTATTTGGACAGTGGCGCCAGCCAGTGCCAAATAGAGACCCCCATTTCTAACAGGTGGGTTCTCAGCGGTGGCAGCTCTCTCTTAGCTGCAGCGGCCCACACAGGTTTAGCAAAAGGGTGCAAAGGTTCAGAGTTAGGCGGGCTCTCAGTGGCGGCAGCTCTCTCTTAGCTGCAGTGGCACACACAGGTTTGGCAAAAGATTCAAGGGTACCCAGTCCGCGTCCTCACAGTAGATCTAGAGGCTCCGGATGAGTCTACGGAGGCCTCACCTGCAAGTAGAATTCCTCGCACAGGAATTCTGACGGCTGAAGGGGTGAAGTCTAATGTCCCTGAGACTTCTGCAGGACGCGCTCTCGATTGTAGGCCCTCAGGTAGTTTCTTCGGGAAGCTTGGTGAAAGTTTCAAAGTCCTTTCCTCTGTTTCGTCTTGACATCCAGAAGGAACACATTTGACCAAAGTTCAAGTGCAGCATTTTATTCCTAAAAAGTCTTTGTTCTCTAAGGTGGCAAATCACTGACTCCAGTCAGAACCAGTTTGGTGGGGTCAGGGAGCACTTGGTTTACAAGGTGAAATCCTGCCCTTTCAGAATGAGGGGGTCTGCTATCAGACACCCAGTGGGAGGTGGAGCCATCATTCACCTTGCCAGGTACGGCCCTGCTCGGGTCAAAGAGTCACCCTTCCCCACGCTCTGGATACCGATCTCTTTCTCCAGCCAGGTCTGACCCAGCTGGCCCTGCTGCTCCAAAACCAGACCGCCAATACACATACTCGCAACAGCCCGCAGTAAAGCTTTAGGCCAGAAACTACGGCATTGTCAGGAAAGGCATTTCAAAACATGTGATATATAAACGGTCCTTACTAAAAGGTGGCCCTCAATGTCCTGAGCATTAACGTATCAGACTCGAAGTTCCTCTCGGGTTCCTAAGACCCGATAGGGTGATAGAAAGTAATCCATAACAAACAGGCTACACAGATGTAGGCATTAGGGTTATCCTTATTCACACAGTCATTTATATACAGGGAGCCTACAGTCATTTTTATACAGGGAGCATTTGCGCTGTGGCCTTGATTAGCAGTGGGCGGCACCCAGATCAGCTACATCCAACCAACATACAAGACAGGAAGAGTAGAGGGGAAGGGAGATCCACACCAATGATGCCAGGTCTAACAGTCACCATCCAAGGTTTGATGAAGGTCATCTAAAAGAGTAATAATTTCTACTTCCATGCTTCTCTTGAGGCTGACTCCAGCACGACTACCTTGAAGTAGCGTACACCTTTCTAAGCAAGAACAGAGTTGTTGAGAGACATGGGATAAAGGTGATGGGTCTGTATCTGACTAGGCAGGTGGAGGTCAAGGGCATTTTATTTTTCAAAAGTAGAATAACTAAAGATTTTTTAGGAGTCTAGGATTGAGCACTGAACCAAGAGAAGAATTGATGATGTCCAAACAAGGAGGAACAGTAGAAAACATGTGAGATTTTAGGCTGGCAAGATTTCCAGCATTTTGCATCATGTGCATTACACATAATTCTGCAAATTCTGTGAGTTTAACAGAAAATGTCCCACAGGCATAGAAGATGGTGTTTGTAATGTAACGAACCCTAACAAGCTCTGGAAAGTACTACTAGTTTTATTAGCCAGAATCAGACATTTGGGAGTGCTGAGTTATTACACACTCATAACTTTTCCAGGATAGCTAATGCATTTGGATATAATTCATGGCATTTCTGCAATATGTAGCCTATTCTATTCAAATTGTTTAAGGATCACTGGAACTCAGTTTAACATACTGCAGATGGGTTGTGCCTAAAGAGCTCGGTTTTCTAATATATGAAATAAAAGGTGCCTCTGCTTTCGAGAGTTTGGACGAGCTCAAGGCTTAATGCTGAAATTAGGCCCCCAAGACGCAGGAAGCAAATATTAAGTGCAATCGGAGACAGTTAAGAGATAAAAAAGGCACGGTCCAGGAGAAGCTATGTATTAAAGTTAAAAAACAACATTCGCTAGTTGGCACAGAATAGTCCGTAGTACAATAGGAACAATCAAGTTAAGAACATAATGTAACACAGTTCAAGAGAAAGTGAGAAGAAATATCTATCATGAGGCCGGTCGAGGTGCAGGGCAGTATAAAAATGCTTTTAAATGGCTGAGTGTCTTTAGAGACTTTCTTTGTGTCACTGCGTTCAAGGGCGATGTCAAGCCTCACTGGTATTTTCTACCACGAAGGGTCAAGAAGGTCCAGCTAAAAAGCTGGAATAGGCTGCCTTGAATCAGCTTGACGGGTCCTCAGATGAAAGAAGTTTTGAAGTGAAAAGGAATGTTTCCATGGTAACAGGTGCTGCCTAAAGCAGCAGCGGGAACTGAGGTCCCTGAAACAGGGTATCCGTCCTTTGCAGCTGGTTCTCTTGAACGTAGTTAAAACAAATGGGTTAATTAAAGAGGCCTAAGGGAGGCTGTTGCAAAGTTATCCTCTGTGCCCTGTGCGCCCCCATTGTTTGCAACTGGTACTGGTGGTAACTGACTCTGACTGTCCCTGGGCTCTGTTTAACCAGGCCTAGGACCAGTGCTATGGTGAAAACACATGTGCAAACAAAGACATACATGAGGGTACACTATATATTAGGGTACACTTACAATTGGAATGACCTACCCTATAAGTCCCTAGTATATAATACAGCATGGTAGTTTAGAGGCCATCAGCCGTTTCTGCACTTGCATGTGTGCACTGCTATGAGTCTCAGGTCTTTTTTAAAAGCAGCCCTGTGTTGCAGCACTGCTTTTAAATGTAAATTGTGCCCAAATTCAACTTTGGTGGTAGGGGCACTAAAAAAGTAATGAACTACAATATTTTGGCATTTTAGGTACCCCAGGGTCTCCCCTACGTGTGGAGGTCATGTCTTGTCATTATAAGGAGGGCCTTTATAAAAGATGTTGTACATGCCCTAGGGATAAAGAAATTGTGCATTTCACTTTTTCCATTGTAATAAAGTGCCTCCCAAAATCTACTTTGGTGCTAGGAGCACCGTGGAGTGAGGACCTACACTATCTTTGCATATTCAGTACCCCTATAGTCTAACCTAGGTGTCCCAGAGTTGGGGGGGTCATGTACCTATAAGCTAGGCCTTTATAAAAGATGTTTTATGTGCCATGGTGATGAAGAAATTGCCCATTTAATTTTTCCCATTGTCGATACCCAGCCCCATAGGATAACATTGCAATACTTTATAACTATCACTAGAAATTGAATTCAGATATCATTCAAGGACTGAGGAGAATAGTATTGATAAATCCAGCAATATGCCATCACTGAATGTATCCTAAATTGTGCAGAAAAAGAGTCTTTCTTGTCTGTAGCCAGATTTCAGCCTTCCTGCCCTCTTCCCTGATTGGTCAGAGTTAACAGGATGAGGCGGGCTGCTTTGATGAAGTGGTAAGTGTCTCACCCAGGAAGAGGCTATCTGGTGGAGAAAGCTGTGCTACACATGAATGCCAGAGCAGGGGGGAGAGGTTGGAGAGCATGAAGCTTCAAGGGGGAATAGGACAGGCAGGGAATGCCAGGTCCCTCTACCCACCAGCTCCTCTGACCCAGCCAGATGGCAGGCGTAAGGCAGGAATTTTCAGATGGTAGGGGGAGGATAGCTATGGAAATTAGCCATACTGGAGGTTTGTTTAACTAGTTCTTGCTCCTCTGCTCAGATTTCAGCCATAATGAATTTGGGAGGAATAGTGCTTTCTGGGAAAAGATGATGCCACACTTTCGTAAAAGTGGTCATGCTCTGGAGTGTTACGCTGTACCTCATTGAACAGGAGTGCTCTCCTCCTTGATCCCAGAGAACACTGAATAAACATGAGAGCGGAGCAAAGCCTCTCAGACCTTCTGCTTGAAACTAAGAGAAGAAGAAGGATTGCCAAGCTTGAAACTTTATTTGCACCTCCAGGCCCTGCATTCTGACTGACTCCACCTGCTGCATTATCTGTAACTACAGCCCTTTAGATGCACCTTGCTTTAAGAGGAATAAAGAGTGGACTTCATGCAAGCTACAGGTTAACAGAGCTCACCTGGATCATCACTACCAAGAATCCCCTGCCTGCAGTAGTCAAGTGGATTTGTAGGGGTTTTATCCAGGTTCTTTGAGGGAATTGTAGCCCCAACCTTTCAAGGACCATCTTCAATATTTTAGACCCTTGAATTGTCTTTTTGATACTTGGTACCATCAAGAGGAACTTCAGGAAGAAGTTCCAGAAGTTTGGAGCAATTTTAGAAAAAAACCTCCATAAGCGGATCACCTCAACCGCGAGAGCTAAGCCGGTCACCTTCAACCGCGAGTCGACTTGACCTACTAGCTCATCCCACTGAAAAGCCCGGATGTCTGACTTCTAGAGTTTGACAGGGGGCTCCCTGAAAAGTAAGCCGGAGAACCCTCACCAAATCCAGGCTGGCGAAGAGCATTGAGGGACCGGGGCAGAAAAAGTTCCAGAAAAGTTTCTAAATCTGAAGGTAAAATTTAGACCAAGGCCTACAGTGAGGGGTATCTGAGCAGGGCTCAATTGCAGTCGATCTGAAACTTTGACTTGGGTCCCGGTCAAGCGCGACCAGATGTCATAAAGTGGTGCTATTGGTTTCTAATTGCTATATAGTGTTAAATATTTAAAAATGTACATCTCCGGTTCACTACATTAGCTTTTTGTTATTTCAGTGTAATTTTAAAGATAAAAATATTTTCTATTTTTATGAATTGAGGTTGGAGTTTTATTCTATGTTGTGTCTTAATTATTTACTTAATTGCCGTTTCAAATACTTTACATACCTGTAAGTATGGGAATAATTTATTGAGGCCTGTACTGAGCCCTAGACTGTGTTAGTGGCCTTTTTGCAAGAGGTAGATGCACATTTACCACTACTAATAACCCACTTTCCAACAGAGGCTTACAATGAAAATGCTGCTATTGAAAATATTTTGAAGCAAGTTCTCTTTGAAGCGTTAGAATGTAAGAGACAATTTAATGTACCCTACGATAACTAGTTGGATGGTCATAATAATTTATGTTTTCTTTGTACAATATAACCAAATATCAAAATAATACATTTCCTGGTACCATCCACGGCTGGTTGAAGCATATCACTTCACCCACGAAGAAGGATGAAGTTGGTGAAGTTGTTCACATCATTCTAGGTGACATGTAAGCTGTCTACCCGTCTACCACTCCTCAGTTGACATTTTCTTCAAACTGGCAGTCACACCCATGATTAGACAGAATGTATTCTGTATTGGGAGATCTCTCCCTCCTACATTGCTGAGGTTGACTGTGGCCATCAGGCTTCAGGTAGATAGTGCCGGGGCTGGCTCCAAACACTGGGCAAGTACTGAATGGCATCAGTCCATACATTGTCACATGAAGACCTGAACAAGAGCAGCACAGGTTTCTCGCTACTACAAAAGGCCACTAAAACTGTCCCTACTTTTAACACTTAGCATGTCTCACATTTTACAAAGCTTGAGAAGTTGAAAAAAATGGTTGTGTACTTGAGAGCAATAGGTTGCAATAGTTGTTTATTCTTTTTTATGTTCAAAATTTTTGGAACTGGCCCTTCTTCCAGGGTCATTCTCAAACTTTTTGCTTCTTCCTCCCTTATTTTTCCTGACCCGTGGCTGCTGGCAATAGGACTCTGCGCACTTTACCACTGCTGATCAGTGCTAAAGTGCATATGCTCTCTGTGTAAATTGTATTGTAATTGGTTATCCATGATTCGCATATTTGTATTACCAAGAAGTCCCTAGTAAAGTGCACCGAGTGTGCCAGGGCTGGTGATGACGAATGCTACTAGTGGGCCTGCAGCACTGATTGTGCCACCCACATGAGTAGCCCTAAAATGGTGTCTCAGGCCTGCCACCGCAGTGCCTGTGTGCATTCTGTGAACTGCCATGTCCTCCTGGTCAGTGTCCCCACTGAACAGGCCTAACCCTTCCCTTTTTGTGCACATTGGTCACCCCTATGGAAGGCCCAAGGTACCCCGCTGGGCAGGGTGCAGTGTATGTTAAAGGTAGAGCATGTACTGGTGCAGGTGACATGCTCTGGTAGTGAATTACAACCATTTTTCGTTTTTCACTATTGTAAGACTATCTTGCTTCATAGGTTAACATGGGGGATGCTGGCTACAGTGGCTACCAGCATTTCTTCCCATAGGAAAAAGATAGGACATAAGAGTCTAGTATCCCTGAACTCAGAATTTAATAACACATCTTTTAGGAAAGGTTGTTTTTAAATCCGGTGTTTGAGAACAGCACTTTGAGAAAGTCGCTGTTCTCTTGTCTGACCCTTCTGTGTGCCTCGGCCTGTTTGTGTTGACTGTCTGTTTTGAGAGTGACAGGGGCTGGGGATTCCCCAGGAGGCTGGCTGAGTCAGCCCTAGGCTGAATGACTGCATTTGCAACTTGTGGGAGGAGATAGCACCTGGGCCTGAATAGGGCTGTGCCTGCCTTCCACAATGCTGGCTCCACCTCCTGCTGGGCGGCTGACGACCCTGCCCCTCACTCTGAAAGGAAAGGAGAAGCCAGGAAAACAAAGTGCTCAATAAAACACCCAGAACTGGTTCAGACCGGGCTCAGGGCCCACTTGCACAAAGAGAACAAAGACTTTTAGGGGTATAAGTACAGGACCCCTGACAACAGAAAATTAGATCATCCTGGAATCAAGAAGGAACCTCTGTCAAGGAGAAAGCTGAAACTGAAGAAGGAAGACTGTCCTGCTGTTGCTCTGCTGGACTGACCTGCTGTTGCTTTGCTGCCAAGGAGAGGGGAAGGACTTTGCTTTGTGCTGTGTCCCCTTGCTTGAAGGAATCTCCAAGGGCCTGAGAAGAGCTGGCTCCCTGTTCTGAAGTCCCAGGAACAAAAGGACTTCACCCCCAGCTTCCCCTTAGCTCTACTGAGAGAGTTATGTCCTTCCTGGAGTGCTTGGCCCCTGTGTGGTACCTCTGAAAGTTGCACCCGTGTTGGGAAGCTGGAAACTAAGCTTGAGAGACTTTGCTACAGAAAAGTTCGCTGCGGAGCGCATCCCGACAGAGCGAGGAAATTCCCGCCACTACGAAGGTCAAGATCGTCACAGCGCCTGTTGCCGCTGCGACCGATCGATGCGGGAAGCCTAATATCGCTGCGAGTGTCATCGCAGAGCCTGTCGTCGCTGAGTGAGATCGCCGCTGGTCCGCGCATCTTTGCCCCGGAGATCGTCGCAACTCCAAAGATCGTCGCATAGTACCTTTGCGAGAACAAACTTCCTACGGAACCTACGCACCGGAATCCAGACAAGTGGCCTTCCTCCCCATACAGACCGGATTCGTCGCAACACGCCCGCTACTGCAGCGGGGCTGTCGCAAACGCCTCCCCAGGGTCTCAGGAGCAACGCATCACTTGTTTGTCACCGCACCAGCTTCTGCTTTTGGAACTTTGTTGCAACTAAAGGTACTGTGAGCTAAACGTGAAGCAACTGTGAACTTTTCACATAAGTGTGGACTATTTTGATCGCAACCTAAAGATTTTTATCGCAACCTAAAGAACTTTATCGCAACTTTAAGAACTCTTTTGAAACCCTATTCTTGAACTGTGTATGTTGGATTTTTGTCATTTTGGTCTTGTGTAGTTTAGATTAAATACCTTTATTTTTCTAAACTGTTGTGGAGTCAGTTTGTGGTGTTTTCACTGTGTTACTGTGAGTCTTGGTACAAATACTTTACACATTGCCTCTGGTTAGCCTAGACTGCTCGTGCCAAGCTACCTAGAGGGTGAGCATGGGTTATCTCAGAGGGTTTCCTCCTTACCCTGACTAGAAGCAAGGGTCCCTATTTGGACAGTGGTAGAGACCCCCATTTCTAACAAAAATGTTTTATGAATTTTCACAGTTAGAAGACAACACAAAAAAGTATACGGTAATGGTATATATATATATATATATATATAACCTAAATATACTGAAATGTTGAAATATAGTTATTGAATTATAAATATACCTAAAGTGACTATGCGTCTTTTAGTTAGTAGAAAGTCGAATAAGGAACAACGAAGAGCTACATCTTATATAAAAGGTGTTTAACTATATCTTTACGAAATAACATATATAATCAACAGATAAATTACATGTATATGGCAATATAATTATCAACAGGTCTCCAAAATGTTTGAAGCAAAGGAGTATTTTCACACATGCCCATGAAAGATAGCTGAGCTTCACATCTAGGAAATGTAACCCAAGACCAGTAAATATGGATCGATAATGTGTCATTGGATTTCCAATTAGTCATAATCGATTTAATTGTTATAGAGATCAGGAGCTCAAAAAGCATATCATGAGGCTCTGATCATTTGAAGGTTGACAAAGTAGATTTACATATGATCAGGTCATAGGTGAGTGTGTCGGTGATAGGGATATATTATCCCAAACATTGTTCCAAACATTTGAAAATTACATACTCGAAAAAAAAATATTTTTAAAAAACCCTTATTTTGTTTGCAGTGACAACAGAGAGGGGAATCAACAAGTTTGGCCTTATATCATTTTCCCGGAGTCCATAAACTAGTAAACAAAATAAAAGTATTTATTTGTGATAAAGACACAGAAAACCAACATGATATATTTGATAGATATGTGTCTCCAATCATCGAGAGAGAAGTCTGTAGAGAGTTCTATATTTCAGTTCTTACTAAGAAAGTTCAAGTTGACTTCATGTGCTCTGTTTAATTGTTTGTATAATTTAGAAACTGTGTGTAGAGAAGCAGAAAAAGTCCTGATCCAGATTTCCGAGACAGGGTGATATTTCGGGGTAAAGTATTTGGAAAAGGGTTAAGTGTAGCATTACGCATTTATGGGTTTCTATATCAGGTAACAAAAACTTAGTTTGCAATTCTGAAAATGACAATAAAACACCTTTATCATAGATATTCCTAAAATAACAAAATAACAGCATTGATCCATGATTTCCAAAATATGATGGTATGATAAAATATTAATATTGTTGGTAAAGTAAATGGTGAGATCAAATGTTGTTCCACTGATCCATTTAGGTGAATAAATAGTTTTCCCCATCATTACAGTTATACTTTTTATCTGTGACTCTAGTAGTCAAATTGTCACAAGTTAATGTAAACAAGTGTTTGAGAGAATAGAAAATTGGATTCTCAAATATTTTAACTTCTCGTTTTGCCAAATGATAGCAGTATTTTCTAACACAATAGGGGTGCAATGAACATTCAGGGGAAATAATTGTGTTTTATTAGTGTTTAAGCTATAACCTGAGACATAGGAGTATTCGTATATGAAATTAAGTACCGCAGGTATAGAGGTTGCTCGATTATTAATGTATAATAAAACATCATCTGCATAAGCAGACATTTCAAGTGTAATATTTGCAATTTCTAGTCCTGTAGTTCAATGGCTAGCAAAAAAGAAGGAGTGGTAATGGACATCCCTGTCGTGTTCATCCATAAAGAAAAGAGTCAAAGAACCGACCATTGATAAGAAGCTGTGCCGATGGGGAACAATATACTGCAGATACCATTTTAATAAATACGCTTCCAAAATAAAAAGAAGGTAATGTGCGAAATAAAATTTGCCAGTGACCGGTATTAAAAGCTTTATAAGTATCTAGAGCAAGAACCAGAGGGAAAAGTAAAGGTGGGGATTGGGGCTATTACATGAAACAAGATTCTTGTTCTTTTTCATGAAATCTGTTTGTTCTATATGTATGAGTGATGATAAAATGTTGGACCGTCTTGAGGCCAGGTATTTTGCAAAAAGTTTACAATCTTGGTTGATTTGAGAGGTAGGGTGATAGTTTGAGACTTTAGTCTGATTTTTGTTTGGCTTAGGTAGTACTATTATCAAAGCTTCAGTAAAAGAATCGGCAACAATTCCTGATTTACTGAAATCAGTAAATAAGTCGTGTAAATGGGTAGTAAGGTCGGTAGAGAATGCTTTATCTAGTTTGGACCTGTCGGATTGGAAAAGTTATGGATGTTTCGTGGATTTCAAAAAAGTTTCTATTGTTTGAATGTCTAGGAAACAATGGGGCAAAGCATCATTTTTCACTCACCCCTGACCCTTTTTCACTCACAACAGATACACCTCACATAGCACTTACAAATAATCAGTGCTCCAGCGTAGTCGCCAGTTGCAGCACGCCCCGTCCCACAGCGGGGGGGGGGGGGAGACCCAGATGATGAATTATGACACCAAGGGTCCTTTTGGTGTGTGAGGGGTATTTTAACAAACATTGTGTATGCCTGATATTTCTAGACATACAATAATCCTCTTCGAGGTGGTTCCTTTTGTTCCATTAAACTTTGTTTGGAGGATGTATCCACCACAGTACTCTTAGGAGCACTACCTCTTTACTCCCTAATCTTTGATTTTGATTTACCATTGATAGTAGTAGACAATAGTGTAAACCTTGGAACAAGCATTCACATGCAACTCACTTAAAGAAAACATTTGAAATAACACAGAGTTTTCTGTGTGAACTTAATCCATACCAACATTAATCTTACGTTTGTGACATACATTTTCTTGTCTTAAAATATCGACGTAAACCACATTGTATTTTTAAACATGACAGTATACAGTCCTAATATTTATAAATCTGTGAGTGATAAAGTATTTTTGGGGAAAGAAAAGAAAGCCCCATGTGAAGGAAACCAAACCCATAAAAGAAAAAACATCTGGTCAATTGTGTGAGCATAGAAGGTATATTGGTTATTTCATCCAAAAGACAGCCAATTACATTAAATAAAAAGGACACTAAGGAATTTCTTCAATGCACTATCTATACAAAGGTACAGTCTGTTTTTAGGCTGAGCCTTGAAGACCTGTTGTATCCTCTTCTGCTGGATTTTGGAACACCCACTGATTGCCATTGGTTGTTATCTGTGGCATTTAAAAATGCTGGCTTGTTATTGGTGTTTGTCCATGTTGACCCCTCCTTTCTCTTTCTGCTCCCATCCCATGGTGATTTCACTAGTGGTTTACTTTGGTCGGCTGCAATGCTCCTTCCCTGCAGCCTTAGTATTCCTCTGGGTGGCCATAGCTGGCGCTTAGCTGGTGCCGAAAGATAAGCAAACAACAGAAACTAAAGCGGCCCGTGAGACACTCCTTTTACGTGAGTGCTCAATAGAGTGCTCTCAGCCTTCTCCGTGCTGGCTGCGGACTGGTACTCCTGTTAGACCATTTCCAAAGCAGGCAATGAAATACATTCACTACTGTTGTAAATTGTTACCGATCATAGGAGCAATAAATAACAAGGCCACTAGAGGACAGTATGTCATTAAAGATCAATGTAGACTTTTCAGATTGTACCTTTTCACCTTCCTCTTGGAACAGCATTCCGTTTTATTTACATCGTAGATGACTTTGATAGATCATATCAATCCTGGCGCCTTATTTTTGAGTGATCATTTGCACCCACGCACAATAATAGAGGTGCACAATGTAAAGGTAGCCAAATGAAAGTTAGAAATACATCATGTCCTGTTTAAAATAAAACCGGGAAAGATTAAACAAACACGAGGAAGCACGAAAAAGAAGATTGTCATTCAAAGTGCTAGTACTGTGAAATAAAGCGGTTGAAGCAAAGTTAATGTCATCTAGGTGCTCTACATCTCCACACCGCCTTGTTCCTCTGACGTGTTAAAGCACGTCTACTGAGTACTGGGGTACGAAGGGCAGATTTATGATAACTGGCGCATCCCCAGGGATGCGCCAGTTATTTTGCGCCGCTGCTCCGCCACCCATGGTGCGCCGCATTTACAATGCGGCCCACCATGGGGCAAAAACGGCACAGATGCGTGACGCATCTGTGCCGTAAAAGTGACGCATTGCTGGAGTTGCGTCGCAAGCGCGACGCAGCTCCAGCAAGGCTCGGGGGTACCCCATCTTTACAATGCTGCGTCAAGACCTACGCCTGCTTCAAGCAGGCGCAGGGTTTTGACGCAGCATTGGCCTGAAAGTGACTGAGTGAAATCTTATAGATTTCACTCAGCCACTTTTGCGAGGCGCACCTGCCACGGAACGCCCACCCTGCGCCGGAACGCCCACAAGTGGCGCAGGGCTTTAAACGTGACGCATCTGTCTAGCTGCGTCACATTGTAAATGGGTCGTAGGGATGCGCCACGTTTACGCCGCAGTTGCCTGACGCAAACGTGGCGCATTCCCAACATAAATCTGCCCCAAAGCATTTACAGTGATTAACAGCAGAGAGGGACATTGCCTGGACCTCTTCTATAAGCCGCTGTAGTCCCCGTTGGGTTTATTGTGCCCTTACGTTTCCCGGCAGTTTGTACACCCGTCATCATGGTCGGGGAGGGGCAGTGCACGGCATGTGATCCCCAGAGGTGCTCTATGGTCAGCCAAAGTAATGGCAGTTGTAAAGTAGCTTAGCCAGCGTGACATAAACCCTAGTGCAAGAAAGAAAACTAGTCCCCCAACTGCTGTTCAAATTATAAATACAGCAATTTTCAGGGTCCAGTTAGCTCCTTAGGCACCAGTGCCCCGGTGCCACTGCACTTGCTGCACCAAAGGGACTATGCCCTCTGCATTTGAGCCCTTTGCTATGTGTATTATTCCCTCAAAAAGGGTTCAACTTCAAACATGACTTCCACAGCAGCCGGAATCTACAGTACTCTCTCTGCAAAGGGTTAAGAACCCATTCTTGAGAATAACCTTTTTAGCCCGGCTGCAGACTGTCCAGTGCCAAACCCCATCACTTCACCCCTTTGCCTCTGTGAACCACTTGAGCATCTGGCCTGGCAAGACTATATCTTGAAATGACTGCAAGCTGAAGTAGTCAGATGCACGCACCCATCCAGAGTGGATGGTCTTTTTCTAGTTTAGGAAAGACATGACAGCAGTGAGTTTTGTTTTCACACATGTGATGTTGAGACTTGCCGCTGTTCCAGTCACTGGTCCCTGTGTCATTCGAAGCTGAGTATGGGAGGGAAATCCTCTTGTAACAATTAGGGTTCCTTTGCCCTCAAACTTTGAATGCGCGGTAGGAAGCATTATGGTAATATTTCTTTGAAAATCAAGAGGGATTTCTTGAATGTCCTCTCCAGACTCACAAGCGGGCTCAGGCTTGTTCCCCTCACTAGGTGGCGCTGTGCTGCAGTCAGGCCATCTCCTGTGGCTAGTGAGTTGCAGGTCTCTGGTACACTCTACTCAGGTGGCCTGCTTCTCTCCCTCTCCATACCTATAGCTGGTTGTAAGAAGCTGCATGGCTAAACCTGCCCCACGGAAGGCAACAGCTCATCCACACTTTTTTTACTCCCCCCAGGGGTGTACAATTTTACTTCATATTAGCCTCCCCATGGTGTGTAGAATTTTAGAGGTAGCTGCATCTGAATATTTGACGAAGCACCTGAACAGTGATACATTTATAGCCACAGAAATCAACCTTGTACTAATGTGCGATATGCTGCTTCACTAAACACTTACAAGGTCCCAAAGGTGAGACCGATTGCATTGCAACGCGAGTCTGGGGAACTGCTGCCTGTTTGTTTTGGACTCCAGGTCCCAGGAGCCTCGTCGGGGGTGCCGTACCTGACCATCATTTGTCTCACTGCCCACCTATGCTCGCGCCCCCCGCTCCGCTGGAGCCGCTTCGCTGCAACGCAAGTCTGGGGAACTGCTGCCTGTTTGTTTTGGATTCCAGGTCCTACATGGTCTGGGACTGCCGGCCACCCCCCGCCTTAACACGCAGACAACAGTTACACATTTAACAGACCAACAACAGAGTTCTTTGGAAGGTAGGGGGTCTCGCGCCCGAGACCCCCCGGCCGTATTTATTAAAATATGAAACAAAATGAAAAATTTTAATCAAATTAACATTTACATAATTATTAAATGCAAACTTCAGAACATTAGATTTACATCCAGATTTGACATGATATGATGGGCTAACCTTAACAAGTATCTAATACAGCGTGGTTCCTAACATAATCTAACATCCTGATTAAAAATTGCATTTTAATAATTTCTGGTCCTACGGCAAGGTCGCTAACCGGTGTCAGATCCTTTTACCCATCTACGCTCTCACGTCCGAGATGCGCATGCGCGACAAGGGCCCGTTTTACCCTCGTGCGCTCCATTTAACCATAACAGGAGGGCCCTTACACTCGCGCCCTTAGCGTCATAGTGCATAGTGTATGTGTGGGGTGGCTACCAGCCTGAGGAAAGCGTTGACTCCCCTCCCCCGCACCCAAGCAAGCAGATATCCGGCCCCTGAAGTTCTGGGAGAGACCACTGGCCCCTCCCCCTGGGCGACCCCTTTCGTGAATGGGGCCGCCCCCACCTAAGGACCTTAAATTGCTGCTCACCGATTATGACCTTACCGCCAGACCCACATAATAAATACGACATTACTAACTAAGAGGGAAAAAGGGCCTAAGGAAAAAGAGTTAATGCAACCGCAATACACACCCAGAAACATACACATATGAACCTTGCCTGTAAACGTGGAAAAAAGGCCTGAGGAGGAAAAACATTATTCCTACGATATCCATAGCATCACACCGTATACCCAACAGTGTCCTTCCCAGAATTCTGCTACCAGGGGATGGAGGGTGGGGAAAATTAAACGGCCCCACAGCGGGGCGAGGAGCGAGCCTGGGATGCGCGGGCACAAAGAGGCCCGTTCCCGCGCTCCCCAGGCTCTTAACCCCTCCTATGCCACGGTCCCGCCCCCTGACCCGGAAGCGCCAAACTGCTTCCGGGGCAAGGGCGGGACACGCGAACCAACCGTGATCGGCAGAAGGGGGGGGCCGTGCCCAGCCATGTGTGCGTGGGGGCCGATCGGCCCCCCCTTTCCTCATGGTCTGGGACTGCCGGCCACCCCCCGCCTTAACACGCAGACAACAGTTACACATTTAACAGACCAACAACAGAATTCTTTGGAAGGCAGGGGGTCTCGCGCTCGAGACCCCCCGGCCGTATTTATTAAAATATGAAACAAAATGAAAAATTTTAATCAAATTAACATTTACATAATTATTAAATGCAAACTTCAGAACATTAGATTTACATCCATATTTGACATGATATGATGGGCTAACCTTAACAAGTATCTAATACAGCATGGTTCCTAACATAATCTAACATCCTGATTAAAAATTGCATTTTAATAATTTCTGGTCCTTCGGCAAGGTCGCTAACCGGTGTCAGATCCTTTTACCCAGCTACGGTCTCACGTCCGAGATGCGCATGCGCGACAAGGGCCCGTTTTACCCTCGTGCGCTCCGTGAACTCCATTTAACCATAACAGGAGGGCCCTTACACTCGCGCCCTTAGCGTCATAGTGCATAGTGTATGTGTGGGGTGGCTACCAGCCTGAGGAAAGCATTGACTCCCCTCCCCCGCACCCAAGCAAGCGGATATCCGGCCCCGGAAGTTCTGGGAGAGACCAGTGGCCCCTCCCCCTGGGCGACCTCTTTCGTGAATGGGGCCACCCCACCTAAGGACCTTAAATTGCTGCCCACCGATTATGACCTTACCGCCACAGGCCAGCATAGTTGACCGACTATCTGCCCCCCCCCCAACCGCCTACTCTGAAAGGTCATATCTTCCTAATCAAAACCCTCTACCCCTGCTAGTTTGTTCCCTATCAATAGGGCATTCCCTGACTCTGTCAAATGGACCCCTAACCTGCAAGTAGAGACAACCCCTCCAACCATTTTTTGTCAGCCGCTCACTGCTGGTCCCCTTCAAGTGGAACCCCCCCCTGCTAATCTGAATTGTCCCTCTCGGATGCACCCCTGTGGAATATACTGCAATGAGGTGTCTGAAATAATTTCCCAATCCAAGTGTTGATCCTCTTTACCGAGTGATTCTTCACCGAGTGATTCTGCGCACTAACAGAGTCCACCCCCCCTTTTGCAGCCTGGGAAACAACTGAGACCCCCTATGGTGCAGTCTGGGTTTTATATTTTGCTAGCCTGCTTGCTACTGCGATTATCCCTTCCACCAGGACCCCCTTGCCCAATTAAACCCAATCGTTGCTACCCGCATGTCAGATAATGACTGAGGGTGGTGGGGCGTGCCTATCGAGTACCTCTCCTTCCCCACTCTGGACGGACAGACCCCATCTTTGGGGTCCCTGTAATTGCTGTGACCGGGGGTATCCTGGCACTAGACCTATACACCCGACCTACGCGCCTACGTTGCTGCGCTCGGTAAGACGCGGTGCTCTTGACGCTGACACCCATTGTCAGAGCAACTGAAAAATGCTACCCGGGTAACCACAGGCCCCCACAAAAAAGGCTCCCACTGGTGTATCGTGAAGTGTGCTAACCACCCACCCCTGCCCACTCTGCTCTGGGAAATGTTAAGTGTATGTCTACTTCTTTACTATGGAAGTCCCCCCTTCCCGACAAGTGGTGCTGAGGTGTTGCATAGGCCTATTACTCCTGTGTTTGCCCAGGCTAGCAATGTACACCCTTGTGCACTGCCCCATCCCTATTGTTGGCCCTACCAATTGGTAACCTATGAATAGACCATGATGACCCTGGTGGCCCTGCGAGCACAGGCGCCGTTACTGTAGCATTACAATTTCCTGATAAGGCAACTACTGCCATTTTTTTGTGAAGCAACATCCCGCTACATTACTGCGGCCAGCCAAATCTATGGTAACACACCAAAACAGTCAACCCAGTGTTGTCACCTCCGGCGTCCTTGATCGATCGCCCATCAGATCCGATGTCGTTGCTTGCCATTATCTCCCTGACGTACGCATCCCTTTGGCTGTCCACCTGTCGCAGTTGTTGCGGTGTGGAGCGCTTCACAGATATCCACCATGGACCCGGCCATACATAAACAGAAAAGACAAAACAAACTGTTAGTGTTTTCTGGCTTCCCGGCGATACTGCAGTATACGTGCTTGTCTTACATTGCCCTACATGCTAAGTTTTAGATAAGATTAGCGCCAGCTGCATTCTCATTAAAACTTCCAACTGTGAGTGTTTAGCATAGCCTCAGTTTGTGTCCCATGTGGCGTGTTTGCCTTAGTGTTACGGAGAGGGTGCCCTGTAGAATGACCTTCATCCAAGAATAGTACCCAGTGTGAAGTGCAGTGACACAGTGCATGGGGTCCACAGTGAATACAATAGCGCCTTGATGACTCCTTAAGGATGATACACAGTGTGAAGTGCAGTGCCACAGCACATTCATTGTTATTAAAATTCTGCTGCAGACCAGGACATCACCTCCTATTCCTGGTTTTCTACCCACGTCTTCATGCATAGGATAAAAGTTTGCAAGGGACGGTCTGTTTGTCAGTGCAGCATCAAAGTCCTTACGCAAAGGATTAGCACAGCCCTAACCATGCCCGGCTGTAAAATGGCACCAGAGCCTTTTTAAGGTCCCCACTTTTGCTTCTGGTAAACACCACCCCAGCCAACCTGACATGACCACAAGCATCCCTGACATACGTTTCACCCTCCTCCGAGAGATATAACCCTGTCCACACCCGAGTGCACACCGGGTTTAAGTCTAAACAAAAACCCATTCAGAAAGATACTGCTGCATAAATATACCAGAAAACCAAAGCAGAAGACTCTGGATCGTTCTCCACAGGGGCCAGGGTGTGTCGGAATATCAGCACCCCAAGAAAGAGGTCATTAGCGTTGAGAAGTTCCCATGCTTGTTGTAACTATCAGCTCGATTGATGCCATTGATAGTAATTCTAAACTGAGATGAACTTGTGGGATAAAGCTTCCCAATAAGGTAGTCTTTAACCTACCATCAATAAGGGTCGTTTGGACTGGTGTAATGTGCCCTCCTCAATAGTGGACAGCATATGCCAGGCCACCTTCTCACACTATGCTCACATACTTTCCCCCTAGAACAAATTACGTCACTCCCAAAAGCACCTCAATGGCTACCTGATCTGGCTAGATCAATGTTTAAGGCATTCTGCACCATCTACCGAGCCTCTCAAGGAAAAGGAGTGCCACTACAAAGAAAATGTAAGCAATGCGGACAAAACAGGGCTCTTCGCTCAGAGGTAGCCCCTCAGATTCTCAATTCAGGTTCCAATAAGAAATCCACTGGAGGATTCACGTTCTTGGTCCAAGTGGCCAAACCCCGGAAGTCCTTGCCACCTAAGATTCGTTGCATTCCGTAATGCATAACTCGCTGCTGCTGCTGTTTCTAAAAGCCAATAAGCTAACAATCCACAGCAGAACGTTATTCCCGTATTGATGAGAAGGGGGGCCTAAATGACAGTCCCTACCCATAGATCCGAATCGTAGCCTGCAGTCTGGAGCCCACAGAGTACCACTCGATGACCACTGCATTATTATTTATGCGCCCGCACTTTGCTGATGGCAACGTTGAATGGTAAACACATTACACATTGGAAACAAAACATCTGTGCCCACGATGCCTCCTTTTAGAAGGGATTGCAATATGCCCGACTCGGATTTACCTTCCCAGACCAGTCAAAGGCTATGACATCCTTATCATCTGGGAACTCCGGGCCAGGCCTGTCTTTTTACCACAACAAAGAGTCACTTCAAAGGCATATCGTGAAGTGTCTTCACAGGACGGGGAACATTTATCTATTTAAGGAACCAATGCTCCGAAAGGCAGGTCATTACACTCATATAATTCTTCGAGCCAAGATACAAAAAGAGAAGGGAAAACCATAGAGAGAGACTGACTCTCTCTACAGATTTCCCTTCCCCTACAATGCTCATCTGGCATGACGTCATGCCACAACTTCTCCCCTAATGAGAAGTGAGCAGTGTGCGCACACGCACCTCGAAGTTCCTGCTGTCCCTGCAGTCTGGAAAAAACAGCGCATCTACGCCGGGGCACAAAACAGCGCCTCATAGAGACCCGTCTCAACTGTCGGTGCTAAGACCCAGCCCGGCCCACTTAAAGCCCTGTAGCTGGAGATCATGCTGCGGATAAGATTGTTCAAGTATGCTTGTCTGGTGGGGGCACTACATTGTAATGTTGCACTGACTTGTGATCATACCTGTAAGTCTGGACAATTGGCTTTTGTCAGTGCATGTTTGCTGTCTAAGATAAGAACTTAGCAACCATGGTTTGTTTAATTATAAGATCAATGGCCATACTTAAAGTCAAATAAGATTTTTAGCTTTCAGAGTCAATACAGAAGGTTGCCAAATGCTTGTGAAACCATGACTCAAGTGTTGTAGAAGCAGCCAGAAACCCAAGGCCACCCCCGACAATGCATTTCCAGAATATTGATACAGGTATCAAGTATCGTAGACATACACTTACTTCATGTCTGAGGACCTCGATGTGCTTACCAATAGAACCAGATATCACACACTGTTAGTAAACAACCAAATCTAGGGTCCAGCCTAGTGCACCGCACACTTTTAGCTTTTCCTGTCATTACCCCAAGGAATATACTACCTGCATCATACATCTAAGACAGGACTATTGGCATTGTCAATGGCTGTTCGCTGCCTAAGCTTCGTAAGCAGCAACCATGGCTTGTATATAATATTGAAAACGCTTACACTTGACGCCTTGGGGACCCCAAGACAATATTGCTGGCAGAAGTATCATACCTATAAGTGATGACTATTGGCTTTGTCAGTGGCTGTTCGCTGCCTAAGATAAATAAGCAGGGACCATGGCTTGTATATAATATTGAAAACGCTTACACTTGATGCCCTGGGGACACCACGACATTATTGCTTGCTACAAGCATCATACATATAAGTCAGGACTATTGGCTTTATTAGTGGCTGTTTGCTGCCTAAGATAAATAGGCAGCTACCATGGCTTGCAGGCCAAGGTGTCAGAGCGTTTCCCAATAAGAATAGCGTTACTAAAAAGAACATTCAGATACATTGCTCGTGCCCCCACTTAATTACATGTTTTCAGCCAGCATTATGACCAAATGCCATCCGTGCAAAGAGCTGTAGTAATGTCTACCGTATTTTTCTTTCGAATATCTGAGCCTGCAATGTATAACTCGGGCATATGCCCAGGGTACGTGAAGTAAGTGACCCCGAAAGGCCCACACAGAACTTCGAGTACAGACACGGGAGAATGAATAGCTGGCTATTTCCAGGCTGTGTTTTCCCAAACAAGAAAAATACCTCTATTACGTCTAAAAAGGTATGCCCTAGATGGCATCACAGGCGCGGCTGGGAACCAGCAGGAATGCCAGGCATGCAGCTTTACGGGCGTCCATGTACAACTGGGAGTCATGGGCAAGGATTTCACAAATGACAGCAACTGTCACCACTCCTACAATCCTTTCTGAATGAAGGGCAACAATTGTGCGCGGATTTATGAAGGGTAAAACCGTAGCACAGGGGGTGAGGGGAAGGCCATCGGGGGGGGCTGGGTATATGGGCATCTGGGTTGGTGTCCATCTAGACTGTGCAGTCGGGATGATTGAAGCTCACTGCCCTGACATCCTTTGTATTATTCTCTCCCTTACTAACTTTCCAAAGGTGGCCATCATTAACGTCTACTCCCGTCCGGTGAGACATGGTCAGACTTCGCAGGCATTAGACCACCTTTCGTCCTTCCTCCCTATGTTACCTGACGGAGTGGTTCCCATCATTGGTGGGGACTTCAACTGCCACTTTGAACCCTTAAACACCTCACACGATTCCGTCACGAGTGACGAGGATCTTTCGTGGGGAATCCCAATGTGCAACCATTATCCAGTGAGGGCCTGGACTCCTCTGGTCTTGCAAATGACCACTCTTACCCTCAGCCATTCCATGAGAGCATGCAATGGTCGCCTATTTGCCAATAACCCAGGGGAAAACACATTTGATAGGACTGGCCAATCCTCTGCAATATACTACATTTTGATTAATGTTGAGATGTGGCATACAGCCTCGGGTTGAAAGTGATCACAATCCGCTGGTTCTTACCCCGGAGTGGCATCATCCGGTAGAGGGTCAGGTTGAGACCATCCCTCCTTCTGCACTGCTTGCTGTTGAAGGAGGGAGAAGGATTCGCTGGGGTACTTTTCTGCAATCCCCTGAGGCAAAGGCTTTTTTTGTATAGTTCGATTATACCTTTTTTTAGATAGGGCGACCACCCTCGTAGATAGTGATGGTGTCACTGACTCCATAGAGGCGATAGGGGAAAACCATGCGGCTATGGTTACAACTTTAGCTTCGTTCTTCTTCAGTACAACAGCTCGTAAGAAGAACATTAAGAGACTGAATAACCTCTGGTACAATAGGGCATGTAGAGAGGCAAAGAATGACCTGTTGACCCATTTATGACAGGGTGACACTGTACGAATAAGGGAGGCCAGAGCATCTTTTAAAAAATGTATTTTAAATGCAAAAACAGAATGGGAATTTGACAGATGGCAGGCGATGAAAAAAGCCCTAGAAGTAAAGGACTAGAGAGGTTTTTGGAATTTGGTAAAAAATTGAACGCCTGAGGGCAGGAATGCCATCGAACCTAATCTTGGGAAGGAGGTTTGGCGCTCCCATTTCGAACCGTTGTACTCCAAATCTAAAGTTGGAGTGACTGTGATGGGACTGCCCTCCATTGACCTTATTTTGGTTCCGCAGGAACACATACCCCCCTGTTCACTGGGTGAGTTCTTAGTGGCCCTGGCCAAAGTTCTCCCAAACAAGGCACCAGGGCTGGACAAGATCCCTGGAGACTTGTTCAAATCTGAATCAGTGGTTTAGGGCCCATATCTGCAGTGTTTATTCAATGCAATTCTCCGCGGCCTATCACCCCCACAAACGGGGGCAGGTGATTATCACGATCCACAAAAAAGGCTCTCCCTCAGATCCGGCAAACTATAGGCCTATCAGCCTTATTGATGTAACCCAACAGATTTTTGCCCAGGTCCTTTTGGGAAGATTGCAGAGCTGGATGGACAACCATAATATACTTACCACCCTGCAAGCGACTTTTAGATCTAAACGTCTACTATAGACCAGTTGTTCAGACTTCAGCCTATCTATTGGAAAACGATATTGTTAGAGGGAGGCTCTCTCTACCTAACGTTTGTGGACCTCAAATCCGCATTTGATATGGTAGATAGAGACCAACTGTGGGGCATTCTGCTTGAAATGGGGGCACCAGTTTACCTTTGTCAACAGCTCAAACGCTTACATGCAGGGACATTTACCAAAATTAGATTTGGGAAAAGTGGGGAGCTTTCCGCACAATTCCCTGTATAGACGGGTGTGAGACAAGGTTGTGTGCTTGCACCAACTCTTTTCTCTCTCTTTCTAAATGGGCTTATAAATGACCTTTTAGCTGTAAAAGATATAGATTTGCCAAAACTTGCTTACCGCAGAATATCAGCTTTAATGTTTGCGGACGACACGCTGCTCCTTTCTAAAACACCGATGGGGATGCAGCGTGTCTTAGATGAATTTAGCTTGTTTTGTAAAAAAAGGAATTTGGAGATCAATATCTCGAAAACAAAGTATATGGTTTTCCATGCCGATTCTACTAATCGTCCACACCCCAAAATGGATTCTAGACCTCTAGAAAGGGTCCCCGTTTTAGATTATTTGGGTCTTATATTGAATGAGAGAATGGATTGGGAGCCCCAGATCTTTAAGGCGAACTTAAAACTTACCCAAGCCAGTGGGGGAATCTTGAAAGTTTATAGCAGTTGCACTGCCAAAATCATTGGCCCACCTGCAGAAATATATAAGGTCCAGATAAGGGCAGCCTCCTTATATGGTGCAGAACTCTGGGGCCATTGCCCAATCAATATCCTGACTATGCCTGAAAATAATTTTCTAAGGAGATTATTGGGCTTACCCCAGCGTACTCCCTTAATCCCACTGAGGATGGATTTGGGAATTGCTCCCATTGCTGACTTGATTGCCTCTCGGCCACTACCCTATTGGCGTCGGCTATGGAGTACGCCTTAGTTGGTGGACTATAGAGAGGAATTGAGGTCGGTTCTGTCAATTTTGGGGGCGGGCAAGATCCCTTGGCTGTCATTCATTCGGGAAACTGCCCGTAAAAGTGGGAGAAATGATATGTGGTTGGCACCTGATGAGACTCGTCCTGTTATTTTAAAAAAAGCACTTACCTTTGCCTTGAAGGAATTTAGATTGACATGAATCATGCAATCAATCGAGTCATCCAGCCTAACTTCTAGATTTCTCGATGTGAAAGCGCACTACACCTTGGAGCCAGCTCTAGACTTGATACAACCTCTCGTAGCTAAGAAATTGTTCGTTCAATTTAGGCACGGGACTCTCCCCCTATTTACATTTACGAATAAGTGGGTGGGAGCCAACAAATCTCTATGTCCCGGGTGCAATGAGAATGAAGAAACGGAGATCCACGTGATCTTTTCTTGACCTGCTTACCATCAGTCTAGATCAAAATGGATTCTCCAACTCTGTAAGAATCTTGGAGCAAGAGACTACAGAGAGGTATATAGACTATTAAAGCATGACACGTTCCCGGTTGTTGTCGTAGCCATAGCTAAATTTTTATTCGCAATGTGGTGTAAACGCAGATGTCTAGTGGGCAGCTTAGTTTGAATATTAGAGGATGTCGCACCTCTAATGATCAATTCCCTGATTTTAAAAGGTATTACTTGATGATGTAATCTTTTATCTTTCCTGCTACTTAAATTCAAATGTTCTTATGACACTATTATTTTATCATGATTTTAATGCTTGTTCATCTAGGATGCTTGATTCTCCCCAAAAGTTAGTCAGGGTCAATCTGTAGAGGAGCAATTATCTCATTTACACTGTATAAGTCTCTGACTTCAAGGGTTAAAACGTGAGTGAACAATCATTGTAAATTGTCTATACTCTGTATATTGTTATCTTATGATGTGATATACTTCTTTCCCTTAAATTAAATTATGTGACCTTTTTATTGTGCTTTTATGGCAGTAATGCCGAAATAAAGTTTTTTTGAAGTGAAGAAGAAGTGAAGCTTGTTTTGTTTCTCGACAATGTTTCAACCCTTTATCCAATACTAGGGTCTCATTAGGACTATGATGACCTGGGGATGGCTGAGTGTCAATGGGGCCCTGTGCACTCGCTGAAGAACCACTCTTGGTATATAACCGTGAATAAAATCCAGACTGGTGTATGGTGTTCACCGGTGTGATTGACGTGCATCAGGAAATAGCAGCTTAGGCCATATCACGAAGACATGAGGTCCCTTGTAATGTCCGTAATCAGGTCTGAAATTTCAAATCTCCGTTTGTATAGGTAAGGTCAATTGAGTAAAGTGTTCCCCAAGTCTTAGAAGTAGCCGCTCTCCTGATCTGAGATGGGGTCAACTGATATCAGCCTGATATCTTTTGACCGGATCTCCGATCGGGAGATTGGGCTAATTAAGTTTGGTATGGATTAAATCCATACAGAAAACTCAGTGCTATTTCAATTTTTTCCTTTTAATGAGTTCCATGTGAAAGCTTGTTCCAAGATTTGATACCCATGTTCAGATGGACATTAAAGTTACTCTTGTTTCTGTTGAACACACAATAGTGTGGCCTTATTTATAAAGCAGTATTCTCTACTGGTTAAATGGTTTTCCTTGGGGTTGAGCCTTAAGTAATGGCCTGTATAAGTATATTTACCCACTTGTAACAATTCTTAACTTTAATTTCAATTTTGTTTAAAGCACATTTGACTGTTCGATATTTTCTGTACCAAGAGTCAATCAATCAATCAAAGCATTTATAAAGCGAGCTATATACCCGTGGGGTTTCAAGGTGCTGGGGGGGGGAGGGAGGGGTATCCCTACTGCTCAAACAGCCTGGTCCAGTCTGCTGCTGACCAGGGCCTGGGTGACAGTCCTTCTGGTTTCGGTGGGGATCCACTTGTAGATCCTGCGCAGCATGCAAAGGGTGTTGAAGCAGCAGGAGGAGACGCCGTTGACCTGCTTTGTCATAGAGAGGGTGGAGTCGAGGATGACCCCTAGGTTGCGCGTGTGGTCGGTAGGGGTGGTGCTGTTCCTAGCGAGGTTAGCCACCAGGAATAGTCCCAGGCCGAGGGGGTGGGTCAGAGGATGAGGACCTCTGTCTTGTCTGAGTTCAGCTTCAGTCTGCTGTTTCTCATCCAGTCTGCGACGGCCGTCATTCCCTCGTGGAGATTGGTTTTGGCCATGTGGGGGTCTTTGGTGAGGGAGAGGATCAGCTGGGTGTCGTCTTCGTAGGAGATGATGTTGAGGTTGTGCAGTCGGGCGATGCGGGCGAGCGGCCATGTAAACGTTGAACAGCGTGGGGTTGAGGGAGGAGCCCTGGGGTACGCCGCAGATGATCTCAGTGGTTTTGGAGCGGAAGGGAGGGAGGCGGACGCTCTGTGTTCTGTTGGATAGGAAGGAGGTGGTCCAGTCCAGGGCCTTTCCTTGTATTCCTGCGTCATGGAGGCATGTGCGTAAGGTGTGGTGGCAGACTGTGTCGAAGGCGGCCGACAGGTCCAGGAGGATGAGGGCCATGGTTTCCCCGTCGTCTAGCAGGGTTCTGATGTCGTCTGCGGCGGCTAGGAGGGCTGTCTCGGTGCTGTGCTGGTGCCGTAATCCGGACTGGGATGCGTTTAGGATGTTGTTTTCCTCGAGGAACCTGGTCAGTTGTATATTGACGACCTTCTCGATGATTTTCACCGGAAAAGGGAGACGGACGTTCTTGAGGTCCTTGGGGTCAGCCGTGGGTTTTTTCAGGAGGGCATTGATTTTTGCGTGCTTCCAGTCCACCGGGAAGGTCGCCGTTTCGAGGGAGCAGTTGATGGCCTTTCGGAGGTGGGGTGCGATGGTGGTGCTGGCCCTGTTGAAGACGTGATGTGGGCAAGGGTCTGTGGGGGAGCCGGAGTGCACGGAGTTCACGATTTTGATGGTGTTGCTGATGTCGATGTTAGCCCAGGCGGTCAGGCAGTTGGTGTGGGTGGTGGTCGTGTGGGTCTCGGTGATGGCTGGGGCGGGCGTGGTGATGAAGCTGTTGTGGATGTTTGCGATCTTGCAGTGGAAAAAGGTGGCGAGCGAGTTGCACAGTTCTTGTGAGGGGGGATGTCGATTGCGCTGGAGGTGGGGTTGAAGAGTTCTTTCACAATGTTGAAGAGCTCTTTGCTGTTGTGTGCGTTGTGGTCTAGCCGGTCTTTGTAGGAGGCTATCTTGGCGGCTGTGATGAGGTGGTGGTGGTTGCGGGTGGCGTCCTTGTGCGTAGTGCGGCTTTCCAGGGTTCGTTCGCGGATCCAGATCTTCTCTAGCTTCTGGCAGGTTTTCTTGAATGTTTGCAGGTCTTGGGAGAAGCAGCTCGCTTTCTTCCTGGTGTGGCTGGTGGAGGGGTTCTTGATGGGGGCCAGGGCATTGGCGCAGCCTTCGATCCCGTGTCTGAGGTTGTAGTCTGCGACGTCTGGGTCAGTCGGTTCTGCTGGTGGGAGGTGGGCGAGGGTGGCGTTTAGCTGATCGTCGGTCACTTTGCTCCAGTGGCGACGGGGCATCCGTTGGTTGCGGTAGGGGGTGACCGGTTTTCGAAAGGTGAAGTGGATGCAGCGGTGGACGGTCCAGTGGAGTTCTGTGGTGTGGTTGAAGGAGACGTGTGTGCTAGCTGAGAAGATGGGGTCCAGCGTGTGGCCTGCAGAGTGGGTGGGTGTCGTGAAGCAATTAACCAAGCAAAACCTTTTGTGAAGTTAGGAGATTCAAAAAGATTATACAAATATGAAAGCAAACTGCCTTATAGATCAAAAGGATTAACAAGCTATGAAGTTATGTAGCCAAGTGCATAGGATACAGAGTATGATTGCTGAATGATAGAAATTGGAGAATTAGTTGACGGGATTTCAAATCATAATCACAATTCTTGTCAGGGTAAACCACTAAAGTTACTAAATAAACGTCAAGTTTTGTTCTCTGGAATAGAAGTTAAAAAAAATTCAGCAGTTCAATGCAGCAGGCGGTAGCCGGAGAGAGCTCCACATGGTTGGCTAGTCACTGGGCGAGGTCTTGGTAAAGCCATTGACTTTTGTTGAGAAAGCTCCAACTGGAAGAAATGTGTATTTCATGTCCAGAGAAGGTCCCTCACCAGCCAGTTGCTTTTTGCACCTTCACCCAGTGAAGATTTCTACCTTTGGACTTAGTCACTTTTTTGGAATTCAGATTTTACCAGCAGGGCCAGGCTGCAGACTGTAGATGAAGAGGGCTACATGAGGGCTACATGAGGCCAGATCACTTCTACACGAGAATCCACTGGATTGGGTTTGATGTTGCGGAGAATAATGCCGCAGGAGCAATCTGAATCTTCCGCCCAGTCTTGGTAGGCTTGGTAGATTGGATTGGCATGGTGGGTTAGCTCGGTCCCCGTCAGTAGTCAGAGCAAAATAGTTGTCAAAAAGCTTCAGTGTCCCAGGTTCCAGGAAACCTCATGGGAGTACACTTTGACAACAACCAATGGTCCAGGATGCTTGGGGATCAAGACTAACTCCAACAGAGACCAGTAGCATAGCCCTGGGCAAGGACTGTTGTAATTGGTCAGCTAGAAATACAGGAAAAGTCACTTGAAGCTTATTGTGTCCCTGTAGCTCAAATAGGAGGTTAGCCAACTAACCCTCTGAGTTAACGTCTTTGCCCTGGGTTCAAGAGGGAGAGCATGTTTAGTCTTCAAGGCTGTTCTCAGGTTGCAGACATCAGGTGCTGGCATAGGTTGTTCTTCCACAGATCCCAAAGTCATCTGAGGAAGGAACTAGGGGTGCCACATTTATTCCAACTTCCAGCCTGTGGTTTGTGAAAACTCCTGGTCACTTCCTCACTAATGGAGTAAAAGTTCCTAGAGGTACCCCAACCCACTTTTGCATGACGTCCTATGTGTTTTACTTTAACCCGTTTCGTGCTCGAGACAGCCAATGGCCAACGCAAGCACTAGCTCCCTGGTGCTGCGCACGACCATTGGCCGACGCAGCCCCGCACACCTAATAGAATGCCCGCACTGCAGCGGAATTTGCACCACGGTTAAAGGTTTAACCGCTTCCGTGCTAATGACAAAGCCAGCTCGTCATGGGCGTTACCTGCGCTACGCGGATGATGAGCTGGCTTTCTCATAAACAAGCCATTTTTGAAATTCCAGCGCACAGCGGGAATTCGCGGTAGAGCGGAAGCGGTTAAAGTATGCCATGGTTGCCCTCTATACCTAAATCCAATATCGCAGAACCCGGTCAGAGCTCCCTGTGCCCATTTAGAGGTGTAGCTATAGAAATGGGCAAGCCTTCCCTTGTGATCACTTCAAACCAGTTCTGGGTCAGCTGCACATTCCACTGGGCTTGGAGCGAGGCTGGCTTGCAAGATAAAAGACAGGCAGCCCTAGGTGTGAGCTACATCTGCCAGTTACAGTTTAGGCATCAATTTAAGATTAGGAATGGGCTAGACACAGCTTCTACGCCATCCTGCAGAAGGAAGAAAAACACCTCTGCACACCCAAGCCCTTTGTTCACACTCTGTGGAAAATTTGCATCTCACCATTGGAGAGCTATTCAACAGTCATGTGACCCTCGATGCTGGTAGAAAGGCCCTTTTAGCTTAGGCTGAGAAATGACACTTTTTAAAAATGTCAGTTTGGGAATATTAATATTAGATGTGACTTGATCTTTAAATTGTTTTTTAAATTGCTATATAAATGAATCCTTGAATCGTGTTTCCAGCTCTTGCCACACTGAAGTTATACATTATAAATTGTTAGAATGAACCCCAGTGTTTTCCTATAGAACAGCCAGCCTTGCCGCAGTTAAAAATGACTTCGGAGGTTTTTCACTGTCAGAGCATGTAAAACATGAAATATACATATCCTACTTCCGTCTACTAACAAAGACTCCCAGACGGTGCTCCCCGCAATATACTGTGACTTATTAAATTATGTTTGGTAATTAGAGTTACACTTACAAGAAGATATTACCACGTCAATACATATTACATCAAATTATCCAATCATTGTCACAGCGACTAGGTGCTTCCATCATTTTCTCGTCCGGATGATGATCCTGGTCCAAATAATTTCAGCTAGGGTCGAAACGTCGACAACTATTTCAGTGGACTGTTTTGAATTGATTTAGGAGAACAACACTGATACACTATGTGTTGTACACTGTCCATTTATCTTTATCAGTCACCTGTATATATTTGAGTTCTGTATAGCACTTGCACACTTTTATACTCACCTATTTCAATTGCACTGCACTACAACACTATTTGGAGTACCCTATACTCAAATTGTTTGTTGAACAGAAATTAAGATATTGTGGGAATTATATTTTAGGAAATGTATTGAAATAATTCTGTTTTAATCTCATTCTAATCAATCTATTAATGGATTTTTTACATGTTGCCACGGAAATTGAGGCTTACACTTCCCTGGTAGAGATATGTTGTTACTTTACTAATTGTTCTACCCTGGTACCAGGGTTATTGGGTTGCCCTATTTTATCGAGGCATCCCATTAGTAGCCTTTAATTTACTGGCCTTGGGTTCATGTAGGCCCATGTACTGGGGTTTATAAGTAAATTAAATAAACAAATCAGGTTTATAACAGGGGATTTGATCTACAAGCAGTACAGCATAAAGCGTGAATCTCATTTAGGCTGGCTTAAGGAAATATGGCAAATTATTAGGCATGTGAAGGAACTCAGGTATATACAAAAATAACTCATATTTGGGTTCCAGGTCAAATAATGTATTCACAAGGCACCAGTTCCGTTCTTTGTACCTCAGTGTTGTTGAGAATTACAGTAATTTACACATGTAGTGAACAGAAAATAGCATTACACTTTACACAGTATCCCTAGTGAGATCATTCATTCGTTTTTGATTTTCAATACAATCATATTCATTTTAGGCTGAGCCTTTTCTGCAACCATGCTACCTGTGTCAGGCAACAGTCTTCCTCTCTAAGCCTACAAACATGTGTATGCATGTGTGCATGTTTGTGCTTATTACCCTAGCAGCACAGCAGCTGGCCTTATTTGGATAGATGGGCACTGGAGCGTACAGCTAAAAACATTTTACCAAGAGCTTACAGGGGGTGAAACTCCCTTGGGGGAGGGCCACGCCAGAGCAGAGTGTGATAACCTGTTCTTGTTGTGTATTTCTTCATTTATATTCTGTGCCCCGCTGCTCAGCCATAGTGTGAGTGATGTCATAGAATGTTCCTTTGTGTCGGGTTGAGAGGGTCAGTTTGAGTACGTGGGCTGAGCAGCTGGGATGCTGCTCCCGGTGGGGCTGCTATTTCTACTAACTTGTTACCTACTATTCCTGTAACCTAAGACGCTTACTTTGATCTGAAGAATAGACAACCTTTTTGGATTCACCATCATCTCTGCTTACCCACCTTCTTGGGTTATTTCACAGAGGTTGCAAAACTATAGGCCCAATAGCAGAAAACTAAGCATGTTCAGAGGTTAGACAAACTTCTTGACAGGAAAACAAATGAAAAGCTATTTCCATATTCCTCACTTTTGGTGAGGTAGAGGGTGTTGCTTCACGGTCAGGTACATTTCTGTGAATGAGGCCAGGAATCTGTGATCACTAGGATCTCAGTCTTGGAGCTGTTCATTCACAGGAAGCTCTAGGTTTCATGCCCTAAACACACAATAATGTTAGGGTTCTCCTGACAGTTTTCCCAGGGGAAGTTCATCTGGTCCTGTTCAATGAGGTATGCTGGGGAGATTTGGAGATGTTGGAAACAAGTCACGAGAAGGTAGACCCTTTGTTAATGTTGCATGTCATGTGAACAATGTTACTAATTAGAACCTGACATTTTAGCTGCAGTCGGTGAAGAATGATCGGACCCATAGTGACACACATTTATAGATGCCAGCCCAGGGTTCAAACCTTTCAATAAATAATGTGCGGTCTCTTGTATTAAAGTCCACAAGCAGGTCAAGAAGAATCAGGGAGGATTTCTTGTACTCGTCCAGGGAGAGGAGAAACTCTTCCCTCATGTTGGTCTGGACAGTTTTGGTACACCTCATATCCAGATGTGTGGGTGTGAAGGAGAAGATATAGTTCCACATGTTATAAAGTTGGCTCACTACTTCCCTTTCCATTAATTTTCAAGGCAAAGGGTGGTTGAAGATCAGCTAGTAACTGGCCAATGTTTTAGGATCAGTGGATGGTTTTTCAGGAGGGTGTCATGATGGTGTATTTCGTAAGGAAAGGAGGGAGGCATTGATTGTTATTTATGTAAGCTGTAAGAGGGAAGGAAAGTTGCTTCACATGGATTGGAAGATTCTTTGGATGCTTTTGTTCAGTGGGCCAAAATAGTATTTCATTGTTTTCCAGGGGTTGAAACAAGGTGTAGAAGGATTGTAGGTAAGGAGGAGGTATTGGAGAAAGTGGGGCACTTCCTTGTAGTTAATGCTGGTATCCTGGATTTTAGCAATTGTGGATTCGAAGAACATGAGGAGATATTCACAATGTTGCTGAGGTATACAAATGTTGACCTTTAGGTGAAGGCTATTGTTGTAATCTTTCTCTCTCTCTCCCTTTCCCGTTCCCCCCTTCCTTCCTGCCCTCTTGGTATGAACCGCGCTCCATCTTGGAGTGTGGGTTAGAATGTTGAGATGAAGCTGTTGCCGCCAAGCTGGAAGCACCTGTTGTACTTATGACAATAAACCTAACGTTGGAACATATTAATTGGTAGTGATTTGTTACAACATTTATGGCGACGAGGACGGGATACTGAGCCAGGGTCAGTGTGGTGTTTTCCCCCTGGATATATTTGACGCTTGAGCGGAGCAAAGCAACAAGGAAGTCTCACCCAGTTTATAGAAAAAAAATTCGGTCTACCTCGAGGCCGGTTGAGAGTGGAGACAAGGAGTTAAACCGTCGATGTGGAGGTGAAGCGGATGACTCAGGGCAGCGGTTCTCCGATCCAGGCTGTGAAGAGACGTTCATCGGCACCAGGCTCAGTCCCCTCCGTGGTTTGTGAGGACTGTTATGCTGTGTGCGAGAAGCAGGGAACTCTCGTGAGGAGAAGACGGAGCAGGTCTTGTTCCGATCTCGCGCAGAGTCGTCGATGGGAAGTTCCGGCCCTGAAAAGGGGCAGTAGAAGGAGGACTTCGTTTGCCTAACTCTTCCTGTGTGAAGTTAGGAGGAAATAAAGCAAAAGGAAAGTACTTCATGTGGCCGGAGCGAGCCGCACATTTCAGCGAGCTGAGCCCTTGAAGTGCGTGAGGAAGTCACTCTCAGGAATACGTTAAAGAAACAGTTTAGAGGTGAGCGCAAATTTAGCGAGGCATCAGTGAGTGACAGCGTTGGGGAGCTACTAACCCCTCTACTTCCAGTGATAAGGGAGGCGTGTAACTAAAAGCCTCAGAGTCTTCTGAAAGTATTTGCTCAAGAATTTGGAGGAAGTTTAGCCGTAGGGGACCAAGCTGCATTTCACATTTACTTTAAGCCATCGAAAAGCTGGGAGGAGCATGTAATGGAAAAATATTTTGTTGAAAGCTTATGAAACGGTACGGTGGTAGTGCATGGTAGCGGCTTGTGGAAAATATTCGCAGGGCAGAAAGATTAGCGATCTATAGTTCCAGAGACTGAAAACCAACCGTGGCAGTACGTTGAGTGACATATTTTTGGAGTTTATTGAGGAAGGGAGCAAAGGAAAACGGTACCAGAGACAGCAGTTGTCGCATAGCTGGGGTGAGTTCATTTATATATATGTCAAAGAAGAAAGAAATGAAGATAAATGTAGGGGGCAAATGAGGCGAAGAGAGAGAAGAAGTGTCTACTTATTATTTGGGAAAGTGGAAAACTAAACGCCTCTAGCGGAATATTGGAGCGCAGGATCCATGTTATCATTCTCGTTGTAAAGACATGAGGAAATCCGGCAGGGGAAGTAGAAACTGAATTCGGGTGTCGTGTCGGGCACCTCGCTTCCGACCTGCCTTTAAGTGTTTGAAGAGAGTCGAAATCCGACTATAAGGAGTGGTGTTTCTGACCAGATCAGGTGTCTAACCGGGCACAGGAGGCGCAGAGGTGAAGAGCGCGAAAGTGAGGACGACCGTTGGGAGGCGATCGTTCGTGTGTCTGACTGGGCACAGGTGGCGCAGAAGTGAAGAGCGCGAAGGTGAGGACGACGGTTAGGAGGCGGTCGTTCGAGTGTCTGACCGGGCACAGGTGGCGCATAGGTGAAGAGCGCGAAGGTGAGGACGACGGTGGGGAAGCTACCGTTCGAGTGTCTGACTGGCACTGGTGGCGCATTGGTGAAGAGCGCGAAGGCGAGGATGATGGGGGGAAGGCAAGCGCCTTAAGGGCAGACAGCTGAATTGGTGCGACACCAGGGCGAAGGCTGCGCATCGCTCGTCTACCGTACTCAGCTAATGAACTGGGAGTTTGCAGCGTTTGAGAGTGAGATTAATCATACACTTTGCGAGTATTTCAGCGCGAGGCAGTGTGCAATTTCAGTAAAGTCTCTACACATTTAACTAGCCAATGTTGATATGCACTCAAGTTAATTGTTCATTGAAAGGGCACGTCATAGCACATTTCACCCTTATGTACTTAATTGCCAACAACCAGACCATCCCACACCAAGTAATCCATACTGGGATTGTTTTTGTTCATGTCATCCTATGAAGGGATATTCCTAGCAGTTTTCCTAGAAGCCTTGTAGGAGTTTTAGTGTCCAGCATACGCAAGTGTTTATCATCCCCAATTGCTCAAGTAAGTAACGGGGGCAATCTAGCCGCAGTGTCCCGCAGCACCCATTCTGCACACTGCGTAGCTGTATCTCCGGGTGGTGACATCTTCAGGTGTAGGGTTGGTGAATTGCTGAACACTTAACATGGAGTGGGGCCGAATGTATAATCTCCCTCCACCTGTGCCGTTCATGGAGGAGGTTGATAATAATATTGCAGAGTGGAGGGAATGGAAAGTGTATCTTGAAAACTATTTGTCCTTATTGGAGGAAGAGGTAGCATCTCTTTCACCGGAAGTAAAGGCGGAAATTCTACTTCGCAGTTTAGGTACGGGAGGAAGGAAAATATATCACAACATGGAGAAGGAATTCATGAAAGGAACTGATAGAAACATCTACGAAAATATTTTGTACGTGTGGGATGAGTATTATACACAAACTACAAGTGGAAAGGTGCAAAGGGAGGTAGGGTTCAAGAAAGAAATGATTGGCAAAGAGGATGTTAAGGCCAGAAGGATACCTCAGAGATGTACCGTTATCATAGGTGAAATTGAGACAGAAATGATTATGGACTCCGGTTCAAGATATAGTCTAGTAAGTAAGAGCGATTGGGACAGAAAATTTGCAAAGAAACACGGTGATGAATTGAAAGAGGCCAACACAGTTCTGAAGACGTATACAGGGAAGGGTATACAGGTTATTGGCTACATAGTCATGGACATAGTTTACAAAGAAAACATTACGGAGAGTACTATACACATAATGGAAGGTGGTATCAACATGCTAGGCTGGAGAGATCAACAGAAGTTGAGGATTTCATTGGATGGGAAAATAAAGGAACTCAGTAATGAGCAGGCACGGAGTCTGAGCAAACAAGAGAACAGAGGTGAAACGGTTAATGTTCTCATGCAGCCATCCAAGAGTAATACGGCACTTGAAAGAGATACTAGGAAAAAGGAGTGGGAGAAAAGAACTATTAGGGACGAACTCAGCAAGGAAAATAACACATATCAAAGTCAGGTGGAGGAAAGAGAAATACGTAAGAAACTGAGGTGGAAGGACAGTAGGAAACAAAAAATGGAGACAGATGGAATAGTGGAAAGGAGATTGGAGAATATAAAAATCACTACTAAAGAACGTGGATGGCAGATGAATGAAAGTAACCAGTCCAAGTACAAGGATATTCAGCAGATAAGCAAATGGGACGGGTTCGGAATCAAGATGTCAGAGGAGTATGTGGACAATTTTGATTGGAAAAAAAAAAGTGGTGCAGGTTATATTGAGCCTAAAGGAGAAAACAAAGATGAACACCTACAAGGGGTGGATCACAGTTTGATGACGAGGGAGAGTAAGAAAATCCCAAGAAACCTTAAAGGATCCCCGTTAAAAGTCATGGAAGGGGAGAGGTGTCCAGTCTATTATAATGGGAGGAAGCTGAAGTTTAATTGTCCTGGAAACACAGATATGATCTTGTATGGCATGTCCAAGAGTGAACAACAAGACATATCTAGGGCTGAGGAGGCGTATGCAAATGATCAACGACGGTGGAAAATAAAATGCAATAATGGTGGTAATATTGGTCATGGCCAAGGAAATGGGAGCAGAAGAAGGCTTAGTCCAGGCAGGGACAAGGACATGGAAGGAGAAGCCTATTTCATAGGAGGTAGTATTCGGGGGGTGTCCTGGCCCAAGCTACTGCCTAGAGAAAAGAATAGTACAGCCGTTCTCAACCTTCAGGAAGGGAGTAGTAATTCCAACATGAGGAGAGCGGAATCCAACAGAAATATAGACGGTGAGGCAAGATCAGACAATGGTGAGCCAAAGGTGGAAAGGGGGTGACTTACTTTCCGTATTCCACCAATGCCAGGATGTCGTAATTCCACTTCGTGCATCCACTGAACTGCATTGCCAACACCATGAGGGTGCACACTCCTGGTGTACCAGACAGTCACAGTTGTTTAGGAGGGGTTGATGCAACATGACAATTTTCCTATTACACACTGAGTTTGCAGAGCATCACCTTGCGTTTAGGGGTGACATATGTATCCAGCATACCACCAATGCCAGGATGCCGCAGCACTTCTTTGTGCATCCACTTAATTGCTTTGCTCACACCTTGAGGGTACATACCCCTGTTGCATCATACAGTTACAGTAGTTTAATGTTGGTTGTAGTAACATGATAATTTTGTACCGGGCACACCATGAGTTTGTAAGTGCTTCACTTTGCTCCCCGCTAGACAAGTATGGGTTTAAAGATATGGTCTAGATAAATTCATTACACCCTTACAACTATTGTGGGAGGGGGAATCTAACAAGTTCTTCCCCAGTCACCCCCAGTGGGTAAACAGTGTTCTTAGATATTGTACTACATCCTCTGTGTAGTCTTCTTTGTCCTTTCATTTAGAACTTTGCATGGGGTCCCCTCTTTCGACCCTCTTGTGCGTTTCTGTACTTCTCCACCACCCCCTGGTTTCCCTTTTTCCTTTTTCCCCCCATTCCAGCGTTCTCTGCGCACAGTCACTCTGCACATCCTCTCTTCATCTTTTCATAGGGAGGGAGGTGTGTTGTAATCTTTCTCTCTCTCTCCCTTTCCCGTTCCCCCCTTCCTTCCTGCCCTCTTGGTATGAACCGCGCTCCATCTTGGAGTGTGGGTTAGAATGTTGAGATGAAGCTGTTGCCGCCAAGCTGGAAGCACCTGTTGTACTTATGACAATAAACCTAACGTTGGAACATATTAATTGGTAGTGATTTGTTACAACAGCTATCTTTGTCAATTCCTTATAGAGTTGAAACATTTCTTTGGCTTTACAGGGTGCCTCCTAAATTTGTTTTTGTTTGTATACGTTTGCATGTGAACAACAAACAGTAAGTTCAAATGCACATATGTGTTTAGATCATTACCTACTAGACAACACAGCTGTCTGGTTGCGAAAGACTTATTGGGGTCGTGCTAAAAGCTGACGTAGGAACGAACTCCGCCCATTGCTTAGCAGTCGTTCTTTGTTTTATTATTCACTTTTTATTACTTTCGTTTTGCCGGCTTTGTTTGTTTTAGCCCATCCAGCTAGTGTTTGCCCCTTCCATGAACCATTGCTGGCTTACACCTCTTTGACTGGCTGCTTTTGTACCCCCAACAGTGTCCACTTTTTGGGAACCATTTTTTAGGTGAAGCAGTCCATGAGAGCTCATTTACTTTTCACCCTTCGTCACTGTCATCTGCATTTGTCCCCCGCCACTTTCCACTTACCTCTGTCCCCCATGTTGTGCTGCCTTCCAACCGCGTTTCTCCCTTCTCCCTTTGCCTATTTGATTTTTCCTACTCTCCCATGGAGATTATTTTTTATAGGAAATATGATCACTTTGATAGTTCTTGAATTAAAAATATAAATGTGTTCTAGGTGGCGTGCCGAGGGGCATAGCTTTGGGGGCAGGGGATGGGGGGGGGGGGGTTGGGGTGTTTCATCCGCTAATAAATGGATTCTCTGGTGAATAGTTGGATACAGGTGCTCTCATCTGAGTATGGTGAAGTGCCTGTCGGATTTTACCTACGATTTTTACATGCACATACAAAAACATTCATACACACACACACACACTCTCTCCTCTCTGTTTTGAAGTTCGTTAAACTGTTGGGTATTTTACAACAATTTGTCTTCAAAGTAATCTAATCTGTGATACTCTCCCTTTCCACTGCCCCTTCAGCCTCCTTAGGTCATGATTCTCATATAATGTATTTTACCATGATATGCTAGCGTCATTGTTGGGAAATTTGACTCTCACATCCCTCCACTCTTACTAACCAAGCTACCTCCCTGCATGTGTCCTTAAACAAATTAGCATGCATTGTTTTTCTCGGATGACGAGGCTTCTTTTTGTTGGGGTTTCTACTTTTAAGGGAGTCAGGTTTTTAGGGTTACTGTACATTAATTTTTAATGCGTCAATCTCCTATAAAACACATGTTCACTTCCGGTGCCTCTTAGGGCTGATAACTGCTTGCTGTTGCTTAAGCCAATAGTAATGATATGTCAACCTTGCAAGATGGAGGCTAATGCAAACCCGCTGGGATTCGAACCTGTGGCAATGCTGAGAGACAGACCCCTAATGTATAGAACTGTGTTTTGTTTTGTGCGGGAAGGCCCTGTCTTCAGCCAGCCATCTTGCTTCTGTTACTAACTCAAAACCCGCGGGGCAGACACTGCAGCATTGTTCAAGAGAAAATCAATGTAATACATTTCTTAATTAAAAATCAAAAATCTTCGAGTCAGCCTGCTTCTCTGCAAAAGATTCGGGGCCTCATTTATGAGTTATTGCCGTAAGGAAGCGCTACAGGCCTTACTCCTGCGCTTCCCTACGGCAAAAGAAAAATGCAGGAATGCGTCGTATCTATTAGATAAGATAAGGCTCATTTCTGTCCTTTTCCCCTGTGCAGGCGCACAGTGGGCTGCCGAGCGCCAACGCAGGCACCTTTTCACAATGGTGCAAGGGTGCCTACGCTGTAGGGATGATTATTTTTGTACAGGAAGGGAAACCTTCCTGTACAAAAATAATCACGAGAGGCTTTTTTTCCCTTTCTATGTGTGCTGCAGAAGATATTTCTCCCCGTTGCGCCTCCCCTGGGGAGGCACAAGCTTTTGGCGCTGCCTAAGATTTACGATTTCTCATAAATCTGGGGCAGTGTCAAAAGGCCATGGGTGTTGCTGGGAACGCCCCCAGCAACACCCATTGCACGTCCCTTTAACGCAGAACACTGCATTAAAGGGACTGATATTTATCAGGCAGCATTAAGCCAAAAAAAAGTGGCTTAGTGCTGCCTGATAAATATCACGCAGGCTTCTGCGCAACGCAACGTCACAAAAAGTGACACTGCGAGCGTAGAGTTCATTTTTGTTCAGCGTTCCGTAGCATTCTACAAATAATTCCACATGCATGCATACATACATACAAGAATACATACTTAGAAAAGAGCAAACATTGCAGGCTCTTGTCATCTCATTCTGGTTTAAATGGTCAGTAAATACCATGGGGCAGATTTATGTGGGACTTGTGCCACTTTTGCGCCGCCGTTGCGTCACTTCTGTGACGCAGCGGTGGCGCGCATACGACACGCATCTGTTTATTCCTGCCCCATGGTACACCGCATTGTAAATACGGCGCATCATGGGTGGCACAAGGATAAACTTGCGTGCCGTATCTTTCCTGGAGCATCTCTGCTGATTTGCAGAGATGCGTCAGGCAACATAAATCTGCCTCCCATGATGCCCAAACCCAGGGGTGATCTTTGGGATGTCACACCACCCTAATAAATGTATTAACTGAGGTACCAGTGCTTTCAGTTAGATAAGGTGAGGTGGTTGTCTGATTTCACCTGGGATTTCTGCATGCACACACTGACAAAGACACACACACACACTCTATCTCATTTCTGTTTTGAAAGCCCTAAAAATGCTGCTTATTAAAAAAAACAAATTGTGTTTCTCTCAGTCAGTACTCCTACCAATACTTATTCCTCTCCTTTTCACCTGCCATGTGCCCTGTTTGCCGTATATTGTATTTCAAAATTATATGCCAGTGTGATTGTCGAGATATCTGAACCTCACACCCCTCTAATCTTGCCAACCAAAGTACACCCCTGTTCAAGCAATGGCATACCCACCACTTTCTTGACTGTTCCACATGCCCTTGACACACAAGTTTGGTGAAAAGATTTTTAACTATTTTGACAATCACATTTTACTGCCCTCCTGGTTTTGCTTTAGGGCCACATTTCATGCTTTTAGGGGCAATCAAGCAAGATAATGGTGTGTGTGTCCTACAAGACTGACTAACACCGAATTTCTCTAGAAGCAGCGCTGATGCACACTTGATACATTGGGGCATATTACCAAGGGCCTTATCACCGTTTTAGCGGGATTTTTCCCCGCTAAAGCGGCGATAATTTTATCGCCCTATTACCTAGCTGTCGCTAACTGGTGCTAGTAGGAGATAGCAATCATCTTGGGGCCCACTTTGCATGTCAGCGATATTTATCGCTAATGACATGCAAAGTGGGCGTGCCAAGATGTTAGCGACTGGAAACAGTCGCTAACATCGCTATCTCCTATTACCTACTTTTGGAAATAATCGCGCTAAGCGATATTCATGCATTTCGGCCGATTTTTATCGCTTAGGAGATAAACCTTGATAATTGCAAGGTTTCTAAGCGATAAAAATAGGCGAAGCACGGCGATAAAATTATTGCCTCTAACCAAGCTTAGCGATAATTTTCGCTTATTCTTGGTAATATGCCCCATTGTTCTTTGCACATTTCAGCAACGGGCACAAATGGCAGTTAGGTGAATGCACACTTGGGGGCTTATTTATGGGATTTTGGCATAGGGCAGAACCGCAACGCACCTTCCTGAGATGGCCTATGCCAAAGTGAAAGGGCAGGTATGCACTGTATTTCAGCAGTGCAGTGAATTCCTATCCTTTCTACCAGTGCTGGCACTGTTTCGTCAGCCTAGCACAAACGTAGGTTCTCTTGTTCCATGAGTCATGCCTACTTTGGAGGGTGATGCTGTCTTTTAGTTGCACACTTTATTAGACAGAGAGAATGTTTTAGTAGAGGGTAACTTGAAAAGAGACATCATGTTATTGTTGATTCTATAGTGTTCAACCTATTTGTTAGCAGGGTAAAACTAGTGGTTGACCTTGTCTTGTCTTCAGTTGTAACTCGTTTATTGCATATGTTTACTTAGAAGGAATAGCTACCTTTGTAGCAGGCGCTTCCCCAGAGCCTTTATGCTCTGGGTATCGTGCCCTAAAATGACTCACAGTTATATATTTTTCAAATGGCAGCAAAACACAAAACATTGAGGTGATACACACCCATACTAAAGCTCCCACCTAAGCCACAATTTTGTGTCTACCTTGTCGGGCAAAGTATCACCCGACGTGCACCTGATAATTTATTGTGTTGGATCGTCACGGTGGTAAGTAGGAGGTCCCACCTGAGGCGGAGTTCTGGGTTGCAGTACATCGAATCCTGCGTCCTGTTATGTGAACGCCAGTTTTAGTCTTTTTTAGGTCGAGCTAGACAGTGCATGCACTGTCTCTTTGAGACCTGTTGTGATCAGTCTGTGTGCTTCAAGTCCATCCCATTTTGCCGGTACTTTTCATATGTCTATGTCAGTGTCCTTTAAAAATATTTGCTTACTAGTGGTCAGTTCTGCCTCTTTGTCCCTCCTTTCTGTCTTTTGTTCCTCCCACATAGCAGGGACTGAGCACTGTCTCTTGCCCCTATAGCTCTTTATATGTTCTCTTGGGACAATTTATATCTTGCTCTGTTACTGTTTGTCTGTGTTTAGCTTCAGTGCCCTAGCTGCTTTCATTAAAATATAGCATTACTCCTCCCACCTCCTCTTAATGCCACAGTTGTATATCCGGCTACCTTTTCTTACTGCTTCCTAGCCCACTGCAAATCACCGCAAAACTTTCCAGGAAGGAACAGAGGTGGGTGGGATTTGTTTTTGGAGAGTTTCGTGAATATTCGTCAAAGGGTTCCAAAGGTATTAGCAAACCAAAAAATCTATTTCCTTTGGTAACGTGATCCTAACTATAACTACCTAGTGGCAACCACCACTGGGTAAAATATATGTATACATATTTAGGCTACAATACTTTTCCACATCAATATTTCCCACGTGATATTGAGTTATGTTTTGTTATCTGTATTTTTATAATGTACTAATCGCCCGATTGGGTATACTGCTCACAGATGTCCTCCTCTGAGGGTGCTTCAGTGTGCAACTGAATGTCACCAATATAATAGTAAGCTGTGTTAGATTGTTTCAGGAGAGAGTGAAAGCTTCAAGGTATTGAGTGAAACGCACTGGTGATAGGAAGAGCCTTGGAAATGTTGTTAATGAGGAGAGGGGTTGGATAGGGTCTGTTTTTGATTGGCCAGTTAACAAAAAACAGGTAATCCCTACCCATTCTTGAGAGGGGAGTGGTGTGGCAAGAGGTGTGTTGCAGCGGCCACAGTGGCCGACTTTGGCGCGAGGGGCTCACAGTTCGATCCCTGGCAGCTCAGCATCATGTGACTCTGGGTAATAGCTCACCCCCGGAGCCTTGAGACCCTTAGTGATGATTAGTTTGCACTTTACAGATACCAGATTAAATTATTCTTCCAAGATTTTTAGAAAAGAGAAATGACTGGCCATGTCAAACACTGCTAAATCGAGACAGATGAGAAGGCCCTATTCTACACTTTCTAAGATGCTCAGGACATGCATCATCCATTATTTGGGACACACAAAGGACAATGTATTGCAGCCAGACCTAGGGCCTCATCACGATGGTGGTGGAACCGCCACTGTCAGGCAGTCGGTGGCAGTCCCACCGCCATCGGACCGGGTATCATCACCTGCCGCATATGGTGGCAGACAGATGGATGGCGGGCGGAGAGATCGACCGCCATGCATCTGACAGGCTCAAGGAGCCCGTTGGTATGTTGAGGTACTATAATCTCTACAACAGTGGCAGTGCCTGCTCAGGCACCATGATAGGGATTACAATGTCCTTTTCCATCGGCCATTTCATGGCGATAAACCCACCATGAAAAGGCAGGAGAAAAGTGACTTGGGGGCCTGTAGTGGGGCCCCCCTTCCCACTGGCCCTCCAATATTGGCCCTCTGGGGCACCTAAGGTGCCCCCCTACATATCCCTGCACCATGCATGGTGCCTATCACGTAGTGCAAGGATATCTGCAATGTGTTTATTTTAGACTGCGGTGTGTGCTGCTGCCCGAAGCACACGGCGCAATACAAAATATACAGATTGCGACCCCCTTTAAGGCCACCACATCCTAATCCTGATGGTGGGACCGCCGACAGCTAGATGGGCAGTCCCGTTCCTGACATGAAGGTGTTGGATGCTCGGTCGACTGCCATTATAATCAAGCCCCTAATATCTGATTTTACTTCATCGAACCTTTGCAGACAGTTGTTAGGAAGAGGTTAAACAACACAGGGGAAATTGGTTTAATGAATCCTCCCCAGGTTTTCTTTCCAGTACAGGGGTAATCTTCCCTAATTTCAGGCAGTCAAGGGCAGCTTCATGTTTTAGAGGGGTGTTAATCAAGTTTCTCAGTAAGGAAAGAGGAAGGTGGTCATATCTTTTTAACCATTATGTAGAACAGGATGAGTGAAATGTGTGGATGGGGAGAGATCTTGAAAACTTTTACCATATCACTTTAAGTGACCTCACCAAATGAAGTTCAGACCTCCAGTGATTTGCATGGTTTAGTATTTAGTTCTATGTCAGTGCAGATGAGGGAGAAAGCAGTGGTCTCAATTTATCTTAATATGGCACTCAATATTTTTCTTTTGTTTGCACAATTCAGCAATCCTATTTGTCATGCTGCTCTTCACAGCATGAAGAGTAGTGAATCTATAGCATCATTTGATGTGCACTCTATCTACATGTATTTATCCATCCATCCATTCATCCATCTAGCCATTAGAAATTTCTCTCTATGTGTGTCTCAGTGTTTTGCCGTGCTTTTTAAAAGCCATGTATCATTTTTCCACTCTTGAATTCTATTGCTGACTAAGTATTTTTTTTGCCTGTGTGCCTGCTGGGTTTAAGTGAAGTGATGTCTGTCTAAACATTTTAATAAGAAAGCCTCTGATTATGCATCTTAGCTTATTGCTATGAGGGCAGGAACAATTTGTCTTTTCCTTCGCCCGATCCTGACAAATGTAATGGATAGATTATTAAGCTTTCTCTGAAGGGATGTTCTTGTCTTACTTTTCTGCATTCCTTTATTGCACAAGGGTAATTGTTATTGCTATGACAAATTTAAGCATCAAAATCTTTATTCTCAAGGGGGCTAAGCCAGTGTTATCATAAACAATTATGATGCTGCCTGAGCTGAATTAAACATATATTGCCCAAAGATATTGTCTTTCAATCCCCCATTCAACTATTTAATATCTTGGCATTTTAATTAATGATGTTGCCAGAGGCATTCCTTTGTGGGTTTTGTTTGTCTTGGCAGAGTTTCATTTGCTGCGAATATATTCCATTTGAGTGAAAGTAAAAGCGTGGCTCTGCATTGACACATGCCTAAAAGATTATAGTTCTGTCTCTGTCACAGAACTATCAAGAGTGTGCATGTAAATTGTACAGAAGTAAATATCTAACTGCATTTTGTTCGGATATGTACAACCTTTCATTAGACGTGAGACGATTTCTGCCATTTGTTCTTTGCACAGCATCAAGTTTACCATGCCACCACCCCCTTGAGGTTTTATAAAAGTCATGAAAACACGTGTGTACTCTTTGGACAGGGTAAACACCCAAAATATAGAATAAAAAATATCGAGAGGACAGAATAGCTGGAATCAAGCTATCCTGACTGATGTGGGCTGAAAGCCTGAGACCGGTCCTAGGATGGGTGTTTCCAGTCCAGGGAGGACCTGTCTTGGCAGTTCGGGCTGGACTGTTCCCATGGGACACAGGGTCAAGACTGATTTGCATATGGCTGGGTTCAAACTAGAATGGCATGGTGAGCAAAACAACGATGGATTTAGGCCCAGATCTCTGTACTGGAGTGAATCATGTATGACATTTTTCTTCATTCTGTCCACCAACTGTTGTTTTTGCATTTGTCCCCCCGAGTGGGAAGGGTATGCTCAGACGTGAGTCCTGTGCTCTCGATGCCACTGGAATCAAGCTATCCTGGCTGATGAGGGCTGAAAGCCAGAAACCGGTCCTAGGATGCCTGTTTTCAGTCCAGGGAGGCCCTGGCTTGGCAGTTCGGGCTGGACTGTTCCCATGGGGCACAGGGTCAAGACCGATTTGCATATGGCTGGGTTCAAACTTGAATGGCATGGTGAGCAAAAGAACAATGGATTTAGGCCCAAATCTCTGTACTGGGGTGATTGTATGACATTGTTCTGCATTCTGTCCATCAACTGTTGTTTTTGCATTTGTCACCCCGAATGGGACGGGTATGCTCAGTCGTGAGTCCTGTGCTCTCCATGCCACTAGAATCAAACTATCCTGGCTGATGAGGGCTGAACGCCCGAAACCGGTCCTAGGATGCTTGTTTCCTGTCCAGAGAGGACCTGGCTGGACTGTTCCCATGGGGCGCAGGGTCAAGACTGATTTGCATATGGCTGGGTTCAAACTTTAATGGCATGGTGAGCAAAAAAACAATGGGCCCAATTTAGGCCCAGATCTCTGTACTGGGGTGAATGTATGACATTGTTCTGCATTCTGTCCATCAACTGTTGTTTTTGAATTTGTCACACCAAGTGGGACGGGTATGCTCAGACGGGAGCCCCGTGCTCTCCATGCCACTGGAATCAAGCTATCCTGGCTGATGCTAACTGAAAGCCCAAAACCAGTCCTAGGATGCTTGTTTTCAGTCCAGGGAGGACCAGATTTGGCAGTTCAGGCTGGACTGTTCCCATGGGGCACAGGGTCAAGACTGGTTTGCATATGGCTGGTGTTAGATTTGGAGGTCTCTAGTTGGCACAGGTAGGTACTTGTGACAAATAGAGACCCTCGCCTCTAGTCAGGATAAGGGGATTACACTCCTAAAATAACCCCTGCTCACCCCCTTGGTAGCTTGGCATGAGAAGACAGGCTTTATCTCAGAGGCGTTGTGTTAAGCATTTGTGACCACATACAGTAACCCAGTGACAACACTACAAATGGACACCACACAGGTTTTATATAAAAAATAAGTATACTTTATATAGAGTTACCACAAGACCATAAACAACAAAAATACACAATACTGTTACTTTAAGATGGTAGATTAAGCTTAGTTAAGTTCAGTTCTTGAGATGCGACACTTTGCGTCAATGTACCTTAGGTTGCGTTGCGCTTCCACGACAAGCAATGTTGCAGCGATGGGAATGCGGCAAAGTTCAGATACAAAGAAATAAAGATGTGAAGATCTTCCAGATGCGGCATGCTTCTCCGTGGATGCGAGAAGTTCTCGGTTTGATGCGTGGACTGCAGCGGCGACACCCTTGTTCCGCGATGCGACGGCAGCAGCTCCAGCAGCAACACTCTTCTCCCATGATGCGTGAAGCTTCTGCTCAATGCGACAACTACAGCGGCGACATCCACGATGCGAAGGCAGCAGCCCCGACGGCAGTGCGCTTCTCAGGGATGCGAGGTGCTCTTCTTCGATGCGGTGCAGTGCGACTGTTCCAGCGGCGACACCCTCCTTCGGAGTTGCGACGGCAGGCAGAGCAACAGCGACACGCTCAGACCTCGTTGCAAGATTCTTCTCTTGATGCGGTGCAATGCGACAGCTACAGCGGCGACACCCTCCTTCGAAGTTGCGACTGCAGCAGCAGCGACGGTGACACGCTTCCTCTTCGTTGCGGCACGCTTTTCTCTGATGCGGTGCAGTGCGACGGCACAGCGACTACGACACGCTTTTTCTCATTGAGTCGCGCTTCCAGCTCCTTGCGACACGCAGTTGCTCAGAAGGCCCAAAACAGCAGCAGGCACTTCCAAAAGAACTCTGGGGAGCTGGGGTTGAAGTCTGTTGTCCCTGAGACTTCAGCAGGAGGCAAGCTCTTTTCCACGTCCTTGGAGATCCTTCACAAGTTGAAAGCAAAGTACACAAAGTTCCTTTCTCCTTCCTTTGGCAGTAAGGCAACCACTGCAGGCCAATCCCCCAAGCAGCACTTCAGCTTGGGAATAGTCTCTCCTCAGTTTCTTCATGTTCCTCTCCTCAGTAAAGGTTTCTTCTTGTATTCCAAAAGTGATCTAATTTCATGGGATCAGGGTCTCAATATTTATACCCCAAAATCTTTGTTCTCTGAGGGGAGAGGTGCCTTTGCCCAGTCCAAACCAGTTCGGAAGCACTCTGTTTACCAGACTTCTCCTTTCCTTTCACAGTGCAGGGCACGCACATCAGATGCCTCACAGGAGGTGGAGCCAGCATTTTGGAAGCAAGTACAGTCCTGGAGCACTTTGTGTACAGAACTCCTTCTCTTCTTTCAGTGTGCAGGGCAGAGACATCAGTCGCTCCCCAGGAGGTGGAGCCATCATTGTGGAAGGCAGGCCCAGCCCTGTTCAAGGTTCAGGTGCAACTCCTCCCCCCTTCTAGATATAGATCTCTCTATTCACCATTGGGCTAACTCATCCTGTCTCTTGGAACTCCCCAGCCCTGTCACTCACAAAACCAGACAAAGGAATACACAACCTAGCAGAGGCAGGCTTTAAGTTAAAGGTTAGGCAAGAAAATACCTTCTTTCTAAAAGTGGTATTTGCAAACACAGAATGTTAAAACCAACTTCACTAAAAGATGTATTTTATCATTCTGAGTTCAGGCATACTAAACTCGAATTTCTACCATGGTCCCTGAGACAGTTAGGATGATAAACATGTAATAATCTAACAGCCCATTCTGGCCTATGTAGAACAGGTAGCCTTGCAATACTGAAAAACGAAAATGGCTGTAATTCACTTTTACGACATGCCACACACATCAGGGCTTGTCCTACCTTATACTTACAATGCACCCTGCCCTTGGGCCTACCATGGGGGTGGCTTATATGAAGAAAAGGGAAGGTTTAGGGACTGGCAAGTGGCAGTGGGTGCACTTGCCCATTCAGCATGACAGTACCAGACTGCACGCAGGCTCTGCAATGGCAGACCCTAGACACATTTTACAAGGCTGCTTCTGTGGGTGGCACAACCAGTGCTGCAGGTCCACCAGCAGCATTTGGATTTACAAGCCATGGGCACACTCAGTGTCAGTGTACTGTACTAGGGTCTGACAAGTAAACCAAATAGCCAAACATGGAACCACTGATTAATACATCAATTTACAATAGGGAGCACATGCACTGTGGCATGGAATAGCAGTGGCACAGTGCCCAAAGCATCTAATGCCAGCAAAAACACATGAGGCAACAGCAAAAAAAATGGAAGGGGGACCCACGCCAATGGTGCCAGGTCTAACAGCTGGGTTCAAACTGGAATGGCATGGTGAGCAAAAAAACAATGGATTTAGGCCCAGATCTCTGTACTGGGGTGAATGTATGACATTGTTCTGCATTCTGTCCATCAACTGTTGTTTTTGCATTTGTCACCCCGAGTGGGAAGGGTATGCTCAGACGTGAGTCCCGTGCTCTCCATGCCCCTGAAATCAAGCTATCCTGGATGATTAGGGCTAAAAGCCTGAAACCAGTCCTATGATGCTTGTTTTCAGTCAAGGGAGGACCTGGCTTGGCAGTTCAGGCTGGGCTGTTTGCACAGGGTCAAGACTGATTTGCATATGGTTGGTTTCAAACTGGAATGGCCTGGTGAGCAAAAAAGTATGGATTTAGGCCCAGATCTCTGTACTGGGGTGAATGTATGACATTGTTCTGCATTCTGTCCATCAACTTTTGTTTTTGCATTTGTCACCCCGAGTGAGACGGGTATGCTCAGACGTGAGTCCCGTGCTCTCCATGCCACTGGAATCAAGCTATACTGGCTGATGAGAGCTGAAAGCCAGAAACCGGTCCTAGGATGCTTGTTTCCAGTCTATGGAGGACCTGGCTTGGCAGTTCAGGCTGGACTGTTCTTATGAGGCACAGGGTCAAAACTGATTTTCATATGGCAGGGTTCAAACTGGAATGGCAAGGTGAGCAAAAAAACTATGGATTTTGGTCCAAATCTCTGTACAGGAGTGAATGTATGACATTTTTCTGCATTATGTTCATCAACTGTTGTTTTTGCAGATTATATAATAGACATAATATAGTTGGAAATAATATTGACATATAGGTAAGTAATACCGAATGTCTTAATATCGAATGTCACTATATAGATTGTCATTATATAGAATGTCATTATATCGAAAGTTCTTTAATTGTATTATATTTTAGTATATGTGTTAAAAGTATATAATATTTTTGTAATGTATGTTGCAATTTTTTTAAGATAATGCATTTTATGTTGATTAATCTTTGTGTATATTTGTTCCGTAGCGTGTTGTGGGTTTATAGGGGAATAGGGTGTAAAGTAATTTAATTTATATTAAAATAAAAATGTTTTATTAATTACTAATTGTATGGTTAATAATTAATATTGGTAATTAAAGTTTCCGTATTTTAGTTCCGTAGCGGGTTGTGGATTTATAGGGGAATAGGGTGGGAAGTAATTTAATTTACATTAAAAAATCATTTTTATTAATTAATAATGTTATGGTAAATAATTAATATCAGTAATTAAGTTAATTAATGTATTATTAAATATTTAAAAAGTTATTAATACAAGTTTTTAATTAATTGATGATTATGTAAATTGTGTAAATTTGTATTAATTAGTAATTAATGAAATACTAATTATTAATAATTAATGTATTAATATGTTAATTATGTTCATTTTTTAGAAGTGTGTTGAGTGTTTATAGGGGAGTATGGTGTGTATTAAATTAATTGAAAATACATTTGTATTCATATTTATATAATATTTAATCAAAGTTATTTTATTCTGTTAATTGTGTTAATTAATTTAGATATCATTCTTATAATTTTTTTGTTAATTGTGATTAGCTAATTCATTTAATGTTAATTAATTATGTTAATTTATTATCATTTTAGACTATTGGAGGTGACGTTTATAGTGGAAAATAGTGGGAGGTTTATTGAATTTAAATAATTAATTTTTAAAATTCATTTTAATTAGATTGTAGGACTGGGGCTACTAAATTATTCCTCTACGCTATCCAACACTTTCCCTACTGTTCCACTCGTAGGAATGTGAATAATAATTTTTACCCTCCCGCTATCCAACACTTTCCCTACTGTTTCACTCACTAGAGTGGGAATAGTAATTGTTATCCTCCCGCTATGTTATGTTATGTTATGTTATTACTATTTGTAGAGCGCAACTGTTACCCAAGGGTGTCCTGGTGCTGGGAGAAGGCCTACAGAGGAGTCAAGTCCGATGGAGAGAGACGCACATCAATTTGGATCAGTTTGTGAAAAGCCAAGTTTTTAGTGTCTTCCTAAATGCAAGAAGGTTGGTCATGCTTCTTAAACAAAGGGGAAGCGCATTCCAGGCCCTCCTTGCCGCATTGACTGTGAAACTTCTACCCCTCAGTTGGTCTTCTTCACCCTAGGTACTGTCACCAGTTTGGCGTCAGAAGATCGTAATGTTCTAGTTGGGGTGTACCAATGAGTGAGTCGCTTAAGGAATTCAGGCCCAGTTCCATGAAGGGCTTTGAAAAACAAGCATAAGGCCTTGAACTGGGTGCGTTTCCTCACTGGCAGCCAATGCAAGGCTTTGATTTTGGCAGAGACGGATTCAGACCTAGGTGTGCAGGAGAGTAATCTAGCAGCTGCGTTTTGTAAAACTTGCAGTTTATTTAGGGATCCATCATGTATCTTCAAATAGAGACTGTTGCAGTAATCCAGTCTCGGCATAATCAGAGCAGTAACGACTGTTTTTTGTGCCGCTTTGGGGAGTAATGGCAATGTTTTTTTGCACGATTTTAGAATGTAGGTGGTGGTGGAGACCACTTTATTAACCTGGTCCTTGCAGCTTAATTTCTCATCAATCCAGAAGACCAGATTTTGCACTTTCCCAACTGGCGTGGGAAGCTGGCCAAGGTCTATTGGCCAGCGATCTGGTGTCCAAAGATTTGGGTTGTTTCCAAACAAAACCACCTCTGTTTTGCTGGAGTTGCATTTCAAACAGTTCTGGGAAATCCAGCCCCCCACAGCATTCAGGCAATTTTGCAACCTCGGTGAGGTAGTCTGCGTGCCGCCTGGAAGTAGGTTCATCACTATTTGGGTATCATCACCATATGAAGTTAGTGTGAACCCAAATGATTCGATAAGAGGTGACAGCGTGGAGACATAAACATTAAAAAGGGTCGGGCTCAAAGATGAAATGCGGAACACCACACGGTAAAGAGAATGATTTAGCTTTGAATTCCTGTAGGGCTACAGTTTGTACTCTATCAGTTAAGAATGATTTAAGAAGTTTCCAAGCAGAGCCCTTAACTCCTATCTCATGTAGACGATCCATCAAAACCTCATGGTGGACAGTGTCAAATGCCGCCGAGAGATCCAGCATGATCAGTGCGGCATTCCCTCCTTGTTCCAAGATCATTCTGATCTCCTCTGTGGATTTTAAAAGTGCCACTTCAGTACTATGGTCTCCTCTAAACCCAAACTGGGTTGGGTCTAGGGCTTGTGAGTCTTGCAGAAAAGTATTGAGTTGAGCATTAATATTCCTTTCAATGACCTTCGCCGGGAGATGAATTCTGGATATTGGTCTGAAATTATTGGGGTCATTGGCATCCAGATTGGATTTCTTCAGTAGTGGCTGAATTGGAGCATGCTTTCAGTCTTTTGGAAAATATCCATCTGAATACATAGTATTGACGATAGAAGTCATTATTCTTGAGACTGGCTCTGCAGCTGAAATCACTACTGAACTAGGGCATGGGTTGAATGGGGAGCATGACTTTATCTTCAGTAATAGGTTGCTGGTGTCTAGTTCTGTTAAAGGGGTAAAGTTAAGTAGAAGCGGGCTATCCTTATTAATTTCTGCCTGATCTGTTGCTAAACTCTGTGTTGTTTCGCGAGTAGAGTCAGAGAAGGTGACAAAGATGTTATTCACCTTCTCAAAAAAGCATTTAGCAATTTTATTGCACAGCTCTTGGCTAGCTGAGAAAGTCAGGGAGCATGGAAGGGCTAATGTTTTTACTATTTTAAATATCTCTTTAGAAGAGTTTCTTGCTTCCAACGCTTCCAACTATCCAACACTTTCCCTACTGTTCCACTCACTGGAGTGGGAATAGTAATTTTTACCCACTCACTATCCAACACTTTCTCTACTGTTACACTCACTGGAGTGGGAATAGTAATTTGTATACTCTCGCTATCCAACACTTTCCCTACTGTTGCACTCATTGGAGTGGGAATAATAATTGTTATCCTCCCGCTATCCAACACTTTCTCTACTGTTCCACCCACTGGAGTGGGAATAGTAATTGTTACCCTCCCTCTATCCAACACTTTCCCTACTGTTCCACTCACTGGAGTGGGAATAGTAATTTTTACCATCCCACTATCCAAAACTTTCCCTACTGTTCCACTCATTGGAGTGGGAATAGTAATTTGTACCCACCCACTATCCAACATATTCTATACTTTTGCACTTGTTGTAGTGTGAATACTATTTTTATTCACTACGCAATGCAACATTTTTATTATTCTTCCATTTAATGTAGTGTCAAATATTAATTTGGAAAAAAATATATTAATATTATTATTTAAATTATTGTATATTATGTTTATTTATACATATATGTAATTATATTTTTAATACTGTTTTACATTTTTTATCATTAAGAATTTTAATTATTTTTTATATTATTAAGTTAATATATATGTTAAAAACAATAACAAAATTAACATTACATTTATTATTGTTACATTTTAAGCTATTTTATATTATTTTAACTATGTTTTACTTAGTTGTGTTTATTATTTAATAAATTACTTTTATATTAGTTTTAATACGCTTTAAAAAATCTATATTATAGTTATCTATATTTTAGTTATCTATATTTTTAAAAACGCTATTTTGTTTTCAATATTTTAGTACTTACCTGTTTGTAGATAGGGACTCGATATTATGCCCCTCGATATTTTGGCTTCGATATTATGGACACTTTTCCAGCAGTCATAGCCCATCACATACATTTTTGTGTCCTAATACATAAAAGTGATATAGCTATACCTTGAGCCACAGGTACAATCGCAAATTACATTTATAAAGGTGGGTTCATTGACACCATCTTTTGTACTGTGTGGCATTGTTCAGTCAGAGGCATGACACAGTCAGCACAGGGGGGCCAACCTCGCAAGGCCTCCTCAAACCTGCAAGGGCCACTCATTCAGCCCAAGGCAAATGAATATCTATGAGATATGGAAGACACAGGTCTCTATTCACATTCTGCTGGAGGGAGGGTCGTCATTTTATCTTATGCCACTGAAATGTGGTCCATTGTGTCGCGTGTAGAGACGAATCCATACTCTTCGCATTCCAACGTGTATCAATGGGAGATTTCGAAATTGTAAAGTGAAATCTAAGCAACATTCTGACATAAAACAAACATTATCTGCTAGAAGAAGTGTTACTTTGCATAGAAAATGTATATAGAATAGTTTTATTTTCCATAGTTAAACCACCAGGTGGCACAATTGGCCTGTAAATGCATGATATAGATTTACCCAAGCTACCCATTGTTAGCAAATTTGCTGAAAAGCATCGTAGGAACTTTCACTGTGCCCAACAATTCTGCTGTAACACTCTGCAGCAGCCACATTTCATTCCCAACTTACCCCAACCCACATCCAAAGCTGCACGCAAGATTTCAGTCCATATATAAGCGCTTACAACTTCACGTTTCAAGAGTCAGCCTTCAGAATACATATACAAAGGACCAGTGCATTAAATAGAATTATAGAACTACAGGTACTCGCTATTTAGCGTACCTGATTGCACCTGGGAAGGGCTGGTACTCTCCCATTAAATGAATAGCAGCAGTGCTGAGAAGTGCAGGTACTCTCCCTTTCAAATTAAAGAAGTGCAGGTACTTTGTACCCGGCAGTACCTACCCATTTAAAGCTTTGCAAATAACTATTTGTAAAGGAAATGGGTTTAAATGCTGTATAGTGCATGCGTATAGAGTCACATAACCCATGTCAGCACATGCACACAGAGTCTGCCCATATGCACGCAAACCATCACGCTTATAAATACAGATTCACGCAAAGGGCACAAACCTGCAGGTATCACCACCCGCAGATGAATAGTCGTGCTTGACCATGTGCAGAAGGCGACACAGGGTGATGTACATCAGTAGACCACACAATGAAGTCTCTCTGGACGTCACAGGGGAAGTAGACCATATGGCATAAGTTAATGCGCTCAAGGGCAGCAGTGCCGGCTTTAGCGCTGTTGGCGCCCTGTGCGACAATGTTTGTTGGCGCCCCCCCCATTGACCCCCTCCACCACGGACTCTCTCACTAGCACCCTTTGACAGTGACCAAGTCTCCATAACCACACTCTCTCAGATGCATTAAATTCGTTATATAGCGCCACTCATACCAGTGTAGGGTGTTCAAGCACTTTGCATCTCACCCATACATTACACAGAGACAATCAATCATTTGTGTGTAAATCAGTGCGTAGGAAATGTTACATAAGCGAAAGGACTAAAAGTGTAGGAGTCTTATGTCATACATACTGGTAGGCAGTATAGTTTAAGAGTGCTTGGTGTGGAGTAGCACAAACTCAGAGTCGAAAAAGAAACCGCATAGTTGGGAGTTTTCTTTAATAATAAGAATCGATTTCTAGCCAAATTAACCCTTTAAGCAACATTAAACAATGTTCTAATGTATACTTTGCAGTGTGTATGCAGTTCTATGATTACAGTTAATAGCTCACGGTTGAATATTAGGACTTTAAGTTCTAAATTGCAATTAACAAAAGGATGTTACTTTTAAAAGTGGTAACCTGCTGATCTGTTTACATTATATGCACTCTGAATCAACTTGGTACTCATTCTTTGCAGCAGGCATATTAACCCTCTGCACTAACTATACATAAGTCAAAACCTCAACTATACAAAACGCTGATCTCTCTCCATGAAGATAATTAATCACACGAGTTATCTTAACATTTTTGTGAGGCCTGGCAGTTGCGGGGGGAAAAAAGCTGTGGCAGGTGCTTCAAAAACAATAAATTTGCAAACACAGCGCCCTCAGGAAGCCAGCACCCGGTGCAGTGGCACCGGTCGCACCGCCCTAGAGCCGGCCCTGATTTCTATGTCTCTCTCCACTACTTTTTGTGTGGCAATATCTGGTCTTCAAATTTCAGTACAGAGACATAGGTGTGGTCCATCCCCCCCCCCCACACCCCCAGGGACCATCTTGGTGTATATAGCTCAATATACCATGGACATGCCTAATTGCTTGTCTTTCTCCATATCCTTTCCCCTCTTGTCGTTTTAGATCGGACCACCTCCCAAGTCCATTTGGTGGCACTGCTTCAATTGATGAGGCCACTCCATATACCCTTGTTCACAGCAGCGGTCCGTGCAGGTAACAGCGGTGGGGCGATGCGGCAGGATGGGGCGATTTCGAGGGACAATGCAGAGGGAACATTAAATGAATAACTCATTTTCCCTCATCATCGTCCATTGGAATCCCCACTACCCGGCCCTGCCGCAGTTACTTGCACGGACCACAGCTGTTTGCTCACTATTTTCCACTTCCATTTGGTCCTGAAGAAGCGCTAGGGATCTCCTCCTGAGACCACTAACAGCGCGAAACATGTCGATCTAACACTTCTTACTTTCACAAATACACAATAACCGTTAGCTACTGAGGGCCATAATTACCCTTGAGCAGCATTCAATCTTTTGGTGTTTTAACCATGACAGATGGATCCCTTTCATTAAATCTACTCATTTTAGATACCCACTAGTCATTTTTTAACTCATCTACCAGAGAACTAGCACTGACCCGCACACATCTTACGGTGTGAGAACTAAAAAGATTTCTGACAAAGCGACCCTTTGGAGGACCCTTCGGGCATTTTAGCGCCGGCCCGAGGAGGAGCACCGCCCTATGATGAAGCATGCGAACCTTTGGGGTGTGTAAGGACATCAAGTAAAGTCATTCCGACTTCCCCTTTTTCCAAAATGACTCCTACTACCCCTTTCTTATAGGAACAGTGGCCCTCTTTAGTAGTGATTCATTACTTGGTAGCAAGGGGCTCTGGACCGTCATTTGGCTCCCTGTCCTCTTTTCTCATTTTGTTGATTAATTTGAAGTTAGCCATTGTTGTCGGAGTGTCTCAAATAAACTAAGTAATTTGTTAGGCAAGTCCTATGAATGTTGATACATCTTAGTTCATTTTTACAGGGTTCAGTGCAAGTGGAGTCATGTGAGCGTACTGTAGAAACATCCAGGTAAAGATAAACATTGCAGCGGTATTTCTTTTTGGAAAGACACTCCGAATAGTTTTATTGGTGAACAGCAGGCTGGTTCAGTCAGAGGCAACTTATCAATGAATTCAACCGTTCCTTCCCCTATTTGTAAGTCTCCCCACCCACATTCAAACATTTACAACCAACCTCCTCCCCAAGAGAGAAACATGTTCCCTCAAGATGCCACATATGAAATAGACACAATTGACAACTCCATAACATAACATAATGTGAAAGTAAACAGGGAAGAGAAGGTGGCAGCACTCGCGAGAACATTGAGGCAGAAAGCGCTTTCAGAGCTCATGAGACACCACACACCTTTCTGCTTACAATCTTATTTACAAAAGGAAAAACATCATGCCAAGCTAACAAAATCATCATCCAACAATATATTCTTGTAACTTTCTAGGAGGCTGACGGGTCCGAACATTCCTTGAAATGTCCCTAACTTGGCCTCCACTCTTTAACCAAAATTCCTCTCACACATTTGTTCCCAATTCTTTACACATCCTTGTTGCTCCACATATAGAAAAACATTACTCCCTTTTGAGTCTGACCTCTCCCCCTTAAACAATAACACCCTGTTGAAATTACAGACAACTCCACCGTCAATTTGTACAGAATATCTGGACACCTCAATGTCTCTGATGGGATCTTACTACACGGCACACAGCTTTCCCATCAGCTCTACTTTTCCTGATGCGAACCCAATTACCGACATTGACCTTTTACTTACTTGCTGGAACATTCCTCCATTTTAGCTCTTCTTTCATTTTCATTTTATATTCTTACAATCTGCAATGAATTCCCTTGAAATCTACTTCAGCAACCTCGCCCATGTTGCCATGCTTGTTACGCAACCACCAAGAACCAATTTTGTACTAAGTTTACACCCCCTTAACAATTCAAAAGGGCTCACTATGGTTACAGAATTGGGGGATGTCCTATAGGGCAGCACCAAAGAAGCACAATGTTGCACCTCAATGAAGAATTTGGCAAGCATCTCAGATTTGTGGATTTTATGCATGGCATTACCACTGGATATTGAGCAACAGAGAATTAATAATATTTCAGGGGAACACGACTGTGCAAATAAGGGGGCAATGAAAGATGTGCAGCAAGAGTCGGAGTGTGGGGCACAGTGACTGTGATGTACAATAGTGGACAAATATTGATGCAGTAGAATCAGAATCAGAGATGTCTCTCGTTGTTCCATACAGAGGATGACCACTTCATCCAGTGAGGATCGTATTCAGTACATTAAACGAGACTTTAAGCAAGATACCTGACTACAAGGAAACATTAACAAGTCTGGAGCAGCCAAGAGGTACCGTCTCATATTCTATTTTGCCCATCCACATTGCCACAAACAAGCATTGGCCAAGGCAATAGTTGGGCTTTCAAGGCTCAGTCCACAGCTCATCAAGAAAAAAATATCAGTGATGTCATTTGAGATGTCATCAGTGACGTCACTGACCATGTCATGAATGATGTAATATGTGACATCATCAGCAGTGGATTGCGGGTGCGCGAAATATAGTTAGTACAACTAACTATATAGGAGCCATTTCAATGGTTTTGTATGAGTGAAATGTCCAGCTAACTATAACACCCCTAAAACTTATAGTTTTTTCAGTGAATTTGAAAGGTTTTTTAAATGCTAATTCCTAACTATATAAGGCCTGAAACCTATGTTTTTTTCAGGGAATTTACAAGGTTTTTTAAATGCTAATTTCTAACTATATAAGGCCTGAAACCTATGATTTTTTCAGTGCATTTCAAAGGTTTTTTAAATGCTAATTCCAAACTATATAAGGCCTGAAACCTATGGTTTTTTCAGTGAATTAAAATGGTTTTTTAAATGCTAATTTCTTAACTATATCAGGCCTGAAACCTATGTTTTTTTCATTGAATTTCGAAGGTTTTTTTAAATGACAATTTTTAAATGTATTAATTGTTATTTTTTTATACTGATTTACTACATTTTTGCAGGCAGGTGTTCAGAGGGCACGCCCCCTTTTTACAACACTCTGTAGCGCAGCTCCATGGCGCTAACTGGAGATACCTGTTGGACTAGTTCCCTCTAGGGGACCTCTAGATTGAACAGGAATTAATTCCCCAACTTAAACTGTGCAAACGCGCCCTGTAGAGTGTTCTAAATTGGGAGATTAAGTTCCCTTGCATACTGGGGGTCCCTGGAGGCCAACTAGCCCACCATGAGCCTCCATTATGCGCCAGGGGGCTGCGTTGCTTTTCCCCGGGGGTGGCGATCCCTGTGGAAGTGTGGGGGGATTGGGGCCTCCCCACACTTCTTTATCACTATTCCCCTCTGATTTTGTCTCCCCCGGGGGTAATTTGGAAAAAAAAAAGTTTTTAAAAAAATGTGGCCTTGGGGGTCCTTGTGGGACCACCTGGGCAGGCCTAGGGGTCAGGGTGTTTCTACCCTGCCCCCTTTTTGTGTTCTACACATTTGTTTTTCTGCTTTCTTGTGCCTCGGTCTACCAAGCACAAGATGGCTGCCAACACTTCCTGGTTTATAGCGTTGACAGCCAATGAGCATGCCTTTCCGAGCATGAGCTGCATGCTGATTGGCTGCCAACTGTCTGTCAACACTCCAAACCAGAAATTGTTGGCAGCCATCTTGTGCTTCGGTAGACTGAGGGACAAGAAAGCAGAAAAACAAACATGTAGAACTCAAAAAGGGGGCAGGGACGAAGCACCCTGACCCCCTAGGCCTGCTCAGGGGGTCCCACAAGGACCATCACTTTGCATCTCACACACACATTACAAAGAGACAATCAATCATTTGTGTGTAAATCAGTGCGTAGGAAATGTTACATAAGCGAAAGGACTAAAAGAGTGGGAGTCATATGTCATCCATACTGGTAGGCAGTATAGTTTAAGAGTGCTTGGTGTGGAGTAGCACAAACTCAGAGTCGAAAAAGAAACAGCATAGTTGGGAGTTTTCTTTAATAATAAGAATCGATTTCTAGCCAAATTAACCCTTTAAGCAACATTAAACAATGTTCTAATGTATACTTTGCAGTGTGTATGCAGTTCTATGATTACAGTCAATAGCTCACTGTTGAATGTTAGGACTTTAAGTTCTAAATTGCAATTAACAAAAGGATGTTACTTTTAAAAGTGGTAACCTGCTGATCTGTTTACATTATATGCACTCTGAATCAACTTGGTACTCATTCTTTGCAGCAGGCATATTAACCCTCTGCACTAAATATACATAAGTCAAAACCTCAACTATACAAAACGCTGATCTCTCTCCATGAAGATAATTAATCACACAAGTTATCTTAACATTTTTGTGAGGCCTGGCAGTTGCGGGGGGGGGGGGGGAAGCTGTGGCACGTGCTTCAAAAACATTAAATTTGCAAACACAGCGCCCTCAGGAAGCCAGCACCCGGTGCGGTGGCACCGGTCGCACCACCCTAGAGCCGGCCCTGATTTCTATGTCTCTCTCCACTATTTTTGTGTGGCAATATCTGGTCTTCAAATTTCAGTCCAGAGACATAGATGTGGTCCATCCCCCCCCGCACCCCCAGGGACCATCTTGGTGTATATAGCTCAATATACCATGGACATGCCTAATTGCTTGTCTTTCTCCATATCCTTTCCCCTCTTGTCGTTTTAGATCGGACCACCTCCCAAGTGAATTTGGTGGCACTGCTTCAATTGATGAGGCCACTCCATATACCCTTGTTCACAGCAGCGGTTCGTGCAGGTAACAGCTGTGGGGCGATGCGGCAGGATGGGGCGATTTCGAGGGACGATGCAGAGGGAACATTAAATGAATAACTCATTTTCCCTCATCATTGTCCATTGGAATCCCCACTACCCGGCCCTGCCGCAGTTACTTGCACGGACCACAGCTGTTTGCTCACTATTTTCCACTTCCATTTGGTCCTGAAGAAGCGCTAGGGATCTCCTCCTGAGACCACTAACAGCGCGAAACATGTCGATCTAACACTTCTTACTTTCACAAATACACAATAACCGTTAGCTACTGAGGGCCATAATTACCCTTGAGCAGCATTCAATCTTTTGATGTTTTAACCATGACAGATGGATCCCTTTCATTAAATCTACTCATTTTAGATACCCACTAGTCATTTTTTAACTCATCTACCAGAGAACTAGCACTGACCCGCACACATCTTACGGTGTGAGAACTAAAAAGATTTCTGACAAAGCGACCCTTTGGAGGACCCTTGGGGCATTTTAGCGCCGGCCCGATGAGGAGCACCGCCCTATGATGAAGCATGAGAACCTTTGGGGTGTGTAAGGACATCAAGTAAAGTCATTCTGACTTCCCCTTTTTCCAAAATGACTCCTACTACCCCTTTCTTATAGGAACAGTGGCCCTCTTTAGTAGTGATTCATTACTTGGTAGCAAGGGGCTCTGGACCTTCATTTAGCTCCCTGTCCTCTTTTCTCATTTTGTTGATTAATTTGAAGTTAGCCATTGTTGTCGAAGTGTCTCAAATAAGCTAAGTAATTTGTTAGGCAAGTCCTATGAATGTTGATACATCTTAGTTCATTTTTACAGGGTTCAGTGCAAGTGGAGTCATGTGAGTGTACTGTAGAAACATCCAGGTAAAGATAAACATTGCAGCGGTATTTCTTTTTGGAAAGACACTCTGAATAGTTTTATTGGTGAACAGCAGGCTGGTTCAGTCAGAGGCAACTTATCAATGAATTCAACCGTTCCTTCCCCTATTTGTAAGTCTCCCCACCCACATTCAAACATTTACAACCAACCTCCTCCCCAAGAGAGAAACATGTTCCCTCAAGATGCCACATATGAAATAGACACAATTAACAACTCCATAACATAACATAATGTGAAAGTAAACAGGGAAGAGAAGGTGGCAGTACTCGCGAGAACATTGAGGCAGAAAGCGCTTTCAGAGCTCATGAGACACCACACACCTCTCTGCTTACAATCTTATTTAAAAAAGGAAAAACATCCATGCCAAGCTAACAAAATCATCATCCAACAATATATTCTTGTAACTTTCTAGGAGGCTGACGGGTCCGAACATTCCTTGAAATGTCCCTAACTTGGCCTCCACTCTTTAATCAAAATTCCTCTCACACATTTGTTCCCAATTCTTTACACATCCTTGTTGCTCCACATATAGAAAAACATTACTCCCTTTTGAGTCTGACCACGATCTCTCCCCCTTAAACAATAACACCCTGTTGAAATTACAGACAACTCCACCGTCAATTTGTACAGAATATCTGGACACCTCAATGTCTCTGATGGGATCTTACTACACGGCACACACTTCCCATCAGCTCTACTTTTCCTGATGCGAACCCAATTACCGACATTGACCTTTTACTTACTTGCTGGAACATTCCTCCATTTTAGCTCTTCTTTCATTTTCATTTTATATTCTTACACTCTGCAATGAATTCCCTTGAAATCTACTTCAGCAACCTCGCCCATGTTGCCATGCTTGTTACGCAACCACCAAGAACCAATTTTGTACTAAGTTTACACTCCCTTAACAATTCAAAAGGGCTCACTATGGTTCCAGAATTGGGGGATGTCCTATAGGGCAGCACCAAAGAAGCACAATGTTGCACCTCAATGAAGAATTTGGCAAGCATCTCAGATTTGTGGATTTTATGCATGGCATTACCACTGGATATTGAGCAACAGAGAATTAATAATATTTCAGGGGAACACGACTGTGCAAATAAGGGGGCAATGAAAGATGTGCAGCAAGAGTCGGAGTGTGGGGCACAGTGACTGTGATGTACAATAGTGGACAAATATTGATGCAGTAGAATCAGAATCAGAGATGTCTCTCGTTGTTCCATACAGAGGATGACCACTTCATCCAGTGAGGATCGTATTCAGTACATTAAACGAGACTTTAAGCAAGATACCTGACTACAAGGAAACATTAACAAGTCTGGAGCAGCCAAGAGGTACCGTCTCATATTCTATTTTGCCCATCCACATTGCCACAAACAAACATTGGCCAAGGCAATAGTTGGGCTTTCAAGGCTCAGTCCACAGCTCATCAAGAAAAAAATATCAGTGATTTCATTTGAGATGTCATCAGTGACGTCACTGACCATGTCATGAATGATGTAATATGTGACATCATCAGCAGTGGATTGCGGGTGCGCGAAATATAGTTAGTAGAACTAACTATATAGGAGCCATTTCAATGGTTTTGTATGAGTGAAATGTCCAGCTAACTATAACACCCCTAAAACTTATAGTTTTTTCAGTGAATTTCAAAGGTTTTTTAAATGCTAATTCCTAACTATATAAGGCCTGAAACCTATGGTTTTTTCAGTGAATTTACAAGGTTTTTTAAATGCTAATTTCTAACTATATAAGGCCTGAAACCTATGATTTTTTCAGTGCATTTCAAAGGTTTTTTAAATGCTAATTCCAAACTATATAAGGCCTGAAACCTATGGTTTTTTCAGTGAATTTCAATGGTTTTTTAAATGCTAATTTCTTAACTATATCAGGCCTGAAACCCATGTTTTTTTCATTGAATTTCGAAGGTTTTTTAAATGACAATTTTTAAATGTATTAATTGTTATTTTTTTTATACTGATTTACTACATTTTTGCAGGCAGGTGTTCAGAGGGCATGCCCCCTTTTTACAACACTCTGTAGCGCAGCTCCATGGCGCTAACTGGAGATACCTGTTGGACTAGTTCCCTCTAGGGGACCTCTAGATTGAACAGGAATTAATTCCCCAACTTAAACTGTGCAAACACGCCCTGTAGAGTGTTCTAAATTGGGAGATTAAGTTCCCTTGCATACTGGGGGTCCCTGGAGGCCAACTAGCCCACCATGAGCCTCCATTATGCGCCAGGGGGCTGCGTTGCTTTTCCCCGGGGGGTGGCGATCCCTGGGGAAGTGTGGGGGGATTGGGGCCTCCCCACACTTCTTTATCACTATTCCCCTCTAATTTTGTCTCCCCCGGGGGTAATTTGGAAAAAAAAAAAGTTTTAAAAAAAATGTGGCCTTGGGGGTCCTTGTGTGATCACCTGGGCAGGCCTAGGGGTCAGGGTGTTTCTACCCTGCCCCCTTTTTGTGTTCTACACATTTGTTTTTCTGCTTTCTTGTGCCTCGGTCTACCAAGCACAAGATGGCTGCCAACACTTCCTGGTTTATAGCGTTGACAGCCAATGAGCATGCCTTTCCGAGCATGAGCTGCATGCTGATTGGCTGCCAACTGTCTGTCAACACTCCAAACCAGAAATTGTTGGCAGCCATCTTGTGCTTCGGTAGACTGAGGGACAAGAAAGCAGAAAAACAAACATGTAGAACTCAAAAAGGGGGCAGGGAAGAAGCACCCTGACCCCCTAGGCCTGCTCAGGGGGTCCCACAAGGACCCCAAAGCCTAAAAATGTTTTTTATTTATTTTTTCGAAAATCACGGGGTCCGCATACGGTGCGCGAACACGTACGCGCACGTACGCATACCGTACGCGGACTCCGTGATTTTCGGAAAAAAATGTAAAAAAATGTTGGGGCCTTGGGGGTACGTACGTGCACGGTACGCGTACGGTGCGCGCATGGGACGCGTACACGTCCGCGTACAGTGCGTGCTTATAGATATATACATTTTTGCGAATTCGATTTTCTCAACAACTACTCAACGGATTTACACCATTTGAGCAAAAGGGCGATTTGCAAACCAAACCCTACCTTTATGCCAAATTTCTTGTAATTCCGTTCAGCCGGTACAGAAACACACAGACACTGGATGATGTCATCAGTGATGTCATTTGAGATGTCATCAGTGATGTCATTTGAGATGTCATCAGTGATGTCATCAGTGATGTCACTAACCATGTCATGAATGATGTAATATGTAACATCATCAGCAGTGCATTGCGGGCGCGCCAGTTATAGTGAGTCCAACTAACTATAACGTGGGAATTTCATTGGTTTTATGTCAGTAAAATTTCCAGCTAACTATGAGGCCGATTATGATGGCGGACGGACCTGAGTCCGTCCGCCACCATAGAGGAGGAGGGACCGTCCGCAGGGGCAGCGGCGGTCCCTCCGTGCTAATTAGGATGTGACCGCCACCCTGGCGGTCACATCCTGTATCTTTATCATTGCGGCGGGTGCTGCTTGAAGCAGCACCCGCCGCAATGATAAAAATGTATGTTGTGCATTTGCATGCACAAAGCGGCAGGCACCCTGCGGTGCCTGCCGCTTTGTGCAGGCAAATGCAGGGGGGTACCATAGGTACCCCCCATGTGCACCCCCCACTCCCCCCCTTCACCCCTGGGGGCCCGCAACGGGCCCCCAAACACAAATCCGTATGCCTTTACACGGCAGAAATGCCGCCGTGTAAAGGCATCTTTCTGCTGAAATCCTAATATGGCTGGCGGTGTCTGATAGACACCGCCAGCCATGTTGAAGCTTTTCCACCGCGGACGGAAGGCGTCCGCGGCGGAAAATCTGCGGACTGAAAAACGATCCCCCAGCCATCCTAATCTGGCGGGGGGTCTTTTTCAGTCCGCAGTGGTTTTCCCGCATCCTCCGGGCCGGCGGTGGCTTCCGCCGGCCCGGAGGATGCGGGAAAACCGCAATCGTAATCAGGCCCTATAACTGGTGTCAAACCTATGTTTTTTTCAGTGAATTTAATAGGTTTTTTAAATGCTAATTCCTAACTATAACTGGTGTGAAACCTATGGTTTTTTCCAGTGAATTTCATAGGTTTTTTAATAGCAAATTTCTATAGCTATGAAATATAATAATTTTTATAATGAATCCTATAGTGTATATTTATGTAATACTATTTTTTTATGTATATTGTTCATGTTTATTTTTTTTTATTTTTTTTTGCCTTGGAGCGCTCCCGTTGCGCGTACCAGTGAACGCACCGGTAAGCGCAGTCTTGCGGCGCGCCCCGGTGCGCCTACCGGTGAGCGTCCCATTAGCGCTATTGCCGCGAACGAAAACATCATCGTGACGGCGTAAGCGCCCGAGCGCATACGATCGCGCTACGTAAGCGCCCCCAGGCACGCACCCGGGCGCGCACCCGGGCGCACCCCGGGGCGAGTAGCGTAAGCGTGTCGGATCATGTGACCTGAAAATAACACTTTTCATTGGTTCAGAGCAGTTTTTTCTACCAAATGATGAAAGCCCCCACCTTTTTTCCTCATTCTCACTTTGTACTTTGACTGAGGAAGACCTGTTTGCAGACCTGAGAAATGGATACAGTAGCAGCAGCAGCAGGAGCATCTCAACCACCACCACCACCACCACAAGGACCACCACAACACCACAGTGGTGGTGAAGAAGAAGAAGAGGAGGAGGAGGGGGAGGAGGAGGAGGAGAGGCAGTTCCTGCCTGAAGATAATACCCCCTATAAACCTAAGGAGCACTTTGTGTGGGAGTTTTTTAAAATCCCAAGGGGAGAAAAGAAAGTAAATGCTGCAAAAGTGACATGTCTCATCTGTGGCACTGTACTTTCCAGGGGGAACCCTGCAAAAAAATATTCATTTGGGAACCATACAATGCTTCGCCATATGCAACGCAGGCACCCAAACAACTATGCTGCGGCAGAAGTCAGAGAACTGACCAGAAACACTCCCCAATCTTCTCCAAGCACCTCCAAAAGAAATCAACCCACTCCATCGGGTCCAGAGACAAGGGAGATGGTCCCAAATATCCAACGCCATTTTGGAGATTACAAAATAGTTTGTATATTTTGCGGGACTACAATTTCCTATGGGGAGCAAAGCATCAAACTCATCAACCGTGCTGGAGACAACCACAACTGCAGAAAGAAACCTTAATTTGTTCCAGATTTTTTTTTGCTCCAGTTGAGCCGTTTACAATTCCCTGTTTTTTGTATGTCCCCATAAAAATTACAAAAAAATATAAAATTGTTAATAAAAGCCAAAAAAAGTAAAAAATGTTCAAAAAAACAATAAAAAAATATAAAACAACAAAAAGAATAAAAAAACTGTTCTTTTTAGAACTACCTCCAATTTATAAAAAAATGCTACATTTTAAAAAAAAACTCTGTCATTCTTTTTTCTCCATGGTACGCTCCCCGGTACGCTCCCCGGTGCGCGTACCGGGCGCTCCCCCCGCGTAAATCAAAAAAATATATTTTTGCGCCGCGGGGCCCTTTTATGGCCCCCACATCAAACCTAGGGGGTCAGGGGGGGTCTACCCTGCCCCCTTTTGGTCATTTCCCCCTTTGTTTTTGCCACCTCTTGTGTCTCGATCCTACCGAGACACAAGATGGCGGCCGCTCCGGACTGTTTGGAATGTTGACAGACACCCGAGAGCCAATCAGCTTTCCGCTCGCGAACTCGCGTAGCGCGCTGGAGCGCGCCCCGGTGCGCGTACCGGGGCGCGCATATAGATATATATATATATTTTTTTGAACCTAAATTACTCAAAATCCACTGGAGCACATATCTTGAGACATAGCAAAGGCACATCGGGCTACCAGTCCCTACAATTTTGCCAAGTTTGGTGGAAATCCATTCAGCCGTTGGGGCTAAAAGTGAGTCCAACCACCCTATGGAAATTAACATAGGGAAAACACGTTTTGGGACCCCCTTTTATCTCGGCCCCCGCTTCACGAATCCCCCCCAAACTTTCAGGAAAGGAGCGGAGCGGAGCTGGCCATTGGTCTTGGAGAAATTCAGCCAATTCCATCCATTGACGCCAAAGTTATTCCAAATAGAATGTTGCGGATTTCCTATGGAAACTAGGTCCTAACTATAACTACCTACTGGCGACCGTATGTATATATTTATATATATATATATTTATATATATATATATATATATATATATATATATATATATATATATTACCTACTGGCGGTCGCCAGTAGGTATATATAGTTAGGATTTTTTCTCTATGGGATTTTTGAAAATTCTATGTCTAATAACTTTGGCGTTTGTGGACGGAATTGGCTGAAATTTTCAGGAAAATGGCACATTTTGTTTCTGAGCAGCCCTTGAAAATTTGGGGGGGTTCGTCAAGGGGGGGCCGAGAAAAAAGGGGGGTCCCAAAACGTGTTTTTAACATTGAGTTTTCCATAGGGCGGTTGGCCTCACTTTTAGCCCGAACGGCTGAATGGATTTGCACGAAACTTGGCAAAATTGTAGGGACTGGTAGCCCGATGTGCCTTTTGTAGGTCTCAATATATGTGCTCCAGTGGATTTTGAGAAATTAACGTTTAAAAAAAGATATATATCTGTAACAGCGGACCTGGCAGCGTCCCAGGACGCGTACTTTTCGCGCAACGGAGCTTTGTGAAGCGAAGCTGATTGGTTCTCTGGCGTCTGTCAACATTCCAAAAAGTCCGTAGCGGCCGCCATCTTGTCTCTCGGTAGGATCGAGAGACAAGAGGAGGCCAAAACAAAGGGGGAAATAACTATAAGGGGGCATAGTAGATCCTCGCTGACCCCCTAGGTTTGATGTGGAGGTTTTAAAAGGGCCCCGCGGGGCAAAAAAAAAAAATAATAATAATAATCGAACGGCTGAATGGATTTGCACGAAACTTGGCAAAATATTAGGGACTGGTAGCCCGATGTGCCTTTGCTAGGTCTCAATATATGTGCTCCAGTGGATTTTGAGAAATTAACGTTCAAAAAAAGATATATATCTGTAACAGCGCTCCGCTTTGCGTAACGGAGGTTTGCGAAGCTGATTGGTCATTCTGTCACTGGGCTATAGTTGGGCTACATCTGGCTGATATTTGGGCTACATTTGTTTTTTTTGTCTCTGGCGGCCATCTTTGGGCTACATTGGGCTACATTGGGCTTCATTGGGCTACATTGGGCTACATTTGGGCTCCAACATATATATAGGCCAATGTAGCCCAATATATATTTTTCAAAGTTAATTTTCTTAAAAACCACTGGAGCATATATCTTGAGACATAGCAAAGGCACATCGGGCTACCAGTCCCTACAATTTTGCCAAGTTTCGTGGAAATCCATTCAGCCGTTCGAGCTAAAAGTGAGTCCAACCGCCCTATGGAAATGAAGGAAATGAATGGGTAATTTGTAATTAGCAAATAGCTAATCGCAAACTAGGAATGGTAAAGATTCGCTATTTATTCCTTAAAGTTCGCTATTTAGGAAATGCAAAAAATTTTGATGATACATATGGCGGTTCATCTCTAACAAGATAAGAAGCATAGGGATAGATTTATGATGACTGGCGCATCACCAGGGATGTGTTAGTCATTCTGTGCCGCTGTTCCGTCACCTATGGTGTGCTGCATTTACAATGCGGCGCATCATGGGGCAAAAACAGCACAGATGCGTGATGTATCTGTGCCGTAAAGGTGGCGCATTGCTGGAGTTGTATCGCAAGTGTGATGAAGCTCCAGCAAGGGTCGGGGGTGCCCCTGTCGCAGGGTTTCTGTTCTCACACAGAACTGTGGACAGAGGATTGGAACCTCGGCGAATTAGGGTGTCCCAAAACTCACGTTAGTAATCAAAAACCCCTTAGCAAGCTAGGTACAGTGTCACATTGGATATAACAAACTCTCAATGTTTAGACAATCCAGAATATGAACTTATAGTACCTCAGGATACGTGGAACTCATGAACAGTCGGTCGTTATATATTTCTTAGAAACCAGAACATGGAGTTAAGAAGAACACATGTGTATTTGAAATGTTTATTTACTAATGCCGTCTTCTCAGGCGTAGTATCTTAGATAATACAAGTACACATATTATCAGTAGCAAAATTACCAGCATAGTTTCTAGTACATAAAAAGCGAATGGTGATAGTATGTTAACATGCTGTAAATGAATAAGAGTTAGCAACACTTATAAGCAGCCGCGGGCCGTGGAGGGAGTTACGGTGAGGCAGGGAGGCGGGGAGGGGGAGAAGCAGGGTGGAGAATACAAGTACACATATTATCAGTAGCAAAATTACCAGCATAGTTACTAGTAAATAAAAAGCGAATGGTGATAGTATGTTAACATGCTGTAAATGAATAAGAGTTAGCAACACTTATAAGCAGCCGCGGGCCGTGGAGGGAGTTACGGTGGGGCAGGGAGGCGGGGAGGGGGAGGGGCAGGGTGGAGAGGGCTCCACCCTGCTTCTCCCCCTCCCCGCCTCCCTGCCTCACCGTAACTCCCTCCACGGCCCGCGGCTGCTTATATCTCACCCTCCCTAATACACATATTATATTATTTGCTAAGAAGGTCTCTTTGTGTTGGTTTAGGGCGTGCCCATACTTTAGTGTCTTAGATTTGAAGGAATCACATCAGCATACACCAGCTCTCTCTTCATGTGAACCGCATCAAGTGTTGTGTATGTGTGTTCGGCAAAGTAATATAAAACCCGCCTCATGCCCAGAATTGGCAGAAGTTGCACTTATGTTATGAGTATGAAGTCGTGGAGATCAGACCTCATAACAATTCTGTATCGTGTTGTTCTTGAAACTTTAGCACTCGCTGTACAGATATAGTTTAACAAGCAAAGCAGATAGTAGAGCAATAACATATTATTCTCATGTAAACCACGATGAACTACTAGGTTGAAAGCTAAAGCAACAACTAAGTGTCGTGTGCAGAAGTTGCAAAAAAGGAAAAATGGCGTTTAAACCGGTAATGAGCCCATGCTAACTTAACACGGTGTAAAGATATCCAGGACCTAGATGACACCTCCCCATGATCCGGAAACGAACTGAATAAGATAATAGAAGTGCCATCTCATGAGAGCAGATTGCAAGTTTATATGTGGACGGTCCGCAAGGTAAAGCATTAAAAACTAGGAAAATTTAATGCTAAAGAAAAATAAAACAGCCAAGTACTTTATCGAGTCTTAAGCCAATAGGCAAGGTAAATAATAAAAACTTGACAAATAAGTCAATGAATTGTCAATGAAATGCTAGTACTCAGCATATCAAACATGAAAAAGGTCTATGACATAACTGTGTATGCAAAATAAGCTGTAACAGCCTCCAATAGGAAGTCACCGTCTTCATCCGAAAACAGTTCAGCCATCCAATTTAGAAGCGGAAAAGAACATACGTGCTCTCCCAGCACCGGATCCTCTATGACCATCAGAGGACAGCTCGGTGGGTTTTCAACAAAGCTCTGTTCCAAGAAAGACTGTGCTGCCGCCAGTAAATTCCAGGGACCAATTAGTCCATGCATCAATGCCACAGCCATAATCCTTTCGCCAGGACAAACCAACTCGTGAGTAATGATAGGAGTCATCAGCTGATTAAAGTCGACGTCAGGAGAAACCGGTCCGCAGAGACACAAATCAATGGCCCAATCGAAATCACAGGTCAGGCAGTGAAATACAGGCTGGACACAGGTGAAGTAGGAGAATCGAAAAGATAATCCATATGCCGTGCTTAATATCGCCAACGGCATTGTGCCATAATATTCTAGCATGCGATTGCGGAACAGTGTCAGCAGCTGCAGGGCGGGAGGTTGCATAGGAGGGACATCCATATTTAAAAATGTAAAAAAGCACAAGAGCGTCCGCTGGTAATGCAAGTAAAAATGGCAATCCACGAAGCAGAGTGGAGAAAATAGAATGAAAGAAAGTAGGGATGACTCCAAAGATTTTCTCAAATGAAGTCACGAGACCACTGGTAACAACTTTAAAAAAGTGCGCCAGGGCCTTTGTGGAGGATGCGTTAAAGATAGTCCGAACCATCTTGCTGAAATTGAAAGGCAAATCTGAATTGAAAAGGGTCTGCACCTCTGTACGGGTGTTCGCTATGTGAAGCACGAAAGTTTCACGGGCCGAACTCCAGGCCACCTCTCTCTGAGACAAAAGAGCTCTTATTCTTGCCATGCCGTTGAAATCTGCTCCCAAGGTTGGTATTTGTGGCCAGATTGAAAACTCCCTATGTTCATGTGTGGGAGGAAATAGAACATTTCTGCAGCAAATAACCCGTTCACTTACTGTTACGATAAAAGGAATACTTTTAATTAACCCAGAACAATCTTCATTATTGAGCATCAAATAACTACCATTTTCCAACAATTTGAACGTGGGGATGATAGCAGGAACTGGCGTGCCTTGCAACACGCAAGCCATATTTGGTCGGTGTTTGTTGCATGAACCGTGTAACTGTATGTGCCTACACATTAGTGAATGATCTGGCGTCTCAGTGCATTCCTCTCCATTCAGATAAACTTCTTGATCATCTTTGAAACATCTGTATGTGTATGGAAGCGACCAGACCTCATGAAGAAAAGCACTACCTAAAGGTTCATAACGACCTATTGGTATATATTTCATACAATTTGAAAACTTATATAAAGCAAAAGGCAGCGTTATTAAACCGTGGATAAGGCACGTTGCCAAAAAACCCGCAATCCTCTGCTGATGATGTCACTGAGCATGTCATGAATGATGTAATATGTGACATCATCAGCAGTGGATTACGGGTAATAGTATCTCTAGTTTACTCCCCTATAGCTGTCTTTCTTTTAACATAAGTGTCTGTTTCCTTCCCTTATACTTACTGTTTTTGGTTCGCTTCCAGTTCGCGTACCGGCGAGCGAACTGGGAAGCGAACTAAGAGAAATAGAGGTTGGCACAGTTCCAAATATTGTACCAATTTTTTTATAACGGGGAGGTAGTTCTGAAAAGAACTTTTTTTTTTATTGTTTTTGTTGTTTTATATTTTTTTTATTATTTTTCGGAATTTTTTTTTACTTTTTTTGAATTTTTCTGAACAGTTTTATATTTTTGGGGGGTTTTCTTGGAGGGGGCAATGAAAACGATTCATTGTAAAGGGCTCAACAGGAGCAACAAAACAAAAAAAAAGTATTTATTATTTTGGGCGTTTCGTACAAACTTGCATATGATAGTCAATAGCTCTGTTGATCAGAGTGATGCTTCTTTCTCCGTAGCAAATGAATCCATCGCAAAATACGCAGATGTGTTTTACTTCACCAAATCTCATTTGTATATTTGGCACCATCTCCCTGCCCTCTGGTCCCGTTACTTCCGGTACAACAGATCTTCTGGCCATAATAGGGAGATTATCTAGGTCGTTCCGAAACTGTGCAGCACTGTAGTTGTTAGGATGCCACCTAGTCATATGGCGATGCATTGTGTAGTTTCCGAAACTGTATTTTTTCTCGGTTCCTCTGGACAGTCTATCTTGACATATAAGGCAAGTTACGTATCTTGCATTTACTTTTTTCTGACCTTTGGGAATTTTAAAAAATTGCCAAATGAAGTTTTCTTTCCGGTGAGACGTCCTGGGCTCCTCAGGCAAAAACTGCCTCTCTTCCTGCTCTTCCTCGTCTTCCTCTTCTTCCTCTTCTTGCTGAATTATAACTTGAGCAGGTGGTCCACTCTTCCTTGGATGTGGTGGAGGTGATGGGGAAGCACCAGCTGAAGCTACTAAAGAAGCCATTGCTCAGTGATCACAAAGGGTCTTTCTCTCACAATGATGAAAGTCAGAGTGAGGAAAGAAGGAGGGATTTTCATCATTTGGGAAAAACAAGAGTTCTCAACCAATGAAAAGTGTTCATTTTAGATTATATGACCTAGTCTTACATCATTAGGAAACCAAAAGTGAAATGAACCAATGAAAAGTGTTATTACCAAGTCACATGACCTGCTGTGTTTACGTTAAGCGCTTTGCAGGGCCTCCCGGTTTGCTTCCAGAAACCTGCGCTTTGCGACTCGCTTCGCGTACCAGTTCGCTAACGTAGCACGTCATATGACGTATCACGCGACAACGTGAAACGTCATGCGGACGGGAGGCGTCACGATGTTGTTTTCTAACGCGGCACTTGCGGTAAAGAAACGTTTACCGGCTCGCGGTCTATTTTGCGGCATCAAGGTCAGCTAATGGGAAGCTTCCCGATTCGCGAAGCGGGAACGAAGAAAAAAAAATATTTTAAAAAAAAATTATTCATAAACATATAAAATATATTTTTGGATTTAAAGAAGAATACATTTTACAGCTACAGATATTAGCTGTTAAAAAACCAATGAAATTCACTGAAAAAACCATAGGTTATAGACCATATATAGTTAGGAATTAGCATTTACAAAACCTTGAAAATTCACTGAAAAAACCATAGGTTATAGACCATATATAGTTAGGAATTAGCATTTACAAAACCTTATTTTACTCACACAAAACCATTGAAATTCCATATATAGTTAGTTGCACTAACTATATATCGCGCATCCGCAATCCACTGCTGATGATGTCACATATTACATCATTCATGACATGGTCAGTGACATCACTGATGACATCACTGATGACATCTCAAATGACATCACTGATGACATCTCATTTGACATCAATGACCACATCACTGATGATATCATTCATGTGACAATACAATGCATCTCCTCACATTTTAATATAACCTCTGTTACAACCAGTGTTAAATACAGAGTATAATTTTTGAAACCATTGACACACCAATACTAGTTACTACATACGCACTCACTGATTCCTACGTCTACACACACATTCACTCATTCATCCATACAATCATTCATACATACAATCACTCATCTTTACAACACTATCATATGCACTCATACACCTATACAGACATTTACACTCTGTTGCTCATCCATGGAGTTACTCACACACCTAGTCAGTCATGCAAAGAATCAATCACACCTCCATTTTCTAATCTATACAGTTAAACATAGAGCACCTTACATTTTCAAACATATACTAACACATACTTACTCTCTTATACAATCACTGATACAAGTACACATTGATCTGCACAGAGTCACACACCTCCCAACCAGCCACACACACACTCAGTCTCCCATACAAATACTTGGCCAACCAATCAATAACCCATATAGCCACTCATATAGCTACTGATCAACACATGCAGCAGCTTGCACAACAACAGACATACTGATGCAAACTTTCACACAGTTTAGTCACTAACCTATGCATTCAGTAGGACGCATTTAATCACTCACTCATACAGTCAACCACGCACCTACTAAAACCTTCATTCAGACACTTATACATCTACTCATTCTTCAATATGTAAAACATATTTTAACTTTACAGAAACATACAGTCACTGGATGTTGTCATCAGTGATGTCATTTGAGATGTCATCAGTGATGTCACTGACCATGTCATGAATGATGTAATATGTGACATCATCAGCAGTGGATTGCGGATGCGCGATATATAGTTAGTGCAACTAACTATATATGGAATTTCAATGGTTTTGTGTGAGTAAAATAAGGTTTTGTAAATGCTAATTCCTAACTATATATGGTCTATAACCTATGGTTTTTTCAGTGAATTTTCAAGGTTTTGTAAATGCTAATTCCTAACTATATATGGTCTATAACCTATGGTTTTTTCAGTGAATATATATATATATATATATATATATATATATATATATTTATTACTCATAGGAACCCCTTTGAAATAGAGCCACACGAGGGTAAGTATAAGGTCCTCTTTTATTGTAAGGCAGCCTGCCAGCAGTGACCATCAGGGCAGCAATAATCAAAAGTCAAAAGTTACCGCCAGACGCGTTTCAGGAGTGATCCTTTCTTCAGTGGCCTTTTTTGGCAAAGATGGCTTGAAGCACTTATAAAGACACACATGATAATTATCACCCGCCCATAAGGCGTGGCCTCTTGCAAGGAATTATGGGTGATGTAGTGTCCTTGTATTTTCCCCAGTGGGCGCGCCTCCAAACAACTTGAAATCACAGCCTTTTCAAATTGGCAAATGTCCATGGCGGAACCTGCCCTGCTTTATGTGCTGTCGACCGGAACTTCGAACTGGCTTCCCCCTGCATGGGCTCCAGTTTGCCCTCGTTCCAACGATGGCAGCAACGCTGTGATGCCGCCATCGACCCACCAAACGGAATGAGTGGCTGAATGAGTGTCTGAATGGATGATTTGGTGGGTATGGGACTGACTAAATAAGTGAGTGATAGAACATGTCTTAGTGTAAGCATGGGTGAATGACTAATCTGTGTCAATGTCCGTATCAGTCTGTCAGTAGTGTGTAAGTGGCTGCATGTGTTGGTGAGTAGCTACATGAGTGTCTATAGGGGTTAATGTTTGGGTGCCTGCGTTTCTGTGTGGGTGGGTGGGGGTGTGTGACTCACTGCATGGATGTGTGAGGGGTGAATCACTGGGTAATGGGTTCATGAGTGAGTGTTCAAGAGTGAGTGGATATCTCAGTGGTATATGTGTGAGTAACAAACCAAACTGGGTAGGGGAGGGCCTGAGGGGAGAAGTATTTAAAGACTTATTGGTACCTTGTCCCCCAACTAAGCAATAAACAACAAGAGAGGTACCAGGAGTCTGTACACGGGAGCCTAAATAGTACTCACTCTGTAAGAAAAAACCAACAGGTTAATGTACAAGTCATCAGCGATTGACGTGTAATAGCAGGAGAGGAGAGAGGAACCAGGAAAAAGCCCCAAAGGTGCTGGAGAAAATCCCCATCAGCCCGCTCAGTAGCGGAATATCGTCATCTGGGTAGAATGGTTGACAAAAGTAATGTCCAGAGTGCCCTTCCTTAGGAACAACCCAAGGCTAGCATAACTTGGACCATTACGTTGACCCTCAACCAACAAAGATGCAGACTGAAAAGGGTTAAGTTGCAGTGCTCATAAAAATGTGAGAAAAGGAAAAGAAACAAAATTCATAATCCAGGTGTTCTAAAAATACCTCCCTTGATGTCATAAAAAACTTTATTGGGTCTGACCATCAAGGTGGTATGGTTAAAAGCAGAGTGAAACAAATAGCATGCAAGGAATTGCTATTCATCATAAATCTTATTTGGTCGACATGTTTCAGCCTTCACAGGCTTTCTTCAGGACCTATGATGTACTACTGCAACAAAGAATAATTGTGAAAATGGACTTACTGGGTGAAAAAATCTCAATAAGTGGTTCAGTACTCCAAAAGTAAGGAGTCAAAAAGTCTTCTCCTGCATGTGAAGCAATAAAACAAAGATTGACAAACATTTATTGTCAAAAAGGAAATTCCAGGTGTATAGTACACTATAGATTCCTATATTTATCAACTCACCCAAATTTAAGGGAGGAAAGACCTCACCTCACCTGGCACTTACTCACAGTGAAGGAGGCCACGCACTGAAAAAGGAAAGAAAAAAGTGAGAGAACATACGTTTCATTTTACAGTTTTTAACTTTGAAGATCAACAGCAAATGGCAATAGTAGGGAGTACATGGATAGTGATAACACACCCTGACATAGAGACCTCCCATGGGTAAGAAATGCATTGCAAAGTGCCACACACTGTGTTTATGTAGGCACAACCTCCCATTAGGACAAAATCTCCACACATCTGAAGTAAAGTCTCAACATTATTTCTATTGTAGGGGTTTAAAACAGGACACACCAAAGATCTCGTGGTGTCCTGTACACAGGCGAGCAAAAGAGAGAGGTATTAAACTACCCAGTTGCTACGCCTGGTCCAACCGTTCAGAATCCTACAGAAAAGTCTTCAGAATCCTTCAAAACGTCAAAATGCGCGAGAGCCCCGTGTCCTCACCTCTCCGTCGTTGCCTCGCTCAGGACTGTGAGCCGAGGGGGAGGTGAGGACATCATGTCTGCAGCAGGAAGAAATAGCAAGGCTGCGGACGTGAGAGAGAGCGAAACCCTCTCCCCTCGCGTCCAATCAGTAGTTGAGCCAGCTCTGCATATCACGCGATGAGCCCTCAATGGCTGCTCACCTCCGAGATGCCCCGCTAGTGGCTCATTCTGAGCCAATCAAATTGTTGCGTTTGTTTATATTTTAGTCCGCATCTGTTGATGACACACGCGGTATCTACAGCATATAGCCTAGATGTTCGGCTAAAAGCTGTCCCGCTATTGGCTCAATCTGAGCCAATAGGATTGGCATTGTTTGTTTCCTTATAGTCTACATAGAGGTCCGCATCCGAAAACAGCGAACGCGGTATCTGTAGCATAAAAAACAGCAGATGGTAATCTACCAACTCCATTCACAGTGTTGTTGATTCACTATAGTTTACATTATATGTGTTGTGTTCCAACGCCCTTCAACCCAAACTACATACACAAACAATCAAACTCTGTTCCGTGGCCACAGCGAACAGGTGTCTTCTGATTGGGTCCCACAGTCCGTGTAAAACAGACATTGGACCGCTGTGGGCCAATCGCAAAGGGCCGTGTGTGTTGTTTACATGTAGTACACAAGGCGTCCTCAATGTTCTAGTCACCGCGATGTTGATCGCATTATATACAATTACTGAGAAATCCATAATCATGATCTCTCTCCTCCACGCCCCATCAGATGTACATGTGTAGGCGCATAATATACATGCTACAACGCACCATTAGAGGCATAGCAAAAGATTAATAAACCAACAAAATAGCTAAACGGACTCATATCCAATGAGACACTCAAACTGCCGTCACACCGTCCAAGATGTACGGTCTATGGTTGGTTTCTAGATTCGCTCTCTCGAAATACCGGAGATGGTGAGCGATGTGGTCAAAAAGTTGAATGCTAACACAGTCGAGAAACAAGATTCAACATTTAACATTCAGTTACCTCCGTGCAAAGGCCAACTGAGTTCAAAGAGCCAAAGAGCAGAGGTAATGCGCCCTCTTTGCTCCAAATTGGAACATAGGAAGCCAAATCAAAGAAAATTCATGAAAGAATGGCACCTACGGTGTTGTTGAAAGGGCAAAAATGGAGAAAAAGCCTCAGAGTTGTAACCACGGGATATCATCATTCAACCCCTCCGTGTCGCTCTTCAATTTATACACCCATTTTTGTTCCCTTCTCAGTAGAAACTGGGAGATATCTGTTATATGGTCAGGTATATATGGTTGTTCCAGGACCACCCACTCAAGGTCATTCGCCTGATGTTTAGCCTGTATGAAATGGGATGTGAGTCGAGTAGCTTGTTTACTGCGTCTGATAGTGCTCTTATGTTCCTGGACGCGTAATTTTATTTTCCTCGTTGTCATCCCAATATATCTTAACATACACGGACACGTGATCTGGTATATGACTCTCTCGCTGTTACAATTTGTATGGCGTTTGAGTATCCATGGTCGAGAGGTACCTATGTCCACTGACGTGGTCTTCTTGGTCTGTGGACAGACCGAACAATTCCCACAAGGATAATGACCCTGGACAGGTGGAAGATTCCACAGAGTGGACGTGGGTTCATCCAACAATCGTCGTGGTCTGGTGTGGACCAGCTCATCTTTCAGATTTGTTCCTCTTTTAAACGAAAAGAGGGGAAGGGGAATCTTGTCACCAGAACTATTCAGAATCTTCCACTTCTGTCTGACAATTTTCTGTAGTTTAGACGAAGAGGTGTTAAACGTCGTAACGCAGACCAATTGACCCAGGGGTGGCTTCTCCACCGGTGCCTCTAGTAGGGACTCGCGATGGTTATTCGAGGCCCGTTTGCATGACGTCCTAATCAAGCGACTGGGGTATTGTCGCAACTTCAGTCTCGTAGAGAGGTCTTTAGACTGAACTCGAAAATCTGCCACCTCTGAACAATTTCTCCTCACTCTTAAAAACTGTCCAAAGGGGAGGTTCTCCCTTAATGAGCGGGGATGATGACTGTCAAACCTTAAAAGCGAGTTCCGCGCCATAGGTTTCCTATAAAGCGAGCTGGCCAGATGACCATCCAGTGGAAAGATCACTAAATCCAAAAATGGTAGTTGGTCTTTACTATGTTCCAGGGTGAACCTCAAGAATGGATTAAGGCCATTGAGCCAGACGTGGAAGGCTAATAGAGAATGTTCATCGCCACGCCACACCACCAAGATGTCGTCTATATACCTTTTCCACACCACCAAGTGTTGGTGGTGTGGATTGGTGGCACTCAATATATGCTGGGTTTCAAAGCTGTGCATATAGAGATTCGCCAGACTCGGCGCAAACTTGCTGCCCATTGAGGTCCCAGATGTTTGTAGATATAGGGAGTCCTCAAAAGCAAAAAAGTTCTCCGTCATTGCGATCCTGGCCAATTCGGTTATGAAATGGACAGGCGTCACACTATCCGGGGGAGACTCTTCTAGGAGTTCTTGGATGGTTTGTAGCGTCTCCCTCTGGGGTATGCAAGTATACAGTGATTCTACATCGAAGCTAGCTAAGATGTCAGAATCCGTGTTGAAATCTACCCCTGGTAACAAGCGAAGGACATCCTTCGTGTCCTGAAGGTATGACGGCATTTGTTTAACCAAAGGTTGTAAGAAGACGTCTACAAATGATGACAATGGTTCTAAAAGAGAACCAATCCCAGAGATGATAGGCCGACCCGGAGGTGGTCTGGTCGGCTTATGCACCTTGGGTAGTGTGTAGAAGTAAGGGACAGTAGGGGATTTTGCCACCAAGTAAGTCGCCTCTTGAGAAGTAATCCAGCCTTCTGCGCCAGCCTCCTCTATCAGATGTTTAATCTCGTTAGTGATCCTGGCCGTTGGGTCCAGGTCAAGCAATGTGTAAAACTGGGTGTTACCTAGTTGCCTCATGCATTCCGTGCGGTATGCTGTGGTGTCCTGAATCACAGTGGCCCCACCCTTGTCAGCTGGTTTGATTATGATACCAGTGTCACTAGACAAAGTCTCAAGTGCAGCTCTCTCTTTCTTAGACAGGTTCTGATAACCTACATGACCAGAAAAGTCCAGTGCTTTCATGTCATGCAGTACTGCTGCTTCAAAGGCTCCAACCTTAGGTGGTACCTGTTGGAGTAAGGGCATGAAGGTAGATTTCACCCTCAGTCCAGTGTTGGTGTCGACATCAGTATCCTTTTCCTTGTTTTTAAAGAAAAAATGTAATCTGACTGTCCTAAAAAAACGCTCCATCTCCGATCGGATTTGGAACGGTTCACCAGTGTTGGTAGGAACAAATCCCAGACCCTTGTTGAGCACTGCTTTCTCTAAGGGGGACAGTGTCCGTGCACTTAGGTTCACAACAAGGTCATCAGCGATGTTAGGTGTGTCCCTAGTTGGTTCCGTGTCTCCTGGATCATTCAAAATCAAAGGTTGTCTGCCCATTGGACTTGACCTGAGTTCTGCCCTCTCCGCCTGCCCCGATTGCCTCCCCGGCCCTGTCCTAAAAAAGGAGGCTGATTATAAGGGTATTGTTGTTGCATAGGGTAGTTCGCCATGGGCATTGGAAATTGTGGATACCCCCAAGGGGCTGGTGGCCACCATGGTCCGGCCTGATACATGTTACCACGTGTATTATGTCTGCGATTTGGTCGACCGCCACGATTCCTCCCCCTTCCCAGATTATTACCTCCACTATCTGAATCAGAAGAGTCTGTATCTGAGGATGTGGCATAGGAAGAACCAGATGCCTGCTTTTGTTTATTCACATCAGTGGGAGTATAGTTGTCACTCGTGTAGGGGTATGTTTTCTCATGGGAAAACTTGGCCAGATCTTTCTTAAATTTTTCAATTTTAGCAAAGAAAATAGGCTCTTTGTACTCTTTGTTGGCCTTATTGCAATCTTCCTGCTGTTTTTCGAATCTCTTAGCGGTAAGTGTAGTTTTTATCTGACCTTCCAAGACCTGAATTTCCACCAAAATGGCGTCTGCAACTTTCTTGGCAGTGGCTATAATCAGAATAAGCCAGTCCCTGGTGCAACGCCATGCTATCAGGGACCAGTCCCTGATAAAGGTCTTGTCCGTCAGAAAAAGCCTCGGCACATTGGTAACTATCAAGCCCGTGGGGGCACACTTACCATGTAAGTATTCGGCCATAATCTGGCCGTGTATAATAGTTCTAGAGTGGCTTTTTTTCAAGTTGAGAACTGTTTCCCAATCACCTACAGTAGGTGGGGTAGGTGTGGGAATTTGGTCTAACATACTGGGATTATCTGCGAGAATGGATGTCAAGGTGTCGTCATCAAAACCAAGACCCCCAAAGTCAGCCATTATATTGCGATCAAAAGACTCAGAATACGTATGAGAAACACCAAAAATGGTGCAGAATGAGAAGAAAGAGAAAGTGAAGAGGCCCGCAGCCTTAGCCGCACACTCAAAACAAACCAAACTGGGTAGGGGAGGGCCTGAGGGGAGAAGTATTTAAAGACTTATTGGTACCTTGTCCCCCAACTAAGCAATAAACAACAAGAGAGGTACCAGGAGTCTGTACACGGGAGCCTAAATAGTACTCACTCTGTAAGAAAAAACCAACAGGTTAATGTACAAGTCATCAGCGATTGACGTGTAATAGCAGGAGAGGAGAGAGGAACCAGGAAAAAGCCCCAAAGGTGCTGGAGAAAATCCCCATCAGCCCGCTCAGTAGCGGAATATCGTCATCTGGGTAGAATGGTTGACAAAAGTAATGTCCAGAGTGCCCTTCCTTAGGAACAACCCAAGGCTAGCATAACTTGGACCATTACGTTGACCCTCAACCAACAAAGATGCAGACTGAAAAGGGTTAAGTTGCAGTGCTCATAAAAATGTGAGAAAAGGAAAAGAAACAAAATTCATAATCCAGGTGTTCTAAAAATACCTCCCTTGATGTCATAAAAAACTTTATTGGGTCTGACCATCAAGGTGGTATGGTTAAAAGCAGAGTGAAACAAATAGCATGCAAGGAATTGCTATTCATCATAAATCTTATTTGGTCGACATGTTTCAGCCTTCACAGGCTTTCTTCAGGACCTATGATGTACTACTGCAACAAAGAATAATTGTGAAAATGGACTTACTGGGTGAAAAAATCTCAATAAGTGGTTCAGTACTCCAAAAGTAAGGAGTCAAAAAGTCTTCTCCTGCATGTGAAGCAATAAAACAAAGATTGACAAACATTTATTGTCAAAAAGGAAATTCCAGGTGTATAGTACACTATAGATTCCTATATTTATCAACTCACCCAAATTTAAGGGAGGAAAGACCTCACCTCACCTGGCACTTACTCACAGTGAAGGAGGCCACGCACTGAAAAAGGAAAGAAAAAAGTGAGAGAACATACGTTTCATTTTACAGTTTTTAACTTTGAAGATCAACAGCAAATGGCAATAGTAGGGAGTACATGGATAGTGATAACACACCCTGACATAGAGACCTCCCATGGGTAAGAAATGCATTGCAAAGTGCCACACACTGTGTTTATGTAGGCACAACCTCCCATTAGGACAAAATCTCCACACATCTGAAGTAAAGTCTCAACATTATTTCTATTGTAGGGGTTTAAAACAGGACACACCAAAGATCTCGTGGTGTCCTGTACACAGGCGAGCAAAAGAGAGAGGTATTAAACTACCCAGTTGCTACGCCTGGTCCAACCGTTCAGAATCCTACAGAAAAGTCTTCAGAATCCTTCAAAACGTCAAAATGCGCGAGAGCCCCGTGTCCTCACCTCTCCGTCGTTGCCTCGCTCAGGACTGTGAGCCGAGGGGGAGGTGAGGACATCATGTCTGCAGCAGGAAGAAATAGCAAGGCTGCGGACGTGAGAGAGAGCGAAACCCTCTCCCCTCGCGTCCAATCAGTAGTTGAGCCAGCTCTGCATATCACGCGATGAGCCCTCAATGGCTGCTCACCTCCGAGATGCCCCGCTAGTGGCTCATTCTGAGCCAATCAAATTGTTGCGTTTGTTTATATTTTAGTCCGCATCTGTTGATGACACACGCGGTATCTACAGCATATAGCCTAGATGTTCGGCTAAAAGCTGTCCCGCTATTGGCTCAATCTGAGCCAATAGGATTGGCATTGTTTGTTTCCTTATAGTCTACATAGAGGTCCGCATCCGAAAACAGCGAACGCGGTATCTGTAGCATAAAAAACAGCAGATGGTAATCTACCAACTCCATTCACAGTGTTGTTGATTCACTATAGTTTACATTATATGTGTTGTGTTCCAACGCCCTTCAACCCAAACTACATACACAAACAATCAAACTCTGTTCCGTGGCCACAGCGAACAGGTGTCTTCTGATTGGGTCCCACAGTCCGTGTAAAACAGACATTGGACCGCTGTGGGCCAATCGCAAAGGGCCGTGTGTGTTGTTTACATGTAGTACACAAGGCGTCCTCAATGTTCTAGTCACCGCGATGTTGATCGCATTATATACAATTACTGAGAAATCCATAATCATGATCTCTCTCCTCCACGCCCCATCAGATGTACATGTGTAGGCGCATAATATACATGCTACAACGCACCATTAGAGGCATAGCAAAAGATTAATAAACCAACAAAATAGCTAAATGGACTCATATCCAATGAGACACTCAAACTGCCGTCACACCGTCCAAGATGTACGGTTTATGGTTGGTTTCTAGATTCGCTCTCTCGAAATACCGGAGATGGTGAGCGATGTGGTCAAAAAGTTGAATGCTAACACAGTCGAGAAACAAGATTCAACATTTAACATTCAGTTACCTCCGTGCAAAGGCCAACTGAGTTCAAAGAGCCAAAGAGCAGAGGTAATGCGCCCTCTTTGCTCCAAATTGGAACATAGGAAGCCAAATCAAAGAAAATTCATGAAAGAATGGCACCTACGGTGTTGTTGAAAGGGCAAAAATGGAGAAAAAGCCTCAGAGTTGTAACCACGGGATATCATCATTCAACCCCTCCGTGTCGCTCTTCAATTTATACACCCATTTTTGTTCCCTTCTCAGTAGAAACTGGGAGATATCTGTTATATGGTCAGGTATATATGGTTGTTCCAGGACCACCCACTCAAGGTCATTCGCCTGATGTTTAGCCTGTATGAAATGGGATGTGAGTCGAGTAGCTTGTTTACTGCGTCTGATAGTGCTCTTATGTTCCTGGACGCGTAATTTTATTTTCCTCGTTGTCATCCCAATATATCTTAACATGCACGGACACGTGATCTGGTATATGACTCTCTCGCTGTTACAATTTGTATGGCGTTTGAGTATCCATGGTCGAGAGGTACCTATGTCCACTGACGTGGTCTTCTTGGTCTGTGGACAGACCGAACAATTCCCACAAGGATAATGACCCTGGACAGGTGGAAGATTCCACAGAGTGGACGTGGGTTCATCCAACAATCGTCGTGGTCTGGTGTGGACCAGCTCATCTTTCAGATTTGTTCCTCTTTTAAACGAAAAGAGGGGAAGGGGAATCTTGTCACCAGAACTATTCAGAATCTTCCACTTCTGTCTGACAATTTTCTGTAGTTTAGACGAAGAGGTGTTAAACGTCGTAACGCAGACCAATTGACCCAGGGGTGGCTTCTCCACCGGTGCCTCTAGTAGGGACTCGCGATGGTTATTCGAGGCCCGTTTGCATGACGTCCTAATCAAGCGACTGGGGTATTGTCGCAACTTCAGTCTCGTAGAGAGGTCTGGACCAGGCGTAGCAACTGGGTGTGTTATCACTATCCATGTACTCCCTACTATTGCCATTTGCTGTTGATCTTCAAAGTTAAAAACTGTAAAATGAAACGTATGTTCTCTCACTTTTTTCTTTCCTTTTTCAGTGCGTGGCCTCCTTCACTGTGAGTAAGTGCCAGGTGAGGTTAGGTCTTTCCTCCCTTAAATTTGGGTGAGTTGATAAATATAGGAATCTATAGTGTACTATACACCTGGAATTTCCTTTTTGACAATAAATGTTTGTCAATCTTTGTTTTATTGCTTCACATGCAGGAGAAGACTTTTTGACTCCTTACTTTTGGAGTACTGAACCACTTATTGAGATTTTTTCACCCAGTAAGTCCATTTTCACAATTATTCTTTGTTGCAGTAGTACATCATAGGTCCTGAAGAAAGCCTGTGAAGGCTGAAACATGTCGACCAAATAAGATTTATGATGAATAGCAATTCCTTGCATGCTATTTGTTTCACTCTGCTTTTAACCATACCACCTTGATGGTCAGACCCAATAAAGTTTTTTATGACATCAAGGGAGGTATTTTTAGAACACCTGGATTATGAATTTTGTTTCTTTTCCTTTTCTCACATTTTTATGAGCACTGCAACTTAACCCTTTTCAGTCTGCATCTTTGTTGGTTGAGGGTCAACGTAATGGTCCAAGTTATGCTAGCCTTGGGTTGTTCCTAAGGAAGGGCACTCTGGACATTACTTTTGTCAACCATTCTACCCAGATGACGATATTCCGCTACTGAGCGGGCTGATGGGGATTTTCTCCAGCACCTTTGGGGCTTTTTCCTGGTTCCTCTCTCCTCTCCTGCTATTACACGTCAATCGCTGATGACTTGTACATTAACCTGTTGGTTTTTTCTTACAGAGTGAGTACTATTTAGGCTCCCGTGTACAGACTCCTGGTACCTCTCTTGTTGTTTATTGCTTAGTTGGGGGACAAGGTACCAATAAGTCTTTAAATACTTCTCCCCTCAGGCCCTCCCCTACCCAGTTTGGTTTGTTTTGAGTGTGCGGCTAAGGCTGCGGGCCTCTTCACTTTCTCTTTCTTCTCATTCTGCACCATTTTTGGTGTTTCTCATACGTATTCTGAGTCTTTTGATCGCAATATAATGGCTGACTTTGGGGGTCTTGGTTTTGATGACGACACCTTGACATCCATTCTCGCAGATAATCCCAGTATGTTAGACCAAATTCCCACACCTACCCCACCTACTGTAGGTGATTGGGAAACAGTTCTCAACTTGAAAAAAAGCCACTCTAGAACTATTATACACGGCCAGATTATGGCCGAATACTTACATGGTAAGTGTGCCCCCACGGGCTTGATAGTTACCAATGTGCCGAGGCTTTTTCTGACGGACAAGACCTTTATCAGGGACTGGTCCCTGATAGCATGGCGTTGCACCAGGGACTGGCTTATTCTGATTATAGCCACTGCCAAGAAAGTTGCAGACGCCATTTTGGTGGAAATTCAGGTCTTGGAAGGTCAGATAAAAACTACACTTACCGCTAAGAGATTCGAAAAACAGCAGGAAGATTGCAATAAGGCCAACAAAGAGTACAAAGAGCCTATTTTCTTTGCTAAAATTGAAAAATTTAAGAAAGATCTGGCCAAGTTTTCCCATGAGAAAACATACCCCTACACGAGTGACAACTATACTCCCACTGATGTGAATAAACAAAAGCAGGCATCTGGTTCTTCCTATGCCACATCCTCAGATACAGACTCTTCTGATTCAGATAGTGGAGGTAATAATCTGGGAAGGGGGAGGAATCGTGGCGGTCGACCAAATCGCAGACATAATACACGTGGTAACATGTATCAGGCCGGACCATGGTGGCCACCAGCCCCTTGGGGGTATCCACAATTTCCAATGCCCATGGCGAACTACCCTATGCAACAACAATACCCTTATAATCAGCCTCCTTTTTTAGGACAGGGCCGGGGAGGCAATCGGGGCAGGCGGAGAGGGCAGAACTCAGGTCAAGTCCAATGGGCAGACAACCTTTGATTTTGAATGATCCAGGAGACACGGAACCAACTAGGGACACACCTAACATCGCTGATGACCTTGTTGTGAACCTAAGTGCACGGACACTGTCCCCCTTAGAGAAAGCAGTGCTCAACAAGGGTCTGGGATTTGTTCCTACCAACACTGGTGAACCGTTCCAAATCCGATCGGAGATGGAGCGTTTTTTTAGGACAGTCAGATTACATTTTTTCTTTAAAAACAAGGAAAAGGATACTGATGTCGACACCAACACTGGACTGAGGGTGAAATCTACCTTCATGCCCTTACTCCAACAGGTACCACCTAAGGTTGGAGCCTTTGAAGCAGCAGTACTGCATGACATGAAAGCACTGGACTTTTCTGGTCATGTAGGTTATCAGAACCTGTCTAAGAAAGAGAGAGCTGCACTTGAGACTTTGTCTAGTGACACTGGTATCATAATCAAACCAGCTGACAAGGGTGGGGCCACTGTGATTCAGGACACCACAGCATACCGCACGGAATGCATGAGGCAACTAGGTAACACCCAGTTTTACACATTGCTTGACCTGGACCCAACGGCCAGGATCACTAACGAGATTAAACATCTGATAGAGGAGGCTGGCGCAGAAGGCTGGATTACTTCTCAAGAGGCGACTTACTTGGTGGCAAAATCCCCTACTGTCCCTTACTTCTACACACTACCCAAGGTGCATAAGCCGACCAGACCACCTCCGGGTCGGCCTATCATCTCTGGGATTGGTTCTCTTTTAGAACTATTGTCATCATTTGTAGACGTCTTCTTACAACCTTTGGTTAAACAAATGCCGTCATACCTTCAGGACACGAAGGATGTCCTTCGCTTGTTACCAGGGGTAGATTTCAACACGGATTCTGACATCTTAGCTAGCTTCGATGTAGAATCACTGTATACTTGCATACCCCAGAGGGAGACGCTACAAACCATCCAAGAACTCCTAGAAGAGTCTCCCCCGGATAGTGTGACGCCTGTCCATTTCATAACCGAATTGGCCAGGATCGCAATGACGGAGAACTTTTTTGCTTTTGAGGACTCCCTATATCTACAAACATCTGGGACCTCAATGGGCAGCAAGTTTGCGCCGAGTCTGGCGAATCTCTATATGCACAGCTTTGAAACCCAGCATATATTGAGTGCCACCAATCCACACCACCAACACTTGGTGGTGTGGAAAAGGTATATAGACGACATCTTGGTGGTGTGGCGTGGCAATGAACATTCTCTATTAGCCTTCCACGTCTGGCTCAATGGCCTTAATCCATTCTTGAGGTTCACCCTGGAACATAGTAAAGACCAACTACCATTTTTGGATTTAGTGATCTTTCCACTGGATGGTCATCTGGCCAGCTCGCTTTATAGGAAACCTATGGCGCGGAACTCGCTTTTAAGGTTTGACAGTCATCATCCCCGCTCATTAAGGGAGAACCTCCCCTTTGGACAGTTTTTAAGAGTGAGGAGAAATTGTTCAGAGGTGGCAGATTTTCGAGTTCAGTCTAAAGACCTCTCTACGAGACTGAAGTTGCGACAATACCCCAGTCGCTTGATTAGGACGTCATGCAAACGGGCCTCGAATAACCATCGCGAGTCCCTACTAGAGGCACCGGTGGAGAAGCAACCCCTGGGTCAATTGGTCTGCGTTACGACGTTTAACACCTCTTCGTCTAAACTACAGAAAATTGTCAGACAGAAGTGGAAGATTCTGAATAGTTCTGGTGACAAGATTCCCCTTCCCCTCTTTTCGTTTAAAAGAGGAACAAATCTGAAAGATGAGCTGGTCCACACCAGACCACGACGATTGTTGGATGAACCCACGTCCACTCTGTGGAATCTTCCACCTGTCCAGGGTCATTATCCTTGTGGGAATTGTTCGGTCTGTCCACAGACCAAGAAGACCACGTCAGTGGACATAGGTACCTCTCGACCATAGATACTCAAACGCCATACAAATTGTAACAGCGAGAGAGTCATATACCAGATCACGTGTCCGTGCATGTTAAGATATATTGGGATGACAACGAGGAAAATAAAATTACGCGTCCAGGAACATAAGAGCACTATCAGACGCAGTAAACAAGCTACTCGACTCACATCCCATTTCATACAGGCTAAACATCAGGCGAATGACCTTGAGTGGGTGGTCCTGGAACAACCATATATACCTGACCATATAACAGATATCTCCCAGTTTCTACTGAGAAGGGAACAAAAATGGGTGTATAAATTGAAGAGCGACACGGAGGGGTTGAATGATGATATCCCGTGGTTACAACTCTGAGGCTTTTTCTCCATTTTTGCCCTTTCAACAACACCGTAGGTGCCATTCTTTCATGAATTTTCTTTGATTTGGCTTCCTATGTTCCAATTTGGAGCAAAGAGGGCGCATTACCTCTGCTCTTTGGCTCTTTGAACTCAGTTGGCCTTTGCACGGAGGTAACTGAATGTTAAATGTTGAATCTTGTTTCTCGACTGTGTTAGCATTCAACTTTTTGACCACATCGCTCACCATCTCCGGTATTTCGAGAGAGCGAATCTAGAAACCAACCATAGACCGTACATCTTGGACGGTGTGACGGCAGTTTGAGTGTCTCATTGGATATGAGTCCGTTTAGCTATTTTGTTGGTTTATTAATCTTTTGCTATGCCTCTAATGGTGCGTTGTAGCATGTATATTATGCGCCTACACATGTACATCTGATGGGGCGTGGAGGAGAGAGATCATGATTATGGATTTCTCAGTAATTGTATATAATGCGATCAACATCGCGGTGACTAGAACATTGAGGACGCCTTGTGTACTACATGTAAACAACACACACGGCCCTTTGCGATTGGCCCACAGCGGTCCAATGTCTGTTTTACACGGACTGTGGGACCCAATCAGAAGACACCTGTTCGCTGTGGCCACGGAACAGAGTTTGATTGTTTGTGTATGTAGTTTGGGTTGAAGGGCGTTGGAACACAACACATATAATGTAAACTATAGTGAATCAACAACACTGTGAATGGAGTTGGTAGATTACCATCTGCTGTTTTTTATGCTACAGATACCGCGTTCGCTGTTTTCGGATGCGGACCTCTATGTAGACTATAAGGAAACAAACAATGCTAATCCTATTGGCTCAGATTGAGCCAATAGCGGGACAGCTTTTAGCCGAACATCTAGGCTATATGCTGTAGATACCGCGTGTGTCATCAACAGATGCGGACTAAAATATAAACAAACGCAACAATTTGATTGGCTCAGAATGAGCCACTAGCGGGGCATCTCGGAGGTGAGCAGCCATTGAGGGCTCATCGCGTGATATGCAGAGCTGGCTCAACTACTGATTGGACGCGAGGGGAGAGGGTTTCGCTCTCTCTCACGTCCGCAGCCTTGCTATTTCTTCCTGCTGCAGACATGATGTCCTCACCTCCCCCTCGGCTCACAGTCCTGAGCGAGGCAACGACGGAGAGGTGAGGACACGGGGCTCTCGCGCATTTTGACATTTTGAAGGATTCTGAAGACTTTTCTGTAGGATTCTGAACGGTTGGACCAGGCGTAGCAACTGGGTAGTTTAATACCTCTCTCTTTTGCTCGCCTGTGTACAGGACACCACGAGATCTTTGGTGTGTCCTGTTTTAAACCCCTACAATAGAAATAATGTTGAGACTTTACTTCAGATGTGTGGAGATTTTGTCCTAATGGGAGGTTGTGCCTACATAAACACAGTGTGTGGCACTTTGCAATGCATTTCTTACCCATGGGAGGTCTCTATGTCAGGGTGTGTTATCACTATCCATGTACTCCCTACTATTGCCATTTGCTGTTGATCTTCAAAGTTAAAAACTGTAAAATGAAACGTATGTTCTCTCACTTTTTTCTTTCCTTTTTCAGTGCGTGGCCTCCTTCACTGTGAGTAAGTGCCAGGTGAGGTGAGGTCTTTCCTCCCTTAAATTTGGGTGAGTTGATAAATATAGGAATCTATAGTGTACTATACACCTGGAATTTCCTTTTTGACAATAAATGTTTGTCAATCTTTGTTTTATTGCTTCACATGCAGGAGAAGACTTTTTGACTCCTTACTTTTGGAGTACTGAACCACTTATTGAGATTTTTTCACCCAGTAAGTCCATTTTCACAATTATTCTTTGTTGCAGTAGTACATCATAGGTCCTGAAGAAAGCCTGTGAAGGCTGAAACATGTCGACCAAATAAGATTTATGATGAATAGCAATTCCTTGCATGCTATTTGTTTCACTCTGCTTTTAACCATACCACCTTGATGGTCAGACCCAATAAAGTTTTTTATGACATCAAGGGAGGTATTTTTAGAACACCTGGATTATGAATTTTGTTTCTTTTCCTTTTCTCACATTTTTATGAGCACTGCAACTTAACCCTTTTCAGTCTGCATCTTTGTTGGTTGAGGGTCAACGTAATGGTCCAAGTTATGCTAGCCTTGGGTTGTTCCTAAGGAAGGGCACTCTGGACATTACTTTTGTCAACCATTCTACCCAGATGACGATATTCCGCTACTGAGCGGGCTGATGGGGATTTTCTCCAGCACCTTTGGGGCTTTTTCCTGGTTCCTCTCTCCTCTCCTGCTATTACACGTCAATCGCTGATGACTTGTACATTAACCTGTTGGTTTTTTCTTACAGAGTGAGTACTATTTAGGCTCCCGTGTACAGACTCCTGGTATCTCTCTTGTTGTTTATTATGTGTGAGTAACTACATATGGGAAAGGCAGTATATGTAAGTGCTGGAGTATATAAGTGACTATATGTGAAAGTGAGGATTGTGACAGTGACTGTTTGGATGAGTGTGTACTTGAGTCAGTGATTGATAAGATAGTAAGTATGTATTAGTATCTGTATGAATAAGTGAGGTGGTGTGTCTATAACTGTATAGGTGAGTAAATGGCAATGTGATTAATTCTTTGCCTGACCGACTAGGTGTATCATTAACTCTATGAGTGAGAGGCAGTGTGTGAGTGTCTGTATGGGTATATGATTGCATATATCAGTGGCTGTATAGATGAGTGACTGCATGAATGAGTGACTGTATGGGTGAGTGAGTGGATGTGTGTGCATCTATGAATCAGTGAGTGGGTATGTACTAACTGGTATTGGTGTGTGGATGGTTTCGAGAATGGTGGTCTGTATTTTAGAGTGAGTGTATCAAAGATTATATTAGGGTGTGAAGAGGTGCATCACATATTATACATGGTCAGTGACATCACTGATGACATCACTGATGACATCTCAAATGACATCACTGATGACATCACTGATGACATCATTCATGTGACAATCCAATACACCTCATCACACACTAGTATAATCTTTCATCACTCACTGTAAAATAGAAAGTGCCATATTAAAACCATTGACACACCAATAGAAATTTCTAAACACCCACTCAGTTATTCATAGAACTATACACACATCTAATCACTTACCTATAGAGTAAGTGTTATATGCGGTGAATAATCAACAGAACACTATCAAATATACTTATACGCCTATTTCAACATTACACACCAGCACACATTGTATTCACTTATAAAGACATCCTTCTGACTTATGGAAACAATTGATTATAGTTACATTTACTCACCTACACACTTATACAAACACCACTTCATCTATTTATATAGATAGTAACTCACACTTAGTGTGTTATGAAATCACTATTACAAGTATACAGTTATCCATATAGTGACTCATACAATCACTAAGACTTAGGCACACTTAATTAGATATAACTGTCACATACACTGCCTTTTTTTCAAGTTTAATGGAGATGTACCATTGAGATAAATATTTCATCACCACCACACCCATAAACATATACACTCACTGAAACAACTGTTATAACATGTAGTCTTAACCTCATATACCTACTGAATGAACTATTCACACATTTTTGGCAATCACACACCCCCCACCAAACCACATAGACATTCATTTACCCATACAAATACTCAGTTAAGAAACCAATAACAAATATAGTCTTTAACATAGCAATTAAGACAAAGCAATAAAGACGTTCACACAGTTTAGTAACTACACATTATATATAGTGAGACTCTACTAATTAGTCAAAGAAACAATCAATGACACTGTTACTAAATCCACCATCCACACATTTATATTTATATATCCACTCATTCTTCAATGCAAAGTAGTGTATTTATAATACATATTTAAATATCAAAGCAAACCACATTCACTGGATGATGTCATCAGTGATGTGTTCAGTGATGTCATTTGAGATGTCATCAGTGATGTCATCAGTGATTTCACTGACCATGTCATCAATGATGTAATATGTGACATCATCAGCAGTGGATTGCGGGCGCGCGAGTTATAGTGAGTACAACTAACTATAACGGGGGAATTTCAATGGTAAAATGTCCAGCTAACTATAACTGGTGTGAAACCTATGGTTTTGTTCCGTGAATTTCAAAGGTTTTTTAAATGCTAATTCCTAACTATAACGAGTGTGAAACCTATGGGGCCTTATTTACGAGCCCCTTGCGCCTCCGGAACATCACTTTTTGTGACGTTCGGGTGGCGCAGAAGACTGAGTGATATTTATCAGACAGGACTAAGCCACTTTTTGTGGCGTAATCCTGCCTGATCAATATCAGTCCCTTTAACGCAGTGTCCTGCATTAAAGGGGCGTGCAATGGGTGTTGCTGGGGGCGTTCCCAGCAGCATCCATGGACTTGAGTAATTTATAGCATCCTCAAAGTCAGTCTTTCAAAAATTCCAAAGTATAGGACATGATAATCCAAATCCAAATGTTTCTCAAGAAAAGTCATAAACCGTTTCCGTGGGTCATATCTGCCCAAACGCCGATATTCAGAACGATTGAAAATGACTTTTCTTGAGAAACATTTGGATTTGGATTATCATGTCCTATACTTTGGAATTTTTGAAAGACTGACTTTGAGGATGCTAATTACTCAAGTCTGCCCGAATTGTGTGGGTAAAATTGATACCTAGTCACTTTGAATAAGAATGTACTTACGACTCATCTAACATTTGGAAGAAATATCTAGTTATATGACAACAGGATACCGACATAACTTGAAGGAAATAAGAACGCCCTGAAGAAGTTCTGTTGTACAGAACGAAATGCGTCGACTGGCTGTGGTACATAAACTTAAGGAAAATAAAAGCATTTGAATATACACCAAGATTCAGCGCTTCAATAAGGACTCTAAGTGATATGATTTGATTGGACTTGTTGTGCAAGTGGTGCTGTGCCAAACTTTGGAATATTCTCCACTACTCTCTACTACTCACTCTCTACTACTCCACTACTCTCTAATACTCACTCTCTACTACGCATTCTCTACTACTCTCTTCTACTCTCTCTCTACTACTCACTCCCTACTACTCACTATCTACTACTCTCTACTACTCACTCTCTCCTACTCTCTACTACTCATTCTCTCCTACTCTCTACTACTCATTCTCTACTACTCTCTCTCTACTACTCACTCTTTACTACTCACTCTCTACTACTCTCTACTACTCACTCTCTACTTCTCACTCTCTACTACTCTCTACAACTCACTATCTACTACTCTCTCTCTACTACTCTCTACTACTCACTCTCTGCTTCTTACTCTCTACTACTCTCTACTACTCACTCTCTGCTACTTTCTCTACTGATCTCTACTATTCTCTACTACTCACCCTCTACTCTCTATTACTCACTCTCTACTCTCTACCTCTCTCTACTTCTCTCTCTACTAGTCTCTACCTCTCTACCTCTACCTCTCTACCTCTACCTCTCTACCTCTACACCTCTACCTCTCTACCTCTCTCTACACGCACACATATACACACATATATATATATATATATATATATATATATATATATATATGCATATATATGCATATGCATTTATATATATGTATGTGTATATATATATTTACATACATATATAAACATATATAATCTGCATATCTATATAAATGCAGTCATACATATACATATATGCATACATATGCATGTTATGTACATGAAAGTTTGAAAAACACTAATAAAAGCAAAGCTAAAAAGCCACCTCATTACAAACAGAATGGCTTTAACTTAAACGAGGGCGAGATACATTGCATTTTCAATGCTCGTTTACTTTGGTTCCATCAAGAAGGCATTCAGATGTGTCACACATTTGCCATAAATTCTGAATGTTAGCACTCTAGTTGCTCATTAGATCACTGTGGTAAAGCTACTGCTCACCAGGGAAGTCTGCTGCTGGTATTCAAAGTGCATGTTTCAGTCTGCATGTCAGAATTTTTTTAATGAAATAGAAGAGGATTTGAGAAGTCAAAATGTGCCCTAATTTTTCTTTCTTCAGCACTAATCATAATTTCGATGGCAAAATGAACCCCCTCATTTTGTTCCTTTGCAAATTAAATATTTTAAGTGTTACCACTTTATTCCAATCAAGATGACTTCAGGTGTGCCATACTTTTGTCATAAGTAAGACTGTTAGCGCTCTAGTTGTTCTTTAGAACCCTCTGGGACATTCTGTCATTGGGCTATACTTGGGCTACATCTGGTGGATATTTGTGCTACATTTGGGCTCTTTTGTCTCTGGTGGCCATCTTGGGAGACATATTTGTTATGAAGTTTCCTAATTTCCTCATTTACTACAGTCTCCTCAGTAGGAAATACTATCAGTTTTCTACTTTGATTCCATCAAGAAGGCATTCAGATGTGACACACATTTGCCATAAATTCAGAATGTTAGCACGCTAGTTGCTTATTAGATCACTGTAGTAAAGCTACTGCTCGCCAGGGAAGTCTGCTGCTGGTATTGAAGGTACATGTTTCCGTCTGCATGTCAGAATTTTTTAATGAAATAGAAGAGGATTTGGGAAGTCACTCAAAATGTGCCCTAATTTTTCTTTCTGAAGCACTAATCATACTTTCTATGGCAAAATGAACCCCCTCATTTTGTTCCTTTTTAAATTAAATGTTTTCAGACTTGCCACTTCATTCCAATCAAGATGGCTTCTGGTGTGCCATACTTTTGTCATAAGTAAGACTGTTAGCGCTCTAGTTGTTCTTTAGAATCCTCTGGGACATTCTGTCATTGGGCTACACTTGGGCTACATCTTGGTGATATTTGGGCTACATTTGGGCTCTTTTGTCTTTGGTGATCATCTTGGGAGACTGCATGTCAGAATTTTTTAATGAAATAGAAGAGGATTTGAGAAGTCACTCAAAATGTGCCCTAATTTGTCTTTCTGAAGCACTAATCATACATGAACCCCCTCATTTCGTTCCTTTTTAAATTAAATGTTTTCAGACTTACCACTTAATTCCAATCAAGATGGCTTCTGGTGTGCCATACTTTTGTCATTAGTAAGACTGTTAGCGCTCTAGTTGTTCTTTAGAACACTCTGGGACATTCTGTCATTGGGCTATACTTGGGCTACATCTGGGTGATATTTGGGCTACATTTGGGCTCTTTTGTCTCTGGTGGCCATCTTGGGAGACTGCATGTCAGAATTTTTTAATGAAATAGAAGAGGATTTGAGAAGTCACTCAAAATGTGCCCTAATTTTTCTTTCTGCAGCACTAATCATACTTTCTGTGGCAAAATATACCCCCTCATTTTGTTCCTTTTTAAATTTATTCCAATCAAGATGGCTTCAGGTGTGCCATACCTTTGTAATAAATAGGACTGTTAGCGCTCTAGTTGTTCTTTAGAACACTCTGGGAAGCTGTTGTAGAACACAAAGGAATCAACTGACAGTCTCTGTCCTTGTTGGATGTACATGTTTTACTGAGAATGTCAGACTTCATTCTCACATGACTGAGAAAGATAATGTGAATTTACAGAAAATATGCTTTCAGTTTAGCTTATAGATCCCCTTCCAAACCACTGTGGGAAAAGCATGAGATAATAGTTTTCTTTCAAACATGATTCATGATATCCCAGCAGAAGGCTTTTTCACATGGTAAAATCACCATAGAACACACCACAATTCCTAAAATGAGTATGGTACCATCAAAAAATGATTTATAATGTAACTAAAGTCCTAAAACCTTCTATTAACTGCAAAGCTTTTTTCTGAGGTGCTATCATGTATATTGGTCCCAAGATGGCTGCCAAAACTTCTTGGATGAAGTGCTGACAGCCAATCAGATCTCACGATGAGATGTGTGGTTAGGCTCCACCCAGATATATACATTTTTTCACATTTGATTTTCTCAACAACTACTAGTGGGATTTACACCATTTAAGCAAAAGCGTGATCTGCGAATCAGACTCTACCATTTTGCCAAATTTCTTGTAATTCCGTTCAGCCGTTCGGACTGTAGCCGTGTCCAATCGTCCTATGGAAATTAACATGGGGAAAACACGTTTTGGGACCCCCTTTTTTCTCAGCCCCCACTTCACGAATCCCCCCAAAACTTTCAGGGAAGGAGCGGAGCGGGCCATCTTCTTTGAGAAATTTGTGAAGATTCATCAACCGGCGCCAAAGTTATTCCCAATAGAATGTTGCGGATTTCCAATGGAAACTAGGTCCTAACTATATATACCTACTGGCGACATAGCCATTCACTCACCCATACAACCACTCACACACCCACCCACACACCCACAGAACAACTTGTATACCCATTCATGCATCCATACAACCGCTCAAACACCCACTCCCTTTCCCTTACAGCCACTCACACACCTTCTCCCTCACCCATACAGCCACTCTCACAGCGACTGTCACCCATACAGCCACTCGTACACCCACTCACACACCTATGTAGCCACTCACAGAGCCACTAACTCACCCATATAGCTACTCACACACCCACTTACTTACTAATACAGCCACTCACATAGTCCCTCACTGACACATACGGCTACTCACTTACCCACTAACATACCCAAACAGCCACTCACACACCCATTCCCACACACATACAGCCATTCAGACATCCACTCACACACTGATACAGCCAAACAGCCACTCAGATGAGATATGTTTCAAATAGTATGACTAACAATTAGTACAGAGAGAATCGTAGTTTAACATATGTAGTAGGTTAGAATATATCTCTATATATAGTAAACATATTGTTAGACTTGGCATTTTTTGGCTTGTTTCCCCTGACTTTTTGCTTTCTGACCTCCCGGTTTTTACTTTGTTTTTGCTGGTGTAATGATTCTGCGCACTTTCCTCATTGCTGTCCAGTGGTAACGTGCAAGTGCTCCTGTATAAAATGTGTTATGGATTGGTATTTCCATGATTGGCATATTTGATTTATGTGTCAGTCCCTAGTAAAGTGCAATGCGAGTGCCAGGGCCTATAAATCAAATGCTGATGGTGGGCTGAATCACTGGATTGTGCCACCCACGCCAACAGCCCGTAAAGTGTAACTCTGGCCTGCCATTGCAGAGCCTATGCACAGCCTGGCGCTGCCCTGTCGAATTGGCGAGTACACACAATAGCAAGTCCTTAAACCTTCCCTTTTCTACATGTGAATCTGGAGTGGATCATCTCGTTCCTCGCCGGAAGAACACAAAGAGTCCGCCTCCCCCCGTTTCGCTCCGAGGCCACCGAAGTCATCTGCAGCGTCCCGCAAGGATCTTCACTCAGCCCCACCCTCTTCAACATCTACATGAAACCTCTCGCAGCCATCGCACGCCAGCACAACCTCAACATCATCTCTTATGCCGACGACACCCAGCTGATCCTCTCCCTCACCAGAGACCCCGACACCGCCAGAACCTGCCTACACGAAGGGATGAAAGACGTCGCCGAGTGGATGAAGGACAGCCGCCTGAAACTGAACTCGGACAAGACGGAAGTCCTCATCCTGGGATCTTCGCCCTCCGCCTGGGACGACTCCTGGTGGCCCCCAGCCCTGGGCACCGCACCCAAGCCAACCGACCACGCACGCAACCTGGGCTTCATCCTGGACCCCTCCCTCTCGATGACCAGACAAGTCAACGCCGTCTCCTCATCGTGCTTCAACACCCTGCGTATGCTTCGCAAGATCTTCCGCTGGATCCCGACCGAGACCAGGAAGACTGTCACCCAGGCACTCGTCACCAGCCGACTGGACTACGGAAACGCCCTCTACGCCGGAACCACAGCAAAGCTACAGAAAAGACTCCAGCGCATCCAGAACGCCTCCGCCCAACTCATCCTGGATGTCCCCTGACGCAGCCACATCTCCAGCCACCTGAGGAACCTGCACTGGCTCCCCGTCGACAAGAGGATCACGTTCCGGCTCCTCACCCACGCACACAAGTCTCTCCACGACCTGGGCCCCAAGTACCTCAACGACCGCCTGACCTTCTACACGCCCACCCGCCAGCTACGGTCCACCAGCCTCGCCCTCGCAGCCGTACCACGCATCCGAAGAGCCACCGCCGGAGGAAGATCCTTCTCTTACCTGGCTGCCAAGACTTGGAACTCCCTCCCCATCCACCTTCGGCTGACCCAGGACCATCTCGCCTTCAGGAAACAACTCAAGACCTGGCTGTTTGAGCAGTAGCATACCCCTCCCCCCAAGCGCCTTGAGACCCTCCCGGGTGAGTAGTGCGCTATACAAATGGCATGATTGATTGATTGATTGAATCGCCCCTAAGGTAGGCCCAATGTACCCCCATGGGCAGGGTGCATCGTATGTAAAAGGTAGGACATGCCCTGGTGGTATGGCATGTCCTGATAGTGAATTACAGCCTACTGCGTTTTTCACTATTGCAAGGCTACCTGTTCCCCATAGGCCAGAATGGGCAGTTTGATTATTACATCCTATAATCCTAACTGACTCAGGAACATGGTAGAAATTCGAGTTTAGTGTGCCTGAACTCAGAATGATAAAATACATCTTTTAGTGAAGTTGGTTTTAACATTCTGTGTTTGAAAATACCACTTTTTAGAAAGTAGGTATTTTCTTGTCTAACCATCCAAGCCTGCCTCTGCGAGGTTGTGTATTCCTTGTCTTGAGTTTGAGTGACAGGGGCTGGGGGATTCCACGAGACAGGGTGAGTCAGCACAGGGCTGAATAACAAGATCTCCATGTAGATGGGTGGGAGGAGTTACACCTGGGACCTGAATAAGGCTGGGCCTTCCCTCCACACTGTGAAACGAAAGACGGCGTCCTGTCAATAAAGTGCTCCAGGACTGACCAGAACCGGTTTGGACTAGGCAAAGGCCTCTCTGCCTTCAGAGAACAAAGAGAAATTGAGGATAAAAAGGGGGACCCAGACCCCAGAACTTAAGATCTCGCTTTAATAAAAAAGAGCTGGAAGAGCTGCCAGGAGGAGTACTGCCCCTGTGCTGTGTTGTTGCTTTGTTGGGTTGGCCTGCAGCTGCTGCTTCTGCCTTGGGCAGTGAAAAGGCTAGACTGAACTTTCTCTACTTGTGCTGAGTATCTCCAAGGGCCTAAAACCGAGCTGGCCTTCTGTTAAGTAGTCTCATGGACTGCAAACACTTCACCAACCTCTGGATACCGCTCCTGGAACCATTGTTTCAGTTGCCACAGAGAAGAGGGAACCGTGACCGACTCTGTCATCTGACTCCGTCGCTGGCCTTGTGTCCTGAAGGCACCGCAGGCGACAAGCCTCGCCCTGCACCACACACCTTGGTCTCACCGACGCCATCTGCACGATCGTCACCGAGACGCTGCCTGCACCGCATCGAGAGGCACCGCAACTCGCATCACCTCGCTTCACTTCGCTGGCCTGGTATCACTGACACGGTCGCCGCTGACTCGACACCGTGACCGCCTCGACACCCGTGACCACCTCGTCATGCACAGCTGTCCGGCTCGGCCAGCACCAATTCCCACCAACCGGCTCTGTCGCTGGCAACGCAACTTGCCAGCACCGCACCGAGCACCGCCATCTCGCCCTGCACCGCATGCCTTGGTCTCACCGACACCATCTGCATGACCGTCACCGAGCCGCAGCCTGCACCGCATCGAGGGACACCGCACCGTGTACCGCTCCCACTTTGCACCGTAACCGCAACAGACGCCACAACAGGTTCTGTCACCTGCACCATGACCTGCCAGCACTACATCGAGCACCGTCGCGCCCTGCACCGTAAGCCTTGGTCTCACCGACGCTGGCTGGATGATTGTCACCGAGCCGCTGCTCGCACCACATTAAGAGGCACCGCAACGTGCACCGCTTCCACTTTGCATCGCAACCACGACGGATGCCAAGACCATGTGAGCCACACTAAGAAAGGTACTGTTAACGAATCTCTCCCGCTGTTGCTGGCCCGTACTGACGCATTCAGTAGGAATTGCGAGACTCTGTTGTTTTCAGCATCACGGTAGGCTCGGACCGAGCTACCGACTCGTACGGACTGTGTTTCAATGTATCTTGGCAAGTTAAAGACATCTTGCAACGCAACTAATTTTAAAGTACTGTACTGTGGATTTTTATTGTATTTGATCTTGTTTTAAGTATATAACAATATTGGATATTTTTCTAAACAGGTGTGGTGTCCTTTTGTAGAGCTTACACTGTATTCCTGTTGGTTATGTGCAAATGCTTTACACACTGCCTCTAAGATAAGCCTGACTGCTCATGTCAATCTACCAAAGGGGTGAGCAGGGGTTATTTTAGGGGTGTAACTCCTTAATCCTTACTAGAGTGGTGGTTTCTGGCTGGCTTTGGTGCAAACCTTAGCCAGCCAGAAATCCCATTTCTAACACATATATAGTATACATTTATATCAATCACTCTCTCTCTATATATATATATATATATATATATATTTCTCTCTCTCTCCCTCTCTCTCTCTCTCTCTCTCTCTCTATATATATATATATATATATATATATATATATCCTACTGGCGGTCGCCAGTAGGTATATATAGTTAGGATTTTTTCTCTATGGGATTTTTGAAAATTCTATGTCTAATAACTTTGGCGTTTGTGGACGGAATTGGCTGAAATTTTCAGGAAAATGGAACATTTTGTTTCTGAGCAGCCCCTGAAAATTTGGGGGGGTTTCGTCAAGGGGGGGCCGAGAAAAAAGGGGGGTCCCAAAACGTGTTTTTAACATTGAGTTTCCCATAGGGCGGTTGGCCTCACTTTTAGCCCGAACGGCTGAATGGATTTGCACGAAACTTGGCAAAATTGTAGGGACTGGTAGCCCGATGTGCCTTTGCTAGGTCTCAATATATGTGCTTCAGTGGATTTTGAGAAATTAACGTTCAAAAAAAGATATATATCTGTAACAGCGGACCGGGCATCGCTCCGGTTCGCGGACTTTTCGCGGTACGGAGCTTTGTGAAGCGAAGCTGATTGGTTCTCCGGCGTCTGTGAACATTCCAAACAGTCCGTAGCGGCCGCCATCTTGTCTCTCGGTAGGATCGAGAGACAAGAGGAGGCCAAAGCGAAGGGGCAAATGACCATAAGGGGGCATAGTAGATTCTCGCTGACCCCCTAGGTTTGATGTGGAGGTTTTAAAAGGGCCCCGCGGGGCAAAAAAAATAATAATAATAATAATCGAACGGCTGAATGGATTTGCACGAAACTTGGCAAAATATTAGGGACTGGTAGCCCGATGTGCCTTTGCTAGGTCTCAATATATGTGCTCCATTGGATTTTGAGAAATTAATGTTCAGAAAAAGATATATATCTGTAACAGCGCTCCGCTTCACGTACTTTTCGCGTTACGGAGCTTTGCGAAGCTGATTGGTTCTCCGGCGTCTGTAAACATTCCAAACAGTCCGTAGCGGCCGCCATCTTGTCTCTCGGTAGGATCGAGAGACAAGAGGAGGCCAAAGCGAAGGGGCAAATGACCATAAGGGGGCATAGTAGATCCTTCCTGACCTCTTAGGTTTGATGTACCATTTTGCCAAGTTTGGTGTAATTCCGTTCAGCCATTCAGGCTGTAGACGTATGTAAATGTCCTATGGAAAATTGCATGGGGAAAACACATTTGAAAGTGTTGAAATTTAGAACCAATTAAAATGTTACTTTGGTTTTGTATTTGTGTGTGATGAAAGTTAATTGGTTATGTATATATCTCAAATGAGAGGAAACCACAGCCATTTTGTGATACTACTGTCTGAGGTACATTTGTGAGGAATTTTTGGTGGTGAATTTCTGGTGTTTGATTTACACAGTACTAACACTTCTCCTACTTTTAAAAAGGTGAGTTGTTAATTTGTAAGGGGAACTATGTTGTACACTTGAAGATAATTTGAAAAATGTTTTCTGTTATTTATTTGCAGTCCTTCTGTTATACTAAATACTTGATAAAGTTAGTTTTATATTATGTATTACTAAAAACGATAAATGAAAGTGATTATTTTTTTCTGCAATTTACAGCAAGCAATTTCAAAATAAAATGGCTGACAATGAAGAGACCGTGGCAATTTCTTTTGAATTGTCCACTACATTGATTGAAATTGACAGCACCAATAATGAAATATTGTCACAAGGAGGAGATGACTTGAATGATTCCACTACATTGATTGAAATTGACAGCACCAATAATGAAATATTGTCACAAGGAGGAGATGACTTGAATGATTTTTTTGATCAATCTGTTGATGGCGAATTTATCGAATGTTTGGAGACCATAGAGTTACAAGAATCATCATTGCAGACTTTTAATGAGGAGATTCCAGATGAGATGATTGAAGAGGAAATTTCTGATGAGGACATGTTAGTAGTTCTTTCAAATTTAGAAAATTCAGAAGAATAAATTTATATTTAGAAATCAAAAATTGTTTGAGATATTATTCATTTTTATTTTTAATTTATGAGGTTGTAGCGAAGTGATTGTAGTATAAAATGAGACTTATAGTATAGAGTGCAACATTTTTATGTTACATGGTAAGTTTACTCATATTTACTTCCCTTCTCCCACTATATTATCTCCAATGTGTATTTGACATTTCTTCTTCATCTCCGGCCTCCTTTCTCTCACTGTGTGTCTCTGATGCATCTTATCGCTGCTATTTTGTGTAATTACAGAAGAGAGTAAAATAAAATAGTTTGGAACGTGAAAAGGGGGCAAAGTAGAGTACCCCTCACCCCCTAGGCCTTCTCAGGCGGTCCCAAAAGGATCAGTTTCTGCTTTCCTGAGAGATTATGGTATGAGTTCCATATACCACAATAATTTGCATTACAACATGCAAGATATATATCTCCTATTACCAACTTTTGGAGATATTCGCGCTAAGCGCGAATATCTCCAAAAACTAACACCTGCCCTGAGCAGTTCTTAGCCATGTTATCCAATGGGAGGTGGATAACATGGCTAAGAGCATTAGCTCGGTAATGCATGAATATCGCTGAGTTTTCAGCGATATTAATGCATTGCGGTCGTTTTTTATCGCATTTGCGATAAACCTTGATAATAGCAAGGTTTATCTTCGATAATTTCTGACGATGCTTAGCGGTAAAAAATTCGTTGCTAAGCATCGTTAGCGATAAATATCGCTTAACTTTGGTAATATGCACCAACGTCTGTTAACGTTCGATTCGAAGGAAATGAGGAAGTGTTGAAAAACATTGTTTGCGCCATCTTGCCTTTTTTGAAATGCCACACTTTAGTCGTGCACGGCAGCCATTTTAGATGCCTTGACCAGACCCACTCTCTGCACGCTGTCGATTCGTAGCATGGCTCCCCACCCTCGCAAGCATCTTCCCCAGGCACTGGTCACCCCCGCTCTCTGTGTTATGCATGGGCAATAAACCTCTCCCCATCTGCGCTGCTCTTCCCTGAGAATCACACTCTGTGCCCGCCCGACACCTCCCTTTCGCCCTATTCACTACCGCACCCTCTGACACTCCTCTTCCTCTGTGTCCGATTGTCCAGGCTATCAGCTAGCCCTGCAGATGTAGTTTATGGCCCCAGCTGTAAAGAATCACCCCTCTTCAAAGGAGTTATAGTAGATCAAGGCCCACACCCGATGAGATCCGTCACACCACACGTGTTCCTACTATCTGAAAACCATCCTGTATTGTGATTGGGGAGGGGACCGAGCCTGAAGCGGAAGATTCCAGGGATGACTCTTTGTACATCAAAGTTTTTACATTTATGTGTCACATTAAAAATATATAGCACTCCAACAAAGTAGTAGGATTATAAAACTTTAATAACTTATAAATATATACAACAAAACAAAAACAGTAAAAACATTTAAACAACGAAGAGACCGTGGCAATTTGTTTTGAATTATCCAATACATTTATTGAAATTGACAGCACCAATAATGAAATATTCTCACAAGGAGGAGATGACTTGAATGATTTTTTTGATCAATCTCTTGATGGCGAATTTATCGAATGTTTGGAGACCATAGAGTTACAAGAATCATCATTGCAGACTTTTCATGAGGAAATTCCTGATGAGGACATGTTACTAGTTCTTTCAAATTATGAAAATTCAGAAGATGTTGCCTGGGGGTGGGTCGTCAGTAGCAGTCTGTTGTGCGAATAGTTCCAAGGCAGCAGAACGCGCTGAAATCTAGATGGCACGAAGGTGATGTCTAGTAAGTTGCCGCCCAGCAAATAACGGCGTGGGGCGCCGCGGGGGTGAGTGAGTCCAGTAGGCACCACAGCTATTCTTACCGGCATTGCAGAATTACTGCTGGGGACAATGCCTGTGCTGTAGCAGGGTCACAGCAGAAACAAAAAGGATTCTGTTGAAGATGTTGTTGGTTTTTAATTTGAAAACAGTTCTGGTGTCAACTGCTATGCTAATGTAGTGGTTAATGTTTTGTTTTCTCTAGAAAATGTAAAAGAGGGGGAGGCAGTCCAAAGTTCTGGTAAAAGGGCAAAGGAAAGGATCGGTGGTTTGAACTATCAGTCAAAAAGGGGAGGGGGTGCAACAATTTTTCCTACCGGGTCACAGTGTGCTTTCACCGGAACTGAGGTTTGCAGGATTGTAGTAATTCAAAGTGAGGCTGGCGCCAGCATGGGAGCGCCGACGTCCCGCGGATACAGTTTCGTCACTCCACGGGCGATCATGGCAGTCATTCCCCATCGGGGGTGTCTGCGGGGGTCGGAGACTCCCGCGGCTCCTCTAGAATCTTCAAGGTCGTGGAGGACTACGGTGGTGGAGTCAACCAGTGACCGGGCCATTTCTTTATGCTGGGCCCGCTCTTGCCAGGTCGATCGCCATTTTGAGAGTTCGGTAGCTACTGGCGATCGCGGGGTCAAATGAGCGGACGGGCTCCACCCTGCCGGGCGAGACGTTGCAGCATCGCCACAGTGGAAGAACCCTTTTCCGGGCGCCTGGAGCGCTGAGGGTGCAGGTGGGAAGCCTCCACTGGGGAGGCGGTAGAGGCCTGTTCGCACCGTCTCTCCCTCCCAGTGCACCCCACGGCGTCTCGCTTGAGATTTGTTATGGCCGGACCAGGCGATGAGGACGAGGGGGGGGGGGGTCGGAGGCATGTGCAAGACATCCCGCCCAGTGTTGTCAAAGCCATTATTCAAGAAAGAAGAAGTGTCCCGTCCGTCTTCGGGCCGGGCTTCCGGTGGATGTCGGCCGGACGCCCCTTGCTCTGGCCCCATGAACGGGTTCCTTGGTTTATCGGCTGCAGCCGGATCCCATCGGCCCCGGCCGTTGGTGGCCGGACCGGTAGAGAATGTGGCGGGACTACCTGAAACTGTCAAGGGCCACCGCGGCCGGACTGGGAGAGAGAGGGGAGGGTCGAGGACACGGACATTCCCCCCCCTGCAACTCTCCAGCGTTGTCAATCCCCCTGGCCGGGTCCCGCTGGCCTCGGCCTCTCCTCCGGCTACACCCTACGTGATGATCTCCTGGCCGAGGCGTGGCAGCAGGACCCGCCTTATATGTGTTGCTTCCGGCTGGGCGTAGCCGAAAACCTGTTGCCCTTTGGAAGTTTCTAGAATGGGGCGGATGTCTGCTGACTTCTATCTTTCCCAGTTTGCCGTTATTTGGCCATGGCAGGCGGTGGGACAGACACGTTTTGGGGCAGTGAGGGGCGATGTTTTCAGGTTTCTTATTACGGGCTTACTTCTAACGTTTCTTGTTTCTAGGACAATAATAGGTTTTATCATTACGTATTGTTATCGTTTCTTTGTTTGTTATTTAATAAAAAGTTCATCAGTGGCCTACTGATTTTCGTTTTCCTATTCTTTTCTTTCCAGGTTGTTTCATGCTAAAGTTTCTGTTAACAGGATACAGTGATCACTTCGTTATTATTGCATATGTCCTTTTCACTAGGGGTGCTCTCTTGTTGGGCCAGATGACCTATCTCTAGTAAATGGTCCGGGTGAAACAGGTGCATCAATCAGTGGGGAGTAGATAGGCATGACAGATTACAACGGGGGAGAAAGGTCCGCATTACCTACCCTTTCACTACTTGCAAAGATTTTCCTACGTTTATTTGCAAACAGGGAATACCTCCAAAAAGAACTAATTCCCAAACAGTCAATGTTCGGACAATCAATCAATCAATGAGGAATGAAATAGGTACGACGTGTTAAAGGCTTGCGTTACCTACCCTTCACTATCTGCAAAGGGAGAGAGAATATTCCTATTCTTCCTCGTTTGCAGGCAGAGAAGATCCTTAAGAGAACCAACTTCGAACAGTTCAATGCTCGATTCAAACAATCAACAAGGGGTACTGTGAACACAAATGAACGCCGCTTATGTACATACACATTGCTATTTTCAACAGGTTGTTCCTAATGTTTCTATTTTAGCGAGGTCAAAAAGAGATCCCATTAGTGGCCTACTGATTTTGCTCGATTCCTTTTGTTTTTTTACACGATTTTTCGCTATCTGCAAAGACTAAACAGAGTATTGCGACTCTGTGCTTGTTTGTAAATAGAGAATGAACCAAAGAGAACAATCAATCAAATGGAGAGAGAAGCAGGCACGACGGATTACAACGGGGGCAAAGGCCTGCGTTAACTACCCTTCACTATCTGCAAAGAGAGAGTACTCCTAATAGAAATGAGGGGTGGGGGGCAGCATTCAAAGCAGATCAGTGTGCATAAACACGAAAATGTTTTTACTTACCACGTACTTGACATTCGACAGCTTATGATATTTGCTATTAAAAAACCATTGAAATTCACTGAAAAAACCATAGGTTATAGACCATATATAGTTAGGAATTAGCATTTACAAAACCTTGAAAATTCACTGAAAAAACCATAGGTTATAGACCATATATAGTTAGGAATTAGCACTTACAAAACCTTGAAAATTCACTGAAAAAACCATAGGTTAGAGACCATATATAGTTAGCTGGACATTTTATTGACATAAAACCAATGAAATTCCATATATAGTTAGTTGCACTAACTATATATCGCGCACCCGCAATCCACTGCTGATGATGTCACATATTACATCATTCATGACATGGTCAGTGACATCACTGATGACATCACTGATGACATCTCAAATGACATCACTGATGACATCACTGATGACATCTCATTTGACATCAATGACCACATCACTGATGATATCATTCATGTGACAATACAATGCATCTCCTCACATTTTAATATAACCTCTGTTTCACCCAGTGTTAAATACAGAGTATAATTTTTGAAAACATTGACACACCAATACTAGTTACTACATACGCACTCACTGATTGCTACGTCTACACACACCTTCACTCATTCACCCATACAATCATTCATACATACAATCACTCATCTTTACAACACTATCATATGCACTCATACACCTATACAGACACTCACAGTCTGCCACTCATCCATGGAGTTACTCACACACCTAGTCAGTCCTGTAAAGAATCAATGACACTTCCATTTTCTTGTCTATACAGTTAAACATAGAGCACCTTACATTTTCAAACATATACTAACACATACTTACCTTCTTTTACAATCATTGATACAAGTACACATTGATCTGCACAGAGTCACACACCTCCCAGCTAGCCACACACACACTCAGTCTCCCATACAAATACTTGGGCAATCAATCAATAACCCATATAGTTACTCATATAGCTACTGATCAACACATGCAGCAGTTTACAGAACAACAGACATAATGATGCACAAATTAAGACAGTTTAGTCACTAACCCATGCACTCAGTGAGACACATTTAATCACTCACTCATACAGTCAGTCATGCATCTACTAAATCCTTCGTCCAGACACTTACACATCCACTCATTCTTCAATATGTAAGACATATTTAAACTTTACAGAAACAAAAAATCACTGGATGTTGTTATCAGTGATGTCATCAGTGATGTCATTTGAGATGTCATCAGTGATGTCATCAGTGATGTCACTGACCATGTCATGAATGATGTAATATGTGACATCATCAGCAGTGGATTGCGGGTGCGCGATATATAGTTAGTGCAACTAACTATATATGGAATTTCATTGGTTTTATGTCAATAAAATGTCCAGCTAACTATATATGGTCTCTAACCTATGGTTTTTTCAGTGAATATATATATATATATATATATATATATATATATATATATCCATACTAATATTATAAAGAGAGAGCCCAAACCTTTGAGGAGGGTAATCTCAGTAACCACAGCACCAATCACAACACCCAATACAGCGTTGGAAAGGGCAGTTGCAGCAGAAGGACATAGGCTATGCAGACGGCCAACATATACATATTTTTTATGCAGAGTTTTATACAGCGCAAACTTGACCCGAACTGAATCAGGTATCAAAGCGCTTTACATAGCACCAGTTATGTTACATGAGGACACACATTCATTATTGTTAGGCACGGGGAGATTAAGTGATTTGCCCAGAATCACAGGATGTTTGGCGTCGTTACCAAGACTCGAACCCAGATCCTCAGGTCCGAGGTCGAGCGCCTTAGCCAACTCCTCTATACAATTAAAAGGTAAAAGAACCGTGCCAGCAAAGTAGTCCCTTGTGGGCGTGTCTGCGTTGTGCTGTGGGCGTGGTCTGGGAGCGTGACTACCGCTGGGGCCGTGTGGTACTGCCATCACATCGTGGGCTGTGGGTGTGTGCTGGGGGCCTGACAAACACTGGGGGCGTGACAAACGCTGGGGGCGTCCGCCCTTCATGTCATGTGAGTCGTACATACAAGCGCCAATTACGGGCTGCTAGTATATGGGAGGCCGAAACGTTATGCTGTCCGTGTGTTGCAGAATAAACTAATTTACTCACGGAAACTTCTGGGTCTGCTGTTTTCTGATGGCGCTGCCGTGATATTGATACCCCAGCGCTGTTGTGAGAGAACCCGTGTGGATATATATATATATATATATATATATATTTAATATCCACAAGTTTGTAGGCTCTTTTTGGGATCATCGTCGGTTGGTGCAAAAGCCGGCAAGAACCAAACGCCGGATAAATTAACTCCTGTTTGCTTTACATATGAAAATTGCACACGCAGAGGCTCAATACAAATCACCAAGATTTATTTACCACAACACTGCTACGCGTTTCGACAACGTGGTGTCTTAAGCACGCAATATTTTACAGTAAAACACAACGTGCCTAAATACATGAATTCAATTCCACAGTAAAAATAGAAAAGGGGGTTAAACAAGTTTTGTTACATTGCCTCCTCACATCGTATGATTCTATATCCGCCATTTTGAAGTGGTACAATTTACAACATGGATACATTGTTTTCTTTTGGAATCAATTTGTAACACATTTAATTCCTGCATAGCACGGCAGCGGTTCAATAAAGTATTGTGCTTCTAGTTGATACATGCCGTAGTTCGAATAGAAAACAACTGGTTTATATATATTATGATGTTTATTATTCATGCCTCTTCATAAGGGGCTTGTGTCGCGATAGGGAGAGGCTGTTTTTTGTCTCTCAAAGCGTCACTTCGAAACTTTATTGCTTATTTGCACTACATAGCGGTTTTTATGCAGTGCAAGCTAGCATTATATTAGTAAGACTGTAAGACAGGCACGGCCCGTGCAGGGCGTTATACCGGGGCGGTGACGTCAGGCGGGGGAAGGTCAGGGTGGGGGGTTGTAAAATGCAGGATATGGACCATTCTCTCCCTACCAAGTTATTATATATTATTGTTTTATAATTTCTAAACAACACAAAAACAATAATACATAATAACTTGGTAGGGAGAGAATAAAAGTCGCAACTTAGAAATTAAGGATAGCCCTTAGAGTATTTTAGAGCCCACTGGAGGGCCCAGTTAAAGAAACATATGCGGAATAAGCCTGGCCGTAAGACGGTTCATATGTCTATGCTGGCCATGAAATCCGCATTGCAGCTGATTTTTCGCGTGAAACTAATGAAAGGAGAAAAGCTTTTCTTTCTATGAGACCACAGTTGCGGAGACTGGAAATCAAATACTGCTTGCTTGATCCTGCCCTTTTTCGCATCACCAAAAATTGTGAATCCAAAGGGTTTTACAACCCCGAAGACTTGCAACACTTCATAGATGAACAATGCTTTCATGACATGGACGTACAATATACTCCTATGGACCAGTCTTCTCTTGATTCTCAGCATCCTTCACAGCCATCAGATCTTAGGAGGCGCATCACTAACGAAGTTTGTCCTCGAGGCAGAGAGGTTGAACGATTAACTCGTAACCATGACGGTAAAATCTCTGCTCTTCAATCTGTATCTACACTCACACAAGATACAAATAGGGACAAGTCTCGATCTCCCTTAAAATCTGCCTCGGATGAAGAATGACATTCATGATATTCATATTATGTTACAGTTAGGATTGATAGCTCATATCTTCTAGATGACTCTTTTTCTAGCTCTTCATAGAGGTAAATTCCACCGTGATCTTATCCGTATAGTTATCTCTCAACTTGGAATGGTTATAGGATTACCTTTTATCTGTCATTTATTGTAGAGTATAGATTCTGCTTTGTGTACTTTTTATTATATTTAATATTTAGTGTTCCGATTTATTCTTGAAATCTTTAACAGGTAATGTATTTACTTCTCTTTATGGTTATAGAGTTATAATGATTTTAATGTGTTATCTTATGCCTTTTTAGCTTTGACGTCCTCTCTCTCAATGTCACTTAGTCTATACCTTCTAATTTGAATATATTATATATTCAGTGTTTATTGTATTTTATCCATAGTTATATAGATATTTTACAGTACCTCCTTTAGGTCTTATTAATTTTTCAGTTTACCCTTTACATATGTTGTGATTCAAAATGTCGCTATGATGCATTAGATAATATTTCTATTTATTAATGTATTTATTACTGTATTTATTTCTTTCACAATTTTTTTTATCTTTCCTTATACCTAAGTTTATTTCTGGATCTTATTTATACTTGTACTTTTCTAATCACTTCCCTCTATTTTCTTTGTATACCTGATATTTTATTACTTATTCTATTAATTCCCTTTTTTCTTCTCTATTTCCTTCCAGTTATTCTTTTCCTTTACTATTTTAATCCACGTCTCTATTTCTATTTATTTTTAAGTTTATATTATTACATTTAATTTACATGTATTTATTGCTTAATCTTTCTTATTTTTAGATGAATGTCATCAGCCAAATGTTATGCATTTTATGTCTATAATTATATATTAAATGTATTTATGCATATTTTTACATATATGCTGATTTATTCTTTTAGAATTAGTTCCCTTTTTCTCTACAAATGTTTTTCTCCACTCTATTTGATTCAATTTTTAATCATAGGCATTGTTCAATGTATTTCAGTCACAATTGGTGTAGGTAATATTTTGTTCTATTTTTTAAGTCGTATTTAGGTAATAATGAACTCATATTTATATTTCTGTGCGCTTATGAATTTTGTCATTGTCTGTTTCTCTCTTTCAACAATTATTTTATATCTGTTTGTTCTCTATATTCTCTCCACACACATTTTGCTTTTCAGCTTTTATCTTTACTTTCTTCCATAGTACTTATTTGGTCTCAACCCTCTTGACAGCGTTCCTTCCCGTTGTGGTGCCCTAGTGAGCCCAGACTTATGACTAAAGTTTTAAGATGTCTTACCTTCTTTTACATTTTTCCTCTCTTGGGTAATTCTTTTCCATTAAACTTCCTTACTTCATAATCATCTTACTAGTATTCCCCTACTTTTCCTTTCCCCCATTCTCTCTCCTGATCTTCTTTATTCTTTCTTTTCTTTCAGTCTTATTCCTTTTTCTTCTTTTCTACTGATGTTTCTGTGGTAGACCAGAATACCCTTTTGCTATACCGGCCTTTTTCTTTTTATTATATCCTATCAAATTTATCATTTTCTTTATCCTGACAAACATATTCACTCTTGAAATATTAACCCATTTTGACATTGCCTCAATATGACTAGTACTAGCCCCCTATGTACCATTACCTGGAATGTTCATGGACTCGCCCACTATATTAAAAGGAAAAAAGTACTTTCTTATCTACAATCCAAACACTTTGATATGGGTTTACCCATCTATATGCACTAGAATCTGACAAACTTTGCATGGATTGGGTAGGGAAGGTTATCCACAGCAGTGTTCGAAAACATGATCCTACAGATACTACTTCTATTCGTAAATGGGGTGTGGCGATCCTCAGTCTCAAATAACTTCCTGTCACAGTCTCCAAAACTTGGTCAGATCCTGATGGCCACTATGTATTTGCTAAACCTCGCATTGGGAATTCTTTTATTTGCCTGGGATCCGTTTACGCTCCCCAGGAAATAAGAAAACGTTCTTCCTCCAATTGAACCATCTACTAATGGAGATTGATGCCTCACAATATCTTATTGGTGGAGATTGGAACCTTGTGCGAGACCCAATTTTAGACAAAACGGGTCCGTTAGATAAAGGGAATGCTGCAGATAGAGCCATTTTAGATGATATAATCTCAGATAATGGATTGGTTGACCACTGGTGTCTTATTCATCCAACAGACCCAGAATATACATTCTTCTGTCCCACTCATGGCACATTCTCTCGCTTAGATAATTTTTTGTTATCGCAAAGAGTGATCCAATTGGTAATCGAGTCTCGAATTTTAGAAGCAGCATTATGCCATAATTCCCCTGTTTTAATGTCCCTTGATATTGGGCTCTTCCGGCCTGGACGTAAACCTTGGTGCATGAGCATTCAACGGCATAGGACCCCGAAGGGTAAACTTCAACTGCAATCTCATCTTCGAGATTATCTTTCTATTAACAAGGACTCATCCAGTAGGATCATCTGGGCTGCGGCTAAGGTTTTTTATTTGAGGTCAGTTAATCTGTGATGCAGCGTTCGCTAATAGGCAGAATACCGCACGACAAATAGAGCTAGAACTTGACATTCAATCCTTCTCTAGTCTATACACATCCACCCCAACTTTACAGAACCATAAATCACTTGAGCAAGCATGTATGGCTTTGAACAAACTCTTCACCTCCAAAGCTGATTGCGCTCTGCAGTGAATGAAGGGAAGACATTATGAACAATGGGAGAAGGTAGGGAGATTGATAGCTGCACAACTGCGTCAGAGAAAGGCAACTATACCCATCCCAGCCATTCGATCAACGAAAGGCGACATCCTCACAAGACCTCAAAAGATTGTTAATGAATTTGCTTTCTTTTACCAATCCCTTTCTACTCCAAGCAATCAATTACATTTAGATAAAATGTCTTCCTTTCTTACAGGAGTGGATCTCCCTTGTCTTTCTGATGACTGTAGAGCCCTGCTTGAGGGAGAAATTATTAGGGATGACATTTCTAAAGCCATTACTGCTCTACCATACCATAAAGCCCCTGGGGAAAATTGATTCCCTGCTGAATTTTAACGTTGAGCATGGCACCATGTTATTGATATGCTACATTCTGCATTTCAGGACGCAGATAGTGAATCTTCATTAGGACCTCTTTCTCACAAGACAGTTATTGCAGTATTACCCAAACCTGGTAAAGATCCTCTATTATGCAGCAGTTATCATCCCATCTTGTTATTAAATTGTGGTATCAAAATCCTAGCCAGCATTCAGTCAATCAATCAATCAATCAGGAGTTTGTTAAAGCGCGACTACTCACCCGTAAGGGTCTCAAGGCGCTAGGGGTGGGGGTGGTGCAGGTTCCATTCTATCAAGGAGGGGGTCTGTCGAAGAGCCAGGTTTTGAGGTTTCTTGCGAAGATGGGGAGCGATGTTGTCTGTCTGAGGTGGAGCGGAAGGGCGTTCCATGCTTTGGCAGCGAGGAAGGAGAAGGAGCGGCCTCCCGATCTGGTCTTTCTGGTGCGGGGGACCACAGCGTAGGAAAGCTGGGCTGATCGTAGGGTCCTTTGGGGTGCGTGGAATTTGAGTCGGCTGTTCAGGTATGCTGGTCCGGTGCCGTGGAGGGCCTTGTGTGCATGGGTGAGCATCTTAAAGGTGATTCTCGCCTCGACAGGGAGCCAGTGGAGTGTGCGCAGGTGCTGGGAGATGTGGCAGTGTTTTGGCAGGTTGAGGACCAGTCTTGCGGCGGCGTTCTGGATGTTCTGTAGCTTGCGGATGAGGTTTTTGTTTATTCCGGCGTAGAGTGCGTTGCCGTAGTCGAGTCTGCTGGTGACCAGGGCGTGAGTGACTGTCTTTCGGTGTTCGAGGGGGATCCATTTGAAGGTCTTACGAAGGAGGCGGAGGGTGTGGAAGCAGGAAGATGAGACAGAGTTGATCTGGCGGTCCATTTTGAGCTCGGAGTCCAGGATGATTCCCAGGTTGCGTGCGTGGTCTGTGGGGGTTGGCGGGTTTCCGAGGGCGGTGGGCCACCAGGTGTCACTCCAGGCGCCGGGGTTTGGGCCCATGATGAGTACTTCTGTTTTGTTGGTGTTTAGTTGTAGGCAACTGTTTTTCATCCATTTGGCGACGGCTTCCATGCCTTCTCGAAAGTTGCGTCTGGCGGTGTTGGGCTCGTTGGATAGGGAGAGGATGAGCTGGGTGTCGTCTGCATATGACACGATGTTGAGTCCGTAGGTTCTGACGATGGGGGCAAGTGGAGCCATGTAGACGTTGAAGAGCGTCGGGCTGAGGGAGGAGCCCTGGGGGACTCCGCAGGTGATAGGTGTGGGGTCCGAGAGGAAAGGGGGGAGTCTGACCCGCTGCGTCCTGCTGGAGAGGAAGGAGCAGATCCAGTCGAGGGCCTTGTCCTGGATTCCTGCATCGTAGAGTCTGCGTATTAGGGTGCGGTGGGAGACTGTGTCGAACGCCGCTGATAGGTCGAGGAGGATGAGGGCTACTGTTTCTCCTTTGTCCAGTAAGGTGCGGATGTCGTCTGTTGCGGCGAAGAGGGCGGTTTCCGTACTGTGTTTTTTTCTGAAGCCGGATTGGGAGGAGTCGAGGATGTTGTGTTCTTCAATGAATGTGGGGGGTTGGCTGTTGATGGCTTTCTCGATGACTTTCGCTGGGAACGGGAGCAGGGAGATGGGTCTGTAGTTTTTGAGGTCGGTGGGGTCCACTGAGGGTTTCTTTAGGAGGGGGTTGACCTCGGTGTGTTTCCAGTCGTCGGGGAATGAGGCGGTCGCCAGGGAGCGGTTGATGGTTTGGCGGAGCATGGGTGCGATGGTGTTGGTGGCTCTGTTGAAGATGTGGTGGGGGCAGGGGTCCGTGGGGGTCCCTGAGTGGATTGACTTCATTATCTTCAGTGTGTCTTCGGTGGTGAGGGCTGTCCAGTCATCAATCGCTGGTTTCCGGGTGTCGGGGGTGGTTGGTGAGGGTTCAGTGTGTTGGTTGTCTTCGTCGAAGTTGTCGTAGATGCTCTTGATTTTGTGGTGGAAAAAGATGCTGAGTTTGTCGCAGAGGTCTTGTGAGGGAGGGATGTCGGTAGACTCGCTGGTGGGTTGGGCGAACTCCTTGATGATGCTGAAGAGTTCCTTGCTGTTGTGTGCGTGGGTGGAGATTCTGTCTTCAATCGCTTTTTTCCTCGATTCTCTGATGAGTTGATGGTGGGCGTTGGTGGCGGCTCTGAAGTTGTGGGCTTCTGTGGATTTGGTGTTTCTCCAGGCCTTTTCGAGGCGGCGGGATGTGCGCCTGGACTCTCGAAGTTCTGTGGTAAACCATCTGGCTTTCTTGGCACGGGTATTGTTGTTTTTCTTGAGGGGGGGCTATGGTGTTGGTGCTGTCCGAGATCCATCTATGCAGGGTTCGGGCTGCGGTGTTGGGGTCGTCGTTTTCCGCGATGGTTGGGGTGGAGTTGTTGAGTGAGGAGGTGAGCTGGTCATCGGTGATTTTGGTCCAGTTTCTTTGTGGAAGCAGGTGCTGGTGTCTGTGGATGGTGGGTGTTCTGAAGGTGAAGTGGACGCTACGATGGTCGGTCCATGGGAGTTCGGTGGTGTGGCTGAAGGTGATGGAGTTTCCTGTAGTGAAGAGGGTGTCGAGGGTGTGTCCTGCTGAGTGCGTGGGCTCGGTCACGATCTGGCGGAGTCCAATGTTGTGGAGGTTGTCCAGGAGGGATGTGGTGTTGGGGTCCAGTTGATTGTCGAGGTGGTAGTTGAGGTCTCCCAGCAGGGTGTAGTTGGTGGATGCGATGGCCTGCGGGGAGATAATGTCCGTGATGGAGTTGGCGAAGGGTCCGCGGGGTCCAGGGGGTCGGTAGATGAGGGTTCCTCGAAGGGCGGCGGTGGGGCTGGCCAGTATCTTGAAGTGAAGGTGTTCCATCAGTTCTGTGGACTCGTCAGGGAGTGTGCTCAGGCGGAGGCTGGATTTGTGGACGATGGCGATTCCTCCTCCTGGGTGGAATTCCAGCATTCCAGCGTTCCACACCCAAGTGGGTTTTGTCCCGGGGCATTCCTCTCGAAATCATTTACGTACGTTAGTCCATACAATGTGGCTTACTAGACATCTCACAGAGGATGCATTAGCCCTTTCACTTGATGCTGAAAAAGCATTCGATCGCATTGAATGGGAATATCTTTTTGCAGCAATGCAACTATTTGGTTTAGGCCACCAATTTATAACCAAATTCCGCTTGTTGTAAGACAATCCTTCTGCTCAGGTGAACTGTAGGGGGGTTTTGTCTGATACATTTTAGATTCAGAGGGGTACGCGCCAGGGCTGCCCTATTTCCCCCCTTCTTTTCCTTTTGGCAATGGAGCCATTAGCTGCCGCAATTCGCCAAACTGCTGAAATCACTGGTGTCCCCCTCCCAATTGGACACTCTAAAATTTGCCTATATGCAGATGATATAATACTCACCTTTACAAATCTCTCACATTCTCTTCTGTCCCTTCTTAAAAATAAATCATTGATGACTTTTTTTCCTTCTCAGGCTATAAAATTAACTGGGATAAGAGTGAGGCTTTACCCATGTCTGATGGAACTGCAAAAGCATCTATATACAGCTTTCCTTTTTATATGGCAATCCTCCCGCCTTAAATACTTAGGAGTTTTAGTTATTAAAGGCTTGGAAAACATGGTCCTCTGCTTTCTCAAATGCAACGAGATTTTGATAAGTGGAAATTTTTAGGACTATCTCTGTGGGGTAGAGTTCAAGCCATCAAAATGGTCACTCTCCCGTGTTTCATTTATATTTTAGGCATGCTTTCACTTCAAATCCCTTTATTTAAGCTTCGATCGATTGATTCTAAAATGAAGTCCTTTGTATGGGGCTCTGCTAGACCTTGCCTTGCAATGGCAAAGTTAAAAGCCCATTAACTGTATGAAGGAATGGGTCTTCCATTCATTGAACACTATTCCCTTGCATTGCACATCTCGCAGCTTTCTTATTTCTTGCCAGGTCTAAAAGATATTCCGCAATGGGTCCATATAGAGCGTCATCTTTTAGCTATAGACTCAGGTCTCTCTCTCTCTTATATGGAAGCGGCACTAGCCGTTCTGATCCTAAAAATCCAGTTTTATCAGCTATGCATAAATCTTGGCTAGGAGGACATTGTCTCTTAGATTCAAACGCATGTATTCGCATCAAGGCTCCTCTGTGGAATAATTCAGGCACACGCATTAATGGTCCTATGTTATCTTGGGCATTGTGACAAGCAGCAGGCATCCATTCCCCAGATCAGCTTCTTCATGATGGTGAATTTAAACCCTTCTCACAATTGAGGGTGAAATTTAATCTACCTACTCAACATTCTCTCAAATACCTTCAACTTCAACAATGTTTGAAGAAACATCTTGGGTCACAACCCTTGGCTGCTTCAAACATCTCCAATATTATCTTATTTGTATGTGTGGGGGGAGCATAAAGGATTGACTTCCGGTCTTTATAAAACCCTTACGCTCTATCTTTTTTCACGAACCCTCTCTCATAATCTCCAACTTAAGTGGCAAACTTGTTTATGAACTTCTTTTACAGCTATGGAATGGGATTACATACTAGAAGGTCTACATAAAGGAGCTCATGAAGCACGGCTTAAATTTTGCCTGTTTAAAATTCTTCATGATTGGCATTGGTCACCGGTCAAAATACATAAAGCTGGTTTACTTTCACATACTGACTATTGGAGATGTTCCACTTCTGGTTGTGACACAACTCACATTATTTGTGAATGTCCAAGGATTAGACCTTTTTGCAATTATGTTGGTAAAACATCATACTCTACAATGCCCTTACATTTACTATTTAGATCTGCCAACATTCTTTTACATAATTAATGTAATTCTCCTAAACTTTCTAAACCCAACACCGTCTCTTCCACACTGCATTAGCTACAGCTAAAATCTGTATTTTACGCAATTGGAAATCATCATCCCCACCCTCTCAAGAAGAATGGTTAGTGGCAATGATTCAGGCAGCTTAGCATGAACGATTGATTTACAACCTCCAGGATCAAGTTGATATATTTCTACACACCTGTTCACCTTTCCTTAAAGTCAAAGCTGATGAATCTGACAACTCTCTTGCCCCCTTACTACACTCAGTCAAGTAGACTAATTCTTCGCTTTTCTTCCCTGTCCACTAAGTCCTTCTTATTATTATTATTTACTCTAGTGCTCTAATTTTGCTATATTCATATCATATTAATCTTCCTTCATTCATTTTTCTTCTTCCTTTCTCTTTGTACTCTGGCTCCACTCCTCTACATAACTCTTTACGTTTACTTTCTTACCCTTACCCTTCTTTTCTACCCTAAATTTTTCTTTGATGAACAATTTTATATGATAATATATTCCTATACTATTTCTACGATGCTTTTATGCATAATCATTGTTTCATATTTACCTTTAACCAATTTATGTTAATCAATTAATATTGTATGCATTATACATTTATTATCTACTAGCTTACCCGTCGCCCGTTACTGCGATCTCCGAAGAAAGGAAATTCAAGGAAACTTGTTATGATAACATTCAATTTACATTGTGTCATTTTTATTGAAATGTATTCATTTTAATACGGAAAACATTTTAAAGTGTCGTTTTATTTCTATTTATTTATTCGAGTGCTTGTGGATACACCATTTGTTTGTTTTTCCGTCTGGTGCCTACATCAGTATTCGAAAGATTATGAGGGCCCTGGGGGGCCGATATTTAAAAAACATTTATGCCAGAAACCTTTGTGGGAGTGTACTCAAAAACTTCCCAAAGTTTCATGGCGATCGAAAGACTGGTGTTTTAATTCTATTTATTTATTCGAGTGCTTGTGGATACACAATTTGTTGTTTTTCCGTCTGGTGCGTACATCAGTATTCGAAAGATTATGAGAGCCCTGGGGGGGCGATATTTAAAAATAATTTATGCCAGAAACCTTCGCGGGAGTGTACTCAACAACTTCCCAAAGTTTCATGGCGATCGGATGAATGGTGTAGTAATGCATAAAGGACAAACAGACAGACAGACAGACATACATTTGTTTTTATATATGTAGATATTGCTTTTCACTTCTTTTTTACTTATTTATTTGAATGATCATTTATTATATACCTATGTATGTATTCCATACTTATTTGTTTTATTCAACAGCAAATGTTATACCTCCATTGATATCTTTTATTAGCATTGTATTTATTGTATTTATTAACAACTTATTGATGCCTTATTATTAACTTGTATTATAGTATAAAACTCAATAAAAAATGTCAACACAAATGCGGTAGCTCAGGGTTGTCCCACTTCCCTCCTATACATATCATATTGGCTCTCCCATTGGCGGGATTGAAGCTTGTCTCAATTGGTTGCTTTGCTGTGGTCCTGTAATAAAGACCCCTGTACCCAGCATGCAGTGTTATGGTAAGTTCCTCCAGCGGGACAGATTTCTGCTCACAATGAGCGCTGCTATGCCAACCAAACAAGGGGGGCTAGTGCTTTGGGAGCGCACCGTAATTGTGCGTCCATGGGCTCCCCGAGTCCCATACGTCTAAGCCACAATTCTAGATATCAAGCCGGGCCATGTTTTGACATGTGTGTGTGTAGGTACCTATAGCTAGTATGTAGAAGAACGTTTTTTTTTCATTTGCCAATAACTTTGGGGTCATTCGACGAATTCTCACAAACATTTTAAAATTAATTGATTGCTCAATTCAGCTGCTGTCTTAAAAATTTTGAGATGATTCTTCAAGTGGGGGCCGAGAAAAAAGGGGGTCCCAAAACACAGTTCCTCCATGTTAATTTCCTTACAAAGTTTAGACAAGGCTACAGCCTGAACTGCTGAACGGAATTACAAGAAATTTGGCAGGAAGGTAGATGTTGGTTCAGGGAAGTGCTTTTGATTTGATGTAAATCAGTTGAGTATTTGCGGCGTTATTTTAAAAAAATTCAAGTTGTATATCTAGGGACGTGGGGGATTCACAACCCCTCCCGATCTCATTATGAGATCTAAATGTCTGCCTACACTTCAAACCAGGAAGTGGGAAAAAATATAATAAAATGGAAAGGGGGCAGAGTAGAAACACCCTGACCCCCTAGGCCTCTTGGAGGGGGGTCCCACTGGGACCACTCAGGGCAAAAAAGCATCTTTTTTAAATATTCGGCAGAAGTCATGCTGGATTCGCGGATCCTGCTGAGAAGTTTTTAAAAACAGAAGTCCGGTCTCCCACCTTCTGTAACCTTGAGCCCCCAGGTGGGCCAGGTCCCCTGGCAGATGTACAATATATGTAGGAGGGGATTGCACGGGCCCCCCTAGGGCCCATAAAGGCCTGGCAACTGCCACATCCCCAGGACATTGTGTATATTTTATGTGGGATTTGCATGCTCAGCAACCCCCATGCCTTTGAGACCCCCACCTCCCCAGGGCAAATATTGAATTAATGGGGGGAGCCCATGTGGACACCCGCAGCCCTAGTGACCATCACCTCTCTGGGACTAAATATGACATTAATGCAGTAGGTTCACGTGACCCCCCTGAAGCCCCAGGGACCACCACCACCTGGGGCTAAAATTAAACGCATGTGAGTGGCCCACGGGGCGCCCCAAGGAAAGCCACCTCTGAGGGCTAAATAGGACATTAATGTGGGGGGCATGTAACTACTAGCAGCCCGGGGACCGCCACCTTTCTAGGGCTTAAATTAAATGAATGCAGGGGGTCCATGGGGCACCCCCACAGCCTGGGGACCAGAATCTCCCCGGGGCTGTGTTTTGCAATGAAGGCCCCCCCTCCAAGAGCCTTAGATTGGCCTGGGGACTACCACCCTCCTAGGGACGGCTTATGCTATGGTCTGAGTTTGCTATGGCTTGGTGGGAGCTTTACAGCTCCCACCAAGCCATAACAAACTGTGCTATGCTTTCAGAAAGCGAGATAAGAATGCTCTTGCTTGCTGAAAGCGGAGCACAATTGCTTCTACAGAGAGGGAGCTGGTTGTTAGCAGCTCTTTCTTTGTAAAAGCAATGCAGGCCCCAGTAGGAGGCGGGGAGCTGGTAGAGACCGCTGGGGCCTTCAAGTTCCCCTTGCGGTCCCTATTAGTAGTGAGTATGTGTGGTGAGAGGGACCAGGGTACCCACAATAGAGGCTGGGCCCCGTTGGAGGGTCGCCAGAGTCGAAATCCGCATAGGAGAAACATTTTTGAAACTCTTACACTCTGTTGATGATGTCAACAGTAATGTCATCAGTGATCATATTTGAGATGTCCTCAGTGATGTCACTTACCATGTCATGAGTGATGTAATTTGTGAGGTCATTAGCAGTGCATTGCAGGGACGTAAGCTATCGAAAATGGCTGAATTTCACTGGTTTTGCAAAGTAATATCTGATCCTAATTATAGTGTCCCTGTAAGCTTGGTTTTTTCAGTGAATATCTATATATGTAGAATATATATATATATTTTTTTTTTTAATTAGACATATATATTATTTGCAAATACAAAGGTAAAGAGATTTTATAGTTAGGTAAAAATATCTGTCAATATTTTTAAAGAAGAATAAACCACAAACAAGGACAGCGTTACTGTATTTTTTCAGTGAAGTGCCCACTCTGGAGCTTTTATATGTCCTGGGGACCGCCACCTCCCCAGGAATACTTTAACTAGTAGTCACGTTTGCAGACTGGTGGAAAAAGGGTGCTGGGCGTCCAACCAACGCTCAGGAATTCCGCTGCGTCGGACCTACCAGAGGTACCAGCAGTGATTCTTGGCCCCAAAAGTCCCTCAGGAATAAATTGGACTTCATCCCCCATCCCGTAGTCTGCCACGAGGAAAATTTGCAGAGTGGTAGAGAAAGGGGGCCATGGCCTCCGAAGACGTCGTAGCAATCCCACTGTGTGGGACTTACTGGAGGTAACAGGAGGGGTAGTAGGCCCCCAAGGACATCCTCGGGGGCCAATTTCTCAAACTATTAACTCCAGTCAGTCCTTCACAGCAGCATTGGTAAGTACTTGTACCAGGCCACGCCCACTTTGCCCACACACCACTCTACAAACGCGCTCCCTGGCACGCTCTGGGATGGGGAATGAAGTCCCCTACACTGCTGGGGGTCCTTTAGGGGCCAACTAGCCTACCTTTTACCTCCAGTAAGCCCCACGCAGTGGGATTGGCGAGAGGTAGACAAAGGCCATGCCCCCTTTCTCCACCACTCCGCAAACACGTCCCCTGATGCGTTGTAAGTTGGGGGTTTAAGTCCCCTTGAGTTTTGAGGGTCCCTGGGGTCCAACTAGCCCACTAGGTACCTCCAGTAAGCGCCACAGCGCTGAATTTCAGAGAGGTGTTAAAAGGGGCGTTGCCTGGACCACCTCTCTGCAACACAGGGCTGTGGTGCTTACTGGAGGCACCTGGTGAGCTTGTTGGCCCCAGGGGCCCTCAGGATTGAAGGGGAATTAATTTTGTAACTTAAAACGCACCACAGGGCATGTTTGCACATATGTCACCTCAGGCCCCACCCCCTCCCTTCACCACTGTGCAAACGCACCCCTTGGCGTGTTTTAACCCCTTCGTTGCGGGGTGTTTTCCTCCCGCTGTGTGGGGGAAGGGGGGCCACACGCGGCACCGCTGTGCTTGTGCTCGTCATGAGGCACAGTGCAGCTGCACTCATGACAAGCGGAGCTCGTCACAACCACACTCGTTTTTCGAACGTTCAGCACAGCGGGGTAATTATACCCGCGTGCAACGTTCCAACGGGCATGGTGCAGCTGCACTGTGCTCATGAGCATAGAAGAGGTTAAGTTGGGGGATTAATTCCCCTTGAATCCTGAGTGTCCCTAGGGTCCAACTAGCCCACCAGGTAATTCCAGTAAGCGCCACAGAGTGGTGTTGCAGAGAGGTGTAAAAAGGGGTGTGGCCTGGACCACTTCTCTGCAACGCAGCCCTGTGGCGCTTACTGGAGGTACCTGGTGGGCTAGTTGGCCCCCAGGGACCCTTAGTATTGAAGGGGAATTAATTCCCCAATTTAAAACGCGCAACAGGGCGCGTTTGCAGAGTGTTGCTGGGAGGGCGGGCCTCTGCCACAATTGTGTGTTTTTTTTCTTTTGTTTTTAGAAGGGGGGCTGTGTGGCCCCCCTTCTTTTCCTTTTTTGGTGCCCTGGGAAGCCCATCCCCCAGGGCCTGACCCCTTTAAAAAAAATGAACAGGAAGGGTGCCGCGTGGGCCCCCCTCCCGCGGCCAATTCTGGCCCCAGGGACCCCATTCCCCAGGTCATGGCCTCAATATTTTTTTTTTTTAAATGGAGGGGGCTGCGTGCCCCCCCCCTCTATTCATAAGTTGTGAATCAACTTATGCAGTATATGTTTTATAATGCTTTTGTGGAATGAAATATATAGTAGTATAAGTACCATCTGTCCTCTTAAAAAACTCATATTAGAACATGTAAGAGCTATACAAAATTCAGACCACACATATACTATTGCAAAACACATGAGCACCCATAAGGAAAAGACATGGCTGGGTATAAAATATTCAGGATTGACCACAATCCGCCTGTATGAACGGGGAGGAATAGAACTCAGAAACTCAGACGATTGGAATCCAGGTTGATAATAAGATTTAAAACCATGCTTCCCCTGGGACTGAATGGGGATGAAGAAATGTACTTGCACCTATGAGACTGTAACTTTAAACAACGTTATGTAGAAAAAGTAGACTACATAAATTCCCTTGTAAGGAGAATGTGACAGTAAAACTGAAAGTGAGATAAAAGTTAAACATTCATCCTGTCCATGATATCTCCCCCGCTCCTCCCTCCCCTCTCCCTTCAATCCTCAGTAATACAAATCTCAATCCTTCCCTGTTCCTTCCCTCCATTCCTTCATCCCTCTTTCCCTCCATTATGATTATGGTTATATTCTTTGGCTACTATGCTGAGCAAGTTGTGAACAACAGCATAACATATATGACTGAGGAAATCTAGATTTGACTACTGTGACAGTAGAGGTTATGTTGTCTTGCCATTGATCGCTGTGTCGTATCGATCAATAAAGGCACTCAACCGAAATTAATTAGGACACTTAGTCCATTAATGAGCATTTGTATTGACCGAATACCCGAGAGAAATGCCGGGAATTGGACAATTGAAAACGTGTGTCCTGACACGCGATGTGTATGCGCAGGTTCTAACATAGGGCGCACACCCTCAATTAAAACTGCGGTCTGATGGATACTGTGATCAATGACTGGGCAGACATAACAAGACAATAAAGTTGTTTTTGAAAAAAATAAGGAAAAAAACATGTAACCAATCCATACTACCATACCCAGAATGCATCATGTTAAGCATCAATGTGTATGCGTATATAAAGGAGAAATGGAAAAAGGACTCTAACACTGCCGTGATCAGGAACCTAGAGTTCAAAAGACGTAGGAGAGTCACGATTTGATTAAATATTTCTAAAAGCCAAGAGGAGTGCTACGTTATTTATCAGTGCGGATAATATACATGTATGTATATACAACTATGCATATATATATATATATACATATATAAATATATATATATATCACCAAAAACACCTCCGAATAGGGAGCCTTCAACCCTTCAGGGCGGCCTCGTGAACGGGCACGGAGAGGCCCGCTGATTCCACCAAAAGACAAAACAAACGAGGCCCGCTTCTGGAGAGGAACACCTTTAATTCAAGTATTGCCGTCAATGAGCCCCCCACAGTCCAACATGTTTCAGCATACGCAGCCTTGATCACGGACAGAGGGTGGTTGCAAAGTGCATACGTCCCGGCATTTTTTTATATACTATTGGTCACATGACTGTTCAGAAAACTGCTTTTCCCACAATGCATCTGATAATCAGGTAAGTATTGCAAAATGTCAAATAATGCTCGTTGTTAGGAAAGTTCCAATTAATCATACAGCACCATGATGCATTTTAATGTTATTTACATCCAGATGGCAAGAACAGTCACGGAAAATGAAAATCAACAGTGATGTTCGTAAAGTCACCTTTGAAACAAAGAGGCTCCATTTCCAGAACGATTAATGGAACGGTGAGTCCCATCAAATCCCTTCCAAAACCGCCACTATTTTAGCTGTAGTAGCGTCTCCTTGGTAGGTTTAGTGGCAGCCAGTGGGTCGTGCTCCCTTATTTAAATCACCAAAAACACCTCCGAATAGGGAGCCTTCAACCCTTCAGGGCGGCCTCGTGAACGGGCACGGAGAGGCCCGCTGATTCCACCAAAAGACAAAACAAACGAGGCCCGCTTCTGGAGAGGAACACCTTTAATTCAAGTATTGCCGTGAATGAGCCCTCCACAGTCCAACATGTTTCAGCATACACAGCCTTGATCACGGACAGAGGGTGGTTGCAAAGTGCATACGTCCCGGCATTTTTTTTATATACTATTGGTCACATGACTGTTCAGAAAACTGCTTTTCCCACAATGCATCATGATAATTATTATTATTATTATTATTATGCGTTCTTATATAGCGCTCGATTACCCGTAAGCATCTCGGCGCTTGCCTTGGGAACCAGTCCTGGTTTTTCCCTCTGAGATACCCGTACTGGGCATCCCCAAGGTGAAAGCCAGGCATCCCGCCGCGGGGGGGGGGGCGTAGTGGAGATTAAGCAAGCTTATGCCCAGAGCTGCAGAGTGTGAACCTGTGACTCGAGTAGGCACCGAAACGAGAATTATCGAGTCCGTGGATATTTGGGCTCAAGATCCTGCCGCGTCGGGAATTGAACCCTGGTCCCGGGTCTGACCTCTGCTTCAGGGTCTGCTGCCTCTAACCAGTGAGGCACACTTCTCCACAATCAGGTAAGTATTGCAAAATGTCAAATAATGCTCATTGTTAGGAAAGTTCCAGTTAATCATACAGCACCATGATGCATTTTAATGTTATTTACATCCAGATGGCAAGAACAGTCACGGAAAATGAAAATCAACAGTGATGTTCGTAAAGTCACCTTTGAAACAAAGAGGCTCCATTTCCAGAACGATTAATGGAACGGTGAGTCCCATCAAATCCCTTCCAAAACCGCCACTATTTTAGCTGTAGTAGCGTCTCCTTGGTAGGTTTAGTGGCAGCCAGTGGGTCGTGCTCCCTTATTTAAATCACCAAAAACACCTCCGAATAGGGAGCCTTCAACCCTTCAGGGCGGCCTCGTGAACGGGCACGGAGAGGCCCGCTGATTCCACCAAAAGACAAAACAAACGAGGCCCGCTTCTGGAGAGGAACACCTTTAATTCAAGTATTGCCGTGAATGAGCCCTCCACAGTCCAACATGTTTCAGCATACACAGCCTTGATCACGGACAGAGGGTGGTTGTAAAGTGCATACGTCCCGGAATTTTTTTATATACTATTGGTCACATGATATATGCATATATATTCACTGGAAAAAACCATAGGGTTCATGAGTGTTATAGTTAGCTGGACATTTCACTCGTACAAAACCATAGAAATTTCTCCATTATAGCTAGTTGTGCTAACTATAACTTACGCGCCCGCAATGCACTGCTGATGATGTCACATATTACATGGTCAGTGACATCACTGATGACATCTCAAATGACATCACTGATGACATCATCCAGTGAATGTGGTTTTGTTTGAAATTTAAATATCTAATATATATATATATATCAATCTGTATTGAATATTGAGTGGATATATAACTGTCTGGATGGAGCATTTAGTACCTGTCTGAATGTTTGTTTAAGTGAGTAATTAAATGTGTCTCACTTAATATATGGGTTAGTAACCAAACTGTGTGAATGTGTGTATCACTGTCTCTGTTGTTGTATAACCTGCTGCTTCAATTGGTCACTAACTACATGAGTGTCTATATTAGTTATTGATTAGTTGGCTGAGTATTTGTAAGGGAGACTGAGTGTATCTGTGGTTGGGTGCGGGAGTTGTAACTCTATGCATAGATATGTGAGTAGTTGATTGGGTTTAGGCTTGTTTATGGAAATAGTTGTTTGGGTGTCTGAGTGTGTTTATTTGTGTGTTGATAAGTGAATATATGTGTCAGTGGTACATCTCCAATAAAGTAGAAAAAATTAAAGGCATTGTATATGAGAGTTGGTGTATATAAATGAGTATACGTAAGAGTCAGTGATTGTGAGTGTAACTGTATGAATGAGTGTATAATTGTAATAGTGATTTTTTAACATAGTAACTATGATTGACTATGTGTATGTATAAATCAAGTGTTGTGTGTATAACTGTGTAGGTGAGTAAATGTAAGTATGATTGATTATGTTAATGAGTGAGTAGCATCACTGCATAACTGACTAGGATGACTGCTGATGTGTCAATGGCTATATAGGTGTATGAGTACATTTGATAGTGTTACCATTGATCAGTGACTGTATGTATAAGTGATTCTGTGGGTGAATGGACAGTTGTGTGTGTAGACTTAGGAATCAGTGAGTCTGTCTGTAGTAACTGGTATGTGTGTGTCAATGCTTTCATATATGGTACTCTGTATTTTACAGTGAGTGATCAAAGGTTATACTAGTGTGTGATGAGGTGTATCAGATTGTCATGTGTATGATGTCATCAGTGATGTCATTTGAGATGTCATCAGTGATGTCACTGACCATGTCCTGAATGATGTAATATGTGACATCATCAGTAGTGCATTGTGGGCGCGCGAGTTATAGTTAGCACAACTAACAATAACAGAGGAATTTCTATGATTTTGTACAAGTGAAATGTCCAGCTAACTATAACCCTCATGAAACCTATGTTTTTTTTCAGTGAATTTCAAAGATTTTTTAAATGCTAAATCCTAACTATAACGTCTCTGAAACTTATGGTTTTTTCAGTGAATTTTAAAGGTTTTTTAAATGCTAATTTCTAACCATAACATCTCTGAAACCTATGGTTTTTTCAGTGAATTTCAAAGGTTTTTTAAATGCTCATTTTTAAGTGCAATAGTAGTTATACCTATTTTTTTGTACTGAATTTCTACAGCTTTTTAACTGTTTATTTATAAATATTTTATTTATTAAACAACATCATATATTTTTCTGAAAATTGCAAAAAAAATTAAACTAAATGTAAAACTGATATATTTTTAATTTAGTTTTTTTGTATTTTAATATATTTATATAATTTTCTTGAAAAAAAATGTTTCAATTTTTTGGGGGGAGATGCGCACCCAAAGCGTACCTACCGCAGCGGGTTCACGTATTCTAGCTGCCATTTTGGAAAAGTCATGAAGGATCTGCGTGTTGTGAGCGACGAGTGTGTGTTTTTTTTTCAGTTACGTCATATACGTTAACCCTGGGCGAAGGACTTCGCTACGCCCACTCCTTTGCCTACTTCGCCCTTTGCAAAGTAGGCGAAGCAGGCAACACTATGCCCACTCTGTGGGCGTAGCGAAGTTGCCCACCAGCCGCCTCCCTCCCGCCCTCCCCTACATACCTAATTTTAGTAAATGCGCAAAGAAAAGTAAATAAAAGGCACTTACCTTGTCCGCTGCGTCCCGGGGCACCCTCTGCTCGTTTCTCGGTTATCAAGACAAGTCACATGCGTGGTGTGTGACAGGGTCCTGTCGCGAGGCAGTGACAAGAAATACTCCTGTGGAACAGCGAGTATGTATAAACATCTTTGGACCATTCACCCGAAGAATCTAGCACAATAAGAAATGAGGTGTGCAGCAAAAAATCCACCACCAGGCATTGCTAGCACCTCTGGAGCCTCTACTTGAGCACCACCAGTAGACATTCGCTCAGAAGTTGCTTTTCTGCAGCAGCACTGCACCAAGTGCAAAACCATAATCTGTTATGGTGAACAGTCAGTGGACGCTATTTGTGTAGCTCAACGGAACCACAAATGCAATTTTCTTTGTTTGTTTGTTTTTTGGAATGATGTTGAATTCCAAAAGCTAGAACAGTAGGAATCCAATGTACTGGGTTCAGAGACCTAGCTTGTGTGATGGTCACTGATCAGATTATGTCAGTACAACCCAATGAGAAAGAAAAATTTCTTTCCGGTGTTCCCTCCCTCACCCGGGTTTCCCCACGGTGACATGCTTCATCATTGGGGCCATCCCAGTTCTCTACAAAAAGGGGCGTGCTGCGACTAGCGAACTACGCAAGAGCACTTAGTTGCGAAAGACTATGTGTGGTGTAAGTGAGATAGTGATAGAGTGGGTGTGAGTGATTAAAAATACCGTGCTAGTGGGCCTCAACAAATGTATTTAGCTCCTAGGTTGGTATATTAAAAGGGGTGTGACACTGCAATTTAACCTTTAATGAGGGCTAAATCAGTGTGCGGTCAACATGTTTCAAGCTCCCCAGGCTTTTCGTCAGGACCATACAGGGACCAGCCCTGTATTTACCACTCCTATGAGTCCCTATTTAGGGTGTGCAAGTTCAATCAAGATCATTCAACGCAGTTGATTCTAAAACATGCGTGTTATACATACGTTTGTACTGTTTCGTTATTTATGTATTGGTGCCTATTAGCACTGCATGGTCTCTGGTAGGGGGCAGGATCACCTTATGGAAACATTGTTCCTGCACGTGAAACCGCACCGAATTACCTAGTCGTTACCCCTCCGGACCACATCAAGATGCGGTCCGGATCACTTGGAGGCCGACCTAGCCTTGTTTATCCTCCTTCTCCCTCCTCTTTTTTGCATTTGAATTCCAAAAGCTAACTGTTTACTAAGTTCCTTTTTTGTTCAATTTTTAAAAATGCCCAAAAAAGTAAAAAAATTTAAACAAAACTACAAAAACAATAGAAAACAAAAAACAGAAGAAATGACAAAGTTCAGAACTACCTTATCTGGTTAAAAAAAAGAACTATAATTGCATGGTAATGTCTGAAAGTTTGGTTGAATGTATGTGTAGAGCATGATTGACTGAAAGAATGCATTAGTACTGTATGGTGAATTTATAGGGGCAGATCTATGAGAAAGTGCTGCAGCATGACACTGCAAGCCCTTTAGCTGCACCGCGCTGCGGCACTTCTGAAGCACAGGGATGTGACATATTTATATGAATATGTTGCAATTCTGTGCTCCCTCTGCACTAGCACACAAACTGCAGCCATGCAGTGAAGCAGGCACCCTTCCACCATGGTGCAAGGATATCTGTTGCGTGGGGATATTGTTTTTGTGCAGGAAGGGACTACTTCCTGCACAAAAACAATCACTAAAGGCATTTACCTCCTTCAATGTGTTCTGTGGAATGCAGCATGCATTGAAGAGGAGAAATTGAGGAGAAATGAAAACATTACTCCTTGTTGTGCCTCGCTACACCACCTTTTTAGGGTGGCGCACCATTCACACATATCTACAGATTTACACTTTCTCGTAAGTCTTGAGATGTGTTATTCCATGGGTGTTGTGTGGAAACAGACACAGCAACACCCATGGAACGCCCCTTCAACGTAAAGTGCTGTATTTGAATAGGTCGTATTTTCAAGGAGAGGAAAAGCCACGCAGGGTGGCTTTTCCTCTCCTTGTAAATATGGAGGAGTCCCCAGCGTCATCATTATGTTACAAGAAGTGACGTACTGGTGGTGCAGGGGGCTTGTAAACCTGTCCCATAAGTGCTTAGGTATTGGCAGAGTGATACAATAGGAACATAGTGCTGGATGGCTGATTGACGAACTGCATGAGACTGACAGGAGGTATCCTAGGCTGCATGAGTACTACTTCAGTATTTAGTGCAGTGTACCAATAGTATGTATATGCTTAGAGGTTTGTAGGGATTGTGCACAGAATATTGTATGTGTACTTGTGTTGGTGCCTAGGTCATTCTATAAGAACATCACTAGTAACTAGAATGATGGCAGTGCTGCAAACAGAGTGCTCAGTTAATGTATAAGTGCTTAGGTATTGTCTCAATGCCTGAGTCATTCTGCAAGTGCATAGACAGTGACTGGGTTCCTAGAGTGCTAGTAGTTGACAGCAGGATAAGTTTATAAGCACCTATGTTTCAGCAGAGTGATTAGATAAGGACATGCTTCTGTCAGGATGATTGTAGGAGTGGACACAGACTCACAGTGTGATTCCAGACAAGCATGACTATTACCTGGACTTTTGCAGGACTGACTCAGTAGTCTGCAAGGGGTTAAGGGACCGCATATATTGTGCATATTTGACTGTACCACTGCTTGTCTCACTGATTGAGTAATTCTGCAATTGCATAGACAGTGACTGGGTTCCTAGAGTGTTAGTAGTTGACAGCAGGATAAGTTTATAAGGGATGTATGACGTTACAACGCAGGCTGTTACAATGCCTGCCTTTACAACGCGGTTTTTACATTGCAGTCCATTACAACGCATAGTGCTTTTGGGTGTTGGATAGTGAATAGTTTAATTTACTATTCCAACTCCAGTCCCAGTGGACACTAGGGAAGGTTATTGGATAGTAAATTAACCTATTCCCTATCCTAGAGCGCCCCCCAGCGCAATGCGTTGTAATAGTTTGCGTTGTAAAAGTTGCGTTGTAATGGTAGTTTGTTGTAAAAGTTTCGTTGTAAAGGTTGTATACCGTTTATAAGCGCTTATCTTTCAGCATAGGGATTAGATAAGGACATGTTTCTGTCAGGATGTTTGTAGGAGTGGACACAGATTCACAGTGTGATTCCAGACAAGCATGACTATTACCTCGACTTTTGCAGGACTGACTCAGTAGTCTGCAAGGGGTTAAGGGACCGCATACATTGTGCACATTTGACTTACCACTGCTTGTCTCAATGCCTGGGTCATTCTGCAAGGGCATGGACAGTGACTGGGTTCCTAGAGTGCTAGTAGTTGACAGCAGGATACGTTTATAAGGGCTTATGTTTCAGCAGAGTGATTAGATAAGGACATGCTTCTGTCAGGATGATTGTAGGAGTGGACACAGACTCACAGTGTGATTCCAGACAAGCATAACTATTACCTGGACTTTTGCAGGACTGACTCAATAGTCTGCAAGGAGTTAAGGGACCGCATATATTGTACACATTTGACTGTACCACTGCTTGTCTCAATGCCTGAGTCATTCTGCAAGTGCATAGACAGTGACTGGGTTCCTAGAGTGCTAGTAATTAACAGCAGGATAAGTTTACAAACACTTATGTTTCAGCAGAGTGATTATATAAGGACATGCTTCTGTCAGGATGATTGTAGGAATGGACACAGACTCACAGTATGACTCCAGACAAGCATGACTATTACCTGAACTTTTGCAGGACTGACTCAGTAGTCTGTAAGGAGTTAAGGGACCGCATATATTGTGCACATTTGACTGTACCACTTCTTGTCCCAATGCCTGAGTCATTCTGCAAGTGCATAGACAGTGACTGGGTTCCTAGAGTGCTAGTAGTTCACAGCAGGATAAGTTTGTAAGCGCTTATGTTTCAGCAGAGTGATTAGATAAGGACACGTTTCTGTCAGGATGATTGTAGGAGTGGACACAGACTCAGTGTGATTCCAAACAAGCATGACTTCTACCTGGACTTTTGCAGGACTGACTCAGTAGTCTGCAAGGTTTTAAGGAACCGCATACATTGTGCAGATTTGACTGTAACACTGCTTGTCTCAATGCCTGATTCATTCTGCAAGTGCATAGCCAGTGAATAGGATCCTAGAGTGCTAGTAGTTGACAGCAGGATACGTTTATAAGGACTTATGTTTCAGCAGAGTGATTAGATAAGGACATACTTCTGTCAGGATGATTGTAGGAGTGGACACAGACTCACATTGTGATTCCAGACAGGCATGACTATTACCTGGACTTTTACAGGACTGACTTAGTAGTCTGCAAGGGATTGAGGGACTGCATACATTGTGCACATTTGACTGTACTACTGCTTGTCTCAATGCCTGAGTCATTCTGCAAGTGCATAGATAGTGACTGAGTTCCTAGAGTGCTAATAGTTGACAGCAGGATACGTTTCTAAGCGCTTCTGTTTCAGCAGAGTGATTAGATAAGGACATGCTTCTGTCAGGATGATTGTAGGAGTGGACACAAACTCACAGTGTGATTCCAGACAAGCATGACTATTACCTGGACTTTTGCAGGACTGACTCAGTAGTCTGCAAGGGGTTAAGGAACAGCACACATTGTGCACATTTGACTGTACCACTCCTTGTCTCAATGCCTGAGTCATTCTACAAGTGCATAGACAGTGAATAGGTTCCTAGATTGCTAGCAGTTGATAGCAGGATAAGTTTATAAGGACTTATGTTTCAGCCGAGGGATTAGATAAGGACATACTTCTGTCAGCAGAGCTGCTTTCGAGCCAAAAAAACAAGTCAGCTGAGCTGCTCTAGAGCCAGAGAACAAGGTCAGCAGAGCCATTATAGAGCCAGAGAACCAGGTCAGCAGAGCTGCTCTAGCGCCTAAGAAGAAGGTCAGCAGAGCTGCTCTAGAAGCAGAGACCCAGGTCAGCAGAGCTGCTCTAGAGTCGGAGACCCGGGTCAGCAGAGCTGCTCTAGAGGCCGAGAACCAGGTCAGCAGAGCTGCTGTAGAGCCAGAGAAACCAGGTCAGCAGAGCTGCTCTAGAGGCAGAGAACCAGGTCAGCAGAGCTGCTTTAGAGGGAGAGAACCATGTCAGCAGAGCTGCTTTACAGCCAGAGAACCAGGTCAGCAGAGCTGCTCTAGAGCCAGAGAACCAGGCCAGCAGAGCTGCTTCAGAGGGAGAGAACCAGGTTAGCAGAGCTGTTCTAGAGCCAGAGAAACATGTCAGCAGAACTTCTGTAGAGCCATAGAACCAGGTCAGCAGAGCTGCTCTAGAGGCAGATAACCAGGTCAACAGAGCTGATTTAGAGGGAGAGAACCAGGTCAGCAGAGCTGCTTTAGAGGCAGAGAACCAGGTCAGCAGAACTGCTTTACAGCCAAGGTACCAGAACAGCAGAGCTGCTCTAGAGCCAGAGAACCAGGTCGGCAGAACTGCTTTAGAGCCATAGAACCGGGTCAGCAGAGCTGCTTTAGAGCCAGAGAACCAGGTCAGTAGAGCTGTTGTAGAGCCAGAGAACCAGGTCAGCAGAGCTGCTCTAGAGCCTAAGAACTAGGTCAGCAGAGCTGCTCTAGAGCCAGAAAACTAGGTCAGCAGAGCTGCTGTAGAGCCAGAGAAAGCATGTCAGCAGAGCTGCTTTAGAGGGAGAGAATCTGGTCAGCAGAGCTGCTTTAGAGCCAGAGAACCAGGTCAGCAGAGCTGCTCTAAAGCCAGAAAACTAGGTCAGCAGAGCTGCTGTAGAGCCAGAGAAAGCATGTCAGCAGAGCTGCTTTAGAGGAAGAGAATCTGGTCAGCAGAGCTGCTTTAGAGCCAGAGAACCAGGTCAGCAGAGCTGCTTTAGAGCCAGAGAACCAGGTCTGCAGAGCTGCTGTAGAGCCAGAGAAACCAGGTCAGTAGAGCTGCTTTAGAGGGAGTGAACGAGGTCAGCAGAGCTGCTTTAAAGGGAGAGAACCAGGTCAGCAGAGCTGCTCTAGAGCCAGAGAACCATGTCAGCAGAACTGCTTTAGAGCCATAGAACCGGGTCAGCAGAGCTGCTTTAGAGCCAGAGAACCAGTTCAGCAGAGCTCTTGTGGAGACAGAGAACCAGATCAGCAGAGCTGCTCTATAGCCTAAGAACTAGGTCAGCAGAGCTGCTCTAGAGCCAGAGAACCAGGTCAGCAGATCTGCTGCAGAGCCAGAGAAACCAGGTCAGCAGAGCTGCTTTAGAGGGATAGAACCAGGTCAGCAGAGCTGCTTTAGAGCCAGAGAACCAGGTCGGCAGATCTGCTTTAGAGCCAGAGAACCCGGTCAGCCGAGATGCTCTAGCTTACACTGAATGACTGACTTTGACTGATTGACATTGACTGACACTGATTGACTGACACTGACTGACTGACACTGATTGTCTGACACTGACTGACTGACACTGATTGACTGAGACCTCTCTACCTCCACACCTCTACCTCTACATCTCTAGCCTCTCTACCTCTCGCTACCTCTCTCTACACGCACACACATGCACATATATATATGCATATATATGCATTTATAGATATGTATGTGTATATATATATACATACATATATAAATATTTATATAATCTGCATATCTATATAAATACAAATATAAATGCATGCATACATATTCATACACATATATGCATACATATGCATGTTAAGTACATGAAAGTTTGAAAAAACACTAATAAAAGCAAAGCTAAACAGCCACTTAATTACAAACAGAATTGCTTTAACCTAAAGAGGGCGAGACCTATTGCATTTGCAATACTTATTTACTTTGGTTCCATCAAGAGGGCATTCAGATGTGTCACACATTTGCCATAAATTTTGAATGTTAGCACTCTAGTTGATCATTAGATCACTGTAGTAAAGCTACTGCTCACCGGGGAAGTCTGCATGCTGGTATTCAAAGTGCATGTTTCAGTCTGCATGTTAGAATTTTTTAATGAAATAGAAGAGGATTTGAGAAGTCAAAATGTGCCCTAATTATTCTTTCTGCAGCACTAATCATAGTTTCTATGGCAAAATAAAGCCCCTCATTTTGTTCCTTTGCAAATTAAATGTTTTTAGGTGTTACCACTTTATTCCACTCAAGGTGGCTTCAGGTGTTCCATACTTTGTCATAAGTAAGACTGTTAGCGCGCTAGTTGTTCTTTAGATTACTCTGGGACATTCAGTCATTGGGCTATACTTGGGCTACATCTTGGTGACATTTGTGCTACATTTGGGCTCTTTTGTCTCTATCAGCCATCTTGAGAGACTTATTTGTTATGAAGTTTCCTAATTTCCTCATTTACTACGGTCTCCTCAGTAGGAAATAGTTTCAGTGTTTTACTGTGGTTCCATCAAGAAGGCATTCAGATGTGTCAAGCATTTGCCATGAATTCTGAATATTAGCACTCTAGTTGCTCATTAGATCACTGTAATAAAGCTTCTGCTAACCAGGGAAGTCTGCTGCTGGTATTGAAAGTACATGTTTCATTCTGCATGTCATAATGTATTTTAATGAAATAGAAGAGGATTTGAGAAATGTGCCCGAATGTTTCTTTCTGCAGCACTAATCATACTTTCTATGGCAAAATGAACTCCCTCATGTTGTTCCTTTTAAAATTAAATGTTTTAAGAGTTACCACTTTATTCCAATCAAGATGGCTTAAGGTGTGATGTACTTTTGTCATAAGTAAGGCTGTTAGCACTCTAGTTTAACTTTAGAACACTCTGGGAAGCGGCAGTAGAACACGAAGAATCAACTGACAGTCTCTGCCCTTGTTGGATGTACATGTTTTACTGAGAATGTCAGACTTTATTCCCACATGACTGAGAAAGATAATGTGAATTTACAGAAAATATGCTCTCAGTTTAGCTTATAGATCACCTTCCAAACCTCTGTGGGAAAAGCATGAGAAAATACTTTTCTCTCAAACATGATTCATGATATCCAAGCAGAAGGCTTTTTCACATGGTAAAATCACCTTAGAACACAACACAATTCCTAAAATGAGTATGGTACCATCAACAAATGATTTATAATGCAACTAAAGTCTTAAAACCTTCTATTAACTGCAATGCTTTTTAATGAGGTGCTATCATGTATATTGGTCCCAAGATGGCTGCCAACACTTCTTGGATGAAGTGCTGACAGCCAATCAGATCTCACGATGAGATGTGTCGTTAGGCTCCACCCAGATATATATGTATTTTTTCCTTTAATATCTAAAAAACTACTGAACAGATTTACACCATTGAACCAAAAGGCACAAGTGTGAACCAAGGACCAGCTGTTTGTCAAATTTGGTGTAATTCCGTTCAGTAGTTCGGGCTGTAGCTGCGATTAAAGGTTCCTATGGAAAATTGCATGGAGAAAACACGTTTTGGGACCCCCTTTTTTCTCGGCCCCTGCTTGATGAATTACCCCGAGAATTTAAGGATAGGAGCGGACTGAAGCCGGCCATAAGTTTTGAAAATTTCGCGAAGATTTGTCAACCGGCGCTAAAGTTATTCTAAATAGAATGTTGCGGATTTCCTATGGAAAATAGGTCCTACTGTAACTACCTACTGGCGACCGCCAGTAAGTAATATATATATATTCATACTATGAAAAGGGACAGAGGAAAGCGCCAGAAATTTTGCCACTGAAATCAATGACAATTCACTTAACCTTAGCTTTTCCAGCAACACTAGTGAGACCTGTATACACTTTCTTGATCTGGAGTTATACGTGGAGATGGGTAAACTTCAGCCCAAAACCTTCAGGAAACCTACTGCTGGCAATGCAATCTTGCATGCGCCCAGCTTTCACCCGACATCCCTCAAAGAAAGCATCCCGTATGCTGAATGCCTTCGAATGAAGCGCAATTGCAGCACGACACATAGCCTAGAACAGGCAACAGGGGAGCTCTGTGACAGACTGTTACGCAGAGGCTACAGTGAAGAAACACTAGCAAAGGCCAGAAAAAAAGTAGCCAACACATCACGTAGAGAGCTGTTGAAATTAGAACCCAGAACTAAAGAAGGTGGCACCACTGAGGAAGCTAAGGTAATCCAGACCCCTAGATTAATAACAGGTTTTAATGCCTCCCATGCGCAAATCAGAAAAATAGTGTACAGACACTGGAATTCTGTTAGAAATGACCCCGTCATTGGCGCCATTACCAAAAAGAATCCCCATATCACATTCAGACGGGCCAAATCGATGAGACAGGAAATAGTAAACAATGCCCCCTGTATATCTAAACCTAGCAACACCTGGTTGAAATCTCCCAAAGGCTTCTACAAATGCTCTAAGTGCAAAGAATGCAGACACGGTATCAATATCAAGGAGGGCAGGTTACCATTCAGACAGTCGCCCTATATCATCAAAGGGCAATATACATGCAAAACTGACTACGCAGTTTATGTATTGACTTGCACCTGTGGTAAAAACTATTTGGGTAGCACCATCCACCAAGTCCATGTACGTATTTTGCAACTTTTAAGAGCTGTTGCAAATCACGACCCCTCTTACCCTGTGGCACGTCACATCAACACAGCACACAACGAGAGGGCTCAGGACCTGACATTTTATGTAGTGGATACTATCCCCAAAAATCCCAGAGGGGGGACAAAGCTGCTTGCACTCAGAAGACTTGAGTCGCGATATATCATCTCATACAACTCCAAAATCCCTATATATATATATATATATATATTTTGCCATGCTTACCTGGAATATCAGAATGGGGTGAGCTATGAAGAAAAACATCACTATGACTATACAAACACACGCGTTGCTTTCCCAAGTGCATTATGGACATTGTAGTGTGGCAAGTATGGGGCGCGTGATACCTCTGGGACATTGCACTTATGAGACTATACCTTTGAGAAAGGTAATTGGCCGAAACGCGTCAGATAATTTCCTGCCTATATTAGAGTCTGAAGAGGTTTATCGTATTAGCACAAGAATGATGTCAAATGAGATGTCATCAGTGATGTCATCAGTGATGTCATTTGAGATGTCATCAGTGATGTCACTGACCATGTCATGAATGATGTAATATGTGACATCATCAGCAGTGGATTGCGGGTGCGCGATATATAGTTAGTGCAACTAACTATATATGGAATTTCAATGGTTTTGTGTGAGTAAAATAAGGTTTTTTAAATGCTAATTCCTAACTATATATGGTCTATAACCTATGGTTTTTTCAGTGAATTTTCAAGGTTTTTTAAATGCTAATTCCTAACTATATATGGTCTCTAACCTATGGTTTTTTCAGTGAATATATATATATATATATATATAACATCTCTATGGCAAAATGAAACCCCTCATTTTGTTCCTTTGCAAATTAAATGTTTTAAGTGTTAACACTTTATTCCAATCAAGATGACTTCAGGTGTGCCATACTTTTGTCATAAGTAAGACTGTTAGCGCTCTAGTTGTTCTTTAGAACACTCTGGGACATTCTGTCACTGGGCTATAGTTGGGCTACATCTGGCTGATATTTGGGCTACATTTGGGCTCTTTTGTCTCTGGTGGCCATCTTTGGGCTACATTGGGCTACATTGGGCTACATTGGGCTACATTGGGCTCCAACATATATATAGCCCAATGTAGCCCAATATATATTTTTCAAAGTTAATTTTCTTAAAAACCACTGGAGCATATATCTTGAGACATAGCAAAGGCACATCGGGCTACCAGTCCCTACAATTTTGCCAAGTTTTGTGGAAATCCATTCAGCCGTTCGAGCTAAAAGTGAGTCCAACCGCCCTATGGAAAACTCAATGTTAAAAACACGTTTTGGGACCCCCCTGTTTTCTCGGCCCCCGCTTGACGAAACCCCCCCAAATGTTCAGGGGCTGCTCAGAAACAAAATGTGCCATTTTCCTGAAAATTTCAGCCAATTCCATCGACAAACGCCAAAGTTATTAGACATAGAATTTTCAGAAATCCCATAGAGAAAAAATCCTAACTATATATACCTACTGGCTATCGCCAGTAGGTAATATGTATAACATTTCTATGGCAAAATGAAACCCCTCATTTTGTTCCTTTGCAAATTAAATGTTTTAAGTGTTAACACTTTATTCCAATCAAGATGACTTCAGGTGTGCCATACTTTTGTCATAAGTAAGACTGTTAGCGCTCTAGTTGTTCTTTAGAACACTCTGGGACATTCTGTCACTGGGCTATAGTTGGGCTACATCTGGCTGATATTTGGGCTACATTTGGGCTCTTTTGTCTCTGGTGGCCATCTTTGGGCTACATTGGGCTACATTGGGCTACTTTGGGCTACATTGGGCTCCAACATATATATAGCCCAATGTAGCCCAATATATATTTTTCAAAGTTAATTTTCGTAAAAACCACTGGAGCATATATCTTGAGACATAGCAAAGGCACATCGGGCTACCAGTCCCTACAGTTTTGCCAAGTTTTGTGGAAATCCATTCAGCCGTTCGAGCTAAAAGTGAGTCCAACCGCCCTATGGAAAACTCAATGTTAAAAACACGTTTTGGGACCCCCCTTTTTTCTCGGCCCCCGCTTGACGAAACCCCCCCAAATTTTCAGGGGCTGCTCAGAAACAAAATGTGCCATTTTCCTGACAATTTCAGCCAATTCCGTCCACAAACGCCAAAGTTATTAGACATAGAGTTTTCAGAAATCCCATAGAGAAAAAATCCTAACTATATATACCTACTGGCTATCGCCAGTAGGTAATATGTATGGGTATATATATATATATATATATATATATATATATATATATATATATATATATATATACTAGCAGCCCGTCCCGACGTTGTCCGGGTATGAAATAGAATGTGTAGGGCAATTTATTTTAAAATCTCGCGGTAGACAACATTTTTTGTTTCATTAGAATAGGGACGTAGAAGGCCAAGCTGCAGCCCTGGTTGATGTTAGCAGGCGCGTGTAATTTCGTTGAATGAGAGAGTTATCAGCCGCGGGTAAATCCGTTTAATGAGAGAGTTGAGTGACAGCGAGTAGGAGAGGCTGCAGTAATTGTCCCCGCAAACACGCTCATTTGCGTGTTCCCCCGCTTGAGGCCCAGATGCAGGCCTGTTTGATGTTAGCAGACGCGTGTTCCCCCGCTTGAGGCCCAGATGCAGCCCTGGTTGATGTTATCAGGCGCGTGTAATTAGTGTCTCTAATAAAAGAGAGGGACCCACTAACCAAAGGGATGGGGTACCAGTAAGACAAAGTTGTTTTTTTGCATTGCCTTTCGTTGTTTGTTTTATCTGTTTACTTGGCATACTTTTGTTTTTCAACATATTAGGTATATGTATGAGTGAATGTTTTAGTGTTTATCTGCCCAAAGGGAATCGTTTCTTACTGAGCGTGTAATTAGTGTACTGATCCGCCACCTGAGCCCGGCTAGAGCCCTGGTTGATGGTAGCAGGCGCGTGTAATTTCGTTGAATGAGAGAGTTCAATAACAGCGCGCAGGAGAGGCTGCAGTAACATTACTTACCGGGCCTCCAGGTGAACGCGTTTGTCATGCCCCCCCCCCGCACACGGCCACAGCAGACGATCTTCTGATTAATGTACGACCCACATGGCATGAAGGGCGGAACGTAGCACACGCCCCCAGCCTATCTCATGCCCCCAGCATGCCCCTTGATGCGGCCCAATCGCGTTAACATAGCATGAAGGCCGTACACACACCCCCAGCGTGTCTCACGGCCCCAGCGTGCCCCTTGATGCTGCACAGCAACGTAATTGGCGCTTGTATGTACGACTCACATGGCATGAAGGGCGGACGCCCCCAGCGTTTGTCACGCCCCCAGCGTTTGTCAGGCCCCCAGCACACACCCACAGCCCACGATGTGATGGCAGTACCACACGGCCCCAGCGTTAGTCACGCTCCCAGCCCACGCCCACAGCACAACGCAGACACGCCCACAAGGGACTACTTTGCTGGCACGGTTCTTTTACCTTTTAATTGTATAGAGGAGTTGGCTAAGGCGCTCGACCTCGGACCTGAGGATCTGGGTTCGAGTCTTGGTAACAACGCCAAACATCCTGTGATTCTGGGCAAATCACTTAATCTCCCCGTGCCTAACAATAATGAATGTGTGTCCTCATGTAACATAACTGGTGCTATGTAAAGCGCTCTGATACCTGATTCAGTTCGGGTCGAGTTTGCGCTGTATAAAACTCTGCATAAAAAATAAATATATGTTGGCCGTCTGCATAGCCTATGTCCTTCTGCTGCAACTGCCCTTTCCACCGCTGTATTGGGTGTTGTGATTGGTGCTGTGGTTACTGAGATTACCCTCCTCAAAGGTTTGGGCTCTCTCTTTATAATATTAGTATGGATATATATATATATATATTCCGCTCCACTGTCAAACAAATGATCGGACCAGCACTCTCGTTAGATTCAACCTCACTTAGGTTTATTTGCGCTACAAAATACAAACAAACGCGTTTCAGCTTTAGCCTTCGTCAGTGTCAGCTGACGTCGGCGAGGCGGAAGTTAATATTGGCAAAATAATATGTTAACATAAACAAAGGACTTATCGTTCCACATCAGTCGCCATCTTAAAGTGGCTACGTTGTAGAAGCAGAAAGAAAGTATATACATTCATTTCATGTTTTTTCGCAGAGACCTGCTTTCAAAATTCAATTTCCACACACTCTAACTGGGCGGAGGTAATTGAGAAGAACATTCTACTATTTCATGATTAAAACCTGTATGGGTATAGTTGATAAACAGTTTTACGCAACTGTGATTTATTTCTAAATTACTATTCCTTCATCATGTTCTCTTGTGTGTTAGTTGAAATAAAATAAATAGCCACATAATTCAAAATTATTCAAATGAATATCACAGGATCCACTATATACAATGATTGCACTGATAATTGATTTAGCCCTGAATGGGCTAATAGTAACAATTTCCCACATGTATTGTTTCTTACTCTGTCACTATCGGTTCAAATAATACTGTCTGTAAATTGAGGATCACGTTTTTAATATTCAATCATGGCCCTATAGTTACCAATAGCAACCAGTGGTTCCTTCCCTGACATTAGTGCTGCTTATTCCTACATACTAGGGCTACAGGTGAGTTGTGAGTTCCTCGCCCGCATTCAGCCCCTTCGGCATTTTCGTTTGGAGTTCGATGATATACCTGGACTCCAAGCGTCTTAGTCTTTTCTTGTAGTCCCCCCCCCGATATCCAATGGTATACAGTCAAGGCAGAAGAAGGTTAGGAGGTTTCTGTCGCTATTATGATGGGTGGCGAAATGCCTCGCCACCGGGTAGTTCTCATCTCTGTTGCAAATCGCCCTTTGGTGTTCCAATATGCGTAACTTAACAGCATTTACTGTGCTCCCTATGAGGCAATAGCTACACGGGCTTTCTAGGCAAAACACCACATGGGTCGTGGAGCAGGTCATAAATTTGGAAATCTTAGTGCGTGAATTTTTGTCTGGTACTTGGTAAGATAGGACTCTTCTACTTGAACTGCATGCCTTGCATTTCCTGCATGGGAACGAGCCATGCATAGCATGCAGTCCGCTTTTAGATCTTTCCTTGGCTAGATGACTCTGTACTAGCGGGTCTTTTAAGGACCTGGGACTAGATTCATGAAGGTGCCAATCTGCGATTAGCAAATTGCAAAAAATTGCGAATCGCAATATGATAATCGCAGATTGGCATTCATGTAGAAAAGCGATACAAAAATGCAAATCGCAATCGATCGCAATTTCCGATTGCGATCTTGCCACAATCGCTAATTAATCGCAGAATCGGCATGTTTCCATGTAGAAATTGCGACCTCGCAATTAGCGATATCGCAATTTGCGATCTCGCTAACTGTGAGATCGCAAAAACGGGAAGTCGCATTTCGAGCCCACTGATGACATCACAACCAGGAAGTAGGCTTACCCCACCCACAAACAGAACACAGAGCCAGAGATTGGGATCTGGATACTGAAGAGCTGCAAACCTCACACTGTGCTGCACCCCAGCAGGAAAAAATTTCACCAACATGTCCCAGGATGCAGCAGGGAGCAGTGGGCAGGAGAGGAAGCGAAAACTAAAGTTTTCAGAAGCTGAACTGGAGCTTCTGATTGAGGAGGTCTCCAAGGACTATGCCCGGCTCTTTGGCAAAGACTCCAGGAGGGTGCCAGAGCAAGATAAGCGCAGGATCTGGCAGCGCATCCGTGCTAAAGTCAATTTGGTTGGGGTGACCCAGCGGTCAATTGATGAGCTAAAAAAGCGCTGGTACGACCTGAGAGGTCGGTCTAAGGAGCGAATTGCCGAGAGGCTTGCGGAGCAACTGGCCACCGGTGGAGGGGAACCTGTAGCCACACCGAATACCCCATTGGAGGACCTGATAGAGGACACCATTGCACCAGCAGCTTGCGTGGGGGGTCATGCAGCTGGACTCGTCTCGACCCCGCCAACAATCTGAAGGTTAGTGCCATGCGACTGCGACCCTGTCCCCCAACAATGCCCATGACTCCTGAGCTCGCAATATGACATCCCCAACAATGCAGCCCATGCACACCTGAAATGCCCCAAAGCATTGTGGTAGACGTAGTGAAATCTTATACCCCCAGTCAGCTGAACACAGCCAGAGCTGTAAATGCAAAGTAAATCAAAATCCCAGTCAGGGAAAGCAAGCCTGCATGCATCTATCAACATAGCTTGTGCAAGATAAAAAACATTATTCATGCACCCTTTCACATTACAGGTGCAGTTGATCAGCCCAGCACGGGCCCTGCACATTGCCGAGACACAGGACGACACTGAGGGTGAGGGCCTGTCCAACCACCGACCCGGCCCATCACAGACACCAGCAGTCATTCCACCACCACCACCCCGTGCGGACAGCGCCACCCCTGCAGCGCAGGTGTGCAGCCCACACCCCAACAAACAGCCACAGCAGTGGTACAGGCCCCACCGGTACAGGCCCCACCACCACCGCCTAGGAGGCAGACGAGGTGCACAGCTGGAGCCAGATCACACACCAGCGCACTGAGGCGCCAGCAGCGTCAGGGCTCAGCAGGCACGGCCAGGGCGCTCCTACTGCCTGATCCTGGACAGCACATTGAACGCTGCATGCTGGCGGTGCACCGTACACAGGCGCGTCACCTGGCAGCAATTCACACCCAGCTGCAGAAGACAAGCGAAAATATTGCCCAGATGACCGCTGCTGTCAGAGAGAACAGCCAGCTGCTGGTAGCCCAGCAGGACATGACCCGCCGCCGCCAGCGCCAACTACTTGCCCGCCTATCGGCCTACACCCGGTCAAACCATGTAGTTGGGAATGCTACATCACAGCTGGCACGCAGGTCACTTGCCATGCAGGGCCAGATGGTGCAGTGTTGCCAGGATGTGGCCAGGTCACTGGATCTGCTTACAGCAGCAGTGCTCGGCAGCCAATCCACTGCCCATGAAAGAAGCAGAGGGCCCTGACGACGTCAGCGAGGTAGCGTCAACTAACAGCAGCGCATCCTTGCCACCAATGCCTGTACGACGCCGCAGCAGCAGGGCAACTGCACCAACTAGGGCCAACACCGTCCCTCAGGACACAGATAGACGACTTGGGGCGTCTCGTCGTAACCGACACTGAAAACTCTGACTCACTCAGGGAGGCCATGCAGTACACCCCTGCAAGCCCAATACCCCAACATGGGGAGGTATGGAGTAATACTCTCTTCATGAGACACCAGTATAAGTAAAGGCCAATTTATTGTGCATGAACAATAAAGATTAATGGTCTGACTTGATTCACACTCATGTCATTATTACATTAGTCATGCATGTGTGCAGTGTTTTGTGAGGGGAATGGGTGCACTAGAAACAGTTAATAGTGATGTGGTTGCGGCGCCTGTGTCCTTCAGCAGGGTTTTCCCCGCGTGCATGACGCACATGTGGAGGCGGGCGGTTGTCCCCTTCCGACTCACTGCCAGATATCTCCACTGGTATTCTGCGCTTGGTAGCAATGTTGTGGAGTATTGCACACACGGCCACGATGCGGCAGCAGACCTCAGGTGTGTATTTGATGGCCCCACCAGTCTTGTGCAGTATGCGGAAACGGCTCTTTAATAGGCCAAATGTCCTCTCAATGCAATTTCTAGTTCTTATGTGTGCTGCATTGTAACACCGTTGCTGTGGTGTGGCAGGGTTGAGGTATGGGGTGAGGAGGTACTCCCGTAGACCGTAGGCGCTGTCACCTGAGGGTGATAAGCACAGGGTGAGTGCCTGTTCTGCGCTGATACATGATCACAGTGTACTATATGGGGGCATGTGTACTTACCTGGTAGGTGTCCTTTGCCAAAGTCTCCCCTGGCCAGTCGTGTGTGAATGCCGCTGTGCCGCAAGATGAAGGAGTCATGTGTGCTGCCCGGATATTGTGCCACTATGTCCGTGATGTAATTTTTGGCGTTGCACACCATCAGGATATTGAGGGAGTGGTAGGTCTTGCGGTTGCGGTACAAGTATTCCGTTTGTGCTGGTGGGCAGATGTGGATGTGGGTACAGTGAATGCATCCAATTACATGCGGGGAATGTGCTATGTTGTAGAATTGCAGCTTGGTGTCATTCAAGTCCTGTTGGCTGGTGGGGAATGATATGTAGTGGTGTAGCCAGGTCAGCATTGCATCCAGGAAGATCCTAAGGCAGCGGGACATGGTGGGCTGGGATATCCCCCCTGCAACAGCGACTATCCCCTTGAAGCTTCGGGAGGCCAGTAGGTGCAGACTGCACAATACCTGCACATATGTGGGCACGGAATTGGTCATCCTTGTTGGGTGCTGCATCAGGGGGTCCAGGTCCTGTATGAGCTTGATGATCATAGCCCCACTCAAGCGGTACTTTGCATAAATTTGCTCCCTGGTTTGGCCCAGGAGGGAGAACCGCTGGCGGAATATCCGCTCCTGGATCCTCCGTCTGTTCTGTGCTGCTCGCTGGAGCCTTCGCCGCCTCACCAACATGTAGAGTCCAGGCATTGTGAGAATCCTCAGGCTCCAGCTGCATGTCCTTAAATATATTTTGTCAGCCCTGCACCTGTTGGCAGTTTGTTAACCGTTTAAAAAAAAAAAAACCCTTACTGGTTACCACCTGATTTGTGTTCTTCTTATTTTGCGCGTCGCAAATAGCGATTTCCTGGTATTTCGCAATTAGCTTTTGTTCATGAATGTCGATTGCGAATGTTTTGCGACTTCGCACTTACATTCGTAGAATCTATGGTTTCTCGCAATTTCAGGTTCGCTAATGCCCATCCTCCAGGATTCTGCGAATTTTTTTGCGAAGTCGCTATATATTTTTTGCGAATTTGCTTTTTTGCACTTTTCTGTTACATGAATTCCTTTTTGTCAAATTGCGATGGCAATTGCAAATTCGCAGCAATTGCGAACGCAATTTGGCTTCATGAATCTAGCTGCTGGACTTTCTAAAAGTAATTAGAGGGTGGTTCGAGAGTTCCTTCCGCAATTACTGAATCTGATTTCAGAATATTCCAGTTTCTGCACATTATTGCTCTCAGTTTATTCACTGCCACTGAATAATTGGTAATGAGCCTTATATTGCCTGTATATATAATTCAGTGCAAAAAACAAAGGTTAAATCTTAGTAAATCTGCTCTTGTTTGGCTGGTATTTGCTAAAGTGTGTTTATTCCTGAACAAAACTAGAATATAGGGCAAAAACCAGCACTCCCAATCTCCTTTCTGAATGCACTGGTTCTTTTCACCCACACGATAATTAAAGTTATTCTGATTTCACTGCAGGGTATGAATTGTGTTCTGTCTGCAACATGTGAATCCATTTTGAATTTTGTGGCTCTCCAGAGTGGCAGACTTATGAGAAATCTTAGCTATATGCAGACTTCTTTCTTTTGAAGTTCACAGCAGTTTAAGAAACATAATGGTTGATATTTATGTTCCTGAATGAAAACAGCATGAATTGCGGGCTCAAAACCTGCATTTAGCAAAAGTGCTATAATGTAGTGGTCGAAAATTTTATTTTTGCCTCACGCACAAAAGAACTGCTTACAGAATATGCGTAATTTAAACCCACAAAGCACTTTTGCAAATGTAATAATAGAATGTATTTTTTTGATCGCAAACATGTCAACCTTTAAGAATCCTGCAATTGCAAACGTAGGGATATGAGAACATTTGTGAGTGTTCCAATGTCGGTTTATATTCAAAAGTAGGTTTCACTCACAAATTAGTTAGGAGCAAGAATAGGTGCATTGCCATGATTGAAATAGGGGGAGGGCTGTATTTAATGAGGGTGTGTGGAAGAACTTTCTCCATTGGAAAATAACAAATAAATTTATAGTGCCAGATGTACGACCCTAAGTTGCATGCGCAAACGAGTTTGTGACCCGTTTTCGCATTCAAACGTTCACAGGGCCATGTACAATTCCTAAATAGCGAGTCACAATTTATTTGCGACTCGCTATTTAGGAATTGCGAGTTGCTATTAGGAGGAAGTGTTCACTTCCTATTAGCGGCCCCAAAAGCCATGTATGAATGTTTTGCAACCGCAATTGCAGTCGCAAAACACTGCCTGCCCTCAAAAAGTTAAATGAATACGTTTCATTAAAAAAAAATGCACTCTGTTTTCCTTTAAGGAAAACACGCTGCATTTAAAAAAGAAAATCTGCTTTATTGAAAAGTAGTCCCAGACATGGTGGTCTGCGGAGCCCAGCAGCCACCATCCCTGGGAGGGCTAGTCATTCCCAATAGGGTTGCAAATTGCGAGTGGCTCATCAATATTGATGAGCCTCGCATTTTGCGACCCCATTGGGATTGCAAACAGTGTCTAAAACACTGTTTTACATTGTGGTTTGCGAGTCGCATTCTATAGCATCATTTGCACATAAATCAGCCCAAAGCTGAGGTGTTCTGAAGGGATACTAATAGAGGCTGCTGTTGGATGGGGAAAGTCAGTAAATTAAAAGGGACAGCCGATCCAAAGTCAAATCAGAGGTCCGACTTTGTCCTATGTGCAAAAACACAAGCTGAGCCATCACAAAAACCAAGAAGCAAAATATACAAAAAATGGCGTGTAAAACATAATAAATATGTAAAAATTGAGTGCATTTTTAGTACATTAGGGGCCAGGTGTACAAAGAATCAGTGTGAATAACTTTGCAGGATGCATCACAAGTAATACAAAACCATTCTAACGCGCACTAACATTTTAACCTACATTAGAAATATTTTAATTCCACGCACTCCTGTATGTACATCTCCAATGGCACATACATTTAAAAATAAATAAAAGGGACGAACATTGCACTAAATTCATTGAAGGACAGATACCATGTTTTTGAGCACATAGTAGTGTTTTGATGCATGCTTTTCAATGAGGTCTGCGTTTACAGCCGCCTGCATTGATTGAACTGATCACAGGGTGCATTGGGAAATCGACCTTCTCTGTCAGAAGAGTGAAATCCCTATGAATTTACAAGGGTGGGGGCCAATTACTCTCTGTGTCCGGAGGAACTGCGTGAAGGAGGCTTCACTAAATCTGTAACTGCATACAATAAATTCACAACAGGAACGTTTATTTCCAAGTCCACACAAAGAAGATGCAGGTAAGTCGCTTCGAGCAGTGAGTGCCGGTTAACGTCCCACTCCAGTTTTATATACACCATCAACCGCCCCTTCCCCCGCACGGTCCTTCGCTCAAAGACAAACATCACCATCCAAAGACACACAGAGGCAAAGAGCATTTCTTAATCTCCTTCACGAGTGCACCACAACCGGTGCATTAGTTGTGCTGGCAGATTCCCCATTTCTTTTCTAAATATCGTAAACACAAAGTGAGCATGAGAACATACTAGATGTCACCGCACTTGCACTACACCAAACAAACTGTACCTTCGAAGTGTGCCGCGTGTCTTTCTAACGGTACAAAAGGGGGTGGTAATGGACGGAGCATCTGAACCAATCAAACACTCACACCCAGTCAACAGATCTGGGTTTTAATATATCACCGTTCTTTAGCCCACTCTGCCACCCCAGTTCATCCAAGGCCATATGCAAATCAGTCTGACCCTGTGCCACATGGTAACAGTCCAGCCCGAACTGCCAAGCCATGCCTTCCCTGGACCGGAATCAAGCTTCCTAGGACTGGTTTCTGGCATTTCAGCCGTCTTCAGGCAGGCTTACTTGAATCCAGTGGCAAAGTGAGCAAGGGACTCACGTCTGAGCATACCCTGCCAACTTATGGTGAACAAAGCAGTACAAAAGGGGGTGGTGATGGACGGAGCATCTGAACCAATCAAATACTCACACCCAGTCAACAGATCTGGGTTTGAATCCATCACCGTTCCTTAGCGCACTCTGCCACCCCTGTTCAGACATGGCCATATGCAAATCAGTCTGACCATGTGCCACATGGGAACAGTCCAGCCCGAACTGCCAACCCATGCCTTCCCTGGACCAGAATCAAGCTTCCTAGGACCGGTTTCTGGCATTTCAGCCGTCTTCAGCCAGGCTTGCTTGAATCCAGTGGCAAAGTGAGCAAGGGACTCAACGTCTGGGCATACCCTGCCATCTTATGGCGAACAAAGCGGTACAAAAGGGGGTGGTGATGGAAGGAGCATCTGAACCAATCAAACACTCACACCCAGTCAACAGACCTGGGTTTTAATCCATCACCGTTCTTTAGCCCACTCTGCCACCCCAGTTCAGACATGGCCATATGCAAATCAGTCTGGCCCTGTGCCACATGGGAACAGTCCAGCCCGAAACTGCCAAGCCATGCCTTCCCTGGACCGGAATCAAGCTTCCTAGGACTGGTTTCTGGCATTTCAGCCGTCTTCAGCCAGGCTTGCTTGAATCTAGTGACAAAGTGAGCAAGGGACTCTACGTCTGAGCATACCCTGCCAACTTATGGCGAACAAAGCGGTACAAAAGGGGGTGGTGATGGACGGAGCTTCTGAACCAATCAAACACTCACACCCAGTCAAAAGATCTGGGTTTTAATCATCACCGTTCTTTAGCCCACTCTGCCACCCCAGTTCAGACATGGCCCTATGCAAATCAGTCTGACCCTGTGCCACATGGGAACAGTCCAGCCTGAACTGCCAACCCATGCCTTCACTGGACCGGAATCAAGCTTCCTAGGACTGGTTTCTGGCATTTCAGCCATCTTCAGCCAGGCTTGCTTGAATTCAGTGGCAAAGTGGGCAAGGGACTCAACATCTGAGCATACCCTGCCAACTTATGGCGAACAAAGTGGTACAAAAGGAGGTGGTGATGGACAGAGCATCTGAACCAATCAAACACTCACACCCAGTCAACAGATCTGGGTTTTAATCCATCACCGTTCTTTAGCCCACTCTGCCACCCCAGTTCAGACATGGCCATATGCAAATCAGTCTGACCCTGTGCCACATGGGAACAGTCCAGCCCGAACTGCCAAGCCATGCCTTCCCTGGACCGGAATCAAGCTTCCTAGGACCGGTTTCTGGCATTTCAGCCATCTTCATCCAGGCTTGCTTGAATCTAGTGGCAACGTGAGCAAGGGACTCTACGCCTGAGCATACCCTGCCAACTTATGGCGAACAAAGCGGTACAAAAGGGGGTGGTAATGGACAGAGCATCTGAACCAATCAAACACTCACACCCAGTCAAGAGATCTGGGTTTAATCCATCACCGTTCTTTAGTCCACTCTGCCACCCCAGTTCAGACATGGCCATATGCAAATCAGTCTGACCCTGTGCCTCATGGGAACAGTCCAGCCCGAACTGCCAAGCCATGCCTTCCCTGGACCGAAATCAAGCTTCCTAGGACCGGTTGACTGATTTGCATGTGGCCATGTCTGAACTGGGGTGGCAGAGTGGGCTAAAGAACGGTGATGGATTAAAACCCAGATCTGTTGACTGGGTGTGAGTGTTTGATTGGTTCAGATGCTCCGTCCATTACCACCCCCTTGTGTACCGCTTTGTTCGCCATAAGTTGGCAGGGTATGCTCAGACGTTGAGTCCCTTGCTCACTTTGCCACTGGAGCCAAGTAAGCCTGGCTGAAGACGGCTGAAATGCCAGAAACCCGTCCTAGGAAGCTTGATTCCGGTCCAGGGAAGGCATGGCTTGGCAGTTCGGGCTGGACTGTTCCTATGGGGCACAGGGTCAGACTGATTTGCATATGGCCATGTCTGAACTGGGGTGGCAGAGTGGGCTAAAGAATGGTGATGGATTAAAACCCAGATCTGTTGACTGGGTGTGAGTGTTTGATTGGTTCAGATGCTCCGTCCATCACCACCCCCTTTTGTACCGCTTTGTTCGCCATAAGTTAGCAGGATATGCTCAGACGTTGAGTCCCTTGCTCACTTTGCCACTGGATTCAAGTAAGCCAGGCTTGCTTGAATCCAGTGGCAAAGTGAGCAAGGGACTCACGTCTGAGCATACCCTGCCAACTTATGGCGAACAAGGCGGTACAAAAGGGGGTGGTGATGGATGGATCATCTGAACCAATCAAACACCCACACCCAGTCAAGAGATCTGGGTTTAATCCATCACCGTTCTTTAGCCCACTCTGCCACCCCAGTTCAGACATGGCCATATGCAAATCAGTCCAGCCCGAACTGCCAAGCCATGCCTTCCCTGGAACAGAATCAAGCTTCCTAGGACCGGTTTCTGGCATTTCAGCCATCTTCAGCCAGGCTTGCTTAAATCCAGTGGCAAAGTGAGCAAGGGGCTCAATGTCTGAGCATACCCTACCAACTTATGGCGAAGAAAGCGGTACAAAAGGGGTGGTGGTGGACAGAGCATCTGAACCAATCAAACACTCACACCCAGTCAACCGATCTGGGTTTTAATCCATCACCGTTCTTTAGCCCACTCTGCCACCCCAGTTCAGACATGGCCATATGCAAATCAGTCTGACCCTGTGCCACTTGGGAACAGTCCAGCCCGAGCTGCCAAGCCGTGCCTTCCCTGGACAGGAATCAAGCTTCCTAGGACCGGTTTCTGGCATTTCAGCCATCTTCAGCCAGACTTGTTTGAATCCAGTGGCAAAGTGAGCAAGGGACTCAACGTCTGAGCATATCCTGCCAACTTTTGGCGAACAAAGCGGTACAAAAGGGGGTGGTGATGGACGGAGCATCTGAACCAATCAAACACTCACACCAAGTCAACAGATCTGGGTTTTAATCCATCACCGTTCTTTAGCCCACTCTGCCACCCCAGTTCAGACATGGACATATGCAAATCAGTCTGACCCTGTGCCTCATGGGAACAGTTCAGCCCGAACTGCCAAGCCAATGCCTTCCCTGGACGGGAATCAAGCTTCGTAGGACCGGTTTCTGGCATTTCAGCCATCTTCAGCCAGACTTGCTTGAATCCAGTGGCAAAGTGAGCAAGGGACTCAACGTCTGAGCATATCCTGCCAACTTATGGCGAACAAAGCAGTACAAAAGGGGGTGGTAATGGACGGAGCATCTGAACCAATCAAACACTCACACCCAGTCAACAGATCTGGGTTTTAATCCATCACCGTTCAACCGGTCCTAGGACACTTGATTCCGGTCCAGGGAAGGCATGGCTTGGCAGTTCAGGCTGGACTGTTCCCATGAGGCACAGGGTCAGACTGATTTGCATATGGCCATGTCTGAACTGGGGTGGCAGAGTGGGCTAAAGAACGGTGATGGATTAAACCCATATCTCTTGACTGGGTGTGAGTGTTTGATTGGTTCAGATGCTCCATCCATCACCACCCCCCTTTGTACCGCCTTGTTCGCCATAAGTAGGCAGGGTATGCTCAGACATGAGTCCCTTGCTCACTTTGCCACTGGATTCAAGCAAGCCTGGTGAAGACGGCTGTAATGCCAGAAACCGGTCCTAGGAAGCTTGATTCCGGTCCAGGGAAGGCATGGCTTGGAAGTTCGGGCTGAACTGTTCCCATGAGGCACAGGGTCAGACTGATTTGCATATGGCCATGTCTGAACTGGGGTGGCAGAGTGGGCTAAAGAACGGTGATGGATTAAACCCAGATCTCTTGACTGGGTGTGAGTGTTTGATTGGTTCAGATGCTCCGTCCATCACCACCCCCTTTAGTACCGCGTGTCTGTCTAAAGCACATGAAGTATGTTGAGCTAATATATAGAGTCAAGAGAAACGGCAGTAAGAGGTTATTACTCTATGACTGTGGAAGAACCATCTCATCTCACTGTGTGCAAATGATACTCCTTAATTAGCAAACAGGCCTGCCTACCTGAAAGTTAGAACCCCCGATTGAGAATCAAACTACTGGCCCTCAACACTGATACTACTTTTACTGGTCTGGTGCTGTGTGCAAACGTTTTCTTCTGCCTCCAATATCTTATTGGAGTGAGCTTTTTGTAGTGTTTCGCTCTAGTCTTTCCAGAATCCTCGTTCTGAGTGTTCTTCTCAGTGTTCCATTTAGAATGTTTTAGTAGGTAATTTTAAGAAGAACTGGCTTTTGTGAGACGTTACATGCTGAGCTGCTGCGCAGCACCTGTCAGAGAATAAAGCTTCGTTTCGAGCCTTATTTGAATACGTCTTAATTACTACAAAATTACGTGGCGACGATTAATGACAGGTGTCTGCTACCCACGCAAGAACCGGACTGCACAACAGAAACCTGCACTTCAGACGCTTCGTGATCAAAATCCTCCAAAAATTCTACTTAACGAACGAGGTTTAAATACATCGACGAAAGGGTCATAGTGAAAAGGTACTGTTTTTATTTCTTACTGTAACTTATCGGCAGCAGCTATCCTTCACAGTCATCATAACGGATGAAATTGACTCACACGTACGTACGATTTTGCATACAAGATAAAACCAAGAGGCCTTGTAATACGTCATACGTCAGACGTCCACTGTGGAACGCATCGTTGAAAATTGAAACGCATTGTCAGTGTCTTCAAGTAACCTCCATTTTGAAGAATTGGAACGCATACCATTTGTTGAACCGCAACGTAACGGAGCAAGCCATTTTGGTATTCTTCAATTCAGATTGAAAGACAGCGTTTTTCATCACTTTACCTTGAGACACGTTATCGACAGTATATAAACAGAAAGATGAATTCCTCGATGATTCTACAAGATTAAACCACATTACCACTTTTGATGAAAACGGTACCTATTCTTTATTAACGTGTTCCCTTATCTTTATTTTTCACGGTGACACGCACACCGCATGACTGTTAGCGTGTTCTCTTAACTTCATTCTTTCACGGTGACACGCACACCACATAACTGTTCTGCTTCATATCCTGCTCAGGTTTTCACAACGTCACCGCATTAAAAGAAACGCTACCAATTTTCTTCATAATTTGCGTGTTTCATGTTTCAATCGAATCTCCGTCCGTTCACAGTGGCACGCACACTTCATGATATTTCTTCTTTCACTACAACTTTAGAACAGTGACATTCACAACTGGAACTTTCAACTTGACTTCACAGAAACGCAATCTATGTTAAGCGATTTTTAGTTGTTTATTAAGTCAGAGGTTTATTTTACCTAACTTATTATTATCATATAGTTGCAATAGAAAATTTGCTAATCTGTATTTATTGTTTTAAGGTACCCTTAATTATTCTTAAAGTCCATAACTACTTAGGAAAATGAGTTTACAAGCTGTATCTCCTCCACCTCCTTTTCTTGATTTACCAGGCGAACCACCTATAGTCTGGAAAAAGTGGTTTGATGCTTTTACCACATATCTAGGAGCTATAGGTGCTTCCAGGTACAGAGCGGAAAGGAAAAAATATCTATTACTAAACAGTCTTGGGTTTGAAGGTCGTTCTATCTTCAAGCACTTACCCCCTTTAGTACGTCCTCCAGAAGAGGAAGATTTAGACGAATATACAGAAACAGTTAGGTTATTAGAACTGCGTTTTGATATCAAACCTAGTTTGGTTGTCATCAGACATAAATTTTTTAAACGTGAACAAAAACAAGGAGAAAAAGTGGAAGATTTTATCTCTGCACTAAGGGTACTTAGTGCAGAATGTGAATTCGAGAATTTCAGAGATCAGATGATCAGAGATCAATACATTTGTAAATGTGTTGACAAAGGAATTCAACAGAAGTTGCTTGCTTTAGGTAATCCCTCACTTGAATAAACTGTACGTGTAGCAAAAAGTATTGAATTTTCAAAACTTTCTGTGAAGGAACTTGATAGTAAATTATCTACTCCAATTTCTAGGGATGAAACTATAAGTGTTGTGAAGATGCAAGAGTCTAGAACAAATTCAGGTGGCCGTACAGATAATAAGTTTTTTAACCACTTGGGAGCTAGTAAACAAACCTCCCCAGTGCTGCGCTGTCCATTATCCGGTGCTGAACTGGACGTCCAGCGGTCGCACGCAGCACTGGGGAGGTAGTGCCCGTGACGACCGTTGGCCGACGGCAGCACTTAAGGGGTTAAACAAAGCAATATTTGTTTTAAATGTGGAAATTTTCCACATTTTAAGTCTGGACGTCCATGCCCAGCTAGAAATGTCACTTGCAGACTGTGTGGGAGGTTGGGTCATTTTGCTAAGGTTTGTCAAAGTACGAAACGCAATGGTTCTCAAACACAGTCTAACAAACCGTGGAGCAATTCAAATAATTCTGCTCCTGTTGCTTATGTTTCTGACTCTAACCGGGATGACATTTCTGGCATTCAAGATGATTTGAGGGATATGGTCGCTGTGGTTGGAGTTGGTATGGATGATTCTGACAGTCAATGCGTTGACCCTTATACTGATATAGGTATAGGTGACAAAGTTGTTTGTTTACTAGTAGACTCTGGTGCCAGGATAACTATGTTGACTCAAGAACTCTTTGAAGAAGTTTGGGGTGACCGTAAACTTTTTCCCCCCGACAGAGCTCCTGTCAATTATGAAGGAAGGAAAATCAAACTTAAAGGTTATTTTGAGGAAGAAAAATATTTGGTAAAGTATATGTTTCCATCAAAGGATTGAATATTCTTGGATGGTTTCATCAAGGTTTATTCAAAATGATTCTCCGTCCTGGTACAAAAGACCCCATTTCTGTTGTACAAATTGATGACACAGTTAGTGCAAAAGTTCCCATCTCTGTTGTCCAAGATGATGTTTTTGTTAACAAATTAGTAAAAGATGTTCCTACTGTTTTTAGTAATAAGTTAGGAGAAGTGAAGGGATTCAATCACACTATTTGTGTGAAGTACAATTCTATCCCGATTAAACACAAGTTAAGAAATGTTCCATTTAGTGTGAGAGAACAATTAGAAACGGAATTGATTGACCTTTGCAGTAAGGGAATAATTGAACCCATTGAATCATCCCTTTGGCTTTCCCCTTTAGTTGTCGCAAAGAAAAAAAATGGCGAACTTTCGCGTCTGTGTTGACTTACGCAGTTTAAATAAAAGCATCTGGGTAGATTCTTTTCCTCTTCCCAAAATCCCAGATATGTTATCACTTATTGATGGGTACAAGTGGTTTAGCAAACTGGATTTGGCGTCTGCATACCACCAGGTTGTCTTAGATCCTGCTTCTCGACATTACACGGCTTTTGTATCTCCTGTTGGTTCTTTCCAGTACTGCCGCATGCCCTTTGGGTTAGCCTCTGCAGCAGCAGTTTTCCAGAGGATCATGTCTAATATCTTGAAAGGTATCGACGGAGTCGCCGTTTTCCAGGACGATGTGTTGATTCATGGAGTTTCTTGTGATGTACATGATGTAATTTTGGAGAGAGTGCTGCAAGCTTTATGCAATGCTGGGTGGTCTTAAAAAGAGAAAAGTGTGTCTTCAGAGCACGGAAGGTGGAGTATCTTGGCCATGTTTTATCTGAGAATGGTGTGGAGCCTAGGCCTGGGTTGGTGAAAGCTATAGTTGATAGTTTACCACCTAAGTATAAAAGTGGTTTGAAATCTTTTATTGGGTTGTGCGAGTTTTACGCCCGTTTTGTTCCAGATTATGCCACTAAGGTTCAACCTTTGACCAATATGCTTAAAAGGTAAGTTCCTTTTCTTTGGGATGATCGCTGTGTGTCTGTTTTTTCCTGGATTAAGGAACAATTAGTGAGCTCTAAGATTTTGAAACCCTTGAATCCCAATGCCATGTGCACCATTACTGTCGATGCCAGTGGATTAGGCTTAGGGGCTGTTCTTACTCAGGAAGTTGGTGGTGTAGAACATACCTTGGGTTATGCCTCTAGAGTTCTGCGTGGTGCAGAGTTAAACTTTGCTGTTATTGAAAAAGAACTTTTGGCCTGCTGGTGGGCAATTAGGAATTTTAATCCTTACATCTGGGGGAAACATTTCCGTTTAAGGACTGATCACAATCCACTTGTCTCTATTCTATCTGGTGTTAGGGTGAAAGAACATTCTCCAAGGATTGCTTGACTTTCGACTAAACTTCTCCAATATGATTTTGATGTGACTTATATCCCTGGCAGCAAAAATACAAGAGCTGATTACTTATCAAGGAATCCCATTGAAGTTGACTCGGAAGGTGTTTGTGAGGAAGATTACGATGAGGAAGATTGTTTTGTTGCTTCCATTGATTTGGATGATATGTTTTCCATTGGTGAAGCTGAATGGAGGGAGCACTTATCTAAGGATGTTCTCCTTAGCGAAGTTCTAAAATGTGTGAAAGAGGGTTGGCCCAGGGAGAAAAATGTGCATGTTTCTCTTCAAACCTTTGTAAAGGTTTCTAATGAACTCTCTATTGAAGGTGGTTTGCTCATGCGTGGTGATAGACTTGTGCCACCAGGTGATCTCAGGAACAGAATCGTCAGGGGTGCCCATGAAGGTCATCTTGGTAAGACATTAACGAAGAGGAGGGTCAGAGAGTTTTACTGGTGGCCTCAAATGGATCAGGAAATCGATACTGTGGTTGAAGAGTGCGTTGTGTGCTCTAGTGCTGAGAAATGTTTGAAAGTACGTTCTCCTCCTTTACAACCTATTGCTCTTCCTGACAGGCCTTGGGAGAAAATTGGTATCGATTTGGTTGGTCCTTTCTATTTACTTCCCTCTTCTTCTAGATTTGCCTTAGTAGCCATTGATTATTATTCTAAGTGGCCGGAAGTTCGTTTTGTTGGGGAACCCAACTCTAAGAATGTAATTGACTTTTTAAAAGATCTTTTTTTACGTGAGGGGTTTCCTTCCACGATTGTGAGCGATAATGGAGTCCAATTTACAAGTCAAGAGTTTAATTCTTTCTTAAGCCAAAGTGGAATCAATCATTTGAGGAGTGCCCTTTATCACCCTCAAACGAAAGGTTTGGTCGAGCGCATGAAGAGAGTTCTGAATAATTGTGTTCAATGGGCTATTGCTCAACGTTGTCATGTACCAAATGCAGTTAGATCAATGTTGTGGTTCTATCGTACCACTCCTCATTCTTCTACCAAGGTTTCTCCGTTTGAGTTGCTACGTGGGAGGAAACCTTATTCTAAAGTTTGTCCTGGTTGGATGTCGCGTTGGGTAAAATTGAATTCACTTGAGAATGTGGATGAGGTTGTGAGAGCTAATGTTTCCTATGCCCAGTCCAAACAAAAACTTTATTTTGATTCCAGAAAAAAGGTCATTGCTAAACAGTTTGTGGTTGGTGACAGGATCCGTGTTAAGTTGCCTGTACATACCACCAAAGGCAATGCCAAATTCTCCGAACCTTTGGTCATTGACAAGGTTTGTGGAAATGCTGTGAGAGTAAATATGAAGAACTGGTGGAACATTGCCAGAATAGTCAGAGCTCATGATGGTGCCATGAATGGTTGTTATTCTTCTGATGCTTCCAGGGACAGAACCTTGTTGCTTTCTGATTCTGTGCGTACTAATGATTTGTCAGCTTCTTCTTCTCCTCCCCTTTTGGGTCTCCGAAGAAGTAGTCGTCCCCGTTCTGTTCCTGCTAGGTACCGTTAATGTTACTTTGTTCTGCATTGTTTATTCTCTTTGACTGATATCATAAATGTGTTTCTTTTATCTGCAGTGTAATTTTCTCCTTCCTGACTGATATCACAAATGCTTCTCTTATACCCTTTGGTTTTCTTTTGTTTTCTTTTGTTTTCTCGTTTTTGTTTCTTGTCCTCTAATCTCTGGAGAGGAGAGGATAATGTAGTGTTTCGCTCTAGTCTTTCCAGAATCCTCGTTCTGAGTGTTCTTCTCAGTGTTCCATTTAGAATGTTTTAGTAGGTAATTTTAAAAAGAACTGGCTTTTGTGAGACGTTACATGCTGAGCTGCTGCGCAGCACCTGTCAGAGAATAAAGCTTCGTTTCAAGCCTTATTTGAATACGTCTTAATTACCACACTTTTATAGTTATTTCACTCAAATGCTGGCATTGTTGAGTCAACAGTGACAACTCCTCAGCACAAATGTATCAGTTATAAAGAGCCAAAGACTTTCCTAGCACTCAAAATTGTAAAAAACTTTATAACTTTCTGTCCTCTTGTCTTGGCCAGAAAATTCCTTAAAACTCGTTGGCAATTTTTTCCACTTTTATCGTAAAACCCCAGAGCTGAGCATGACATTCAGTGTTATAAAAATCCTTCTTGTTTATCGTTAAAATCATAAAATGTAACCTTGGCAAAAATAAGTTGACTATTATTCTCAGTGATAGTTCCACATAGCGACTTGTTAATAAATAAAAGCAAAGGAGAAACACGATCGGTCTCACTCTGTGGTTCTGCGAAAACAAGCTCCGGTCGCGGCCGGCCCGCGGAGGGGGGTTGGGAGGAGGGGCGTGCGGGTGTTCACAGGTTTATAGAAATAAAACCAGAAATTTACTTTACCAGGTCCGGCGCAGCCTCCACTCCTGCCCGGGTACAGGAAGCAGGCAGCCTCCCTCCCCTCTCCCCTAAGCCAATGGCAGTATTGTGATTGGTGAGGATGGCGCCCAGCCGGGCGCCTATGGGGAGAAAATTTTCTCTATTTAGGCTGCATGCCTACATATTTATTTATTTATTTGCGGGTTTGTAACGCGCTAGAATCGACTCTATACGGAGTATCTCTGCGCACAGAAAAAAAAGAGAGACAGACAGAGACAGGCCAGAAGCACATTGTAGGCAGACAGTTCAGTATAATCAGTGGACACATAGATTAGGTCTGAAACAGAAACGTTTTATGTTTTTTCCTAAAACTTAGATGTTCTGAGCATTGCCTAAGCGCGAGAGGGAGTTTGTTCCACAGAGTGGGTCCGACAACGGACAAAGCCTTGCCGCCTTGTCTGGCCCTCTTTGCGGCTGGCACTCTCAGTAGAAGTTGGCTACTTGACCTCAGAGACCGAGCAGGGTTGTATGGAGTAAATTTGTGTATCCAGTAAGATGGCCCAAGTCCATTTAGGCTCTTATGAATTAGGCAACATATGTTAAAATTAACCCTGTTACGAACTGAGAGCCAATGTAGTTTGTCCAGGAGGGATTTAGATGGTGATCTTGGCGGGGCATTCAGCACCAGCCTCGCTGCAGTATTTTGCACCACCTGGAGTTTTTCTAGTACACCCTCATTGGCTGACAACAAGAGTCCATTGCAATAATCCAAACGGCTCAATACTAGAGCCTGCACCAAAGTTTTTCTGGTAGAGTCCGGCAACATAGGAAAGACTTTTCTTAAAAGACCAATAACATGGAAGCATAGGCCCACCACCCAGTTGCCATGTTGTTTAAGGGAGAGCTCACGGTCAAGGCGTACCCCTAGATTTTTTACAACCTGTTTGGGTTCTGGCACTAGACCTAGCTTGTGCGGTTACCAGTCCGGTGTCCACATGATCCTAGCCTCCCCGAAAAGCATGACTTCCGTCTTGTTTACGTTGCATTGGAGATAGTTAGATGTTAGCCACAGCTTTCATGCTGTTGGAAAAGGACGTCCTCACTTCGTCGGAGAGACTCTTGAAAGGAAACAGGAGCTGAGTATCATCCACGTAAGAAACAGGGATGAACCCAAACTCTCTCAAAATTCTAGCCAGAGGTGCCACGTAGATATTAAAAAGAGTGGGGCTCAAACAAGAGCCCTGTGGCACCCCCTTGGTGATCTTAGTCTCTGCCGATCGAAATGAGCCCATGCTAACAGCTTGGGTACGGTTAGATAAAAAACTCTTTAGCCAGGCCAATACTGAACTCTCAATACCGATCTTGGTCAGTCGTTCGATTAAGATCTTATGAGATATCGTGTCGAACGCTGCCGACAGGTCTAATATTACCAGGATAACAGAGTGCCCTCTGTCCTGGTACATATGAAGGTCATCTGTTACCGATAATAGAGCAGACTCGGTACTATGTTTTGGTCTAAAACCAAATTGGGAGCAATCTAGCCTACCAGCCTGTTCAATATAATTTGATAAGTGCTTATTTACGTGTTTCTCTATAAGTTTCCCCATAAAAGGAAGCAAGGATATGGGTCTGAGATTAGACATGTCAGTCCAGGGGATAGTAGGATTTTTCCTGATAGGTCTAACCAGTGCTTTTTTCTATTCCCCAGGAACCTGACCTTCCATCAATGAGAGATTCACGAGGCATTGGAGCCGTGGGCTCAGAGTGTTCCCTACCACCGACATAATTCTGGCCGGGATAGAGTCTGAAGGGCTACCACTCTTAATCTGGCCTAGAGAGCATTCTACCTCTACCAGAGAGATGGGGGGGAATATATCCAAAGTCATAGAGCCTGGTTCTTCTTCATCATCCAGGGATAAAAGTGTTCCTCCTACGGAAGATGAATTCGCATTAGTAATATGATCATGTATCCTGTCTGTCTTATTAGTAAAAAACTGAGCGACTTCGTCACACAGTTGCTGTGAAGATAGTTCAGGGGTTTTGCAGGCAGATGGTTTCACAAAGGACTGAAGGATTTGATATAGAACCCTAGGGGTATTACCCGCAGCTGAGAGTAGGGACTCAATATGCGTTTTTCGCGCACGTCGGATATCTTTGTGATAAGCTGTAAGGGCCGCCCAGTAATGATTCTTGTCAGCTTCACTGTGGGTAGTTCTCCACACCTTTTCCAGCTTTCTAGCCGATTGCTTGAGAGATCTTAGATACTCCGAAAACCATACTTCCTGTTTGTGTGCTGGGCGTGGTTTGAACGTTTTCATAGGGGCAATAGAATCTACAGCATTGAGGATAGCTTGATTAAAATTAGCTAAAACCGTTTCCACTCCCTCTGAAGGGCTAATGGGGGGCTCAACAAACCTCTCCTGAAAGGCTTCTGGTGTTACCTTATGCCATTGCCTCCGTCTGCTAGGCAGAGCTTGTGCCTGAACGGGAACTTTACCTAAGTGTGAGGTATGGAATTCCATGACAAAATGGTCTGTCCAATTTACCTGTGTGGGGGAAAACATTTAATGATGTTGGGTTTATTTGAAAAAATAAGGTCCAAGGTATGTCCTGCCTGATGTGTGGGACCAGTGTTCATCTGAATTAGTCCAAATAAAGAAAGATCAGTCAATAAGGACTGTGCCTCCCCACATTCCTTCATTTCACTATGTACATTGAAGTCTCCCAGGAGAATAAATTCATTCTCAGCATTAATGTATCTGGCTAATAGCTCCAGCAATGAGATAGAGAAATTAGCATAGGGGCCTTGAGGGCGATAGACTAGTGCCCCTTTATAGCTGATTTTAGTAGAGATACAGACCTTAAAAACCAGAATTTCTAAATCAGGAGTGTTATTTTCCTCAAAAATAGAGATCGACAAATTGTGTCTATATACGATCGCTATGCCTCCCCCAGTTTTAACTGGACGATCTAACCTGACCATTTTATGCCCTCTGGGATCCCTAAAGTAATAGCTGGGACCGAGTGAGGTTTTAGCCATGTTTCAGTTAAAAAGCAGAGATCTGGTTGCACAGAGGAAATCAGATCCCGTACTTCACTATAGTGCTTAGGTAGGGATCTAATATTACACAAGAGATTCTTACCTCCAAAGGTACCTGTGAAACTGTCCTCCAAGCGGGGGCTTCATACAGGTCAACTGGTGGTTTATCATGTAGAGCCTGGAATCGACATTTTCGACAAGAGAAGGGGCCCCCAGGGGGTACTCCCCCTCCTCCTGAGCAACCCAACTGGGGGGGGGGGGCCTCCATATACCTAACAGATCCAATGATGTGTAGCTAATCCGGGGGGTAGCTTGGCCAGCTAGATGGGCCGATGTAAGAGCCATAGCCTCCATCCCCTAGCCTCGTCCAGTCGCGGACGGGCACAGACGGGCTTCTCTTGGGCTTCTCTTGGGCACGTTCTTAGGCGCACCCCTGCGCGCGACCGCTGCGCGCTCGGAGTGACGAGAGGGCTATGTAGCCCTCACAGCTGAGAAAGCTAGAGCGCTAACCGCTCGTGATGCGGAAGTAACTGGGTCTGCCTGTCCGCCCTCCGCTCAACGGTTGCAATCACCGAGTCGGACCGAGGCGTGCAGGCTGGTAATTGAGCCCAGACTTCCCTACAGGATCCGTGCGAGTGAGTGGATACAATAAAATCAATTTACCATACACGTTTTAAAATGTCATCAGTTTTTTAAAATTACATGAGAAATGTAAATTGTGCTGCGCAGACCCTTCCACTGAGTCTTGTTTGCTTACTGCAGCGCTTGCTGGCGTCTAAGAGGGTCAGGGGAGACTCTGCCACCGTCAACACCTTACCGCCAAGAGCCCATCGCTCCTCGCTGCCTATGTAGCCCTCGCAGCTGAGAAAGCTAGAGCGCTACCCGCTCGTGATGCGGAAGTACCTGGGTCTGCCTGTCCGCCCTCCGCTCAACGGTTGCAATCACCGAATCGGACCGAGGCGTGCAGGCTGGTAATTGAGCCCAGACTTCCCTACAAGATCCGTGTGAGTGAGTGGATACAATAAAATCAATTTACCATACACGTTTTAAAATGTCATCCGTTTTTTAAAATTACATGAGAAATGTAAATTGTGCTGCGCAGACCCTTCCACATAGTGCACATGACTGCTTTGGTCAGCCCCAGAGGGCTGACCAAACAGTCAGGTTCAACAGCATTGAGGAAGCCACTCCTCCCCGACCCGCCCGCCCCCAACCAGACATACCCGTCTGCTTTCTCGCAGTGCGAGAAGCAGAAACATAAAATGGTAGTTTTACCATTTTATGTTCCTGCTTCTTGCACTGCGAGAAAGCAGTGGGGCGATGCTCCTCCGCCATAATGGAGGAGCCGCCCCTGGTCTTCACAGTAAGTATAACTGCATCAGAACAGTAAAAATGTCTGTTTGCGAAAACATTTAATGCTCCGCCGGGTTCTAAAGGCCTACGTGATGTAATTAGGTGCTAATTCACACACAGGTGCAAATTATATCCTCACAGTAATCTGGACCCCAGAGTTCAAGAAAATCCCAGGGGGGGCTTGATTTCACACATATGGCAATCTTGCAAAACATGAGTAAGTGTTATTCAGAAATATGAAAAAGATCATTCTGACAGCTATAATTATATTTTTATTTACTTTACTTTAGCTTAAAACAACATCTACAAATATCACTAGTACTTAAAGCTTTACACTTCCTTGATGATATATATGAAAAAAAAGTCCGTAACCAAGATATAACATTTTAAAATAAAAACATGGATATTCCCTACTAGAGGCAGAAATTTCTAATTTAGCTATTTAACTTTTGTCCGACTTACAAAATCAATTATGAACCCAACTTTTTGTTAGATGGTCCATTTAAACTTAATATTAGATCCAGTCTCATACCTTATTGCACAGAATTACTAAGAAAAATGTATTCATACTTCTGATAAAGTAGCAAAGACACAAGAGGTACCATATGGAATTAGTACTTTTAATCCTTTCAATTTCTTACCCACGCACCATATCTGCATTAGAATGGCGGGCGCCCACCATCCTGACGTAAAGCGGGACCACCCGCCATAGTGGTGGCGGTCCCGTGGGGGCCATTAGGATGCGCCTGCCACACTGGCAGGTGCATCCCGCATTTTTAACATTGCGACGGGCGGTGCAGAAAGCACCGCCCGACGCAATGCTAAAAATGCCCATTGCGCACTTCAATGCACAACGTGACCAGGCACCGTGCGGTGCCTGCCATGTTGTACAGTGAAGTGCAGGGGAGTACCATAGGTACCCCCCATGTGCACCACCCACCCCCCCCCCGGAGTCCCTGGGGGCCCGCACAAGACATTCCTGCATGTCTGTTCCCGCCCACATCCTAATATGGATGGCAGCGTCTAAGAGAAACCGCCACCATATGAAACCCTTTTCTGCCCAGTCAACTCGTTGACCGGGTGGAAAAGCGGCGGACGGTCTATCCGTCTGCCGCAGTCCCCTCTGCCATAGTAATATGGCGGGGGAAAATGGGTGGCGGGCGGGGAAAGATGTCAGTCAGATCGCCACTGCCCGCATGGCAGTGGCGATCCGCCCGACATCCTAATGGGGCCCTATGTCTCTAATCTTCCGATGAGCCCCTATCAAAAGTCACTTCTTTTATGTTTCATCCACAGCTAATCTGAAAATGTATATTGTAGTTTACCACTTTGGGCTCTCCACCAAGACTCCTGGGTTCTATTCTCACAGTTCTGTACTAGCGATGATGGAGGAGGAAAGTGCATTTTGAGCATGCACAAACTCACAAAATGAGCTTATGAATGTGTAGAGTGTGATGCTTGTGAGGACACTCATGCATTTGCCTTGTGTCCAAAATGTTCACTTGGTGTGGGAGAGGGTATGTTGGTGCATGCAGATCTGTGAATAACCTCATCCTCAGAGGGTGCACACAGGTCTGCACGTGCCAGACCTCCCCTATCCTCATGTTGGTTTTGCACGGATCATAGACTCGTGCAGAAGAAAAGGCAATGAAAGTAGGGCACAAGGACATCTCCTTCATGCATTGAAAGCTCCAGTACAATGATATTGTGAAGTGTGTGTGCTGCTGTAACGCAGATGTTGCATGCCTACTGATTAACTAGTTATGGAGGACTGTCCAGATGCAGTCAGCATAGTACTTTAATTGCCCCTCTGCAATGATGTTCCAATATTAGTTGGTACCTCCACACAGAAAGAGTGCGCACATTTGTGAGCACTGCACTGTTTCTCTCACAAATATTAATCAGCCTCTTTGTCAATCCCGCAATAGGACCAAGTAGCATCCAAATCCACAACTTGCACAGGGCTGCTAGATGGAGTTCTATGGCGAATGAGGCCTGATTTCTTAATGAGTGTCATTATTAGTGTGTTGTTTGGCAAATAGACATATCCATATGTACAAATTTTAGCTTTTATGAGTAAAACGTCCCTCTGTTGCCATCTTGTTAAACATGATTTTAGAGTACTTGCTATTCTAGGACTGAAGTCGTATACTTTGACTCATATTGAGGAGATCAATTGCTATTAAAAAACTAAAATTAGTATTATATTGTCCAACTCATTCAAAGACATGGAACTTTCTAAGAGATAGCTCAGCAAAATGGATGCGACATGTTACAAACACTCATTCTGTAGCAAAGCAGAAGTGGAAGCAGCCATGTATTATTTCAAAAATAGTTTTCAGTGTTGGGGAACAATATGTTTTGAATAGCAAATAAACACCAATATCCTTTTGTATATGATAATGAATTGCAAAGCTTAGATCTGAGCAATGAACGTTTAGAAAGCATTTATGTGATCAGCTTTGTCTTGTTTGAGAAATAGGTAGGACTTTCTCCTTAAAGGCATAGGACAGTTATGGATCAAAGCTTTGTGAATGGGACTCATAGGGCTGATGAATTTATTTACACACTTATTGGATTGGAAAACCAAATGGATTCATTGAATACATGAGAACCGTAATGTCTAGAAAAGAAAACTTCAGTCTACAATTAGAAGCAATTGGAGACATTACAGAACGAAACAATATCCTTCCCCACATGAAGGATGGCCATGTTTGCCACTGTGTATAAATGCTTGGATAATTTGGTGAGTAGCTTCCATGGGACAAATTCCGAGGTGGTAGCAGTCCTACCTTTGTGGTAGTACTCCCAGTAGACAAGGATCTTTCTCACAAGTGTTATCAACCTGTCTTTCTCTCTAAAAGTACATTGTTGTATGATGCAAGGCAGTGTACTAAAGACTTTGCTAGTTGGAAAAACGAGAAAATGTCTCAAATTCTACAGGTTGCTTAGCTCATTTATTAATATTTTAGAAAATGTTACATTTTGGCTATGAAAAAGTCAAATGTTTTTAAGTTTTAAGTACAATAAACAAGATAACATTGAATATAAAAACAATATATGTGTTTAAAAACATTTTTTCTACATTGCTATGCACACTTTTTCTTGTGGTTTGTTTGGCAAGGTACTTCACATTTTGAAAATGCTTCCTGTTCAAGCACTGCCTTCTATTGGCAAGTGTTTATTTGATAAATTTCTTTTATGGTATGGCATGGTATGATACGACACGTTACGGTATATTATGGTATGCTGTATTATGGTACTGTAAGAAAACTGGACGTTTTGCAGCTCTCCCCTTAATTTTTGCCTGCATTTGGGCTGCTAGATGCTGCTTTTCGACTCTGACAGTGCACTGGAGCCTGATAACCAGGCCTCAGTGCCAGTGCTCTCTCGCTAAAAACCGATATGTGTGAACTCTTTAACCACCTTATAAGTCCCTAGTATATGGTACCAGTGGTATCCAGAGCATGGGTGTTAAAGGGGTCAACAGGGCCCGAAGCACTGTTTGTGCCACCCTGAGTGACCCAAGTAAACTACTGTTTGCAAGCCTGCTATTGCAGACTGCAGGACCAGTACAAACTGCTCGAACCTGACTTTGTCCTCATCATGTGAGGCAAAGTCAATGCACTATTTTTAATATATGCCAGTCATCCCTAAAGAAAGCCTCCTAAGCCCGGGAGGCAGGGTGCATTATTTTAAAGGTGTGGACAGATAAAGGCAAGCTGAAATGTCCCTACAGTGGCCTTTACCACTAAAGACTACTATTAGTGATATACGGTCTATAGGATAACATGGGCTGGCACCCGGGGAAACCCGAGGTTGGTAGCTCCATTATGGTACTGCCTAAATATGTTGTGTTTTCCATCAAACAACGTGCGTCATCCTCCCTGACACAAATCTTGTGTCTAGGACGATGTGGCATGCATCCGGGTGGCTATCTTAGAGGGAGTCTGCAGCTGCTGCCACCAAGACAGGAAGCCCGCCAGGAGGTGTGAACTCTCCCAGGAGTCAGAAACAGTGGCCTGGATGGAATAGAGGTAACACCTCCCTCTCTGACAGGATGGCTAGTAAAGTGGCACATCAAGGCGGTGAGCTTCAATGGCTGCACAACCTGTGATATCCAACCAGACTGCCTCCCAAATGAGAAAACAGCCTCCCCATGCCCCCAGGCACATTTGTACCCAGCATGCTGGAAAATGAGGTATTCAGGAGGTGTACACTCCCAAAAGGGTAGCCACACCTCTAGGCTGGGCTACCTGGTCTGTACTTCTGAGGGAAACTTCTGCCATTTTTATAGATGGTGGAATAGAGGGTTTTGGGTGGAAACGGTGAACTACACCAATGGATGTGGTCACTTCAGGGGCAGAGTAGCTGCTAGGGTCAGTAGCCACCTGTCCGCTTGTTCCTACACCCCTAAATCTCTAGGATTTAGGGTTACTCCTGACACCAGAACTTCAGTTCTGATCTGACTTGCAACAAGGACACAAGAAGAGACCTGAGTCTGTGACAATAGGAGCTGCATCAGTGGCGGCCAGCAACAATTTAAACAGGTGAGGGAACAGGCACACTGATGGGCGCTACTGAAAACCAGCAGTGCCTTAGGCTCAAAGCTAAAGCTCTCAATCATGGTCCATTTAAAATATTATTTATAATGGGCCACAATTGAGAGTTCGGTAGCTGACACTGAAGGCACTACAAATTTCACACAGTGCATGGCGTGAATAAATCCAGCATAATGTTATAAAAAAAAAATACTTCCCGACTGGCTCGTAGTGGGATCTTCTCTTCATATCTGTAGCACAGGATCCCAGAGCTCCATCAAACAACTCCCCTCTACCAATCCAGATACTTGTATCATGCTGCTAAGGCAGCATTAGAGAAGCATCAAGATTGCCTGGAGAGCACTGGTGCGATGCTCCTTAAAGTACTGGAGACCTGTGGTTGCTCTCCACCCAGCTGTCTAAGACAGTTTGGGTTGGAGTGTTTGAATTGAGCATGTCAGGATGGCCGTCGCAAAACAGACAGCCAAAGTGACATGTGAATTTTAAACTGAAGGGCACACTGATCCTCCCTGCTGCCCCACCCTCAGACAGGGTGCTGCCAGGACAAATAAAATGGTAATAAATGTGTTTTATTACCATTTTATTTTTCATGTTTTTAGCTCTCCAACGGTTAGCTCTCCAACGGAGGGGCTGAGCTCTGACGGAGGCACTGCCGCTGAGCTGCACAAACCGCAGGCATGATACTCTGCACCTGTGGCAATGTTCCTGGAACTGCATGACTGAGACTCGTCCTGGAACAAAGTTTGGTTCCCCCAGACAGAGGAACCCCTTAGAGAGTCAAAAGCATCACCAGACTTCCCTGGGCTAGTGTCACTAGTCTCCTGAACACCACCAGTAAACAAAATTACCAGAACCAACAAATCACTGGCCATTGGGCCCTCCGAGTGATCGCCGAGAAGTAGATGGTCCAGTGCATTGTGAGAAATGTAGTCCTGACCTCCATGAAGCTTCAGGCGGCTACCGTGTTCCCCCCTGTGTTACAAATGCTGCTGCACGTGGGTTCTAGTAGGAAGTTGATCACTCTTTCACTCAGGAGGGGAGGTGTTGGGGATGAGAATATTACTCCGCAGGACATCAGGGACAGCAGGTCAAAAAGGTTTGTTGATGAAGAATTGGGCAGGAAACCAGCACACATGATGAAGTTGATTCACACTTGGAGATTTAACCTGATACAATTTCACAATCTACAGACACATACCAGATTCGGAAATGACTCCAAAGAACATACTTTGTTGCTCCATATGCTCTACAGTGGATGCTGATTTATTTCTACCTAATGTGTTGATGTCTGATGGCTCCAGGCATTCAGGCACAAATGACAATGTCTAACAACTAATGGGAAGCCCACATCTACCTCGATCTGGTGTGTACCTTATGAGTGTACTGACATCTCCCAACGGGTAAGTGACATCAGAGTGGGTTCATGGATTTGACATGCTTACTGGTGTAAATTGACTATGTCCTGAAAGTCCGCATACTGGATGAATGATCTTTGTAGATATCCATGGCTAATTGTACGCTTTAAGAGTGGAAGCTCTGTGCTCCCAGACACTAGACAACCAGATCAGCAGAGAAAATGTATCACCTGGCATACTACACAGACTTCTCAAAGTACATAATTACATAAGTACATAATGCACAGGTGAGAGTCCATCTGGCAATATTTAGGGTTACTAACTGGAGGAAAATCTATTAGCTAAGCTTAGGAGTCTGAAGGAACAGTTTGCATTGTTGACCAACTCTTTCTTGACAGGGAGCTCAAATCCTTTGAGTCATGGGGTGGGTAGTTTGGCTTATATGGGTCAAACCTCTGAAAATACCGAGAACAGAGCCTGACTCTCCACTGATGCAATGTCTGCACCTTTGGGGCCTTCAACATTTGGCTGTGTTGGACTTAGATAGCTCTTTAGCTAATGTTCTGCATTCAAACCAAACATGTGCGCCTCCATGTTGCACTGGGAGACTGTGCTAAAATGAGACTTTGATCTGGGTGACTGGTCTCAGATGCTTTAGACCATGAGAGAATACTAAGAAAGTGCAAAGTAAAATTCTTGTACTTTGAAACAATAAACAACTGGGTTTGGACTCTGTTAAAACTGTTTAAAGCTGATTCCCTGAATCATTCGATCTGTTGGAGATGGGGACAGGGACCATGTGATTTGCTGTGTACTGTGGGGTTGCCCTGAACTTCAAATTCACTGATGGGCAGTCTGTCTCGGTTAAGTTAGAGAATATAGGTGGTATGACTATTCCGCCATCATCAGTCTTGGAAATCCTCTGTAATACTTTTGTTGTCACTGGAGTAATGGCTCACGGTTGAGGCTGACAGTGGTAATCCTAGCGGCCGCCCAGTTGTGCTTATTGTGGCCTAGTATGCACCCTTCCCACACTGTTACAACATGAATGTCTTACCAAGCTTCTTCAGGACACTTACGGTGGACACCTGTTTATACAAGATTGAGGACAAATTGCCCACAGTTGACAACATTTTAGGCCTTATACTTGTGGATCAAAACTAAGGTGTAGAGTTGCACATGATCCCCATCACCATATTATGATTTCCCTATGCCTGTGTAATATTCTTATTGTTAATGTGTTTTAGACTTGCAATGCTGATGCACATCCGGTGCAACTGGCTTTCTGGCCCCTTCAGTTACATACCTGCTTGTCCATCAGAATCTAGACCCTAAACTTCAATTTTTCATGAAGATATTTCAGTGTTGTTATTAAGGTTACTTTCACTATTTCTTATCAACCAGTTTAGCAACTCTCAGGTTTTGGCTTTATTTACTAGCATATGCATGTTGCAATTTGCTCTGTGCCCTCATTCCTGTACCTACCTTCCTCATTTTTCCTCATTTTCTCTTGCTTCTCTATATCTTATGTTAAAGATGCCTCCGGAGTGTTCTGCTTTGGTGCTTCTTTAGTGGCATCCTGTAAATATAATTCTAATTGAGCTGGCTCTGAAAGGGGTTAGATTGGGAAGAGTAAACCCTGATCACTGTGAATGAAACGTTGGACCCAAGAACAGGGCAGCGCTGGATAGTAGACGGGCTGGGCTGTTGTATTTTTTTGGGCATTGGGTTGGAGGTTATCACTAGTTCTTGTCATTAATTACTATTATATATGATAAAACTAGCAGCCTGTTACCATCCGTTCAGGTAACAACTGAACATGGGAAAGACCAGAAGATGACAAAGTCTGCTTGTTGTGTTCCTGCAGTCGGACCAATGAAATCCTGATTCTCCTAGTACTTTTGCTTAGAAAGTGTTCTCAAGAGTGCGGGTGGCCTTTTGTAGGATCACAGATAGAGGAAGTTGAGACGAAGGGCTGGTCTGTGGAGGCACCAGCTGACCAGTTGATATAGACAGGAATTACCTTTTCTGGAGCTCTGGTGAAGGATGATTGAACCTACCTAACACTGCTAGACTAAAGTCGACACCCTGAATACATCCTTAGCTGTTTTAAGGCCTCATGAGCGGCCAAGAAGAATGTATCTATTACCTTCAAGAAACTGGAATTTCTTTTTGTATGGCAGGCAACAGGGGCAGATAGGATCTTGTGGCTGTGAAGAAGCTAAGGAAGATTGGATGCATCTGAGTGGTGCAGCCCAAGAGGTAACTAAGTCCACTCCTGTCCTCCAAGTTTCTGTGAGGGAGAACAGTTTGCTCGTAATTTTTGTTGTTGTTGCGTTTAGTGCAGAGGGGACCTGTGATGAGTGCTCATTGTACTGTACACAACTTAACAATGTTTTGTAAAAACCGTTGTTTCTATAGGCATTGTTCTACTTAAAACCTTTAAAAATCCATATCCCCAACTCCTTTAATCTGATACTGATAATCTTGTGGTACCTTTGTTCATAAAAATGTGCCCCTCTTTACATTATTGGGTTGCTTGATTTTATGGCTTTAACATTGTGCTGGTTCTTCAATAATGCTTACCACAAATTTCTCAGGGCTACAGCCTCCTGGTTTATTTCATTGCTAGCTGGAGTTCAGCCCAGGATGTATTAATTTAAACTGTGCTTGGACCTAATATTCTATTATTGAATTGGCACAGTTCCTTCACACAAATAAACATTAAAAAATCTTATGAGGGATGCATTTTAGACACCGGTGAATACTAAGGTGGAGATTCTGGGAAGAAAATCAATGCAAAATCCCAAAGCAGGCAGACAAATTGCACTTTGTAAAGTCTTTTGCACTTTGTTGACATTAGAAATGTTCACCATCAGAAATTTAGATAACATTTGGGATGAGAATTATATCATGGTGCCTTGAACCAAACAGCTGTAACTGCTAAATGATGGTCGTAGAAACTTGCCATATTCGCTGAAAAACACTTTTTTTAAAGAGTAGTCCATTCATGAGTCCTTCGACATAAAACCCATTTTTTTGTACTTTTCAACTCAATATTCTTTTGATTCTAGCCAACAGTTGAAACGTTGTACTTTTCTAGGAAAATGAAAATGATTGGGTTAGATCACATAAATTATTTAGCAACATTTAAGACGTCTATATGTGATATAAAGCAGTATTAATACTGTGGAACGGTGAGGTGAAAGGTAACATATTTTACAATAACTTTTACTAATGTAGATGTGTGTTATGTCAGAAGCCCCTTCCCCTGGCAGCCAATAAATGATGTAATACATGCGAAAAGTGCAGAAATATTTCACAGCAAGCATAATAGCAATTTACCTGATCATACCTAATTATTTTGATTTACACATTCCTATTTACAAACCATGCTTACCAATACTAACAATAATTGCAGTTTACAACATGATTTTTTTGTTCAGTATCTATTTTTTTACATGTGGCTTCCATTGTATAGAAAAACGCCCCTTTTTGTATGGTCACTCTCATTTTTTGGCTATATTTTATTGCTGGATTTTGTACTCTGCACACCATGACACTATTGTCCAGTACCCAGTACATGTGATTTGACCCCTGAAACATGTGAAATTGTTTCTAATTGGCATATGTAACTTATACATCATATATCCCTTGTATATGGTACAAAGTGTACTCAGGGCTTGTAGGTTAAATGTCACTATTATCCAGCAATACATATTGTGTCACTACTAAAGGGACTGGAATTCTCTGCCTGCTCTGCTAAGAGCTGAACCATCTGAGACACAGTTTAGGAACCTTCTAAAAACCAATTGGCTGTCGTTTTGTTCGTTGCAGCTAGGTTCTACTGTAACTGTTTCAGGGTCTCAGTGCAGGGACACACCGGTTTGGTGTAGCCATGCACTCTACAAAAAGACTTATTATTATTATTAATAAAGTGAAAATTATAAACAGAACTGCAGGCCTACTACCAGTAAATTGGCTGTGTGGGTTTAAAAGTAAATTTGTCTGGCCAAAATAACCCCTTTTGACAGGCTCAAAGTCCTCCTTTTAAATATAAAATGACACTCTGAAGTTGGCCTTAATTCCCAATAAGGCAGGTTACATGATGTGGATATGCAAACGTTTAATGTAAAACATGTTCTTAAGGTCGCGGAGAAGCTCGCAAACAAAAAATTGTCCCACTTCCTGGAATCAAACCACTGCTTAAAGAACTCTCAAACAGGTTTTAGACCAGGCCAGGGCACAGATACCGCCCTCCTGGCGGCCGTAGAAAAAGCGAGGGAAATCATGGATACAGGAGGATCAGTGGCAGTGGTCCTCCTGGACCTCAGCGCAGCATTCGACACTGTCAGCCATCAGGTCCTAGTCCAGCGCCTAGAGAGCACTGGCGTACAAGACAGTGCGCTGAGATGGCTTACATCCTTTCTCTCCCGACGTTCCTTCCAAGTCTGGGAAGGAGAAAGCCGGTCTCCCTCAATTCCCCTCCGATGTGGAGTGCCCCAGGGCTCCTCATTAAGCCCCACGCTTTTTAACGTATATATGGCCCCCCTGGAGGAGCTGGTCGCCCCTTTTGGAGTCACGATCGTCCGCTACGCTGACGACACTCAATTGGTGGTGACCCTCTCCCACCCCAAGCTGCAGCCTTCCAACCTGCAAGACTGCCTGTCCACGGTTCATCAATGGATGGGCGACTCCGACCTAAAACTGAACGGGTCAAAGACAGAGATCTTGCTTCTCGGACACAAAACTCCGAGTCTCCCTCCGAACATCTGGCCCGCATGTATGGGTGACCCCCCCTCCCCTAAGACAGAGGTCAAGAGTCTGGGAGTGTGGCTAGAGACAGATCTTACTTTCCGGACACAGGCCAGGAAAACAGCCGGCATCTGCTATGGGCTCCTGAGATCATGCAGGAAAGTACTCCCCCTACTCCCATTCCAGTCCCGGCTGCTACTTATTCAAGGCTTAGTGCTAGCAAGGCTGGATTACAGTAACGCAATCTACCTCGGGGCGCCGGAAGCCACCTTGCAAACACTACAAAAAACTCAAAACGCCGCAGCCCGCCTGCTGACAAAGACCCCAGCAAGAACTTCGGCCAAACCTGCCTTGAAAAAACTTCATTGGCTCCCCGTAAGGGAAAGAGTCGCTTTCAAGGCCCTCTGTCTGGCACACAAGGTCATGAACAATACAGGTCCCCCCATTCTGAGCGCCTGGATCACCCCATACAGACCCTCGAGAGCGCTTCGGTCCGAACAAGGAAACCTTATTGTCGTCCCCAGGGTGAAGAAGACCCGCATAGGCGGCCGTAGATTTTCGGTGAACACAGCCAGAAAATGGAACGCTCTCCCCCCAAATCTCAGAGCTGAGCCAAACCTCCTTCGATTCAGGAAGTCCCTCAAAACCCTCCTTTTTCCCTGAGTCTCTCTGAATTATTTTTTTTTTTTTTTTTTTTCTTCCTTTTCCCTGTGCCCCCATTAGGAGTTCGAGGTTTCAGCGCTGGGATACTCAAGGGTGACTATGCGCTATACAAAAACCAAAAATAAATAAATAAATAAGTGACAATGCCTTGTTTAGAAAGCCACCTTTTGTCTGCCTAAAGCCTGTAGAAGTCCATTTGCACGAGTTTCCATCTGTCACCCAGGAGCTGAATAGCTTCCTGACAAGGTGCAAACTTGCTCCCAGAGCTCAGACAAACCCTACCACGAGATTAATCAGAGATCACAGTGAAGGATTTACATTTGACATTGAACATTTACTCACCAATTAAATTTGCCTTCTTCAACAGTGTCTATTAATACTTACCTCTTTTGTGATTTATGCGAAATGACTTCTGAACCAGAAACCCCGATGAAATATGTGATACAATCTGTAGAAAGTAATTACATGATAAAATATCAACCTCCTTTTTACTTAAATATACAAGTGCAGTATGACCAAATGTTCCAAACACATTCATGCCAACATATGCACTTCTGGTTGAGGCAGCTCTCACATACTCACACAGGGATATGGTGATTTCTAAATATCTAATTTTAACATATGTAAAATAGATACATGAAAAAGAGAAGAAGGAAGAATGCAACATTACAATAGGAAAAAATTACATTTGTAACCAGTCACAATATATGCAAGTAAATAAACATAAAAACCTTGGAATGCAATGTTAGCTCAGGCAAGAAAGACGGAGGAAGACCCCTAATATTTCATGGGTAGATAATACTGAAATGAGGCGATATTATGCTAACGGATACTGCAGTGCTCAGTTAATTAGACTTATTTGCATAAATTACAACTAAATAGAAACACATTCTATAGTCATGACAGAAGTGATGCACTCCTGAACACCATGTGACTGGAATAATAGCTGTAGAATGTAAAACATTTTCTGTGCAGGAGACTGCAGTAATTGAACAGAATGAGGGGATACAGTTTGCCATAGCTGTTATGGTTAGTGTTCTAGAAAGATGTAATGCAGACAGATTTCATGTCAATCATCAAATATCTTCCTCATCCATGTCAGAAAAAAAGTCACATGTAGTGTGAAATATATACTTCGAACAGCATCAGCAATCTTACAATAGATTCACCAGTTCACGCCAGCAGCTTCATTATAAAGTTCTAATGAATAACAAGAGTGTTAGAATTCTAAATCTATGACATATATGATGTCCCCTGAATGCCATTTTGGGATTGGAAGGTGTTAGACCTGGGATACTTAGGGTGGTCTCCCTCTACACATTTTTTCCTTTATGTTTTACTCATTTGTTTTGCTGGACGTTGTGCACTTTACCACTGCTAACCAGTGCTAAAGTGTATTTGTTTCTCGCCTAAACATGTTGGCATTGGTGTATACCTGCTTGGCGTATTTGTTGTACTGGTAAGTCCCTTGAAAAGTGGTATGACATTTACCCAGGCACTGTACTTCAAATGCTACTAGTGGGCTGCAGCACTGATTGTGCCACCCACAAAAGCAGTCTTTCAAACCTGTCTCAGGATTGCCACTGCAGTGCGTGTGTGTGCAGTTTTCTGCCACTTTAACATGGCAATTAAAACCACTTCCCAGGCCTTAAACTTGCCCTGTACTACACATAAGTCACACCTAAGGTAGACGCTAAGTAACCAAGTGGGCAGGGTGCTATGTAAGTAAAAGGTAGGACATGTACTTTTATGTCCTGTTAGTGAAAAACAGCCTATTTTGTTTTTTAGTACTGTGAGGCCTATCCCTCTGATAGGCCAGCATTGGGAATTCCTTAATACACTTGTATTTCCTGATCAGGGAGGAGTAGCTTTTTCATGCTTCATATGTTTGGTATGCTAATGATAAATCATCCTTACTGGTGCAGCTGGATTTAACACTATTGTTTTAGAAAAGGCACTTTCAGAAAGTGACAATTTCTCTGTACTTACTGCTCTTTGTGTCTGACAGCCTGTCTCCAGTACACGTCTGGGTTGGACGAGAGCTATACTTTGTGCATTCACCCTAGACAGCCACAAACACAGGAATGTGAGACTCATCTGCATTCTGAGCACTCATCAGCATCAATCTGCATTCTGATGGGCTTCCTGGACAGGAAGGAATGAAAGGAACTGACGTTTACACTTCAATTTGCAGTGTCCTGTCCACACACAAAGCTTTGATTTAAGCCCACAGTTAGCCTGACTGACAGGACTGGGTTGAACAGGATCCTTGTGCACTTCAGAGAGTTTCTCTGAAGTCACCCCCTACATCAAAGACACTTTTTGGGTATAAGTACTGGATTTCTGGCCCCTAGAAATAAGACACTTCTGGATCTTGAACTGAACCTCTGTCAGAAGAAGTGCTGTGCTTCTGAAAGGACACAATTGGACTGCTTTTCTGGAAGGACTGCTTTTCTGCTTGTTGACCTGCTGCCTACTGCTCCCTGACTCTGCTGAAGGAGAGCTGGACTCTGCCTTCCCTCCAAGTGATCACAACGGGCTTTCTGCTTGCCTCCAGTTTTCTGAAGTCTTAGAGACAAAAAACACTTCCTGCAATCCTGCTGGTGCTGGTGGACTCTCCCTTCTTTGAGTCCTACCCTTGTATGAAGTGCCCTCTCTAGGTTCTGGGCCTCAGCCTCAGAAGTGGGTTCTACTGCTGCTTTCTACATAACCAACACATTGTCACCACTGCGTCGGTCGGAACCGAAGTATTGCCCTTCAACCCGATGTAGTGGCTGTTCGATGACAGTGGTTTTCCAGCCTGCGCATCTTGATACCATCACATAGCATTATATTCTGATGATATGTTGCTATTTCTGGGGGGGTGGGACGAGAATTTGGTGGGAAGGTCCTAGCACGGCTACAATGGGGCCTAGATGATTACCATATCTGGGAGTTCACATTTACCATACATGGCCAGATCTTTATGAGGGCAACCTAGGGAGTGCTTACCATGGCTTACGTACGGGTTTGGACTTCTGGCGGACCCTGCGCTTTCAGTGACTGGTAAGATTGCACTCCTTAAAATGGTAGCAGTCCCCCACCTACTGTATTACCTTAACGCACTGCGGTTATAGATCCCAAATGCATTTTTCAAATACCTAGACTCCCAGATCCGGACCTTCATTTGGGGCTCCGGGCACCGTAGAGTTGCCCTCACATTAATTCAAAGCCTGTGACTGAAGGCGGACTAGCGACCCTGAACTTTGAATTACAGTGACTGTTGCACAGTATAGCTTTAGAGCATTGGCAGACGGAAGGACAAAGACAGGCTAAGTCACTGCTGATTGACCTATTACAGGTGTTTTTCAAGGTCAATAGGCCAACAGGGGGGACCCTCAAGAGCTTAGTACAAGCCAAATGTTGGAGCCGAGGACTCCTGAGTATGGGAGTGTGGATCCCATATTCGCCAGACATCTCCCTTAGCTGCGGTCCGTGCAGGTAACAGAGGTGAGGCGGATGGGCTGGGTTCAGGGGGGATTCTCATAGACGATAACATGGGAAAATGAATTATTTATTTATTTTACCCCGGTATCGTCCCTTGAAATCCCCCCCACATGGCCCCACCTCCTCCACCGTGGTTTCCTGCACAGACCGCGTCTGATTCCTCTAGATATGCTAAAGGCACTCCCTTGTGAAGGTAACTGTTGGGACTTGGAGGCCTGGATGGAAGCTAGGGCGACAAAAGTATGTGACCTTTACATAGAGACAGAGATGTTACCATGTGAAGCATTCTGGATGGAGTTTGGATTACCCCAGGGATATTTCTTATTACACAGAGCACTAACGACAGCGATATGCAAGCATCGGGAACCACAGAACCCCCATTACAGCCGAGTTGCTATTATATGGCCCTGTTGATGGCTACCACTCAAGCAGTGTCCTGCCTGTATAGAACGCTCAGCGCAGATGGGCTGTGCCCATTGGAGAAGCTACTCCTCCAATGGGAAAAGGACTTGGGTAAGATCAAAGAATGGGACATTATACCAGCTGGGATAACTAGAGTATCCAGAAACCCACATTTCAAATTGATAATTTATTATGTTCTGCATAGAACATACCTGACCCCTAAATGCATAAGCAGATATTTCCTACAGAAGAAGCAGTTGGCCCATGCTGCGGCGCAATACCAGCCCACATCCTACACATGTTCTGGGACTGCCCCAACTGCAGAAATTCTGGGAGGGAGTGGTACAGACAGTGAGTGAGGTTGTGGATAGGGAAACACCATGCTCCTGGCCCACTGCCTCTTAGGTTGGTTCCCCCATTCGGCAAAAACCTGGCATACATCCTGCAGACACAAGAAATAAAATGGAACTGGAAAGCAAAGGTAGGCCCAAAACTACCCACCTGGAAAAAAGAACTTCTGAAATGGATGGGCTGCGAGGGACGCATATTGCTGCGAGAAGCTAAGCAAGGGCTGCAACATATAGAGATAGCTAGAGCCTGGGAGATCCTTGTACACGACCTAGCAGATCCGGAACTAGGACCTCCAGAGGATAAAAGGGAAGCCTAGTAAAGTAAGTACCCCTGTTAATCACCGACAGCCAACACAAAGTCCCCAAGCGCCAGTGAGACACTAAAGACTAAGGGCCATGTGTATCAACCTAATTTTTAGTCGCAAACGCTGCAAAAAACAGCATTTGCGATTAAAAATGTGCTATTTCCCATGTATGATGCACATTCGCATCGCAAAATTAGAAATCGCAAATATAGCGATTCCTTATGTTGCGAGAACCAGAATCCTGCGAATTCCCTAGTGATTTCTTAGTTTGCGATTTTCTCAGTTTGTGAAATTCACAAACGGGGTATCGCAAATTAAGAAATCGCTATGCAATGTGTGAAAAAATTGCAAATAGCGAATTCACTAAATTTGCAATTTAGAGAAACGCAATTAACACCAAGTATGAGCAGGTAACCAGGTGCAAACTAATTAAGGAGTCCCACAATACAACAGATTTTTCCACAATGGCTGGGCTGTAAGTAATAGCCAGGAGGCTGCGACTCAGAGCTGCTGCACAGAGGAGGAAACGCCAGGAGAGGATATTCCGTGTGCGCATTACCCTGTTCCAGCGGACTGAGGAGGACATCCATACACACTTCAGGCTGGATGAAGAGAGCATCCTTGATTTAATTGAGGAACTCAAACCCATTCTTGAACACCCTACATGCAGGACACACAGCATCCCCACCCACATCCAGGTCCTGTGCTCACTGCACCTATTGGCATCAGGTAGTTTCCAGGGGGTGATAGCTTAAGCAGGAGGGGTGTCACAGAGTGCATTGTCGCACTTTTTCCACGCGTTCCTTGATGCCATGGTACAGAGGCCGCATCACCACATCAACTTCCCCAGCACCCCACAGGCACTATACCAGACCAAGCAGGAGTTCTATCAAATAGCCCAATTTCCCCACGTCATTGGATGCATAGATGGGACACATGTTGCAATATCCCCCCCTCTCAGAATCAGTATGTGTTCAAGAATCGCAAATCCTACCATTCCCTTAACATACAGGTGGTGTGTGATGCCAAACACATCATCACGGACATTGTCGCAAAATACCCAGGCAGCAAGCACAACACTTTCATCTTCCGCCACAGTGGGATACACCGTCGACTCACAAGTGGGGAGTTTGGTGAAAGATATCTACTAGGTAAATGTATTTCTACAGAGGCCACACTAGTTAAGGATAGCATATGCAGGACAGTGTTTAACCATATTCCTCCCACCCCACAGGTGACAGTGCGTATGCGGTCCATGAGTTCATACTGACTCCCTACCTGAATCCAGCCAACGCTGGGGAGCGGCGGTATAACAGCACCCGCATAGTAACCAGAGGCACCATTGAGCGGACCTTCGGGATACTCTAGAGCAGATTCAGATGCCTACATAAGAGTGGAGGGGCACTACAATACAGCCCCCAGACCTGTTGCAAGATAGTGGTAGCATGTATGATGCTGCACAACTTCGCCACCAGGAAAGGCACACCGGTGGAGCTCAGTGAATCGGATTCACCAGATGTAGAGGGGCCAGCTCCAGGACGCATGCCAGCCGGTGTAGCTGGTGCAGCTGCTGGGCGCCAGAGGCGAGATGAGATTGCACGGAACTATTTCTAGGTAAGAAAATATGACACAATGCTAGATATCATTTGTGAGACTGTGTTTCATTTCATTAACTTCAGGATGAATGACGGCACACAACCTGAGTGCACACAATGCATCTCCCAATGTCCAGCACATGTTACTATCACAGTGCAATTGTTCAGTTAGGAGCAAGTGTCCATGTAAATTGGGTAGCTGCACCCATCCAATGGTCCTATTTAGTGCACCTCAAATGCGGCGATGTCGGGACGAAGCCCCTGTTTGGGGTTGCACAGTGCCCTCCTCACTTGGCCCACTATGCCTACTAGTACGCCCACTATGGCACCTATCCATGGTGGGCGGGGGGTGGTGATGCTGCTCCTTCCTGATTGTGCGTCCTCATCTGTGGGAGTTAGGACTCCTGGCCCAGTAGTGCGAACTGCCCGCAGCTCATCTACAGCAGATGTGATTTGAACCAAGGCCCTTGCCACGTCCTGGCTGTTGTGTGCCACCTCACGCTGCATGCAAATGCAACGCCTTGATTGCACATTTGTAGCGGAGGACAGGCAGTTCACTGCCCGTGTGTACAGATCTAGCATCTCCCTGCGCCTAGCAGCACGGTCGGCCTTAAGTTCCACACAGAGTGCCTCCAGGGCACCTGTCATGCCCCTCAAGCCTACCGTGACTTCCCTTTGAAGTAATTTTATGTGTTTGGCCTGCAGGCGCTGAAATGAAATGAAATGAAATGAAAAGGAGCTTGCTAAAGCGCACTGCGGCCAAGCGGCTTCCTGGGGCTGGGGGAGTCAGATTCTACAGTGCTACCAGAGGGCTAAGCTGGGAAGGCCTGGAGAAAAAGAAAAGTTTTTAAGGCTTTACGAAAGGAGGAATAGTTGGGAATGGACCGGATGGACAAAGGGAGACTGTTCCAGAACTGGGGGGCCAAAACCGAGAAACGGGTGCCACCAGTCCGAGATTTGCGGAAGCGGGGAACTTGGAGAAGAAGAAAAGAAGAGGAGCGAAGGGTGCGAGTCGGAATGTAGGGAGTGACTAAAGAAACAATAAAGAGAGGAGCAGAGTGAGTAAAGGCCAGAAAGGCTAGGCAGAATGATTCAGAAAAGGGGGTGGTGATGAACAGAGTGCCTGAATTAAGCAGACCACTCTTACCCAGTCCAAAGATCAGGGCTTGATCCATCACCGTTTTTTAGCTCACTGCACCATCCCAGCTCAGAACTTGAAAGGCTAGGCAGGCTAGTTTGAAGAAAGAGCGGAAATGGACCGGGAGCCAGTGGAGGGACTTGAGGACAGGCGTGATGTGAGAGAATTTGGGGAGATGAAAAATGAGACGGGCTGCTTGATTTTGAATTGCCTGTAGCCGTTGTGATTCGAGGGCCAGGATGCCGACATAGAGGCAATTCCCGTAATCAAGACGGGAAGTGATAAGGGCCATAATGATCAATTTAAGGGCAGTGGTAGAAAAGAAACGGGAAATTTTACGGATGAGACGGAGGGACAAGAAACAGGATGAAACAACGGAGCTGACTTGGGCGTGCATTGAGAGGTCATTGCTAACCTTGATGCCCAAGGTACGAACAGAAGGAGCAGGTGAAGGGGAGGGACCAAAGGAGAGGGGCCAGTGAGAGGGGGACCAAGGATTGGTGGGACCACCCGTGAGGACAAGCTCCGTCTTGTCGGGATTCAACTTGAGATGATTAGTGATCATCCAATCCGAGATGAAAATTAGAGTGGAACTGAGGAAAGAGGGAGAGTCAGGAGTGGAGAGATCAAAGATGAGCTGAAGGTCGTCAGCGTAATTGTACACGGAGACCCCCAGCTCCTGAAGAGAGAGAATAAGAGGGTAGATATAAAGATTGAAGAGAAGAGGGGAAAGAGAGGAGCCTTGAGGGACTCCACACACTAGAGGGCGGGGAGGAGCGGAGAATCCTGCAAGATGGACTGCCTGGGTTCTGCCCTGGAGGAAAGATGCTATCCAAGAGAGTGCGACACCTCTAATGCCGGCTGCGCTGACACGGTCGAGAAGAATGGCGTGGTCGACCGTGTCGAACGCAGCCGACAGGTCGAGGCTGTACTTGCAACATGTGCATCTCCTGTACGCCGAACACTGTGTCATCTCCTGGGTGTGCAGCACTGGTGGATGCACGGGCCCTGCGCCTGGTTGGAACTGTTGGGATCAGATCAGCACGTGCACGGTGTTGTGGCTCTGGCTGTGTTGGGACAGGTTGGACATCGCCATTGGTGTCCTGGCCCTCATCCTCCAATGGGGGCAGTGGTGGCACTACATTCCTCCTGCGGCGCTTTGGATGGTTTACTGGGCTGTCCTCCTCCTCTGTTTCCTCCTTTTGCCCTGCTGCTTGTGTGTTAGGGGAATCATCCTGTCTTCCACTGCCTGTTGCCTGTGTTCCAGATGGTGCTGTGAACGTAAAAGCACACATTTATTTACTGTTCTGACTTGCACTTGATATGTATTAAATATCACTGTTTGGGATTACATGTGTCTTGTATCTGCCTTTCCTGCTGTGCACATGCTATTGGGGACTGGCTGGGTGTAAATGCACCACTGTAAAGTGCATGTGACTACATCTCCCATAATGCATTACTGTGTGTGCTTGTGTACCTGCACTGGACTTCTAGTTTTGTCCTGCCCCAGGGTCGCTGCTGGGTGTGTGGGGGCAGTTGGGGGGTATCAGGGGTGTGATGGCATGCTTCTTACCTTGTCCTGGTACCGGGCGGTTGGGACTGTCAGGTCGGCTACGCCCATTACACTTTCTGGAAGCAAGGTCCCCTCGACCAGTTTCTCTAGAGGTGTGGAGTCAGTGGCAGTGGTGGTCCCTCCACCAGTCTTCCTGGACTGCTCCAACCTGGCAGCCACCTTCTCCTTGGAGCGCTGGCGCATATCATACCAGCGCTTTCTTAAATCTTCCACACTCCTGTGTGTGACACCAACAGCGTTCACTTTGAGCTGGATGTCAGACCATATACGCCGCTTGCGTGTCTCAGGCACGCAGAGTGATTTTTCCCCAAATAGGTGCTCATGGCTTATCACCATTTCTTGGATCAGGACCTCCAAATCAGCTTCAGAGAACTTTTGTTTTCTTTTCCTCTGTGTTTCCCCCTGCTGCTGCTGCTGTGTGTTCTGGCTGGCCATGTCTCTAGGGTCTTCCATTGTTTGCAGCAGTGCAGAGTTCCCTCTCCACCACTCCTTCTCTCTGACTGTGCTTCAGAAACTCAGGTGCAGCAAGGTAGTCACACTTCCTGGTTGTGATGTCATCAAGCTGCACCTGAGTTTCCGATTCTCAGATTTGCAAAAATTCACAAAATTGCGATTTTTTCCGTTAAGGAATCGCTAGTTGGGGTGTCGCAATGAAAATAGCCATTTTTACTGAATCGCTATTTTTTTGCGATTTTTTAAATACATACCCTTTTGCGATTCTCAAATTGCGATTCATGAAAAATCGCAAATTGGGAATCGCAAAAGGGGGGGCTTGAAACATATGGCCCTAATTCACTAAGATTGTATCACACTAACCTATAAACACAAACTGATGGATCATGGTTTACACGGACCCAGCATCCCACACGTGATTTATTTCGATGATGACTGGAGGGGAGGGAGGGAATTAGTTAATGTTATAGTTTTAACCTTACTTGATAACTCAGATTGAGTGAACATGCAATAATCAAAAGCAATATGAGTATGTTCATATTAGGTGATATGAATTAAACTGCTGTAATGTAATGTTATGACACAACAGAAATTACCAAGAAAATCATACACAGATGGATTTTCTAAATCTCAACTGACATAGCAGTCTTGTTCCAGAACCCTCGCACAGTGTGTGTACTTAAACTCCGGTGCTAAGTTATATGGCATGACATGTGTGCTCATAAACAGCAACTTCACTCTCATGTTGTGTCTTGGTGCTAATGCCTGACCAGAGAGAATAACAAGGGGCATTGTTGGTTGACCTTGTCTGTGGTGCTCAGACTAAATCCCACACAAGAACAGAACACGAAAACCCATGCAGGTTCCTTGTGAAAGTACAATGCGGCACAAGAGCAAGCGTGTTTAGATAGCAATGTGTGCAAAATAAACTACGGCCCACAACGTGCACAATTAGGCTAACATAGGGAAAGCTACAATGGGCCATGCAGAAAACACATAACATAACCAGTGGTCAAGTGCTTGTGCTCTCCATTCTAAACATGGTAAAATTGATATAAACCTAATTGCCACATTTAATTTGCTTACTTGTTCCTATTAAATGTCACTTTGTGTTCTACACATGGACTGCAGCACTCATTGTGCCACCCACTAAAGTAACACTGTAAAACAAGTATCAGGACTGCCACTGTAGCCTGTAGAGGAGCATTAAAACTGCCAATTCAACCTGACAAAATAAACATTTTTTATGCTGAAACCTTCCTTTTTATTACATGTAAGTCAACCCTTAAGTAGGCCCCAAAGGCTCAAAGGGCAGCGTCTGTGACCTTTAAAAGGTAGGACATGGGTGCTTCAGTTTTTCATGTCCTGACAGTGAAAAAAACCTAGAGTCATTCTTCACAGTGGCAAGGCTAGCCTGCCATAGACTAACACTGGGTTACCTTTTTACATCAGGTAAGTGATAACTTCAATTTGGGAACAGCTGTAGAAATACTTCCTTCACTTACATTTACTAAACGTTTAAATGCTTTTTAATGGCCAAGTAGGATTTTAAATTACTATTTTGAAAATACCACTGTTAGGAAGATGGCATTTTTCTTCTTAAACCAAATGTATCTTTCTGCAGTGTCCAGGGTCACATGAATGTTAAAGTTTCTGCAGTGGTGTGATGTGTATTCTCTCCAGACACTTGCTAGAAGTGGCTTGGGTGTGAGGACTGTGTTCCTCTCCTGAACAGGATGGCTAAGAGTGTTGTACGAAGGCCCTAAGCTTCACAGGGTATGTTGAGGGCTGTATTAGGTCTCTTTAACTTTTCAGACAATGCCTGCTCTGTCACTGGCAAATGCAGCTCCCTCCGCAGCCTGCTGTCCTTTGTTTCACTAGCCAGGCTGGAGTCACCCCTGGGAAAAGGGTTTAACTGACCAGACCAGAATAGAGCTAGACATATTGGATATCCCCTGCCCACAGACCGGAACGGAGCATAAAATGGAAAATCCAGAATCTCTCATCAGAAGGCTCCTGGACCTGTGAAGACTCAGGACTGTTCTGCTATCTGAAGGCTGAAAAAGACTAGATCTGTTTGCCTTGAACCCAGAACCCCAGAAGAGACTCCACAGGTCAGTTAGATGACCTGCTGTTTGAGTTACAGGTACACAACAAGCTTCCAGAGGCCTTCCTTTTAACTGCCTAGCTGACCAGTACCACCTGGATCTGTCTGGAGCCTCCTGATGGCCTCTGCTGGCGTGGGTCTTGACCCCCCAAAAGCAACACCCCCAGATCCTGGACTCTTGGTTGGTGTTAAGAACTGGACTTCAGATAAAAAAACAGAGGCTCTAAGCTCTTGGCGTCAAAAAGAACAGTTTCTGAGCTCCTCATGAATGCAGGCGGACGTCTCTGAGGATAACATCGAAACTGCATCCAACTGGTGATGAGACCTTCCCAGATATAGCCCTTGAACTTTGCGTTGACAACAACTGTACAGCGTTTCCAGCCAATGCAAAGGTCCAATCATTGACCAGCTCTTCGCTCCAACAATGACCACTCTGCAATCCTTCACCAATGTGAAGTTCAGAGTAAGGCCTAGGATTTCAGCCTCCCACCATCAATGAGCCCCTCTTTGGACTCAGCCTGCTGCTCGACTGCCCACAACCTATTTGATGAGAGCTTCTCACATGAAACAGGACCAACTTAGATTAAAGATTTCGACCAGGGTGAACCTAGTTCCTGTTTTGGACCCATCCTCCATCGCTGTTCGCTTTACATTTTGAGTTTAACCCAATGCATCATGACCAAATAACCTTGATTAGTGGTTTGTGCGTTTTGGCACTATTTCTGCTGAAACATTTTAAATGTCATATCTTAGGTTTTAGTTATTGGATTTATTTAATCTTGGTGTGATTTTATTTATTTCATTTCACTAATTCATTTTTCTAAATTAATGTGGGATTTATCGTGTTGTGTTTTTATCACTTTATTTCTGTTTTAGTGCTGCATGAATGCTTTACACATTGCCTGTAAGTTAAGGGTGACTTTTTTTCTGCCAAGCTACCAGAGGGTTAAACACAGGTTTAATTACTTATGTGGTCCACCCTGACAAGGATTGTGAGTATTACTTCTACTAATACCCCAATTCCATACAGGTAGGAAGACAGTAAGTGTTTAAATATGCGTGCTCATCATTGCATCTCCACAATCCATGATGGTGAGTTTGGGCATGGGAGTGTCCCACACCAAGTTCTGAATTGGTGTTCATCTCTGGTTCTGGTGGCTAGCCGGATGAAGAAGATAACGTTGGGAGAATGGCCCTGCTTTGACCCTAGAGGAATTGCTGGACCGAAACATGAAACTGAGAAGGGAAATTCGTTGTTGGTGATCTCCAGACCTCTGCCAAAGTCACCCCTGTAGCTCTTTGGCTGGCAGAGTGGATGCCCACAAGAAAATGAGAGATCAGTGTAAATGTCAAGTTCCGCTTTGTATATCTAAGAGGGTGTTGAAGAACACCTTAGAGTCCTCTGGATGTGGGAGATATTAAGATGAATGAGCTTTAATATGAGCTCTGTAGGCTATCTATCTTTAGACTAATATTTGGCAACAGGATTGCACAGGGTATAGGCATCAGATAGAGGTTAGTAGCTTGGAGGTCCCTGAGAAATCTATCACTTTGAAGTGCAGCTCCCTGACAGCATTTGGGCACATAAGACATATCCAAGTGGCATTAGTATCACTCATCCCATAACTACCATCATACACCCTTTGAGCCCTGATTTACTGTCAATGATGCCACATCTGACAATAGCAATAATGGGTACCTGTCTCTCCCAGTTGTTTTTCAAGCAGGTTTTTAGAAGCACTCATGAAAATCACCTGTCTGTGTATACGGCTTTTTCATCCTTTTGTATGGTTGCAGGATAGAAGGAAACACTCCTGTCACTTGTGCCTTAAAGTGCAGTTTTTACAATTGCATGTTTTTCAGTAACACTGCTGCTGGAACTTCTATCTACTAATACATGGTATGTGACATTGGAGCTATGATAGATACCAAAACCAAACTGTTAAAATCCAAACTACTAAAAACCTCTACTGTAAGAGATTCCCAAAAGAAGAGGAAAATCAAACTTCAAGTTGAAATGTCATGAACCAATTCTTAAGTCCTTTGTAAATCTTTTTCACTCACAAATAGCTCTGCAAATGTGAGCATTCTGCAAGTATGGTGGAATTTCCGTAATTGTGGATTTAAAGTTGGGATGAGTTAGTGGACATTCCAGGGAAGGTCTAACTGCAAATGTAGGTGAACACCTGCAGACATGTATTTTTGTAGGTACTTATCTGTTTCTTCCTGGTAACTTCCTTACCTGTAAACATACACAAATGACTTCTTATAAAGGGCAGTAAAACGTGTTATCAAGGGGCGAATAGAGATGGACCCCCCATATTTAATATAGGCATAAGAGAAGAGTTTTCTCCATGCTAAGAAATCTTTTATTCATGAAGAAACAAAAAAAGCACTCAAGCATCACATTTAGTTAAGGTGTGTTTTCCTCTCAGTAGAATTTCTGCACACATACATGTTCTACATTGGCTACATCTGGAAAACCATAACTGCAACAAGTTTAGTGGAGGAGTCCTGAGATTTGTTGAGAAGCTCATGACAATCATGACGTTCCAAAGGAGTAAACCTATGGAAGCAAATATCCAACTGAGGGAGGCGGTACTTTGTGAAATGAAAGCAAAGATATCTTTCAGACCCTAGCTCAGGAAAAATATGATTTGAGGTTTTGTCAGAGAGGGTTGCATATACTTTCATAAAAAGTATAGATATGAAGAAGAAGCGTTACACAAGGATTACAGGAGTGAAAGATTTAATGATGAAGGTGGTTGAAGATGTCAAATAGGAAGAGTTGAACAGTACATGATTTGATCCTAGATGTGATACACATACATCCGTACGTACTGGGTTCAACTGCAGGGGATTATGGAAGAAGTAATTGGGGCAGAGGTTCTGCTAGAGGCCAGATGGCACGTTCTGGGGGTGACAGGGGACATTACCTGGCCCAAGGGGGACAAGATATGGCTAGCCCTTGCCGGTATGGTGGCAAAAAGGAACATAGCTCGACTCTGGGGGAGTGACCTGTCACCAACGGTGGAGGAATGGGAGCGGGACCTGGACTGGTGCCAAAGGGCAGAGAAAGTTATTTATAACAGCAGGGGTTGTCCCAAGAAATGGGAGAAGATATGGTTGGCATGGAGACGATACAGGGGGGAATGGTTGAGTACCCCAGATGGTTCACCGCTGGGATGAGTGAGGCCCCTATAGGAATTCATCCTCTGACTGACACGCTCTGCGAGCACTTACTGCACTCTACTGTTTGAAGGACTGCCCGTACATAGTTGCAAGAGGAAATGGTCATGAAGCAGGGGGGGGAGGAGGAGGGGAGGACATAGCGTGGAGGGGGGAATCTGGGCAGGGAGGGTAGGGGAGCTTAAACATAGAACGTTGAATTTCGTGAGGGGTGAGCTATGGGATTAGCTTCCATGGATCTTGCCATTTGATTTTTACATTTGTATGATCGTAACTGTACCAATGCACTTCCGCTGCTATCTGATGTGTATTTTAATGGAGCTGTTCTGTTTCAATAAAAAGATTTTTAAAAAAAGATGTGATACACATACAGAAGACATTTACATTGTATTCGGTATAAACTAAGAATGTTTAGGATGCGTCAGCTGTGTGAGAAGGCAAAAGATATGAAAGCGCAATCTGAGCAACAGAATAAAATATTAGCAATAGAATAAAATATTAGCAACAGACTTCTAACAATACTCTCACCTTAGAGTGTGATGAGGTCAAAGTTGATAAAGAAAATGTTTTTGCCAATGAATCCTGTACCTGTTTTTTAAAAAGGAAGAACCATGAGTCACAAATGTAAAAATATGCGTTGATGCACTAATAATCAAGGTAAGCGTGGATAACCATTCTTACCTTCCTGTCCCACAGAACTACGAAAATCAAGATGAAGAGACCCTGGGGAAAAAACAAGCAGAGCCTAGTAGTGTCTATTTCTGCAAAGTTTTACAATAGACAGAAAGACCCACAGATGTAGGGTATCTTGTTCATTATACAATGGATGCATATATAGATTTACATAATGCTGTAGAAACATAAAAAAGCTGGTTTTCTATCATATAGCAAATTTCACAAATTAAATACTTGGCTGCTTAGTATGGTTTATTTGTAAGAATGTAAAGGCTGTTAGTACTGCATAATCAAGGTTGTGACTGTCACTATATATATATAAATGTCCTTTTTCCTTTCCATACACGGAAATAATCCAGCACTCCAAAGGGGGTCAGTTTACTCCATATTTATTTAACACCTTCAATGCTACAGCAATTCATCCAGGATGCTGACCTCCCTTGAATCCCATTGTTCATGACGAGCTCAGCTCGTCATGAGCACACAAGCAGTGTACTGCATGACGAGCTATATATATTTGTGATCAAGCTTCCTTTGGAGGTGAAACGCGTCATGGCGGACGCGCTGGTATTTATTGAATAAAAGCACTTTCTTGCACCAGCAAATCAAAGGGTTCACATTTCCTCATCTTTTTAATTTTCGCAGCGGCAGTCTGCGGAGTGGCGAGTATCCAGAATATATATTTATATATATATATATAGATATATATATATATATATCCAAAACAAACAGGTAGCCCCAAAGCAAAGCCCCTCAGTGGGGCAGTTAAACAGTCCTTTCAAATAGAACAGTGTTATCCAAGTGGAGTGAAGCATACCGTTGGCAGTCATCTGTTCCGCTTTACAACAGTGAAATCGTGTTCAAGGTAGCACCACCTGCGTTGGCGCTGCTCTTGCCCTTCCACTGTTTAACTGCCCCACTGAGGGAAGAAGGTCGACGTACTACAAGGCACAGAAGGCATTGCGAAATAACCACGCCCACTGTGGCAGGTATATAAGTAGACGTGACCAGAAACTGTTTTGCATTACTTCATGGACACTGCCTCTGATGAAAGGATTACTTCCTGAAACGCGTCTGGCTTGTTTATTTCTGAAGACTGCACTGGGTTGCTATCTGCGAGCAAGCGGTGAAATCGATTAAAATGTTTCAATGTGCCTAAAGAAACCTCGTGTGGCTTCGCTTTGCTTTGGGGCTACCTGTTTGTTTTGGATATATATATATATATATATATTCACTGAAAAAAACATAGGTTTCACACCAGTTATAGTTAGGAATTAGCATTTAAAAAACCTATTAAATTCACTCAAAAAAACATAGGTTTGACACCAGTTATAGTTAGCTGGAAATTTTACTGACATAAAACCATTGAAATTCCCACGTTATAGTTAGTTGGACTCACTATAACTTGCGCGCCTGCAATGCACTGCTGATGACGTCACATATTACATCACTCATGACATGGTCAGTGACATCACTCATGACATCACTGATGACACCATCCAGTGAATGTGTGTCTTTCTGAAAAATAAATATGTTTTATATATGTATATGTAAAGGTCGATGGAAGAATAAATGTTTAAATAAGTATCTTAATGGTTGTTTTTTTTTTTTTTTAAATTGATTGGTTAACTGACTTATTAAGTGTATCTTAGTGAATACATATATTAGCGAGTATTGTTTAAATATTTAAATGTTTGTATCAGTGTTTCACTTTGTGTATAAGTGGCTGCATGGGTTGGTGAGTAGCTACATGTGTGTGTATATGGGTTATTAGATTTTTTTTTAGTATCAGTATGAGTGTCTGTATGGTTTGGTGGGGGTGTTACTTAGCACATAGATGCATCAATGACTGACTCACTGTTTGTATGTGTTTTGAAGACAGCATATGTGCAGGACTGTATGGGTGGATGAGTGTGTATATGTGTGTGTTAGTGAGTGAATGACTGTCTCACTAGTGTCTTTATCAGTAACTACATATGTTTTAATCTAGTATATGTGAGTATTGATGTATATAAGTGAGTATATGTGAGAGTGAGAGATTGAAAGAGTTCTTGTTTAAATAAGTATGTGTTTCTATAAGTGATTGTTTAAGAGAGTAAGTATGTGTAAGTTTCCTTAGAAGTAAGGTGGTAGTGTGTGTATAGCTGTATATGCAAATAAATGGATGTTCAATAGTTTATTTGCATGTGTGATTATGTGTGTGAGTAACTTTTGGATGACTGTCGGTGTGTTACAGGATGTATAGGTGTTTCACTACATATGATGAGTGAATATATGTATGAGTGACTATATAGAACTGTTGGTGAATGAGTGGATGTGTATATAGATGGTGGTATTACTGAATTGGTTGTTGTAACTGGTATGGGTATCTCTATTTTTTGAAAATTTTAGTTTCTATTTTTGAATATGTGTTTCAAGGGTTACATTACACTGAAAGGAGGTCTGTCACTCTGTCACAAGGATGGTGTCATCAGTGATGTCATGAGTGATGTCACTGACCATGTCATGAGTGATGTAATATGTGACGTCATCAGCAGTGCATTGCAGGCGCGCAAGTTATAGTGAGTCCAACTAACTATAACGTGGGAATTTCAATGGTTTTATGTCAGTAAAATTTCCAGCTAACTATAACTGGTGTCAAACCTATGGTTTTTTTCAGTGAATTTAATAGGTTTTTTAAATGCTAATTCCTAACTATAACTGGTGTGAAACCTATGGTTTTTTCAGTGAATTTCATAGGTTTTTTAAATGCTAATTCCTAACTATATAAGGCCTGAAACCTATGTTTTTTTCAGTGAATTTCAAAGTTTTTTTTAATGCTAATTCCTAACTATATAAGACCTGAAAGCCCACCAGGAATCTCCAGTATGCGCCAGGGGACTGCATTGCAGAGAGGTGTAATGAGGCTATGCCCCTTGTTACACCTCTCTGCAACGCAGCCCCCTGTCACGTTTGCAGAGGGGGAACTAATTCCCCTTGCATACTGGGGGTCCCTGGGGGCCAACTAGCCCACCAGGAGCCTCCAGTATGCGCCAGGGGGCTGCATTGCAGAGAAGTGTAATGAGGCCACACCCTTTTTTACACCTCTCTGCAACGCAGCCCCCGTGCATGTTTGAAGAGGGGGAACTAATTCCCCTTGCATACTAGGGGTCCCTGGGGGCCAACTAGCCCATCTGGAACCTCCAGTATGCGCCAGGGGGCTGCATTGCACAGAGGTGTAATGAGGCTATGCCCCTTTTTACACCTCTCTGCAACGCAGGCCACTGGCGCGTTTGCAGAGGGGGGACTAATTCCCCTTGCATACTGGGGGTCCCTGGGTCATATCTGCCCAAACACCAATATTCCAAACGATTGAAAATGACTTTTCTTGAGAAACATTTGGATTTGGATTATCATGTCCTATACTTTGGAAAGACTGACTTTGAGGATGCTATAAATTACTCAAGTCTGCCCGAATTGTGTGGGTAAAATTGATACCTAGTCACTTTGAATAAGAATGTACTTACGTCTCGTCTAACATTTGGAAGAAATATCTAGTTATATGACAACAGGATACCGACATAACTTGAAGGAAATAAGAACGCCCTGAAGAAGTTCTGTTGTACAGAACGAAACGTTTCGACTGGCTGTGGTACATAAACTTAAGGAAAATAAAAGCATTTGAATATACACCAAGATTCAGCGCTTCAATAAGGACTCTAAGTGATATGATTTGATTGGACTTATTGTGCAAGTGGTGCTGTGCCAAACTTTGGAATATTCTCCACTACTCTCTACTACTTACTCTCTCCTACTCCACTACTCTCAAATACTCACTCTCTACTACTCATTCTCTACTACTCTACTACTCTCTCTCTACTACTCGCTCCCTACTACTCACTATCTACTACTCTCTACTACTCACTCTCTACTGCTCTCTCTCTACTACTCACTCTTTACTACTCACTCTCTACTACTCTCTACTACTCACTCTCTACTTCTCACTCTCTACTACTCTCTACTACTCACTCTCTACTACTCTCTCTCTACTACTCTCTACTACTCACTCTCTACTACTCTCTACTACTCACTCTCTACTACTCACTCTACTACTCACTCTCTACTACTCTCTACTACTCACTCTCTACTACTCTCTCTCTACTAGTCTCTACTACTCACTCTACTACTCGCCCTCTACTACTCTCTACTAATCTCTACTACTAACTCTCTACTACTCACTCTTTACTACTCTCTACTACTCACTCTCTACTGCTCTCTACTACTCACTCTACTACTTACTCTCTACTACTCTCTACTACTCTCTCTCTACTAGTCTCTACTACTCACTCTACTACTCGCCCTCTACTACTCTCTACTAATCTCTACTACTAACTCTCTACTACTCACTCTTTACTACTCTCTACTACTCACTCTCTACTGCTCTCTACTACTCACTCTACTACTTACTCTCTACTACTCTCTACTACTCACTCTCTACTACTCTCTACTACTCACTCTACTATTCACTCTACTACTCTCTACTACTCACTCTCTGCTACTCTCTCTACTGCTCTCTACTACTCTCTACTACTCACTCTCTACTCTCTAAGACTCACTCTCTACTCTCTACCTCTCTACCTCTCTCTACTTCTCTCTCTACTAGTCTCTACCGCTAACTCTCTACCTCTACCTCTCTACCTCTACACATCTACCTCTCTACCTCTCTCTACACGCACACATATACACATATATATATATGCATATATATGCATATGCATTTATATATATATGTATGTGTATGTATATACATACATATATAAACATATATAATCTGTATATCTATATAAATACAAATATAAATGCATGCATACATATACATATAAACAAAAAAAGAGTGTCTTAAGAAATAGGTTTTGCCACAGTAGGGAGCAACAGACTCAAGCTTATGAGACGACCACACTGGGACGTTTAAAGTAAGCCCTCACTCACCACCTAGTGATGACATGCTTCATCATCGGGCTCCACCAAAGAGACCAAGTGTCTCTTTGGTGTGCTACAACGCCAGATCTACTGCGGAGCGGGATAGTGAGTTAAGGGCGTGTTGTGCAAGATTAAGCTAGTGGATGATGGGGGTATAAAAAAGTCAGTAGTATATCACAAGGAAATTTTTATTCTATGACCACTAAAGACAATAATTAAAATTATGTGTATGGAAGCAGTCCACATTAAGTTGAGTGGAGGATTCCTATGCATCAGTCGATATGTTTCTTGCCATCGAAACGGTGTGATTTTACCCGGCAATTCTTCAGGACTAAAAGTGTTCTATACCCTGGTGGTATGGACGCGCTAAGGCCCACCCTTACCGAGGGGCGTGAAAGTGAAAATTAAACAAAATGGTGAAAATTAGGAAGAATAAATGGCTTCCTAATAACTCCTGGTTTAGGAGGCTTCGATTTAGTGGTTTCTGCACCTGGAAAGGAAAAACGGGGGGGGACATAGACATACATATAAGACATAACAAACATTTAGTAGTGATACTGAATGTTGCTGTAGGTCTATGGTGCTCCATTCAGTGGCAAAGAGACAGTTGTGGTAGAATAGCGTTATTTTTATCACCACCTTTTGTCCCTGGGTACATAGCTGTTAACATTGGGGGAGTGTTGTGCACTATGCGTGATCTGAGGTACGTATGACTGTGATTAAAAACATGAAGGAAGACTACAAGGTTAGCGATCAAGTTAATGGTCACAGTTCGATCGCAACAGGTAATTAAAATGAATTAAAATGTCTCACTTTTCTGGTGTTAAAATAAATCACCATGGATCTCAGGAGGAGGGTGGGAACGTATTCGGCACATCCTGTTCAGTGTCGAAATCAAAGAAAAGACATGACATAACTGTAAATACGAGTGAACACTCGTAGCAAGGTCAGTACTTTGTGGTTAAGGTCACATGGATCTGGAGGATTTACTCACGCCCTTGACGCTCGGCACCCTCAGTCTACCTGCATCGCCCTCGGACTGGACCCTGAAGATGTCCGGCCGGCGTACGGTAGCCGTTTATGTTAGTGAAACAGCGAGGCAGCGAATGCTTCCGGGTGGGCGTGGCCTGGAGCGATGCCTCGTCACGGATTGTATTGGAATACAGGGAGGCTAGTGACGCTGGGGTCACGTGAGCGGGACTGGCTGAAAGGAGGTTGCTAGGTGACGGCAAGTAAACACGAAGAGGGTGCTTCTAGACGAGCTTAGAGATTATGTCAAGCTCCGCAGGAGTTGTTTATCATGTGAAATATTTTGGCAATTAAGTTCTGTTTCCAGTAATGTAGAGGAAGCGCGATTGTGTTAAAGAAGCACAGAAGTATTAATCATGCTCGTATTGACCCTTTCGAAATCCATAAGGACTACTGCTTACACAATAAGGAACTCTAGTTATCATGTTAGGCTATGGGTGACGTGGAGCATGCACTGCGCTAAACTTCAAAAATAAGGGGTGATTAAAAGAACTCCATTGACCAATATCGGACTAGCTAATTTATTTGATCACAGTATTCCAGGGGATATCGTCGTTCAAACCGTTGAGGTGTGTCCCCAATCTGTAGACCCACCTCTGTTCTTTCTCAAAGAGGCGATTGATCATGTCATTGCCGCTATTCAAATGTTCAATGATTGTCCAATGCATATCGTTGGTGGTATGATTCAGTTCCAAGAAATGTCTGCTCATTTTGGTAGTTAACCTTGTACATCTTATGTTGGAGCGATGCTCACAAATTCTGTGTTTCACCTTGCGGCTAGTCATTCCTACATATCGTAGGTCGCAGGGACATGTGAATAGGTATACCACGTTTTGTGTGTTACAATTCGTGTGGTCTCTTTGCGTCCAGATTTTTCTTGGCTCAAGCTCCAATGTTTTTGAATGTGATGTGAGGTGGCAGACACTGCAGTTCGTGCAGGGGAAGTGTCCAGTAACCCTCGGTAGTCCCCAAATATCAGTGATAGATCTTTCTATGACTGGGGCTGTAGATTTTGGTCGTGTGTATACCAGAGTGTCTTTCAAGCTTCGTCCTTTCTTAAAGGAGAATAGTGGCTTCTCCCAGTCTTTTTTAGTGCTGGACAGAATTCTCCAATTTTTATTGATTGACTTTTTCATGTGATTTGACAGAGTACTATATGTAGTTACACACGTAAGCGGTATGTCTTCAATGTTAGTGACCTTATCTTCTAGGAGTGCTTCCCGTGGCTGGTTACGGGCCGTTTCGTAACCTTTATTTAGAGTGCACACAGGGTAGCCTCGCGATTTTAGTTTTTCGGTAAGCTCTGCAGATTGCGTTTTGAAATCTTGGAGTTCCGAGCAATTACGTCTTATCCGTAAGTACTGGCCATATGGCAAATTCTTCTTTAATGGGCGAGGGGGAAAGCTTGTAAATTCCAGAAGGTTATTCCGAGCAGTGGGTTTCTGGTATGTTTTTGTAGTGAGTCTTGTGCCGGTAACATTTATTGTCACATTTAGAAAAGTCACTTCGGATTGACTTGTTTCAAAAGTGAATTTCAAGTTCGGATCAAGTGTATTGATCCAGGTGAGGAAGACCTGTAACTGAGCGTTACCACCTGTCCATACCACCAGGACGTCGTCAATGTAGCGTTTCCAGATTTTGACGGAGCTGGTGTGGGAGCTGTTGGGTTGTAAGATGTATTTCGCCTCGCAATCAGCGACGTACAAGCCCGCCACACTAGGGGCAAAAGTACTGCCCATTGACGTCCCGGTGGTTTGCAGGTAGAGATTATTTTTATAGGAAAAGAAGTTCTCCTTCAGCGCTATTGTGGCGCAATCCAAGATGAAACTTTTTGATGTTTGATAGTTCCAAGTAATTGAATCTAGGGCCGTCCCCAGGACCTTGATGGTGTCATCCTGGGGAATACTAGTGTACAGACTCTCAATGTCTAACGTGACCAGTGTCACTGTATCACCTGTGAGGTCTAGATCTTGGAGCAGTTGGAGGAGGCTCTTGGTGTCTTTGAGATAGGTAAGGGTACTTTGGACTATCGGCTTCAGGAAGTGGTCGCAAAAGCGTGGAAAGGGCTCTAATAAAGAGCCTATGCCCGACACGATGGGCTTCCCTGGTGGTGGTAGCCGTTTTTTTATGTGTCTTAGCTAGCGTGTAAAAGTAAGGAGTGATACTTTCATTCGTGCTGAGGAAATCTGCTTCATTTTTGGAGATCTCTCCCATCTCTTCCGCTCTCCTAACTCGGGTGTTGATTCGTATTCTGAGGTCTGGTGTTGGATCCCTTGATAGGGGCGTGTAGTTTTTTCTGTCATCTAGAAGGGTTTGGCATGTCTTCTCATAGTCAACTGTATTTTGTATTACCAGGCCGCCGCCCTTGTCTGCTGGCTTAATTGTGATATTTTGATCATTTTGCAGGGATTTCAGTGCATTATGTTCTGCCGTACTGAGATTACTAAAGGACGGGGTGTCCTGGTAGGTTTCAAGGTCCAAAAATACTGCTTGCTGAAAAGCAGTGATGGCAGCTGGTACTGACTGAGAAGGGGGGATAAAAGTCGAGCTTAATCTCAGTCCAGTGTCTCCTTTTCGCGACATTTCATTCGGATCTTCCTTCCCTTCGAAGAAAGCCTTGAGTTTGAGTTTTCTAAAGAAGGCCGCAAGCTCACAGTGGAGCTTAAATTTATCTGGGCGTGCCGTTGGGACGAAACCAAGACCTCTTTCAAGGACCTTGACTTCGGTAGGGGACAACACTTTGTCCGAAAGGTTAGTTATTAGACTTAAAGGCCGCTCGTTCCCGGCTGTTGTTCTCTGTTGCGGGTGTGGTTGTCTTCCCATGACACATGGTTCGTCGGTTGATTTGTCCCTCTTCTCTTCCCTCTTCCCCTCCTGCCCAAGTCTAAAAAAGGCTGGCGGTATTGTTGTTGGAAATCAGGGGGTGGCATGAAGCCTGGGTTCCAACCCATCATCGGGTACGGCGGTTGGTGGAAGGGGAATTGATGACCTATAACTGGCATCTGCGGTGGTGCTGGCCATCTTAGTGGCTGATTATGGAAGCCCTGGCATCCCCTGTTGTTGCGGTTTCCCCTGTTACCTCGTCTTTTCCCTTGTTGGTAGGACCCAGTACTGGATCCACTACTGTTGGACGCGTCGTCATCCGACTGATCATTATTGTTTGAATTTCTAGTGGGTGGTGTGAATGAGGTAGCAGAGTATGGATAGACTTTCTCGAATTCGAATTTTTTGAGATATTTCTGAAATTTATTCACCTTAGCTTGCATCAAGTTATCCTTGTACTCATTAAGTTGTCTCTTCTCAAGGCAGTTTGCTCGAACATGTTTCAGTATATATTGATCATTTTCTGTCTGTTTTTGTGGTAAAATTAAGATCTTACACGAAAGATACAAAAGATTTCTTGGGCAAATTAAACGATGTTGTTTGAAGAGAGGGAGACTTAATGATAGCTATGGATGTCACAAGCCTATACACTTGCATATCACATCAGCAAGGTATAGAGGCGGTACGGTATTTTCTGAGGAATAGGGAAGCCAAATACACTGAGCACAATAGGATGTTGATAGAATTTTTGAGCTTCTGTCTACACAATACCATCTTTCGGTTTGAGAGTCAATATTTGAAACAAGTGTCAGGGACTGCGATGGGAACCTGCTTCGCCCCCAGCTACGCGAATTTATTTGTGGGCTGGTGGGAGGGGCAGGTGGCCTGGGCAGCGGACAAAGGTCCTTGGACGAAAAAAATCGTCACTTGGCATAGGTATATTGACGATCTCTTCGTCATATGGAGAGGGACGAAGGAGAGTGCTCTTGAATATGTAGAGGCTTTAAATCAGAATGAATATAACCTGGAATTCACAGTGGACATCAGTGAGGTCTCTGTGAATTTTCTAGATCTGGAGGTTACAGTGGTTGATAACAAACTCTGTACTAAACTCTATTGTAAGCCCACTGCGGGAAATTCCATTTGCATGCCCGCAGTGGCCATCCCCCTAGGCTAATAAACAGTATCCCCTACGGAGAATTGCTCCGAATAAAGAGAAACAACACAAGGAGAATAGATTATGAAAAATATGCAGCCGAAAGTATGGCCAGATTCCATAGGCGAGGATACAGTGTACAGACTTTAGAGGGTGCTAAGCGTAGAGTTGACTCGGTAGCTAGACAGAATCTCCTTGAAGCAGGCATCAAAAGAGGAGAAGAGGATAAAATCAGCAATTTTAGAATGATCACCACCTTCTCGCAAGATGCCACTAAACTGAGAAACTTGTTCAACAGACACTGGAAACTTTTACAAATGGATCCAGTGATTGGAATGGATATTCCAAAGAGACCCCTGATAACCTATCGTAAGGCCAGGTCCCTTAGAGACAGCCTCACCAATAGTTATACCCAGAAGGTTATGTCGAAGGGTTTTGAAAAGGATCTAAAGGGATTCCACCCCTGCAAAAAGTGTAAGGCCTGTGCTGGAAGTAAGAAAGTCTCCACATTCCAGATACCAGGAATGAGGCAATCAAGACCAATAAACAAATTTCTGACCTGCTCCACACCGTACACAGTGTACTGCTTACAGTGCCCGTGCGGATTGAAATATGTAGGGAGTACTATCCATCCTGCAAAAATTAGGGTTTTGGAACATGCTAGGGCCATAAATAATGGAGACTTGACATACCCGGTGGCTCATCATTTTAAAGATTTTCACAATGGGGATAGGAACCTTTTGACATACTTTTGTTTAGACCATGTATCGCAGAACCCGAGGGGGGAGATAGATTGACGACTCTGAGAAGACTTGAGTCCAGGTATATTATTGATTTGAACAGTAAAACACCTGGAGGCTTGAATTCGCATGAGGAACTGGCAGTACATTTAGGGGAAAACTGATGTAATTAAACCAAGAAATGCACTGTAACTGGATCTGATGTATGATTATAATTTGGGGTTTTGAATTGTTGATTTTTACAGGTGGGTGATTGTAATTATGGACATTATGGACAGCATAGTGCTATAACTTATCTAGGAGCACTAATCCAACTGAAATAACAGTGAGATAGATTAGCCCATCTAAGGGCGTTATGGAAGTAATATACTTATAAATAAATGTATGGGATATAATAGCTCATCCATGAGCATGATGAAATTGTAACTTTGGAATAATGCCGAAGCATTGTGTATTTTACGTGGTTAGAAAATGCCAGAATGTGTTACACCACGCTAAGATGGCGCCCGAGATGTAATACCGCTGTCCTATGACTATGTCCATGAATGATGTTTGAACATAAAAAAAGGCCGTTTCGGCAGCGCCATGTTATCATTGACGAAGGCGAATGCCGAAACGCGTCTGAAACACCGTGAGCTAAAATAAATCTTATAGCTCGCTACCGTGAGTGCTGGTCTTATGTGGTTGACACTACGAAAATTTGGAGCAGTCATAGAGGCGGGGGCACCACCCGCTTTAAGGCACCCGTTCGTGAGTGCTGGGAGACCGGTGCAAACTCAGGAGAAAACATATATATATATATATATATATATATATATATGTGTGTATATTTTTTTTTACATTTCTCCAGTGTGTGCCTTGATTTGTGACTGTGGAGTGGAGGTCACCTTTTGGGGAATATATATATCTATATATATATATATAGATATATATATATCTATATATATATATAGATATATATATATCTATATATATAGATATAGATATATATATATATATATATATATTACCTACTGGCGGTCGCCAGTAGGTATATATAGTTAGGACCTAGTTACCATAGGAATTGGCGAACATTCTATTGGGAATAACTTTGGCGCTGATTGAGGGATCTGCCTGTAATTTTCCTTAAATTTGCCTCGCTGCGCTCCGCTCCTTCCCTGAAAGTTTCGGGGGGATTCGTCAAGCGAGGGCAGAGAAAAAAGGGGGGTCCCAAAACGTGTTTTCCCCATGTTAATTTCCATGGGACATTCTGACAAGGCTACAGGTCGAACGGCTGAACGGAATTACACCAAACTTGGCAAAATGGAAGAGCCTGGTATGGAGCAGTGCCTTTTGTATGTTTGGTGTAAATCCGTCCAGTAGTTTTTGAGAAAATTGAATGTGAAAATGAGTCCAATCCAATTTTGCATTGGACCTTTAGACACAGCTACAGCCCGAACGGCTGAATGAAATTACTGCAAACTTGGCAAAATTGTAAAGACTGATATGCAATAATTTATTTTGTATATTTGGTAAAAATCCCCCCAGTAATTGTTTAGAAAATTGACTTTTTTCAAATTATATATCTATATGCGGGACACGGTGCGCGCACGGGCGTGCTCCGTCCGTGCACGTGCGCGGACCTTAGTGTGCGCGCGCGGAATTCTGATTGGCTGTCAACATTCCATTCAGTCGAAATGAGGAAGTGTTGTCCGCCATCTTGTTTTTGTGGGAGATGATAGTGGTTGTAAACAGAAGTGTAATAGTTGACAAGGAGGCAGGGTAGAGATTCCTGAGCCCCCTAGGTTTTGTCATGGTGTCTGTAAAGGACCCCGAAGGTTGAGAAAAATAAAAATAAAAAAATTTAAATATCGCGTGGTCCGCGCACCGTGCGCGGAGCGCGGCTCAAAAAGACAAAAAAGAAATACATTAAAATAACAAGTTTCAGTGTTTAGATGTTGGTTGAGTGCAACATTGAGTGATGACTCTTTCACCTTTGGGTTTAGGTAGGTGTTTTGTGGAGAGTTAGCATGGTAATTGGTAGAGAGCATTGGGGGTAGGTTGAAGATTATGTGAGTTTGAATGTGTTGATAACTTGAACCAATTAAAATGTTTCTTTGGTTTTGATTTTGTGTGTGATGAAATGTGATTGGCTGGGTATTTGAATATGTATGAAAAATGAGAGGGAAACACAGCCATTTTGAGATTTTAGTGTTTGAGGTACACTTCTGAGGTGTGAGATTGAGACAGAATTTACTGTACAACAGTTTTCTAGAAGGTGAGTTGTTAATTTGTAAGGAGAACTCTGTTGTTCACTTTAAGTTAATAGGAAAAATGTTTTCTGTTAGTTATTTAATGTTTTTATGTTATACTTATGGATTGAGTAGGGCAACATCAGATGCAGTGCTTTATATTTCTAATTCTTGCTTGATACTATACATTGTCCAGGGAAACACGGCCATTTTGTGACTATAGTGTCTGAGGTACTTTTGTGTGGACATTTTGGCGTTCAATTTCTGGTGTGAGATTTACACAGTAGTAACTCTTCTTATAGAATTTAATAGTTTTTCTCTGCCCTATCTCACTCTTACCCTGCAACATCTCACTGTCTTTTTCTTTCTTTTAATAGTACACTTACATAATAATGGTTGAAAATGAAGAGTCATTTGACATCGTTATAGACATTTTTGTGACTGTTATTGAGGATGTTCCTGTTGATGAGAGTAATCCTGAAGGAGAGCTTTATGATGGAGGAGATGGCATGGACGATTTCTATGATGAATCCTTGGATTCAGATTTAATGGAAGCTTTGGAGTTCATTGAGTTTGAGGATTCTTTTTGGGAGATTTTCAATATTGACATTGCTGATGATGCAATCTAGACGATCATTCCCAACAATAAATTTAAATTTAGTAAATAAATATTATATTGTACGAGAATTTATACTTAACTAAATGTAATTTATGAGGTAGTAGCAAACTGATAATTCTTTGTGTTACATAGTAAGTTTACTCATAAATACTTCAGTTCTTCCCCAAAATTTTCTTAAAAGTGTATTTGACATCTCTTTTTCATGTCCTGCATCCTTTCTCTCACTGTCTGTCTCTGATGCAGAAGATTGCAACATAAGTAAGTTTAAAGAACAGCAAGTGTGTCTCACCAGAGCAGGAAATCATGCAGTAGCGCTGTTTCTCTTTCTTTTAATAGTACACTAACATAAAATGATGAATGAAAATGAGGAGCCTACCAACATCTTCTTTGAAATAACAGCAACGTTTACTGAGGCAACTTATTCTGAGGTGTATATTGATCCTATAGATGAAACAAATCAAGAAGAACATGAAGCAGATACCATGGCAGATTTTTTTGATGAAACACTAGATATGGAATTAATGGAATGTGTAGACGTTGTCGAGTTTGACAAATCATTTTCAGACACTTTGATGGATGAAATTTCTGATGAAGAAATCCTACAAGTTCTTTTAGATTTTGAAGATTCTTATAAATAAATTTTAATTTAGTAAATAAAAAATTGTTTTGAAAATCATACTTATTTAAATGTAATTTATGAGGTAGTAGCAAAGTGATACAATTTTGTATTCTTCATGTCCTGTATCCTTTCTGTCTCTGACTGTCTCTGATGCACTAGTTTACAACATAAGTAAGTATATAGAACAGCAAGTGTGTTTCACCAGAGTAGGAACTCATGATCCCCTACGACAATTCTGACCACACATTGAGAAAGGAAGGAATCATGTGAACAAATCTGTTTCTGCTTTCCTGAAAGACTATAGTATGGATTCAATACACCACAATAACTTGCATTACAACATACAAGGTATCTACAGAGGAGACGAAGTCCATTTCCATTTAGTTTTTTTTTTTTTTTTTATTGCACTAGGTCAGCGCACCGTGAGTGCTCGGTAAATGCACGGTGCGCGAATCCTATCGCCGCCATTTTGTGCTTTCAGAAGAGAGTGAAAAATATAACTTAAAAACGTGGGAAGGGGGTAGGGTAGAGTGTCCCTGACCCCTTATGCCTTCTCAGGGGGTCGTTCAAGGACTCCTAAGGTTAAAAATAATGTGTTTTTTTTTTAAAAAATAACAGAAAACACGATAGGTCCGCGCAGGGGGAGTGCTCGGTGAGTGCTCGGTGCGCGGACCTCGGTAAAAATTAATACAAAAAATAAAGTTAAAAATTATATTTGAGTGTTTACTTGTTAGTTGGCTCTAAAAAGAGCCGTTGTGTTCATTGTGGGTTTTTTTTGTACATACAAGTAAGTACCAATGCAGAGTCTGATGTTACAGAGATAGACTCTGTTCCCTTCATCAGTGAAATGTACACCATCTGTCCTATAGATGCCTTGCATGTTGTAACGCAAGTTGTTGTGGTATATACAACCCATTCCATAGTCTCTCATGTATGCAGAAACAGATTTATTTACATGTTTCCTTGCTTTCTCAATCTGTGGACAAAATTGATTGGACCAATTCCATTTTTGTCTTTGGCATATATTGGAATAGACAAAGGCAGTTTGAGGAAAAAGTGACATCAATTGTCCAAAGATGTCCTTCAATAGCATTTCCAGACCAACCCCAGTCAAAGTGCATAAGTCATTTCCACCACAGTGCACAATTATAGGGTCAGGATGTGGGAGATGCATGAAGGATTTCACCAATGGTATCAATTGGTGACATCTCAATCCTCTCTGGCCAATCCATAAAATATCCACATTTGGTAAATCAAGGTTTAAAATTCCTCTGTTTTGTAGTGTGTTTATCTAGGTACCTGAATCGATATTCCTATTATTTGCCCTTGTGCGGTTATAAATCAATAATATCCCCACAACGGCATAGAAACCCTTTTCATAATTCAGTCATAGCGCATGCTGTCACATTAAGCAAGCCTATTCCTCCAGCCCCCTAGAAAGCACACCGAGTTCTTAAACAAATCCAAGCCTCCAGCAACCTGGGAAATCCCCGCTGCTTTGTTTTGATTTCGTCCGAGAACTCCTGTAAAGCACTGTAAGAACGACCAGTTCTTAGTGACATCTTTATTGACGTCTTATGTCCAGCCTTATGTCAAACCCGGCACCTTTCAGGTATAAATATACCAACATTGCCTTAAGCAAACACACGGTGGTAATTCTGGAGCAGAGTAGCCATCTACTTCCGAAGAGCCCAGCTGATGCGAGAGCCCACGAACGCTGCCCCTCCCTTTTGACGCGCTGAGAAAGACGCTGTCTTTTCTCTTGCCGAGAAATCCAGCCTCTGGCGTTTCTAGCCTACCCTTGCGGGTGACTGGAATACCGAGTCCTGAGAGAGAGATACCAGCCCTCCTGCCTTCTAATACCCAGGTACTGAACTGACTAAACCCTTACAGAGAATTCTTGAGTCAGATTCTTGGCAAAACAAACTTAACTTAAACTGCTACTTACTTACTCCTTCCCACGTATTAGGCTTAGGTCAGGTACACCGGGGTAGGCGTAGTTAGAAGCACCAGTTGAGTACGATTAGTCAATGTATATATGTATGTATCTATTTTATCCATTTTAAAGTATCATATGGCTAAGAAACCATATCCATGCTTTTACAGTATTATTTCATAATCCTGCTTTTATTGTATGCACTTTACTTAAGTATAAGTATTGCAATTGTAGCAATTCATTTCTCTTGTATGAGGAAAGAGACTGCTCAATAAATAACACCTTTTATTGAAAACGCCTGTCTCTCTTTTTCTCTGCAATCTGGTGAAACTAAGTACGCACTTATTGACTGAGTGAAATAGCTGTCTTTTGTTTTCACACGACTCTAGAGATATACTCTTATTCAGGGAGAGCAAAGTTGTCATGTTTTATGGTTGTCAGAAACTAAATCCCTTCTTGTCTATCCAGGGAGGTTAAACTCCTCCTCGCTTATTCGAGAAAGTTTCTAGTGAACTCTGAGCTAGCTGGCACAAAAAACTTAAGTCTAATGTAGTCAGTAGAGACCTAGTTAACCTCAGTCCTACGTCTACACTACTGAAGATATTATTCCAATGCGCAGAGCCTATTGGGACTATAGGACCTACACTACATGGCGCCCAACGTTTGGTAAGGCGATAAATCTAACGCAAGACGTTAGAGTAACTCAGTGGTGCTTTTTCACACAGACCCTTTTTCCCGTAAATACTCCAAAAGACGTCTGGAGTGGGTCAAAGGTTAAAAATCCACCGGACCTTAGTAGGAAGAGATTTCTATGTATAGTTTTGGTTTATTCAACGTTGAAGGATACAGTGTTCCAAAATATTGTGCACCTAATCTTTGTTTCCTTGAAACTTGATCTGCAACAAAGAACTTCCTGTCAGTAAAAATGTCAGACGGTGAAGAAGACAGGGAGGCAGCTAGAATAGCAGCTCGTCTCCTAGAGGAAGACACTAGTCTCCTACAAACTGACCCGAATGCAATACTCATTCCGGTCAACATAAGAAAAACTATAACTCTTAAACTTATAGAAAATGGACTAACATCAAGAGGTGGTACAGTCATATTCGTAATTGAGGCACATGAATATCGGCAGACAGAGGTATTCTATTCATGGATAAACTTTCCAGCAGCAAACGCTGTCACACATGAGTTCCACTATTAATAAATAGAGGAACCACCGGATAACTACACTCCTTTCGAGGAGGTGGAAATCCCATTAAAATACCAAGAGCACCTGCTCTGGTTTAAAGGCACCCTAAAACATAATAATCACATCACCAGGCTCGGTCCACTAGGAAGACCAGGAGCAACGTGGCCGGTCCTAGCCAGCTACACACCACATCCCGACATTAAAAAAAATTCAGTACCAGAACTTTTAGCACAGCTAAAACAACTGATTAAAATACATAGACAATTAGTCCAATATGTAATGCGGACTTCAACAGTCCAACCAGCTATTAACATTCCACAGCTGACCTCATACAAATAAAATAACACCACAGAACATACAGTCATGTCTGGGTAAAGTACCCATAAAACGGGAACAAATTCCATTCTGGTTAGCACAAAAAATCACTCAAATAGAGGCAGTATTTCCGATACTACCCCTACTGAGAAACACAGAATTCTGACTATCTGTCTTCCAATGGGGATCGCACCACATGTGGAGGACTGTGACACTTGGGGCACAGTCTTTGCTTCCATTTACACAAAAACACATGGTGTTCCGTCCATGGCGGTAATACCCGATGTGCTAAGACAAATTCAAAATGAATACGGTCCAGAACCTGCTTTAATTCTGGGTATGAAATTACTGAAAGACTTCAAGCAGGTCTCAGCTTTATTATTATCTAATATAAAAGGAGAAGCAGCATCTGTGGCGATCCGCCAGAAATTGAAAGAAACAGATATAGCAGAACAGCCATTTGAACTTGCCAGAATCATAGAAAAATCCTATGAAGAGCCAGGAAGAGATAGTTTGGGTGGGAAACCAGTAAAACCCCAACTAACTGAAAATCCTGAAAAAATATTTATTAAAAATAATCTAAACACTCCAAAAAAGAGCTGGAATGGAAATAAACAATCCACTCCCAAAGAAAAAAGATTCCAGTCCAGAGGAAAGTCTCCTCGGCGGAGAGAAAGATCTCCGGACCAAGGACACAAGTCTCCCCAGAGGGAACCCTCTGAGAAAAGACACAACCTTAGAAATAGGGATAATTTGAAGAAACCTGATAGATACCAAGATATTGATACACGTCCCTCTCGATCTTTTCAGACTTCCTTGCAGAAATCGGAAAGAAGAGGACGGTCAGAACACAGGGAAGAGCACGTCAAGTCCAAAGACAAGGAACCTGCTCATCAAAGTAAAAAATTACAATTTCCAAAAAAGAAGGTAGCCAGTATTAAAATAATCAAACATGCCGAAGATCCTGAGGACACAGCTGAAAAACGGAGAGTGGGCTCAGACAATGCTAGACAGCGCAGCAGAAGTGAGCATAGCTCGCAAGATCCTGATGAATCATCTGGAGACAGTGGACACGAATGAATACATTCAGGTGGTAACTGCAGATACCAGAGTTAGCAAACCTCATAAAATATACGAAATAACATTACGTATAGAGGGAGATAAGACTAGGAAAATAAGGGGTCTATTTTGGGATAACCTCTCAAAAGGCTATGACATCATTTTAGCTGAAAAAGACTGGCCACCGGAGTTTGTCAGAGAGTGCCCTCATGGCGAAGAAATGATTATGCCTGCCTTCTCAAATCACATTCCAATTCATAAAAAATATACACTTGCAAGAAAGTGGGCAGTAGCACCTGCATTATATAAAAACCATGTTGGATGGGATGAGGACTCTCCTCCTCACAAAATCCAGTTAAAATGTCAACCAACTGCACAGAGGCAGTACCCAATTAGGCAAGAAGCTAAGAAACAGGTCAGGGAGATCTTAAATCAACTTGAATACCAAGGGGTGATTGAAACATGCACCTCACAAATGAACAATCCTTTGTTTCCTGTCTCCAAGCCAGACGATTCATATCGTCTAGTTTTGGATTACAGACACCTTAACTCATGTTGCAAGACATTTGCAGTACAAAACTCACACAGTGCAGCACTAATGAATAACATTGTGCGCAAAAAATACAAAACAACATTAGACATCTCTCATGGATTCTTTTGTCAAAACATAGCACCTGAAAGCAGGTATTTGACCGCTTTCTCAATAATGGGCTCGCAAAAAAAAATTGTGTCGACTCCCACAGGGGTTCAAGAACAACCCAGGATTATTCTCAGCAAGAGTAACAGAGTTACTACAAATGTATGATGATGAGGCATTATCTTATGTCGATGACATCTATCTAACAGATGATGACTTGGATACTCACTTGAGAAGAGTGAACACCATAATACTTGGGTTCGCAGCAGAGGGTTACAAATTCAACTTTAAAAAGTCACGAATTGCCCATCTAACTGTCCTGTTTTTAGGATATGAATTATCAAGTGAAGGCAAAAGCCTGGCAGACAACTTCTTAGAGAAATGTGCTGTAATCCAAGCACCAAGAACGCTGAGAAACTTACAATCAATTCTAGGTTTCCTGAATTTCGGAAGAACTTACATTCTAAATTATGCAGAGAGGGTTAAACCTCTCTATGAACTAATAAAACCAGATTTTAAAGCAATCAATTGGACTCAAAAACACACAGAAATTTTGAGATCATTGCAAACAGACATGTTAGCTAAAACAAAATTGCAAACACGCGATAACACACGCAACCTTGTAATCCGGGTCATCCCAGGAAGATGCGGATTCACATACCTGACCTCTAATGAGGGAGAAACGGTACCAGTAGCATACAAATCACATTTGTACACAAAAGCTGAAATGAAATTTAGCTCAACTGAAAAAATTCTAACTGCGGTTCAGACTGTGGTAGCAAAAGAGGGAGCCCTAGCACAAGGTAAACGAATAATCATTGTTACACCAGTAACAGCTCTAGAAGCGGTAACAAAGGCAACCATTCCAAATGCTAAAGCGCTACATCCTAGATGGATCCAATGGGTTAATTCTCTTGCTGCAACAGACGTGGTCTACGAATTTGATCCTAATTTAAAAACACAAGAATTTCTCCAATATGAATTTGAATGTCCTCTGCCGACCGAAATCTTGCCTCTTGAACACTACGGCTGTATAATATATACAGACGGCTCAGCACAACCCGCAGTTGGAGGTAAACAAGCTTACAGTGCTGCGTGCGCGATTGTTAAAGGTCGTTGGCACGAAGGAAAATTTAGACAACTGGTCACTAAAACACAATCTCTAGGAGATTGTACAGCTCAGCGAGCTGAACTACTAGCATTTAAGATGGCGCTTGAAAATACTGATCGCGAATTCCCCACACTCATAGTGTGCGACTCATATTATTGCGTTCAGTCTTATAATGAATACTTGCAGAAATGGGTTCTAAATGGTTTCAAAGATGCGAAGGGTGGCACAATCAAGCATAAAACGCTTTGGGAACAAGTAGTTCTTTTACAAAAGGAACTACAAAAGACTCACGTGATACATACACTGAGTCATCAACGTGATGGCGTTCACGTTGCGGGGAATTCATTGGCTGATGAGGCCGCGAAGGCAGCTGTGCAAACGGCTTCCGTAGCTGCCATCACCCGGTCAAAAACAAAAATAGACAGCGAGATATTACAAGCTGTCAGTGCTACAGTAAATAATGCGATAAAAACACTCCCGAAAGGCTTTCCAGTAAAGTACTCATACATAACTGATGGGAATAACGTTCCATTTGCTCGAATCCCTGGAGTGGGGGATAGGGCAATTCCAAACATGGAACATAGGTTAGGACTAATTATAGCGGCACACGAAGGGCTCGCCTCTGCACACGCTGGTGTCTCGGCCACAGTATCATTATTAAAACAGAGATACTGGTGGCCACAAATGAGAAGACAAACTAGGAACTATGTTCTAGATTGTGAAATATGCCAAAAGATGAAAGTTTCGACGGTAAAAAGACCAGCACAGACGCCCCTTCTGATCTCAGATAAACCATTAGCGTGTGTTTACCTGGACCACTGTGGTCCCTTACAAAGGGATGGCAACTATAAATACATCATGGTCGCAGTGGACTCCTGCACGAGAATCATTTGGATGTGGCCCCAGCGCTCGGCTGACGCCAGAACGGTTATAAAAGATTTGCGAGTCTTTATCGGCACATACGCAATTGGCATGCTACACTCTGACCAGGGTCCTGCTTTTAGCTCTAGAGCTTATAAGGAGGCCATGACCAGCATGGGCATTGCATTGCGGTATTCTTGTCCCTTCCATCCTGAGGGAAACGGGATTGTGGAAAGAAAAAACCAAGACATAAAGCAATCTATAACGGCAAAGGTATTAGGTTCGGGGGTTGGGTGGGTCAAACATCTAATAAGTGTCCAACGTAGTCTTAACAATCTGCCAAGAAATTCTCTAAAAGGTTTCAGTCCGTACGAACTATTGTTCGGGACTAGAATGCATATCCAGGATCTCGATAGTCAGACTTCAGTGGTAGAAGGAAAATGCTTTGATATCAAAGATCGTTTGGCTATTTTACAGGACTTAAATGAAACAAGAAAAGACCTGAGCAACATAAAGTTGAAACAACAGCCAACAGCCACTGAAGAGAAACCACCTGTCCCAGCAAGGCCTGTCTGGATTCCAAAGATTGGGGATCTGGTCAGAGAGAAAATCGCGGTGAAGAAGGAATTTGGGCCTTCTTACAGAAAAGCAGTACCTGTCTTAGCTGTCAACGGAACAAGATCAGTTGTACCACCGCCCCTTGCTGGTAAAAAGGAGAACCGAGTTGTATCCATCGACCTGGTTAAACCACAATCATGTGGCCAATAATAAGTAGTAGGCCAAGTGGACTCCCAAGAAATAGCAGAACACCAAAGTTTGCTACAAATCAAGAGATTCAAACTGAGAGACTAATCACATTTGATAAACCTACAGTGAATCAACAAGGACTATGCAACAAAGCTATGGAACGTATGCTTCTTGAAACCCAAATTGCAACAATTCGTCAAGAAACACCTGTCTACAACGATGTAGCCACAGACTATGCTAATAAAACAAAGAAAAATCCAGAAGCAATTCCAATAATTGACAGAACTGCATCAGGCTACTTCATCAATTTCGATGACTTTTCTGAGGATCCGAGCGAACCTGAGGAACAGCCAACAACAACAAAAACTTTTAAAGACAAAACTAAAGAACTCTTTCATCAACTACAAGAAACCTATCTGATTTCCCCATGGATTGAATTTTGGGTGGTGCTAGGTGTACTTTTCCTCCTGCTTTGGCTCATCATGGTGCTATGCTTGGGACACTTCATTGAGGGAAAATATGTTACAATGGACACAGCAAGCCAGAAAATGAACCTGGTCCTAAGGCCACACAAGTCTTCACACATCGAGAAAAGAGAACTTTCTTCAGTAAACTTCACAGCCAATCCGATACCCGGTGGGGTAGCATGGGACAAAACAGATTACGATATATATGGCCCGATTGAGCTCTTGAAGTATCCTCATCAATTTAAGGTTTCATTAAGTGACTTTGTTAAACCGAGCACATTCTCTGATGATTGGGACTTTGAAAGTATTAATGATATGATGTCAGACTTAGTTATGTCAGCAAAATTTACAGAACATGATTATTTACAAGGTTCATCGAATTATGACCAGATGTACTGCTACAACCACTATGGTAACCATTAGTTGCATAAATCTGCTCAACCTAGAAATGTTTTAAATTAAAATCAATGGGAACATTGTGCAACACCACCAAAAGGTAGTTCAAAAACATTTTATGAGAAATTCCCATACTTCTCAGGGTTTAACACAAGCGAAGCAGAAACGTTTTATTTTAAACTATTAAATAAGACAGGAATGAAAACCATGCTGGCAAATACAAAATTAATGTATTCAGAATCATTTTTTGAAAAAATGAATACATTTGGTTTTGATTTTTGGAAAAATAACATTGAAACAAAAACGATCTGAGGTACCAGAGACTGGCAAGTCCAAGGTATAGAATCATTATTCAGAGCCTGCATGATCCCAGAACAAATTATATTTTTGAATGACACCATTCAACAACCTGTCTTGGCCTAGCCAAAATTAAAGACTTAAACAAACCGTCTATTCCAAAGCCAACCCCTGACAGTAATAGCACTACAGATGTTGAGATAGACGTGTCCCATATTTTAAACCAAAACAGAACACATCCTGATTGGAAAAAATGGTTGATCTGGCCCACAGACACAAATAACTGACAAGATAGATTCCTGAACAAAATACAGGGGTTCAAATTGACCAGGCCAGACCCTAGATACTCCCAGAGACAACATCCAGGGATAGTAACAACATACAGTGTAGGAAAACTCTGCCTCGAATGGCTACAGACATCCACACTGGCAGAAATTAAGCAACACTTAACTTTAGTTAAAGAAGGTGCTGACTTGCGTGATTTCATTATGGGACCACGCAAACAGCTTTAAAAACGTTTCATAGCGGCCTCTATATATGCAGCTTATAACGAAGCTTGAAAAGAAACTCAAATTGAAACAGCAGAGAAAATACGGGAAATTGACCGCATTCATTTGGAAAAATCACTTTCTGTTGTGGACAATGGGTTAATGACTCTGTCTTCCAGAATATATTCACTGGACAGTATTGTATCATCTGCAATCGATATAATGGAGCAGTACTTACTAATGTTACAACATGGTCAGTCCCAATTGCGTTCTATTGTACAGCTTGGCTGGACGTTACAAAATCTGCGTTCAGGCTACGTGCCTTGGTGTTTAATCAACACAACGTCACTATTCTCTATCTTTAACCTTACTGATATACAAATCAGCTTGGCACAAAAAGGAGCAGAATATACAATTCTGAGCATTGAAAAACTTGAGAGATTACCATTGACAATGTCAGAACGACCTGTCATCGAATGGATAATACACGGAATAATAACTATTCCGATTACAACTTTCCAATTTCGATACTGCCAAAAGTATATACAGGCAGGCCAGTATGAAAGGTTGGGTAAAGGATACATTAAGTCATCATGGAAATTACCTTACACACACACATTTTATAGTGAAAAAGGACAGAATGTATTTCTTAGTGGTGATAATTGTGAAAAATCACTAAGTGGTATACTTCTGTGTCAGGGTATAAATCTACATGGGGCCTGTGAGGGGACTTGAAATAACCTTTCATGTCACCAGCTTGGCACACCTGCAACTCGAATAGAGCCATTCTTTAGACGGCTTTCGAACGGGAGCTACATTCTAATAGTGGACCACAGATGTTGTGGCTTGGTGCCAGGAAAAGCTTATCTAGTAAGCGTTTTGTCCATGGTCACTTGCTGTATGCAAGTATTGTATCCGAACGACACTCCAGACAGGGAGGGAAAAATTTGGCCCAGTTTGAAAATCTCTTTTATTCGAATTGATACTTTAAGCAGAATGAAGTCTGTTCTTCTACAAACGCCTGTGCCCTTGACGTCGTCAAAAGAAACGTATGATCTCCAAGTTGCAAGGACAATGGCAGAGATACATAACCTTTTATCAACAAATTGCCCCTTACACTTCGCAGAAATGCTAAACGAAATCTTAAACATTTCTGATACGAATGGTATCGCGAGTGTATTTAAGACAATTTTTTCAGGACTGTTGACACCTTTCATAGCAGTCCTGGGCATCTTTCCTAATTTTGTCCATTCAATCTTTGGCGGCCTTCCACTCCTGTTGGGACTCGTAGCAGGCATTTTATTTTTGATACTCCTGCTTCGTTATAGCAAGCCATGTCACTGACAAGACTCCAGCAACAATCCTAGCTATACGCTATCGGGACCGTATAACTAAAGTCCTTGGATTAGCCCGGCTAAGAGATCTGGATATGACGTGGTTTCTTTCATTCAGACCCATCTGGCAGAACTGTATCTTACCTGTGTTAAGATGTATGCTGTGCGGAGAAGAATGCGTGTTAGACGTCTGTCTTACACTACAATCAGAAGTACCATTGGATACAGATACTTTGCTAAGTCCAGTAAAGGCTCATGCATCGTGTTGTCCCCAGCGGTTACCCATCCTGATGACGGCATTCGTTGAGACTTCACCACTGCGATTGAAGGGTAGTGAAGTGCAAGATGAGAACAGCATCAACCAGGTACGACCTTCTGTGAGCACTGCTGATCCTGTCATCGATGATAGCAATCATTCTCACGACTGCACAGTTGCGGCATTTTCCAACTGGGTCGAACTTTCACCTGAAGCGGTAAACTGCTTTTTTGAAAGTCTGTCTGAAATGATGTTCTCCCCTGAACAAAAAGAATAAACTTTTAAGCAAGCAAGCACTCAGCGTTCCCTGAATTTGGCCTCCAGCTTTGAAAAACAAAAGCTTCTGAAAATATTTGGAACTGTTTTGACTTCTTCCCTTGAAAAACGAAATTATTTTTTTCCCCGATTCCAAAATATTTACCTTTTTTTTTTGGCACTCATCCTCTGCTTAAAGTAAAACTATTCTTAGAGAACAGAGCTTCTATTTTTAGGAACTCTAGAGACAATATATTACCTCAGCCTCTAGCATATTTACAAAAAACTGTATTTATATGTGATGAAATGGTCTCGCATTTTTCTTTTCTGTATCAAGAGCCATTTCATGTGTAATTTTCGCAAATCATTCATGCTGATATATATGTGCTTCCTTTTTAAGGAATGATTACACTGCTTGAAAGCGTACAGTACCTATACTCATTTTTCGTGTATTTCGCATATGCCATTTCAGATGCAAAATAACGTATTTTGGGGTGGATCGGTATACACATGCACCGTTAGATATGTTTACTATTGCTTAGTTTAGTAATTATGGACATGAATTCGTGGAGTGGCTGTAGTGTGTTTATCTAGGTACCTGAATCGATATTCCTATTATTTGCCCTTGTGCGGTTATAAATCAATAATATCCCCACAACGGCATAGAAACCCTTTTCATAATTCAGTCATAGCGCATGCTGTCACATTAAGCAAGCCTATTCCTCCAGCCCCCTAGAAAGCACACCGAGTTCTTAAACAAATCCAAGCCTCCAACAACCTGGGAAATCCCCGCTGCTTTGTTTTGATTTCGTCCGAGAACTCCTGTAAAGCACTGTAAGAACGACCAGTTCTTAGTGACATCTTTATTGACGTCTTATGTCCAGCCTTGCGTCAAACCCGGCACCTTTCAGGTATAAATATACCAACGTTGCCTTAAGCAAACAAACGGTGGTAATCCTGGAGCAGAGCAGCTATCTACTTCCGAAGAGCCCAGCTGATGCGAGAGCCCACGGACGCTGCCCCTCCCTTTTGACGCGCTGAGAAAGACGCTGTCTTTTCTCTTGCCGAGAAATCCAGCCTCCGGCGTTTCCAGCCTAACCTTGCGGATGACTGGGATACCGAGTCCTGAGAGAGAGATACCAGCCCTCCTGCCTTCTAATACCCAGGTACTGAACTGACTAAACCCTTACAGAGAATTCTTGAGTCAGATTCTTGGCAAAACAAACTTAACTTAAACTGCTACTTACTTACTCCTTCCCACGTATTAGGCTTAGGTCAGGTACACCGGGGTAGGCGTAGTTAGAAGCACCAGTTGAGTACGATTAGTCAATGTATATATGTATGTATCTATTTTATCCATTTTAAAGTATCATATGGCTAAGAAACCATATCCATGCTTTTACAGTATTATTTCATAATCCTGCTTTTACTGTATGCACTTTACTTAACTATAAGTATTGCAATTGTAGCAATTAATTTCTCTTGTATGAGGAAAGGGACTGCTCAATTAATAAATCCTTTTATTGAAAACGCCCGTCTCTCTTTTTCTCTGCAATCTGGTGAAACTAAGTATGCACTTATTGACTGAGTGAAATAGCTGTCTTTTGTTTTCACACGACTCTAGAGATATACTCTTATTCAGGGAGAGCAAAGTTGTCATGTTTTATGGTTGTCAGAAACTAAATCCCTTCTTGTCTATCCAGGGAGGTTAAATTCCTCCTCGCTTATTCGAGAAAGTTTCTAATGAACTCTGAGCTAGCTGGCACAAAAAACTTAAGTCTAATATAGTCAGTAGAGACCTAGTTAACCTCAGTCCTACGTCTACACTACTGAAGATATTATTCCAATGCGCAGAGCCTCTTGGGACTATAGGAACTACACTACAGTTTGTTGCATACCTTTTGGACCAGAATACAAAACTGTGTCCTACAAATCATACTGAAGGCATCTTCAAGGCAGGTCAGGTAGTACTCAGATGAGGGCTGTAAATGAAATGGCAGTTGGAAAGCTTGCATTGTAGAAAAAAGAGGAGGACATTCACTGCACTTGAAGCTTAAGAAGTGATTGGTGCTTTCTGAAAATGGAAAAGAGCATATTAGGGTGCATAGTTTTGTTTTTTAAAAGAAGCAATTCTATTGGTTCAGAAAAGGTCATTGAAAGGAACATTGCAGATGATTAGTTGTTATTTTGAAAGCTCTAACAACCTTGGTGGATTCATTTGCAACAAAGTATAATGAACTTTTAAACTCTGTTCTTCCTTAGGTGGGAGTTACCATGGTGACAGGTTGAATGAGCACTAGGGGGATGGGTGAATATTATGTGAGTTTGAAATTGTGGGAATGTAGAACCAATTGAAATGTTAGTTTAGTTTTGAAATAGTGTGGGAAGATTGCTTAAGACCTGAAATATGTGTGAAGAATGAGTGGGAAAGTGTGCCATTTCTGGTTTCAGTGTCTGAGGTGCATTTCAGAGATTCTGCTTAAGAAAATCTGCTGTGTGTTTGACACTGTTCTATATTTTCAAAAGCGATTTTAAAGGTGAGTAATATAGAGAGAGTGCTGTTTGCAGTATTGGGAAGCATAACAAGCATATTGGGCTTCATTCCTGTTGTATTTTGAAAATGAGTCAGGTTTCTGTATTGTAGTGTAGTGTTCATTTAAATGGGTTGTGCTCTGTGTGTAAAATGATTTACCATGCTAAATGTGTTTTGATAACATGTGTGGCTTAAAGATTTTTGACAAGGATCACAGTGAGTGTCTGTTTGAATTAAGGAATTATTTTTTTACCTTTTTCCATAATGTTAGTTGTGTGTGCTTACAGTTTGTGTTTTTTAGTTTATAAGGTAGACTTTTTTTTAAATTGTTTTTTATGCTTGGATTCAATGCTGGAATATAAGATAAAGAGGGGCATATTTACAAGCCGCTTGCGCAATGTTTGACATTAATGCTGATATAGAGATAGTGTAATGGTTTCATTGGCATATTTACAAGCCCCTTGCGCAATGTTTGACATTAATGCTGGTATTGAGATAGTGTAATGTTTTCATTGGCATATTTACAAGCCGCTTGCGCAATGTTTGACATTAATGCTGGTATAGAGATAGTGAAATGGTTTCATTGGCATATTTACAAGCCGCGTGCGCAATGTTTGACATTAATGCTGGTATAGAGACAGTGTATTGGTTTCTTTGGCATATTTACAAGCCCCTTGCGCAATGTTTGACATTAATGCTGGTATAGAGATAGTGTAATGTTTTCATTGGCATATTTACAAGCCGCTTGCGCAATGTTTGACATTAATGCTGACATAGAGATAGTGTAATAGTATCATTGGCATATTTACAAGCCCCTTGCGCAATGTTTGACATTAATGCTGGTATAGAGATAGTGTAATGTTTTCATTGGCATATTTACAAGCCCACACAGCTCTCACAGCCCACACAGCTCTCATCCCACACAGCTCTCACAGCCCACACAACTCTCACAGCCCACACAGCTCTCACAGCCCACACAGCCCACACAGCTCTCACAGCCCACACAGCTCTCACAGTCCACACAGCTCTCACAGCCCACACAGCTCTCACAGCTGTCACAACCCACACACCCCACACTCTCACAGCCCACACATCTCTCACATTCCGCACAGCTCTCACAGCCCACACAGCTCTCACAGCTCTCACAGCCCACACAGCTCTCACAGCCCACACAGCTCTCACAGCCCACACAGCTCTCACAGCCCACACAGCTCTCACAGCCCACACAGCTCTCACAGCCCACACAGCTCTCACAGCCCACACAGCCCTCACAGCCCACACAGCTCTCACAGCCCACACAGCTCTCATAGCCCACACAGCTCACACAGCCCACACAGCTCTCACAGCCCACACAGCTCTCGCAGCCCACACAGCTCCCACAGCCCACACAGCTCTCACAGCCCACACAGTCCTCACAGCCCACACAGCTCTCACAGACCACACAGCTCTCACAGCCCACACAGCCCTCACAGCTCACACAGCCCTCACAGCCCACACAGCTCACATCCCACAGAGCTCTCACAGCTCCCACAGCCCATACAGCTCTCACAGCCCTCACAGCCCACACAGCTCTCACAGCACACACAGCTCTCACAGCCCACACAGCTCTCACAGGCCTCGCAGCCCTCACAGCCCTCACAGCCCTCACAGCCCACAAACCTCTCACAGCCCACACAGCTCTCACAGCCCACACAGCTCACACAGCTCTCACAGCCCACACAGCTCTCACATGGTATGGTATGGTAAAGAGTTTTGTACCGCGCTCGGCCACCGTACGGTTTCATGGCGCTCGTGAATAATGCGGGGAAGCTGGGACATGTGTTATTTACGCAGAAGCAGACTGAAAAAGATACGTTTTTAGCAGCTTACAAAAACAACCATAGGTAGGACAATGACGGATGGCCGGTGGAAAAGCATTCCAGGTTTTGGGGGCGCAGAATGAAAAACAAGAACCACCATGTTTTTTCCGTTTAGTTTTTGGGATAACTAGCAGATTGTGTCCGGAGGAACGAAGATTTCTGGAAGGAACGTAGCATTTCAATTTAGAAGTAATGAAGATAGGAGCCAGATCGGATAGGTCTTTAAAGATTGTACAGCCCAATTTGAAAATGCAACGCTTAGCTACAGGGAGCCAATGAAGGCTCCGTAGTAGAGGCGAGACATGTTGATGGCGGGGTTGGTGAAAAATCAGGCGTGCAGCCTGATTTTGCACAAGTTGCAGTTTGTGAAGGAGGTATGCAGGGATGCCGGCATACAAGGCATTGGCGTAGTCAAGTCTTGACGTGACCAGGGCCATGATGACGAGGATCAGTGCGTCTCTGGTAAGAAATATATAGATTTTTCGTATCCTGCGTAGTTGGAAAAAGCAGGATGACGTCACCGCACTGATCTGGGGCCCCATGGATAGGTCGTTAGAAATGACCACGCCAAGGCTCTTCACAGATTTAACAGGACAAGGAGGGAGCCCTAATGAGGGGGGCCAGAAGCTGTCATTCCAAGGATTAGCTGCGCCACCCACCAAGAGAAGCTCAGTCTTGGTGGGATTTAATTTGAGTTGACTATGGTACATCCACTCGGAGATCTCGAGCAAGGTGGACTGAAAGGTGGTACAAGAGGAAAGGGAGGTATCGGTTGGAAAAATTATCTGCAAATCGTCCGCATAATTAAAGATGGTAGCGGCGGACTTACGAAGGGAAAAAATCAGGGGTTGCATATATAAATTAAATAATAAAGGGGATAAAGCGGAGCCCTGAGGGACACCGCAAGATAAAGGGGAGTAGGAAGCCGAGAAAGTGGACAAATGCACAGCCTGCGAGCGGTTGTCCAGGAAGGACTTGACCCACTCAAGGGCCATACCCCGGATGCCGGCGTTCCCGACACGGTCAATCAATATTGCGTGATCAACCGTGTCGAAAGCCGCCGACAAATCCAGAAGGACAAGGGCCTGAGGGATGTTATTATCAGCGCCCTTTCTAAGAGTGTCCATAACAGCAACAATAACCGACTCGGTGGAATGAAGGGGACGGAATCCAGCTTGTTGGGTCTCCAGAAAGGATGAGGTCTCAATGAAGGCACTCAGGCAGCGGGTGACATAGGTCTCTAGAATCTTCGCCAAATAGGGGAGAAGGGAAATGGGTCTATAATTGCTCAGGTCCGTTGGATCGGCATTGGTCTTTTTCAGAATTGGAGTCACCACTGCCCGTTTAAAGGAGTCAGGGACCGTCCCTGTCACCAAAGAATTGTTAAGGAGAGCCAGGGGGGGTTCGGGACAGGCCAGAACAATGTCCCTAAGAACCTGGGAAGGGCAACAGTCAGTAGGGGAGCCAGAACTCACTTTATGCAGGAGTGACCTAAACTCTGAAAGGGAGATAGGGGGGAAGACATCCAAACTACAAGGGTTTCCAGGGGGTAAGGGAGGGGGGTGAGGGGATGAAGGCGGATGAATATTGTTCTTGATGTTGATCATTTTTTCGGAAAAGAAAGCATTGAGTTAATCACACAGGAGTTGGGAGGGCTGAGGGTGAAGGGTGACTCGGTCTGGTAATGAAAGCTCATTCACAATGGAAAAGATATCCTTTGTTTTAGAGGCGGACTCCGTAATTTTTTGAGAGTAGTAACTAGTTTTGGCTGATAAAATAGATTTTTTATAAGTTCTCAGGCAGTCCATAAACTCAATTTTCAGCTGGTGGTCATAGTTACGCCTCCAGCGGCGCTCAGCCTGACGTAAAGCCCGTTTATCTGCTTTCAGTTGGTCCATGAACCAACGTTGGGCGTCATGAGGGCGCCTAGTTTTTATATTTTTTAAAGGGGCGATGGTATTGCAAGCAGAGGATAGCCATTGGTCAAGAAGAAAAGCCTGATGGGACACCAGGGTCGAAGTCGGAGGAATTGTGGAGGACAGAATGGAGTGAAGTTCCACCAGATTAGCTGTCTTCCAATTTCGGGCAGTAAAGTTAGTCAAAGGCGGAGGAAGGTTAGGAGTGATCAAGTTAACAACGAAAGAAATAAAATGGTGGTCGGACCAGGAGCATGGGGTCACCGTGGGGTAGAGAATATCTAAATTGGTTGTCCACACCTGACCCAAGATGTGACCTTTTCAGTGGGTAGGGGTGGTAATATGTTGATTATAGTTCAGGCCTGATAGAAGGTCGGAAAATTCCACCGAGAGGTGACTTTCTCGGGGATCAGAGGGCCAATAGTTAAGGCCCCCAATGATCATAACCTTGGCATTGTTGATAGTCAGCTGTGAGATATAATCAGCAAACTGACGAGGGAATGAAGGCATGGAAACAGGAGGACGATAAATAAGGACAACAACAAAAGAAAACCTAGAGGAAATAAATTTGACAGTGAGACATTCAGTTCTAGGGATTGCAGTACAAGCTAGAGTGGTGAAAACATACTGAGAACGGATAATGGCAGCCACCCCTCCACCGACTTGGCCTGCTGATCGATTGACCTGCAGGATATAGTACCCGGCAGGGATAGCAGCAAGAATATCGGGGACAGAGTCCTCGGTCAGCCAAGTCTCTGACAGGAGGAGAAGATCTACAGAATCATCGTCTAGGTTGAAAATTTCCAACTGGTGTTTCACCAGTGACCGGGTGTTAAGATACACCACGGACAATGGAACAACATCCGGCGGTGGCGAGTAGGAGGGAAGGGATGTCGGCACAGAACAGGAAAGCGAAGTGGCAGAACTGAGGGTAACTGGGGAGACATAATTACCACAATTCAGAGCAGCCTGTGTTGCCTGGGCTGATAAGGAGTAGGAGTAGCGAAACAATAAGAGGTCAGCGGAGGAATAGGAGATAACATGGGCATTATGAGCGGCCGTGGGCCACAATCGGCCGCGGACGGGCGAAGACGGGCTTCCGCCATGTGACCATGATATACCCTGTATAGAGTGAGCCGCTAGACCGCTGACCTGCACCATGGAAGGCAGGGCGGAAGTGGGGAGGAGGGCAGGAAGTGTTGCTCAATGCTGACCCTCCGCACAAACGGCACAATGCCGGGGCGGAACGGGGTCTAGAGCAAAAGAAAGAATACAACAAGCCCGAGCCCAGTGCCCAGCGGAATGCAACAAACAAATGCAGGTAGGCGTTAGGATAACAATTTTTAAAAGCTAGTATTCAGCTAGAAGAATTTTAAATATGCTGCAGCGCAATCTCACAGGCGCAGCCTCAGTCCCCGCGTTAATCAACTCTGTGGGATGGCAGCCGTGAAAGATATAGAAAACAGGAAAGCAGCCTCTAGACCGCTGACCTGCACGATGGAAGGCAGGGCGGAAGTGGGGAGGAGGGCAGGAAGTGTTGCTCAATGCTGACCCACCGCACAAACGGCACAATGCCGGGGCGGAACGGGGTCTAGAGCAAAAGATAGAATACAACAAGCCCGAGCCCAGTGCCCAGCGGAATGCAACAAACAAATGCAGGTAGGCGTTAGGATAACAATTTTTAAAAGCTAGTATTCAGCTAGAAGTATTTAAAATATGCTGCAGCGCAATCTCACAGGCGCAGCCTCAGTCGCCGCGTTAATCAACTCTGTGGGATGGCAGCCGTGAAAGATATAGAAAACAGGAAAGCAGCCGCTAGACCGCTGACCTGCACGATGGAAGGCAGGGCGGAAGTGGGGAGGAGGGCAGGAAGTGTTGCTCAATGCTGACCCTCCGCACAAACGGCACAATGCCGGGGCGGAACGGGGTCTAGAGCAAAAGATAGAATACAACAAGCCCGAGCCCAGTGCCCAGCGGAATGCAACAGACAAATGCAGGTAGGCGTTAGGATAACAATTTTTAAAAGCTAGTATTCAGCTAGAAGAATTTAAAATATGCTGCAGCGCAATCTCACAGGCGCAGCCTCAGTCGGCGCGTTAATCCCACACAGCTCTCACAGCTCTCACAGCCCACACAGCCCACACTCTCAGAGCCCACACAGCTCTCACAGCCCGCACAGCTCTCACAGCCCACACAGCTCTCACAGCTCTCACAGCCCACACAGCCCACACAGCTCTCACAATCCACACAGCTCTCACAGCTCACACACCCCTCACAGCCCACACAGCTCACATCCCACACAGCTCTCACAGCTCTCACAGCCCATACAGCTCTCACAGCCCACACAGCTCTCACAGACCACACAGCTCTCACAGCCCACACAGCTCTCACAGGCCTCACAGCCCTCACAGCCCACACAGCTCTCACAGCCCATACAGCTCTCACAGCCCTCACAGCCCACACAGCTCTCACAGCACACACAGCTCTCACAGCCCACACAGCTCTCACAGGCCTCACAGGCCTCACAGCCCACACAGCCCTCGCAGCCCACAAAACGTTCACAGCTTACACAGCTCTCACAGCCCACACAGCTCTCACAGCTCTCACAGCCCACACAGCCTACACTCTCACAGCCCACACAGTTCTCACAGTCCGCACTGCTCTCCCAGCCCACACAGCTGTCACAGCTCTCACAGCCAACACAGCCCACACAGCTCTCACAACCCACACAGCTCTCACAGCTCTCACAGCCCACAGAGCTCTCACAGCCCACATAGCTCTCACAGGCCTTACAGCCCTCACAGCCCACACAGCTCTCACAGCCCACACAGCCCACACAGCCCACAGAGCTCTCACAGCTCTCACAGCCCACACAGCTCACAGCCCACACAGCTCACAGCCCACACAGCTCTCACAGCCCACACAGCTCTCACAGATCACACAGCCCACACAGCTCTCACAGCCCACACAGCTCTCACAGCCCACACAGCTCTCACAGCTCTCACAGCCCACACAGCCCACACTCTCACAGCCGACACAGCTCTCACAGCCCACACAGCTCTCACAGCCCACACAGCTCTCACAGCCCACACAGCCCTCACAGCCCACACAGCCCTCATAGCTCACACCGCGCTCACAGCCCACACAGCTCGCACAGCCCACACAGCTCTCACAGCCACAGCTCTCACAGCCCACACAGCCCTCACAGCCCTCACAGCTCATATCCCACACAGCTCTCACAGCTCTCACAGCCCATACAGCTCTCACAGCCCACACAGCTCTCACAGCCCACGTAGCTCATAGTCCACACAGCTCTCACAGCACACACAGCTCTCACAGCCCACACAGCTCTCACAGGCCTCACAGCCCACACAGCCCTCACAGCCCTCGCAGCCCACAAAACTTTCACAGCTTACACAGCTCTCACAGCCCTCACAGCTCTCACAGCCCACACAGCCCACACTCTCACAGCCCACACAGCTCTCACAGTCCGCACTGCTCTCCCAGCCCACACAGCTGTCACAGCTCTCACAGCCAACACAGCCCACACAGCTCTCACAACCCACACAGCTCTCACAGCTCTCACAGCCCACAGAGCTCTCACAGCCCACATAGCTCTCACAGGCCTCACAGCCCTCACAGCCCACACAGCTCTCACAGCCCACACAGCCCACAGAGCTCTCACAGCTCTCACAGCCCACACAGCTCACAGCCCACACAGCTCACAGCCCACACAGCTCTCACAGCCCACACAGCTCTCACAGATCACACAGCCCACACAGCTCTCACAGCCCACACAGCTCTCACAGCCCACACAGCTCTCACAGCTCTCACAGCCCACACAGCCCACACTCTCACAGCCGACACAGCTCTCACAGCCCACACAGCTCTCACAGCCCACACAGCTCTCACAGCCCACACAGCCCTCACAGCCCACACAGCCCTCATAGCTCACACCGCGCTCTCAGCCCACACAGCTCGCACAGCCCACACAGCTCTCACAGCCACAGCTCTCACAGCCCACACAGCCCTCCCAGCCCTCACCGAAGAGGCCAAAGAGGCTGAATTGCCAGAAACCGGTCCCCGGTAGCTTGTCTCCTTTCTGGTGAAGAATTGGCTTGGTAGTTTGGTCTGCCCTGTTCCCATGATGCACTGGGCCAGGGACAGACTAATTTGCATATAGCCAGGTTCTGAGCTGGGATGGGGCAGTGAGATAAATAACGGTGATGGATCAAGCCCTGATCTTTGGACTGGGTAAGAGTGGTCTGCTTAATTCAGACACTCTGTTCATCACCACCCCCTTTTCTGTATCGTTTTTGGCCACTATAGGTGTGGCAGGGTATACTCAGACATGAGTCCCTTTCTCACTGCTCCATCAGGATTCAAGCAAGCCGGGCCGAAGAGGCTGAAATGCCAGAAACCGGTCCCCGGTAGCTTGTCTCCTTTCTGGTGAAGAATTGGCTTGGTAGTTTGGTCTGCCCTGTTCCCATGATGCACTGGGCCAGGGACAGACTAATTTGCATATAGCCAGGTTCTGAGCTGGGATGGGGCAGTGAGATAAATAACGGTGATGGATCAAGCCCTGATCTTTGGACTGGGTAAGAGTGGTCTGCTTAATTCAGACACTCTGTTCATCACCACCCCCTTTTCTGTATCGTTTTTGGCCACTATAGGTGTGGCAGGGTATACTCAGACATGAGTCCCTTTCTCACTGCTCCATCAGGATTCAAGCAAGCCGGGCCGAAGAGGCTGAAATGCCAGAAACCGGTCCCCGGTAGCTTGTCTCCTTTCCGGTGAAGAATTGGCTTGGTAGTTTGGTCTGCCCTGTTCCCATGATGCACTGGGCCAGGGACAGACTAATTTGCATATAGCCAGGTTCTGAGCTGGGATGGGGCAGTGAGATAAATAACGGTGATGGATCAAGCCCTGATCTTTGGACTGGGTAAGAGTGGTCTGCTTAATTCAGACACTCTGTTCATCACCACCCCCTTTTCTGTATCGTTTTTGGCCACTATAGGTGTGGCAGGGTATACTCAGACATGAGTCCCTTTCTCACTGCTCCATCAGGATTCAAGCAAGCCGGGCCGAAGAGGCTGACATGCCAGAAACCGGTCCCCGGTAGCTTGTCTCCTTTTTGGTGAAGAATTGGCTTGGTAGTTTGGTCTGCCCTGTTCCCATGATGCACTGGGCCAGGGACAGACTAATTTGCATATAGCCAGGTTCTGAGCTGGGATGGGGCAGTGAGATAAATAACGGTGATGGATCAAGCCCTGATCTTTGGACTGGGTAAGAGTGGTCTGCTTAATTCAGACACTCTGTTCATCACCACCCCCTTTTCTGTATCGTTTTTGGCCACTATAGGTGTGGCAGGGTATACTCAGACATGAGTCCCTTTCTCACTGCTCCATCAGGATTCAAGCAAGCCGGGCCGAAGAGGCTGAAATGCCAGAAACCGGTCCCCGGTAGCTTGTCTCCTTTCTGGTGAAGAATTGGCTTGGTAGTTTGGTCTGCCCTGTTCCCATGATGCACTGGGCCAGGGACAGACTAATTTGCATATAGCCAGGTTCTGAGCTGGGATGAGGCAGTGAGATAAATAACGGTGATGGATCAAGCCCTGATCTTTGGACTGGGTAAGAGTGGTCTGCTTAATTCAGACACTCTGTTCATCACCACCCCCTTTTCTGTATCGTTTTTGGCCACTATAGGTGTGGCAGGGTATACTCAGACATGAGTCCCTTTCTCACTGCTCCATCAGGATTCAAGCAAGCCGGGCCGAAGAGGCTGAAATGCCAGAAACCGGTCCCCGGTAGCTTGTCTCCTTTCTGGTGAAGAATTGGCTTGGTAGTTTGGTCTGCCCTGTTCCCATGATGCACTGGGCCAGGGACAGACTAATTTGCATATAGCCAGGTTCTGAGCTGGGATGGGGCAGTGAGATAAATAACGGTGATGGATCAAGCCCTGATCTTTGGACTGGGTAAGAGTGGTCTGCTTAATTCAGACACTCTGTTCATCACCACCCCCTTTTCTGTATCGTTTTTGGCCACTATAGGTGTGGCAGGGTATACTCAGACATGAGTCCCTTTCTCACTGCTCCATCAGGATTCAAGCAAGCCGGGCCGAAGAGGCTGAAATGCCAGAAACCGGTCCCCAGTAGCTTGTCTCCTTTCTGGTGAAGAATTGGCTTGGTAGTTTAGTCTGCCCTGTTCCCATGATGCACTGGGCCAGGGACAGACTAATTTGCATATAGCCAGGTTCTGAGCTGGGATGGGGCAGTGAGATAAATAACGGTGATGGATCAAGCCCTGGTCTTTGGACTGGGTAAGAGTGGTCTGCTTAATTCAGACACTCTGTTCATCACCACCCCCTTTTCTGTATCGTTTTTGGCCACTATAGGTGTGGCAGGGTATACTCAGACATGAGTCCCTTTCTCACTGCTCCATCAGGATTCAAGCAAGCCGGGCCGAAGAGGCTGAAATGCCAGAAACCGGTCCCCGGTAGCTTGTCTCCTTTCTGGTGAAGAATTGGCTTGGTAGTTTGGTCTGCCCTGTTCCCATGATGCACTGGGCCAGGGACAGACTAATTTGCATATATCCAGGTTCTGAGCTGGGATGGGGCAGTGAGATAAATAACGGTGATGGATCAAGCCCTGATCTTTGGACTGGGTAAGAGTGGTCTGCTTAATTCAGACACTCTGTTCATCACCACCCCCTTTTCTGTATCGTTTTTGGCCACTATAGGTGTGGCAGGGTATACTCAGACATGAGTCCCTTTCTCACTGCTCCATCAGGATTCAAGCAAGCCGGGCCGAAGAGGCTGAAATGCCAGAAACCGGTCCCCGGTAGCTTGTCTCCTTTCTGGTGAAGAATTGGCTTGGTAGTTTGGTCTGCCCTGTTCCCATGATGCACTGGGCAAGGGACAGACTAATTTGCATATAGCCAGGTTCTGAGCTGGGATGGGGCAGTGAGATAAATAACGGTGATGGATCAAGCCCTGATCTTTGGACTGGGTAAGAGTGGTCTGCTTAATTCAGACACTCTGTTCATCACCACCCCCTTTTCTGTATCGTTTTTGGCCACTATAGGTGTGGCAGGGTATACTCAGACATGAGTCCCTTTCTCACTGCTCCATCAGGATTCAAGCAAGCCGGGCCGAAGAGGCTGACATGCCAGAAACCGGTCCCCGGTAGCTTGTCTCCTTTCTGGTGAAGAATTGGCTTGGTAGTTTGGTCTGCCCTGTTCCCATGACGCACTGGGCCAGGGACAGACTAATTTGCATATAGCCAGGTTCTGAGCTGGGATGGGGCAGTGAGATAAATAACGGTGATGGATCAAGCCCTGATCTTTGGACTGGGTAAGAGTGGTCTGCTTAATTCAGACACTCTGTTCATCACCACCCCCTTTTCTGTATCGTTTTTGGCCACTATAGGTGTGGCAGGGTATACTCAGACATGAGTCCCTTTCTCACTGCTCCATCAGGATTCAAGCAAGCCGGGCCGAAGAGGCTGAAATGCCAGAAACTGGTCCCCGGTAGCTTGTCTCCTTTCTGGTGAAGAATTGGCTTGGTAGTTTGGTCTGCCCTGTTCCCATGACGCACTGGGCCAGGGACAGACTAATTTGCATATAGCCAGGTTCTGAGCTGGGATGGGGCAGTGAGATAAATAACGGTGATGGATCAAGCCCTGATCTTTGGACTGGGTAAGAGTGGTCTGCTTAATTCAGACACTCTGTTCATCACCACCCCCTTTTCTGTATCGTTTTTGGCCACTATAGGTGTGGCAGGGTATACTCAGACATGAGTCCCTTTCTCACTGCTCCATCAGGATTCAAGCAAGCCGGGCCGAAGAGGCTGAAATGCCAGAAACCGGTCCCCGGTAGCTTGTCTCCTTTCTGGTGAAGAATTGGCTTGGTAGTTTGGTCTGCCCTGTTCCCATGATGCACTGGGCCAGGGACAGACTAATTTGCATATAGCCAGGTTCTGAGCTGGGATGGGGCAGTGAGATAAATAACGGTGATGGATCAAGCCCTGATCTTTGGACTGGGTAAGAGTGGTCTGCTTAATTCAGACACTCTGTTCATCACCACCCCCTTTTCTGTATCGTTTTTGGCCACTATAGGTGTGGCAGGGTATACTCAGACATGAGTCCCTTTCTCACTGCTCCATCAGGATTCAAGCAAGCCGGGCCGAAGAGGCTGAAATGCCAGAAACCGGTCCCCGGTAGCTTGTCTCCTTTCTGGTGAAGAATTGGCTTGGTAGTTTGGTCTGCCCTGTTCCCATGATGCACTGGGCCAGGGACAGACTAATTTGCATATAGCCAGGTTCTGAGCTGGGATGGGGCAGTGAGATAAATAACGGTGATGGATCAAGCCCTGATCTTTGGACTGGGTAAGAGTGGTCTGCTTAATTCAGACACTCTGTTCATCACCACCCCCTTTTCTGTATCGTTTTTGGCCACTATAGGTGTGGCAGGGTATACTCAGACATGAGTCCCTTTCTCACTGCTCCATCAGGATTCAAGCAAGCCGGGCCGAAGAGGCTGACATGCCAGAAACCGGTCCCCGGTAGCTTGTCTCCTTTCTGGTGAAGAATTGGCTTGGTAGTTTGGTCTGCCCTGTTCCCATGATGCACTGGGCCAGGGACAGACTAATTTGCATATAGCCAGGTTCTGAGCTGGGATGGGGCAGTGAGATAAATAACGGTGATGGATCAAGCCCTGATCTTTGGACTGGGTAAGAGTGGTCTGCTTAATTCAGACACTCTGTTCATCACCACCCCCTTTTCTGTATCGTTTTTGGCCACTATAGGTGTGGCAGGGTATACTCAGACATGAGTCCCTTTCTCACTGCTCCATCAGGATTCAAGCAAGCCGGGCCGAAGAGGCTGAAATGCCAGAAACCGGTCCCCGGTAGCTTGTCTCCTTTCTGGTGAAGAATTGGCTTGGTAGTTTGGTCTGCCCTGTTCCCATGATGCACTGGGCCAGGGACAGACTAATTTGCATATAGCCAGGTTCTGAGCTGGGATGGGGCAGTGAGATAAATAACGGTGATGGATCAAGCCCTGATCTTTGGACTGGGTAAGAGTGGTCTGCTTAATTCAGACACTCTGTTCATCACCACCCCCTTTTCTGTATCGTTTTTGGCCACTATAGGTGTGGCAGGGTATACTCAGACATGAGTCCCTTTCTCACTGCTCCATCAGGATTCAAGCAAGCCGGGCCGAAGAGGCTGAAATGCCAGAAACCGGTCCCCGGTAGCTTGTCTCCTTTCTGGTGAAGAATTGGCTTGGTAGTTTGGTCTGCCCTGTTCCCATGATGCACTGGGCCAGGGACAGACTAATTTGCATATAGCCAGGTTCTGAGCTGGGATGGGGCAGTGAGATAAATAACGGTGATGGATCAAGCCCTGATCTTTGGACTGGGTAAGAGTGGTCTGCTTAATTCAGACACTCTGTTCATCACCACCCCCTTTTCTGTATCGTTTTTGGCCACTATAGGTGTGGCAGGGTATACTCAGACATGAGTCCCTTTCTCACTGCTCCATCAGGATTCAAGCAAGCCGGGCCGAAGAGGCTGAAATGCCAGAAACCGGTCCCCGGTAGCTTGTCTCCTTTCTGGTGAAGAATTGGCTTGGTAGTTTGGTCTGCCCTGTTCCCATGATGCACTGGGCCAGGGACAGACTAATTTGCATATAGCCAGGTTCTGAGCTGGGATGGGGCAGTGAGATAAATAACGGTGATGGATCAAGCCCTGATCTTTGGACTGGGTAAGAGTGGTCTGCTTAATTCAGACACTCTGTTCATCACCACCCCCTTTTCTGTATCACACAGCTCTCACAGCCCACACAGCTCTCACAGCCCACACAGCTCTCACAGGCCTCACAGGCCTCACAGCCCACACAGCCCTCACAGCCCTCGCAGCCCACAAAACGTTCACAGCTTACACACCTCTCACAGCCCACACAGCTCTCACAGCTCTCACAGCCCACACAGCCCACACTCTCACAGCCCACACAGTTCTCACAGTCCGCACTGCTCTCCCAGCCCACACAGCTGTCACAGCTCTCACAGCCAACACAGCCCACACAGCTCTCACAACCCACACAGCTCTCACAGCTCTCACAGCCCACAGAGCTCTCACAGCCCACATAGCTCTCACAGGCCTTACAGCCCTCACAGCCCACACAGCTCTCACAGCCCACACAGCCCACACAGCCCACAGAGCTCTCACAGCTCTCACAGCCCACACAGCTCACAGCCCACACAGCTCACAGCCCACACAGCTCTCACAGCCCACACAGCTCTCACAGATCACACAGCCCACACAGCTCTCACAGCCCACACAGCTCTCACAGCCCACACAGCTCTCACAGCTCTCACAGCCCACACAGCCCACACTCTCACAGCCGACACAGCTCTCACAGCCCACACAGCTCTCACAACCCACACAGCTCTCACAGCCCACACAGCCCTCACAGCCCACACAGCCCTCATAGCTCACACCGCGCTCACAGCCCACACAGCTCGCACAGCCCACACAGCTCTCACAGCCACAGCCCACACAGCCCTCACAGCCCTCACAGCCCACACAGCTCATATCCCACACAGCTCTCACAGATCTCACAGCCCATACAGCTCTCACAGCCCACACAGCTCTCACAGCCCACGTAGCTCATAGTCCACACAGCTCTCACAGCACACACAGCTCTCACAGCCCACACAGCTCTCACAGGCCTCACAGCCCACACAGCCCTCACAGCCCTCGCAGCCCACAAAACGTTCACAGCTTACACAGCTCTCACAGCCCTCACAGCTCTCACAGCCCACACAGCCCACACTCTCACAGCCCACACAGCTCTCACAGTCCGCACTGCTCTCCCAGCCCACACAGCTGTCACAGCTCTCACAGCCAACACAGCCCACACAGCTCTCACAACCCACACAGCTCTCACAGCTCTCACAGCCCACAGAGCTCTCACAGCCCACATAGCTCTCACAGGCCTCACAGCCCTCACAGCCCACACAGCTCTCACAGCCCACACAGCCCACACAGCCCACAGAGCTCTCACAGCTCTCACAGCCCACACAGCTCACAGCCCACACAGCTCACAGCCCACACAGCTCTCACAGCCCACACAGCTCTCACAGATCACACAGCCCACACAGCTCTCACAGCCCACACAGCTCTCACAGCCCACACAGCTCTCACAGCTCTCACAGCCCCCACAGCCCACACTCTCACAGCCGACACAGCTCTCACAGCCCACACAGCTCTCACAGCCCACACAGCTCTCACAGCCCACACAGCCCTCACAGCCCACACAGCCCTCATAGCTCACACCGCGCTCACAGCCCACACAGCTCGCACAGCCCACACAGCTCTCACAGCCACAGCTCTCACAGCCCACACAGCCCTCACAGCCCTCACAGCCCACACAGCTCACATCCCACACAGCTCTCACAGCTCTCACAGCCCATACAGCTCTCACAGCCCACACAGCTCTCACAGCCCACGCAGCTCATAGTCCACACAGCTCTCACAGCCCTCCCAGCCCACACTTTCACAGCCCACACAGTTCTCACAGCTCTCACAGCCCACACAGCCCACATTCCCACAGCCCACACAACTCTCACTGCCAATACAGCTTCACAGCTCACACAGCCCTCACAGCCCGCACAGCTCACATCCCACACAGCTCTCACAGCTCTCACAGCACATATAGCTCTCACAGCTCTCACAGCCCATACAGCTCTCACAGCCCATACAGCTGTCACAGCCCACACAGCTCTCACAGCCCACACAGCTCGCACAGCCCACACAGCTCTCACAGCTCTCACAGCCCACACACCCCACACTCTCACAGCCCACACAGCTCTCACAGCCTACACAGCTCTCACAGCCCATACAGCTCTCACAGCTCACACAGCCCTCACAGCTCACATCCCACACAGCTCTCACAGCTCTCACAGCACATATAGCTCTCACAGCTCTCACAGCCCATACAGCTCTCACAGCCCATACAGCTGTCACAGCCCACACAGCTCTCACAGCCCACACAGCTCTCACAGCCCACACAGCTCTCACAGCTCTCACTGCCCACACAGCCCACACTCTCACAGCCCACACAGCTCTCAGAGCCCGCACAGCTCTTACAGCTCACACAGCTCTCACAGCCCTCACAACCCACACAAGCCCAATGAAACCATTAGCACTATCTCTATACCAGCATTGAATTCAAGCATGAGAAGCAGTTTAAAAAGAAGTCTACCGTATAAGGTAAAAGATACAAACTGTAAGCACACACAGCTAACATTAGGAAAAAAAGATGAAAATATAATTCCTTAATTCACATACACACTCAGTGTTTTGCTTGTCAAAAATCTTAAAGCCAGTCATTTCAGCAAAAAACATTTAGCATGGTAAATCGTTTTAGGCACAGAGAGTGAGATGACACATACACACAAACAGACAGATGGTGTAGGCAGAGATTGAGATGACACACACATACAAACAGAGAGATGGTGGAAGGAGAGAGTGAGATGAGGCATGCAAAGAGGGAGATAGTGCAGGCAAAGAGTGATATGAGACACACTAATAGAGATGTAAACTAGTGTTTATAATGTTTAGTTAATGTGTTTGCTATGTGTTATGTTAGTAGTGGTCTATAATATGTCAAATTTTTGTTTTCAACAGATTGTAAATATCTACAGAGTCATAATAGATTATGTCTACGAAAGACCGCCAAAAGAGACTTTATAAGAAAGTTTTATCGACCAAGAGGAGTCAATTAGAAGATTCATGCAAAGGACAATCTTCAGATAAAAGAAAAAATGCTCCTGGTAATGCACCTGTGCTTCCTGTTGCTTCAGAAGAAGTGCTGGGAGTAGAGCCCTGCTCCTCTGATGATCTTTTTATTACAGCTTTACTCCAATTGTTTGGGTGTATATTCTGGACATGGCATTCCATGCTATAAGTTCCAAAGCTGTACTGTTTCTGTGGATTCCCTCTTGAAAGTACTGTGTGACAGATTTTACATGTGACAAAAGGCGCATTTACCTTTTTCTCTCTTTCTGGGTTTTTAAAAAATTTCCGTACTATGGACTCTCTCTGTGTTCTAGGGGTTTTAGGAACAAACTCTTCTGAAGATGAACTAGAAGAATCCTCAAGTTCCTTGCGTTCAGAATGCTCTTGTCCAAAGGCTATTAGTTTCTGGTAACAAATGCATTGCATCATCAAATTGTTAAGTTCAGGTTGGATATTTGCATCCATTGATGCTTGCATTGGTGGTGCTGTTGCTTCAGAAGAAGTGCTGGGAGCAGAGCCCTGCTCCTCTGATCTTTTCATTACAGCTTTACTCCAATTGTTTGGTTGTATATTTCGGACATGGTGTTCCATGCTATAAGTTCCAAAGCTTTACTTCTTCTGTGGATCCCCTCTTGAAGTACTGTGTGACAGATTATACATGTGATAAAAGGCGCATTTACCTTTTTCTCTCTTTCTGGGTTTTTTACAAATTTCCGTACTATAGACTCTCTCTGTGTTCCAGGGGTTTTAGTAACAAACTCTTCTGAAGATGAACTAGAAGAATCCTCAAGTTTCTTGTGTTCAGAATGCTCTTGTCCAAAGGCTATTAGTTTCTGGTAACGAATGCATTGCATCATCAAATTGTTAAGTTCAGGTTGGATATTTGCAACCATTGATGCTTGCATTGGTGGTGCTGTTGCTTCAGAAGAAGTGCTGGGAGCAGAGCCCTGCTCCTCTGATCTTTTCATTACAGCTTTACTCCAATTGTTTGGTTGTATATTTCGGACATGGTGTTCCATGCTATAAGTTCCAAAGCTGTACTTCTTCTGTGGATCCCCTCTTGAAGTACTGTGTCACAGAATTTAAATGTGACAAAAGACACATTTACCTTTTTCTATTTTTCTGGGTATTAAAAAATGTCCGTACTATGGACTCTCTCTCTGTTCTAGGGGTTTCTCAGGTTCCTGCTGTTCAGCCATTTAAGTAGATTTTTCAAGAGCAAAGTGCTGATAAAAAAGTTGTTGCTTCCTCGAAAGCCAAAGAAGAATGATGAAGATGGGAGGGGTCTTTCAAGAATTAGAGTAGGAAGTATTATAAACCAATAAAATCTTTTGTTATAAGGTCACATGGTTGGACGTAAGCTTACGGAGTGTTTACGGAGCGTTTACGGAGTGCTCACGTAAGCTTATGTTGCGTTTACGTTTTATTTATGGAGCGCTTACGTCATCTTATGATGTGCTTAAGTGGTACGCACCCTTGTGACATTTATAATTGTTTAAATAAAGTTATATATGTTGTTTAAAAGTTTAAAATAAACATGTTCTTTATTATCTCAGTTAATATGTTCCTTTATATTGTATAATGAATATGTAGATATAATGATTTAGCACCCTCGTGATATTTATAATTGTTTATATAAAGTTATATATGTTGTTTAAAAGTTTAAAATAAACATGTTCTTTATTTTCCCAGGTAATGTGTTGCTTTATATTGTTCAATGAATACGTAGATATAACGATTTAAAGTTTATAAAACTTTCAGAGGTAAATAATGAATTCCTGTGTACATGCATATCTGTGCATGTACATTTGTGCCATGTGGCACACATACATGTCGTAAGACCATGTATGTGTGTGACATGGCACACAAGTCAGAATCAGGGGTGCAACAGGCTGTCAAAGTGACCCCTTGTCAATTCGGTAATTTTACCGATTCGGTATTTACTGATTCAGTAATTGCCATTGATTCCTATTGGCCTCAAGGCCCATAGGAATCAATGGCAATTACCGAATCGGTAAATACCGATTCGGTAAAATGACTGAATTAAACAGATTCAGTAATTTCAAAAGAGAAATTACCTACATCCCATTTACCTACTCTTAAATATTAAAGTGGTATGATTTGGGACGCGATGTAGGTAGGCATTTACCGGTCGGTAACGGCTGAATTTGGCCGTTACCGACCGGTATGCCTTTTCCTATGTAGGAGGTATTTATTTACAGATTTGGTATTTTTACCGATTCTGTATTGACCGAATCGGTAAAATTACCGAATCGGTAAATACAGACTCTGTAAAAATACCAAATCTGTAAATTGTAATGTAGGTAGCACTGTTGATAGTGCTAGAGGCATCTAAGAATTCGTTATTTACCACTCAATACAATTGGGTGGTAAATAAAGAATTCCAGTGTACATGCACATCTGTGCATGTACACCTGTGCCATGTGGCACACATACATTTCCTAAGGGCATGTATGTGTGTCACATTGCACACAAGTCAAAAACAGGGGTGCTACAGGGTGTCAAAGTGACACCCTGTTCCCCCTGGCAGGATTCGGTATTTACCGATTCGGTAATTACCGAATCGGTATTTGCCATTGATTCCTATGGGCTTCAAGGCCCATAGGAATCAATGGCAAACACAGATTCGGTAATTATCGAATCGATAATTACCGAATTTTACCGAATCGGTAATTAATTCGGTAAAAATACCTACATTCCCATTGCCAGTTCTTAAATACCGAATCGGTATGATTCGGTATTTAAGAAGTGGTAATCTGGGATTACCTACATTGGGCCCTCGGTATTTATGAGTAGGTAAATCGAGATTACGTACATCTGGCCCATTGATTTGTAACATATTTATATACATATATTACATTTCAGTGCTTTGGAAGTAGTACAGTATACTATAGGTAAACACCTTATAGGTTTATGCTGTACCACATTCTTATAGTTTTGCACTTTGACATTCACTATGACAAACTTTTACATACAAACATAGAAATGTAGTTCTTTCTTTAACCAGTAGAGATAGTTCTAAAAAGAACTGGTTTTTTGGGGTTTTGTTTTGCTTGAAAAACGTAGAAAAATGAACTTTTTACACAAAATAATTGTTCAACAGGAACAAACTATGAAATTGAAAGAAAAAAATTATTTGGTGCCTCTGTGGTTCCTGTTCTTCTGTAAAATTACTTCAATGGACTGTTGTCCGAAGGCTACTAATTTACTGCAATTTATGCATTGCATCATTAAATTTTTCAGTTCTGGCTGAATGTTCGCCACCATTGAAGATGGCATTGGTGGTACTCCGGTTCTTGCTGTAGATGTACTAGGAGAAGAGTCCTCCTCCTGAGATCTTCGCACCACAGCTCTACTCCAATTGTTGGGGTGCATATTTTTTACATGGCGTTCCATGGTGAGGGTTCCAAATGAATATTTCTTATTTGGATTTCCTCTTGATAACACTGTGTCACAGATCTTGCAGGTGACCAGTGGTGCATTTACCTTCTTTTGATGTTCTGGAAAACTGAAAAATGTCCAGACTATGGTCTCCTTCTTCTTACTTGGGTGAGGGTCCTCTTCAACAAACTCTTCATTAGAAGAATGGTCAGACTCTGGATGTTCAGCCATTTGGAAGTATTGTTATGTAGCTAGGAGCTGTAGAAAAAAGGTGTTGCTTCTCTGAAAGCCAAAGAAGAATGATGAACATGGGAGGGGTCTGTCTACAATTGGAGTAGGAAGTATTATAAACCAATAGAATGTCTTGTTTTCAGGTCACATGGTTAAACGTAATCTTACGGAGCTTTTACGGAGCGCTTACGTAAGCTTACGGTGCATTTACGTATTATTTACGGAGCGCTTACGTCATCTTACGATGCGCTTACGTAATACGCACCCTCGTGAGATTTTTAATTGCTTTAATAAAGTTATATATGGTCTTTAAAAGTTTAAATTAACATGTTCTTTATTATCCCAGATAATGTGTACCTTTACATTGTGCAATGAATACGTAGATATAACCATTTAAAGTTTATAAAACTTTCGGGGGGTAAGAGCTCGGAGCTTTTACGGTGCGCGGACGGAGCTCTTACATTGCGTGCACGTGCGACGCACCCTCGCGAGATTTGTTACTACTTTAAAAAGTAATATACTGTTGTTAAAAGTTTGAAAAAAACATTTTCTACTTTAAAGCAAATATTGTCTACCTTTAAAATCAACGTTAAAAACGTAGATATTATGTTTTAGAAATTTTTTAAAATTTGTCGGGGTAAGAGCTCAGAGCGTTTACGGTGTGCTTTCGGAGCGCTCACGGTGCGCGGAACCTGTAATCATATACAAAAAAAACTTGAAAATAAAAATATATATATTCACTGAAAAAACTATAGGTTTGAAGCCTTACAAAGATAGGTATTAGCAATTAAAAAACCTTGCAAATTCACTGAAAAAACCATAGGTTTCAGGTCATAAATAGTTAGGTATTAGCATTTAAAAAACCTTGGAAATTCACTGACAAAACCATAGGTTTCAGGTCATATATAGTTAGGTATTAGAATTTAAAAAACCTTGCAAATTCACTGAAAAAACCATAGGTTTCAGGTCATATATAGTTAGGTATTAGCATTTAAAAAAACATTGAAATTGCTCCTATATAGTTAGTTGGACTAACTATATTTCGGGCACCCGCAATCCACTGCTGATGATGTCACATATTACATCATTCATGACATGGTCAGTGACATCACTGATGACATCACTGATGACATCTCAAATGACATCACTGATGACATCTCAATTGACATCACTGATGACATCATTCATGTGATAATACGATGCACCTCCTCACACTCTAATCTAACCTTTGATACACCCAGTCTGAAATACAAACTACCATTCTTGAAACCATTGACACACCAATACCAGTTACTACATACGCATTCACTCATTCCTAGGTCTACACACACATCCACTCATTCACCCATACAATCACTCATACATACAGTCACTCATCAATACAATACTATCATATGCACTTATACACCTATAGAGACACTCACACACTTTCACTAATCCATGGAGTTTCTCACACACCTAGTCAGTCATGAAAAGAATGAATCACACTCCCATTTCCTCATCTAAACAGTTATACGCACAACACCTTACTTATTCAAACATATACTTACTGTCTTAAACAATCACTGATACAAGTACACATTGATCCATACAGCCACTTGCATAATCACTGGCTCTCATGTATAGTCATTTATATATACCAACTCTCACATGCACTATTTTACATATGTACTTACTTGGACATGTGGCACTGAGATATACATTCACTCACCAACACACCAATGCACACAGTAAACCGCCCATACAGCTGTTTCCATATGCACTCTTGAACTCATACACCTAGTGAATCAACTGCTCACACATCTATGCACAGAGTCGCACACCTCCCAGTCACCCACACACACTCAGTCTCACATACAAATACTTGGGCAACCAATCAATGACCCATATAGCCACTCATATAGCTACTGATCAACACATACAGCATCTTACACAACAACAGACATACTGATGCACACATTCAGACAGTCTAGTCACTAACCCATGCATTCAGTAAGACACATTTAATCACTTACTCATACAGTCAGTCACACGCCTACTAAATCCTTCATCCAGACACTTATACATCTACTCATTCTTCAATATGTAAAACATATTTAAACTTTACAGAAACACACAGTCACTGGATGATGTCATCAGTGATGTCATCAGTGATGTCATTTGAGATGTCATCAGTGATGTTGCGGGTGCGCGAAATATAGTTAGTCCAACTAACTATATAGGAGCAATTTCAATGGTTTTTAAAATACTAATACCTAACTATAAATGACCTGAAACCTATGGTTTTTTCAGTGAATATATATATATATATATATATATATATATATATATATATATATATATATATATATATATATATATATATATTACCTACTGGCGGTCACCAGTAGGTATATATAGTTAGGATTTTTTCTCTATGGGATTTTTGAAAATTCTATGTCTAATAACTTTGGCGTTTGCGGACGGAATTGGCTGAAATTTTCAGGAAAATGGAACATTTTGTTTCTGAGCAGCCACTGAAAATTTGGGGGGGGTTCGTCAAGGGGGGGCTGAGAAAAAAGGGGGGTCCCAAAACACGTTTTTCCCATGTTAATTTCCATAGGGCGGTTGGCCTCACTTTTAGCTCGAACGGCTGAATGGATTTGCACGAAACTTGGCAAAATTGTAGGGACTGGTAGCCCGATGTGCCTTTGCTAGGTCTCAATATATGTGCTCCAGTGGATTTTGAGAAATTAACGTTCAAAAAAATATATATATCTGTAAGCGCGCTCCGGGCAGCGCCCCAGTTCGCGTACCTGACGCGTAACGGAACTTCGCGAAGTGAAGCTGATTGGCTCTCCGGTGTCTGTCAACATTCTAAACAGTCCGGAGCGGCTGCCATCTTGTCTCTCGGTAGGATCGAGAGACAAGAGGAGGCCAAAACAAAGGGGGAAATGACCATAAGGGGGCATAGAAGATCCTCCCTGACCCTCTAGGTTTGATGTGGAGGCTTTCAAAGGGCCCTGCGGGGCAAAAAAAAATATATATTTTTTTTTTTTTGGGGGGAGCGCTCGGTACGCGCACCGGGAAGCGGTCTGGGGAGCGTACTATAAGGAAAAAAGAATGATAGACTATGATATTTTGAAATATTGTATGTTTATTGATTGTTCTTTTTGTTGTGTTTTTTTTGTTTTTTTTATTTATTTATTTATTTTGGTTGTACTTCATGAATTAGATATAAAAATGAATATTGTCTCAAACAATTTTTAATTATTAAATAAAAATGTATTGGTCAGAATTTTCATAGTTCAATAAAACTTCCAGCATTACATCATCTGGAATCTCCTCAAACATGCATGTTTCTATGTCTTGTAAGCATTCAATAAATTGTTCATCCAAAGACTGATCCATACAATTTTCATCTAAAAATTCTTCATTTAAAATCTCCTCAGATGTAATGTCGAAGGAAACATTGATATTTTCTTGCTCCCCTTCCATTTTTTTGCTGTAAATTGCATAAAAAATAACTATATCAGAAGAGTTAGGGCACTGTTGGGTTTAAGTTCAGACAGGTAGTTTGGATTTTTTAACAGTGAATTTATCTTTGGGTAGTGTATGGTATCAGACTGGAAGTAGAAATATAAAAAAGTGTATGTGATGGAGCCTAAGTAAATTCATAATCATACAAGAGAAGCCTAAATCCATCCATAACTATAACAGAGAAGTCTATCTAAATCTATAACTATTACAGAGTGATAGTATAAAACTATCAGAAAAAGTTTTCCAAATTAACTTTAAGTGCACAATATACTTCAGTTTTCAAAATAACAACTTACCTTTCAAAAAGCAGTTTAAGTTCTCAGTGAAAATTTTATTGAAATCTACTTCAGGAGGTGGTAGTCAAAATGGCTGTGTTTCTCTCTCTTTCTTTATATATATTCAGGTACATAACCAATCAAATGTCAGGTAAAAAAAGAAGAAAATGAAAGTAACATTTTAATTGGTTGTCAATTTCAACACTTCAGATGTGTTTTGTGAAGTAATTTACCTCAGGGTATTTAGAGAGGTCTACAGGCTAAATGGCTAAATGGAATTCCAATCAAATTTGTGAAAATGGTAGGGATTGGTATGTAGTATGAGCTCATCTATATTTGGTGAAAGTGTCTCCAGTGGTTTTTCTGTGAATTACTTTCCCACCTTTTTTTGAGCGAGCGCTTCCCGGTACGCGAACCGGCAGCGTTACGGGAGTCCTCCATTTTGTGTTTCGGTAGAATTGAGATACAAGATGGAGGGCAAATAATGTTCAGAATGGGTAGAAGGGGGCACGGTAGACGTATCCTGACCCCCTAGGTTTTCTGAGGGTGGCTTAGGAGGACCATATGTGCGGAAAAAAAAAATATTCAAATTTTCGCGCGGTTAGCGTCCGGTGCGCGTACCGGGTAGCACTCCGGGGAGCGTACTTTGGTGAAAATTAGTGAAAAAAGTTAGAGTAAAATAATAATTGTGAGTCATAAGATGTAGGGTAGCTCTGAAAAGAGCTTTTGGGTCCTGTGGCTGATGTAGGTACCTACAAGTAGGTACCAATGCACAGTCTTAAATTGAGGATGAAAATTCTGTTCCCCTCATCTGAGAAGTGAACTCCATCTGCTCTGTAGATATCTTGCATGTAGTAACGCAAGTTATTGTTGTAGATGGAGCCCATTCCATGGTCTCTCATGTAAGCTGAAACAGACTTATTTACATGCTTCCTCGATTTCTCAATTTGTGGACAAAATTGGTTGGACCACTTCCATTTCTGTCTTTGGCATATATTTGAATATACCAAGGAAGTTTGAGGAAATAGTGCCATCAATTGCTCAAAGGTGTCCTTTAAAAGCATTTCCAGACCTACCCCACTCAAAGTGCCCAAGTCATTTCCTCCACAGTGCACAATTAACAGGTCAGGTTTTGGCAAATGCAAAAAGGTTTTCACCAATGGTATCAATTGGTGACATTTTAATCCTCTGTGGCCAATCCACTTGATTTCCACATTTTGTAAATTGAGGTTGTGTAAATTTCTGTTATCAGCAAACCTTTGAGCCCAGTGGATATAACTATGTCCAACAATCCAGACAGAAAACATGGTGAGAGAAGGTTCTGCTGCAGTCAGATGTAGTGTGGCAATGAAATGGCAGTTGAAAAAATAAGAGTTTATAATGAAAAAAACTGTGGAGTTTCTGTGGTAATTAATCAGTAGCAGTGATTGGTGGATTTTGATTGCTGAAAACAGAAAGTTGGGGTGCATGGATGAGTTCTTTGAAAGATGTAATTTGAATGGTCAAGAAAAAATCATTTTATGAAAGATTGCACTGGATACGCAGGTGTACTGAGAGTTCAGAGTTCAATTGAAACATTGTTGTGTGAAGTTGCAAACATGAGAGGTCTTTCAGGAGGTGGTTGCTATGCAAAAAAGGCAGAAAGGGCAGAGGGGGGAAGGGTGTTGATTTGAAAAAAGTGAGGGAAGAGTTTTGATTGGGTGACATGAGAGATATGTGTGATGAATTACAGCATTTCTGTGCTTTTTTTGGCTGCAGCCTCTGGAGTGCATACCCTTTGTTCTGCTGAAGACAAATTGGTGTGTGTCTGAGACTGTTTTGAAACTCAAAAAGTATTTGCTAAGGTGAGAAAAGATTAATTTAATTTAAATAGAGAATAGTATGCTTTAAGGAGAAAATTATGAAGAAAGTTGTGTATTTAAAATGTTGCTTTGTGTCAAGTGTTTTAGAAATAGATTTTGTTTCTTTGAGTTACATAGCCATGTTAAAAGTGACGCAAAAATAGTGCAAGGGTCTTACAAAAATGCTTTCATGTGTCTTAGGGCATTTTAACTCACTTCCCCATGAATGTAGGAATATAATTGCTTTACAAGATGTGTTTAAAGACGTTTTTTGAAATCAATTAGGTTTATTGATATGTACTGGTAGAGTTTCATAGGTTGATTGGGGCATATTTACAAGGCTTTTGAGTTCATTTGATGTAATTTTTCCCATTTTATTTTAAGACATTTCCTTGTGGTGCAAGGTCCTTGTAAATACGCCCCCATGTGTGCTTGGCAAATTTAGATTTTGATTCTTTGAGTCACATAGCCATGTTAAAAGTAACGCAAAAATGATGCAAGGGCCTTAAAAAAACGATTTCATGTGTCTTAGGGCATTTTAAGTCACTTCCCGATGAATGTAGGTATATAATTGCTTTACATGATGTGTTTAAAAACGTTTTTTGAAATCAATTAGATTTGTGGATATGTACTGCTAGAGTTTCCTAGGTTGCTTGGGGCATATTTATAAGTCCTTTGAGTCTCTCTGATGTTATTTTTCCCATTTTAATTTAAGACCTTTCCCTGTGGTGCAAGATCCTTGTAAATACGCCCCCATCTGTGCTTGGCAAATTTAGATTTTGATTCTTTGAGTTACATAGCCATGTTAAAAGTGACCCAAAAATGGTGCAAGGGCCTTAAAAAAGCGCTTTCATGTGTCTTAGGGCATTTTAAGTCATTTCCCGATGAATGTAGGTATATAATTGATTTAGATGATGTGTTTAAAAACGTTTTTTGAAATCAATTAGGTTTCTGGATATGTAGTGCTAGAGTTTCATAGGTTGCTTGGGGCATATTTATAAGGCCTTTGAGTCTCTCTGATGTTATTTTTCCCATTTTAATTTAAGACCTTTCCCCGTGGTGCAAGGTCTTTGTAAATATGCCCCCATCTGTGCTATGCAAATTTAGATTTTGATTCTTTGAGTTACATAGCCATGTTAAAAGTGACCCAAAAATGGTGCAAGGGCCTTAAAAAAACGCTTTCATGTGTCTTAGGGCATTTTAAGTCATTTCCCCTTGAATGTAGGTATATAATTGATTTAGATGCTGTGTTTAAAAACGATTTTTGAAATCAATTAGGTTTCTTGATATGTAGTGCTAGAGTTTCATAGGTTGCTTGGGGTATATTTAAAGGGCATTTGAGTCCCTTTGATGTTATTTTTCCCATTTTAATTAAAGACATTTCCCCGTGGTGGAAGGTACTTGTAAATACACCCCCATGTGTGCTTGGCAACTTTAGATTTTGATTCTTTGAGTTACATAGACATGTTCCATACAGTGCTCACCTTCTGCGTAGTCTTTGATATGCTAGACTCCATCTGCACAATGAGATACCTAAGCAAAGGAAACACAGGTGATGTGATTGTGAAATGAGGAAAAGAAATTCCACATTTTTCAATTACATCACCTGTGTTTCCTAACTTTACGAATGACATTGTGCAGATGAGGTTTAGGCCTGTCCACGGACACAGAAGAGGTCTGGCCTTTGTTCAAGAGTGAAGTGGACATGACTCACTTCATTGGTAGGCCTGCACATGTATTATCTCCTCTGTACTCTTCAACAAGCGTAAATTTCATCTGCAACCCTGAGTAGGCCTCACCTCAAACAAACCTCTGGATAGGGCACACCTTATCGTCATCCTGAATCAATCATTTAAAATGTTAGGGACAGATTTATGATAGGTGTATGCCTCTTTTGCGCCACTGTGCGTCACTTTTGTGACGCAGCGGCGGTGCAAAAGATTTGCTATGTGGCGACATATTTACAACTTGATGCATCTAGGCAGATGTGTCATGCTGTAAAGTCCCGTGCCACATGAAACCGATGCAGCAGTGATGCAAAAGATGCACCATGTTGCAAGACAGGCCTCACTTCATCTCCAACAAGATAAGGAGCTGAATCTTCTGTAAATGTCAAAATTGTTGTATACAGTGCTCAACTTCTGTGTACTCTTTGATATGCTAGACTCCATCTGCACTATGAGATACCTAAGCAAAGGAAACACAGGTGATGTGATTGTGAAATGAGGAAAAGAAATTCCACATTTTTCAATTACATCACCTGTGTTTCCTAACTTTACGAATGACATTGTGCAGATGAGGTTTAGGCCTGTCCACGGACACAGAAGAGGTCTGGCCTTTGTTCAAGAGTGAAGTGAACATGACTCACTTCATTGGTAGGCCTGCACATGTATTATCTCCTCTGTACTCTTCAACAAGCGTAAATTTCATCTGCAACCCTGAGTAGGCCTCACCTCAAACAAACCTCTGGATAGGGCACACCTTATCGTCATCCTGAATAAATCATTTAAAATGTTAGGGACAGATTTATGATAGGTGTGTGCCTCTTTTGCACCACTGTGCGTCACTTTTGTGACGCAGCGGCGGTGCAAAAGATTTGCTATGTGGCGACATATTTACAACTTGATGCATCTAGGCAGATGTGTCATGCTGTAAAGTCCCGTGCCACATGAAACCGATGCAGCAGTGATGCAAAAGATGCACCATGTTGCAAGACAGGCCTCACTTAATCTCCAACAAGATAAGAAGCTGAATCTTCTGTAAATGTCAAAATTGTTGTATACAGTGCTCAACTTCTGTGTACTCTTTGATATACTAGACTCCATCTGCACTATGAGATACCTAAGCAAAGGAAACACAGGTGATGTGATTGTGAAATGAGGAAAAGAAATTCCACATTTTTCAATTACATCACCTGTGTTTCCTAACTTTATGAATGACATTGTGCAGATGAGGTTTAGGCCTGTCCACGGACACAGAAGAGGTCTGGCCTTTGTTCAAGAGTGAAGTGGACATGACTCACTTCATTGGTAGGCCTGCACATGTATTATCTCCTCTGTACTCTTCAACAAGCGTAAAATTCATCTGCAACCCTGAGTAGGCCTCACCTCAAACAAACCTCTGGATAGGGCACACCTTATCGTCATCCTGAATCAATCATTTAAAATGTTAGGGACAGATTTATGATAGGTGTGTGCCTCTTTTGCGCCGCTGTGCGTCACTTTTGTGACGCAGTGGCGGTGCAAAAGATTTGCTATGTTGCGACATATTTACAACTTGATGCATCTAGGCAGATGTGCCATGCTGTAAAGTCCTGTGCCACATGAAACCAATGCAGCAGTGATGCAAAAGATGCACCATGTTGCAAGACAGGCCTCACTTCATCTCCAACAACATATCGTCCGTTTAAACTGTAAACATTTAGGAATGTGTAGGGGGCATGGAGAAGCTGAATCTTCTGTAAATGTCAAAATTGTTATATACAGTGCTCAACTTCTGTGTACTCTTTGATATGCTAGACTGCATCTGCACAATGAGATACCTAAGCAAAGGAAACACAGGTGATGTGATTGTGAAATGAGGAAAAGAAATTCCACATTTTTCAATTACATCACCTGTGTTTCCTAACTTTACGAATCACATTGTGCAGATGAGTTTTAGGCCTGTTCACGGTCACAGAAGAGGTCTGACCTTTGTTCAAGAGTGCAGTGGACATGACTCACTTCATTGGTAGGCCTGCACATGTATTATCTCCTCTGTATTCTTCAACAAGCCTAAATTTCATCTGCAACCCTGAGTAGGCCTCACCTCAAACAAACCTCTGCATAGGCCACACCTTATCGTCATCCTGAATCAATCATTTAAAATGTTAGGGACAGATTTATGATAGGTGTGTGCCTCTTTTGCGCCGCTGTGCGTCACTTTTGTGATGCAGCGGCGGTGCAAAAGATTTGCTATGTTGCGACATATTTACAACTTGATGCATCTAGGCAGATGTGTCATGCTGTAAAGTCCTGTGCCACATGAAACCAATGCAGCAGTGATGCAAAAGATGCACCATGTTGCAAGACAGGCCTCACTTCATCTCCAACAACATACCGTCCGTTTAAACTGTAAACATTTAGGAATGTGTAGGGGGCATGGAGAAGCTGAATCTTCTGTAAATGTCAAAATTGTTGTATACAGTGCTGAACTTCTGTGTACTCTTTGATATGCTAGACTCCATCTGCACAATGAGATACCTAAGCAAAGGAAACACAGGTGATGTGATTGTGAAATGAGGAAAAGAAATTCCACATTTTTCAATTACATCACCTGTGTTTCCTAACTTTACGAATCACATTGTGCAGATGAGGTTTAGGCCTGTTCACGGACACAGAAGAGGTCTGACCTTTGTTCAAGAGTGCAGTGGACATGACTCACTTCATTGGTAGGTCTGCACATGTATTATCTGCTCTGTATTCTTCAACAAGCCTAAATTTCATCTGCAACCCTGAGTAGGCCTCACCTCAAACAAACCTCTGGATAGGCCACACCTTATCGTCATCCTGAATCAATCATTTAAAATGTTAGGGACAGATTTATGATAGCCATGTGCCTCTTTTGCGCCGCTGTGCGTCACTTTTGTGACGTAGCGGCGGCGCAAAAGATGCGCTATGTTGCGACATATTTACAACTTGATGCATCTAGGCAGATGTGTCATGCTGTAAAGTCCTGTGCCACATGAAACCTGCGTCAGGTTTCATATAGGCGTTTTGTTGCAGGGTGGGCATTCATTTGCATGAAAGCCCTGTAAAACTAACACAGTGAAATTTAGAAGATTTCACTGAGTCAGCTTTATAGCATTGCTGAATCAAATCCTTACGCCTGTTTGAAACAGGCATAAGGAGTGATGCACCATGCAATGTGTGGCTTGCTCCTGTGCATTGCAGTAGACATGTCGCGTTTACGACGTGATTCCTGCAATGTGCTGCTTTTGCGGCACAGATGCGTGATGCATCTGTGCTGTTTTTGCTCAATGGTGCTCCACATTGTAAATGCGGCACACCATGGGTGGCAGAGCAGCGGTGCACGTTAACTGGTGCATCCCTGGGGATGCGCCAGTTAACATAAATCTGCCCCTTTACATTTAAGTATGAGCAGGGTACACAGAGTCGGTGAGGCTTATCCAAGGTTAAGAACAGATGAGTCCTGTTCACTGAAAACTTGGACATAGGCCTCACCTCCTCAGCATCGCTGGACATGGCTAAATAATAATTGCAAAATGTTACTCTTGTTAAACAATTTTAATATTATAGTCTCTGAGATTTGTCTCTTACTCTGCAACATCTCATTGTTGTTCTCTTTCTTTAAAGATAACGACAACATCAACCATGAGTGATAATGAGCAATCAGTTGATCTCGATCTTATCATTGAAGTTGTCATTGAAACGTCAGTGGAAGTAGATCCCTTGGATGATTTAAATCCTGAGGATGATGAAGAACATGATGAGGATGCCGATTTGTCAGAATTGTATGACATAGGGTGGGAAGCTGACCTGCTTGAGCCTATGGAACTATAAACATTTATTTTTAAAAGTTACTGGAAATGAAAAGTAAAAATGTAAACCGTTTCATTTAAAATTAAACAAAACTTCAAAAACAGGTTGTGTGTAGTGTCTTTAATAAAATAGTCAAATATGCTCATAAAATTAGTTCAGATTCACATATAAAACAGCACAGGTCAAATGTAGAAGCATTCCATTTCTTTGCTACTATTTGTGAATACTAAATTTGGCAATGCACTAAAAATTATTCTATGTAAAAATGACAAGTAGTGTGTTAAATTTTTGACGACTGTTATTGATTTACTGTTTGCTAATAGTGGTTAATAACATTTTTAATTATATTTTACCACAGATTCAACTGCAGATCATTTCAAAAGGAGAGAATGCCATCTAAAGAACGAAACCGAAAGGCTACAAAACGTCAAAGACAGCAGCTTAATAAATTCTTGCAGCAGTCCTCTACAATAAAAACTCGTCAAGTCACCAAGAAAGCTCCGGGTAAGACAACAAAATCATTCATAAGAAACATTTGTAGAAAAACAAGTAGTACTACAGAAAATGTTTTAGTCCAGAAAAAGAGAAGCAATTTAAACGGAAAGGGAAGGCCAATCAAAAATGTTACTGCTAGAGCAGGAGATAACTCTGTGCATGGTAGTAAAACGAAAAATCAGTTTAGGGACATTCGTAGACGAATGTTCCGCAACAGGATAATTGGCAATTTGTTAAAAAATATTAAGAAAGGTCAGCAGAAAGTGGTTTTTTATAAGAGAAAAAAAAAATTGAGAAAGTTATTGATCAGGCATTTGAAATTAAGCGAAAGTTATTTATTTTGATAATCAATAGAATTAGGAAGCTAAACAAGGCAATTTATGATTTCAAAAGAAATAGTAGATGGAGGAGAACAGTTAATCGTAGTAATTTTTGTGAAGTTTTTTCAGGAGAATGGATGCATAGTTCAAGTTGTGAGGCATTTTTTAATGAGGAGAGTTATTTCCAGGATAATGATTTGGTGCATGCAGTTGACACCAGTGGTCGAGCTTATGAAGTGAAAGATGGTTGTCCAGTTGAAAAAGAAAAAATTGTGACAACAGAGGCAGAAGAGGTGTTAGGTAATGAGGTTTTAGGAAGACGTCCTAAGGGACCTGTGTACACCTGGAAGTGTAGTAGTATTTGCAGTGTGCGACAGGATTCCATCAATTTGCTTTGTGATTTTGTACGGACATTTAATAAGAAAAGTTTGAAGCAGAAAATGATGTTTTTGCAAGAATTAGATCCTTGCAGAGTGAGAGAAGTGACAGGTTTGCATGGTCATTCACTGGCTTGTCTTTCCAGGAGAGTATGCCAGAGTGTTTTTCATCATTTCAGGATGCTAGCAGTGCATCATAATAAAGTGAGGAAATTAGTTAGAATGTTGTATTATGCTAAGAGTCCAGCAGTTATGCTTAAACAATTATGCACTGCTCTTTTGCATGGTTCTGAAATAGATGTGAAGAATATTTGTGAAGAAATTGAGTTTTGTTACTTTGGAAGTAAAGAGGAGAATGTTGAAATTGACCCAGAAGAAGAGGGTAATGTGGAAGATAGTGTACAGGTTTCCAGTACAGATAATTTTCAGAAGGAAATTGCCACGTTTCAGGTGAAATCAAGTGAGAGGCCTAATTTCACTTGTGTGTGTTGTCGACGCACTTATTATAAGAATCAGACTAAGTTAGTGGATTTATATGCGAAAAGTGAAAGGGAAAATAATAGTGAATGGAAGGATTTCGCAACATACTTGATGGTAGAAAATTTTTTGATTTGGGATTGGATCAACGTGTGTGTACTTATTGTTGTAACAAATTAAATCAAAACCGGATGCCTGCTGGAGCGGTTCATAATAATCTGGAATTAGTTGAGATTCCTTCTGAATTGAAGGATTTAAATACTTATGAATCTATTTTGATTCAAAGTATCCATCCCTTTCAGGCTATTGTAAGAATGGAGCCAAAGACAGGGAAATTGCCTCCATCAGATTTACAGAGAGGATTAAAGGGAAGAGTTGTTTATTTGCCTCTAGATTTGAAGAAAAACATTAATAAAATTGAAGTAGAAAAAGTGGAAGAGGAACCTCTGGCTATCTTAGTTAATGGGGTTCCGAAAAGAGTAAGAAAATATGGCAAGATTTAGTGGATGTTAGGAAAGTCAAAAAGGCAACATTGTATTTGAAAAAAAGCAATAAGTACTATAAGAATGTATATGTTGCACAAGAGGAAGTAAGTGAAGAAGAGGATAGTGATTTGTGTGCTGGTCAAATTGAGAAAGTAGAACCCTCTAAAAGTGAAGAATTATATGAACATTATAGTGTTCATCCTTTGCATTCAAAGGAAGTCATGGGGAATGCTATTGAGTTGTTTCAAATGAAACAAGCCAAAGGGAGTCCCATTAGTGTTTGGGAGGAAAGTTTGGAAGCTCGGTGTTTCCCACAGCTATTTCCAACAGGTCAAGGAGGAAGATATGATGAGCGACCTCATCAAATTCCTGCTTCTGAATACCGGACTTTACGATTGTATGCAGAAGATCCTAGGTTTCGACAATGCATTCCGTATTTGTTTCATCTCCTGTTTCAAAGCGATCTGTCTGGACTGTCATATGCAGTGAACCACATCTTGAAAAGTGGTATACAGATGCAAAACATCTCGGCAAGTGACTTTATGGATAAAGTCAATGTGCAAGACAGTATTTTGGATTCTCACCTGATTAATCTCATGGCGTGTCAGCGTGGTACTAATGAGTACTGGTACCGTCGTCATGGTGATTTAAAATGTATGCTGAGGAACTTAGGAACTCCCACATGGTTCCTCACTCTCAGCTGTGCCGAGTATGGCTGGGAAGACTTACTTGAATTTCTACGAGAGGCAAATGGAAACATTGAAAATATCGAATTCAAGACACCTGGAGAACTGTGCTCTTTGGATCCAGTGAATGTATGCTGGTACTTCAATCATAGATTTGAAGCTATGATGTCTTTCATCATGAACAAGAAAAATCCACCTCTTGGAGAGGTGTTGGATTTCTTCTGGAGAAAGGAGTACCAAGCAAGAGGTGCTCCTCATATACATATGCTGCTGTGGATCAAGGATGCACCTAAATTTGGAACAGATCCAGAAGACTTAGTGATGAGTTTCATAGAACAGTATTCTACATGTGCTGTTCCAAACGCAAAGGAAGACAAAAGCCTAAGAGAACAAGTTTTACGCTTCCAAAGCCATCGTTGTGGAAAGTACTGTCGTCATAAATTCAGAAACAAGGACAAGTTCTACACCAAATGTCGTTTCGCCTTTCCACGACCGGTGATTTCTAAAGGAAGAGTGAACAGTTTGATGTCTTCGCTGCGACATAATGTGATGAAGAAATCACCTAAAAACACATACAATTTGAAAAGGAACGAAGAGTCCAAGTACATCAACGACTACAACCCAGTGATTTTGTCCATGTGGAATGCTAACATGGATATACAGTTTGTGGCTGATAACTGTATGGCTGTGGCTCGGTATGTGACATCTTACATCACCAAAAAAGAAAAGACAGAATTGAAGGATATGTGGGAGGACATTTCCCATGAAAAGAGCCTCAGTAAGAAGTTGTACAGTTTCAGTCTGAAGATGTTGTCACATCGAGAAATCGGAGCTTACGAATGTTCTGACCGGTTGTCTTCAGCAAGTCTCTATGCCAAATCCAGGAGTATCATTTGGGCGAGTCTTGGTCTTGCTGCAACGCGTAATCGAGTTCTGAAACCTGTGCGGGAAATTGAGTATTTGGCGGAAAAGGAGCCAAACAGTACCGATATTTTGAAGACCAACATGTTGGATACATATTATCCAAATAGAAGCAGTCACCTCGAGAATCTTTGTCTGTATGAGGTTCTACAAAATTACATATTCAAGAGGAACATCAAAGAAGATATTGATAAAGGAGTGTATGCTGTAATTGGAAGTGAGGGATGTCTGGTCAAGCAAAGAAAATGGCACTTGGTAAACCATCGAAAATTGAGTGGCGAATCTCCTGAAAAAAAAGAGTTTTTCTATTTAGCACTTTTGCAACTTTTCAAGCCTTGGCGTGCAGAAGAGGAACTGCTTGGAGATTTCCTCTGTTACGAAGACTCTTTCAATGCCGCCAAGGAGACCATAGAATGTCCTGTTTTTCCCAAATATCTAGAAATGTTGAATGCGGAAATCGAGCAGGAAGCAACGATTGCAGCCGAGATTGCTAGAGACAGTTCTCAGGACAGTCAGAGTTCTGTTTCATTGAGTCAGGATCCACTAGGAGGACCAGTTATCGAAAATGAAGCTGCCACTGCCATGATTGAAGTGGAAAGAGCCGTGGCACATGCTCAGGAGGATGCGGTTAACTTAGAAGACTTGGAAAGACAACTCAACGTTGAGCAGAGGAAAATATATGACGAAGTTACCAACCAAATTGATCATGGATTAAGTCATGAGAAGAAAGAGTGCTCATGTACGTCGTTGAAGCCTGTCCGACTGTACGTGAGTGGAGAAGCGGGAACTGGAAAAAGTTTCCTCATTAAAGCAATTTCATGTTATTTGCAGAAAAGGACTGAGTCATCGCTGTCTTGTGTTGTCACCGCTCCAACTGGACTGGCAGCACATAACATTAAAGGTATTACTTTGCATCGTCTACTGATGCTGCCAGTGGAGTATGATAACAAATTACAATACCACAAGTTATCTGGAGATGCTTGTTGTGAAGTTTCAAGAGTCTTGAAGAAAATGAAACTTCTTATCATTGACGAAGTAAGCATGGTTTCCAATGTCATGCTTGCCTTTGTGCATTTGAGAATGCAAGAAGTTCTCAAAACAGAGTATGATGTGTTATTTGGTGGCAAACACATCATTGTTTTCGGTGATCTTCTGCAGCTGACACCAGTGAAAGAACAACCTGTGTTCAAAATGCTCACGCATGAAGATACCAGGAAGTGCCTAGGGAGCATTGGCAACGTTAATATATGGTTAAACTTCAATTATGCTGAACTGCGTGAAAATATGCGTCAGGCGAAGGATGAAGATTACAAGAATATTCTACAAGATGTTAGAATCGGAAAAGTGACCGAGCATGGGAAAGAAGCTTTACATGCACGATTACTGTCAAATTTGTATCCAGAACAAGACGTTCTGCCTGAGAATATTTTTCAGAAAATTACTGAGAAGAAATCTGGAATATGTTTGATGCCAACTCTTGCAGATGTGCCATCTTCAACAACAAAATGTTGTATTTAGAAAACCAAGAGATTGTGAAACTGGATGCTATTGACAGAGTAGAGCATATGGGATCAACAATTATTTTGTCTGAGAATTTGAAATCAAAATTGGATTCATTAGAGAAGACTATATCTAAAACTGCAGGTTTTGAAAAGACTCTGAATGTGTGCTTAAATTGCCGTATAATTTTAAGAAGGAATTTACATGTTGAAAGAGGTCTGGTAAATGGATCAATGGGTAATGTTGTTGATTTTGTGAAATACAGAAATAGAGATGGAATTGAATTTTTAAAAATTAAATTTGATGGCATTGAGGAAGTACAGCTAATTGGTCGTTGCTCTGCTAGGTTTTTGCTTGTAAAAGACTTATATGCTAGCCGTAAGCAGTTTCCTGTTTGCTTGGTATATGCGGTGACAATCCATAAATCGCAAGGTTTAAGTGTAGACAGTGCATTGGTGAATATTGGCAGTTCTGTGTTCAAGGAGGGTATGGCATATGTGGCATTGTCACGAGTTAGAACTTTATCGGGATTGTACTTGATTGAGTGTGATGTCACAAACATTTGTGCGGATCTAGATTGTGTTAAGGAATACAATAGGTTAAGAAGAGAGTATGCGCCACATTTGCCTCAATATCCTTTGTTTGAGAAACGTGTGGTAGGCCGGAAACGAAGAAATGTGACCAATAGTAGGGAGGTTGTAGCAAAAAGACGAAAAGTTGATGAACCAGAAATTATAAGCAGAAAGAAAAAGGATTTTGTTGAAGATGTTGTTGGTTTTCAATTTGAAAACAGTTCTGGTGTCAACTGCTATGCTAATGTAGTGGTTAATGTTTTGTTTTCTCTAGAAAATGTAAAAGAAGAGATTGTGGTCAATTCGGATCAAAGATTTTGCAGTTTGTTGAATTCTGTGTTAGAGAAATGTAGCACTGATAGAACAAAAATAGAAAGTGTGTCTGAAATTCGAAATCTGTTAGACAGATGTTCAGGTCAAACACAATTCTCTCAAAATATTCAGCAAGATTGTCAGGAGTTTTTAATGTATATGCTTGATGTATTGCATGATGGAGGTGTAGATGTAGATCGCCTGTTTGGGCTTTCTTATCAATGGCAGCATGACTGCGAGAACTGTAGGGTATCAAGTACTACTAGTGTAGACTCAGAAAAATGTATATATTTAACTTTGCCAGACAGTAAATCAGTGTCCTTTAATAAGCTAGTAAAAGCAGCTGATCACAACATGGAGTGTAGCCAATGTAAGTCTGAAATGTTGTCAACATTATTTATACGAACATATGGCCAGTATATCATTTTAATGTTCCAACGATGTAGGCCTGATGGAACAAAATTGACAACTTTAATTAAAAATGTTGTGGCTTCGCAGTTGTCAATATCAGGAAGGACTTTTGTAACTGCAGCAATTATATATCATGACTGTCCTTCAACAACATCAGGACATTACACAGCTTATTTAAAGTCTAGAAACGGCTGGTCATTCTGCAATGATTCTGTTTTAACTTTCAAAAAAAAATTGCCTTTTGACCTTAAAAATTCTTACCTGGTGTTTTTAAAACCAAAATTTTAGGGAAGGAATCTCGGGATTTGCTCTGAGGAATTTCAAGAGGTTGTAATGGCTCCTACACTATTTGGCCTTGAGGATAAGTGTAGTACAGAGTCAAAAGTTATTTTTGAGTTTTAAATAGTTCCTGGAAAAAAAGAAGGTTTTCTTACAGAAAGTGGTGGGCACGGATTAGTTAAAGGACAACAGAGTATTTCCCAAAGCAAACGGTGTTCTTACCATAACACTTAACGTCATGGAAAAATAACTGCACTTTGAATGAGTTCAGAAAAACTGTTTTTTTTAATAAGCTAATTCAAGCAGCCAATCAAAACATGGAGTAGAGGTAATGTAAGTCTGCAATGCTGTCTAGATTATTTGACCAAACTTTTGGTTAGAATGTCATTTTAAAATTCCAACTATATAAACCTGATGAAAGTAAGTCTTCAACTTTAATTACAAATGTTGTGGCTACACAGTCGTTGATTTTAGGAAGAACATTTGTAACTGCAGCTATTATATGACATGATGGTCCTTTGACAAGATCCGCTTATTACACAGTTATTGAAAATGTAAAAAAAGCTGCTGTTTCGTAAATGATTCCCATTTGACTACGATACAATGTTGCCTTTTTACTTAAAAATATTCTTACTTTCTGTTTTGAGAAAAGAGAATTTAGGTTAGGTAACTGGCCTATAATGATTCTAGGGGTTGATATAATTTTATCTACTGTTTTAAATTGCTTTGTGATTAAAAGTGATGTAGAGAATTAAATAATTGTAGTAGTCATAGAGGTAGTGTAAGTCTGCTTCATAGTAAGCAGTATCAGTGTCATAGGAAATGTGGAACATGAGTGAGCAAGAAGGGTGAGATATTACTAGTACAGGATTGTGAAAGTGATCTTGAACGTTTTCTTTCTGAAAGTTGCGGAAATACAAAATGACGGGATTTGCTTAGAAGAATTCCAAGAGTTATAAATGGCTCTTACACGATTTGGCCTTGTGGAAAAGTGCGGTAGAGAGCGAGAAGTCATTTATTGTATGTAACATATTTGTCAAAACGATGGAGCTTTTCTTTCAGAAAGTGGCGGGCTGAAAATAATAACAGCACAACAGAGTGTAAGCTGTTCATAGGATATCCTTCGACGTCATGGAAAGTAAGTTACTTTTCAGGAGTTCTGATTTCTGATTGGTTATGTTATATGGGTTTTTTAAACACAATCATTTTGATTGTGTTTTTTTTCCCCCGCTGTTATATGATGAATACCTTCAAGTCACTGTTTTTAGTGAAATTTGATCAATTCTGAGAACAGCAAAAATAAACCATTTAACATGTATAATTAATTCTGTACTTTTTGTATTTATGATATACATTTAGAACTGTGTAATAGGCATGGAGATGCTGAGGCTTCTGTAAGTGTCAAAGTTGTTGCATACATTGCTCACATTCTACGTAGTCTTTCATATGATAGACTACATCTGCACAATGAGATACCTAAGCAAAGGAAACACAGGTGATGTGATTGTGGAATGAGCAAAAATAATTGCACGTTTTTCAATTACATTACCTGTGTATCCTAACATTACACATCACATTGTGTAGATGAGGTTTAGGCCTGTTCCAGGAGACAGAGGAGGTCTGACATTTGTTCAAGAGTGCAGTGGACATGACTCACTTCGTTGGTAGGCCTGCACATGTATTATCTCCTCTGTACTCTTCAACAAGCCTAAATTTCATCTGCAACCCTGAGTAGGACTTACCTGAAACAAATCTGTGGATAGGCCACACCTTATCAGCATCTAGAAACAATCATTTAAAATGTTAAGGACAGATTTATGATGGCCGTGCGCCTCTTTTGCGCCGCTGTTCCGTCACTTTTGTGACGCAGCAGCAGAGTAAAAGATGCACCATGTTGCAAGATAGGCCTCAGTTCATCTCCAGCAAGATACCGTCAGTTTAAAATGTATATAATTAGGACTGTGTAGGGGGCATGCAGAAGCTGAGGCTTCAGTAAGTGTCAAAGTTGTTGCATGCAGTGCTGCACTTCTGCGTACTCTTTCATATGCTGGACCACACCTGCACAATGAGATACCTAAGCAAAGGAAACACAAGTGATGTGATTGTGAAATGAGCAAAAGAAATTGCACGTTTTTCAATTACATCACCTGTGTTTCCTAATATTATGAATCACATTGTGCAGATCAAGTTTAGGCCTGTCCAGGGAAACAGAGGAGGTCTGGCCTTTGTTCAAGAGTGAAGTGGACATGACTCACTTCATTGGTAGGCATGGACATGTATTATCTCCTCTGTACTCTTCAACAACTCTAAATTTCATCTGCAACCCTGAGTAGGCCTCACCTCAAACAAACCTCTGGATAGGACACACCTTATTGGCATCCTGAAACAATCATTTAAAATGTTAGGGACAGTTTTATGATGGCTGTGCACCTCTTTTGCGCTGCCGTTGCGTCACTTTTGTGAGACAGCAGCAGTGCAAAAGATGCACCATGTTGCAAGATAGGCCTCACTTCATCTGCATCAAGATACTGTTAGTTTAAAATGTATATTTTAGGACTGTGTAGGGGCATGGAGAAGCAGAGGCTTCAGTAAGTGTCAAAGTTGTTGAAAAACTGTTTGTCCTTCAATCTTTTCCCTTGTCTTTTCTAATTTTTAAATACATGTTTTAATATTTTTCAAATGTTTGTTCTCTCTTTCACAGATTGAAAGTATAAAAATAACAAGTGACTAAGTTAACGACAATTATAAGGTAAATGTTTTGTACTCTTTTCGTTACATTTCTATCACATTTAACTTCTATTAGTTCCACTACTTCATTTCTTTAACCCTCACTTTCCTGCCTTTGCTACTTCCCTCATTCCTTTCTCTATTACTTACTTACTCTACTCCTTCCACTCATTTTCTCAGTCCCTCTCTTCTCATACTTCCTCACTCTTGTTCACTCACTCCGTCTCTATTACTCTCACTGTCTCTGACTGATCACTCTTTCACTACTTGTTCATTATGCTTTCTCTCTGTAGTTCAAGCACACTAAGGGGCATATTATCAACACAGCCAATAAAATTATCGCTGCTTTTATCGGCAGAAAACTGCCGCAAAAGTGGCTTTAGCGGCAGTTTTCTTCCGCAAAAGCGGCTTTAGCGGCAGTTTTCTGCCGATAAAAGCAGTCATTATCGGCAGAAAACTGCCGCAAAAGCGGCTTTAGTGGCAGATTTCTGCCGATAAAAGCAGCGATAATTTTATCACCTATGTTGATAATATGCCCCTATGTTATTTACATTTCTTTGCTGTTTCAATCATTCCTTTTCTGTTACTTCTTCTTTTCTGCTTTCTGTTTTTTCTCTGTTATTCCACATGTTTTAATCTTATTTTGAACATTCACTCACATTCTCTAAGAAACTCTTGTTTATTATTCTTCTACTCTACTTTTTTTCTTCCACTTACTTGTCTATTTTGTTTTTCACAATTATACCCTCTTCCATCTTTTCTTCGGTAAATAGATCTATTAAACAGTATCTCTGTGTTACTCCCTATAGCTGTCTTTCTTTTAACATTACTCTCTGTTTCCTTCCCTTATACTTACTCTTCTTTTTTTATAAAAAAAAATTTTTGGTTCGCTCCCGGTTCGCGTACCGGCGAGCAAACCGGGAAGCGAACCAAAAGAAATAGAGGTTGCCAGAGTGCTAAACATTCTAGCAATTTTTTTATAAAGGGGAGGTAGTTCTGAAAAGAACTTTTTTTAAATTATTTTTGTTGTTTTATATTTTTTTATTATTTTTTCGGAATATTTTTTTACTTTTTTTGTATTTTTTGAACGGTTTTATATTTTTTGGTTTTTTTTTTTGGGGGGGAAACGAAAACGATTCATTGTAAAGGGCTCAACAGGAGCAACAAAAAAAAAAGATAATTTATTTTCTGGGGCGTTTTGGACAATCATGATTGTCGATAGCTCTGTTGATTAAATTGATGCTACTTTCTCTGTAGCAAATCAACTGACCGCAACGCACGCACACTTGTTTGACTTCCCCGAACCTCATCTGTATATTTGGGACCGTCTCCCTCGCCTCTGGTCCCGTCACTTCCTCTACAACTGATCTTCTGGCCACAGAAGGGGGATTATCTTGCTGGTCACGTAACTGCGCAGCACTGTAGTTGATAGGGTGCCACCTCGCCATATTGTATAATTGCCATAACTATATTTTTTATCTGTCCCTCTGGACAAGACTGTCTTACAGATAAGGCAAGTTGCATACCGGGCATTCACTTTTTTTTGGCCCCGGGGATATTTAAAAAATTGCCAAATATAATTTTCTTTGACATGAGACCTCCTGGGCTCCTCAGGCAAAAACTCCCTCTGTTGCTGCTCTTCCTCCTCTTCCTCTTCTTCCTCTTCTTCCTCCTCTTGATTGAGGATTACCTCAGGAGGTGGTCTTCTCTTCCTAGGAGGTGGTGGTGGTGGTGGGGATGCACCAGCTGAAGCTACAACACTTGCCATTGCTAAGTGAAGAAAAAAGGTCTTCCTCTCACAAAGATGAAAGTCAGAGTGAGGAAACAAGGAGGGGTTTTCATCATTTGGGAAAAACAATAGTTCTAAACCAATGAAAAGTGTTACTTTTAGGTCACATGACCTAGCCTTACATCATTAGGAAACCAAAAGTGAAATGAACCAATGAAAAGTGTTATTAACAAGTCACATGACCTGTTATGCTTACGTTACGCGCTTCGCGCCGCGTCCCGGATCGCTTCCGGGAAGCTGCGCTTCGCGCCTCGCTTCGCGCCTCGCTTCGCGTACCGGTTCACTTCCGGGTACGCTAACGCGGCGCGTCATATGACGTATCACGCGACAACGCTATACATCACGCTTACGCGACGCGTCACGATATTGTGTTCTAACGCGGCAGTTGCGCAAACGGAACGTTTACCGGTTCGCGGACCGGGTCGCGGCACCAAATTGAGCTAACGGGAAGCTACCCGGTGCGCGGACCAGTAGCGAAACAAAAAAAATATATATATATATATATATACATAAAAAAATTGTATTAAGAACATATAAAATATATTTTTTGATTTAAAGAAGAATACATTTTAAAGCTTTTGATATTTGCTATTAAAAAAACATTGAAATTCACTGAAAAAACCATAGGTTATAGACCATATATAGTTAGGAATTAGCATTTACAAAACCTTGAAAATTCACTGAAAAAACCATGGGTTATAGACCATATATAGTTAGGAATTAGCATTTACAAAACCTTATTTTACTCACACAAAACCATTGAAATTCCATATATAGTTAGTTGCACTAACTATATATCGCGCACCCGCAATCCACTGCTGATGATGTCACATATTACATCATTCATGACATTGTCAGTGACATCACTGATGACATCACTGATGACATCACTGATGACATCTCAAATGACATCACTGATGACATCACTGATGACATCATCCAGTGACTGTGTGTTTCTGTAAAGTTAAAATATGTCTTACATATTGAAGAATGAGTGGATTTATAAGTGTGTGGATGAATGATTTAGTAGGTGCGTGACTGACTGTATGAGTGAGTGATTAAATGTGTCTCACTGAATGCATGGGTTAGTGACTAAACTGTCTTAATTTGTGCATCATTATGTCTGTTGTTCTGTAAACTGCTGCATGTGTTGATCAGTAGCTATATGAGTAACTATATGGGTTATTGATTGATTGTCCAAGTATTTGTATGGGAGACTGAGTGTGTGTGTGGCTGGCTGGGAGATGTGTGACTCTGTGCAGATCAATGTGTTCTTGTATCAATGATTGTATAAGAGAGTAAGTATGTGTTAGTATATGTTTGAAAATGTAAGGTACTCTATGTTTAACTGTATAGATTAGAAAATGGAAGTGTGATTGATTCTTTACAGGACTGACTAGGTGTGTGAGTAACTCCATGGATGAGTGGCAGAGTGTGAGTGTCTGTATAGGTGTATGAGTGCATATGATAGTGTTGTAAAGATGAGTGATTGTATGTATGAATGATTGTATGGGTGAATGAGTGAATGTGTGTGTAGAAGTAGGAATCAGTGAGTGCGTATGTAGTAACTAGTATTGGTGTGTCAATGGTTTAAAAAATTATATTCTGTATTTAACACTGGGTGTAACAGAGGTTATATTAAAGTGTGAGGAGATGCATTGTATTGTCACATGAATGATATCATCAGTGATGTGACCATTGATGTCAAATGAGATGTCATCAGTGATGTCATTTGAGATGTCATCAGTGATGTTATCAGTGATGTCATTTGAGATGTTATCAGTGATGTCATTTGAGATGTCATCAGTGATGTCATTTGAGATGTCATCAGTGATGTCATCAGTGATGTCATTTGAGATGTCATCAGTGATGTCATCAGTGATGTCACTGACCATGTCATGAATGATGTAATATGTGACATCATCAGCAGTGGATTGCGGGTGCGCGATATATAGTTAGTGCAACTAACTATATATGGAATTTCAATGGTTTTGTGTGAGTAAAATAAGGTTTTGTAAATGCTAATTCCTAACTATATATGGTCTATAACCCATGGTTTTTTCAGTGAATTTTCAAGGTTTTGTAAATGCTAATTCCTAACTATATATGGTCTATAACCTATGGTTTTTTCAGTGAATATATATATATATATATATATATATATATATATATATATATATATATATATATATATACATATATATGACAGTATATACACACACACCATTATATTCTTTTATATGTTCTCAATTAACAGTACACTTTGCATTCTGACAATTTACCCAACATTTGTGTTCTGATTGGGCAGTGCGATCTAACTCGCAAGGCAGGGGAATGACATCGGAGTACTCATTAGAAGAAAATGCTTTTGGGTCAGTTTAACCCAAATTGGTCAGGCACGAACATCCCTGCCATTGTCGTGCAACTCCATCTGATATGTGACTGTAAATTTGAACTGTTTACTTGAATAATCCTATTTTTACTATTTTTCATGTATGTGCATAGTTTCATTTATTTAGAAATGTGTTAGCTATGTTGGAGAAAACCAATGTTTTTTGAAAATATTGACATTAATCAATAAACAAAAATTAATCTATCCAACATGGTGACCATTTGGAATTTCAAACATTAGTTATCAATTGTGAGGGTGATGTTTGAACTTTTGAATTGTTATAATCTGTCTTGTAGAACATATATTTTAGCGTCATTCTTTATTGTGAGTATCAATCGGAATCACTGAAGTGGCCAAGTGTAACCTTTGAGCCATCGCAAATATTTAGGGCCTTATTTGGACCCTACTGAAACTTCCCAAACATGTACATATTTTTGTTGCTCCTCTTATAGGACCATTATGATTCAGAGCAAAGCTTACAGTGTACTCACTTGTAGTTCGCGCTTGCAGTTCAGACTGCATTTTAGCCAGTGGAAATTATGAGTGCATGAAAATGTTTGTGAGTGCTATTCAACTTTTTTGTGCTGATATGTAAAACTATCACGACATTTATAAAACCTCCTGAACAAATGGTATTTGTGCTGAAGATCTGGACTTGTTTGTAAATTGCCCCTGTCGAGTCTTCATCCCAAAAATTTATTTTATTAATAGTCTAATTGAACACAACAAATCATCAAACAAAATGTGTCATAGAAAATTTGATTACATGGTAGTACTGTACTTGTACGTTGAACATTTGAACTCTCCCCTAGGTCCCTGAATATGAACAGTGACTCAATGGTCCTACTTTGCATGTCAGCTAAAAACAATCATAAGTTTGAGGTGAAAGTTGTTTTATTGAGAGTACTAAATCTGAGTTTAAGATAATGAGCAGTCTCCTCCCACAGCCTCAGCTACCCACACACACACACACACACACACACACACACACAGCTACCCAAAATTGGATCTGGGCCAGCTCTCTCCTCCACTAACGGGGCTTGGTGTGTTCTGGGATTAAAACCACTTATTTTCCCAGGCTTCCCCTATCACTGAACTATTAAAGTACAGGTCTACCGCTTTTTGTAAGTTAGTGAAGCTCCTAGACCATTCAAAACTGCCCTGCATATGTTAAGATGGGTCATATTCCTCCCCCAAGCCATCCTGCCAGGCCCATGTCATTGTCTCTGCTGTGAGGGCAGTATTTCACACCTCATAAAAAGCAGCAGTGAAACACCAGATACAGGCAGGTCAATGCGAATGTACCTGCAGAGACCTCTGGGAGGGAAAGTGTAATGTGTTGAAAGGTACCTTTCCTATATATTTAACAAGAATCCAGCTTTACCACTGAACTGTTATTTAATAAATAACAACTGTGGCTGAACCACATTTGCAGCTTATTCCAAATCAAAGATGCAAGATTTACACATTAACTGTACTGTCCTATTTCATCACATAACCAGGTCTAGTCCTAACAGCAACAATAGCTTTTGAAGGGTAGTCACTGTAAGAAACATGCAAACATTAAATTCATACACATTCCACTTTTAAATACCAGGCACTATACCCTGTGGGCTACAAGGTCTACTTTGTGGTGACTTAATTAACATTTAAAAGTAGGTTCTTCCGCCTGTCAAAAGGTTTATTTTAGCAGGTCTGCCTGCACATTTTAAAGTGACAGAAGTCAAGCTATACTCTTGTGAGCCTAGTGTGTAACACAATAGGTGCTGCAGCCCACAGACAATATTAAACTTTTTTTTTCTATTGATGTATTTTCTTACATGACTTCGCCAGCAGTACTCCGGTGTGCATAAACCAGCAGCACCAGTCCACAAGAATGTGGGGTGACCACACAAAGAAGGCACTTTCCCACATATCCCAAACCATGAAATCAAATGCTCCGAAGGCCAGTTGACAACTGTCATAGTGGTGTCTGGAGGAAGGGTCATGTATGTGTTTGGGAGACACAACCTGGCAATCCCCTCATTAGGCTACTGTGGTATGACTGGTAGACAAGTGAGTATGCTGACTACATGCCCCAGAAGCCTACGGGCGGTTACAGGAAGTGGCGCTTGTAAACAGCTGCTGACGGAGACCATGATTTAAGCCAGGGTGTCACACCCCCCTGGAAAATGGGCCAGAAATCCTCTTTTAAGCACCCTTGGCACAAACAAAACTGGGATCAACTAATACTCCCAGTTTGCCGGCTGACCCGGAGGCTGCTAATACAATGCTCTGTGACTGGATTCTGCAGCCCCTGGACGTGCTAATCCCTGCCAAGTCGTCTAAGAACCACAAATCTAAATCTAGTGCATGGTACACTGACAAACTGGGGACCGTGCGCAAGGCATGTAAAAGGCTAGCGCAGATCTGGAGACGAGATTTTGAATCAGTCTCAAAGGGGAATTATCGAGCTGCTAATAAAAGCTACTATAGGGCAATTAAATCTGAACGGGCAGCTTCCTTTGCACAGGGAATCCGAGAGAGTTGCAATCGGGCAAAGAGTATCTTTTCAATACTCACAGACCTTAAATCCCCAAATTCCTCTACAGCACCCCAAATGACGTCAGATCAGCAGTGTGAAGACCTAGCCACCTTCTTCATTAGGAAGGTGGAAAATATCTATGCCTTTTCCACCAGTCCAAACGGGCATATGGGCTGGACCTACTCCCTGCTCTACTCGCACGACTCCTATTGACGCTCTCCCACCCTACCCCAATGTCTCCCTTCCTATCTCTCAGTCCTTCCCCCCCGCTGTCTGTTCCCCCTACCCTGACCCCCTTAACACAGAGTCCCCTCACATCTTCATACCTTCCGCCCCTTGTGGGACACCAATCCCGTCCTGTGGCATTGACCCCCAACCTTAAATAGATGAATGCACCTCTCTTCACTTGCCCCCATCCCCTCCTCTTCCCATAACATCCTTCAGGCCTCTGGGCATGTGGGCATCCACAATACATTCCCTCCCTAGTCCAGCTTCTGGAACATCCCTCTCTCCCCGCCCCCCTGGTCCCCTCCATATCTGCCCCCATTCTTCCAGCCCTGAATAATTTTGAACATGCCCTTCCCTCCACGGACCCCCTGCCTCCTTTCCGCCCACGTTTTTAACCCAATCGCTTCTTGACATCGAACTCCACCTCTCCGTCTTGACGTTGGAACTTTCATCTCTCAGGAAAGACTTTAATTCCCTCTCTCAAACTAAACCTGCCAATCTTCCCGTCACAATCAGCGACGTGCACCCCTACACTTCTCTCCCTCCCAGAAAAATTCCACACCTTATGGTATCCCATCCGAAGGACCCCCTGATTATCCCCTTCTTAGCCCATACAAAACTCTGACCCATCACGCCACCCTGGACCAGGGGGAGCCTGACTATTCCTACTCCCCCAGCTCCATGACTGTTGACTCTTGCATGCCTACCTCCACTATCCCGGTGACTCTAGGGAGTAACCCCTGCCCTAACGCCACTGGCTCGCCCAAGCCTACTCCCTAAATCACGGCGACTAGTCAACCTCCTACTCGTCACTCCACCATTCCTGTGATCCTGGGGATAAGCCGCTCTCCACCCTCCCCCGGCTCGCCCAGGCCACCCCCACAACTCACTACTATCCACTCCGGATTCTCCCCTGAGACCACCCACAAACCCCTCAACTGCATGCAGGTCAACTGCCGTTCGGCGGCACGATATTCCACAGAAATCGCGGAGACGATCCTCAGTGAAGCCATTGACATCGCCTTTCTCACGGAAACCTGGCTTAAGGCTCACTCCTCATCTATTCTTGACATGCTCTCCCCCCCGGGTTACTCTATCCTTAGGAAAGATAGACTCGACAAAATCGGTGGGGGCCTAGCCATAATTTATAAAGATGAACTCCCACTCTCCCTTGTTAAGAACTCCGATCTAACCACTTGCGAATACATGGTTGCCGAACCTAAAGTCCAGGGGGCACCTGCTACTCGACTACATAACATTTACCATCCCCCGGGCGACCCTTTACCCTTTGTAGAGGAACTGTCCGACCTACTTTCCCTAGCCTCAATGTCCAACCCCAAAAACATCTTCCTTGGCGACTTCAACATTCACTGGAACAATAAGACTGATCCCTCGGTTTGTATCCTAAATGACCTCCTCGACGTTACAGACATGATTCAACTTTGCCTCTTAATAAAGGATCCACTCTTGACGCCATCATCTCTAACAAAGATTTGGCTTCCCTCTTGCACATAGTCCCCTATTGACTGGTCGTACCATCACCTTATCCTTTTCACGATCAACAGCGTCACACCTCCCCCTCCCCCCAATGACTTCAAACATAAAAAATTAAGCAGAAACCTTCACCTTATCCCTCCAGGTGTATTGGAATCTAAACTTAAAGCGAAACTTCTACTCCCACCTCCCTCACAAAATGCTTATGATCTCACTGAGCACTACAACAAATCCATCATCACGGTCCTAGACCAAGTTGCCTCTGCCAAACTAATACCACAAAGAACCATCCCTTCCAAATCCTGGTTTAACGCAGATCTCAACAGCGAGAGACGCGCGCTTAGGATGGCAGAATGCACATGGAGACTACACCCCTCTCCCCCAAACCTTGCCCTCCTCAGAACCGCCAGAGGTAATTACAACAAACACATCCACAATGAAAAGGCCTCCTTCTTTCACCCGAGCTAAGAATAGACCTAGGGAACTTTTCAATATCATCAAAAATCAAACTGCGTTTGCTCCCTCAAATTGATCGCCACTACCAAAATATGTGAAGAAATTGCGAATTCTTTTTCCAAGAAAACTGCCAAAATCGATCTATCCTTCGCGTCAAATACCTCACCCCGGAGCTCCTCACCCCTTTATGACCTCCCTCCAAAGTCGCCTTGTAATCCTTTGCCCTTCCACACCCTGTTCTACCCCCACATGAAGTCGACCCCCTGGAAGACTGCCTCCCCAATCCACAGCTCAAAAACAACACCTTTGTTTTACTTCAGCCCTGTTTCAGAGCGTGAAGTCTGCAACATGATCACTAAGCTTAGACCCTCTTCGCATACCTTTGACCCACTCCCTGTCAACCTCGTTCAAGAATTGAAGCATATGATTACACCTTTCTAGACTACCATCATCAACTCCACCCTGGCCTCTGGATGCGTCCTGATTTCCCTCCAGCTTGGCCAAATCTCTCCCATCCTAAAAAATACCACTGCTGACTCTAATGACCATAACAATCTGCGTCCTATCTCAAACCTGCCTCTTCTTTCTAAGGCCCTTGAAAAATGTGTCTTGCTACAACTGGATAAACACATTGACTCATTCAACCTTTTGGGTGCACTTCAGTCAGGTTTCCGAAAGAGCTGTAGCACAGAAACTGCAATGCTCAAAATTGTGGATGATATCTATCACTCCCTAGACAAGGGGGAGGCTTCCCTTCTCATCCTTCTTGACCACTCTGCTGCTTTCGATACTGTCAGCCACGATACCCTACTCAACACCCTCAAAGACCGATTCAGCTTCAATGGTCCGGTCCTTGAATGGTTCACCTTCTTCTTTCAGTTCAGAACACAGCAAATTAAACTCAGCAACTGCCTTTCTAAAACCATGCCTGTTTCCTTGGGTGTCCCCCAGGGGTCCATACTATCTCCTTCTTTATTTAATCTCTTCATGGAGCCCCCCACCCTCTTTTTAAAGAATGCAGGTATCAACTACCACCTCTATGTGGACGATACCCAACGTTACTATAAAATCAAATCCCATGCTGACATTCTGCACCTCAATGATACCCTGACTAAGATTCAATGATGGTTTCATCACAATCACCTGAAACGTAACCCTAAAAAAACTGAAGTCATTATCTTTGCCCCTAAAAACAACCGCCTTCCCATTCAACACTGGCTCTCAGACATCAAAACTCTCAACTGCTCCTTTGTCCCCTCTAGCACAGTCAAATCCCTCGAAATAAGCATTGATCAAAACATTAGCCTTTCTCCCTACATTAAAAATGCAGCAAAAGGCGCTCTTGTTTCC